>NC_054849.1:4954471-6193089 GCF_016861625.1 Aspergillus luchuensis
GATCTGGGCGTTCAGGCTGATCACCTTCTCACCGTTGTTGGTGATGGCACCGAACAACTGCTTGTCCAGCTCAGCCAGCCCGTTGCGGACCTTCTTTCCAGCCTGGGCCTGACCGGCCTTGCTAAGCCCGTGGGCAAGATCATCAAGGACGCCGGCAGCATTGGCGAGCTGGTTAAGGATCTGGGTGCCCCCGTCGAGCAGCTTCTGGTCGTCACCGGCAAGGACACTGGCTATCTCTTGATTCAACTGGACCAGGACGTAAAGGGCGTCTTCGACAGCATTGGCCTGAACGCATTGGGCGAGCCCGTTGGTGACCTGCTGGGTGCCGTTGGCAGCAGCCTGAAGCGTCGTCAGAACTGGGACTACAACCCTTACGCCAAAAACCCCAACGGGCTCGTTGAGAAGCTGGCACCGGTGATTGACTGCATCTTGGTGGTTACCGGCGAGGACGCCAAGGACCTTATCATCAAGCTCAGCAAGCCCGTGGCCGAGGTGTTCAAGGCACTGGGATTGACTGGCCTTGGCGACAGCGTAGGTAAGGTCGTTAAGACGGTCGGCACAGATGCGGGTGACTTGGTTTCGGATTTGGGTCAGCCCACCGAAAAGTTGCTCACTGTGGTTGGCGATGGTGGCAGCAAGCTGGTGATCCAGTTGGCTCCCGATGTTGCCAACTTGGTTGGGGACTTGGGACTCCCCAAGGTTGGTGAGGCAGTGGGTGAGGTCCTTGGAGCAGTGGGTAACAACGTGTAAGAAGTCTCGACTATTCTTTCTTTTTCTATTTTTCCTTGGTCCTATGAACAGGTGATGGAATTGCATTGCATTGCATTTATTTGGATGCGATGGTGTTGAGGCTACTTACTAGTACCATATACTATACAAGATGTAATTAGTGTAATTGATAATGATACCTAATCAAGAATATTTTTAGTTGACTTCAATACTACTACTACGACGACTACTACTATCCAGTTACCTTCCACATTAACACCCATCCACACAACATAGTACATTTTCTCCATATTCTCTTATCCCCCATCCATTCATCCGCCGATTCCACTCCGAGGCAGCCCTACTTTTCCCCTCTCTCCAGAAGCGTACGTAAGCCGCATTCCACAGCCTCTCATTGCCTTTGCCTTGCCCCGGATGTAAATTGATTCGCCCCACGGGGTTTGACTGCCGATGTGGAGAAGCGAGCCGCCAGACTTGGCAAAGGCAAACCGTCATCCAACTGGAGAGTACTTGACATAATGTGTGAGTGAGTGGTGTGTGAGAGGGAGACTTTCTGGGGGGAAAGCACAAAGTTTCGCCTCCCGCTTCGTTCCCTCCAGCAATGAAATCATGGATGATTGTGGGACGTGGGGAGGCCATTCCCCCCCGCGGGTAAGATTATTCCCGCCGTGCCATTTCCGATTGCCGGTCAGAGTTCTCTATTTAATCCTCCAGTTCTCTCTACTTTTTCTTGCTCTGTTCAGCTTCAAAGTTCTTTCATTTTGTTTCTCATAGACACCTCTCCTCTCTGATTCTCCTTTCTTTACATACTATACTATCATCATGGCGCAAACTCCGCAAGACCTTAAGGTTGCCATTCTGGGTGCAGGTATGTACATCCTTTGTTCTCTGCCGCCCTATAATAGGGTTTAGTATAGAGAGTACGACACGATACTAATAGTAGTGCTGTTGTATAGGCATGGGTGGCCTGACCTGCGCTTTGGCCCTGGCCAAGGAAGGCTTCAAGCACATCGACGTTTATGAGAATGCACACGATCTGGGCTTCGTTGGAGCTGGTATCCAACTGGCCCCGAACATGGCCCGCGTGCTGGATCGCCTGGGTGTTTGGAAGCCCATTGAGGCCGAGGCTGTTAACATTACTTCCACTAGCGTTAGAGGTACGTGTTGCATTCTTCCCAAATATGAAACATCTACAGTCCTTCGTATGTGAAACACCGAGCTCAACGCTAATAAAACCGAACAGTCGGTGCCTCGGACTCGGAGTTGGCCCACGTCCCACTGGAATACATCCACGACACCTACGGATATCCCCACATGGTTGGCCACCGGTCTTCCCTCGCCGGCCACCTGTACCAAGGTTGCCTGCAGCACCCGGACCAGATCCGCTTCCACTTTGCCACTACCGCCAGCGACACCACCTTCCGTCCTAAGTCCTCCTTCACCGCTACCCCTCGCGACCACCCCGAACAGGCCTACCGCGTTGAGGCTGATGTCCTACTCGCCTGTGATGGCATCAAGTCCCAGACCCGCGTGGCCATGCTCGACCTCCTCGGCATCAAGGCCGGCGTCAAGGACACCCACCAGGCCGCCTACCGTATCATGATCCACAAGGACCAGATCAAGGACGACCCCGAGCTCCTGGAGCTCATGAACGGCAACCGCGTGACTCGCTGGATCGGCGAGAAGCGTCATATAATTGCCTACCCCGTCTCTAACAACACCATCTACAACCTCTCCACCACCCAACCTGACACCCACTTCGCCGCCGCCACCAATGCCACCTACACCACCCGCGGTGACAAGTCCGTCATGCTGGGTGTCTTCGGCGACTTCTGCCCCATGGTCCAGCGTATGCTGAACTACGTCCCCGAGGGTGAAGTTTGCGAGTGGAAGCTGCGTGTTCACGAGCCCCTCCCCACCTGGGTGCACGAGACCGTCGCCCTTGTTGGCGATGCCTGCCACCCTACCCTGCCCCATCTCGCACAGGGTGCCGCCCAGGCCATCGAGGACGGTGGTGTCATCGGTGCTGTCCTTTCCAAGCTCCCCGATACTACCCCAGCTTCCATCCACAAGGCCCTCAAGGTCTACGAGAAGGTGCGCAAGGACCGTGCCTACGCTATCGTCGAGCTGGCTGCCGCTTCCGGCCGTGCTCTTCACCTGGGTGAAGGTGCCGCCAAGGAGGAGCGTGATCGCCAGTTCGCTGCTCTCCGCCAGGGTAAGGGCCCTGTGCCCGACAAGTGGGCGGATGCCGATGTGCAGAAGGAGCTGTATGGCGTTGATGCGACTAAGATCGCGCTGGAGCAGTTCGACGAGCTCTTTGCTTCTGTGTAAGCTTTGGCCTTCTACCTTCTCCTTATATCTTTTCTTTTTTCTTATCGCCTTCACGCTTGCACCCGATGTATATTGTATATAGAGCTGATTGGTTGTATTGATGATTGAAGGTCGGGTCGTGAGGCGAAGCTGGCTTGATCAATTGTGTGGAGGAATTGATTGATTAGCCGGTATTAGTGTTCTTTTATCTAGCATTGCAGCCCCTTGCATATACAATGATGATGTTATGATTTGATTGTTACATTATTTTTCTTTCTTTGTTCGTAGTATACTATCCCTCTTCCATGCATGCATCCATTGGGTGAATGTATACACCCGAAGTTGTACAAGACGGAAGGGGCTGGCCGCAGAATTAGTCTCGTTTGTTTGTTAGTCATGGGTTGGATTTTACCCCGGATTTTCAGCCCCTCCTTTTGGTCTGATTTTCAAACCAAAATCAGATCAAACCCGAGGGGTTGGACCCCTTGGTCCTTGCACACCGGCCAGGCAACAACAATAAAATAGATCTACCCCTCGAGTTTGTGTGTGGGAGCTACGCTTATGCCAATGCTGCATTGTGACTACGAGTCAGTATCTGGGGTTTACAATCCTCCCCCTCTCCACCGCTGTGGGTATGCTTATTACAAGGAAATCTATCTCAGATTGCACGGGAGAACTAATCATAAGTAGTTATGAGATTCCTTATGCAAAGAAATTAGAGCGTAAACTTTGGTACCTGACAATATCTGAATCGGGGTTTGAATCAAACCCGCGGGATTAGCAAGGATCCATTTCTGCCTTGATTGAGAGGTCCAAAGATTAGGTACCGGACAAAAGGGTCTCGACCCAAATTTTAAGGAGAAAAAATTCTACACTAGTGACGTTATCGCATATTAGTGGTCTTACTTAGATCAATTAATATATCCGCAGAGCAAAGTCTGTTGTAATGAACTTGATTAATGTAGCATAGCAAGCTTGTGTACAAGCCTCGGCGGCAGAAGTATCCTGGGCTATAAGCTATGGTTAAACTTCTTATCAGATGTTGCTGACAGTGGCAAATCGAAGAATCGAGAACAATTCGAATTGAAAATAACAGCAAATCATTGCTCGGGGAGACTTCCGGCTTGGCGCGCTGAGCTGAATCAGCCAGTGACGGAGTGGCTATTGCCGCATCGGGCAACTAGCAGGGCTCCTAGTTGCCTTCTTCCTTGTTGCGGCGCTTCTGTTTCTGTTTTCTCTTTCTCTCTTCTTCTGTCTGCTCGTCCCCGGCTCGTTCTCCCTCTCCAACCAGCTCAGTTGGATATGCAGGGTTCTTCTGATGCCAGCAGCGCGTCTGACGACCTCTCACCATCCCAGCCTACTCTCGATTCCGCCCCGTCCGCCAACCGCAACTTGAAGATTGCCATCCCTCGGCTGGCGCCGCCTTCCGTCAAGGCCAACCAGCAACGGACGCCACGCGCCTGTGTCGCCTGTCGCGCCAGGAAGACCAAGTGTGATGGTCGTAAACCCGTTTGTCGCCAATGTCGTCGTCTGGATCTCGTCTGCAATTATGCCGGTTCTAAGCGCGAGCGACAACAGCTGGAGCTCGAATCCGTTCGCAACAAGGTCGTTGCCTACGAATCGCTTCTCAGCGACATCATAACCGACACGCAGCAGACGGGGGCTTCTTCCATAGAGGACATTCTGAATGTGCGTAGTGCCTACGATGTTGCCACTTCGCCTCTCCAGAGTACTCAAAGCATTGCCATACTGACCGGTTGCCACCTCCCCGCAGAGACACTTTCAAGCATCTCCAGATGTCTTTGCGGCGCTGCTAGCTGCCAGATCCATATCGGATCCTCAACTATCACCGCGGCCAAAACCGGGGATTTCTTTAAACCGCATGCATATTACATTGGCCACTAAACCAAACAGCACTTCTCATCCTCTCACTGAGACCCCTCTAGTACAGGTCAGCAACATCCAATCCTGGACCGACCTTGTCGATAACACCACAGCCAGCCACCTTCTCAGCCTCTTCTTTGCCTGGGAGAACCCAACATGGCGCCTGGTCGACCAGGAGATGTTCATCCGCGACCTGGAGAGCGGGAGTAAGCGGTTTTGCTCGTCGCTGCTCGTCCACACGCTCTTATTTTTCGGCTGTGTAAACGCCACTGCAGTCTGATGTCGATTACTGAACGTCAACCACTAACTTTTCTCGATAGAGCTCTTCCTACCATTTGGGGCGCATCACTGATCGGCGGGAGGAGAAGGCTCTGGGCAAGAAGTTGTACTCTGCCCTGCAGCATCTGTGGCAGTCAGAAAAGGATGATGCTGGCCTTCCCACGGCCCAGTCCAGCATCATGATCGGCCTGCTTTGTTGCACCTTTGGCATTGACCGCTTGGGGACCCGCTACATCATGCATGGCGCCCAGCTCAGTCGGCAGCTGGGGCTTCACCGCGAGTCGGCCCCTTACTTTGCTACTGATGTAGAGGCCGATGTCGGCTCGTTATCCCGGTGTCATAAGTTCGTTGCTTGTGGCGTTTTCGATGTGCAGGCGTAAGTGGCAACCCCCTATGTACGCGTGGGTCCTGACTAATGAGACACAACAGGCTCGCGGCACAAGTTTATCGAAAGACACCGGTTTGGGATGAACCGCCTGCTGCGAGCTTCTCGCAAGAAGAGGCCGCGGTTTCGGATGAAGACGAAGAATGGAGGCCCTACCCTTTTCAAACCCCGGTTTTTCGGCCCTTCCATCACACGGCCCTGTGCTTCCGCAACAAACTGGTCGCAATTGTCAATGAGACTGCCAGCTTCGCGTTAAAGTTTCCGGACGTCAAGCTCACCCAAGACGATTGGGAGTACGGCCGTCAGACCTATCAGAGACTACAGGAGTGGCGGGCAAGCTTACCATCCGTCCTTTTGCCAGATGAAAACCCTGCGCCGAATATTCTTACACTTCAGTAAGTTAGAACATAGATTGTCGCTCGGTGCCTTACTAACGACCGATTGCAGCATGTACTATCAGGCGACGGTCGTGGCGTTGTGCCAAATCTTCAGTTTAAATGCCGACCCGACAAGCATTCATCCTCATTATCCAGATTTCGACCCAGAATCGATCAAGTTACAATCCCTGGATATACTTGGATCCCTCGTTCTCTTGTTCCAAGCATCACACGGACTCAGATCTGTTCCCATCGTGATGCTACATTACTTCCTCGTGGGCGGCATGCATGCCATCTCTCAATTACGACCTATGGACTTCAAGTGGAGCTTTGTCCTAGAGGCTTGCGTGGTCGGGCTGTGGCACCTAAGCCTGGGATGGGGGCGCATGTGTACGGCATTTTTGCGGACGATTGAGCTTATCTTGGAAGCTACCAAACCGGACCCAACGCTGGTGCCGCCCAAAGTGACCGCTGTTCTGCGGCTCTTGAAGAGCAATCTCTGGACGGCAACCGATGTTACTTCTCTGTCCACCGACTATGTGGTGCATCATGTGCCGGCTGCTGCAGGACACTCCGGGCCGCAGTTTCGGGCCGCAGGGCTAGAACAGCTGATCCGTTCTATGGACGATTTCGCCATCAGCTAATGGGCGGTGAGGATGGGATTCTGCCGATTCCTGAATCATTCAGACGTTCTCCGTATACGATCGTCGGAACTAAACCGTATTGGGCAAGCTCTGCGACGCATGTCTACAATCAATTCTGGGCCTACCTCTCGGCCTGCTTGCGTCAACCCTCCGCTGGACATCAGTCGGCGACAAACAGAGGCTGCCACCGCCGCTGTCCGACAACAACCCACACAGTCATCCGCGCCGATGCAAAGTAATCCCGCCGTCAGTGACAGTAGATCTGCATCCGTCGCTGGGTGGTGCATCTGCGGGTATTGGGCAGTTAGACTAGCGCTATTCTATAACTAGTGAAGGACAGGTATATGGTACATGTGTATACCTCGGTAGTAGATGCACCAAAAGTCCTTTCACTTCGATGTGGTTATCTTTCGGGTCATATACCAGTTGATAATATGCTGCTTGATAATGAACACTCAATCTCATGCATATAAAAGCACATAGTTAGGATTCAGTTATGTACTCTGATATTCTAAATCAAACCATAACTCCACCCAAGCTTCTGATGCCCGTAACTCCTCTAAAGCAACTAACAACCCAACCATTAATCATCACATATACCGTCCCCTCTCTTCCCCCTCAAACCCAAAATCAACTACTAAAAGAATCACTCCCACTGCCCCTTCCCCAACGCCCCCAACCGATTCCTCGCATGTTTCTCCACCAACGCCTTCATATTCCCCTCTCTCCCTCCCCTCTCCTGCACTCTCAATTGCCTCTCCCGTTCCCTCTCCCTAGCAGCAGTATAATAGTTCACCGCTCCACTCTTCCCCCCTCCCTTTCCAGCAGAAGAAACATTACCCGATTTACTCGTCGAAGACAATGATGAACCGGTACCCTTCGATGTCCTAGACGACATACTTCCAATCGAGGTAGAAGACCCCGTAGACGAAGCCGTAGTTCTCCGAACGAGTGGCGGGGGCCGCGCGAAGCCAGAAAGTTCTGCCGCGCCGGAACTGCCGGAGTGGAATGCCATTCTGTTTCCGCCGGGTGCTGGGACTGTGGCTCCGCTGGAATTAGTGGTGGTGGTGGAGTTGGTGTTGGCTGAGTTGGAGGATGCTTGGCGGAGGAGGGCGAGGCGGTCGACGACGGGGCCGCGGGTGCGGCGCGGGTGTTGGCGTTGGGAGGGCGGGAGGGGTTGTTGCTGTTGTTGTTGTTGTAGGTCCTTTGGTTGGGGTTCTTGGGCGCCGTCTTGTTGGTAGGCTGTGGTGGAGAGGGGATCGTCGCCGTCTTCGTCTGTGTCGTTTTCCATGTCCATATCGTCCATGTCGATGGATGCGTCCTCGTGGAAGGAGTCGTAATCGTGTGTTTCTGTGAGGAAGGATAGTGTTTCGCGGATCTCTGCTAATGTTGCGGGTTTCTTGGACATGGCGGAGACGGGTTTCGTGCGGCGCAGGTGTGGTGGGGGACGGGGTGGGAGGGATTGGAGGTCGGATGGGTCGGTGGTGTGGTCGAGGGGGCGTTTGCGGGTGTTGGTATTGTTATTGGTGGTGGTATAGTCGTTGGGTGTGGTGTTGTCTTGCGAGGATGGGTCGTCGGTTTGGGTGGATTCTTGTGGCTCGTCGAGGAAGTCGAATCCCACGTCGTCGTCATCGTCATCGCGGTCTTCGACGGCGCGGAAGAATGCTGCTTTCTTGGGATTTTCGGCGATTTCACCGATCTTCTCGTCTGCCAGGAGGGCTTTGCGCATGCGTGCGAACTCGCGCTGTTTCTCGCGCCGGCGGGCGAGGAGCTCGTCGTCTGAGTCGTCGAGGTCGAACTCGTCATCGGCGTTGCGACGGCGGCGGAGAGCTCCTGTGGTGATGTCTTTGAGCAGTTTGGCGACTTGCTTTTCGTCGTTGGTGCGTTGGTGGAGACTGGTGCGGCATTGTTAGTTTCTAAAGGGTAATATGGCTGGGTTTGGGGAAAGCTTACGCATTCAGTGCTGCCAGCTGTTTCTCATCGACGGTCTCGCCGCTGTTGTCGTTGATCATTTGTCTGTCGTAGGCGTTCTCGGCTTCGTCGTCATCCTCGTCGCTGGCGCCTCCTAGACCGGCGTATTCGTCGTCGGACTCTTCGGCTGCTTCTTCGACGATCTCCTTGGCTTTGCTCTTCTTGCGGTCGAAGGGCACGGCGGGCTTCTTGGTTGCCTTCTTCATTACGTCGAAGGCACTGGCGTCGATTTCAAAGTCGCCCTCGTTGTCCTTTTCTTCTTGCTCTTCGATCATGGAGAGGTCGGCTGTCCGTCCGCGCTTGAGCTGCTTCATTCTGCGGGCTGGGGCTGGCGATCCATCTTCGTTGTCGCGGTTGATGACAACGGTATCGATGGTCGACTGAGGAGTTCCGAGGAATCGTTTGTTAGGGTCGAAGGGCGAAAAGACGAATCCGGCATCCTGAGTAGGATCTGGCATTTCGGAGAGCTGGGTCGATCGCGGAGCAGGAGACTCGGAGATTCGTGAATCAGACTGTGCGTAGCCTGCCAGCAGATCGACAGACCCCTTTCTTGGCTCTTGACTGTCTCTAATGATCGTCTGTGAGTCGGATGGTTCACGGTCTTCAACCATAGGATCCGGGTCAGGAGCAGAATAAGGAATCGTAGAACCGCTTTGCGCGTTATCCTGGTGGCTGCCAGAGATTGTGCCGGCAAAGGCCTGCGTTAGACTCATCAGGTTGCTGGAGCTCTGTGTCGGAAGTTGTGGCCGCTCAACGGAACGTGTAGTAGGCGTAACGATGGATTTCGCAGGCGTCTTTGGATCGATCTCTTCATCTTCATCGTCTTCGTCGTCGAGGACAACTCTGGTAGGCCGCTTTCGCCTCTGCGTTGGCGCATCATTCTCATCGACCGACATGGTTTCCGTCTGGTCATCTTCTGATTCATCGCCTTCGCCTGCTTCAGAATCGACAAGTCCGTCTTCACCAGCAGGCTTATCTTCTTCGTCCTCTTCCTCATCCTCATCCTCCTCGGCTTCTTCCTCAGAACCAGAGTAGTCCCAGTCCTCGTCGTCTTCATCTCCACCCTTGGCCGCTTTCCGTTCTATCTTGGCGATATCTTCAGCCTCTTTCCGGGCCTTCTCAACGAGATTCTCGAGCTCATCCTCCATGGCGGCGCGTTCTTCCGCTGTCTCGATATGGATACCCTTAGCTTTCAGTTCCTCGATTCTCTGCTGCCTTTCCCTTGCAGCTTGTTGCTTCGCCTTCAACAGTACCGTGGCGGACAACTGGGCAGGGTGCATGGCAGATTTGCGTGTAGGAGACGTAATGTGCGCCAGGGCTTTCAGTTTCATCATAGACGCCGGTTCCTGGGCCTTTCTGGCGGGGACATTCTCGAACGCTGCAATACGTCGACACTTGGCGGGGGAGGTGACAATCTCGAGCTCACTGTCCGAGTCGTCCTTCTGTTGCCGGGCGACCTCCTCGCGCGTGAGTCGCACGCGAACAGGTGGGCCCGTTAAATCCTTTCTCTCCTTCTTGGAAGGCGTCTTTCCCGGCTGTGTTGTATGCGCTTCATCAATTTCCATCCTCGCTACAACAGGTTGTTCAGCCTGCGGACGTGGATTCTCAAGAATATCCTCCAACGGACGGAACTCAGTCTCCGCCTCTTTGCCCAAACCCTCACCGGCTTCCTTCTCGACCGGTCCAATGACAGGCGAAGTACGCGGAGTCTCCTTTTCCTTCTGCGCCTCAGCATCAGACGAGTTCAACGAATCAGCAGTCGTGGACGAGTTCTCCCCCGGCGCTCCAGGCGCAGTCCGCTCATCAGACTTGACCGCATTAAACCGAGCGAAAAAGCTCTCTTTCGTAATCTTCTTCTTGGTTTGAGCCTGATGCGCCAACTGCATATTACGACTCATCCGTTGCGTCTCGCGATTCATCTCCTCCAGAGCCTTCTTGCTCGCCTTTCTCGCAGGACGCGACGCCTGCTGCGTCAACTTCCGTCCAGATCCATTTTCCCCCTC
Organism: Aspergillus luchuensis; assembly: GCF_016861625.1. Taxonomy (NCBI): domain Eukaryota; kingdom Fungi; phylum Ascomycota; class Eurotiomycetes; order Eurotiales; family Aspergillaceae; genus Aspergillus; species Aspergillus luchuensis. Next base: position 4,965,054 of record NC_054849.1, read on the forward strand.
GCTCTCACTACCGGACAGAATTTCCGAGCTGAATTGCTCCTGTTGCTTCGCTCTCGCCGCTCTCTTCTCAGCCTCGGCCTTCTCCTTCTCCTCCCTCTCCTTGCGCTTCTGCGCAACTAACGCCAGGAACCGAGAATTAGCCTTCGGCTGCGCCTCTTCCTCATTACCCGACCCTGCTTGATCTCCGTCCTCATCGTCCTGACCTCTCCCAGGAGACGAGACAAACAAAGGCGACTCCGAGCGCGCCGGATGCCGCTCGTCCATCTCTACCTCGGGAACCAAATCAGCAGTATTCCTCCCTCTCCTCCTCGGTCCAGCCGTAGGAAGATCATCCTCATCCTCATCCTCATCATCCATAACCACATCATCATCATCTTTCTTCTCCGTCCGCAACGTCTTGGAAACCCGTTCAAAGGCCGTCTGCCCCTCAGACTGATTTTGAGTATGGCCCTGTAACCGCGCAGCCATGCGCCCCTTCGGCATGACAATATCCTCATCATCTTCCGAGTCGTCATCGTCCGAATCGGCTGGGTTCGTAGGCTGTGTGGAGATCGTGCTGTGTTTCAACGCATTGCTTAGCGTAGTGGTAGATCGATCGGGTTTCTGTTGTGCTGGTTCATTATCTGATTCGGAATCGCTGTCGAAGGCTGCCATCATGGCTTTAATCTTTCGTCCGGGCGTGAGCATCATGTTGTCGTCGTTGGCGGCGGCGTTGGGGGAGTTTGCGCGAGACGCGGTGCGCGTCGTGCGCGGTGTGGAGGGCGTGGACGACATTTTGTGATTAAGATTTCGGGTATCTTTTGGGTTGGCTGTAGGTATTAGTTTGGTGTATTGGTAGAGGTCATGTCTATGGGTATTTTGGAATATGAATTCGAGGTCAATGGAGATGTGCACGGTGGTGTCCACAGTGGGAGGAATGCAAGGGCGGAGAATCTACTACGGGGGTGGTAATTACTAGTCGGAATAGTTAGAACATAGTAAGTAATGGACGCGCCGCGCACGCGTTGCTATCACACGTGATCGGCCGATAAGCCGCGTTATCGGCCACAATCTACCCCGTAAGGATTGCTATGGAGTATTGCGGAGGTATAGAAGCTGCGAAGAAAAGCGTAGATTTGTACAACTGGTGAAGCCAATTCATAAAGGTGCTTTATTTTTATCGTACAGCGCCCATGATATGTTTCTCGTTACGCCAATAAACACCGCCCCCTGGAACCCGACGCTGTCTCAAATGCTTCCCGAATAACAAAATCGTGCCATTTCCATCAGAAGCCGTCGGCAAGATCGTATATGCTGTATGTAGGATGCTAGTGGTGTGCTAGATGTGCCCAAATTTTTTTACCTCATCCAAGATCAAATTTCAATGTCGAGCTCCAAATCCAAGGCCGCAATGTTTTCATCATCCATGTTCCGGTGCCGGATGGAGGCAACGCCACCTTTGCTGGTTTTCTTCTGGGATCCCGCCGGGGTACCGCTGGCCGGTGTGCTCGCTTTAGACGGTGTCTCCGAGGCAGTGTTCTCTTGGCTCGCGTTATTCTCAGTGGGGGTGCCGTTGCCATTGACGTCGTAATGAGTCCGCGCTTGGGTTCTAACGCGCATGAACGGGTTGTGGGCGGCTTCTCCACGAGCAACAGCTGCAGCCGCTTTACGGCTGGCCTTGCGCTCTTCTATCTGCGCCCGGCGCACGTTCTCGATATTGAGCTTCTGGTTGCGTAAGTTCAGCTCAGCAAGGCGTTCATGTTCCGAGGGCTTGTCCACGCGCGGCTTGGGATGGCTGCCAACTGCGAGCTTCGGTGTCGCCATGCTGGCCAACTCAGCCTCTAGCCGCTCCATTTCCGCATCATCGCCAGCTTCTCGAGCAAGCTTCAGCTGTTTCTCGATATCCACGCGCTTGAAGAACTTGTACTTCGTATCCAATGAGCCTTGCTTGCGTAGCTTCTCGTTCAATTCCTCGTTGGTGAACTTGTGGTTCAGCAACCGATTGATATCCGTGACTTTGTTGGCAACCATTGACTTTGTAGCCATCTTGCAGTCTTCGACGGCCATGGTTTGACGATACCGGTTGAACTCCGCCTACAGTGTATCAGTATATGCTAACACGGACACGTGCCAAGTACCTTACCTCTGTAAACGGAGAGTCGGAGCATGCAACAAAAGGAAACTCGCGCTCAGCCTTTCCATGTGCCAACACAGCATACTGATTCGTCACGAATGACCGGCCATTTTGGCCCTCCATCGCATAAGGCTTTCCCTCGGAAAATCCTGAACAAGTCAGCGACGAACAACCTAACGCGAACGTAAGAGGGTTTCCCTACTCTTAATCAAGCAAAGACGATACTCGTTCTGACCAGTCTCACGGTTCGGCCCAATATTGACACGGGCATAGCAGCCGGAGATCGCGTCATCAAACCCAGGATAGAAGCAGACCTGGGCAAAGTTACTTCGACCCACCCGAGTACGTTGGATATCCCGCAGTTCCGCAGGCGGGTCGTCTTTCGGAGGCGACGGTGAGCGCTCCCTGTCATCCCATTCGACTTCACTCTCGCCTTCTGCGTCTTCGTCGGAGATCCGGTCATCGCGAGAACGGGTCTTCTCCTTGACCGGTTCACGACGGCGGAGCTCGTCACGCTTCCCCTTCTGCTCTCGTTGCCGCTTGTAGGCTTCAATAGCATCGGAGGTCTCTCCCACCTTACGGCCACCAAGCGTCATCTTCTGACGCGAACTCTTGCGGTTGCCCTCATCAAGATTTGCCACACTGGCCTTTCGCTTGTTCTTTTTCGCTTTGCGGGCCTCCTCGCGCTCACGGGAAGCCAGAAGACGACGAAGAGCAAGATCTTGATTATGACGATCAACCTCCTGCGCACGCTCGGAGAGGAGCTGCTCTCGTTGAATCTCGGGCATCGCCATGATTTCCTCCTTGTCCTTGGCAGAGTAGTATAATTTCTCGTAAGGGAAGATAGGGCCTTCATCTTCAGCCTCAGGGGCTGAGCCTTCGGAATCTGATCCTGAATCCGATTCGGACATGCTAGCAGAGTCGAGCGATTCAGCAGCGGACCTATAGAGCGTACTATATTAGCCGAGTCTGCGAGTCGCAGTGATGACCACAGAAAGCGGCATCGCAAACACGCGTGGCAAACAATACATACAGTTCGCCATCCTCTTCATCCTCGTTTCTTCTCGACTTCCGGCCCCGTTTCACGGTCCTAGCAGTGCCTTTACGACCCATAGCCGATGCGTCGGGAGACTGAGGGGATGATGATCGACTGCGAGATTGGACTCTCTCCTTGGCAGGGGGGGATGCTTCCTCATCGGAGGAGTCTCCCGCAAGAGCGAGGAGCTCGGCATCGAGGTCGTCAGCCATAGTGAATGATGGTAGAGGTTGCCTTGGAATTCAGGTCCTAGTAACACCAGTAACAAGGCAAGCGGCGCTAGACTGCTCAGGGAAGGAAGCCGCCAGCAGGAAAATGGATGGCTTCCAGGGTAACAGATGCCACCTGAACCGCAGTCGCGCCGAGTGAAAAGGGAGTTAGGTGGCCAGAGAGCGCTGACTTGGACGGGGTCGCTCTATAATAATAGTGGTGAACACCCTCAGAGACTAGTATTAATAGGGTCGCGTATCGAAATAAAGAACGGAGGAGGCAGTGAAGCAGTGAATCCCTGTTGGGGGCGGTGTGGTGAAGGCGAAGGTGGTTAGTGAAGTGAAAGACCAGAGCCGGGAAGTGAAAAGAAGCGATTGGAGCGATTCTCGACGCTCGTTCATGACGTTCCGGTCCAGGGATGGCGTGCCAAGGCGTGTAAGCGCGCGGCTGCGGCTTATCGATCGGGTTGGACCACCTCGGAACTCATGGCTGCTGCTGGCATTCCTCCGCGGCCTTAAACCTCGCCCTGAAGCTTGAACGGCCTTCCAATTGACCATTGGATATTTTATCTTTATCATGAAGGCCCTCAGTTTGCTCCGAAGGGCTCCGCTGGCCCCTTCCCTTCGGCCAACACCTCCCGCCGTCCTCGACTTTCTCGCGCCTTCCACTCTACAAACCTGTCGCCAGTACAATTCTACAGCTACACGGCAGTCCGCAGCAAATCCCTCCGTGTCACAGCAGACATCTGGATCATCGAAACCAAAATATGTTCTCAATCAGCAACAACGCGAGTTTCTCGACCGAGCCCTCCGCGTCAACCAAGCCGGCGAGCTAGCAGCCACCTTGATCTACACGGCGCAAACACCACAAGTCGTGCGCTCTCATCCTCACCTGCGGCCGTTGATGAAACACATGTACGATCAGGAAGCGGGGCACTTTGACACGTTTAACCATCTCATTGCGAAACACCGAGTACGACCGACGGCCATGTATCCGGTATGGGAGGTCGCAGCAACGTTCCTGGGCTGGTCTACCGGAATGATGGGACGTGAGGCAGCAATGGCCTGTACGGAAGCTGTAGAAACCGAGATTGGGTCTCACTATAACGATCAAGTGCGGGAGGTTCTATCCTGGAAGGCGGAGGCTGAAAGTCGGGGAGAAGAGTTGGATGAAGAATTGGAGGATATGCTGGTAACTTTCCGACGAATTCGCGATGAGGAGCTGGAGCATTTGGACCATGCTGTCGAAAATGACGCGAAGGAAGCTCGTCCGTACGATCCGCTGGTTAATGTCATCCGCTACGGATGCAAAGCTGCCATCAAAATCAGCGAACGGGTGTGAGCACACTGTGGGAAGCCTAAAGCAAAAGGGTCAAAGTTTGTAAATGTACGATAAAAGCTGTACTATTATTATCTTGATTTGTCACACTTATATAACCTCATGTAAAGGCCTGACTATTCGCTCAGCGAGTCTATAACTGGGTATCTACAACCAAACACGCCCGAATGATTCTATCAAAAGGCGCACTCTATGAAAGCCAAGCTCTCTATAACCCCATCAACTTAATTCTCCGACTCCGTGCCCTGGTTCTTTTCCAAGTACTCCAAAAAGCTCTTCGAGAACCGCGTCACCTGCTGGTAGACCTCCTCGAAGCCGTTAACCCCACCATAGTAGGGATCCTGAACAACCTCACCTCCGCCGACGCGCTCGTGCAAGACACCACCAGTACCAAAGTCACCGAACAGACGGACCTCCGCAACCTTGGCGCCTGCTTCCCCGCTCGCGGCAAGGGATGCCGCAGTCGCTGCCCGGGTACCCTTGGTGCCACGCGATGCGGGGCCAGACTTGTTCATAGATGCCAGAACCGACTCGCGAACATCCAACAGATCGCGCAAGTTATATTTATCCATCGCGAGGAGGTAGTCAAAGTCGAGGAAGTCCTGCTTGGTGACTTTGCGGGCGGCATGGTTGTAATTACGGATGTTGTGGCGACGGAGCGTGGACATGGTGCGAGAATCGGGATCTTCGCCGGCGTGGTAGGCACCTGTGCCGGCGGAATCGATTTCATTGATTAGAGGATGGGAGGCTGCGACGTTGCGGAAAACCCCTTCTGCCATGGGAGAACGACCTGGGTGGTTGGGTTAGCTGGCGGTGCATTTCACGATAATGCGGGGGAGACCAGGACGTACAGATGTTGCCGAGACAAACGAAGAGGACATTGACTTGCCGGCCAGCGGGGGTAGAGTCTGTGACGGTCATTGTGATTGTAAGCTTTTGAAGCGTCTATTGAGAAATCTATGGCTTGAATGAATGATGAATGAGTGTTGAGTGATTGTAAAGAAGGTTTGATTGAGTAGTGGTGATTGATTATTGATGGTGGCGGGGATTCCGCGCAGAATCTTTATCGATAGCGGAGGGCGGTAGTCCGTGCCTGATTCCTGAGGCGACGGCGCATTGTGATTATGTTGCGACACATTCCTCCCACATCCAGTCTGGCTCTGGCTTTCCTCTGTCTTGGTGCGTATTTGTCTGCATATGCAGTCTAATGCGCGCTAAAATATAGACAGACGTGTCGTGAATGAACTACGAAAGTTTAGTAGAGACGAGCTAGCACAGCAGTTACAAATGCTGATAAAAAGAGAAAGAAAAGAAAGGAAAAGGCGCCGGATCGGGGTATGTTAAAGTCACATGCTATCGATTTTCCGGAGGGCCAAAGAATTAATTGTTCATCACAGAGACCTAACTGTGCTAGTTTGTTCACAAACGCGCAGATATCGTACTTTATCTCTTTCTGCCTAAGAATATTAGCGCAGCGGTTATCTACTATTGATTACACAATAGTACGAAGCACAGAAACATTTAGGCAGCATCTACAAGGCGATCAAGCATTGCAATGTTTCCGCGTACTGTGCCGTCGAAGGGCAAATAACATGCCTTGTCAATCCACCATAATCACAGTGCTCTTAATATCCACACTATAGTCTAACCAGACTATTCTTAGTCCGATGAATTTAAGGTGAGACCCTCCGCCAACTATGACGTCGCGCAGGGCTGTATGATCCGAGATGCAACCAGGCAGCTGCTTTTTACCATCCCATCAGAGACAGCCAAGCTGACTGCAGGTTATAAAAAGAACATGAACCGTAAGTGCGACCCCATTGAACCCTGTTGTCTAACGTGTTCAACGCGCACAATGTCAGACACCGCCACGCAGCCCGTGGCTGTGACACTTGAGGGCCGATCAGCTGTTGGCCCAGTGATGAAAGTGGAGATCCGATGAGCCATGGAGCCAAAACTCAGTATCCATGGGTGTTTAGGCGGATTGTTTCAGGGGAAGGACAGTCGGACAATTGTGATTGTAAGGTTCTAGTGGGACTCAGGTACTTTATGAAAATTGAGAGCATGTAGTCCATTAATCCATAGCATGATATCTAGAATTAATCATGCGATAGATAGCAAAGCCGCAGAGTGCCTCGTGGGTGTGTCTGTAGAAAAGGCGAGTGGAGACTCACATTCTTTTGTTATGATTATGACCCCCAACTTCGGTCGGCATGACCCAATCAAGGCAAGTCAGAGTGTGAATCCACTTCACTAGACTCTTCAATCTATCCCAATCTGCTCGTCGTCATTGATCGTCCCCGCGGTTCCTTGGTCAACGGGCTTCAACTTTTTCCACCCTCAATCCTGCAGTATCAGTTGTTAGTGTTAGTGTTCCTGTCCGTGGCGCTGCGGCGACGAGGCCGAACCGCCGTCACGAGCAAAGCCCACGGCCCAAAAAAAGCTGTCGTCTGCCAAAAGATCGGTTCAACCATTCTTTCTTTCTGACATCCTGACCCCCGTTTTATTACTTTGATTATTCTTCATTTCCCCTCTTCCTTCTCCTGTCCCGTCCGTCCCTTATTTTTCCCCATAAATCAGACTCGCCTATCAGAATCTGAAACTCCCGCCAGCGACGGAGCCTCTGCGCTATCGCAGCGACCTGAACGCTCGTCGATTCCCACATTCCACCAGTCCCTCCTGGCGCAATCTCCAATCTCGATTTCTCCCCCCTCCCCCCTTAGCCAGGAATTCACAAAGGGGGCTGGTCTATTGGAACGCTTAATTGTCCGACGCACTATCGGCCATTATGTCCTATAATCGCTTGGGTAGGTTCTTAATAATTTCTCCGCTGCTGGTCTACTTGGGACAGCTTGCGCGGCCGTGACTTGTCGCGCATTCGCTCCCTTCTCCGCATCAATTTCCCTCCTGAAACCCTAGTGTCGGGAGCGAGCCTTACTATACGAGGGAATTTGCTCGTATCTGCATGCGAGAGCTACAGACCTTTTGTATCTGTTGTGCTGTCATTGTCGCACCGCCATTTCATTTTCAATTGCGCATCCCGCATAGGGCGTTTATACTGACCGTCGAGTGCAGGAGACCCCTACGGGGAGGAAGAGAGTCACACTCCCATGATGAATCCTCACCATCTCGATGCTCGATCCCCGTCACCGGGCCGGCCTTTAAACGCCTACCAGCTGTCGGATAATCCCTATGCGCCTCGCGAACACCTGGAGATGCCCTCCAGCGATCGGCTGGCAGAACAACCAACGGTACGGATGTTCTTGGAGTTGTGGATGATGATGATGCTAATTGCCATGCTCCTGAACTAGTATTCGGTCGAGAGACTCCCAAACTCTTATGGTCATAACGAACTCTACGAAGATCACCACCCTCATGCCTACCCTGGTTACGAATACTCCCTCGACCCAGAAGCGCATCACGACGCTTACTATACCCAACCTTACCAGCCGGCGGTAACGCCGCATGAAGACTATGACTTGGGGCAATATCCCGAGCATCAACAATCATATACCGATGATCGGGTCCCTATCCTGCAACCAGATAACCCATTCGGGCCGGATCCGTATGCCGATGAGTATGAAGAGGAGCCTACAATCGCACCTACGCCTAGTCCGGCGCCAGTTCGTCGATGGAAGACCGTCAAGGAGGTGCAGCTCTTCAACGGTAACCTCGTGCTGGATTGCCCAATTGCGCCCGCCCTGCTCAGTCAGGTCCCTCACGCCGAACCCCCGGGTCGAGATGAGTTCACGCACATGCGTTATTCTGCCGCCACGTGCGATCCAGCCGACTTCTTCGAAGAGCGTTTTACTCTGCGTCAGAAGCTTTTTGCCAAACCTCGACACACGGAGCTTTTCATCGCAGTCACCATGTACAATGAGGATGATTTCCTCTTCGCTCGGACGATGATTGGTGTGTTCAAGAACATTGAGTACATGTGCTCCAGGACATCAAGCAAGACGTGGGGCAAAGATGCATGGAAGAAGATTGTGGTGTGTGTCATCAGTGATGGTCGTGCGAAGATCAATCCGCGCACGCGCGCTGTCCTGGCTGGTTTGGGATGCTATCAGGATGGCATTGCCAAGCAGCAAGTCAACGGCAAGGATGTCACAGCACATATCTATGAATACACCACGCAGGTGGGACTAGAATTGAAGGGAGGCCAGGTTAGCCTCAAGCCTCGGTCTGGTTGCCCCGTCCAGATGATCTTCTGTCTGAAGGAAAAGAACCAGAAGAAGATCAACTCGCACCGTTGGTTCTTCCAGGCATTTGGACGCGTGCTGGATCCGAACATCTGTGTTTTGTTGGATGCGGGTACGCGGCCCGGCAAGGACTCGATCTACCATCTATGGAAGGCCTTCGATGTTGACCCGATGTGTGGAGGTGCTTGTGGTGAGATCAAGGTCATGTTGTCGCATGGAAAGAAGCTGCTCAACCCACTGGTTGCCGGGCAGAACTTCGAGTACAAGCTCAGTAACATCCTCGATAAGCCGCTGGAGTCGGCATTCGGTTTCATTACTGTCCTTCCGGGTGCCTTCTCCGCCTACCGATACGTCGCGCTGCAGAACGACAAGAACGGACAAGGTCCGCTAGAACGATATTTCCTGGGAGAGAAGATGCATGGTGCCAATGCTGGTATTTTCACGGCAAACATGTACCTGGCCGAGGATCGTATTCTTTGCTTCGAGATCGTGTCGAAGCGCAACTGCCGCTGGCTACTGCGATACGTTAAGTCGTCCAATGGTGAAACCGATGTCCCAGACCGGATGGCCGAGTTTATTCTTCAACGTCGTCGTTGGCTTAACGGTAGTTTCTTCGCTGCTGTTTATGCCATTGCGCACTTCTGGCAGATTTGGCGAAGCGACCATAGCTTCATGCGAAAGTTCATGCTGTTCATCGAATTCATCTATCAGACCATCAACATGCTGTTCGCATGGTTTGGCATTGTAAGTAGCTTCTCACTCTCAGGCGGAACATCACTAACCGGCACAGGGCAATTTCTTCCTGGTTTTCCATATCCTTACAGAGTATCTGGGCGATGACGACCTGCTGGGCACAGTTGGTAAAGTGCTTGGCGTAGTATTTGAGTGGCTCTACCTCGCGACGTTGGTAACTTGCTTTGTTCTGGCGCTGGGTAACCGACCCGGTGGATCGAACAAGTTCTATATGACGATGGTCTATTTCTGGATTGGCATCATGATATACCTGGCATTCGCAGCGGTATTCGTGACCGTAAAGTCGATTCAATCGCAAGTGCAGGAAAACGGGTTCACCTTTTCGGATCTTTTCACGAACTACCAGTTCTTCTCGATTATCGTATCGCTCGGCTCTACCTATGTGATGTGGTTCCTCGCCTCGTTCATCTTTATGGACCCGTGGCACATGTTTACCTCCGTAAGTATCCCAGCACTGCTGATGTCATTATCTTCTAACCCAAACAGTTCATTCAATACATTCTCCTCACTCCGACCTACATCAACGTGCTCAATATCTACGCCTTCTGTAACACCCACGACATCACATGGGGTACGAAGGGAGACGACAAGGCAGAGAAACTGCCGTCGGCGAACCTCAAGCCCGGCGGCAAGGTCGATGTCAACATCCCGCAGGACGATGGCGATCTGAACGCGCAATACGAAGCCGAACTGGCCAAATTCGCATCGAAGCCACCCAAGGAGGAGAACACCGTCTCCGAGGAAGACCGCCAGGCCGACTACTACAAGGGATTCCGCAGTGCGGTCGTGTTGGTGTGGGTCTTTTGCAACTTTGCCCTGGCCGCGGTGGTGCTCAGCGCGGCTGGTCTGGAGGAGTTCAGCAGCGACCAGGAGACGACGGAGAACACGCGCGCCACCATTTACATGGCGGTGGTGCTGTGGAGTGTGGCGGGATTGTCACTTTTCAAGTTCATGGGAGCGATGTGGTTCTTGACTGTGCGGATGGTAAGTTTCCCAGAACCTAAGGATGTGGATTCAGCTAACGAGGGTTTACTAGTTCCGTGGTGTTTAATCTGGCGTTCGATGAGTCGGCTTAGATGGACAGATAAACAGACAGACAGCATACCGCTGCAGGCTCGGTATGGTATGATGATGACAAGCAATGATGGTTTCATGATACACGGGGCAATGGGATACCCGGTTGTTGATATGATAGATAGTTTTTAGTTTATGTAACATATGACATTACGCATTTTACACATATAGCCAAGTAATTCCGGTAGAAGAGAAGCAATATGCAGTCAATTCCCTGAGTCTCCACTTACATTTGTAATATAAATCATTAGAAAGACAGCGTAATATAACAACAGCATCATTGGTCTAGTGGTAGAATTCATCGTTGCCATCGATGAGGCCCGTGTTCGATTCACGGATGATGCACATCTTTTTGCGATGCTTTTTTTTTCATACCTCCCTCTGACTCTCATCACTAATCAACCACACCAACTTAGAATACTACACTATACCCCTACAAACTCATATAACAACCTAAATACCAGTAATAGAAAAAATAAGAAGAACTAAGCCATAACACAAACCGCAATCCCACCCAACACCAACGCCATCCCCAACCACGTCTCGCGCTCAATGACCTTCCTCTCAACATACCATTCGCCCAACACGGTGAACAGAAACGCACTGGAGTTGGCGAGGGGGACAGTTAATGATAGTTCTATACATTACTATTAGTATATATACAATTACTCCATACCCCATACTTCCATAAAGGGTAATGGTATAGCAGACGTACCATGCTTCCCCACCAACAAAAAGAACCACACACTCCCGGTAAGATTCACCACCAGGGGAATCGAATAAGCAGGAGTGCGAAGCAGATTCACAACCGTCCAGAATAACGTGGTGATCTTTTTGCGGAGCCAGGATGGTGGTTTTGACTGTTTCTGCTGCTGCATCCATGCCGGTTGTTGCTGGTCTTGGTGGCTAGCTGGGGGAGGATTATCTTCCTCGCTTTCTTCTCCCCGTTCATCCTCGGGGCGTGTTTCATCGGTGTATTCGGGAGACACAGCTGTTAGGGGGACGTCGGTTCCATCATTGGTGGTGGTGATGTTGTCCGGTTGCTGCTGCTGCTGGTTTTGTTGCTGGCGGGCTGCAAAGTCCGCGGCTGCGCGCCGGATGAAAGGGGTGGTGAAACCCCAAGCTACCCCGACTAGGAGGAAGGAGAGAATGTAGTTGATTACGGGGGGGTTGGAGGGGTCTGCTGTGTCTGGTTCTGGGTCCATCTTGAGGGATTCTTTTCTTCTTTGATGGTAGGGAGGAGGGATGGGATGAAGTGTTAAACAGTTAAGGGAGGTGTGGAGATGGACGAATGGTTGATGCATGCATGCGGTTAGTTACTTAGTTGGTTGATGGGGCTCGGCGGGAGGGCGGAACGGCCAGGCGGGTGGAGGTTAGTTATTTACGTATTTATTTAGTTATGCTGAGAGCTGGTCTGTAGTTAATTTGTAGGATATGAAAATAGATTTATTGTAAAGTTTGATTGCTTTGCTTTTGTTGTGGGATTCTTGTTAGGGAATGTAATGTAGGGTTAATATATCTGTCGCTGTACAGTATTATCTGGTTGAGTGGTAATAACCCACCGTCACACTACATCAAAAGCAACCACGGGAGATTGAATGAGATCTACACGTCATGTGTTGATATCGCTTATAATATACTAACATTGCAATGGCCCCCATCTGGACGACTAGATTGATTTACAATCCTATTTGGTTAATGGTTGGGATCTTTATAATCCATGATCCCGCAAGCCACCATTTTTGAGGGGGTGTACAGAACTTGAAGAAAACATACGCCATTGAATCATGCGGGATGATACAGATGTACATTTAAATTAATCATTGAAACTTGGTAGATGACTGTATCAATAACTTTCTCCCATGGACAGTGTATCAGCTTGATTTGTCCAATAGCCAAAAGATAGCTGTCTCTTTACCATCGAATAGGCTCCTATCTAGCCCTGTTCAGCATCATCTCCGGGACCCTAAGCGTTGACAGTCATACCAGCTAGTAAAGCATGATAAATTCAACGGTTGATTGGCTCGATCACTTGAGACATGAGATGGCCAGAACCTCACTTAGATTAACCGATTAGCGCATTTGGACTAGCCAGATGCTCCTTGCCTATAACCGAGTATAAGGGCTACCATCCTATACAGGTTTGACGTGCGAATCAGCACTAATTTAGCGCTTCGTCTTATTGCTTTTCAGCTCAGCCTAGATCCACGATATCTCCTAAGTCAAGCTGGCATTAGGTACAAAGCAGTTAGCTACGCCGCTCGGACCGACTGAAGTTACAGTCCTAGTACTTAGTTCTCTCAAGTGTTGTTTCCCATATCTCATCATCAAGATTTCCTATACCAAGTAAGCCGGTTAAATACAAGACATGAAAATAACCGATTCAAGCTTCGTAGTCAATATATCCTAGGTTTACTAATCAAATAGATCATAAATCCAGGTGGCGACTAAGCCTTGGGCACAGCCTCAATGATACTATCCCGCAGGCTCATCGTATAAGTATACACTTGATTGATAGTCAGCCCAGCCTCTTCCGCCAGACGGTACCACTGCCCCTCGGTACGTTCCCTTGCTCCTAGAGTAGCCATCATCAACATATCCAATTGCGCCTGCTGCCAGTGCACCCCCGTGTTAGGCAATACCATCTCGTCAATCAAGAGATACGAGTCCGGTGCCATGGCTTCGATTATATTCTTGATAATCTCTAGAATTTTATAGTCGGGCCAGTCATGGAAGATGTTCCGCAGATAGTAGAATTTCGCACCTGAATTTTCCACTGGATAAGTCACAATGAAGGATCAAAAGGGCAACTGAGACAGGGAATAGACTGTACCTTTCACAACCTGGGGCGTAAAAAAGTCATACGTCTGCTTCTCCACCCCAGGGAAGTCAATGGCGTGAGCTAAGGTCTGGGAAAGGTCCTGGACGATCACTCGGCCCTCGAGCTGGGGGTAGCGCTGCCTGAAGCCAATTGCTTGGTGTCCCAAGCCACCCCCAATATCAACGAATAGGGCTCTTTCAGGGCTCAGACCAGTCGCCTTCTCCAAGACTGGGTAGGCGTCTAGGAAAGTAGGCATACCGGCGCGGTTAGACATCATGTGCTCCACAAAATAGCCTAGGGCCTCGGGATTCTGCTGCATATAGATGAAAGCTGGTACGTCGGTGTTGAGGGCTTTTTGAAAAGGAGTTTTGACATTGTCCTGAATGTCAGGATAGTTGTTTTCCTTGAGCCAACTGGGAAGTATCTGGATTATCTGACCGCAGTTGTTCCACCTGATCAAGTTAGTTATCTTTTCAGTGTATCATAAAATGATAGAAAGGCGGTCCAATTACATATGTCCAACCGCAGCTTGATGGCCAGATACGGCAAACGTCCGAGATATATTTGATGCAGTGAAGGTATCTTTGGATACCTCCTCGACTGCATAATAAGATGCCAAATAGCGCAGTATACGAGCTGATAGGCTTAAATTAGAACCAGAGTTTGAAGAGAGACGCAAAAACCTCACCAAGGAAGACCTGATTGGCTCCCGTCTTCTGGCTCAGCTCATCCACAGTAAGGGGACCCTCAAGCAATAGCTCGAAGAGCTTCAGGTCAATACCGATACGAATCCCGGCCAGTTGCATGTTCTTAACGAAGTATAGATTAGAATTGGAAATTTGTATCTCAAGTTTGGCGTGTTTGTTTGGAATGCGGGGAGACGTACATAGAATGTAAGTCGTTGCACAGTGTCGTCCGGAGACTCAATTGAGACACTCAGCTTATGCAGGGCATCCAAGACATCTTTGCGAGTTTTCTCATCACCAGCTTCGACCAGTCTGCGAACTTCTTGGGTAAGTGCTTCCATCGTGTTTCTTTCTCTAGAAGCTTAGGTTCTTGTTCTTCAAGTTCAGGAGAGGCTGTTTGAGAGAGAAAGTATAGAGATCACAATGAGATTGGACAGAGGGAAGTATTTAAATCTTTGAAAAGGGGTTGGTAAAAGAAAGAACCGGATAAAGGCGAAGCAAGCCTCCATTGCTCGAGGCTCTCAATTGTCTCTTATCACCTGACGGTAGGAATAGTCCAGCTAAAATCTGACAAGCAGTTGGACACTAAATTAGTGTAATTATACAACACTATACCGCATGCTAGTAGCAGTTCATCTAACTTTCAACCAATGAGAAACTATACTCCCATGAGCAACTAACTAGATCCATACCATGGCACAGTATTTAGCTAGGATGCTTTCAATTAGGGCTCACTCTCCATCATGAGCACTTCCAAAGTCAGGACCCTAGTCCAGATCAGCTGGGCTTTTCTCTACTCTTTGCACAAAAACCTGTGCAACTCGAAAGATAACAGCTGGGTATCACATTCATATCTGCAAAAATAACTATATACAAGGCAACACACCATTATCACCACTCCACCCGGTCATCATGCACTAATTGCACATCCCATCGTTCCTCCCCGCGCCATACCCTTCCCGGTCGATTCCGCCCCGCCACCGCTGTCCGCAGCGTGGTAATCATCCCCGCCGGACCGCTGGCGAACACCCGCGTCGGACCATCGACCACCCGATCCAGGAAATCCTCGACAATGTCCTCGAGGTCTGGATGATGATGGGCCGCTGCCGCTGTCCCAGCGACTGCAGCGTCTTCAGATGAGAGGGTATACTGCACCGCAACCCCAGAGTCCGACGACGCACTCGACCCCGCACAGCAGGGCGATTTCTCGAGGTCGGAGACCTTAGGGACTGGCGCCGTCTCCCGTGTCACGAAAATGCGAACTCTGAACGTGTTCGAGTGGGTGGATGCCAGACGCTGCAGGATGTCGAGCTCCGGGGCGATCCATTGCATGTCGGCCTTGCGGCGGATGATCCAGATGAGTTCGAGGATCTGCGTCGGTTGGGACTTGGAAGTGGATGCGTTGCTGAGTAAATGGAGAAGTGGGGGGAGCACGAAGGTGATGCCAGTCCCGCCGGCAATGCAGAGGAGGTTGCTGCTTCCAGCGGTTGAGGTTTCCTCCATGATGGACTGGCCGTAAGGCCCACAGAGAATAACTGGGGTTGTGGGGCCGGCGCTCGTCATTGTGGTGGTCTCACCGTCACTCGGTTGAGAATTTTGTGACGAGATGCGTGCGAGTTGGGCGAGTTCCCGCGTCAGTCCCTTCCGGGCGCGGATGATGTAGGTGTGCGGCTGGCCGGTGGGTAAGGTGTCTGGTACGCTGCAGGGGGTGAGTGGGTGAGCTTGCCACAGACTCAACTGCGGGAAGCAGAGGAAGAAGTGCTGGCCGATGTGCCAGGGGTCGTGATTATGGTGAAAGTCAAGGCGGATGATGTCGCCATCGTCCGGGTTGGGGTGCAACTGGATCGCGGCGTGCGGGATGTGCAACCCTCCGGTGGTGGAAGACGTCGTGGTCGGGACGTTCAGATGATGCAGCACGAAGACGCGAACGAGGCGGAACCCCCGGTCCAGGAACCAGACTACCAGCGAGGCCAGCATCCAGCAGTACAGGTGTGACCAATGCGCCCAGCAGGCCCCGACATAGACCATGGCGACTACGTAGTGGGCCTTGCGGAAGAACTCGTAGCCCGTCAGCTGAATGCCGCGCTTAGTGCTGTGGAAGACCAGGAAGGAGAGCAGGATCATGGCCACGATGCCCCAGATGATGTACGGCTGCGTGATGAAGCTATTCCACTGCGCGGGCTGCGGCTGGTAGAGCTTTCCCTCAACGATGGTCCAGCCGATGGTGTGCATGGCCGACTGGAAGTAGATCACCCATCCCAGCCAGCGGTGGAGGAAGTTGAAGTGATGGTATGGAACGCCGGTAATCAGCGAAAGCAATGATTCCCGGCTGGAGAGCAGGATGGACAATGGCGTGAGGGCGAACGCCAGCACACCGATGCGGTCCGCCCACGGACCCAATCCACTGCGCGTGTTGTTGAGCGAACTGCCGCTAATGGGAGTGACCCAGGTCTTGTAGGTGATACCCACCAGGGTAAATACCAGCAGATACCCGGAAATTATCAGGAATATAAGGACTTGCAGACGTGTGGTATGTCCAAACACCCAGGGCAAGGCTTCCGGGAGCAGATGTCGCCGGACAAGCGCCTGGATCGTCCGCGAAAGACGGTAGGGAGCACTCTGGCGGACAGGCTTGGGCGAGGTCCTGGCTACAGATCGATCAAACCGAACGAGGCGTCCCCCCAACGCCCATAGGAACAATATTCCCACGACCACCGCCCACAGAATGAAGCTGTAGAGCATGCTGACATCGTGGCCGTGGTAAACCGCGTCCAAATAGGCGCAGGTACCGGCATCTTTGGTGCAGGGGACCTGGCGGGCAACATACCCCCAGTGGTATTCCATGGCGGAATCCTGGGAGAAGTCCTGAATATGTCCCATGGTGGAGGAAGTGTCGATGGGATAAAATTTGCAGGTGTGCTCGAGCCGGTGGCAGTGGCCATTTCTATATCCTCAGGATTGGATGTGGAGTCATTGCGGTGGAGTCGCCAAGGCCGATATCTGCTCATCGCCAAGCATCGTACGTGATAATCTGCTCAATTCACGCTTCGTATAAGTAGACCGTGCCATTCCCCTCTCCATTGGCTCCCAAACTGCAACACAATCACCATCACCATCACCACCACCATGGACATGCACATGGACATGTCCAGCTCCAATTCGAGCGCCTGCTCGGTAGCCGTACGTCGTCTCACCCTCTGCTTGATATCTGATGACTAATCAGCATGGCAGATGTTATGGAATTGGACCACCATCGATGCCTGTATGAATTCTTAGTGCTCTGTATAGCTCTGATCCATCCAGCCCTAACCATTGCAGGTTTCCTCTCCTCCACCTGGCACATCAACACGGCGGGCCAATTCGCCGTCTCATGCATCGCAGTCGCCTTTCTCGTCGTTTTGCTCGACTTCCTCCGCCTCCTAAGCAAGCAATACGAGGACCATCTCCAACGACAATTCCAGCGCTACGTTGCAGCGCAAACAACATCGGACCGCATGCAGTTTTTCTGCGGTGACAGCCTAGAGCACGGGCCAACGGTGCTTACCTTCCGAGCCAGTCCCTGGCAGCAGTTGGCGCGGGCGCTACTGAACACGCTGCAGTTCGGGCTCGCGTACATTATCATGCTGATCGCCATGTACTACAATGGGTACATGATCATCTCTATCTTCCTGGGGGCGTTTCTGGGGAAGGTGTTCTGCGACCGGGGCGAGTACCGTGTCGTGGTGGCACGGCCAGGGGCCAAGGCAACGGATACGACGAAAGCAATGGAGATAGAGCCAGGGAAACAGACAGAAGAGTGGACGACGGGTTGTTGTGGGTAGTTATGATACAGTCTATAGTGCAACGAAGCCCATGATGTTTGAAGTTCAGATTGTTTCAGATTAATATTGTAAGATTGGAGGGGCCCTTGAGTGCTTAGTCATGAATATCGTTGCTGCCTCATTATGGCCTAGTTGCCTGACTA
The DNA here is from genome assembly GCF_016861625.1 of Aspergillus luchuensis. Taxonomy (NCBI): domain Eukaryota; kingdom Fungi; phylum Ascomycota; class Eurotiomycetes; order Eurotiales; family Aspergillaceae; genus Aspergillus; species Aspergillus luchuensis. The sequence continues at coordinate 4,983,251 of NC_054849.1, forward strand.
TGCTTCTTTTGTAACATCAGGTCAGAGCGCTGTCATATTCCCTCAATCATGCTCAGACCCACTTAAGACCCAACTTCGGGTCTTGCTACTTTGCTGTTTTGAGGTAATTTCTCACGTCGCCAATGGTTATGGGTTGTTGGGGCTCGGCGGGGCAACTGGTGGGTGGATAATTTCTTGATTACTTTCTCCAAAGCAATTCGTTGATCAGCGCATAACAGTGTTGTTTAGTTACACTAAAGCTGATCTAAGCGTCAGACGACCCCGCGCGTCAGAGGGCGTTTATTCAGAAGACTGGTCGCGCTGGTCTGGCATGTCATCTAGACAGTTCATAATATCGTCCATAGAAACGCTGAGGTCGGAGTCACTGGTGCCCCGTTGACTCTTGTACACCTCGAAAACGATATTGCGGGCCAGTGTTTCAACATCCCAGGCATTTGCCCAAGACCTTGTCTTTTGCAACCGGGCAAACAGGTCCCGAACAGTTGAATCTTCCCGTTCACTAATGGTAGGGCTCCGATCCACTCTTATCTGGAGCTTCCCTAGCTGCACTTCAAGATATTCGAGGCAGTGAGCTGGGCTCATCGAGGGAAAGACAATATCGGTGGGGAACCGAGACCGTAAACCCGTATTAATATGAGGTAGCCTATCCATATCATCCGAGTAGCCAGCTAGGACAATCACGGGCTTGCGAGAGTAGCGTGGCTTTGTCATACAGTCGACAAATTCTCCAACAGCTTCATTAGCAAAGCTCGAGCAGTTGCCAGTGGACATTCCCGCTAGCCGATAAGCTTCGTCGTGAATAATACCTTGCCCAGAGCCCGCTCCAGAAGATGATCACCTTGGGTCCTGTTTGCCCTACATACTCGCCTATCAAATTGGTCGCAGAGCAATCAATGACTTCGGAGGTGGAGAGGAATCCCATCTCGTAGAATATATCACCACAAATGCGAGCTGTAGTAGTTTTCCCGGTCCCTGGTGGCCCCTTGAAGACAAATGCGAATGGATTAAATGGACGCGGATCGATCCCCTGCAGTCGCATCCCGGACGATAGCTTCTGATAGCTTCTGAAAAGGGAGATGATAGGGTCCATGCCGATCATTGATGAGAGGAGTGAATCACATGCCTTGCTACCATCGAAGGCCCTATCAGGAACATCATCATATAACCTGCATGATTGGTGCGGTCTCAAAGCAATTCTTCTCCATATGCATGCAGGATTATCACACTTGTGAGGCTCAGTGTGCTCGAATGAACAATGCCTTGCCATTGGAATCAGTATTATACCACCCTCGGACAATAGTTGATCTCCGACACAGACGTGTGAAGGTGTGTCTTATGTCGGTGATTCAGATCTCACACAGAATGCGCCTGGTCACTACACAGCATAGGCCTCAGGCCTAGCTATTGTGGAACGACTCCGGGCGCATATATCATGTATAATTTTGGTTACCAAACCAGGCAGCCTTGTCTGCCTGAGCCAGTGGAGCTGGTCGCAGATTCAGGTGGATCCACGCCCCGGACCCTTGCGTGGCCAGGGCAGGGGAAACACATAGACGGCCTCTTCCGATCGCGATAAGTTCTATTTCCGTGCTTGTTGTGATCGTGATCTATAAGGTTCCGGTCAGAAGTATGGTGAAGGAGTTGCAGGCCCTAGCGCCCTCGTACCACCTGCACATGCTCGCTCCTCACCCGGTTATAAGTGTCCTGCTTACCCGCCATGAAGCTGGCGCCATCGTTGGCTACTTCAATCTATGATGCTTATTATGCTTGGTATGCGCAGTACAGCCATAGCATTTCAACAAGAACACTCGAGGATGAACACATGACAATCAATATATGGTCCAACGCATGAACCCACACCATGTACCTTGTCCAGACAAACTCAGCGCCTGTGCACTCAGAGTGAGGCTAAAGCCCGTTCCGAGGGCTTCTGCCCAATGACAATATTCAGCTGCGGCGCATATCCATGCTTTATCACGTCGTCCCGCAACTCGTCCAAGAAAGCATCGTACTCAGCCGGGGTTCTTGCCACCCCAGGGATACCGCCAGGGGGCATTTTATGCCCGAGGCTGCGGAATCCTTCCACCAATATATGAGCAGAGGTCACTTTCCACTGCTCCTCTCTAGCCATGGCACCATACCCCAAAGCGAACGATGTTTTCTTAATGTTCCTAAACCCCAGGTCACTGAGCAAATCCTCCAGTTCATAAGCAATATAAGCATTCATCCCGAAAGCAGCAGTGCTCCACCTTTGGAACTCCGTCATCTTGGCAAGGGTAGGGAACTTAACAGGATCAAATGGTGTGTCACGATCTACCCATTGGGCTTCCACGAGCTGAATCCAGCCTCCAGGCTTCAACACTGAACGCAAGTTTCCCACGGCCTGTGGCCATTCCGAGCTTTTCAGGCCCCATATAAGATAACGTTGATGAACGATGTCGAAGCTTTCTGGTAGGTGCAGATGCTTTGGAATTGGCTCCCGGATATCATGCTTCTGAAGATCCACAATCGGACCGTCTGCAGATGGGGGCGGGAAAAGCGCGGAGCCAATGTCGATGCCATGAAGGGACCATTTCTGGTTGGGATAGTGCTGTGCTAGAGAACGAAGCCAGGTTCCTACTCCAGCATCATGAGTCAACGGAATTATCCTGACGCTAGAAGGGCTCCCTCCTTTCCACTTACCGTCCGCTGCACCAGCGTCCAGAATCCTCAGTGTAGCATTGGTCTCCACAGGCATGCTCAGGAGAAGGCCTCCTGTGGATGACAGAATGAAGTTGTGCTGCCGTTGGAGACGGTCGATCTCCCGTTTATGGTGCGGGAGGTTATAAATCCCTTCGGTTCCAACGAAAGCGTTGCCTTTCGGGGCGGCAGAGGTGGATCTCGCAATGGCCATGATGATACAAATGGGGATAAGGTGGGAACTCTTCCTGACACGTTTCCAAGACACCAGTGCCTCCCTAGCCTTTAAATAGGAAGCGGGGGCTTTGGTCGGGTGGAGCTGATGTGATGGATCCTGGAACCTTAACTCGGTAGTTATAGTGGCCTAGCATGTGCTTCATCCAAGGCACGAGCCATTCAGCTGCCGAAGCTTTCTGTATTGTATGAAGGGGTTAATGTAAGTGATCATCTGCAATCAGGCTGGCCAGTACGGTACTAATCGGAATAGACCACATCATATGTCAAATTGCTGCCTGTGAGACCAGAAACGACATATCGGACAGCAGTCGGAGCAATACATCCGTCCTAGAATCATACTACCTATAAAAGAGGCCATTATTCTCCACTTCCATTAACCCCTTTTCTACACACACAATCACACTTTACCTTCTAACATAATCTTCTCGTGGAATCTTATGACTGACCCAAAACCATCAATTCCCGCAAACAAGACAGAAATAATATACCCCGAAAGACACCCTCGTCCCTCTCTCCAACCAATTCCCACTAACCTAAGATAGTCATCTACCGACAATCAAACACCACCCTACAACACTGCCAATCCTTCAAGCCCCCCGCACAATTCTTACACGCCATCTTCTTCCCCAAATCGATTTTCCGTCCGGCATACCAAGCATCGCCCTCCGGCTTGTTCCCACCGCCCTTAACATCAACCTCCACCGTCCACGGCAGCAACGAATGCAGAGACCAGTGGCCTGTATCGAGACTCTGAGGAAGGGCTCCAAGTCCCCTGCAGGAGCGATCGTAGACGTAGGTCTCGCGCAGCTGGACCCGGCCGTTGGGTGCGTACGTGGCGATTCCAAGGTTGCAGTAGTTTGCGCCTGTTGGGGTGCAGAGGTCGGAGACGAGGTCGTAGGGCGCAGAGGAGGTGATGATATTGGGGGTGGAGGAGATGATATTGGCAGCGGATTGGGTGGCGTCGTGGGCGATGTCCAGGGCGGCGGTTAGGGGGTTGGTTGGGTGGGCGAGGGTGAAGGGGAAGAGAAGGTAGAGGGTGGTGAGGAGGTTCATTTTGGTAGATAGATAGTAGGCAGTAGTTATGATAAGGTGGTAAGTAGTTTTTATTCCCCGGTCTCAGTTGTAGCCGATGATATGGAAGTAGATCATGGTCCTATATATAGGTTGTTTGTCCCTTATGATAGTCCATGTTCAGTTCTGGCTGGGTTCCAGTCATGTATCTGCCTAGTTCTCGGTACTCAGTACTTGGCCAATTGACCAACTCGTATCTGCATGACGTTAGGCATATACGGAGGGAATATACAAATTCAATCTGTCTGGGGGATTGCAAACCCGGCTATCATGACGGACGGGGCAGTGTAGGGGTATATACGCGCACAAGAAAGAATTAAACGACTGAAAACACCATCCAAAAGTGACACAGTGACACAGCCGTTCGGATAATGAGGTAATGTGCATGTGGACGTGAATGACCTCAATTCACTCAGGGTCGTGTCTAGATTTGAGATCAATGAGGCGGCGGCTCCTAGTCTGGAATGTAATCTCGGGTAGTATATAAGGGTCAAATTGACCATGTGTGCCTAATTTGTACTACAGTTCATTGCTCGGTTGTAGCTTGGTGGTGGTTATTGGACAGTTGGCTTTTCTTTTCTTTCCTTTTGGCATTGGGCTTTACGTGTCTGTGCCCTGAATCGAAGTTGTGCTGTTCAGTTAGTTGTCTGCAATTTATGAGACCGGTCAGGTGCTGAGGAGATATTTATGAGCGTGTTAATGAAGGTCTAGCTTGTTTGTATTTATAATCGCGTTGGTATGGGTACTATGTCACTGGAAATCATGGTAAAAACGTCGAGACACTAGTATTAGGGAGCAGTTAGGTGACCTCCTATTGGTTAAACCAATCGGTATGAGGAACTTCAGACAGTATGTCTGCAATAAACTCCAAAGCAAGCCCTGGAATTCTATGTCCAAACAATTGCTTTCTCTAATTTTCTTAATACAATGCTACCAATGCACTCACACAAGCAAAGCACCCGAATCCGAGCTCACAATCCGTCCAGTGACGTTCACATCCTTCATCAAATATATGTAAGCCTCTGCCACTTCTTCCGGTAGACCGACCCTTCCCGTCGGATTCTTCGCTGCGGCAAGTTGGCATAGACCTTCTTGCTCCTCTTCATTCATCAGATCGTTCCATAGCGGAGTTTTCACCAGTCCAGGACTCACAGCGTTCACACGTATCGGCTTCAAATCAACCGCCAGATTACGTGCAACACTGCAAGTACCACCCAAGTATCCAGCTACCGCGGACCAATTGGCCATCGGGCGTTCCCAATTGGTTCCCGTCGTCAAGGTAATTGATGACTCGGGACCCGGGGAGAGATATCGAGAGCCAATTTTAGCAACGAGTACGGCCGCGAAAAAGCGCACTTGACCGGCAGCGATGAGCTTCTCCCGAGTAATTTCCTGCACGGGCATGATGGCTGGCGCATCGGTGGCGGTGAAGACAATGTGGTCAACTTGGTTGGTCTTTTGGAAGAGCGCCTCGAGGTCTTCTTCGACAGTGTCTTTGGACAGATCGCAAACGTGTCCTTGGATCTGGGCACTTGGAAATTCCGACTTGAGATCTTGGATGGTGGATTCAATGCGTTTGCTTGAGGATGAAGACACGGTGACTCTGGCTGATGCGGCTAGTGATAGTTTGGCCACTCCCAGGCCTATGCCGGAGGTGCCTCCGAAAATCAGGACATGCTTGCCCGCGAGTTTGTTGTAATTGTAGCTGCTGGAGGACATCTTGTCTGGTTGGGGAGTTTCGAAGATGGGAACAACGAGTTTTGGTCTATGGGAAAACTCATTTTATATCCATCGCAGTACAGCTCATGATGTCAAATATTAGTGTGTGTCCACTTAAGTCCGCTTAAGTCCGCGTCAGCAGGTGTGGGGGAAACTGTTTCCGGATGGATTGCATCCCCACACGCCCAGTCTCCGATCATTATCTCCTTTGCTTTAGGGTTAGCAGAGGTAAGCAGGAGATCACATAGCTACAATTATATTAGAGTGAGAACTGGTGAAGGACTTGGCAGACATAAGTCAGTGGAAATACACTCTAGGTATGAATACTTTGTTCTGGTGCTGCTGGTGGGCGTTTATTCAGCGGTAATTTAGTCGAGTTCTCCACTAGCAAATAACTCGGTCGAATCATCCTGCAACTAAGAATTGATACTACACCTATTTTATATAATATTGAAGTACTCTCTTATAACAGTCAGATGAGATTGTATTCCTGAGGTTTTAAACTTGCAAGCATTCAGAGAAAGCCGATTACTAACTCATCGATTATTGAGTGTCCTTGGAGTCTTTATTTAGTTAAAGATAAATGTTAGTTTTTTCTCACAAACTTAGTACTTATATAGACAATCTTATTGAGTATTAGGATTCAATTTGTATGAATCTAACGTGAGTGTTCACGTACCTATTCCCTTTAGTAATACCAGAGCGGGCAAGAGGCAACCTGTCAGATAAATCATAATCAGAACCCCTTGAACTGAGAGTATTTTCCTTAGAACGAGAATCGAGATAGGGTAAGACTCCAGCTTCGGTCTCACTATCAAACCCGAGGGGATGCCGCCGGGCATGGGTGCCCGTGCGCCCGGTCTCCGATCATTATCTCCTTTGCTTGATGTAGATGTACCAGAGATGTGCGAAATATTCCACCTGTCAGAATATTGCTTAGCAAGAGACTCAAAGATTAGTGCTTACTTTGGATCTGGAGTAGGAATCAAGCAATGCCCAGATTCGGTCTCATTGTCAAATCCGAGAATCTGAGCGCAAAAATGAGATTTGTAAGATGTTTGCATCTGAGCTTATCCATGCAAACAAGCACCCCATACAAACTAAGTAGATAGCCAATCACATGCCATATTCTTCTCCAACAAACAGAGCAAACCAGACAAATATCAGCATGAAGAGCGGCTGATCCGTGCGAAGTCCGACATGGCCATTCAACAATGTGATCTTCAATAGACCATAAATTGGGCCAATTTCCTGCCAGAATGATGCTTCTGCCTACTTCATTATCCTCTCAATCATACAACACAACTCTGACTTGAAACCCTGACACAATGCAGTCACCCTTGGCGCAGAAGAGATTGGCCGGCTTTGACTTGGTCCAAACCAACTATAAAACAGTCGGCGATCACAACATCCGCGCCGATTTCATAATCCCCCAGTCAAACTACACCGGCAAACGGCCAGTTATCCTCCGTTTCCATGGCGGTGGTTTCGTAAGTGACCCACTCACTAGACCAGCACCATCAATACATGCGATGCTAACCCGCAGTAGCTAACCGGAGAATCGCTCTTCTTTGAATGGTTCCCCCAATACCTCTTCGACATCGCGAAACAGCACAATGCGGTGATCGTATCTCCGAACTACCGCCTCCTCCCCGAGGTTACCACCCTCGACCTTTTCGACGACATTGAGGATTTCTGGATCTGGCTGCATTCGCCTGCAGCGGCGGAACTTCTCTCATCCCAGCCTAATCCAACAGAACTCGACCTGGACCGCATTATTACTGCCGGCGAATCCGCCGGGGGCACACTCAGCATCTGTCACGCCCTAGCGCACCCAGAGGAGATCCGGGCTGCAACAGCAAGCTTTCCTGGCTTCCTCGGTGCTCCTGTCGAGGATGTTTCCGTACGGAAGGACCCACCTCGTTTGAGCGGTCTGTCTCTGGAAGAGGCAAACCGTGTTGTTGATGAAGCGATCAGAAATGGTGAAAAGGGAGTAGTCCAATCATCGATTACGCCGCCTGAGCGATTGCCTTTAATGCTTGCCATTATTGAGGTTGCACGCCTCTATGAACTTTACGAACGTGGAACTGAGAAAGACCCCCGTCGGCCATTGCGGCACCCTATGGAACGGCTGGATGAGCCGGACGTCAAAATCCCCCGTGGAGGTATCTCTATCCGACATGGCCTGGAAGATGACATCTTGCCTCCGGAGGTTAGTCAAGCCTTCGTGGACAAGGCAAGGAAAGTGATGGATGGGAAGCCGGGAGGGGATAAGATTGTTTTGGCACTGCGGCCGGGGGGTCATGGCTTTGAAAGCGAGACTACAGGAGATGAGGAGTGGTTGCAGGAGAACCTGCGGTTTGCTATCGAGGCGTGGCTGGAATAGATTACTTGACATGGTGTATGTATCACGGCACGACCATTCCAGAAGCCTTTATGTCGGACTCAGCCAGAACATCTCTCTTTTGTTGATAGATCATGTTGATAGATCAAGATGATACATAATCTAACTACTAATTCATTTCTAACTATCATATATAATCTTTCACTCTCATTGAATTACAGTTCGGTTCGTACTGTTGCAGCCCGAAGAAGCAAGCAGGCACTAGCAAAAGTGAGACTGCATTGTAGCTTAGATACTTCTATAAGTTCCCACCATTCCCATCATCATTGAGCTCCCTAACCTGCATCTTACGAAAATTCCCTCTCTCTCTGTGACATCCACAATGGGTTTATTTACCAAGTACAACCCCATTCAAAGAAAGTTATCATGCTAACCAACCGACCTAGATGCCCAATCTAAACAACGACCTAAACAAAGGCCCAGACATCCACGACTGGCTTAGACAGCTGGATACGGTATAACGCATCACCAACAATCCCAGCAATCAACAATCACTACGTATATACAATCATGCTACTCTATATTTCAGGCTATCAATATGATCACATTTCATTACCATTACCATTAGCATCAAATCAAACACACACATACCATATCACCCCCTCCAAAAAACCCCATCACTCATTACTCAATAAGTCCCATCCTCCCACTCCCCCTCATCAGCATCCTCATCCAACTCCCTAATAGCCCTAGTTCCCCCCGCAGCACCCATCCCACCCTGCGTATCCAACAACGCGGCCTCCCGACCCGCGGAATCGAATCTCCGCTCTTCGAAAACCGGCTCCTCGCCTAGGTTCTGGTATCCGGTGCGGACGGTAGTAGCGCCAGTGGGGTCGGTGTGGGAGGTGGTGGCGTAGCGGTGGCCGGTCGTTTCGGTTCGGGGGTTGTTATTGTTGTCGTTAGAGGTGGAAGAGGAGTAGGAAGAGTAGGCGGAGGAGGAGCTGGAGGTGGTGCGGTAGGACATTTTGTTTGACGTCTGTGGTGTTTTGTGGTGTGTTGTAGTGGTAGTTTTCGGTGGTAGTAAGATGATATCCGATTATAATCAGAAAGGTAGTTTAATCAATTGAGAAATAGACCAATAATTAGAGTAATATGACCTTCTAAACTATAATCAAACAATAGACTTTGTCCTCGAACGAAGAAGGGTACTTATACCTACACCTCAACTCCAGTGGCAACAAATGTGATGTCATCCCCCTCACAACCCACCATCTCCATAACAGCCGAACTGAAAGTAACTTCACAAATAAGAGGCCTTAAATGGGCTTCTCCGCACGGGTTCAATGTCAATCAATGGTTCATAATGAAGTCAATTTGAATCATGATCCCTTTCCTTATTGGTTCGTGATCGTCTCATTCATTGCGGGTCTTGGCCCTTCGATCCTTCCATTGGGGTTCTAGAACTGCTTTTATCCAGGTTTGTTGCGATGTTTGCGTAGGTATTGGTTCAGCAGGAGAGGTTTCTTGTTACAGATAGGTTCCAATTGCGTGTATGGGGTATAGTGACTGAGATTAGTATTGAACTCCTTAGTGGCTTGTGATATCACTGTTATTGGCGTGGTTCGCATATCGTTTCATTCAGATACTGTGTAAGACTTTTGATGAGTAACATTGGTATCATAAAGATAGCTAGCTATCTAGAATAAGAATGAAAAGCTACCTAAACCGAAAGAAAAGACATGAAAGAAGCTATCTAAAGCAAACACTTGAACCTGCCAGAGACAAGAAGAAAAGAAAAACATCCTATCTAGAGAAAAAAAAATGCAGCACATCGCTGTTCATAACGCAAAGAACAAGTATCTATCTAAGACACGTAACTAAGGGCATATCTTTTCATGCCTCGACCAGATCCTCCAATATCTATCGTATTGAGCTCTCGGCTCAGAGCATCGTAGCTTTGATCAATGTTTCCGTAACTTTTCGTTGGTAGCCCGACAGGCACCTTAGATGGTATAGGGGGGTTGTTTGCCTCGGCATATAGCCGTGAGGGAGAATTAGAGTATGCTTCGGACATGGACTTGCGATGTCCGTAGTCCTTGGGAGGACTGTCTCGATGAACGGGGCTGCGGAAACGCACAACAACTCCCGGCTTTTTGGTTTTTCGTTCGGGCTCTGGGGCCCAAGTATTTGTAGGCAAATGGTCAGAAGGATCAATTTCCCGACCATCATCCCCGATAATGGGGCCTGACTCTCGCGCTGCTGGCTCTCGCGCCGCTTCAGGCAGATAGGAATCGGGAGAAAACGGAACAGGAGACACCTCTCGGCCCCTCATCGATGGGGGTCGGGGGCTGACTGATTTTCTTCTAGGGACAAGCTGATTATTGGGAGCTGTCGAAGTTCGGCTCACAAGAGACCGAGTATCGACAGGTTTCTTCAGAGGATTCTCGTCATAGAGACCACGAGAATGTCTCCTGTTATCAACTGGCTGATGAACCATTTGCAGCGGATTTTCATCGAAATTACCGCTCCTTCGTCTGACTTCTCGCTCATACGCCGCGCGATCCGATTCGGCTGCTGCAACTACCGGATCAAATCCAGGAACTAGACTTGCTGGCACAGCGTTTGTTGTGGCCACAGCAGTTTCCTCACGTCTGCCTCTGGGATAATCCCAATTGGGATCCCACGACGGGGTCGTATGCAGACTGTTGTCCGAAGCAGGCTTTTCCATCGGCTCGGGCATGGTAACCTGCGGCAGAGGAGCTGGTTGTGTATACGCCTGAGGAGCCGGTTGCATGTATGTCTGAGGGGCAGGTTGGGTGTACGCCTGAGGGGCAGGGTTCGGCGCCACTGGCACTGGTTGGTTGGAGGGAACCAGTCCTGAGCGATGAGCGGGTGGAGGGGGTGGAAGTCCGTCTTCTTCTTCGTCCTCAACACGGGGTTGCATCATCGCGTATGACAGGGAAGAAGGCTGACTGTCTGTGAGAAGTGGGGGCGTATATCCAATCTGTGCATATTCACGATAATGCCCGTAGGCTGGCTGTTGTGCACTCGAGTTCGTCGAGGCAAACGAACTGCTATCTGGTATTTTTGTGTACTCCGCATGATAAGACGGACATGAACTTGTATTGTACGAGCTCGTGGCATTGCCGACGAGTGAGTTGCTGCTACTGTGAGGCGGTGCCTGGCTAGCATACTCAACTCGGTGAGGGTTTGGAAGGAGTGGAAGCAAGCTGGAGCTGTCGCTCATCGGTGGGTTGCTGTGCTCAACATGAGGCCTTGAGTATTCATGATTCTGATAAGTTGGTAATGAAGTTGTGCTATGTGTGGCACCTGAACCGCTGTCTGAAGGATTGATAGGATAGGGACAGGGATTCGTGTGGTAGGATCCCGTGGGATTGGCAACGACCATACTGTTACTTTCCAGTCGTTGCGGGTTTGCGTATTCTCTATGGTTGTATGTAGGGAGCGAGATGGTGCTATCACTCATTCCAGAGCTGCTGTTATCCACTCTTGGCTGTCTGAGGTCTTGATGATGGCTGTGACTGTGGTGGTGGAGGGTTGGAGCCGGGTTCGTGCTCTCATTGGCACGGACCGGTGAGCTGCTCGATGTGCTTGAGTGCGCCGAAGATCTCGGGCGAGGATCCGAAGGGAGTGGCCGTCTTTTGACATCTTTCAACTGCCTGGGACCAGAGAGGGTACCAGGGCTAGGCGCCGCGGGACCTGAGCTGAAGGATGCAATCTTCCTTGGTTGGACCTTGTCAGAGGCGGGCGTTCTTCTTTCGATCACCGCTTCATCTTCGGGTCGTGTATCATAGTAGGTCATTTCAAGCCGGACTTCGCCAGCGTATTTTCCACGGTATTGCAAGGGATGCCAGTGGTCGTTTTGACTACCGCCCGGAATTATCAGATCACTCAGATCGACCCATGTTTCTCCAATGAGGTCGGTCTTTTTCTCATCGTTGAAAACAGATACTTTCAATCTGTAGTAGTCTGGAGATTCGTGTACGTTGAAGCGAAGTTCATCATCCCTACGTCAGTTAGCTTCGTCTATATGACGTCCAAGTTCAGATGGTGGCAAGATACATACCATTTGGGAGTTTGACCACCTCGCAGGTCTGTACCAGTCTTTTTTGCTTCTTTTCCAAGGCGCGCAGCACAGTACGGGTTCTGCTTGCCCATTGTTTTTCTGTTTGGGAGGTTTTTGGCGCGGTCGGCGACGACCACCAACGTGCCAATGATTGGGCCATCCACGGACATATCCGCAAAGATGCCCGCAGCATGAGCAGTGTGAGCCATTGCCATTAAGCCCCGCTTGGGGACTCTGGCGTCCATCATGTTGCTAGACTATCCTAGGGAGGAATATAATGAAGGAGTGACAAGACGCAGTTCGGTAGGGGTGGATTGACAGAGAGCGTGAAGGAGAGTAACGAAGGACAGATGAGCGTTGGTTGGATGGTTTTGTTTTTCAAATGTGGAGCAGCAAGGTAGAGCAGTAATAGTAACGAGAGACCAGTTCGTTTCGCGTGAAGTTGTTTTGCAGAAAAGAGTGCAGGGAGGGGAGAAAGGGAGGGAGGACGGGCATAGTTCTGGGAGCTGGAGGATCTCGGCTTATCGATAAGCTATGCGCGCACTGATTGGGTGGCGAAAACGGGTGGGGCCGGCCGTAAAAGGGGAGGTTGGGCGGGTGATGTGGCTGGGAGTGGGGCTCTGATTGGCCCGATCGCGCTTTCCTGCTTGGAATCATACAAATCAATACCAGTAATTTTCGTTAGATTACCCGCGTTCTTTGTTCGGATTGGTTGGTGGAGCTGGTGGCGGATCCCAGGAGTCACAAGGTGACAACCTTAGGGATCTGGCCCCCATGTGGAGGCCGGGTTGTAGGATAACTTCCAGCCACGGATTTCTAACCTGAGACGAGTATACAAGACAAAAGATGCTGCACACGCACCTGGATGGGCCTAAAAATGCCACGGTTTCCTTTCTCGTTCTCTCCTTCATGAGTAGAGCTGTCTTTCAACCGTTCAAACGACACCAAACATGACCGTACTCGACCGCATCAGGCGAGGCTATCGCACGAGGGATGATGCTTGCGGTGTCAGTGGAGATGGACAGTAAATCATCCGACGCTGCGGCCGCCCTGCTAGTTGGAGCGGCAGCTCCGTTACAGTGTCTGCCTCCACTCCTTGTGCTGTCGCTGCAGCTTCTGCGACGCCATTGCATACGTCAGTCCCAAAGTTCGTCGAATACGCCTACAATGCAGGATGTCAATAGTATACAATTCTGCTGCCTGTGCGCTGCATCAGCTTCAGCTTATCCCAGCCACTAAAATTAGGCTTGATTCGTAGAAACACCACAAGCGATATTGAGATTCGGAGGCTGATGTCATGACGGGGCGAAGCAATCTGGTAAGGCGCTCTCGAAAAGTTCTAGTCGTGCCATTGTTCCACCAGGAACCCGTCAGGCCTTGAAGCTGGCAGATGTCTACTCCGTCTTCCGTCTCGGAGAGAGTCAATTGAATTCGCGGGCCCGCTGACTCCTGGTCTAGACTAACCTTGGAGTCGCACCCACGTGGAACGCAGGCGGTTAACTGGTTAGTGGTTAGTGGTTAGTGTAGCCTGTGGCATTCCGCAAGACGATCGGCAGCGGCAGCTGGGGTGTGGCTGATCGGCTCTGCACGGCCGGGCACGAATAAGGATGGGTCGGACGCTTCCCACGGTGTCCCGGGTGCCTGGCAAGCTGGCCAATAGCGGGTGTCTGGGCTTCCGTGTAAAGTCAAAAAGATGAAGAGCCTGGAGAAATCAAGGAACGAGAAAACAAGGACAAACCCCACTCGAGTAGACATCTGCCGCAACTGGAAGCTTGCGATGGAGCAATGCGATATGGCATGGTCTCCATGCCTTTTCCCCCAAACCGGGCAACCCCCCGGTAGACGGGAAAAGTTCGGCCAGGCACATACCTAGATCAAGCCCCCCACAACTGATCCATAGCAGGATCCATTCTGTATACCCAAGTATAACTCCAATCCTGCCCGATCAGAATCAAAACGGTCGATGTCTCACTCCACAATGGTCCTTGGCTAATTTAAGCTACCCATTGTCTGATGGTGACAGCATAGATGTCGGTGCTCGAGTGGGCCTCAGATTGGTGATAGGACATGAGGTCGGAGACATCGTCACATCTACTTACACTTGACTGTGTTGTGAGGCGGATATCATTTTTGGTAAGGCGCTGATGAGGCTGTTGAGGCTGTTCAAGACCTCGAATCCAAGTTGTCCAATGCTTGGGTCTGTGTTGGTCAACACGCATAACTGTGGAGCAGACGAGGACTAGAATCTAGATAGAGGAGATAGGAGCTACCGGTCAGCAATGGTAATGGAACTATAGTAAGCGCATTGTCTGAATTGGTCACCGATACTGACTTGGACCAGCTTTGCAGTAGTTTCAGTGCTTGATTCATGACGTGGTTTGGCGTTCGGCGGTGAGATGGGCCTGGGCCTTTGAATGCGGTCTGGACGTTAGCTGATTGCTGTCCAATGATGGGTACGGGGATGATAGCAGTAAAAAAAAGTAGAGAGGAGAGGGCCCTATGTGTTGTCTGTGTGGATTTGATGTAAGAACATTCGTGTGGCTGCCTCTGTTGTAGATAGTAGATATGCTGTTGTTAGGGTCAGGGAAGCTACGGCCCGGACAGACCAGCCGCGAGGTACTTTTGTCTTCCCCATTCATCTTTACTAAAAAGTGAGCAGAAAGAGATATCCTGGTGACTTTCTAAATGCATAAATTGACTTTGATATATCTAGATATATGACTATATTGCAATTGAGAACATTGCTCTTCATAGAAATGGTTTCCGGTCTTCTAAAAGTCCTTAGAAATGCTTCTGTCAAATGCTATCCTACAAGTCACTCTCGGTGTCAGCACTCAACCACATATACCCAATACAACTTTCCTCTGGACTCTATCTTCATAATGATCAGAAATCAGTGACTACCAATGTCTATCAACTAATACTAGTAACAGAATATTTCTCACAATATCGAGAACTATCTCATGGAATACCCATCGTGAACACCTGAGAAAGCACACTAACTCATGAGTAAGAGCTGCTCAAAGCCACAATGCATAGCAGTATATCCCAATCTTTAGATTTCATAAGGGCAAAATCTACAAGAATTCTTCCTGATGGATAATTAGCTGATGGGATCAAACTTCAAATGGACTATAGCAGTATCTCGCGCTAAACCTAATCGGGCGCCGATAGACTTTTCCCGATGCGATAGAGGCTCCGTCCAAAAAATTTCCCCGAACCACTTTGACGACGCCGACAACGTCCAAAAGCGCAGGCTGCTGGCTGATCTCTCCTCTTTATACAATTCGGCAGTCTTATATCTCACTTTCCATTAATCTATCCCGACTTGGGCAATCGCAGCCATGGCTGCCCCCGTCCTCCCTCTGCAGCAGGTCAAGCTGCCGGCGCTGCCCTCGACTCGTTTGACGCCGGAGCAACAATATTGGAAGACCTTCAAGAATCCTCTCCTCATCCCCTCGCCTGCCAATGGCCCCGTCAACCTCATCACGCAACCCTCCGCTCCTTCCTCTGCCTCCGCCTTCCCCTCCCTCACCCAACCCCCCGATGTGTTCACCGTGACCACCGGCGCCCGCGTCCAGATCTACTCCATCCGCACTCGCAAACTCCTCCGCACAATCACCCGCTTCGATGATACGGTACGAGGCACAGATGTCCGTCCCGACGGACGAGTCATCGCCGTCGGTGATGACTCTGGTACGGTGCAGGTGTTCGACGTGAGCTCCCGTGCCATCTTGAAGACATGGAAGGACCACAAGCAGCCCGTCTGGGTCACGAAATTCTCCCCCAGCGACCCTACATGCGTCATGACCGCCAGTGACGACCGGACGGTACGCCTGTGGGATTTGCCCAGCGAGAACAGCCAGAAGGTCTTCACCGGCCATACCGATTACGTGCGCAGCGGTGCATTCATGCCAGGATCTCTAGCCTCCTCTGGCTTGGTGGTCTCCGGTAGTTACGACCGGACCGTGCGACTGTGGGATCCCCGTGTCGAAAACCGGTCCGCAATGACATTCAAGATGGGCGCAGCGATCGAGACGGTCCTCCCCATGCCCACGGGCACCACGGTGCTTGCGGCAGCCGACAACAAGATCGCGGTGCTGGATATCGTGGCCGGCAAGCCCCTGCACATGATTCAGAGCCACCAAAAGACCGTCACGTCGCTGGCGCTGGCGTCGAACGGCGAGCGCCTGCTCTCCGGTGCGCTGGACGGCCACATGAAGGTATTCGAAACGACCGGCTGGAACATGGTCTCGGGCTCCAAGTACCCGTCCCCCATTCTCTCCCTGCGCGCGATCACATCGGGCATCGCCCAGGAGGACAAGCACATTGCCGTCGGTATGCAGTCCGGTCTTCTGTCGATCAAGACCCGGCTGTCCGGACAGCAGAAGATCCGCGAGCGCGAGCGTCGCAAGGAGATGCAGGCGCTGCTGGAGGGCAAGCTGGAGGAGCACGACCGGAAGGTAGCCAAGCAGAAGAAGCAGCGCGGATCCGGGTGGGAGAAGCGCCTGCGCGGACAGGACTTTGTCGGCGAGGGCGTGGACATTGTGATCGAGGGGCGGGACCTCAAGAAGCGGAAGAAGGAGCAACCGTGGGAACTCGACCTGCGCAAGGCGAAGTACTCTGCAGCCCTGGACCAGGTGCTGCGGTCGAACGACAAGACGGCACAATTGACGCTATTGACGGCGCTGCGGCATCGGTCCGCGCTGCGGGCGTCCCTGCAGAACCGCGACGAGGTGACGCTGCAGCCGGTGCTGCAATGGGTGCACAAGAACATCACGGAGCCGCGACTGGTGCAGCTGAGCGTGGAGGTGGCGATGAACGTGCTGGACATCTACTCGGGCAACCTGGGCCAGTCGGCGCAAATCGACAAGATGGTGGAGCGCTTGCACCGACGAGTGCGCGACGAGGTGGAGATGGCGCATCAAGCGTACCAGACGAAGGGAATGTTGGAGATGCTTGCTGCGTGAGCAGGGCCAAAACAGATACAAAAGCATGACCGTTATAGTACTATAGTTACTACTATTGGATACCTGGATGGAGTTTGGTGGCTACATAGATGATACATACATGCATACTTCTTAACCCTCTTCTATACACCACTACCTAGTTAGAATGATCATCATACAGCCTAGAGAACCCTTCCCCCGTCGGCTGCAACCAATTCCTCCCATCATACTCCCACCCCTCCGCCCCCTCAATAACATGAAACGTATAAGCAAACCGACTCTTATCCCCGGTATTCCTCTCACTCTTATGCAAGACATTCCCATGAATCAACACCAACGACCCCGCCTTAACATCCACCACCTCGACCTCATCCCCTTCACCCTCATTACCACCCTCATCATCAACCTCCAACCCTTTAGGAAACCTCTCCCCTTCATTCTCCACAAACCCCGTCCCATCCACCTCCCCTTTTTCATTATAAACCCTAACAAACCTCCTCCCCACCCCACCATCCGCGCGTCTATGACTCCCCCTCACCATGCCCAAACTGGCATTCCCCTTGCCCGCATCCTGCAACGCAATCCACCACCCAACAGCACTCGGCGGATCCGTATACAGAAACTCGCTGTCACGGTGCGGGGGCACCGCGCCACCAATTCCCGGCTGCTTGCAAATCACCATACTTTGCAGCACCCTTGGGTCTTTGAATCCCAGGGATCGGGCGATATCTGCGTTGCGTTGCGACAGCGTAATGGATTTAAATGGCTCGGAGAGCGTGTGCAGGCTATGTCCGATTTTGTTCACCGCGAGGTGTTTGGGCTTGAGCAGCGTCGAGGTGGTGGGGCAGATGGCGGACGGTTCGAAGAAGTACCGGATTTTGTCCCCGCTTTCGAGGAAGTAGGTGTCGCCGACGTGTTTGTCGGTGGGGGAGGAGGAGGTGTCGCCTGTGGTGAATTGGGTGAGCGGGTGGGTGTCGAGGGGGAAGGTTGTTAGGAGGTTGTTGGTTTCCGTTAGGCAGGCGGAGATTTCGGTGGGGGTGAGGTAGTCGGGGATTATGAGGTAGCCCGTGGTGTTGAAGGTGGAGAGTTGGGCGGGGGTGAGGCCGGGCATGGTTGTGGTGGTGAGGTTTGGTAGTTTGGTGGTTAGGTGAGGTGAGCGTGTGTGTGTGAAATGTGAGGATGATGTTGGTTAGTTGGTCTGGTGTGGGGGAAGGTTTGGAAATAGGTGGGGTCAGTTGTCAAGTGGTGCATGGGCTTTTTATATGCAGGGACTGGACTGGACTTACTGGTAGTTACTTATCGGGTGGCTTATCGGATAGTGGGTGGGGTTATCTCTAAATGTCATGTTACTATTAGTTAGTACTAGATATCTATCTGAATTTGTCTGTGGGTTGGGTCAGCTGATGTGACGGTTGTTATGATTCAATGTAATGTAAGAAAATGTGTGTATACAGCCTAGTAATGATGAAGAGTAAAATGGCCCTAAATCTACATAACCATAAGGATAACGTTGATCACATTCACTGCACAACAACATCCTAATCACCACTCTAAGAAAAGCCAGAGGGAACAGCAAACAGTTACACAAACACTGTGTACACCAATCATCAATTTAAAGAGCTATATCTCGTCCAACACAAGTTCTAGACCATCAACGCGGATACTTTCATACCAGTAGGCCAGCGAGAAACAATGCGGATATATGTGATAATCAGCTACTAAAGCATGCATAGCTACCTCACTTGATGGCTCTGACTCTCCGCAAGTTGTATCTGAACCAAAACACAGATACGAGTAGGTGACAGAAGGGAGAAGGTGGTGATAAGACAATAGTATCATCATATTCTCTTTAATTATATCACGTTAACTATACCAGCTAACTACACCATTTTCAAATACCAATAACAATAACATCAGGCTGAAAAGCATAGTACTGCAATCATCCGCCAACGCCACTCATTACCAATCAAATCATATCCCTCATTATATTGTTGCATCCATCTTTTACTTCCATGAGCTCAAGCTCAATCAGTTGATCTGATCCGGGATCAACTCATAACCACCCTCCGACAGCAGCGTAGTACCCGCCAGGATCAACACCCCGGCGACAAACAGACTCACACACCAACTCACGGTGCAGAAGATCCACGACTCATCCAAGACCCATCCACTGGCGAACCGGTCTTCATTATCGACGAGATATGCCTAACCCTTCTTAGCATGCCCACTAATCAAATCACATCATCATCATCACCGGGGAACTCACCACAAGCGACATGCTAGCCGCCTGCACCGCCGCTGACAGAATGATCAACAAACTGACGATCTTCCACCCCGACTCGCGCAGACGCTTCCCCCCAGACAAGACAATCAAATACGCGACCACGGTCATTCCCTCCAACACGATGGCGAACGACATCAGAAACCCGACGGAGCGCCACATAGAGCAGAAGTAGCGGTTGTCGCCGTGGCATTCATCATTCTGGGGAAAAGTCTCGCATAAGCCGGTTACATGGGAGCAGCGACGGTGGAGGCCGTAGGTGTAACGCCATTGGGGCTGGATAGTTGTGATCTTTGTCAGTGGCTGGTCGAGCACAGTTGGAGGGGGACAGCAAAACCAACATCTTTATCCGTATAGGTGACCCATTTTGGAACGACGATGGAGGCTACGGTGAGACCGAAGGCTGTGTGGAGAGACTTTTGTTAGTTGTGTCGTGTGCGCGTGCACGAATTGCGTCGATGGGCACTGAGGAGAGCTCGAGCTACTAATTGCTAACTATGCAGCTAGCGAATCGGGACGAGCGCCAGATTACTCACAGGCCAGAAATACAATCAACGAGGCCGTATAGACAATGGTTTTGGTGAGGAACCCGGTATAATTACGGTCTTCCCCTCGAGGCACCAGATGGAAATCCATCACGGCGGGGGAAGCGAGCGGCCAGTAGCGATGACGACAACAAGCAGCAGAGCCCGTGCAGGCGAGTAGATTGGGGGGCGGTGAAAGTGGAACCCAGGGGGAGAAGAAGGGAGAAAAAGAATGAATAAAAGTGATAATTTTATAGGGAGGGAAGAAATGAGAATCCCGACCGGGATAAAGAGAAGAAGAAGAAGGAGAAGAAGAAAAGAACCAGGGGAATCAAGAGGAGAAGAGGAGAGAAAAGAGGTGGTCTAAAAAGCCGGATTGAAGGCAGAAACAAGCAGGGCTGGTCAGGTGGTGACAGTGACAGTTGCGCTCGGGAGCTTAACCCCGAAAGCATCAAATCAGTCCATTCAGTATTATCATCATCATCAAGTGAAAGAAAATAAAAACAAATATCTCTACTCTCGACCTCGAGGACCTCCCACTTCATAAGAAATACCTCAGCATCGTGAAAAGAACCGAGGAGGGGGAAGGGAGGGAGAAATAGCAATGTATGACAAGACTGACCTGGTCATGTCCTCATGGTTCGCATGTTTGAATCGAGGAAAGGGAGGGAGGGAGGATAGTTAGTGAGTGAGTGAACCCTCCATCTGGCATGATACTTCAGTCCATCGCCATTCTCCACCGGTAATTCCCTCAGCCATCAGCGGACAACAGACGAATAAAACATTCCTACCACCAAGTGACCGTCGATCCTTTCGGTCAAAGCGCCCTCCTCCCATGGCGGGGATGGACTGCTTTGAATAAATGAAGAGTGTCTACCAACCGGTTCCCGAACGTTGCACTGCAGCTGCTGCCCAGCTTCTTTGCTCTCGACTTACTAGATAGACTACATACTTACTATGTTGGAGATCAATCATGCCAACTTCGGAAGCAAGGGGCTCGGCCATCCACCGGGTCACCAGAGAGCTTGTTTACGGGAATTGAGTCTTCATCAGTGTTGCTGCGGGTCACATTGACCTATGGTTATCTCTCATTAGTTAGTTACAGTAACAAACTACTAACTAGTTAGTAATTAGTAGTAACATCAACTGATCTCTCTCTCCTCCTGAGGAATTCCTGCAACTCCCCGACCGGTTGACTTGCTTGCTCCGTTCACAACCTGGTCGGTCCACGTGCTGCTCCCATCTGCCAGGATTCTCGGAATAGCCCTACTATAGGATATTTCCTATCCATCTATACATGGTATTCGGAAATACCTTACAGTAAAGTTACCCACATTCACAACGGTACAATTCACGTGGAAGCAATAACAATAAAGGGAATAATAATAATCTACATTCAACTTCAGCCGGCGGCAGGGTTAAGGCTATATGATAATACACAAAGCGGCAAATGCAAACGCATCAGCAAGAACTTCTCAACATCAGCACTGGCCGGTAGAAGGTCAAATTCACATCACGCCAAGTCGGAATCTTAGCAAAGTTTAGCAAGAGTAGTAAGAGTAGTAGTAGGAGTCGTCATTAGCAAGCGGAAGAGGTAAACGCCGGTTCCCGCCATGCCATCCTGTGCGCCGCGCCCTCCCTCAACCCGCTCGACTCCGCTGGATCATCGCTCGGAAGTCTTCATTGCTCTTTTTCGTGCTCTGCCCCTCGCTCGGGGCGGCGCTGTCGGTCGTCATCGTCGTCTTCGTGGTCGTCGTGGTCGTCGTCTGCCCATTCGCCGTGCTCGTCGCCGTCGCCCGTTTCACTCCCAGCCCGCCGCGCTTGCCGCCGCGCGCGCCTGGCTGCGGCGGGCGCTTGATCGGCTTCGCGACGGGGAAGAGTCCACTGGGCTTATCTTTGGCCTTGCTGCTGCCGCTGCTACCTTGGCTGGGTCCGTTGCTGCTCTTCTTCTCCGCCGATTGCTTCATCATCTCCGGTACCGTGCCAATGTGCAGTTTGCGCCCGGGGGTAATTTCTTGCCCTTCCAACTCCAGGGACGCTTTGCCGGCTTCATGTACGTCCGCAAACTCAACAATCGCTCCCTGGTGATCAGGCCGCAGTACAATCTTGATCAGCTTGCCATACGGCTCGACGAGTGCTCGGATACGCGCATCATTCACCGTGTCCGGGACATTCATCAGGCCCAGCGTGCGTGCTTGCCGTTCACTGTTTGGCACCTCCTCGCTCGCCTCACGCCTGGCCCCGTTGACATCGACCGATGGGGACCGGGTTCCTACGCGAGACAAAATGGTTGTCGCGCTTCGTTTGGCCCCTTGCGGGGTGGACAGCTTCACATGAAGCGGGCGCGAGCGGAACTGCTGCTCGTGCATCACTAACGACGCCTCGGCTTCCTCCTGCAAGATGCATTAGCTAAAAAGTCTTCGCGCATTTGCGCATCCTCCGGAATAACCTACCTTAGACGAGAAGACCACGTAGCAGAAGCCCTTGCTGCCGCCGTCCACCTTGCGCGGGATGCGCACCAGCTCCACAGTTCCAAACCGTAGAAATAGCTCCTCCACGTCCTGCTCACTGGCTTTCCAGTCGAGGTTTGACACATGAATCTCGCGTCCCTCGTACATGGGGCCCTGGCGGTCCTGCCGGCGAGTCGGGTCCGAGATCTTGGCAACCAGGTGCAGGCCATTGCCCACCGTCGCCCCGTCTAACTGTGTGGCGCTATAAGCCTCTCCGGCCGTCTTGAACTGCACGTAGCAGAATCGCCGGTGCGTGTTATACTTGAGGGACGGGAAGCGGATATCGATAATCTCGCCGTGCTACAGAGTCGGTTAGCCAACGTTTGGATCAGTGAAACACCGGGGGGAAGTCACCTCACGGAACAGGTCGCGAATGTATTGTTCATCAGCTGTCGCTGGAAAGTTGGTCACAAACACCGTAGAACCCGATCCAAACTGAACCTCAATCGTATGCTCATCTATGATCTTCTGATCACGCGTCTGCGCGACAACGGCCTCATCTTTGGAATTGAACTCGATGATGGCTGTCTCGGACTTGCCGTCATCACTGGACAGCAATTTAGCACTATTTATCGTACCACACTATAACTCAAGTTAGCTACTACAATCTTTACGCAGTCAATAAGGGGCAACTCACATGGCGGAAGAACTGTCGGACTTTGTGTTCGGTGATGCCATGGGGCAGATTCTTAACGACGATAGTGGCATTTTCACGATCACGACGAAGAGCGACCGGCTCGGCGGCTACGGGAACCGATACTTCGGCCTCCTCTGCACGAGCTCTTTTGGCAGGGAGTCCGTTCATGCCCGTTTCCTCCTCCCGTTTGCGCTTTTCCGCCTGCGGGGTGGCTTGTTCCACCACGGCAGCTTGTTCAGCCTGCCGCGCGGCCAGCTCCCTTGCGTCGCGCTCGCGGCGCGCAGTCACGGCTCTCATCGCTTTGCGCGTCTCCAAAATCGCCAGCTGCAGCTCATCCGAGTCCTCGTAATCCTCGCAGTGCGCAATGTAGGTCTGCATGATCTTCTCGGGCCAATCGAGGTCGGTTCGTTTGATTGCCTGCTTCAGCACCGCAGTGGCGTAGCTGGGGTTCGGAGTGCGCCGGGCGGCATCAATCGTAGTCTCGTTTTGAACAAACTTACTCCAGGAGATCAGCTCCCACTCGTAGTAAGTCAGCCAGAACTCGTAGCTATTACCACGACGTCCCACGAGACCCTTAAAAGTCTCCCGCGCGCTGTCCCAACTGCCACTCTCGCTGAGATAACGAATGTAGATGCGCTCCAACCGGAACAATGGGTCGCCCTGGTAGTTGCGGCCATACTTCTTCTCGCCCAGTTCCTGGACGCTTTCGATAGCAGACCGGATACCAACTTCCGCCACGTCAATGTCTTCGTCGGTGGAATCGGACAGGAACGCACGTCGACGAAGGTAGCTACACCACGCAGTATGCACTTTGAGTACTTCCTCCATACCGCCCGCGTCCAGCAGACCCGTACTGGTGGCCTTGTGCTTGATATCCGCGATCTTGGAAAACGACTGGCCTTCCCGCTCGGAACTGAGCAGGTACTGTGACCAGAGGCTGCCGGAGCAGGGGCAGTGCCGGGTCGCACGGTCGAGTGTGGAAATCGTCGTGGTATTAGTATTACCGTGCATGGATTCGTCGATCAGGAACATGATGAAATCTTCCCACATGTTCGCATCGGTCGGAAAGCGCAGCACGGCGCGCTGGTATACTGCATTAACTAGGTCGAAATTTGTGTGCCGCTTGCGACGGTTCCGATTGAGCTCCCATTCGAGATATTCGGTGAATACAACCCATTCCTGACCCATGTCGCCCGCCTCGGCCGCGTTGCGCAACCGGATCTCGAAGTCTTCACGGGCAGAGTACGTCTCCTTGCTTGCCGTAGAATATTTCCCGGCCATTTCTGCCATGATATTCTCATAGTTTGCGTTGTAATACGTCGAGATGAACCCGGAAAATAACTGGAAGGTTTGATCCCAGGTGGCATGGGGAGTCGCGAGGCGGAGGTCGAAAAACCCTCTTACATGGTTGATCTTGTCCTGTGATGGGTTGCGAGAAAGATCTTGCACGAGCAAGTCAAGGAATCGATCCCAGACCAGATGGCTGTCGTGAATTCTCCACCGCGTTGATTCGGCACCTCGTTGCCACACGTCGAGGACGGACTGCCAAGAGAAGACTTCGCGACCGACCATGCGGTCTTCCTCGGTCCACTGGCTTTGACTGGCGTCGCCGTTGGCCGAGTTGTAGAGATACAGGAGCCATTCGCCGTAGATGCCCCACAGCTTGGTGCTACCGTATTCTTCCTCGATCGAACGCTGACAGAGCTCCATCACTGCGATGCGCTCTTCCACCGATTGTGCCAGCATGCTTTCATCCTGAATCCATTCCGCCCAGAGATCTTCACCCATGGCGAATAATTTGTCCATCTCCTCTCGAGCCGTCCGCATGTCTTTAAGCAGATCGTACTTCCGGGGGTCGCCATGGATATCGGGGTTATTCGGAGGGTAAACGTGGTTGACGAAGCCCGCGTGCAAAAGGCGAACGAAGCGAACATGCGCGTCGTAGGACTGAGGGTTTTCCTGAATCTGAGCGAACAGTTCTGTCGCCTGTCGCTGGGCGTTGGGGACCAAGGAGGTATCCATATAGCTTCGACGAGCGCTTTCGCGCGGACCATCTGACATTGCGATATCAAAGGAGGAGCGCGGGGTAGGAGTGTTGTGAGAGATTGGGTTGACGTGGGGGTACATGGTGGAAGGGGACAGCTGGTGCTCGTACGCCTCGGTGCTGCGCAGGATAGGAGCATTGGATCGCGGCGGTTGATGATGCTGCATTGACGCCAGGTCGGCCAGGGTGTCCATGCCGGGGGTAGACGGTTGTCTTGGGGGAGGGAGGTCAGCCGCTGGGGGAGTACCATTCCCACCTCCCACGCTAGGACCGACCTTGGGACTTATGGCGGGCGGCGAAGGTTCAGGCAGGTGGGATGGGGCATAGACATGCTGCGCAAGCGGCGAGGAAGTCATGCCTTGCTTGGTCGAGCCGGGGCGACTCTTTCGCAAGGGCTTCGGATGAGGAGCAGAGGTCGGGGCAGAGGAAGAAGAGTTATTGGGGACGGTGGAAGAACCCGCCGAGGGGGTTGAGCGCCCGGACTGTGAATTGGCATCCTGGGGCGAAAGGAGTGAATTGATGTCCATCATCAAGACTGGTGGCCGGACTGGGCGGGGGAGGGAAGAAGGACCAGGGAACGGCAAATGCCAAAGCTGATGGATAGAGGAAAGAGTCAAAGCGCCAGCGAGACTGGTGCTGACGTAAGTAGCAGAGCCGAAGGGAAGTTTAAGGACCTCAGGCAGAGAATCAAAGGGTAAAAGGAAAGGATGTCAAGTAAATAAAGCAAGAAAATAAGGGAAACCTAGATTAAAAGAACCACCGCAAGACGCCTCATCAACGAGTCCATTCCTGCACCGGTTCAACAGCCTGTCTTGTCCAGACCTTATGACCGGGCGAAGGTTAGCTGTCCAGGATTTGGCCGTTCCTTGTCCTTGTCCTGGTCCTGAGAGGTGGAGGGGTGGCCGGAGTTTGACAGTAGAAATGATGGAGTGGAAAGGGAATTAGTCCCGAAGGAAAACAAAGACAATAAAAGTCTGGAAGTGAGGAAAGTATGACAAGTGGAAAAGAGATTCAGAGAAGAAGAGAAGAAGAAGAATGAAAAAAGAAAAGAAAATCAGAAAGGGAAAAAAAGGTGTGGATCTAAAGGAAAATAAAAAGGGAAAAACCAAACAATTGACGAGATGTGGTGAATTATCGTTGTTGTTGTTGTTAGTTAGTTCCTCTTCCGTTTCTTTGGATCTTTGTATTTGATTTTCTATTTTGCTGGTTTCTGGCCCTTTCGGTAGTTCTCTGCAGGTAGAAGAGAGCTTGACGAGTTGGGCGCTTGCGAAACGCTGCTAAAGTGAGGCGCGGACGGAGGGAGAACGAGAACGAGACACTTCTGCGTGGAGGGACCGACGGACTCCCAAGGCTTAAGGCTTAAGCTCTCCTGGTCCGAGCGATAGCGAACCTGGACGGGCTGGTCAGCGGAGAAGTTCTCGGCGGGAACGGATGGGGGAAAGGGAGGAGAAAATGGGTCGATGGGGGGGCAGGAAGGCTGAAGCATACAGGGCAAGTAAAAAAGGAAACGTGGGAACAAACACGCACGGGAAGTCCCTGGATGGCAGAGGATGGAAAAAGAGGGAAGAAAAGGGAGGGAGGGAGGAGAACGGAAATGACCAGAGTGAGGAAAAGATATGTGAGGCCGATGAGAAGAGAGCAGTGGATCGACGCGGTGGAGATGGGAGTTGAGCTCGGCATGAGAAAAGCTGAGCAGACAGCAGAGAGGATAATGGTTCAAATAATTAATATTAACTAACAATCAATCAATCAATCAATCACCGGAAAGACAACTACACCCTATATCATCTCTCTATCTATCTACCTACTTACCTAGCTACCCTCCACTTCGGACTTGAAGAATTAACAATACTAGCAGACAAAAAAAGAAAATAAGAAAATACTCTCACCCACCATCTGAAACGACCCAGAGCTGTGACGATCCAGCTAGTTAGCTGCTAACCACCCATGCAAGTGCCTGGAATATCGTCATCGTCATGGTGAAAAAGAAAAGGGTGCACGGGGAGGGGAGGTTCCTGCTTTTTCCCCGCCAACGACCTCGGTGTTTCTCCTTATTAGGTATACCCTACCTCTACTCTACTATCATTCGTTCTTTCCCAATGGCTAGTAACATTACTGTGGTACATGTGAGGCAAACAAAAAATAAATGTGACGGGCGTTGTTTCCAACCTTCCCAGACAGTCACTCAGAGATGAGTTCCTTGTTACCTATCTACTGCCCCGGCTCAACAACCCCCCGACACCTCTACAAGGCTAGCGATGCAGGCTCACACTCGGACTCGACCCGAGGATTTCATCTCGACTAGTGATGCGCTCGGCCAACAATCCCACCGTTTGATTGGTTCTGCGGGCTGTGGAGGCTTGACGATGTTACGGAATGACGAAATAGCAAAAAATGCTTCCACGCGGATTCGAACCGCGGACCTCATGATTACTAGTCATGCGCTCTACCAACTGAGCCATAGAAGCTCATTGGTTGATATGCTTTCTATCGACTGGAATTATGAGGTGCTCATATGGAAGAGCTGAATAAGGCAAAAAATTGCTTCCACGCGGATTCGAACCGCGGACCTCATGATTACTAGTCATGCGCTCTACCAACTGAGCCATAGAAGCTGGTTGATGTGAATGACTTGCATCTTATGCTACTTGTTCCTATGCTAGACAATGCCTGGAATAGACAGTCCGCGCCTTCCAGAAAGATATGTTCTTATTGCTATCATTACTACTATGCAACCCCTTCTTATGACACGTTTAGGCATAGTGAGTAGTGCTGCAAGAGTTCATATTCCCTTTCTACCCACCATACCATCTATATTTTCTACCCTGCAGCTTGCCAATCTTGAGTTGCAGATGTTTTGCCGCTATATTCGCCAGCTTTCCGTGCACACTATATATACTATCGCCATGAACACTGCGCCATCATGATGTTGACCACCCACACAGGCCAACCATCAACACCAACATCACGTATAAAATGTTATTTGATGAGATTGAATCCAACAGATACCACCCGAAGTCACCACCTCGCTCATCATAACGCAAACCCTGAAAACCCATCACTCAATACAAAACCTACAATGCCAGCAGAGGATCATACCCACCCCGTCAGCATACCACGGGAGCCTGGCCGAGGACATAATCAGAAAACAGTATCACTGAAGCAGTAATAGTCGATGCACGATCGGTGTCTCCGCTGTTACCATGCGAACGCACGAGAGAGGTCACCTAGCATGTGTCACACAACAGGCACCTGTGGAAGGTGAGGTATCAAAGAACACCGGCGGTAGCATATAGACCACCAACGGAGACATCTTCCTGCAGGGTATGTTGCTGACAGTTCAGCAGGAAAGCACCTCCAACAGAAGTCCATGGAAATCCCACCAAGACCATTGCCCCCACCTCCCTCAATCTGATACTTCACGATCGGTATTTACCATTACTATAAAGAACAGGAACTCTGCCAATATCGTGCGACGCAGCAGTACCCACGCCATGTGTATGCCCAGCCCAAACCAATCTTCCATAAAGCACCTCTACCCTCAGATCCTCGCAGCCATTACCCCCACACACGTACAGGGAGCACAGCCAGCCACATTCTGCAATCCTAATCTAACCTCGCACTTCCCCACCCACTGCTCGGATAGCACCCTTACTTGGATGAGCCTGAGCATACACAGCAGGCTTTCCTCGAGCCAATTACCCCGCGTTGTCACTGACTCACACACGATGATTACCCAACCACGAAACTCATTATCTAGCCCAGGTATCCCAATTTGTATCGCCAATTGGTCCAGCGCCACCTCCCTAGCACCTGCCGTGTTACTATCCGCTGCCCACCACTACGGAAATAGCTCGGCGCCGCTAATATATAGCGATGACTGAAAGTAAGACTTATGGCAGTAACCGATTATCGAGATATATAAGAGAGTCACCGAGACAATGCCCTATCCTGAGGCCTCGAATGAAGAAGAGAAGTCTTAAGAGCTTCTTGTCTACTTCTCGAGGCTGGCGCACGGTGTCTATCCGCACCAAGGTCTGCCGAGCGCCAACGATCAGAAACACCCCATACAAAGTCATGAAAAGCCCCGGGAGCGGTAAAGGGTGGGCAAGTGGGCCACAAATAAGAACAAAGTATCAAAGAGATCCATGGATCTCCAACTCAATTCTTATACCCTATCTTACAACCGGCATAGAAGCTCATTGCTGGTTGATCATAAGACGTGGAGTATCTTGGATATTGGCGGCTCACTCCGCAAGGTAGCCGACCAACAACCACTTAATTCACTTTAACTGGCAAAATTTACCTTCATCACCGGTACCACTGTCAAAAGACGGGCTGCTGATGATATGCCTGGGCGAAAATCGAAAGGGCAAAAAATGCTTCCACGCGGATTCGAACCGCGGACCTCATGATTACTAGTCATGCGCTCTACCAACTGAGCCATAGAAGCTGGTTGTTGTGTAAGGGTTTTTGGCTTTGATACAATTGAGACAACAATCAATGAATAATGCTGATTCTATGGAAGGTGAAAAGACGGGCATCAATCACCAGATGTGCATTGAGAGAACAGGGGGATTGCCAATGAGCCGACAGACCATGAACGCATGTAAAGTAATACCAGTCCTAGCAGTCTGCATGCTCCAGCAGCTTTGCGGCTGGATCCCATCTGCAAAAGCAGGGAATCTCGACTTTGATCGATCTTTCGTGCTGTGTAACCGGCCAGTGATTTAGCTCGGGAGACGGGTAACTATAAATGGTCAGTGGCTGGAGGACCCAGACACTCAGGCGCGATCCGAGCCCTGAAGGATGCATGGCCAATTCTAAACTTTGTTCTCAGCAGGCATGGATGGATGCATGTAGTACACCTCAATGGGAGGGCCTGGCCGGCTGCTACCCGAACGGGCAAAGCGGGTTAGGCCGAGGCCACCACACCCTTCCGGGGTATGATGTCATCGTACAGATGGTCTTACACCGTGATTGGCAGGACCGGGATTCCCTTTCCAGCCAAAGCCACATGATCCAGCCGCGGCTGACCCTTCCAGAATTAGACTAGTGCTTGCCTTGCGGCTTCGAATCTTGTCCCCGGAAATATCAGGTGTCGAGGCAGAAGCATCCGGCGGACCGGACAGACCCGAGACGCACCGCCAAGGCCCAGTCTTCATCCCGACACTTTTTTCCCTCTGATCTCCGGACCCCGTGCTATCACCTCCAGATTCATCGTCCGTCATGGCCTCAATGGGTGCTGTCCCCCAGTATGGGCAGCTGATCCGGTCCAGTAAGTACCCGCAAGATACATAACCCTGTTTTCCTCCCAATTGTGGCCCCTCCCATCCTCACCTCTTCCCTGCAGTCTCTTCAGCCCGGACCGGCCTGACCTACGTCCCTCGCCGCACACTGGCCTACACTGTCCCTCGTCAAGCCTCCGAAGACGGTTCCAACGGCCCCAATGACAAATCCGAGTCCGAATCGAAGCCCTCCACCTTGTCCTCGATCAAGAACTTCTTCTTCGGCGGCAAGCCCGGCGCCGCCAAGCCCAAAGCTCGCCGTACCACCGCTCCCGCCAAACGCGAGGGTTCCCTGAGCGCCGACTCCATCTTCGCAGAGGATGAAGCCAGCCCCAAGCTGGTGGCCTCCGGCCGTACGCCCGCTGCCCGTAAGCAAGCCGGCGCCACCGAGGAGGGCCAGGAAGAGATCGACTATGCCGTTGACCGACGAAACCGGGAGACGATGCAGGCCGTGCTGGACCCGAACCCCAAGGCGCGCACACGCTGGGAACAAAAGATGGTTGCTCGCGAGATCCGTCGTCGAGGCCGCATCTCGCCCACCGAACTGATCATGCGGACGGAGCGCGAGTCCCTCTCCAAGTCCCATTGGTTCAAGACCTCCGTCAAGAAGCTGGGCCCTCTTGCTCGTCAAATTGCCGGCAAGAACATCGACGATGCCATGCTGCAGATGCGTCTGAGCAAGAAGAAGGCCGCCAAGGAGGTCCTCGAGCACCTTGAGCATGCTAAGAACGTCGCCGTGGTGCGTTCCGGTATGGGTCTGGGAGCCGTCGAGGGCAAGACCGCCAACCAGAAGCCCGTCACGATCACTCTCAAGAACGGAGAGCGCAAGACCATTAACGATCCTACCTCCATTTACATCGACCAAGCGTGGGTTAACCGTGGCCCGTACGGCTACGACTACGACCACCGCGCGCGTGGTAACATCAACCTCATGCGTCCGCCGTACACCTCTCTGTCGGTGGTGCTGAAGGAGGAGCAGACGCGTATCCGTCAATGGCAAAACCGGGAGGCCGAGGAGCTGCGCAAGCGTAAGGCTAAGCTCTGGACGCCGCTGCCGGACCGCAAGATTACGGCACAGAACCAGTTCTACAGCTGGTGATCAATGTTTCGATTATACGTTTTCGGCGTTGTTTTTCTGTTCAATATTCCTAGACCGTTAAGAAGCACTTCATTCCTCTCTGGTGGATTTTCTCAGCATGTGTTTTAAAAACCCTTCTTTTTCTTGGTTAACTCCCCCCGTGTCTCTATCTTAACGTGCGTGTATGATGAGGGTTGCTTCGATCCAAGAATCAATGTACAATACAATATCTATCATCTATATACTTCTTAGTTCCTTTCTCTCTATATATGCATAGCCTCCCCACAAAGCACAAACAATGATATGTCTAGACAAATCACTTAGGAACTCCAAACCAAGGCTCCACCTCCATAACGGGCAACGGCCCCTGCACTCTCTCCTCACGAACAAAAACCGGAATAACACCGCCGGTCTCAAGAGGCGAAAACCTCCGATGCCCAAAAACATTCAAAAGACTCGTAATCGCCCCGGAATGCGCCGTCAACGACAGGAACATCTTGTCCTCATCCGTGGAAAAGATATCCTGCATCAGATCACGAAATCGCTTGTCCCGCGCGGAATCAGATTCCCGGAGCTCGGCATCATACATCTCGTCGTTCTCAGTGAAGCCTTCCTCGATGATGTAGGTGGGGTATTCGGTCGTTATGGCTGTTTTGCTGGACCGGCCGTCGCAGGTGTGTTGGCCGATGGTTTCGCGGAGGAGCTGTCATCGACAAATCAGTATTCAGCAGAGGGAAGCAAATAACAAAGAAATGGGAGAAGGGGAGGAAGGTATATATATACATACCTCCTTAACAACCGGCCGAAACGGCTCCGTACCCTCCATCCCCGTCCCGACGAAAGTAATCCATGCCGTCTCAAGACATCTATTCAACGGACTAACGTAGAATTTCTCCGGAGTGGGGATATGTTCCTTGAGTTGCTGTTTCCAGGTATTGTGCGCGGTCCGCGCTTGGGATTTGCCCACCTCTGTGAGACGGGCATCGACCCAGTTGCTTGTGCCGTTGCCGGGGAGGAGGGAGTAATGTTTCTTTTTTTTTAATTTCATTATTATCCATAATGGGGTTTTATGATGGAGAAGGGTGTTTGAGTTTAGATAACTGGTTTACTTACATCCCATTCTTCCGTGCCGTACTCCCGCTCCGCTACGTTATGGTAGCCCTCTCCGTGGCGGCCGAGGAAGAGTACCTTGTAGCGGACATTAGGGTCAGTGGATTGGGCGTTGAGGGTGCGCACGTGGTGGGCGAAGCGCTCCCAGGTGGTTTTTTGGTTGATATTGGGGCCTAGATCTGCGTCTGTGGGGTAGGCGCGGGGTATGAGGCCGAAGTTGGAGGATGCCTGGGTGTTTGATATTAATTTTTTGGGTTGGGATAGGGGGATTTGGGGTGGACGTACGTAGTTGAAGGTGTTGGGGTCGGTGGAGGGCTCGCTTTGGTAGAAGTAGCCTGTTACGGTGGAGAATCGCCAGTGCGATTCGGTGGGGGTGGAGGGGGTCATTGGGTTCGAAGATGGGGGAGAGGGTTGGGTATGGTTTCTTTTTGGATGGAGGGAGTAAGATGAGAACTGGAGATGAAATGGATGGATGGATGGATTGATGGATGGATCCATTCGGTTTGGGGCCCGCTGGAACGCGGATGGTGGAGGGCTGTTGATTGGTTGGTGGGATTGTATAGCAGTGGGGACGGTGGACTCGGGATTCGCAGTATGGGATGTCCTTGAGTACAGGGCTACTCCTGATTACCGGTTATTTGAGGGGTCCTGTTGAAAGTTCAGTCAGTATGTGGCTGGTTATGCTGCTGGTAAGTTGCTTAATATGAGACCAAGAAAACTTAAACCAATTGGAATAAAATGTATGAAATGTATGAAATGACCATTCCTAACTGTTCACCTCATGCTCTAGCATGGACGATGGTATCAAGCAAAGACAGAACTAACACCGCTAAATGACTGGTAAATATACATATAAAACACAGAGAACACGCTTATGCAAGTTTTAAAACTCAATCAACCCCATCGAAATCCCTTCCCCGTGAGCCAATGCCGTCTGGTCGATATCATGACGAGCTTGCCAAATCTGGAAAAGCTCCAGGTTTTGTCAAAGCACGTACTCAACCAAGAAGCGAAGCATACAGATAGATCCAAGAAGTGAGAGACCGGAAAGACGCTTTGAAGTACCCTTGACACAATTGTCCGCGACGCAACTTGGTCGTGGACATCGTTGGCTTGTACGACCAACGAGTGGGGTGTCGATGGATATACCAAAGATCTGATGCGCCAGGAACTGGCGTGTGTCTCGAATATGGCACTGGTCTCAGTGCTGCGGTTGGATTGCACGCTTGCTGTGGCAGCAGCACGCGAGGAGGGGCTGGGCCTGCATAGTACGCCGCTGACGGCAGCTGTACTGGATCGGGATGGAATTGATGCCTGGACTGACACATGCATGCGGGCTGTCACAGCCTGGTTTGCGTGTTGTCTGTCCGGAGCATGACGAAGAGCCAGTCCTCCCCGATCTACCTGACCTGATGTCGAACAGATCTGCAGTCTCTTCGACAGTGAGTGGACGAGGCCGACCCTGCGGTCGGAACCAGGTGACCTTGGTGATTGCTGTTGTCCCGAGCTGTCCCGGAACGTTGTCGGACGACCTGTACCGCCATTGAGGTCTACGTCGCCACGACAGCTTGCAGCTGACTTGACTGAGTGTGGCGAGTGCTGTCCATATTGAGGATCCATCGACGTAGGAGTGGATGGCAAACGGTGGCGATGCCGAAGTTGAACGTATTGAAGCTCCTTGGAACCCAAGCCTCCTGTCGGCTGTGAAACAGTTGACTTACTGGCTGGTGTCGGCGTCGTGCTCACAAGAAGAGATTCTCGTTCGGATCTGTGAACGTGTCGTTGCGTGCTGAAGGTCGACTTGATTGGTATGTTGCAAGTAGAAACAGCCTTTTGGCTGACAGCAATTTGGGAGGCGGCCTTCTCAAGACAGTTGCACTATACTTGAATTAGTACATAGACATCCAGGTGCTCTGGGAGGTTTACTCACCCGCTTGTGTTGTTTCCTGTGCTTCTCGCAAGCACCATGCTTTCGAACTTTGATGTAGTTTTCTTTCTGAGCTTGCGATCGAGGCTTTTGCTTCTTTGGTACGTTCGTGGTTGTGTTCATGTTAAGATCAAGCACCAGTTCCATAGCTCCAGCTGCAGACTCAGAGCCCGAGACTGGTGTGCGCGTTACATCGGGCAGAGGTGTGGTAGCTGGGGTTGTACATGTCCCACCCTGATAAACGCTTGCTGCAGAGTCGGACCAGCGAGGGGATGGGAATGTTGTGCTCGAGTCCGACGACAGTTCCAGATCTTGCATTGCTGCTTCCTGAAGGCGTTGCATGTGAAGAGCAATAGACGCCTCCATGCGCTTTTCCTTGCTAGACAAGGCGCTTGGATCAGCAGCAGCTTGGAACTCCACCATCTGTCGGACAGTGGTGTAGAAGGGGTCGTCAACCCCGCCCATATTCTGTGACCATAGGTCAGTCAGCTCCGACCCCATCAGCCCCGGAGTCGGAGATGCGGGCATCTGGTGGAAGGACCCGGTGGGGTCCAGCATGGATGACGAGGCGTCCAATGCATGTTCTCCAAAGCCCTCCATAGGCGCATCATAGTTGACCAGATCAGCGAATAGCTCCTGAGTGCAGACCCCAGGACTCGGACCCCAATTGCAATCATCAAAGTCGGCAAAAGTTAGATCCAAATCCTTAGGGGAGACAGAATCCACCGAGGTGGGATTGCTTCCCACACCTCCGTAGGGGATGTCGAAGGAGTTGTCAAAGTCAAACCACTCTTCACCGGGAGTGGAATGAGCGATGGACTGGAGCAACTGGTCGGCAGCCATGATCGAAGGAGAGACGCGGCTTTGAGGGAGAGTTGATGCCCGGGAATTCAGGATGACCGGAAGGACGGAGTGGGAAAGAGCCGGCCTTGAGATTATTGCCTGATAAGGAAAGACGGAGGAGAAACCTTTCCGACGGGGTGAGTCACGTCGAACCCGGCACTTGGCAAAGCCTTCAAAGATGAAGAGAGGCAAACAACGAAAGAAGGTAGCCCTCAGGAGTGTCCCTGGAGATGATGAAGAATCAGGCAGACAAAAAGGAGTGAAGGAAATCGAAGGATGGACCGGCGGTGGTACAAGGCTTACATACAATGGCCTGAACGAGGCTCATCTGCCCCAGCCTGGCGCTATGCCCCTTTCGAGATCCCGACTGCCTGCCGCTAGGCCGCTTTGGGACCCCGACACCCGCGCGCCCCGCGACTGGATCATTGATCTTCCGGCCTGGTTTTGGCACTGCCCTCTTGGGTTTCACATGGTTATGCTTCACACCGCTTGTGTGGGCATTCATTGCTTCATATAATTCGTTCGATTCTTTGAATTTCAAAGCCGAGGTTTGGTTGCTTACTATTGTGCAGAAACTAGCTAGTAATAACCCTATGGCTATCATCAACCTGCAGACTTTCGTCATCCGGGGTGCCCAAACTGTCCCGCACTGGCTCCGCAAGGACAGTCAGTCACATGACAACGTTATTTATAGTGATAAGCCTGGAATAATTGACATGATCACATATATTCCATTCTTCTAACTAAGATATCCAATAAACGGAGAGGGCATTGCATCCAGGCCACTACAAGTCTGCTGCTTCAATACATGGTCTACTAAGTTGTTCTACATAGACCCACTCTATCCTCCTACTCACGAAAAGAAACCGACAAATAATTAGATAATACTGGTCTATTGTCACTAACATAGATGGCAGTACTTACTGCCGAAAGAGATTCTGCCAGTAGACCAAAGATATATCTCACTGGTTGCCTGGAGCATAATGGAGGACAAGAATGTCTCAACAATCACTAGTGATGAACATTGATGAGCATTCCGAAGCTTGAACTTGATGACCTCCATATCTCTATGCTGATATTACTGACAAGAAGATAACAATAAAGGTTAAACATGGAGCAATCCTGCCACCAGCAGCCGTTTGAGTATCCAAAAATAGTAATCAATGAAGAATTCGGGATATTTCATACTCTTCATTATCTACCAATATCCATCGAAACACCAACAAAGAACGACGCATGAATTTGACCCCCAACAACAAAGAGTCCCCCCATCTCATTATCCCGAGAATTATATCTACCCGATAGGATCTTTATAGGTTTCAGACCCCAATGCTATAAGTCTATGGTTTATCTCCAGTCTTTGACTCTTTCGCCTGAAATAATCCGTTGATAAGACTATATGAGGAACAATAGTCCCCGACACAGCATGCTTACCTTTCCATGGAACCAAGTGATATTTCCACAAGATAATCTAAATATGGGCAAGACGAAGCAGTCCTGAACAGGTGCTTTGTGCCGAAGGTTTACAAACGTTCATTGTGTTACACCGCAGGTTACCGGAAGAGGCCCGTTTTCATGATGGCAGCTTCCGGATACTTAAACCCCCGAAAGTTAGCCAACCCAATACAGGCGGAGCCTGTAGCTACCCAAATCAGACTGAGAAGCCTCAAAGACGTCACTGCCCATCCCACCAATTCATTCTAATCATACCACAACTACCTGATCAATGGCTGCGAAAAGAGTTTCGGACAACGGTCCGAAAGATACCTCCAGCTCACGAACACGATCTCTGAGGAAGCGTACGCAAGAGGAAGGAGGAGATGCAGACAGGTCTCCTAGCAAACGGCCCAAAAGGAGTTCCCCCGCTCCATCCCGAACATTGCGATCCCAGACACAGCGGGGACAAGAAGGAGAAGACGAAGACATCTCTCCTAGCAAACAGTCTGAGACAATCCCCCCGACTCCATCAGAGACATCAGAATCCCAGGAGGGGCAGGGACAAGAAGGAGGAGAGGCAGGCAGCTCTCCTAGTAAGCGGGGCATTACGACTCTCCACACTCCATCCCAGCCACTACAATCCCAGGAGGAGCAGAGGCAGGAAGGAGGAGAAGACACAGAAAGCTCTTTCAGAAATCGACCTAACGCGAGTTTTCCCGCCCCAGCGCAACTATCAGGATCCCAAACAAAGCGGCGACAAGAAGGAGAAGATGCAGAAAATACTCCTAACAAACGACTCAAGATGGGCACCTTCCAGCCCCGCCCATTATCCCCAGCATTTATACTGGATAGAGACCAGATCCTGCATGCGTTCATGTACGACTTATATGAGGTCAACAAAATACACAACGAAAGTGAAAACAACAAAGTGGCAAGATTGGACTACGAGGCGCGGTGTATTTACGCATCACGGGCCTTAGAAAAGGCCCTTACTTGCACATTATGGTCATTTGATGAGGCCAACATGGATTGCGAGGAGCGAGAAGCGAGCCGACTACGGATTTTCGCCGAGAACTTCGGCTGGCCCATGCTTGCGATATGTGTACAGGCGGAAGCCTTTCGAAGGCTATGTAAGGAAGAAAGCACATTAATGTGGAAAGCCGTATATAGGAAATTTCAGGAACACAATTACAATATCTGGATTCAGGCTTCTACGCGTGGTTTTGAATGGCGCAAATTGTTGGCGCCATATGCGGGGGATGCTGCTCCACCCAAGCTCAACCATGTATTGGCTTCCAGAAATGAAGCGGAGAATCTCAGACATACACATCCTCATGAAATAGTCATAAAAGAAGAGGAGAGACAAGTTCGCTCACCGAAATTCCAAAATCGCTTACAGAAACATATCGAAGCTAGCATTTTTCACCCCAGGGATTGGCAAACGGCGAAGGATCCAGAGCATCGGGGGCTGAAGAAGGATCCAACCCTGCGAGAAGGCCTTAACTATGGTCTTTGCGATCTCTGCGCCGAAGGGAAAATCTGCGAATGTCGAATA
This sequence comes from Aspergillus luchuensis, assembly GCF_016861625.1. Classification (NCBI taxonomy): domain Eukaryota; kingdom Fungi; phylum Ascomycota; class Eurotiomycetes; order Eurotiales; family Aspergillaceae; genus Aspergillus; species Aspergillus luchuensis. The sequence goes on from NC_054849.1 coordinate 5,021,571, forward strand.
AAGGAGGCCCCCTTTGAATTCGTGCAGTTGGTGGAAACACCCAAGGGTGTCGGGGTACGTGCTCTTACGCGATTTGAGAAAGGAGATATCCTGGGTGAATATATTGGCGAGCTCCATCCACCTTGCTACCAAGGTGACCTCATATATGCGCTTACCATGCAGGGTAAAGTCGACGTAGATGAGGAAATTGCTCTAATTTGCCCGATGGAATATGGGAATTTCACTCGGTTTATCAACCACTCCTGCAGGCCCAATACAACTTTTGAACGGCGGACAATTGGGAACCGGGCAACGATGACCGTGGAGGTCGTGCGGAATATCCAACCTTTTGAGGAACTCACGATTAACTATGGCCGGGAATATTGGAAAGGTCGAACATGTATTTGTGGAGAGGAAGGGTGTTACACTCAGCAAGAGAGGAGGAAAAAACGGCAACAGGAACGGGAGATGGAACGGCGAAAGCAAAGGGATATGCAACTTGAAGCATCTAAGAATGTTGCAGAGGAAGTGGACAAAGATAAAGAAGAATGTTTAGCCAAGGAGGTTAATGAGGAAGAGGCAGAAGCAGCAGCAGCAGCAGCAGAAGAAGAACAGACCGATGAAGAAGAAGCCGACGAAGAAGAAACCGACGAAGAAGAAACCGACGAAGAAGAGACCGAAGAAGAAGAGGCTGGAGAAGAAGAGGTCGAAGAAAGGCCACCAAACAAGAAACCCGAAGAAGCAAAAGCATCATCAAGGAAGTGGTCAAAAGGAGGATCATCATTGGAAGCAGAAGAAGGCCCATCAAAGAGTAAGCCCAAAGAAAAGATAGCATCATCGAAAGTTGGGAAAGGATAGGATAGGGAAGAGGAAGAGAGAGCAGCACAAAGAATACATCAAGATTGGGTTCCCATTCTCGAAGACTACAATGATTACCCTAGTTGCGATGAAGAAGAAGAAGGAGGAGGAAAAGAGAAAGGAGAAGAAGAATTGGAAGGAGAAGGAACAGAAGAACAACAAGAAACATCGGAAGAATCGTCATCAATAGAGTCAGAAGGATCCTCTTACGTGTTCGTCGACGAGGAGGAGGAAGAAGAAGAAGAAGAAAAAGAAGGAAGAGAAGGAAGAGGACACTAAGCATTATGTTTCTCCTCATGCAGTGAATTATATCAAAGGGGCTATATACACTTCAGATGTTGTCTATAACCAGTGCATTTAGAGCGTTGCTTTTCGCGCTTAACTACTCTCTATTCCAAATTAAGTTTAGCCTAATTCCAAATGAACTCATTACCACCACCAATCCCAGTGTCTAACGTAATCCACAATCGCGCGGCCCATACAATCGCGCGGCCCATCTTGTGATGCCATACAAAAATTATCTTTTATAATAACTATAATATCTCAATAACCACAGTTTATATAAGTCTACAATGATAAATAGAGATCAATATCAATAAAATAAATATATTAGAAGTATTCAAATATTTTTAAATAATTTATTTATATTTAATTTATAGATATCTATAAATTACAAGTAAATTACAGGTATTTTATATTACCAGCTGTTAAATGTAGTTATTAAAATCTAAAAGAAATATTAAAAATAAATTTTTGATTATTATAATCTACCTTTTCAAGATAAAGTCATATGATTCCAGGATAGTTAAGATATTAGAGATTAAAAAAGCAGCTTTTATATAGCATTAGTTGATGGGCCGCGCGATTGTACGGGCCGCGCGATTGTGGTTTACGTTACTACATCACACAACATCCTCGTCACCTCCTAATATAAACCCCCTTCTAAACTAATCCTATACCTCCAATCCAAACTCCAAACCCAAACACAATTTCAACCAAACCAAAATGCCCCCAACTCCCGGCGAATCCAACCTCCAAACCCTCCTCGCCTCACTCTCACCAATTCTCCACCCGGACATTTTCGTCTTCCTCACCATCCCCCACACCAGCATCTCCCAAGCAAGTCCAGATCTCCACAGCCTGCAACCGCAGCTCCTCTTCCAGGAAGCAGAAGGCACCACTTACATTGTGACTCGTGAACGTGCCGAAGCACACGGCTTCACTGATTATGTTTTCCCCTGCCGCATGATTACCATCAGCGTGCACTCTAGTCTTGAGGCGGTGGGGCTGATGGCTGCTATTAGCGCTAAGCTTAAGGACGCTGGGGTGAGTGCGAATGTGGTTAGTGGGTTCTATCATGATCATGTTTTTGTTCCTGAGGGGAAGGAGGAGGTTGCAATGAGGGCGTTGGAGGAGTTGTCGGGGAAGTAAAGTGAAGGAAATTGTTTGGTGTGAGGGAGCATGTTTCTTGTAGTATTGATTGGGGGCATTGAGTAGATATTAATAGTGAAGGGAGCTTTGTAGCATGTCATTAGGGGACGGTGTTGAGATGTACTATTAGTATCTTTAACCGTGCTGATTTTATGACCAAAGTTATCCAGTTTGCAATATCGATGCTAACCCATACTAATCCAAATATTATATAACGATACAATGTGTCTCAAGAACCATAAATCATTACCCACTGGTTGATCATAAACGTAGCGTCCAGCGCCAGTACGTCAACAAATCCAGCGTCTCTACTTGGATTTCATCGTTTCCATCGTAGTTTGGCCGCACGCACCGCCAAGCCAATACCGCGTGATCAATTGCGCAGATTCGGTGTTCTTGCGCGAAAAGTCGTACAGCTTGGAAGCACGAATGTTGAGCATCTCTCCGTCAAAATCGGCTTCCAGGACGCGGGCATGGCGAGGTCCCATTAGAGATATGACTAGCATCTGTCGATCCACATTAGTTTATCATAGCGTAAGTACAATTTGAGTGCATACTGGGGCAATGATATGCGATCGTAGAGACCTGGTTCTTAGACGAGCAGCCATGATATCGGTGATAGTCATAATCTCTCCGCGGAGCAGTCGATCATCCCCAATCGCTTCACTTTCTAACATAGCTTTGAAGTGTGGGTAATTCCCTTCTGGATATTCGGTCACTGTTACGGCGTACCAGTTGAACCCGACAGACTCCAGCAGTTGACCGAATTTGTAGTCTCCAATTCTGTCATAAATGGTCAGACACACTGCTTACCATGAAAAAGGTAGGATTGGTGCTGAAAGGGGACGTACTCTCGATATATGCCAGAGGGAGGAGGGTTATTAGGATACTCATCTGATGCATATTCCCAGCTATTGCTGAAATGGTTGGTAAAAAAGATCTCCATATCACGAGTATCCCACAGGATATGCTTGGGATCGGGGGGAAATTCTAGAAGATTCTTCTCATCCTCTTTCTCTGGGAGGGGCAATTCTTCTGGATATGGGTTGAAGAAGCGTGGGTGATGTTCACTATCCCCATCAAGAGATAAGGGTAGGTGACGGATACCGGCTGCTTTCAGGTCGGAGGGTTCAACATGCTGGCTAGGAGTTTGCCTGATCAGCTCTTCAATCCTAGCCAACTTGTGATCGCGATCAGCTCGTTCGCACGCGACAACCTCATCCATCTTGACTTTTGCAAGTGAATGAATAGAAGTAGATCGGTGATTGGGAAGAGACCGGGAGAGAAGAGTCGGTTACCAAGGGGGTGCAGGCTGCAAGGGTGGCGACCGCTGCAGCCTAAGGCACAAGTCATCTTGATGTGGGCCCTGATATGGATCGGGTTGCATGCATTTGTATCTGTCCGAATACAATGAGATGAGCATTACTCACCAATCAGTGTGGAATGGCCTAAAGTACCCTGAATATTAGTACTACATTATTCAGTCTAGAACAACACATCTGATAGCACAGAATATAGATAGACAAATGGCTGAATGTGGCTTCGGTTATTCTCGGGCCAAAGTAGTCAGGAACCAATTGATGGGAAGCCCTAAATTAAGCTGGAGATCCATTCTAGTAAGCTTCATTTCCCCGCCCGGGAATCGGAACAGTTCCGGCCTGAGGAACAAGAGTACAAAGTAGCTACTTGTACATCCCTGATTTTATCCCTGGTAGAGCTTTTATAACCAGTGCCCCAAGAGTGCTGTTAATCAAGATTAAAGTACTCAAACCAATTGAGTATTGAGTGTTGCTGCAATAATTGAGCTGCAGGTACTAGTGTCCCAAACAGGCAAGCCGCCTGCATCAACCCCGCATCTACAGGACACGTGAGTCCCGGCCACATTCCTCCAGCTGCCTTTAAGTTACTCCATCTCTTCAGCTCTTCATTCTTCATTCTGCCAATTGTTAAGGCTAGTTTTCAGCTCGTGTTCACTACTCTTCAAGTTTGCGTGGCGCAGTCCGTGCTCTTAGCTATCCGCCGACAATCCCTGGTTGAGCCAATCTAGACCCAGCTTTTGGTGAAGCTAGAAGCAAGGGGAGGTACATCCTGGTGACGAACGCCACGATCTCCACCTGTGTATGGGTAGAGTGCTATGAACATACCGTGCCACAGAGCCAGATGCGCGTTGCTTCGGTTAACTGTAGAGGGCTTTTTCACAGAAGATGCTCTGTGAGGAAGCCCCTCCAGTTGGCAGCATTGCCGGGAAGACGTGGACTGTTAACGACAAGCTATTCTCGGGGTCCTACAGAAGTAAGCATGCTTCATGTCATGTTTGATTAACGTGGTATCGGGGCAATCTATTGACATGATAACAGCCTCCACTGTTAGATACAGTGATTGGAGACCACTTCGCAAAGATCGTCAACCAGTATGGCGATAGACCAGCGTACGCTTCCCCTCTGCCATCGAGCTTGTGCTTTGGAGGAGCGATTTTCTGACAGTGATAAGTGTCATCTGCAAACAACAAAATGATCGAGCCACATATTCTTCCCTTGACGCCAGAAGCAATGCCCTTGCGCGTGGCCTTGAATCTGTCGGTGTCCAGACTGGAGACCGTGTGGGCGTCATGCTAGGGAACTCCATGGAACATGCTGTTGTATGCTGCCAGCCTGTGAAAGCCTTCCTCAGATATATTGTAATAACCAAATCTCTCGCAGGCAACCTATGCACTCTTCAAGCTGGGTGCAATCCTGGTAGGTAGAACGCTTACACGCCATTGGACCAGGGCTGATACAGCATTAGGTTCCACTCAATCCATCATTCAACGCGACTCAAGTAGTCTCCGCCCTGGCCCATCTAGAAGCAAGCCATCTGATCATTAGCACCGAATCAAACCTCCCTCGAAAGGACCCAAGAAGCAATATCCCACTTCTTCAACACCTGATTCCGGACCTCTCCAAGACCCGCATCGAGTCAGAATTAGTTCCCTCACTGAAGAACATCATCTCAGTCGACAACTCATCCGGTCGCATCAACACCTCCGACATCAACTGCTTAACAGCCTACGAATCACTTACCTCTGACGCAACGCCCGACAAAAGCGCCCTACCACCTCGCAACTTATCCCCAACAGACATAGTCAACATCCAATTCACATCCGGAACGACCGCAATGCCCAAAGCAGCATGTCTAAGCCATCGATCTATTCTCAACAATGGCTCTCAAATCGGTGACAGAATGCGTTTAACCCCAGAGGACATTGTATGCTGTCCGCCCCCGTTATTCCACTGCTTCGGATCCGTCCTAGGATACATGGCCACCGCCACCCACGGTGCGGCCATCGCATTCCCAACAGAAGCCTTCAACGCCAAAGCAGCCCTTCGAACCGTGCAAGAAGAAAAGTGCACTGCACTTTATGGCGTACCGACAATGTTTATCGAAGAGCTCAGTCTTCTGGACGAAGGGGTAATCCCCAACGAAGGCTTCCAGTACCTACGTACGGGCATCGCAGCCGGAAGTAGCATACCCGCGGAGTTGATGAAAAGACTACACAAGGTCCTGAATCTCACCGAACTGACAATATGTTACGGAATGACAGAGACCAGCCCCGTCTCTGCAATGACCACGACAGATGACCCAGTCGACAAACGGATCAACACCGTTGGAAAACTACTCCCGCATGTTGAAGCAAAGGTCGTGAGCCTAGATGATCACAATAACATTTTGCCCATTAATACTCGCGGAGAGCTCGCAGTGAGCGGCTATCTCCTGATGAAAGAGTACTGGAATGACCCGGTAAAAACGGCAGAGGTTATGGTTGCTGATAATGACGGAAAAGTTTGGATGCATGTGAGTACTATACTTACACTGCTACAAATAACCACCGACAACCATATTTACTTAGAACTGACTTTTTGATCATAGACGGGCGACGAAGCCTCCATGTCTCCCGACGGTTACATTACCATCACGGGCCGTGTAAAAGACCTCATCATCCGCGGCGGAGAGAACATCCACCCATTGGAAATTGAGAACTGTCTCTTGACATACCCCGGCGTAATTGATGCCTCGGCAGTAGGCGTGCCAGATGAGCGTTATGGAGAGGCTGTGGCTGTGTTCATCATCCACCGGGAACCTGAGAGTGAAGCTGCGGATGAGGATAAGATCCGGCAATGGGTTCGTGAGAAGCTGAGTAACCATCTTGGTATGTTTCCTTTGATTCACCGAAATGCTCTGTCAATTCTTAAGAGATCGCTAATTGATTGGTATAGTGCCAAAATACGTTTTCTTCCTGCAACCATCAGAGTTATTCCCCAAGACTGCAAGCGGCAAGGTGCAGAAGTTCAAGCTTCGGGAAGATGCTGTTAAGATGCTGAAGGAGAAGAATAATCTAAGCTGAGGTCATATATTATGGCGGGATTTATCCACATATGGGAACTTTGGAGTGGTGTATAGGGCATACAATTCTTTTTGTAGAAGAAACATCATACATACAGGTCTAAAATCATGTATCTTCTATATTGGAATCTAGGAACTACACGTAGATAGATGGTGGGGTTTCCTTATTCTAGACTTCAAGTTGCTATGGTGTCTAATCATGTTCCAGATGCCATGACTGCATAATCTATTTATAATAGAGCAGGTTGTTGCTTTGTTGTCCACTCATATAAGCTGGTAGGAAGGAGGGCCCCAGGCTGCTCCAAGAGAAGGCGAATCGAACTCCAACCCCGCTCCTCCTTCTAGTCATGTACTGTCTACGCCGAATTCGGCGCATCTAAAAGACAGAATTCGACCTCTCCCCCCGTCTACCTACTGAGGGGATAAGAAGATCCAGAGGGGAGTGGGTCGCCAATCCACTTCTCAGATTAGCGTGGCTTGTCCGCTGTCCCGGCTCTTCCGAGCTTTGCCAGGGTTCGTCTGTCACGTCCGGCCTCAGTACCTCTCCCGATGCTACTGTTGTCAGATACGCGGGGTTGTGGAGTACTCTTGTCTCCCTGGACTTCTGCCCCCAAGTCCCTAAGAAGGCTGCCACGCTGTGTCGTTTGAAAGAGTCTGGTTCCGTCATTATCCGTCGTCGGATATACTAGTAGTCCACTAGGTTCGTTACGATCGCAACCCGTCCTCACAGGCAGTGCTGGTATGCGAAGGAGTAATTATGGTACGCCTTTCACAGATAAATGACTTATAATAGAGTTATCTTATCAGAAGCTCAGGGACGCCACTTCTTTGAAGAATGTGCAGGATTGTATCACAAATGAGAAATGAGAATCAATATACTCAACTGGTTGTCCCCGGCCATTCCTGGACGTGGAGATGACAGAAAGGCCTCTCTGGTCGGGCAGTCGAACTGGGATGTGCAATTACCTTACTTGGAACATATCAGCATGCATGAACTAGCAATGCTCGCTTGGATTTAGTGTCCAGCCAGCCACTGTGGGATCATCCCGCGGGTACAGCATGCTAGGTATGCACCTTGCTGCATGCTTGACCAATCAACAAGTGTCACGCAATCAGATTCAGTCAATATACACGCAAGGCCTGTTCAATTCAGCTGAGCTTGCGCACAGATTCACATAACTCCCTACCCCTGGATGCAGAGCTCGTGCAAACTTCCATGTATAATGCAACGGTCGGAGATATAAGCATTGGATTATCTACACTAAAAGAGCTGCAGTGCCATAATATCAAGAAAGATGCTCGATATGTGCGTCAGGTGGCATTTAATCATGCATTGGCCGGCATTGCCGAGGTGCTTTGTGAAGCGGACGAGGTACTTCAGATCTCGAACATCGGTATCTGGAATGAAAGATTAGCAGCGACTCAGGTGAAGAGATCGCACCTACCAGATGAGACACTGCACACACCATCGATTTACAGTTTGTCTGTAATGAGTGGTGGGTCCCACGATTGAGTCTGTGCTGTAGAGAAACCGCATATCACTTCCCAGAACAATGGAAGTTTATGCATGTATACATTACCAGCTGAACTGTGGGGCTTTGTTAGATTAATCTCTCTACCCTCCATGGGGTTGTGTCCTTCCATGTCCTACTTACATCGATTTTCTCTGCGAGCAATTATCTGACAACCCCCGTACACGAACAGCAGATTGACCAGACTGAAGGCAAAATGTTTGACAAGCTAAAAAAGAAGCTACACCATCACAAGAACAAAAGCCATGCTGCCGCTGCACCTGTGAGTATCAAGTAGAGATATGTCGTGTTGTTGTGTAAAGCTCACATATTCATCTAGGAGTTGCCGAAGGCAGCTGATGCGAGGGTACCTTTCCCTGGACTCGAAGAAGAGAAGAAACTCCCAACCAGGAAAGCTGCAAATTTGTCGCACGCCGACCCACAGCCTGCACCACAGCCAAATGCTTTTGCAAAAGATCTCTGGTGGGACGCCCTCCAGAAACTGCCCGCTGCGAAGCAGACTCAACTGAAGAGCATGGGCTTCGGAAAGATCGGCTCGGGGGAATCGGTCGAGACTGGTATCGACGATCTCGTGGAGGCTGTCAATAAGAAGCAGGAAGAGTGTGAAAAGAAATTCTGGCGTGTCTCAGTTGGAGATAACGACATCGTCCTGCGGAACTATACAACGAAGATCGTCGGTTGGGTGCAGAAAGCCGGTGATATTGCAATCCAGTTCGCACCGCCGCAAGCTAGTATGCCATGGTCTGTTATCAAGTCCCTCATGCAGGTAGGTGCTTCACAGGAGTTTATCTATTCGATTGTACATGCAAAACTCACAATAATCAGGTCCCCGTCATTGAAGGGGAACAGATGGCCGCCTTGCTAGGAGCCACTGAGAAGATTGTTCGCATCGTCAGTCGGGGACAAGTCTATGAACAAGTGTACTTGTCAAATGTCCCCGGTTCACCCGAAGATAAACTATCGAAGGGTCTGCAGGATGCCTTATTGAGGATCTACACTACCTCGTTGGAGCTTCTAGCAGATTCGGGCGGTCTCTTCTCTAAGAATACTGCTCATAGGACCCTTGATGCGATCCTGAACCCGGGAAATGTTTCCAGCGGGCTCTCAGCTCTTGCACAGCAAGAAGATGAGCTTCTTCGTGATGTCCAAGCATGTGAGACTCGACGCAGTGCAGCAGCAGATGATCGAATGATCGGGATGCTTGACGCTCTGAATGCTCCATTAACACGAGTGGATAAGAATGTACAGACTCTTCTTGAAGGGATGGAGAAGGAAGGGCGCATTGCATTGCTGGAATGGATTTCGTCGGTGCCGTTTGGTGACCATCATGGCAACGTGAAAGAGGGGAGGACACCCGGAACGGGTGAATGGCTGCTACAAGACAGTAATTTCTGTAGTTGGGAAGAAGCCAGCTCATCTGGTATTTTCTGGCTTCAAGGTTCTCGTAAGTCTTCAGTACACTCACCATCTGTTCTTCCATACTAAAGCAAAGCTAGCCGGTACGGGAAAGACGTACCTTACATCGCGAGTCATCGATCTTTATCAGAGCATGCTGAGCGACCCTCCCAAAGATGAGGGCTTCGCCTTCTTTTACTGCAACAGGAATGAAGAGGATCGTGGAAAGGCACTGTCTGTTTTCCGAAGCTATGTGCGCCAACTTTCCACTACCCCGGCCAGTCCCGAATCAATCCAGACTGAGTTGAAGGAGGCATGCTCGAAGGCTCGAGAAAGCGGATCAAAGCTCAGCTTCGAAACCTGCAAGGAATTAATTGCTGAGTCTTTGAAAGTGTACCCGAAGACTACGCTGGTGATTGACGCTCTCGACGAATGTGACCCAGAATCCCGCGATATCATAATTGATGCGCTGAACACTCTTGTGTCTGAAACGAACAATACCGTCAAAATATTTATCTCAAGTCGACCTGATCCGGATATCCAAGCTCTATTGGTGGGGAGTACCAGTGTCGCTATTCAAGCAAGTCACAATCAAGCCGACATCCAGAAATTTCTCGAAATACAACTGGACAACCTCGCCAGAAAGACCGCCTTCATTGGCCGGATGAAGGCAAAGATCATTGCTAAGCTTCTGGAAGGTTGCCAGGGAATGTAAGATTCCGGGACCACCCATCCATTAGTGCAAGGTCGCTAATACTCGATAGGTTTCAATGGGCGTCGTTGCAGGTTCACCAAATTTTCAGATGTAGAACTGAGTCAAGCGCTTGGAAGCGGCTCGAAAACCTTCCAGAGGATCTTCAGAAGGCTTATGATGAGATATGGAATGAGATTGAAGCCTTAGAGGAGCCAGACAAGACCCTCACTAAACGCGCGTTGACATGGGTAATGGCCGCACACAAGCCCATGAAGACCAATATGCTCCTATCTGCGATCCGTGTTGGTTCAAAAGATGACGAAGAATTCTTGGCTGATGAAATTGACGAGCAAGGGTTACTATCGCTTTGTAACAACTTCCTTGTGATTGATTCAAAGATGGGGGTGTGGCGTTTCTCACATGCTTCGGTCATAGAATACTTGGAAAGCAGGCACAGTTGGACCCTTCCTCAGGCACATTGCCACGCCGCTACTGCTTGTCTCTCGTTTTTCATCAACGTCTACGAGGATGGTCTGGAAACTGTGCCCAATGAAGAGCTGCAGGAGTTCTGGCGGAGCGAAGAGTCCATTCCAGATGGAAAGTTCGACATCATCGACATACGGAACCCATTTCACATCTACATTAGACACTACTGGGTCGTCCACGTGCACGGATCCGGCTGTTTAGAAGAAAGCACGGTGGCATCCCTTTTGAAGACCTTCCTCGGGGCTCCCGATGACAGCAGTGTACAATATCGGACATGGTACAGGCAAGTGCGGCTTGATGCGAGCATGAAGCCCCTTCTTGATAACTCAACTGGCTGGGACATCTCTGGCTTCGATAGCAATACCTTCAACTACTACCGCCCTCTCCGAGAACTTCTCTATATCAAAATTGGGTATATTTGGGGGAGCGAACTAGAACCAGAAGATGCCGCCGTTTTCGCCATGTGTCGCTTCGCATTTGACAAGATTCTGTGGGGATGGTGGGAAAACAGTGATATTAATATTTCCCGTCTGAACCAACGGGGCCACGACCTTCTCACGGTTGCCGCCATAGGGGGTAGTGTGCCGATATGCCAGCACTTGATCGCCAAGGGCGTCGATGTCAACTTCCGGATAGCCGCTGAGGGAGATAACATTGACTACGGAAATGCTCTTGTTGCAGCAGCACATAAAGGACGAACTGCAGCCGTCCGCTGTTTAGTGGAATCCGGAGCCGACGTGAATATGTCATACTCCTATGGACAAGGGCGATTTAGGAACGCACTGGTAGCTGCTGTGGATGGGGGTCATCTTGAAACCGTCAAGTATCTGGTTCAGACGGCGAAGGCTGACCCCAACATACCGCCAGAGGATACAGATTACCTGGGTTCTGCTCTGGGAAGAGCAATTGTACTGAAAAACCATGAAATGGTCAAGTGCTTGGTGGACGCTGGAGCCGATGTGAGTAAGCCGCTAGGGAGCATTGACTACTACAGCGCCCTTGAGGCTGCCACTCACAAGGGGCAACTCAAGACTGTTAAGTACTTGGTTGAGAAGGGAGCCGATGTAAACATGGTTTCCCAACCGTGCAGCCTTGAAGGTTGCTTTCACCATGGTACTGCCATTGAAGCCGCAGCGCATGCTGGAAAGATCGACGTTGTCAGGTACTTGGCTCAAGAGGCACATGCCGAAGTGAACGTAGCACATTCTTATGGCCATGGCAGTCCTCTTGTAGCTGCGCTCGCAGGCGACAAGTCGAGGTGGGATGGCGATGATGGAGCCGACGAGGATGGTGTCGACTACCTGGCAACCGTCAGGTGTTTGATCCACGAAGCAGGAGCTGACGTCAACTTACCACTTCGCTGTGGTGAATATGGCAGTGCTCTTGCAGCCGCAGACGAGCTTCACGAAGTCAAACTTTTGTTGGAAGCAGGAGCTGATGTGAACATGCCATTGACCCAGGGTAATTATGGCAGTGCTCTTGCAGCTACCGTTGCAACGTCTAGAGACCCCGAGATTCTGGAAGCTCTGCTAGAAGCGGGAGCCAATTTGAATATGCCTCTTCCCGGTGGGGAATATGGCAGCGCCCTCGCTGCTGCATCTGCGGAAAATCAGACTGAGGCGGTCAAAGTCCTTCTACAAGCCGGAGCAGACGCAAATATGCAAATTCCCTACGGAAGCTATGGCAGCGCCCTTACTGCTGCGTCCGCAAAAGATAATACCGAGGTGGTAGGGATCCTTCTAGAAGCCGGAGCAGACGTAAATATGCAAGTTACTGTTGGGGAATACGGTAACGCCCTGATAGCGGCGGCTTCAGGTTACGCTGCCACGGAAACAATCGAGTGCCTTTTGAAATCCGGTGCTGATGTGAACGCACTGCCGACAGTTGGAATTCATGGAAGCGCCCTGGCAGCAGCATTTGACTACGATATCACCAAGTGTCTGTTGGAAGCAGGAGCAAATGTGAACGCGCATCTGCCTCGTGGTGATTATGGAAGTGCTCTTGCAGCCGCAGCCTCCCGCAACTTATCGGATATTGTGAGAACACTGATGGATGCAGGGGCCGATGCCAACATGCCACTACAGTCCGGAAAGTACACCAATGCCTTTGAAGCAGCAATTGATGGATGGGATCTTGACATCCTCAAGGCCTTTATAGACGCAAAAGCAGATGTTAATCAGCCACTGAAGAAGCAAGACTACGGCAATGCCATCACCAAGGCTGCGATGTCTGAGTATGACATTGACAAGCTTGAATTTCTGATCGAGGCCGGTGCAGACGTGAACCAGACCAACCCCGAGGCAGAATATGCGACTGCTCTGATTGCTGCTGCGTTCTTTGGACTAAAGGATTCGGCGAAGCGCTTGATTGAGGCTGGAGCGGACGTGAATATCCAGTTGGATAGAGCGCACCTCCCTACCGCTCTGCAGGCTGCTCAAATTGCTGTCATGAAGGAAGAGATCGAGAAGTTCAAGACATATTGCTCCACGGATGAGAGAGTAGCTGCGGAGGTTAAGGCATTGGAGGATGGGAGAGCTGAAGTAGCCGAGCTACTTCGTCAGCATGGCGCGGCTTCTTGATTGAATCAGAATTTTGTCAACCAGATCGTTCGGCTAAGCTGAAGACAGACGCTTTTAATGGAATAGTGCTAAGTATGATACCTCCTAACTACATAGCCATCCCATCATTGAAGAGAGCTACGAGTAACCTATAAGGCAAAAGCACATGTTGTAGTTAAAGTAAAATTGGTACTCGATCACATCCAGAAACTTGACGGTTCTATATCCAAAATGGATACCAGAGAGATGGAAAACCAACAATCGTATCCGGCGCGAATATGAAGCTCTATTATTTACTTGGCCGAGCCTCTAGTATTCACAACAGGATCACTTGGCCACTAATCTCATGTTCCGTAGTAATGGTATTAAGATCTACTTCCCTGACTGGAGACAGAATATATACACCAATAAGCCCACATTTACTTCACTTGTTTTGAGTTAAGAACACCTATAGTACAGATACCATAATATCACAATCTGGTACATATCTAGTGCAAACTGAATAAGTTTGGTCTGCCAACCCGCTAACCATACTCAACACCAGCGACTTTGGCCACTATCCTGATATTCAAAGCCACATCAAAAGAATGGAAAGGATATCAGGGGTGGTAAACACATCCATTCATCCTGAACCGCATATCACAAATTTCGTAAACTGTTTTGATATCGGGGACACATGTTATGTAGTAACCACGGATAGGGCATTGAAAGGACAGGTAAATGAGCCCCTACTGGGTCCAAAATCAAATATATTAATGAAAAAGTAGCAAAGGATTGCCTGAACCAGCTTAAGGGAGAAGGAAGGGCTTATGTATGGGAATAGAACAGCCAGAACGCAGGCTCAATATTATCATTGCTGAGGGTTTTAGTTTGTTCGGCGAATTTGAGAGACTCCTCAATGTTGAAATTGGTAGCATGATACCTTCTGGCTTTATGTCTCTGAGCTATTAGAGTCTCATGGTATGTGTATCTTGTCTTTCAGGGCCTTTGTTTATAAATAAGTGGTTTTAGTTTTTTTTCTTCTTTTTTTCCTTCTTTCTTTTCGTGTCCTCTTACAAAAAGATGAAGTAGTATAGTATCATCTTTAATCCTTTTTGGTGGTCTTTAAGTGCCCGAGAGCCTCCCAGAGTACTAAACGAGGCTTGATAGTAAGAAAGCATCATTGTCACGCAGACGAAAGGATAGAAGTGAGCAACGTTAAATAATAGATAGTTGTACTAGTTAACTTCTAGATATTTCTCAGGTCTCCTGTATTGTAATTGACAGGAGGATATCGGAATATCATCTGAACATCAACTGTTTCCTTGCTCTTGCTCGAATTAGCCCTCTAGATCTTCTTATTTCGAGTTAGTCATTCGAGAGAGTCGTGCCATCGAGGCGTAGTCACTGAAGTCGACATATTAGAGTAATTTTGTTGACACACAGCAGGGAAGTGGACATCTTGTCCAAAAGTAGTGGCACGACAATTGCAGTCGGCCTGTTGTATATAATCGAATTTGAAGCATCAACGTAGAACATATTAGATATCAGTTCGTTGACTTGGCATGTGTCGTTGAAGTCAATTGCGCCCGTAGTTTGGGCCCGATTCTTATAGAGGATGAACCGCAGTATTATCATTGCACCGCGGTTCAACATGTGTAGTGAGCTGAGAATACTTTCTCAGCTAAAGGATTGATCCAAGAACCATCAACTCGAGATATATTGGATCATAATGAGTTATTCACTACTCACTCGAATATACTCGCCTATTGATGTCACTTGACTTGGTTGTGCTGCTGTCCGTGTTTGATGAGTGCTGTGGTGGTGACAGCCCCTGGGGATCCTGACAATGATGATGAGTATCAGGAGGAGAGGGAGAGTTTGTAGAAGCTGTTTCAAGCCCCGTCGGAGAACAGCAATCAATAGCTTGAATGCAGGGGCTATCCAAGGCTTCATCGATTGTGAGTCTTTTGTCGGGGTAAATGTGCAGCATTAGGAGAATCAGAGACCATATCTCAGGGCTCGGGTAGTCTGCAGGCCGGAACCCTGGCTGCCATTCGTGGATATCAGCCCAATCAATAAGGCTGACACAACGGCTTTTACGAAATCCCGCCCAATCAAGTACAAACCTTTGGAAATGCATATCTTTTTCGCTGTCGGCGACCTCCCAGGCCATGCTATGGTTGAACAAGTATCGTCCGATCAAGGCACAGGCCCATACATCAAGCCGGCGAGGGTCATAGTATCTACTGTACCATACCTCATGTGGCAGATAGGGTTCGGTACCGCAGATGTTTTTGTTCGAACACTGGCGGACTCTATCGGGATCTATCTTGGGGTTCCTGAAGACCACAGCGAAACCAAAGTCGGTAATCTTGAGAACGCCCTTTTCCGTGAGGAGCAGGTTCTCTGGCTTCAGGTCTCGATGGGCGATGTCATGGTTATGAAGGTAGGATACACCACGTAAAAGCTGCTTAAACAGGCATAATTTGCCAGTGGTGCTTAGCCGGCCGGTCGAAAGGACATCTAAGAGGTCACCCTGGCTGCAGTATTCCATGACAATGCTACACTGTCTCTCCTTGATGCAAAGGTCAACAGTTTTGACGACATTTGGATGACAAGCATGACGAGCGACGATGAATTCTTTACGAATATCGCGCATGAAAACATCGTATGGGGCCTCCTCCCTCTCGAAGAACTCTTTGGCAACATAACGAGATGTCCTGTCTTTGCTGTTGCGCTTATAGACGACGCGGACCTGTGCGTAGGCTCCTCTGCCAAGAACCTCGCCTTTGCTACTGTAGAAGGCTTCCTTCATTATATAGGCTTTCATCTCCTCGAGCACATACATACTAACGGATGCTTCGGAGGTTAGGCTTGTGCCGAAGTCGTCGGGGACCTCCACAGCTTGGTAGTCGCTGCTTTGGCTAGGGGTGGGCTTGGAGCATGGCATGATCAACTTCCCAAGGCGATCATCCAGCTCGCTGGAGCCGACACTGTGGTAGATGCTCGAGGAGGTAGAGGAAGGAGCAGTGGAAGACATCGTATTTATATCAATACGAGTCTGTTGAGACGAGTGGATCTTTATTCGATCCACGATGGGATATACCTGGAAGCAAGGTATATTCGATAAGATATCGTTGTGTAGGTCACAACGAGAAATAGAGGGAAGAGGATAGAGAAGGGAGTAGAGGAGCAAGATTTTGCAGCCAATAATAGCAAATGGTCGACTGCAATAGTTACAAAGCTAAGTTGGGCTTATAGAGCTATGTCCTGCTATAGCTAGAGCCAACAGTACTTTGCAGAACAAGAGTTGAACGATGGAAAGGAGGATGTTGGCGACGGGGGAGTTTCTGTGGGAAGGAAGCGGCATCTAGGCAGTAGAGTCATGTCATACTTGCACTTAGACGACTTTTCTCACGACATCATGACATGACTATGGCAGGGCAAGCGATGCCATCAGCAACACCAGCCTGGAGCGTCATCGCTCCAGTGCCATGGAGGCCACAGGCAAAACCTCGGAGATGATGTAGTAGACGCCTATGTTCTAAAGGGTACAGAATGGATATAGATACAGATATAGAGTATGGATATAGAAAATTCACCAGGTGCTAAATGATGGAATTGAATGGCTTCAGGGAAGCGAGTCTACGCTGAATATTGAATCACCGAGGTAAGCTACTTTAGGAAGAACAAGATTAAATGTAACGGAGGTCGGCATTATTGATGCTATGGACGAGCGTTAACACTATTTAGAGAAAGTCCACCGCCAGTCTGACGTTCCATCCTTCCCCGATTTCACTTCCCAAAATACATTGAACTGGACCAAGGCACATGGCGCCACCACTTGA
Source organism: Aspergillus luchuensis (assembly GCF_016861625.1). NCBI lineage: Eukaryota > Fungi > Ascomycota > Eurotiomycetes > Eurotiales > Aspergillaceae > Aspergillus > Aspergillus luchuensis. The sequence continues at coordinate 5,038,714 of NC_054849.1, forward strand.
CCATGCTGTTCCTGCGTCTACAGCACAAATGGTCAACGTATGAGCAATAACCGACATCATTGTTGAAACCTCTCAGTAGGCCATTGGAAGACTGAGTCATCGAGATGCTGGTTCTGTGAAGCAGTAAGGATGCTGACTGGATGGCACGTGACATCGCCAACGCATCCAGTATTGTTCCATCTTGGATATAGTTGCTTTGTTCCATAGGTATGTCCACGGAATGCAATTTCATCATCGCTAAATCAATGTATAGCAAAGAGCACTGCATTCTCATTGCGGCATGAGGGTGACAAGCCTGTCGAAGCAGAAGCCTCGAGGCATTTCCCTTGCTCATTTATGACAGCTCCGATCGTGTGCTGTGGACATGAGCTTGCCCATTCAGCGAGAATACACTGCAAACAAGTGCAGCAGAAACTTCCGCTCCGAAGCCACAACCGCAAAGCAGTTGAACAACCGAGGACCTGCAGGTAAGCGCATAACTTGAGGGAGAACGCTGAGCGTAGATAGCCACCAGAATTCCGAGGCAAGTCACAACACCCGGATGAGCGATATCGGAGTCCTGATTTGACCATCAGAAATCCTGAATACCAGTTTCGCCTTGTAGATGGGACTTGACTTCTCCATCATCTACTCCTTCAACAAGCCACTCTGGTTCTTCATCGTCAAAATACTTTTCCTGCTCGACGTTCCAATCGTCGTACTCGTCATTGTTATCAACCGAGGTATAATCGAAATCGCCGTCTTCACCCCTTAGGAACCGCAAGGTCATCTCCCATCGCCACGCCTTCTCCCCTTCTTCCTTATTCGGGGGAATTTCGTCTCGATCTTCCGCGAGAATCTCTCCGTTGGGTCCACGAGTATAGCTGAACATGGCGTGAGGATCAGGATGGGAAAGTGCCTCGAACTTGGCCTCGGATCTACATAGGTCCGCTTGCAGCACACCTGAGAAGCCTTTGGCACGTCCTTCGGCCTCCCTCTCGGCTGGAGTCTGGAATCGACGGATTAAGCGATCATACAGCAACGGGTCTGCAGGGCTGGCATATTAGCTTGGCTTAAACATCCCCTGTCATAGACAGAGCGACTGAATGTGACACCAATCAGTCTAAAGGAGACAGAGCGAGCGGACCGGCTAGCTCGAGATCAGCAGAGAAATACTCCGGGTGCATGTCCAGATAGCGCTTGCGCCGGTTTTTGATTTTCGTCGCCGCAGATGGTGACTGGGTTCTTTTCAAGAAGTCTGACTCCATCTGGGAAGAGTCTGCCTCAGGAGCGACGCCCGTACCCATGGGAAAAAGAGGCATAATGGGCGTAGTAGTTGGATCAAGGTGGATGATGACGATGGGAAGTTGAGGAAGAAGAGAAGCGCGGCGAGACACGCGGGGAAACTAAACCCTTTCGGGCCGGAAGCGCGCGGACGGCAAAGGGAAATTATCCTCAGCGTCAAAAACGTCGCCCGAGCGAATAATGACCGTCCGTTGATCAGTCCGACTTTCTATCTGAAAAGTACCGGTAAGCCTAGTCTGGTTTCACTCTGTTTCACAACGTGGGTCCCTCAGGGATTCTTCTTGGCTCACGTTGTGGCGTTGCATTGAAGCTCCCCGCCCCAGCTCTTCCGCTGTTAAATAGAAGCCAACAAACATACAGTCGCGAGATGGACCTAGACTAATTGGTTCCTACAGAAGCTCTCAATTGATCGGTCTTACCGGATTCCCTCAGGGTTGGAGGTCTGACATCATGTCTTCCCTAGCTGGTCTTGTCCAGCCCACCACCAGACAGCTGCTGACTGGCGCTGCTCTGCTGTTCTTGACGGCATTCTACTCGCCACTGACGGTGCTGATGCTGACGCCAGTATATGGCTCGGCTCCTGCCCATATCTTCCATGGCTATGGAGTGGCACTTGTTGGCGCTGCTGGATGGTTCCCTAAGGACTACATCCAGCGATTGACCGGCCGCCGGGCTCTTTTCCTGCTCCCTGTTGTGGCATTCTGGGTTCCTACCCTTCAGAGCTTCTTGTTCGCATCAAGCTCCGTGATGGGAAACCCCTTCGGAGCTGTAGTCACCGAGGTCATCTCCTACTACCCTTTGCTTCTGCTCTCTGTGGCTTGTGCTGGTAAGCTGGTGCAGTCGGGCTTGGATCTGGGCCGACACGGTGATGCAGTCGCTGAGCACGTTCCTCTCGTGGTCTCCTATGTCCTCTACAAGACCGGCGAGAAGTTCGCCAAAGCATTCCTGGCCAAGTTCATTGGAACAACCTTCTTCTTTTCTCGCGCTGGTCTCCAACTCTTGCTTCCAGTCTTCTACACCGCTATTGCTCCTTCCAAGTTCCTCCTCTTCGCTATTCCCTCCCTTCTGTTCTCCATGACGTCCAATGTCCACATGAACTCTGGAGCCTTGAACTCTTTCCTCAACGAGGAGGGATTCGCCCTTGTTGCCCGCCAGGACTCCACCACCGGCTACATCTCCGTCTTGGACAATTTGAATGATGGGTTCCGTGTCATGCGTTGCGACCACAGCCTGCTCGGCGGCCAGTGGACCAAAATGCCCAACAACTACAACCCTGCCGTTATGGATCCGATCTACTCGGTCTTCACCATGCTCGAGGCCGTCCGTCTGGTTGAAACCGACCACGGCGAGCCCCGCGTAGATGCCAACAGCAAGGCACTCGTCATGTAAGCTCATCAGCGACCCCCTCTTATTCAGACACCTAACCTCTCCCAGCGGCCTCGGTGTCGGCACCACCCCCTCTGCCCTAATCCACCACGGCATCGAGACCACCATCGTGGAACTCGACCCTGTCGTGCACAAGTTCGCCACCGAATACTTCCACCTTCCCTCGAACCACATCGCCGCCATCGAAGACGCCACCGCCTTCGTGAAGCGCACTCCCCCAGCCCAGTACGACTACATCGTCCACGATGTCTTCACCGGAGGCGTCGAGCCCCTCGAGCTCTTCACTCTCGAGTTCCTCGAAAGCCTATCCTCCCTTCTCAAGGACGACGGAGTCATCGCCATTGTAAGTCCCCCTCCCCTTCAATCTCCCATCACCCCTCAAACTAACCCCCCCCCCAAAGAACTACGCCGGCGACATCTCCCTCTACCCCGCCGCCCTAACCGTCCGCACCATCAAATACGTCTTCCCGACCTGCCGCATCTTCCGCGAAGCCTCCGACTCCGACCTCACCACCGACTTCACCAACATGGTGATCTTCTGCAAGAAGAGCTCCGCCACGCCGCTCACCTTCCGCGATCCCGTTTCTGCCGATTACATGGGCAGCAAGTTCCGCCAGATGTATCTGATGCCTAAGGTCGAGATTGACGCGAGTCGCTTCGAGACTATCGAGAAGGGCGGTCGTCGTGTCCTTCACTCTATGAACACCCACCTGCTTCATAAGTACCAGGATCGGTCGGCTCTCGAGCATTGGAATATTATGCGTCATGTGTTGCCTGATTTTGTTTGGGAGAATTGGTGATGGTTTTGATACTATACTATACTTTCGAGTATGTAATTTTTTACTGTGTCTCTGAGAGATAGATTGATTAGTGGTTTTTGTTGTTGTGGTTTCGGATATTTGTATTCCTAGTATTAGGTGTGGTTTCGGGTGGTTATGCCATAATATAACTTTATAATATCATGATTTAGTTTTGAGTTTGGGAGACTAGTATAGTGTCTGCTCTGTCTTTAAAATCACACCCAACACAGAGTATACAAATGAAGCTATTCAATATCTATTTCTCAATACCCACAAGTCGGACTCCAAAGCAACGCTAACGAAGAGAAGTCTTTCAACCAACCATGTTCAAGAGCTAAAAAGCAAGCACCGTAAAATAAGAAAAGCAGTAAATACTATCGAAAAAATTCATTCATCTTTCTCCAACTCCTAAGAAAAGAGAAACAAAAAAAAAAGCCAGCCTAATCCATTCTGGTATCACAAACAGCAACAGCAGCAGCAACGAGAAAGCAGCAGCAGTAACAACAACGAGATGTCACCAAGCCAGCCAGGCCACAATCCCCCCGCGTTAGTTATAATCACTCATTCCAAATATGTTATGTATGTACTGCATCGTGAATGTGTGAAAATGAAAAGAGAAAGAGGGAATAAAAGTGAAAAAGAGAAAGGAAAAGAATAAAATTACAATCCAACATCAACATCAACATGAACAATGACCGCCATAATGACAGGAATAAATCAAAAAAAAAAAAAAAAAAAGAAGAAGAAACAGCATCTACTACCCATCGCCGGTGTATCGGTTTATCTTTTTTTTGTTACGCTGATGGGCTGCCGCGGGGACTTGCCCCGGGTTTCTTGACCAGGCCGGCGAAGAAGTTCGCTAGTGCTTGGTTGTGGGCTTTTTCGTCGCCGGCGGATGATGAGAGAGTTTCTTTTCTTTGGGAGCGGCTGGCTTCACGTTCCTGTTTGGGGTTGGGGTGGTTAGAGATATGCTGGGTTGGGATAGGGGATGGTGAGGGGGTAATCTTACCTTTAGCTTGCGGAGCATGTCGTCTGCGTCGACTTGGATTCCTCCCATGTTGAATTGTACGGGACCGATATGTTCATTGACTCGTCCGTTGTCGTCTAATGGGGACATCTCGAGCTGGGGCACCTTCTTCGCGGCGCGGTCTTTCTCGTCCTCCGCCTTCAGTTGCTCTAGGACCTCGAGCTGCTTCGTGAGGAAGCTCTGCATATCGGATGTGTCCACTTCGATCTTGTTTCCGTTCCGTTGGCTGCCTGTTAGAGCCATTGATGTGTCGCGCTTCGGGTCCTGGATGGTTTGCTCGAAGATCGCTACGGCGCTGGTTCCGTCGTCCACTGCGTTTGCTGTTTGTTCGTCGGAGTTGCGATCGTCCACGCCGTTCGTGAGTGGCTCCGGGGGATCCTGAATCTCGATCGACCATGCTGTCGATATGCCTTCCATGTCAAAGCCTTCACGGATGATTCGGATCTTGCCCCAAGAATCCCAATTCGAGGGAACCAGGATCTTGTCCCGGTCGATCACGTTGTGCTTGAGAGACTGTCTTTTTAGGAGAGAGTGTATGCCGAGGGAGGAGTGTATTAGGCTCTGCAAGGAGTTTGCGAGGAACGGAGTGGTGTAGATCAACGATGCGCCGTCTGTTTATGTTAAAACCGGATCTCAACTGGTATTGGCTGCTGTACTTACGCTTGAGTAGTAGTGTTCTCATGAACTGAAGGATGAAGTCGAATTGCTCTTCGTGCCATCCGTGATCCTTCTCCAGCTTTTCAATCTTGTCCGCCTGCATAGAAATTGTCAATATAGAGACTTGCCGGGAGCCTGAAGTAGTTCAACATACCCCTTGGCAGACCACACACATGGGGATTCCAAGCCCCTCATCCCACTCGCCTGGCCCCAGCGGTATCGTCACAGGACCTCCGGAGCTGGTAAATCCTTGTGCCCCTCCTGAACTCGGATCCGTGCCTCGTTTCCGGTCCCTCCACTCTGTGAGATTCTCTTCCATGACGATCTTCGTCTCATCGTCGAGCGATATCAGCACGTGTCGAAGAAGACGGACCCATTCCCGGAGTCGCCGAATCCATGTCCATGGGTCCGACCAATCCAGTAGGATCACGACGAGTGTTTCCGGAATCGATTGAGGGGTCAGGAGCGGCTTGAGGAGGGGAGCGAAAGATAGAGACGGTTCAGAGAGTAGGTATGCAGAGACGCGCGCCAGAGTATCTATTCGCAGGAACACCTTTTGTTTAGCCACCCAGAGCCCACCAGTCAGCCAAACTCGAGGAACAATTACCTTCGTGGTCCGCATCCAGCACATCCTGATATGTATATCCCAAAGCGAACTGGTTGGCTACCGGCGGTACCCTCCCCTTTCGCTTATCGTTCGACAGACTAGGATCGGAAGAATCGGCGGCGAGTGTGTCTAGAAATTCTCTTTGACTCTCAGGCGTGCCTCCTGGAAATCAGTCCAAGTATTAGCGACCCAGCCCGAAAACAGTAAAACGTCCATGCCGCTCGACGGCGGCAGAAACCAGGTCTTCGCACCTAAGATAAGCAGATTCTTCTCAGGCAAACGCTTTCCATTCGCGACACTATCCAGCATAGAAGACCAGATGTTCTTCTTAGGTCCATCCTTGCTCGACGGCCGGCTATTGTTTCCGGTGCCGAATCTGGAGCCGGGGATCTGGCTTGACGCAGACATCGTCTGTTCGATTTCGACTATTTTCAGTTGGCGCAGACCATGCCATATAACGTCCGAATAATTGTGAAGCTAGTCCGACGGCTTTGACGCGTGAGCCGCGGAGTTTGGAGGAGATGGTGGATATCGGTCCAGGCAAGCGGATTTGGGGTCAGGGGAATCTGGCGTTGGGGACGATCTCTTGTAGCGATTAACGGCGGGTCCGTGGCCAAATTGCCCACCCGGATGAGCGGTATCGTAGGTAAGCCCGCTGTTGCTATCTGAATCACACAGGTGGTGGGGGTTGTCAGTACAAGAGGAAGGCGGTTTAGTCGAGAAATACGTTAAGTTGCACTCCAGTAAACAATCCAAAGTGTCGGCGTTCTTGCGGGTGGGACCCTCCCGCGGAGCCAGCCCGTGATGAGCTGAACCCGCCAGCTTTTCTGCTGCTTCCTGTCCCTCCTTCTCAGCCACTCACTTTCTTGCTTCGCCAGCGCAATTCAGCTGTGGTCTTATTTGACCCTTTTTTGTTTCCGAGGGGTGTATAAGCTCGCGTCTGCGGCCCTCTATTCAATAATGAATAATATCCGCCAAATTCAAGCGCTCAACAAGCGGGAGCTTGAAAATGCCATGTATGTCACGCTTATTTGCAGCTCAACCTATTGGTCTCTTTGCTAACCATTGTGGACTGCCTCAGATCCCCGGAAGCTTCCTGGCACGCAGACTACAGAGACACTGCTTACATATACATCGGTGGGCTACCATACGATTTATCCGAGGGTGATATTATAACCATCTTTTCGCAATACGGTGAGCCCGTGCACATTAATTTGGTGCGCGACAAAGAGACCGGAAAGAGTCGAGGCTTTTGCTTTCTGAAATACGAGGATCAGCGCAGTACAGATCTCGCTGTCGATAACCTTGGTGGGGCAACAGTGCTGGGGAGAGTGCTGCGTGTGGACCACGTGAGGTACAAGCGGCGCGATGACGAGGAGGAAACAGACAATGTCGCAAAGCTCATGGGTGATACGGACACCAAGGATCATGATGACAGAGATACAGATGATGAGCGGAGAAGACGGAGGAAGAGAAGGGGAAGCGAATCAAGGGAAGAGGAGCCCGCGAGACGGCCTCTGCTCAAGGAGGAAATCGAGCTACAGGAGCTGATTAAGAACCACGACGAGGAAGATCCAATGAAGGAATTCCTTATCGAAGAGAAGAAGGAGGAGGTCGCACTCGCTCTGGAAAAGATGCGCAGCAGCGAGAAATCATCTCGGAGACGTGACAGCCGTGAGAGATCAAGCCGCCATCACCGTTCTCACCGCCGGAGACACGACGACGACCGAGATTCGGAGAGAAGACGCAGAGATCGGTCGCCCAGAAGGGAAGAGCGATCTCATAGAGCGAGGTCTCCTTCTAGAAGGGAGAGGTCCGACAGAGACAGGACGCCGGTCGCGTCGCGATCCCCCGACTCCCGACGCTACAGAGATAGACATGATCGACACCGTTAAATGTCTGGAAAAGCTATCTAAATATTAATTATGCTAATGAGGACTGAGTCTCTTAACTGATCCTGGGAAAAAGCCATCCAATAAAAGATCTCCAGGATCTTCGTGGCCGAATGCTGCAGTCCGCGCCTGTTCTTGAAATGCAAGTTTGCTGTTTCATCATCCTGCGCCGGCTCATGCGATATCGTGTCCATCTCAGAATCAATGCCGTGGCATGGGCGCATGCATACGGATCTTGCCTGCATCTGGAACAGCTACTACCTTGGTGCAAACCGAATAAGTAGTGCTGCGAACAATCACTCTTTCTCCCGCCGACAGAATCTCAGCTGCCTCCCAAATATCTTTTCCAGCCCTCCCTCAGGCAATACCGCTTTCCATCGTCCCCTTCGCGCAGAACGAACTTCTCCCATCGACCATCCCTGCCGGCGCCGATAACAAGAATGGTCCTATCATCGCGCCAACCTATCACGCCTTTCGACGGGCTCCCATATGAGTTACCCAGTGGCGGGACATAATGCGAGCCGGGTGGTGCTTCCTCCCCCATTTCAAAGTGGGCGCTTGCGAATGAATACACATCAGAGAATACCCTTGGCAATAGCGGAATTTTCCCGAGAATGCCCCATTTCTGGTTTGTTTGTTCTTCGGTCGGGGAAGCTGCAGCTGGAGTACGGTTCGTCGGTAGTCGGGGATGCGGAAGGTCGAACACGTGCAGGGTAGACTTATCCGAAGTTACAGCTAGTAGAAGATTCGAGGGCGAAATGGCAAGAGAGAATATCACCGCATGATCAACACCGCGTCGTAGCTCGGCCATTTTGGTGCAGTTAGCCGTAGAAAAGACGCGGACCAAAGTGCCCTAGATAGAATGCGCCTGGTCAGTAGTCTGCGTCGCATTTATAATAGTAGGGGTAGGGGCGTACCGCTTCACTCGCCGTCGCCAACACTTCACCATCGGGACTCAATGTCATCGCACGCAATGGCGTGCTGTGTGCAGGGATGATGCTGACATTCCCCGTCTCAAGCTCTACCAGTTGGACCTGGCCCGGGGACCGACCTGGAAAGGCGAGCACCTGCTGCCCTAGACAAGCCAGTCCCAGTGGGTTATCCGTTGTCTCGAAATATGAAAGCTTCTGCGGAGGGTTCGAGAAGGCGAAGATGTGGATGCTATTGAGGAGGGCGACAACGATGCGCGACTTGGACAGTCGGACGCCCAGGACCGAGGTGCGGAACTCCAGCGTAATTACTGCTTTCTGTCTTGCGTCATCCCAGATGACCAACTGCGACTGCTGTATGAGTATATATGCTGGGCAAGATAGATACAGAAGTCTGCGCACCTTATTTTGTGGGAACTTTGGCTGTCTCCCTCCGCCAACGATAGCTAGGTAGTTCGTCTGGCCAAGCATCTTGACTACCCCGATGCCGGCATTGAAATCTAGATGGAGCGAACGGCATTAGTGATACGGAGCTGAAGGATGGTGGGGTTGAAGCTATCATGTATACCTCTTGAGACTCTGAGCTCACATGGGTCGGTATTGAAGACTGCATCGAGATCATATTGTTCTTAGCTTGGATATCCCGGAAGGGAATCTATTGCAGGAAGTGCCTGGTTAGGACCTACCACAGAAGCCGGTGTCCAACCCAACTGCGAAGCAGGAGGTATCATTGTTGAATGTAGCAGAGAGTGAGAGTGGCCCCACAGACTCATCGATAACTTGACGGGTGTTCATTCTGGCCACCAGGGAAAGAGGCCATCAGAGCTATGGATGGTAGAAAGGTAGACAGGAAACTAGAAGATCGACAGCGGTCGCTGACCTCACCCGAGCATCAGTAACGTAGATAAGGCCCGGGGGTCCGCTTTTGGCTGGGGGATGCCGGAAGGGCAGCGGATGCCGGGCCAATAGACTGTCTGCGCAGCGTGGTGATGTTGTTCAACGGAGATCAATGCACATCATCTTACACCCAAACAGAAGGCGACGAAGAACTTCTTGATATACTTCGGCAAAGATGATTGAGAATAAGAAAAAGAAAAACATGTACTGACAAGGGCGTGATTCGAACCCGCGCGGTTAGTCTACCGTTTTGCGGTTAGGAATATTCCGTAGTCAATACTTAATGTCTCGGAGCCATTGTTTCAGGCCTGAGGCCTAAAATTCCAAGCTTGTATGGTATTTGGGTAATTGCTTACCGCTACGGCGGCCCGCAGCGACCCACGGCGGTGGTGGAAACGCCTTCTGCTGCCCCCGACCCCTGAGAAGAACTGGGGAGAGCACAGAGGCTAGTAGCCAGACATTGCAGCAACAACCACTTATGCTTTCATTCAGTTGACTGGTCGCGCTGTACCTCAGAGAACAGGTTAGCGGATAATATGTGACTTGGACTAAAGGAACAAATTCCCTATCGAGTCATAGCACTGGCCGCTGAGTGGAGACCTGAAGTGTGTTCTCTCTCAGTGAAAAGACAATAATTGATGATCAAGGCGTCCCCAGATTGGACAGGTATTATAATGAGTGTTGAAAGAGTACGTAGGTAGGGAGATACCCAAAGACAAGGTCTGGGCATACTAGATGGGATTCATACTGTGTACATTGAAATCGGCAGCTATCTACCTAAGCAATTGAACAAAGCGTTCGTAAGCATGTACCTTAAGTTGCTTAGTAGGGGGATAACTACTAGACTCCATTTACTCCATACAGGAACCGTGCCTGGGAGCCCGCTATCCATGGGAGAGTAACTGAATTGTTTAGAAAAGTGGGAGTGGTACGACCAGTAAGGTATCGATGTATCATCGGTTACATGAGATACCAATATTACCAGCGACCGATCAATCTGGAGAAAGAAAGAGGGCGATGATTGGACCGTTGGGGACTGCAGGGTGAAAGGGGGCAGTTGTGACCGTTCCAGAGCGGTAAGAAATTGTTACGAACAGGAAAACGGGAGGGAGGAAATCCCCCCCTTAGAGAGAGTCTAACAAATCCCCTAACTGCCAGATCAGTAGCAAGCGCCAGCCAAACGGCTCTTTAGTCCCTCCAGCTTGCCCAGAGAGAGTCCGCCCGTCGTCGAACCTCAGGGGAGCAACGCAGCCATTCCACATCCCATCCCATCCACTCCTCCATCTAATTCATTCAACCTTCATTCCACCTCTCTTGTTTCTCCCCCCCATTCCTTTCCTTTGGCTCAAACCACCTTCGTCCTTGTCTCTGCCACTCGCTTTCTCCCTCTATTTTCTTCAATCTCTTCTTCTATCTTCTTTAATTTCCTCCATTCCTCCCCTTTTAATTCACCATGTCGTTCAACGCGGTATGTTACTTCCTTCCCCTTTCTGGCCTTGTTGCTCTGAAGCCTATCCATGCTCCTTCCCCCTCCCACTCAACCCACCCCGTCCATTGTCCCTGGAACCGTCGTTTTCTTTTCATTATCTGTCTTCAGGCTCTCGGCCAGAGATTTGTCCACGATTAATTTCTTGCTCTAATTCCCAGATGAAGCTCCGTCGCAAGAAGAATGTCAAGAAGGGTATCCAGTTCTGTCTGATGGTCTGTGGTGCCAGCGGAACCGGTATGTGCTGCATCATACAAACCAACTTCGATTGCAGAATTGACCGAATTCCCCCCTTTCGATAGGACGTACCACCTTCGTCAACACTCTTTGTGGAAAGAAGGTCCTAGAAGGCAAGGACTGCGACGACCCGGCCAACGCTCATATTGAGGAGGGTGTCCGCATCAAGCCAGTCACAGTTGGTAAGTCACCGCCATCTGGACCACCAGCATACACGCCACTAATGAGATCTTAAAAAGAGTTGGAATTGGACGACGAAGGCACCCGCATCTCCCTCACCATCGTTGATACCCCCGGTTTCGGAGACCAGATTGACAACGAAGCAAGGCACGTTGAACTTGGCCGTCTTCTCAACGCCCCCCTACGAATACTGACCATCCCAACAGCTTCGGCGAAATCGTTGGATACCTTGAGCGCCAATACGATGACATTCTTGCGGAGGAATCACGAATCAAGCGTAACCCCCGCTTCAGGGACAACCGTGTTCACGTCCTGCTCTACTTCATCACACCGACCGGCCATGGACTGCGTGAGCTGGACATCGAATTGATGAAGCGCCTTTCCCCCCGTGTCAACGTCATCCCCGTCATCGGCAAGGCCGACTCTCTCACCCCTGCCGAATTGGCCGAATCCAAGAAGCTTATCATGGAGGATATCGAGCACTACCGCATTCCCGTGTACAACTTCCCTTACGATATCGAGGAGGACGACGAGGACACCGTAGAGGAGAATGCTGAGCTTCGTGGTCTGATGCCGTTTGCCATTGTTGGCTCTGAGGACTTCGTTGAGATTGACGGCAAGAAGGTGCGGGCCAGGCAATATCCTTGGGGTGTCGTGGACGTTGAGAACCCCCGTCACTCGGACTTCTTGGCCATCCGCAGCGCTCTTCTTCACAGCCATCTCGCAGACCTTAAGGAAATTACCCACGATTTCCTCTACGAAAACTACCGTACTGAGAAGCTCAGCAAGAGTGTGGATGGTGCTACGCCGTACGTATACCCGCTTGCCATTGTTACGGTCCACTGGAACGAAAGCTAATCCATAGCCACAGTACACAAGACTCTTCGATGAACCCAGAAGATCTAGCATCCCAGTCCGTTAGACTGAAGGAGGAGCAGCTTCGTCGCGAGGAGGAGAAGCTCCGCGAGATCGAACTCAAGGTGCAGCGCGAGATCGCTGAGAAGCGCCAGGAACTGTTGGCTCGTGAGAGTCAGCTGAGGGAGATCGAGGCTCGCATGGCGCGTGAAGCAAGCCAGAGTCAGATTGATAGCATCAGCGATGCTTGAGCTCTTCCTGAACCTGTTCCCCGGAGGGAGACGGATCTTGCATGTTGACCCCGGACGCCGTTTGTGCCTATGTAATGAGATTCGTGGCACGGCAGTTGTGACTGTCGACGGGGAAAAGATTAGTCGACCGTTTATTCACGTTAATAGCTTCTTATCCGAGAGGAGAGGGGAAAATGCAACGTTCCGTTTATCTTGACGACTGGCAGCATTCCCCTTTGTTCACTCAGAGGGTTGCGGACAAGAGGTGATGGAATCCTGCTGCTGTTCTGCTCTTTCCCTCTCCCAAATTTTGGCTTCTTTCCATGTCTTCTTTAATCTGGTCGAAAGATCTCCGAACTGTTTCGCGCTGCCCATGTTGCGAAGCTTGGGGTCAGAGATAGCATCTTTTTAATTTGCTGACAGTTGTCGCTGAACCTGCATCACCTCCTTCTCATTGCCCATCCCTTTTTTCTATTTTTTTTTCCCATTTCTGCTTTTGTCGACGAAACCTGTCCCAATCTCAAGCAGCGCAGCAAGATTCCCTCTTTTGTCGTTTCATATTCCTTGTGCTCGTGGTTCATGTCTTAATCTTATCATCATATGTCTTAGTTGAATAGTAGTATATGAGGACAAAAGACCCGAAGTTTTCCCTGGTATGTAAGTTCTGATGGCATGGTAAGCAAATGTTCTATTCCCTGTCGTGTCTACGCAGGACTAGGAACATTGCACGTAGAATCGTACTATACAAGACACATCATATTGGCGTTCAGACCCGCATCAGATTCCAGTCTTGCCCCTTCATTTCTTGGGCCCCAGCATAATGAGTTGCATAAGTTCATAATTATACATTAGATAAGAATTAGATGTCTCTTCTGACCTTGTAAGCCATTGAAACCAAGAACGTGTTATTTGCCATCTATATGATAGTATCTATTCGGCTTAGGATGTAGCACTAAGGGGTGTCTAGTGTATATTTTACTGATATTCGAACTCTGAGACTTGTTTACTAGCAGTAGCTGGAGCTCTATCTCTTTAGGAGTATGCTGAGAGATAGTAACATTCAAGTCGATGAATTGCTAAAATATATATCTACTAGCAACAAGACCCACTTCAATGCAGTCAATCATGGATGGTCATGATATGTACTCACTATACTACTGATCTATAGGACTTAGTCCCTAGTATACCATCTGTCCTTACTGGCCTTGTCCGAGTAAGCTGTAACTGACCTGGGTGGATGCTGGCAGAAAATAATTCCGCCTATAACATCGACAGACAGAGGGTGTATATTGTTTCTATTATTATTTCAGAAAAAAGCAATTCCCAGTCCTTCCCTCGCTCTTTACCTCGTATGATTGTGCGCAGCAGTTGTATGCCAAACTCAATGGGAACGATGTCCGAACTTGGTTGCGGTATACTCGGTATAGAGAGACATCAACCGGGGAGAGATAAGAACCGAAATTACGGTCTATAATTCCACTATACATCTCCCCATCTGTGTAAGAGGAGTGAGAAGAATCTCATGAGATTAGTAATGTTGTTAGCATCGATCGGTCTCAAGTGTACCCCGCCATTCAGCCGCACCAACTCAGCGCCATGCACCTTCCATTTGTGAGTTGGCGCGCCAGTCGCTTGTGGCCTGGAGTAAGCCCATCTCCCAGAGCTCATCTTCACTCTCTCACTCCGAACTGGTCAAGGCGTTGGGACATATCTCTCCGTCTGCGCTTCAGACAGACGCGATATATAGTTTCTGGTCTCCTGGCCAGCGTGTCGAACTTAAGGTTCATACGATCTTCACTGAACATCGCATGTGAGACTTGAATCGCACCATGTCTCCAGAACTGGCACGCAACCCTGTTCTGACAGGACCTGCCTTTACCTACACAGAGCTCCCGCGAGAGTCTCCACATCCCACTACTCGCATGATACGCCTTCTGCCGAACAAGGATAAAGATGCAGAAATCAAATGCGAACTCTTCAACTATGACTTAACGTCAGGCAGCGGCGCGGAGTCGCACCTCTACGAGGCACTTTCCTACGTATGGGGAAGTAACACGAGATCTCGAACCATTATATTGAACAGCTGCGTGTTCCCCGTAACGGAGAACCTCTATCTTGCGCTGTCACGTCTCCGGAATCGGCAGCTTGAGAGAATACTGTGGGTTGATGCGATTTGCATCAACCAGGATGATCTGAACGAGAAGACCAAGCAGATCCCACTTATGCGGACGATATATGCACAGGCCCAACATGTCACTGTTTGGCTTGGAGAGGCTTATGAAGATGGTGATAAAGCGCTTGAAGGACTCCGGTGCCTGGCGGAAGGGCAGGATGTAGATATTGAGGGGTTTGGAGCACTATGTGTGAATTTGTTCGAAAGAACTTGGTTTCGCCGTATCTGGGTAATAATATTTCCCCTACGTTGAACTATCAGAGGAGTGTCGACTAATAACCACAGTAGGTACTTCAGGAAGTTGGTGTCGCAAGATCCATTTATATCATGTGCGGCTCTGTTCAAATAAACGGACATGCCTTGTGCGAAGGCCTCAAGAGAATGAGGCTTCCTGCAGAGTATCAAGAAAAGATAGGCCCAGTCGCGTTTCTTATCAAGGGGGCACTTGTCCGGCCAAACTATGAGCCTGGGTCACGAGGATTTCTCACTATTGGGGAGCTCGTTGGCATGTACTGCTACCACAATGCTACCGAGCAGCATGATAAAATCTATGCACTTCTAGGTTTGAGTGCTGACCCTATGACATCCGCCCTAACGCCAAACTATGCCCTCCCCTGGAATACGTTGTTCAACCAAGTTACCAGTCACATGTTCCCAGACTGTTCTGTTGAAACATGGCCTGGATCAGATATAGCCATTATCAGAGGCGGGGGCTGGGTTCTAGGCCATATTTGCTCTGTACGACACGTGTCAAAGTTTGGCCAGCAAGAAGTAAAGGTGTACTTGAATGATACAGCCCGGTCAATCGGGTATGAGAACGACTGGGAAGCTAGTTGGGATCTACAAACTTTTGCACAGGCCGTTAACCCCGGAGATATCGTCTTCCTCCTACAAGGGGCTTCGAGGCCAAGTATCATTAGGCTTTGCAAGGACCATTTCAGGATAATCACACCTGCCGTGACTCTTTGCAAAAGACGCCCTAGAGAGTCTCTGGAAGGAACATCTCGGGGATGGCATACACCGGATGGAACCTGTGATATCCTACTGGTGTGGAGGATTCCTCTGAATAATGATACTATGTCTCAGAAATGGCCTGAAACAGAGCTCCCCGACATGGTTCCAGCCTATCAAGAACAGTCCTTGGAGGCGGAATATAGACGAAACAATATTACCCGAATTATGGCAGGTGTTGCCATGGGAGCATTGGCCTTAAAAAAGCGAGATGATGATGATGTAGCGCGCTTGCTCGTCTTGAGTGGTACAGATGATTCAATTGCTTCACGGTTGACTAAGTCTTCCGCAAAGGATATTCGACGTTTTCCTGACAAGATCATGCAAAGCCTCTTTCCAAGTGAGCGAAACGATCTGTCAATTTCCGAGGAAATGGTCAAAGCAGTGGCAGAGAATAAAGGACCGTGTGGCTATATAATCATGGAGCTCCTTTTCCAGCGTCAAGGGTCTAGTCTTCCCATCTCTGAAGAAGTGGTCGAGGCAGCAGCAGGAAACTCTGGATGGTGTGGACATCAGGTTATGAAGGCTATCTATCGCCACCGTAAAGAGTTCTTCCCAATTTCCGAAGAGGCGGTCAAGGCAGCGGCAGGGAATACTGGAAGAAAGGCAACCAAGATGATGAAGCTCCTCTACAAAGCACAAGGGGAAGCCCTTCCAGTCTCTGAAGAAGTACTCAAAGTGGCAGCAGGAAACGACACAATCGGGGGGGCTCGCATTCTGGAAATTATCGTTCACCATCGTGGCCAAAATCTCCCGGTGTCTGAAGATGTGTTTATGACCGCAATAGGGAGTTCTGAATGGGGATACTGCAAATTATCAAAACTCCTTGAATACTACAATGGAAAATTTCCAGCTTCTGAGGAACTGGTTAAGGCAGCAGCAAAAAGGCGGGCATTTCTGAGTTTACTTATTGACCAAGGAGAGGAAAGCCTTCCAGTCTCCGAGGAAGTGGTTAAGGCAGTAGCAGGAAGTTCTTTTGGGAACGAGTCCCTGGAATTACTCTTTGAGTATACAGAGGGAAGCCTTCCAATCTCTGAGGATGTGGTCAAGACAGCAGCAGAGAATGAGAAAAGTGGACCTAAGGTTATGAAGATCCTCTTCCAACAGAGAGGAGAAAGACTTCCAGTGACTGAAGAAGTGGTTAAGGCAGCAGCAGAGAATGAGAAAAGTGGACCTAAGGTTATGGAGATCCTCTTCAAAAAGAGAGGAGAAAGACTTCCAGTGACTGAAGAAGTGGTCAAGGCAGCAGCTGGAAATGAGGGCTGTGGAGATGATATCATGGGGATCCTCTTCCAACAGAGAGGAGATAAACTTCCAGTGACTGAAGAAGTGGTTAAGGCAGCAGCAGCAGGGTTCTTTGGAGATTATATTATAGATATCCTCTTCCAACAGAGAGGAGAAAGACTTCCAGTAACTGAAGAAGTGGTTAAGGCAGCAGCAGGAAATGGGTGGAATGCAGATCATATTATGGTGTCACTCTTGCAACAGAGAGGGAATAAACTTCCAGTGACCGAAGAAGTGATCAAGGCGGCAGCAAGGAATGAGGGAGCGGGATATCAAATCTTAGAATATCTTCTGCAACAGAAAGGGAGAAGCGGACTTCCAGTGACTGAGGAAGTACTTGAAGCAGCAGCGGAGAATACTGCATGCGGAGCAAAGATCCTGGAAATTTTGCAGCCGGAAAGAAGCCTTCAAACGACGGTTACTGAAAGACCTGAAAGCCCAGAGAGCCCAGAGGGTTCGGAAAGTGCAGAGAGTTTCGCTCGTTGGGATCATCTCCAATATCCACCATATTCACGAAGCTCGGAAAGTTCGCTGTCATTGGATGGATTGGACGAAAAAGAATAAATTGAAATACTAGTATAATGATCTACAAATACTACCCATCGGAGCCTGCAGTGGCCGTAATGGTAGAAAGTCATCAGATAGACCCTGCTTTTTGAATTGCTTGTAGGAAGGTAGGAAGCCTTACTACTACCAAGATAAGATGTAGTATTATCTACTTGACTGCTCTGCATACGAGTATGAACATAGTATACATAGGAATGAAAGCCATCTGTACAAATTCCTCGAAATATAAATGTCCCGTTAAGTATTTTCGATTTTCGCCATTCTCCAAGGATCATGTGGATGAACTCTGGGCATAAGAGTGATTTTCAAATCTATGGAGGGACGCATATACTGCTATTGGGTTGCCAGACCAGAGTGGACCATGTGACCGGGTCCCTTGGAGGCCAGGAATAACTCAGGTGACAGTGTAGAGCGCAGTAGGTGATTAGGTAGTGACCCTGTGATGGATTGAGGTGACATTCCAGGCTCGAGCCATGACTAGTTAGAATCTATAGTCGCAGTCTAACAACCAATTGGATAATAGTGATTGGATAAGCATGTGGTATGGATGCGCTTCATTGTACAAAGATAATTTGATCAAGCTGACCTGATACAGACAGATCGAAGTGATAACATGGAGGTATTATAAAAAGAAGATCCTCGGTTCAGCTCAATAAGTCAAAGTGGCCGCAAAGGTCAGCGAAAACTGAGCTTCAAAGAAAAAAAAAAGATGCAGTGGATATATGCGCTTTGCGACCATCATAGGGTCATTCTAAAGTGCAGTCAAAGGCAGTCAATGTGCATGAGTTATTTCTCGTATTCCCCTCTCTTTCTTCTTATTTCAGCGGGCCTAGTGTTGCGGCTTGTTCCAGAAATCCAAGCTGGCTACCACGTCCTCGCCCGATTCATCTTCGTAGGCATACAGAATCTGGACGGTGGTTAGTGCTGCAGGTGAACATCACGTGATTCAGAACGACTTACCTCTCGCGTGGAAGAATGCAACATGCGGATGTTCTTTCCGGTCATGATATGGACCAATTCACTCGTCTCAATGTGTCGAATCTCAATGAAGTTTGGTTCGAAAGCAAGAATGTAAGGATAAGAGAGGGCAAAAGCGTTAGGGTTGCCTTCCCATGAGATCTTCCAATCCGGGCGTGCGCGCCAACCATTGCGGTTGACAAAGAAAGAAAAGTCGCTGTAATTGAGCAGGAACTCTCCATTCATACGCTCGATATGGATCGGCTTGACGTTCTCTTTGCGTGCAACGAAGTCGAGTGAGGTGTCGGCCTGATCCAAGAGTGACTGCGTCTCGGTCGTTTCCAGACTGACAACTTCGAAACCACGTGCACAGCCGACGCAAAGTGTGGAACGGAGGAAATGTATTGACGACGATTCGGCGGGGATGTAAAATTCCTGCCCTGAATGTTAGAAATGCCAACCACGAGGACACAGACAGAAAGTGGACGCACCTTGAAGAGCTTCAGACTATCCTGGCCACTCTGGAACATCTTGCTGACCGCAGACTTCTTCTTGCCTTTAGCCAGATTATCCATGGGTTCGTAAACCTTGATGGTCGTCGACAGAGCCGAAGTCTTAACAGAGCACACCAAATGACGGCCCAGTCCGATGCCGGCCTTGAAGAAGTTCGCATGTCCCTGGATCTTCTTGGGTCGCTTTGCGACTGTATTTTGACTTTCACTAATCTCCAAAGCCTCCATTGGGTAAGACGAGAGCGTCTTATTCGACAGGACCAAGAGTAGTTGATACTCTTCCAAAGTGTCCATTTGCGTAACCTGGCTCACGTCAAGGACTCGTCTAGGTCTAGCCGATTTATCCTTAGGCCAACGCTCAGACAAGTAAATGCCGCTGTCTGTACCATACACGAGCTTTCTGCCACCGTCTGCCGAAAAGTCATTAGCCATATCATCGAAAGCTATAATAGGAGCTGAGTAATAACATACCAACTGGAACAAGGCAATTTACCCTGTTGACAGAGGTAAAGAACTTCTCGCAAAGGACAGTCTTATTGTAGAAGTTGCTGTTCCGCTCCCTAAGTTTCCTCTGTTGCTCTTCTACCATTTCGATGAATTTCCTTCTTTGCGTAGGAGAAGTGGCGTATAGAGTCTGCTCATAACCCCCCTTACCAAGATGCCTGAAAGTGATGGGCAGGCCATCTTTAGTCGTGGGTGGATTTGCAGCAGCCTTGTTCGAGAGCAGACTAGAAGAGGGCCTCTTAGCGACACCAACCCTGGGAATCACCTCGTCCATTTGAGCAATGACCAGAAGCTCGAGAGGGATGGGCTTCCGATATACTCGGTACTCCTCCCGCTTGTTCACGATCTTGATTCTCACCAGGAGAACCGCATGATCGAAAAGGTATGCAGTAACTTCAGAACTGTCAGTTGGCGTTTTCTTGAAAGCCATCTTCGTCAGCATTTGACGGTTCTCTTCCGTCAACTTTAGATCGACATATTCGCCCGGGGGAAACTTCAAAGCTGAATTGAGCTGCACAAGGTTGAAATGGTTCTCAGCCCTTCCACTCTCAGCATTGACGCGAGACAGGAAATCTTTGATGAGCTTGATGGCCTTGGGAATGTCTTGCTTGTCAGGATTATCGTCCGCCGTGTTCTTGGCAACCTGTTCCAGAAGCAAGGGGTACCTTGCCAGACGAGTGGTTGGCTTGGTCAAGTAACCGTTCAACTCCAGCTTCCGTGACTCTTTAAGACGTTCTGTTTCCTCAACGAATCTCGCAAAAGCCGGGTTTGATGCCTTTTCTTTCTCGAACTCGTACTTTCCGTAGAGCTGGTTTGCACCGTACTTGATGAATGGGTCAAAGCGTGGCACGTGCTGCAAGAAGATATCACCGACTGTCTTGACGACGTGGTTCTCCTTCTGGCGTGCATTCAGAGCCTCACACAATCCGCCGTTGACCTTCAAGACTTCCAGGCAATTTCCGAATACCGTGCGAATGAACTTCTCCCGTCGGTGCTCAGGGATTGGCGAAAGATTAGCATTGCCTGCCGAACGCAATGGCCTCATCCAGAAGTCTCGTAGATACTCGAGGTCCTTGACGAAGTCGCGCTCGGTGTACATGATCTCGAAAATGATCTCCTGACGTTTCTTCTCGCGGTCGTCAATGCCATCAGATATCTCCTTAGGAACCATGTTAATCCACAATTTCTGATTATCGTTATCGTCGTCATCACCGTGCAAACTGCCCTTGGAGGCAGACGAGCGGAGTCCCGGCTGCGGCTTGAGGTTCAGTCTAGCTTGCTGTTCTAACCTCCTGGGACAAGCAATCGAGTAGCATAAGCTGTCGCGAGTGCAAGTCGGCGAGTAGCATTCAGTCAATAGCGTGAACACTCCATTTACCTCCGAACTGGGCGCTTCCTCTCCCATGGTTTCTTTGAACTGGTAAAGCTCACCGGGAGCATCTCGCAGACGGTGGTCATATGTCACATCGTGGAAGAACTTCTGCGCATCCAAAGCGCGTCCCAACAGCAGAGCCAGATTGCGATCCATAGTCTTGATGATGTAGGCGATCAGGTCGACCGCTTCCGCACCGGAGAACGCATTCTGATACGACAGTCCGTTCTTTTGCCGTTCAGCGAGCGTAATCCTCTCACGGAAGACATCGGCCACTCTCGAAAGCAGGGCTGGGTAAACTAGCGGCACCTTACTCCGACGGGAATTGCTTTGGACAAGAGTCGACGTGTTACTGGGCTTCGGAGCAATTTGGCTTTGCATGCTCATAGTACGGTCCGGGACAACGGTGGATGCCATGGACATAGTGCGGGAGTTCATGGAGCCATCGCTAGGGGGACGAGACTTTCCGTTAACATCATACGCGTTAATCACATCCGCTGGGTACGAGGAGGCTTCCGGGGGTGGACTGGGGCCGGAAGGCTGTCGCCTAGGAGGGATGACCCGTCCAGTTTGTGTTGTATGAGCGTGGTCGCGGTCAGTGGAGTACGTGGTCAATGACATGGAGCGCTCGTTCTGATTCCTCTCGGGAACCACACGTCCCTGAGGTGTCATGGGGGCGGCGCCTGCATTATAGGGCTGTTGGCGGGAATAGGTTGCAGAGGTATGGTTGAAGCCACTGGATGGTGGCTGATATATCGGTGGCCCTCCCAACCTCGCCATTGACCTTGATCTGTAAGCGTCGGAGTTCAGGGCCGGGTGGGGCACTGGTCGAGCATAACCCTTTGCATCCGGATATTGTGGCCCGTGGTTCGGTCTCGAATCAAGCCTCTGCGGCTGAGGGTAAGCAGAGCGTCCGGGATAGGGTCGTGGAGGATTCTGGGAAGGGTGCTGAGAGGTCATTGTAGCTGCGCTTCCGCCGTACGGTTGATAATAACCGTTGGGGGGGCCCGGGGGGTATCCATTCTGCATCTGGCGCGCGGGTGGTGGCGGACCCCTCTGCATTTGCGGATGGGGCACGTGTGAAGACATGGTATGGGCCCGATCTTGGGAGAACTGAGGAGTCTGGGAGGTCATCGTCTGCGAGCGTCCCGGTGCTCCGCCGAAAATCTCGGAGAATGCAGCATCACGTTGAAAAGCGGAGGGATGCCCGTAAGGCCGGTAGTTCCGGCCTTGCTGACCCCCTAAATCGGCCATGGTGTGTATGTAGCCCCCTCTTTACTCCTCGCTCTGGGGATATCTCGGTGAAAGGTGGCAAGAAGGTGAATCACACGAGGCGAGAGGAGGGTAAGGTGAAGGTGGGAGAAAGGGAGGGTATCGAATCCGGTCGTAGAGAGCGTGCAGAGCGTCGCGAGGAGATCGTTTCGAATCGTGGAGTAAGGAGAAGGAGGAGAGCGCGGGTGGGAAAAAAGAAAATGAGATACTCCACGGGGCGATAATTTATAAGCGGAATCAAGAGTAAAATAAGACAAGAATCAAATTCGAATAGGAGAAGAAAAAGCCTCTACACACAAAAGCCCCCTCGATGTATCATGCCTTTGGGAGGTCCAGTGTTGGTGCGATTTGGAAGTCTGGGGAGGGTGTCGAGACCGCGTGGTGTGTTAACGATCCAAGTGCGCTAGGAGCCTTGAGCGCAACGGCAAGCCAGGGCCCCTGCAAGTTCATAACCTCAGCATGCTCCCTCGGGCGGGATCGGTCGATCAAGACTGGGGGTGGCGTGCCTGGGGAAGAGGAAGAGAAAAGAATCTGAGGGGGTAAGGCCAGGCAAGATGGGTGGGTGGAGGAGGGGGGGAAGGAAAGTTGTTTTTAAGGTTATAGAAGGAGAGAGAGTTGAAGGTAGAGAGTGGGGAGAGGGAGGGAGGGAGGGCAGTAGTGGATTAGTGGGAGTAAGTAGGCAGGTGTCAGTTATTATGATTGCCAGGGAAGTTGGTGAAGAATGGGACCGGCGGCCGTGTAGGAGTCTAGGAGAAGGAAGAGCACGGGGGTTGTTGGGTCGAACAGGCACATGTCACTCCTAACCCGGATAGGCCACCTTCTCCTATACGGTGGCCCGGGCGGACTACTTCGGTCAACCTCTCATTCCGCCGACCTGCCAAAGCTATCGTGTTTATCCAGCTGGCTGCTTCTGACTGACGTCTGGAGACGATAGTAATTCGGATTTTGTCTGCTTTGGCCCAGGATTTGTCTCATTTATCCAGGCTCTTACTTCTCCGCTTCTTTGTTTCTTTCCTTTTCTTCTTCTTCCTCCCCCTTCCTTTGCTCTCACTCCTGATCCTCGTGCTTCCTGGGTGGACTCGGTCATCATGGCGGACAGCGAGTTCTCCCCCAAGTTCGCTCCGTTCTTTTCCTTCGTAAGTTGCTCCCTCACGGTCTTCGCTGTGAAAGTTTCACGCGACATGTATCGTTTGCTAACTCACCAAAAACAGGCAGGTATTGCGGCAGCTGTGAGTATCAACTACACGCCACCCGTTCCGATCACCACACGCTAACCACCTCTCCAAAGATGATCTTCGGATGTATGTCGAATCGGAAAGCTGGGGGTATTGATTGATTGTTATGGGAACATACCAGCTCACTTCATCTAGCAATGGGAGCCGCATACGGAACGGCGAAGTCAGGAATTGGTATCTCCGGAGTGGGAACCTTCAGGCCGGACCTGATCATGAAGGTATGTTGGATCTATTCCAGCTTTATGTCGCATCTACCGCATTGTCATGATTGTACTAACTTGTGCAGTCCTTGATTCCCGTTGTCATGTCCGGTATTATCGCAGTTTACGGCCTCGTCATCTCGGTCCTCATCGCCGGTGACATGGATCCTCCCCCGAACAAGCATATGAGCCTTTACACGTACGTTTCCCGATTTCCGCCTCCACTTATATACAGAGTAGTCTGATGATATTGTCTTGGAAGTGGCTTCATGCACCTTGCTGCGGGGTTGTCGGTTGGCCTCGCAGGCGTGGCTGCCGGTTATACTATTGGTGTTGTCGGAGATGCGGTAAGCAGTCATTGCGAGGAGTGTCTGGATGGGAGTGCGCAGGTGCTAATATGGACACAGGGTGTTCGTGCGTACATGCAACAATCTCGTGTTTATGTCGGTATGATTCTTATCTTGATTTTTGGCGAGGTTCTTGGTCTCTACGGGTAAGTACACATCCACTGGAGCAGTCAACATATCATACTTACACTCATAGATTGATTGTTGGCTTGATTCTCAACTCCAAAAGCTCTGGCTGAGCGGGTTCTGCATGTTGCGCTTGGTGTTCCCGGTTCTTGGCCACTCATGTCCACCATGGACGTATTTTTGTCCCCTATAGGAATACTGCTGTACAGATGAGTGCAGCCAGATTGCGATCAAGAAGCAGCAAATCTGCTTATTGTCTAGGGACCATTCAGTCGTTGGCGCTGGCACTGGTATTGATGCCTTTCGTCCGGGGAGGTCTGGTGTCTTGTACTAGTACATTACTGGAGTGTTGAAATAGCATATACGTTACTTGAAATGTCATTATATCCCTCTCTATCTTTCTATTCTTGGATTTAGATATCCATTTTCTAGTCGAAAAGATCGCAACCGCTGAGCAGCGAGGGGATGGCTGGTGACCGACAGGGGACTCGAACACGCAGGCCCGTGGCTGCCCCGCCGGCCGGTAACGTCAGAGTCTCTTTCCCGTAGCGCCGCCGGCTGGATGAGAGAGCCAGACCGGCCTCATCAAAGCTCTTCCATCCCGCAAAATCCTCTTGCGAATCCCCGCGCCGTTGCTGTTCCCCTGATCAATCTCTATGTGCGATAATAACTCGCCTGCATTTCTCTACCAGCTTTAAGGGACCCGGTACTCGCCCAATTGCTACCCCAGCGACTCCTTGTTTTTCTCCCCACACCTTTCCCCCTCCCCGCGGTCCTCCGCGACAGGATCCCTTGCCATTTTCTGGGTCACCAAAAACCATCGATGCGCTAACGACATGCAAAGATTCTCAGTCCCAACTAGCCAGTTCAAGATGGGGTCGGAAGATATTCACGAGAGGGAAAAAGAGATAGTGGCTTCAGTCCGACCGCCTCATCAGCGTCGACTGAGTCCGTTCGTTATCGCTGGTCGTGCTGAAGAGAAACAGCTGGGGATATCGACTCGTCGGTTGAACGTCAATGACTTCGCACTGTTGAAGACACTGGGCACAGGTAAGCTTCGCTTCGTCGCTTGCGCAACCTAGCCAGTGTCTGACGGCGGCGATTCTTGTGCCCAGGCACATTCGCTCGGGTGTGGTTAGTGAAGTTGAACGACGAAAGGCAACGCAAGAACAGGGTCTACGCTCTGAAGATACTCCGAAAGGCAGATGGTATGTAGTTTGCGATGCATACTGCAGCAACAGCACCTGGCTAACCGTTTCTGTTTCGAAATTTGACAGTGATCAAGCTGAAGCAAGTCGAGCATGTCCGCAACGAACGGAAGACTCTCGCAGATGTTTCCGGCCATCCTTTCATCACGACGTTGATTGCCTCCTTCTCCGATGATCAGAATCTATATATGTTGGTATGAAGCCTAGATTCATCCGTATTCCTGTCACGCGACCAATCCTCAACCAGAGCAGTGAAACCTGTGGCATCATGGCGATGGAAGACTAATGTCGTCATAGTTGGACTATTGCCCTGGAGGCGAGATATTCAGCTACCTACGACGTGCACGACGCTTTAACGAGAATACATCCAAGTTCTACGCGGCCGAGATAGCGTTAACCATCGAGTTTCTCCATGACGTGGAGGGAGTTGTTTATCGAGACCTTAAGCCGGAGAATATCCTGCTTGATGCCGAGGGTCATATCAAGCTAGTCGACTTTGGGTTCGCAAAACAGGTTGGCGACCATGAGACCTATACTCTGTGTGGGACTCCTGAGTATCTCGCCCCCGAAGTCATTCATAACAGCGGCCACGGCCTTGCCGTAGACTGGTGGGCTCTAGGTATCCTAATATACGAGTTCCTTGTCGGACAGCCGCCATTCTGGGACCAAAACCCGATGCGCATATACGAGCAGATCGTCGAGGGTCACATACGTTATCCTCAGAACATGTCGCCTGCAGCCCAGAACATCATATCGTTGCTCTGCAAGACCAACCCGACTGAGCGGCTCGGCTACATCTCCGGGGGCTCAGCTCGAGTCAAGACGCATCCCTTTTTCGAAGACATCAACTGGGATGACCTGTTCTACCGCCGCATCAAGGGACCCATCATCCCTCGAGTCGATCATCCTGCGGACACTGGAAACTTTGAAGAATATCCAGATCCGGATGTGAAGAATCAGAGTCTTTACACTGATGATTTGAGAGACAAGTACGAGGCACTTTTTGCTGATTTTTGATCGCTTAGCCGCTTTTGAATGCTCTTATGTCAGGCCACTCTTTGTCGTCCCGGCGACGACCGCACATGCGTTCCAAGCGCAACCGCTGGTGACATCTACCATATATCCTTCACCCTACCATGACAGGCTTGAAGCCGTCTATGGTGGCAGACTTTTGCCTTGCTCGCAATACACCCCGCGAAGCCTTGCAGCGATTACGGCACTTGTCCTAGTCTTCAGCGAAGAGCTCTACGCCCGTACTCTACTATCCACTGCGTCCCGCGACGCACCACAATATTGCGCGTGATGTCTAGCTGCATGCTTCTGCCATATCCGATGTGGCTTCTCGACATGAAGCGGGCTACAGATCCCGACCGGAAACTGACACTTGCGAGTACGCTATGAAGAGAAGTCATCATGACTTCACACTCGGATCCTGCAACGAGCCTTGTTATCGATCAATACTTCAATTGTCTTTAATCTTCTAAGCATGATGTGCTTCTTACTACATTCCTTTCTCTTCTTGAGCGTTTCAGATTGGCGAGCCAGTCATTTACACCTACAGCGCGGGGATCCATCGAACACAAGTCAGCTACTCACAGCACTCTCAGGAGGAACTGCTGCTTACACCCATCCCGCCAGTTCCTCTTATCAGCGGACCAGTCAGGGATATTCTTCAGTCACGATAATGAGTAACGATGTCTGGTTTCTTGCACATGCTTTCTGTCCACCTTTAACGGGTCCCAGGGGATGCTACTAAAACTATGGTGAAAAGAGGGGCCCGGTTGATATTACTTCACTTCTGTACTTTTTGTCTGGATGACACTGCGAGACATACAATTGGATACATAGTACAACCTTGCCTACTACAACTTGAATACAACACGTTAACACCTGAACATACACCGCACCCTTCTCCACCAATCATCAAAATACTATATACTATAATCTACTTCCTCCCCGTCCCATTAACCAACCCCACCCCCCTCCCCATCCCCTCCGCCACCATAACCCCCTCCCTAACCGCCCTCCCCACCAACCCCCTAAACCCCCCTTCCTCCAACACACACAACCCACCCATCGTACACCCCCCAGGAGAAGTCCCCCTCTCCTTCAACAACGCCGGATGCTCCCCACCAAGCAACAAATCCCCCGTACCCCTCAACACCTGCGCAACCGTCACCCTCGCCTCCTCCCTCCCCAACCCCATCGCCACGCCCCCATCCACCAACGCCTCCACAAACACCGCCAGAAACGCAGGCGTCGACCCACCCAGCACCGTGAACGTATCCATCTGATCCGGCCGCACCTGCACCGTGCGTCCTATCTTATTGAATATCCCCTCCGTTAGGGAAATCAGCCCCTCCGGCACACGAGTCTCTGCATTCGCTTGCAACTCTTCAGAGGGGAGCTCGATCGCTGTGATGGACTGCGAGATGGTAGCGCAGATGTTGGGCAGTGTGCGGACAACATAGAGGTCTTGTGGGTTGGAGAGGAGGGACCGCAGGGATATTACGGTCCAGCCGGCGGCGATGCTGATGAGGAGTTTTGGGGTGGGAGTGGGACTGCAGAGGGCGGATCTTGTCTCTGAGTCGCTGAGGAGGGAGGGGATATCGGTGGGATCGCAGGCGAGGATGATGGTGTTGGCGGAGGAGATGGCGATATGGTTGTCCGTGGAGGGGCGGATGGTTAGGGTGGTGGTGAGGTGGGAGTGGAATTGTGATTGGAGGGCGTTGAGGGAGGAGGAGCTGCGGACGGTGGCGATGAAGGAAGTTGGGAGGGGGGTGTTGGTGCTGGTTGTGTCTGTGGTGGTGGTGGGTTGGGCGGTTAGGAGGCCGTTGAGGATGGCGATGCCCATTTTTCCTGGGTTATGGTGTTAGTGGATGGGAGTGTGCAGAGGGGGGTTAGGGCAGGGAGGTGGGATGTACCGCAGCCGAGGATGGCGAGGGTGTTTTCTGGTGTAGACATGTTGGATGTAGTTGTTGTTTTTGGTTTCTTTGGTGAGATGGATGGAATAGATGGAAGTACTATTGCAGGTAGATGGTAGTGTGTGTGATGTTCCAGAGGTATTAAGTGTCACGAGAAGGATCAAGATTGACTGTTTGAGTTGAAGGAAAAAGAAACAAAAGACATGGGAGGAATGAAGGCGTGGCAGCACCCCTCATCACTACTACCCCTCATTGCATCAATTGACTCCAAAGTGTAATCGAAGTATATCATCCAGATCCACTCGGATATCGGTGGGTCGCGCACTGCAAGCTGGCGGCTATTCTAACTGCACTTCAGCGTATGCCCTAGTAAAACCTAGTTGGTTGCTCACCGGCCGATAACGGTCGAGATTATCAGCTGCAGCTCAGTTGCTTTTTGTTGTAACTATGCGTCCTTGGATGACCACCTTGCATCGGCTACAGATGCCATGGTTGGGAAAAGTATCCTGGGATTGCTGCTTTGCAAGGATGATGTAGAAGGTTATGGAGGGGTAATTGATTGAATTGGAGACATGAATAGATACCATAATTGCATTCATTCATTCACGGTCATACTCCATACACATAGCTGAACAATCTACCCAAAGAAAGCCCTAACTCGCCTTCTCACCTCCGCCTTAAGCGCCAAATGCTCAGTCATAGTACGCGAAACAGCATCCTTATTTTCCGCTGCTCTCCGCACCAAATAACCCAGACACTCTCCCATACTACCCCAAGTCAAGCACTTGTACACACCAGGAGCCACACTGTTCTGATCTTTCAACTGCAACAGCCCGAAACTAACGCCATCCGCCATCCCCAGTAGCTGTCCGAACTCCACTCGGCCAGTGGGAAGCCCCGCCTGTAAGCGAGCCTGGTGCAGCTCATGCGCCGCCACAGCACTCTCAATATTATGTGTTGCCAAAAACAAATCCGTGGTGGGAAACCTGCGTCCGGATTCTCCGAAACCCTGATAACGCTGCTGCAAGACGCCCCGCACGATGGAGTTGTATGCGATATCGGTATCTTGCTTCGTATCGTGGATGAGCTGTCTCGGGTCCGATCTCATGTACGCTCCCCGCACCAGCTTCAATCCAAACGTAAATCCTTCCCTGTCTGCTATCTCCATGTGCGACGCTATCGTGCTCGGCGTACTTTTGAGATAAGCCTGGTATGTGTTGTACACTACTGCCTTGCCGTTTCGGTTGTACTTGCGCATCATGTCCAATGTGAGGTTGTGGATCCCTTGGAGAAAGGAGTGCTGCTCAGCGTCCATGAGGAGACGGGCGTTCTTCTCGACTACCCGTTGGCACACTTCATCCAGGGCCTCGACCATTTGCGTGGGGACGGGTTGTCCGGAGGCGAAGGCCTCTGTGACTTTGGGTCCGGCCCCAGTGAGCCTAATAATAGGGATCAGCATCCACTGATTCATTCTCAAATCGGGTAAAAGAATCCCTGGAATATGGGGGATCGACTTACTTTGGGGCAAGGAAGTCACCTTCGCCAAGCATGTCCACGGTCTTCAGGTAACCCTCCCGCCAGGCGGCGATGAACTCGCATGACTCTGTGTCGGTTGCCTTTTGGGATACCTGGCTGTGAGCGAATTGGGTTTTGTTCGTGCTGGAATCCTGCACTGTCTCCCGCGCGTAGGTCAAAATAACTCCACGTAATCCCGTGCTTTTGATTTGGCGGATCTTATCCCGGACTTGGCTCTCCTTTTCCCCCGCACAGAAGTGGTCGTAGAATGTCTTCTTGAGGAACCAGTGGATGAGAGGATTGCGATCCACATCTAGCAAAGCACCGCGGGGCTTAGTAAGGAAAGATAGAATAGACAGACAAGGAACGAGGAGGGCTTGGTGGGAGGAGATGGTGGTCACGAGGAGAGACCGCAGGAGAGTCTTGGTGGGCAGGACAGAATGAGGTGGTGCTGAGGAGGGTTTCTCTGGAGCTTGTGTCTTAGCTACAGAGGAGGAGATGCTAGGGACTTTCTCGAAGGTGGTCCCTGTAGCACAATATCGGAGAGATGGGAGGACTAGAGTAGGCCTTGTAAGGACACTGGTTCGTGCCCGTTGGCCAACCGGTGTCCTGCACAGGAGGTTGGACATGGTATGTGAAAGTTGAAAAGATGAAAGAGATCTGGAAGATGAAAGAACTGATGGCATACCCGGAGGTATCTTTATACCTTGGATCGCAAGCTGCGGGGTGCATTTGTCCCCTCAATGATAGGGATAAGCATGTCTTGGGAACTGATAAGATGACCACTTGGAGCAGGGCGATGCCGCTCATTGGTGCCCCCTAGATCACCGGCCCTATCAGTAATATTCTTACTCATGTATCAATGCTGAATTACGCTTTCATTCGTCCCTAAATGGATCTAATTGACGTGTCTGGCGGTTCCATCGGCAAAATAATGGCTAGGCTTCCACCGTCCTTGGATCGATGCTTGTTGAGTGAGGGGTAGACTTGAATCCGGTAGCCCTACCGTGTCAATAGTGTTGGATGTGCGAGACACACGGGTGCCTTTCTCTTTCATATTGTCTAAGCGAGGTCTTAAGGGCTTCTCCTGAATGAACATGGGGTTCTGTTCTGAGGGTTCGGGAGCTGTTCAATTTGTATGTAGTTATCAAGATCCTGTCATGGCCATCTTCTTATCCTGTGCTGTGGTCAGCGCTCTGGTCACGAAGACTAACAAGAGTCAACATGGAATAAGTGCGTTTATGGAAAGGCGTGCTATACCCATTGCCATAGTATGGTAAAAGATATCGTCCAAAGGACATTTGTATACTGCGGAACGAAGCCGGAGAGTACTAAGACTTGGTCCATTGACCGCCGATCACACATGGCCGACTCCTGTTACTGAGCAGTCATGTGTGACAAACGCCAGAGCTTCCCCTGCTTACTGCATTTGCCTTACTGTCACCATTCCCTAAGAATTACTGTGGGTTCTTAGTGGAACGTGCCTTCCTATTACAGAAAGCAGGGCCTCTCCTCACCTCCTCATCTGATCCATTGGCCCATATTCTTCCTCCCGTATCTAACTACGAATAACAAGAAGAAAAACAAACAAATGAAGAGTCATGATATTTTGCTTTCTATTCTACACTAAGACTATCCGTTAGATTGCTACGGGAGCTTCGGATCGAAGCGAACGAGGCAAAGTGGTAGCATGTCCTTGAGCCCCTCGGACGCTGCACGAAACTACCTTTCATCTTCCGCTCTACAGAAAAGTTTACGCTGCTGAACTATGTTCCTGAAGCTACGACACTTGCCCGAAGATCGCTACCACCACTCCGGTGAATCAATGGAATCCTCATCCGCCATTGTTTTCGGACAAAAATACGAGCCTAGGAATTGAGCGTGACGCAGCTTTCTCCTGCTGTTCTGGGTAGGAAGGGCCTAATGGCCGCTTTTAGCAACTTCTTCAGCCATTTTCTTCACCCTCTCCTCTACTCTTATGTCGGATCGGAGCGAACGAGGCATCCAGATTCATAGTCCACAAAGGCCTTAACTCTATATTTCCATACCAGCTAGTAATGCCAGCTTTAAATGATTGATCTCTATCATTTTGTATTCACTATGCCTGTCCGTGACTTTCAAAGTCATCGGAGTACAAGCATGTCCGGACATCGCGAACACAGTTGTACTCACTACACTGCAGAAGACATATAAAGTACTCACTTTATTGTTTTATTGATCCCAACGAACCGGAGTTGGGAAGAAAGACATATCTCCTAAATGACAAGCAAAGATCTAAGGTTCCTCGTCTTTATCTTGATACCGGCCTTGCTCATCGCTTCTCAATTTATCATTCATCTATTTTGAGGGCACCGCACAAACCATAGTGATGGGCGTCCCGATGTCTTGAAAGCCAGTATTGCTTCCGATAACCTACAAGATCTTTCATCTCTGCTGGCCTTAACTCGCAAGCGAAAGGGTCTTCCTTGGTCACGCAACGCGCAATTGTTTAGCCTTTGGCAGAGGGTATGGCACTGGACTTGCTACCACGAACCACACAATAGGTGTGAATATAGTCCAGCCCTACTAGCAGAAGCTGAGTCAATATAGCTCGGGCCACATTGACTGGAACTTCCAAGTTATGCTAGGTTCTTCTGATAGCGTCACACCACACCTAATATTTTCGCTTGCAACACATAAGTGACAGCCATGTGGCCCAGTGATCTTGAACTGAGCCGATAAAACAGAACATAGGCACTGCCATCGTGATATGCCTTCCCAGAACCCAATACGCATATTACATTGGTTTTCGAGCAGAAATTGGAGTGGCAAATATGATAGGAATCCTCAACGTGACGTATATCGCCCCTAGATTATCTCTGACAAAACATACAGTTGAGTAGCGACCTTAACCTAGGCTATATATGACCGAATAGCGAGTGACACCTTCTTGCCACCGATATTCAATGGTGATAGCTTCTTGGAGCCCATTTGAGAAGATAGTAAGTGGTAGTGGTTGGAGGTTACTTTTATTAGGGGTGAATATAAGTGTCCAAGATACGCGAAGAGAACCCCCAAAGAAATGTGATTAGTCAAAGGAACATAATTCATTTCGAATTGCAGAACTAACGAGCCCCAACTCACCGAAGCGTACACCACTCCGCAGTACGCTTGTGGGTGGACTAGGGCTCTCTCAAGTGGTATCGTCAGAAATATGGTAGGATGAGGTGAGACGCATTTGTTTTGAAATAAAACTAGCACATTCTTTGTCCGCCTGTCTTGATCAAGTGGTATCGTCAGAAATATGGTAGGATGAGGTGAGACGCATATGTTTTGAAATAAAACTAGCACATTCTTTGTCCGCCTGTCTTGATACAGCATGCAGTGCACTGACACTGCACGCCTGAGCTTATTTTCGACTCATACCAAGGTAGTGAGTTTACCGTTCAGTTTGCATGTTGAACATGCACGTATCTAAGATCTTTGGACTCAGCCTTCATTGCCTAGCAGATCCATCAGATCCATGCTTTATAATAAACCTGTCTTTACATCGCTGTCTAGTTTGACAACTTTAATTTCAGCCCAGCCAATCCTGACTTGGGCGTTAGTAAGTTCAGATGAATGTATATTTCCAGCCTTAGCCTGGTAGTTGCATGCTAACTACTATATATAACCCTAGTATGACACGCCACATTTTGGGCACATGGACAGGCGGTGAGGCCATTCCCGTTTTGGATAGCTCCATTTTCGAGGAACTTGAGGATCGAAGTCATCCGATACACATCCACAGCATCGATGATTCTCTATAAATAGCCCACTGAAGTATGCCTGGGCTGTACACTTTCACGGTGAGGTTTGGCAACGCGAATCGTTATCTCCTTTCACAATGCCAAGCGCTTGCTACTTGGCTTCTCCGCCGGAACCACAGGCGCCTATCCCCTGACGGGCGCGACAGTTGCCAAACGCCATGCTTGTTCTTATTCAGAAAGTATGTGCCGATCAATACACGCCTCTACGGTCAAAAAATTTTCCATAAGTGTCTCGTGGCCGTCATGAGCCACGTCATGCAACGAATTGGTTGCCGGGAAGTTCCAGATGTCGGCCTTGAAGCACAGAATTTAGTTTAGTGGCCACCGAGATATCCGAACGGAACCAGGAGATAACGAATGGGATCCACTCAAAGCCCCATCGCGCACACGAATCAGCAGAATCTGACGAGGTCAACAACATCCCCCAAGTCAACAGTTCGGGGCTGGCGAATCGCCGATGCGATATGTCGATCAGAGTACGGCATCTCGGTTCTTTTCAGTTTTCTGAATGGAATGCATCTGCGGAATATCACGGAGGACTGGTCGCATGTGGATTTTATTAACCCCAGTCTAGTATCTAGTTAGTTACTATACTAGCAGCCTTCGGTTCTTGTCCGTGGATCGCTGTCCCACAATCCCGGCAACCCCTGGGTGGGAGGCGTGGCCTGGAGAACAGGCGCCATGACCAGAAGACGCGTACGCAAGCTTCAGAGTCCGCTGTACACAAATCCGTTCGTCAAGCCGTTATTGGACGTGTGTTCCCCTCCTAAGAAAAACCCCGGCCTGCCTTTTAGCATGGCTGGCGTCCTCCAAATACATTTGAAGCGACTCAACCTCATATTTTCCTTCCGGCAATGTCGCTGGAGCTGAAACCCTGTCGCCTGTCACATCTTGTGTCGGGTTAACAATGATTCCTCCCCTTATTTGGGCGTGCATTGCCGCCTTCGCTCGGACAGCCCGCGGAGATTATGTATCCACCAACTACCAAGAGTACAATGACGGAGCGCTAGGACACCGTCCTCACTTGGAGTTTCACTCCAGCTCCGAATACGCACCCCTTCTACAGGTCAACATATGGGACCAGAGTGCCATCTCTGAGAAAGGGTCCCATATATTCATCAAACATGATGGTAACGACTCCTCGCCACTCTCGTCGCCGCTCATCTTGGATGCCAACGACTTGAGTGCCGTCTACATGAACCGGACCTTTAAGAATGTGTTCGGTACCCGTGTGCAAGAGAATTTCGGCAAGAAGTATTTGACTTTTTGGGAAGGTGAGAAAGGCGATGGTATAGGTGACGGCTATGGGCTCGCCTACGACGACACCTACCGCTTGGTCTATAAAATATGGGCACGAAACATCAAAGTTCACAGCGACCTCCACGAATTCGCATTTACCGGGAACGGAACGGCTTTGGTCACAGGCGTCAACGCCATCAACGCCCATTCATCAGATTTCTTAGACAAAGGCTGGATAACGCCCCCCAGATTCGAGGTCCTGGACTCCATTTTCCAAGAGATCGACCTTGAGACTAATGAGGTGCTGTTCGACTGGCGGGCTCTTGATCACATTAACCCCATGGACTCCTACGAGCCTATGGGCAGAGGTTGGGATGCGTATCACATGAACAGCATTCAGAAGGTAAGAGCAGGACATGTCACCCGACGACCTGTAAACACCTCTGACATTCCATGGTCTAGACCAAAGCAGGTAACTATCTTATCTCAATCCGCCACCTGCACGCCGTCTACCTCATCGATGGAAAAACGGGCGACATCATATGGACCATGGGCGGCAAACGCAACGATTTCAAAGAGCTGCCCCGTGCCAAAGAAGCCGAGTCAGCCGCACCCCTGCTGTCAATGCAGTGGCAGCATCATGCTCGCTTTGTCGAGGGAACCGACGAGACCCAAATGACCTTATTTGACAACCATGTCAAGATCACCTCTCACGGCGTCTGCGACACCGATTGCTCGCGCGGCTTGCACATCGCTATCAACGACACTGCTTCACCCCCGACCGTCCAACTCCTGCGCGAATTCCATCACCCATCCCACCTTCAAGCTCAGAGCCAAGGCAGCATGCAGCCTCTTTCGCCCTCTGCTGATGATCTGGGCAACGTATTTATTGGCTGGGGCCGGTGTCCCACGTTTACAGAGCACAACTCATCGGGTGAGACAGTCATGGACGTGCAGTTTTCGCCGTGGCACAGTGACAACATCCCCGATGCGCTAGACAACTACCGCGCCTATAAGATGGACTGGTCAGCTACACCCTGGTGGGACCCTGCCATCGCACCACGGAAAAATGAGGACGGCGAGTTGGTCATGTACGTTAGCTGGAACGGAGCGACCGAGGTGGCAAACTGGGTTATCCGGGGAGCAGCCAGCGACGATGTCGACGAAGAGGGCGAAATAATAGCCGCATCACGCCGGACAGGCTTCGAAACCAAGTTGACAGTTGGCGAGACCGATTGGCGCTACATCTGGGCCGAAGCCTTGGACAATCAGGGAAATGTCCTTCGATGGTCTGAAGTCGTGGACCTTGACACAGCGGAACTATCAGTTGCTCATGACGCCTACGATGAGCCCGATTCTACCTTCATCCCTTCGGAGGAGACCCCCTCTGGATTGTCGATAAATACAGTGGTATTCTTGGCGAGCGGGTTGACCGTTGTTGTGCTGGTGACGATTGGAGCGGGAGTTATGTGGTGGCGCAGGCGCAAGGTGTATAATAGCCTGGAAGCAGAGGACTTTGATCTTGCTTCGGATAACGGCTTTGATGAGCATGATGACTATGACGAGGAGGCCGGTGATAAGGATGCTGATGTTGATCATCACTCCAGAGATGAGGACCGCCGCGCTCTGATTCCCAAGACAGAGCAGAGGAACATGAGTAGCGTGTAGGCTATCACCTACTTTATATTGTAAATAGATTCATAATTGACCTTCTACTTGTATTCCGAGAAACGTCTTGCTCCTCCACTACAGTGGTCAAGTAATGTACCCCCGGTGTCCACCAAGGCCTACCAAGGAACCTCATAACCACAATAAGATGAGCCGTGGCCCCCAATGGCAAATCATAATAACGATAAGGTTTCGGCTCCGCACCACCCCGCCTCTATAAAGTCTGTTACGTCGACATGTTTACTAAATGTAGTAACATCGGCAGCTCGTGCATATCGGATTCTACGGAGGAAACTATCACGTAAATATATTCCCGTGGATGAAGCAATAGCCGAGCACCCCATGGGGCTGGCTTTGTATAGTGTCTGGGCGAAGGAGAGTAGGGCGGGGTAAGGTGAGACGACCCGAATAGCAGCCCCTATTGTTTGTATGTTCAGATTGCCGGGATATTGTTTGTGGTAGTGGTACTTAGTGTATATCGATGAGTTTTTGTGGTATGCTGTATCTCCTTCTAGAAGCACAGAGTACTGCTAGTCGGTGTTACGGAAGAGACAATACCGAAGAGGTCCCCAATGCTGAAGCAGATGGTGAGGTCTCACAATCTGTCAATATTGATAATGATTGTATTAGTAGTATCACGTACTTGGTACTCTTATATATCGCAAGAAGATATCCAGCATGAATAGTAGACAAGATGTAAGTCGAGATAAGGTGAAGCACGCAATCCCGCGCTTCTCTACGTGATTTGGACCCTGGAAGGCCGGAGAAAGATTAAGGCAACGAGGCGGGGACTCAGTGGCAGCCGCGCGCCATTCCCAGAAGGGAAGGGGCGTCTTATCTCCCGCTAACCCCCGCATTTTGGCTGTCTCCTCCGTGGCCACCGTTGATAAGCTCCTCTTCCTTTGGATTGTCTGCCTTCCTGTTCCCAAATTACCCCTCGCTGCAACCACTCACAATCCTCTCCTGCCATCTCACTAGCTGCACCCTGCTCTTAACTAACATCTCTTTCAATCAATCAGAATGAACGTCCGGAGTCGTACTGGCTGTTTGGCTTGCAAGAGTAAGTCTATCCGCTCGATCAACCGGCCGCCTGCATGGCCGCGCTGCCCAATGTCCTCGTGCTGATAAGGTATCTCAGAGCGCAAGCGTCGCTGCGGAGGTAAGATCTACGACCTGCTACAATTCGTACCTATTGCTCTTAGTGCCACGGAGCGTCTGAGCTGACCAATCGCTAAATCAGAGGAGAAACCCGCCTGCAGAAACTGTGTCGTTCGCGGATTCGAGTGCCCGTACCTATCGGAGAACTCACAACAGATTAATCTAAGGTTTAAGATTTCTCTTGGTAGGCAGTCCTTGCAACTTACGCTTGAACGGTATCCTAACTGCCTCTAGCAAATGGCTACCGGCTCCCTCTCAAGAAGCAGAATCGGAGGCACTTCATCTCCGTTTCGGCCGAGGATGTCGCCTTGCTATCGTCTGAGCATAACCAAGATATTGTACCCGCAGAGAAAGATGATACACGCACTAAGAACCTAAATGGCCACGCACTTAGCCCGGTCAGACTGGAAGGATCGGTCTTTGCATCCCCTCTCGTCGATTGCAGTGGGCTCGAGCACCAACTTTTCCAGTATTGTGCGTGCTCCAAGAAATAACCGGCATATACATGACTAATTTATACATAGATCTGCAGGTAATCAGCAGAGTGAGGGTCTTCCGTGATGATTCGAGAAATAAGTTTCGATCTCTTGTCGTCCCATTCTGCTGCGGACGGAGACCGTTGCTCTACGCGGTTCTGTCCGTCAGCGCCAATGACCGTCGCGCCGAAACAGTGCCGACACACATAAACTACGAACAGCTAGCGCTTTCGTATAAGTCCCTCGCATTGAAGTCCCTTCGAAAATCTCTGTCAGATGTTAGTAATGCAAGCGAGGCCCTCATGACCTGTCTCATCCTGTGCACCCTGGAGATTGCCTCAGGCTGCCAGCCGGATTGGGTGCGTCATGCTAAAGGCGCCTTTGCCATCATAAACAGCTGCTCGAGCATGATAGATCCCGAGATTTTGTTTTTCGCCCGAAGCTACTTCCAGTCTCGTACTGTCTTCTTCCGCACCACGGGCTGCCATGACGATCTGCATGACAAGGACGCGGAGCGTCTGCTAGAGCCACAGACTGGGATCGACCATGGCATGGACTTTTTCTCACAGTGCACAACCCTTGATATCAATTATGCTGACGAGCGGACGGAGATCCAGCCCCATTTTGGCTGCTCTCTCAGCTTGCTCGACATCATCGCCCGGGCAACAGACCTGGTCAGCCAGAAACAAAAGCTTCGTCGCAATGGCTGCAATTCATTCTTTTCCGAAGGAGAAATGATGCAGCGGGCCATGTCACTGCGGAGTGAGCTGGACTTGTTGCCTAAAGAGCACTCCCCAGACAGCGAGTATCTGACAACCTGCGGAGAGTGCTTCCGCATGGCTGCCGACCTATACTTGCAACTGGCCTGCGATATCCCCTTAACCCAGCCAGCCCTTCAGACACTGTTGGGTA
Source organism: Aspergillus luchuensis (assembly GCF_016861625.1). NCBI lineage: Eukaryota > Fungi > Ascomycota > Eurotiomycetes > Eurotiales > Aspergillaceae > Aspergillus > Aspergillus luchuensis. The sequence goes on from NC_054849.1 coordinate 5,077,629, forward strand.
AACTACTGGATCACATTGGCAAGGTCATCCGCGAGGACCAGGAGCGGCAGCTCTTCCCAATGTGGCCAATATTCCTGGCAGGCTGTCTGTCCACCACCGATGAGGATCGGGCGCGCGTCCTCAACTACTTCACTTATCTCGCTCATGCATGGCCAGTCAGCAACATCCCCATCGTGCGTAAAGCCACAGAGACAGTCTGGAAGTTTCGAGACTTGAACCCCCATGAGTGTGGAAGTGGGTTCGATTGGCAAACGATTATCAGCCGGATGAACTGGAAATTGGCACTGTCGTAGCTGTGATTCTTTCAAGCCTACCATTTAACGATATATGAAGATAACTAAACGAAGTTACATGATACTCATAGCAATAAGAAATCCCAATTCATACCACACAGAAAGCAAGTCTACAGCTTCGGAGCCGGAGCTAGTCTAACCTCCTCAAACTCCCTCGTCTCCCCCAACCGCCAGCTAACATCTCCCTCCCACTTCCCCTCCTTCTTCTTACCCCCCTTCCACCTCCACCTCCCCACCCCCTGCTTCCTCTCCTTCAACAACGTAAACACCCAATCTCCCACAATCGGCAACATCTTAAACAAATGCCCCGAATCCCCCGAACAGAGAACAACCGACCCCTCCGTCTCCGGCACAAAATCAATAATAAACTCCGAATCACTCGTATCCGCAAACCAACACAACTTCTTCTCCACAAACGGCCGATCCGCAAACTGCGGCAACGACTCCCTCAACAACCTCCTCATCCTCTTCTCATCCTCTGCCGGCAACACCCCCTCGCTCTCCTGCAATGTCTTCGGTGGGTACGATACCCCCGACGCGGGATCCGTGTTAATATACCCGCCGCCCATCGGGCAGATCTTGAGCAGATTGGTCTTCGGATCCGGCTCGAAGTAGAATCCTAGATCGCGGGCATAGGTTACCGGAATGCCGCGGAGCATGGACGTCTCTTCATCAGTGAGTTTCACATGTCCCAGCGACCACGACTTCGCGACAACTTGACCTCCTGCTTCAGGAACGAGGGTAGATGCCGCGGCACCGATGGCGACGACGGCGAGCTTGCAGGGGTAGGTTTGGCCATTGGCCGTGCGGACGCCTGTCACTTGTTTCTTATTTGTGGGGGATGAGTAGATCAGCGAGGTCACGCGGCCGATGTCTTCACCGAGGAAGAATTTCACGCCCCGGGCTGCGGCGGCTTCGTAGACGGCGCGGAGAGCGTTGGCTGAGTGCGCGTATCCAGCTAGTTGGTTGAAGTAGCCGTTCCAGCCTGGGAGAGGGCCGGTGAGTTGCCAGGCGATGTTGCGGATGTCGGTTGGGGTGGAGATGGTGGTTAGTTTGCCTTTGTAGGTGGGGTGGTTGCGGATTGAGGCCAGGAAGCGGTTCATTGTCTGCGAGGCCTTTTCGGGGGCGGCGCCGGAGACGAGGTGCAGGAAGCCCGTTTGGTGGTAGTGTGGGGCGTAGAGGGGGGTTTTCCAGCCTTCGATGGCTTGCTGTTGAGAGAGGGGTGTTAGGTGTGTATGGTGGGGTAGAGAATGGGATTGGATAGGGAAGGGGACAGGACGTACGAGTGTCAGTTCAGTGTACCATGGGTCTTCGTATTCTGCGCGCACGATCTTGTTGATGTCGTGGCCGGCGGAATAGCGGGCTGGGACTTGGTTGTCTCGTTCGAAGACGGAGACGTTGGTGAAGCCGTTGCTGGAGAGGTGGAGGGCTGTGGTGAGGCCGAAGACACCGGCGCCGATGATGGCGATGGGGTCGGATTTGGATGTTGATACCATTGTGATGGTATACGTGGGCACAATTAGAATGGTGAGAGGGGAGGGAGAGAGTCAGCTCAAGTGATGATCACTGAGTGGGAGCATGAGAGGTTGATTCGTCCTGATGAGCTGCAATGGGGTTATATACTAGTAGTATCATGGCATAGGAATCACTTGGCAATTCAAATGAATCATACCATGTACAGGTAGCATGCTGTGAGCACGAACAGGTCGGCAGTTACTCCTTCCCCGTCTCCCCCCGCTGTACCTCCACCAGAATTGGAGTGCACATACCAGAAACGCGCAGCTATAGTGTAACGTGCAGCTTATCGGAGTGGCTCGAGCGTTTGGTGCATCTGGAATTGTGGGTTAGCGCAAGCGATACATACCGGATACACTATCTTACTGTTCATGTGGGGATTGTCATCTTGGAGAAGAACGGGGGCGTTGGAGGCGTTAGCGTGAACGATGATCGCCGGTTAGTGTATGCGAGGGTCTGGAGATAGGCGGTGACGCTAGTAGATAGCTGTATCGGCTGGATAATGGGGATCTGGCCTCCAGAAATAATCAGTCGGTGGGTCTTGCATGAGGGGATACATGGCGATAGCCGATAGGAGGTGCGGGGACTTCGTTGCAGCTGGAAAAGTCAATGTTAGTTTTTGTCTTGAGAAGGGACTCGGAGTGATTGACACATCCTGGCATTGAGACATGCTTTAGATAACGGTGAGAGTAGTAGGAACAGATTGCCTTCGCGCAAGAGAATTCGCTGGTGAGAGGTTTGCTGAAATGATAATCATGGACGAGCTCGAGGCTTGTAAGTCATTGAAATGGAGCTGAAGGTGAAATTGTAGAGTGAACAAGCTGTCTAGAAGTAGACGGTCACCTGATTCGACAGGGCAGTCTATGCTGATGTCTGCACTCGAACTAGGCAGTACTAAGATACTATTTACTCAAGAGGAAAACAGTATAAGGTGAATCGTTATCATTGCGAATTCTATTTTTACACACTCCGACCTCCAATTTCATGTCTCATGGCGCCTATATAATATTCAAACCATTACTCGTTGCTGGGGTACCGGAAGCCGTTCAAGGGGAAGAATTCCTCCTTGATAGTTCTAGGGCTGGCGAATCTCATGAGGACATTGGCACTGCCAGCCTTGTCGTTGGTTCCACTAGAGCGACTGCCACCGAATGACTGTTGTCCGATCAGGGCAGCAGTAGTCTTGCAGTCTGTTGCGTAATTCGTTAGTAGTGAGATCTAGAGGATAATAGCATGATCACTTACTGATGTAGAAGTTTCCAGCAGAGTACCGCAACGTATCCTCAGCCTCGCGAATGGCACGCCGATCGCCTGCGAATACAGCTCCAGTCAGAGCAAATCCACCGCCACTCTGGTCGACTGTCTTCAGAACCGAAGACCACTCGGCATCAGGGTAGACATAGACTGCGAGCACTGGACCGAAGATTTCCTTGTCGAACAGCTCATGGTTGGGATCCTTGGCCCGGTACACAGTAGGGTGCACGTAGTATCCCTTCGAGCCGTCGTAGGTACCACCCGCAATCAACTCCAAGGATGGATCCTTGTTGCTGGCATCGATGACCGACTTAATCTTCTCGAAAGATGCTTTGTGGATAACAGGGCCCATGAAAGCTCCCATGTCCTCGGGAGAACCGATCGTGATCTCGTTGATCTCGGACTTCAACTTCTCCAAGAACTCCTGTGCCCGAGACTCAGGCAGGTACAGTCGGGAGGTGGCTGAGCACTTTTGTCCCTGGTACTCAAAAGCACCACGAAGAGTATGGTAAACAGCACTCTGGATATCGGCAGTGGGATGGACCAAGTGGAAGTTCTTGCCACTGGTCTCGCCAACCAGACGAGGGTAGTCCCGGTAGACCTTCTTGCCAATATTTTCGCCGACCTGAGCGTACAGAGAACGGAAGACATCCGATGAACCGGTAAAGTTGAGACCACCAAATTCCCTGCGTCCGAGCACTGTCTGTGTAATCTCTTGCGCATCACCTGTAACGAACTGGATAACATTGGGAGGCAGGCCAGCTTCCAGGAGAATCTTGTAAACGAGCTCACTCGCGTACACGTTCGAATCGGAAGGCTTCCAAACGACCACATTGCCCATAAGAGCTGGGCCGCTAATTAGGTTTCCGCCAATAGCAGTAAAGTTGAAAGGCGACACTGCGTAAACGAATCCTTCCAAGGGTCTGTAGTCCACACGGCTAGAGAACAGTTAGTATTTGAGCGTCCCAAAGTTCAAGCTTTGCACTTACGTCCACATTCCCTCAGTGCCGCGGTCGGGCTGCTTCTCCAGCAGCTCAGCAGCGTAGTTGCAGTTCAAACGGAAGAAGTCGGCCAACTCTGCAGCTGCATCAATCTCACCCTGCCAGATGTTCTTGCCTTGTCCCAGCATCGTAGCAGCGATGAGTTCGTATCGGTATTTGCCGGCGACAAGCTCGGCAGCCTTGAGAAAAATAGCAGCCCGGTCGACAAAGGGAGTGTTCTGCCACGCTTCTTTTGCTTCCAATGCTGCATCAATTGCCGCATTTACTTGCGCAGCATTCACGCTAGGGTAGTTGGTAAAGGTAGTGGCATGTTCGGCGGGCAGAGGCTGTTGCAATGTGTTGGAGATCGAGAGCGCTTTGCCTCCGACGTATGCCTGACTCTTGAGCGGCAGTTGTGACTTCATCTGCTTTAGCACTTTTTCGACCTCTGCCCTTTCGGGAGAACCCCTGGTGTAGTCCAGCTATCATGGAAAGAATTAGTATATGCGTGCTATGGGAGTGGGTAGGAAGCCAGCAACTCACGTTGGGCTCATTTCTAGCAGCTGGCAGACGAAAAGGAACGGTCGCAACACCACGAGCTCGAAGAACTGGAGCTCTAGCGGCACGGCGTCCTAGGGAGCGCAAGCTGGGTGAGGGTTGAGACAAAGGTAGTTTGAAGGCCATTGTGATAGTGTCTGGTAACAGAGGCCGTAGAGGAAAAACTGAGCATAGACCTGGAAGAGACGAACATGGTGAACATCATTCTTATGTATGATGCTGGCCATGGTGCTGGCCATGGTGCTTGAGGAGTCAACTGCTTGGCAGACCGATGTTCGGCGTTGTTGCAGCTGGAAGTGAGGAGAGTGAGGAGTAAGATCCACCGATTTGGAGTCCATCCAGCTGGCGGGTAAACTAGCCCGGCACTTGGACCTTCCCGGCTAAGTATAGTGGCGGGTACACTAGCCTTCCGCTGGAGATCCCCCTAATGCGGCATGAAACCGTTCCTTTGGTCTACCTCTTGTTAACGCCATCTTACTTCAATTCCGCATGTCAGCCACATCTTGGTTTGCCTATCGCGTTTAGATAAGCTAGGGTGTTGGCTATCTTATCCACGCAACATTACCGATAGGCTTTCTCACCGGTTAGAGCGAAAAGAGTCACGCTCATGTGAGGGGTGCCCGACTGCCCCTCCTTTCGTACACAGCATGCCTGGTGAAGAGCATTATCGGGCTATAGGCCGGTCAGGTCGACATGTTGCTTGCCATAGCTCCAGCTTACAAGCCTGGTAAATTCTGAGCGCAATAGCCCTAGACCCTTAGGCTTTTCGATGCATCTCCACGAGGTATGAAAGCTCTCCAAAATTCAGCACAAAACTGGGCACCCCTTGGCATGAAGCCAATTGGAGACTGAAACCCCTGCTGTTGAACTGACTGTATCTATTTAATCAATTATCTCTCTTCCAGGGTGTATTTGAGTGCCTGGAACTTCGGAATGTCGCCTGAACGTGTCACCACGGAGCCATTGCACTCTCGTGGCTGGGATAATGACTGGCTCAGGCAGTTAGCCGGCGATATAGTCGCAGGATCACTGTCTGCAACGATTATCGCCCCGATCACAACAGTTATCGACCGGTACGTATCTTGAAAACGAACCAAAGAAACCATGTGCTGATATGTCGATTTCAGGAGCGTCGTGGAGAGGCTGTCCTCAAATAGATCCATCCTGCATACACTTCGCACACATGCCATTTGCTCCATCCTCCAACCAAAAAAGTTTTACTTCTCCCGACCTTTCTTCATCGCTTGGTCTCTTTACGCCGCAACCTACGCTACCGCAAATGCCACCGACACAAGCCTCGACCAGCTTTCCAGAATCAGAGAGAAATCAACAAGCGCGAGTCTCGTCGCAACGTTCAGCTTCCTCCCAACATACGTCGTCAATGTGTCCCTGGGAATCCTAAAGGATATCAGGTTCTCTCAGATTTACGGACACCCAGACGGTCGTCTCAAGCAGCCACCTCCCATCCCAAGACTCGCGTACATGGCATTTCTTTTCCGCGACAGCATCACTATATCCAGCTCGTTCACGCTGGCTCCGCAGGTGGCCTCATTAGTTCCAGATTGGATCACTGCAGACCCGCATACCAAGAGAACTGTGACCCAGCTCGCTCTCCCCGCCTTGGTGCAATATGTGAATACGCCGTTCCATATGATCGCGTTAGATGTTATTGCTCGTCCGCAAGTGGCCACGATAGCAGAAAGATCCGTTACGATACGGAGAGGCTATATGCAATCATCGTCGCTGAGGGCAGCAAGGGTTCTACCGGCATTCGGGGTGGGGTGTATAATCAATACGGATTTGAGGGCATCTCTGCACAGAAGATGGATGGTTAGATAGGGCAAATACCAGTGCGGGGCACAGAAAACAAGAATAACTTATCTCTCCACTTGATTGTCATGTCTATCAATTTCGCGGGCACGTATCAGGTTCGCGGCAGTCGCCGGACGGTTCCTAAGTATTTGGGCCCGTTACGAGGATCAGCAAAGCGAGTAGCCGAGTGCAAATGAAGATGCCAGATACGGCTGCACTAACCCTTGGCTCCCGGGAGGGGTAACTCGTAGCGTGCAGGTATGGATGTTATTGCTTTTGTGTATGGTAAGGACGGGTATCGGCTGTTGGCTCGATGCAGCAACCCGCTATCTCTCCAGCGCATACACTAACCTCACCTGCAAGGTTTCACTAGGGCTGTGAATAGCTTAATCTCTATCCCTTGGCCACGCTTCTGTGCACTCCTGCTCCACATGCAGTTGAGCGATCCGCTCACAACAGGCGAGGGAAGAGATAAGTGCCCAGGCGCTATCGAAGCAATACTGATTAGCCAACGACTACTCGACCCGAACTATCATATCTCATTGACATGTTTTCCCCAGACGCTAATCAACTATGCTTATCCCCGCATCGCTGAGCCTTTCCCGTTCCGACACTCCATCCAATCAGGCTATGGATCGGCCATATCTATCCATGAGCTTCCGCTGTGGAAAAGAACAGCCACCGGAATTCACTATCAGCGCCCAGCAGGTAGCCTTTGAGGGTCAGAAGGCCCAAATACACGTATAGGAAATACGTCATGCTAGTGGAGATAAACCGATGTCTCGCAAATGGTCCTTGTGCATTGGTTGACTGCAACCGTCAGGTCGACATGATCATGGATGCCTCAGGCAGACGGCATATTGGCCTCTCACTGGGTCAATAGCATGACCAGGTGCAAGCCAACTTGGCTCAAATAGGCCAGATGTTCTCGAGTCTCACCTGCAAATCTCACCACTTCTTGTGCTGAGTCTACTGTCCTCACTTCCTCTTAACACTTTCATATAGGATACCCATTTAGTCCTACCACTTGGTCATCTTGGGAAGAATGAGTGCTTCGATAGGACCCAGAGACCTGGCAGAGATTCATGACACTCCTGCGTATGACTACGGACAGGATGTGGAGAAGAAGCAACTGGATGATACATCCCCTGAAGAGGAAGATCCATTTGGAAATGAAGAGTTCGCAGAAGTGAAATATCGGACGATGGGTTGGTGGTAAGTTCTATATCCCTGCCCCTAGACTACGCCTTGGCCCTGTATCTGACCCTTCTTCGCAACATGCAGGAAAACAGGGATACGTGAGCCTCAACCCTATTACAGTCACCCAAAAGACATAGACCCCTAACTCCTATTGTCTACAGTCATGGTCGCAGAGAATGTTTCCATTGGAATTCTATCCCTTCCATCCGCCTTTGCAACGCTGGGATTTGTCCCGTAAGTAACTTGCTACACTTCTAGACGAAAGCTAAGCCTACTTTAGGGCTCTGATCATACTAATTGGAATATCCGCTATATCATGGTATACGGCCTACATTCTTTGTCAGTTCAAGTTACGATACCCCCAGGTCCATAGCATGGGAGATGCGGGTGAAATCATAATGGGGCGATTCGGACGGGAACTGCTTGGTATCGGCCAGCTACTATTCCTTATATTCGTCATGGCCAGTCACGTCTTGACCTTCACGGTTCTCATGAATACGATTACCGAGCATGGTACCTGCACAATCGTGTTTGGTGTTATTGCACTGGTTGTCAGTTGCGTTGGTGCCTTACCACGCACCATGGACAAGGTATATTGGATGTCGATTGCATGTAAGCATATTATAGGGTTTCCCACCTTTCACACTTCAATTTAACTATGATGCTAATTCAGTATCTCTATAGCATTTCTCAGCATTGTGGCAGCAACTATGGCCACTATGATAGCGGTCGGCGTAGAGTACAAAGGCCACATCCCTCTTGCTGCGACTACCCATCTCAGTTTCAACGAAGAATTTCTGGCAGTCAGCAATTTGTTCTTTGCTTATGGTAAAGCCCCGGCTAATCGCAACTTGTGAGCAATATAACTAACGTCACGATAATCAACAGTCGGTCATGCGTCGTTCTTCGGCTTTATCTCAGAGATGGACAAACCTCGAGAGTTCACCAAGTCCATATCGGTACTTCAAGTCATTGATACCTCGCTATACATAGCTAGCGCAGTGGTTATATACCGCTACGTAGGTGCGGACGTTCAATCCCCTGCATTAGGCTCTGCGGGGCCCCTAGGAAAGAAAATCGCCTACGGGCTGGCTATTCCGACTGTATGTTAACTACCGTATCTTTTGGAACGGCTACTGATTCATGTCCTCAGGTCCTTATTGCGGGAATTGTCAATGGCCATGTAGCCAGCAAGTACGTGTACGTGCGTGTTTTCCGCGGCACAAACCACATGCATGAACGGACATTGCTCTCCATCGGCTCATGGGTCGCTATTGGATTGATTTCCTGGGTAGTTGCCTGGGTCATCGCAGAGTCAATCCCAGTCTTCAACAACCTTTTGAGTCTAATTGTACGTGGTAGTATCTGTTACAAAATACACATGCTAACCTCGATGATAGACTGCACTTTTTGGCTGTTGGTTCGCTTGTGAGTTTCAGATATTCTAAGATGCTATGGAATATACTAACCACATCTTATAGATGGGTTCCCTGCTATCTTCTGGTTCACCTTGAACAAGGGCCAATGGTTCGCATCAACCAAGAAAATATTTCTTACCGTGTCCAACACGTTCATTTTGGCCATGGCAATTACCCTTGTATGTATCCCCTATTCTTAAGAGGATCCTGTCGCTAATGTCTTTTACAGTGCGGTCTCGGGTTATACGTATCGGGCGATGCTATCAGCAAGGATAGTGGCAGTGGTGTCTGGACGTGTGCTAACAATGCTGTTTGAATGACCTATCCTCAACCATAGCTGATCATCTTTCATGTTACTCTCAGTCGTTCAGCAATATACTTCTCTTGTTGTGATGATGGTTTTGATGATCAGTTAGTTCTACTCGATTGTATGATGATGTTTCGAGCACGTGCTTTTGTATCAAGCAATAAACGTATGTTCTTCTACCGAATGATAACGAATCAGTTCAATATTTCACAATAAATTGAAGAAATTTAAGAAAAATAAGAGAAATGTATAAGCGTCTCCCTCGTGCTTAAACATTCCCCCGTTGTAGCACTATAGATATATCACTAGTTAGTATACCCATTTACTAGACTATTCAGCGTATATACTGACAGTTACACTACTTATTTTATTGACCAGGACCTTTCTAGTCTATCTCCTCAACGCCAAAGTACTATTTGCACAATAGAATCTAATCAGAAGTAAGCTGGTCACTTTTTATACGTAAGATTAAGTTACTAGTAGCGTTTCTCCTATATGTCTTAGACAGTAGAATAAAATGTCAGGGGTATCGCTCGGAATTCCCTATAAGCACCTATGATTCACCTGAATACTCCGTTCAACTGAACACACTTTACAGCCTCTTGTTCTGGGCCGAGGAACAGTTCTTGCGATGGTGGTAACACAATCGATCCTGCAGCCATCGCTTCCATATCTCCATCTCTGTATAGATGAAAGTTGATTTCGGAAGCGTACTTCACCAGCCCAATTCCCTATCAATCAATTGCATAATAGCCATCTCGGCAGGCCACACTTCCACAAAGTCCTGGACTCGCCATGACCAGTCTTCATCCCACTCGAAAATGAAAGGGTGCGATGCACAAAAGAACTCCCAAAAGTCAGGAAACCAGCCAGCATTCTCCCAGTCGACCAGCACAACGTCAAACGAACGCTCACCCTGCTCGTTTGAGCAACTTGTGTCCTCCACAATCATGATATTCTTCTGCTGAACGTCACCATGCGTCAATGTAGGCCGGTGACCTTGAAGAACGCGAGCGAGGTATTTCTCGTAAAAGCGAGCCTTGTAGTCTGGATGATTGTTACGCTCGACTAAGGCCCTATAATTACCCACAAGGCCAGCAACGAAGGCTGGTTCACCAGTGAAAGGCCCTAGAAACTTCTGATCGCCGTGCTGGCTGTAAAATAGGTAGTGATGTACGCCGCCGCCGTCCAGGCCACCGAAAAAGTTGGGCCATGGGCACTCAGCCTTTCGCATGGCGGAGAATATTAGTTGAAGTTTTGCTATAATGCCATCCTTCTCGGAGGGGGTTAATGTTGGCCAGATAGTATCTAATTGCACACCGGGGATGCGTTGCATGACTAGGAAAAGTTGTTTGCCCTCATAGTACATCGCGTACAGTCGAGGGGCTGGAACTTCGGGGACATGTCGTTCAAGATAAATCAATGCCTGGCCTTCCCAGGTGTTTATACAACCCCCATACTTCACGACAATATTGTCGTTAAATGTCACGACCTTGGAGGCCATAGTCTCCCAGAGGACATTGGTGCAGGCGCGGATCTCATCTGTTGTAGGTAGTCGAGGCTGAGGTTGGGATTTCTGGAAGGGAAGGTCCACTGGTTTCCACATTCTAAAGAAAGCAGAGATTAGCGGAAGTATTCTTGAATATGGATGGTCGCCTGGGTGGAAAGGAATCGAATGAGCGGTTGAACGCAGAATAGCTAGACGCTCACACGTCAAACTATTGTGTTGATTCCTAGACCTATTGTGAAATCCTCTTAGATGCTGATGTATTTCAGATGAATGCCTAGAGTTGTACCTACAGATAGACATTTGTTTGTGATACTGGAACCTCGCAGTTATGTGGAATCGGGCTGTGCTGAGGCTACATTAGTCTCCTGCAAGGTGACGTGTACAGCGGCTGTAGATGCCCGAGAAACCGCGTGGAAGAGGGGATTTCTCTCAGCTCACAACCCTGAACTCTTGATTCTGGCCTCTCTACTCAACTCTTCGAAAGTTGTTTATGGACATGGATCGATTTCCCTCACCAAAGAATGCTGACGAAGCTACGTGCGAAGCTCTGCTGTTCCCAGGCTGATGGTGACGCTGACGAGGCCGAACCTGCCATTCCCCATGCGAAACACTCGAATGATGGAGGAAACACCACACCTGCCAAAAGAAGCAATTCTGAGGCTGCTAGCATTCCACCGGATCACGCCGCTACCTCACCTAAGGATCTCTGGCAAGTAGCATTCGACAGTCTGGACCCGAAACAAAAACACTGGCTGTCTAAAGAGAAGACTCCAACCGAAATCATTCGGGATGTCATTGGCGAGACAAAAAGTAAATATACCGAGTATAAGAAGAAAGAGTTGACTATCCGAAGACATAATGGGGGTGAGATCAAAGTCCGCGAAATCGCCCAAAATATCCTGGCGTCCGCATTGAATGCGCAGCAGATAATCACTGCGGTCGCAAGCTTCGACCCAAGTGGACATGGTAGAGTTCTCCAAGCTACATACCTATATACGCAGGATTTTTTAGATGCTGATATTCAACCACAGCGTCAAGCGCCTGGACGATAGTATCGCTAGGTTTGACGGTAGGCGACTCCTTGAAATCTGTTCTGTCGAAAATCGGTTACAGACTCATTAACTCGCTTTTTAGATGGTCCAGAGAGATATTGCGCGCAGAGATGTAATCATAGAAGCCTCCGAATACTTGGCGGAACAGCTAGCATACTTCACTGTCCTAGATAGCGACCGCCGATACACGAAGGCTTCCGTGGACAAGCAGCTAGATGGTGCTCTTGTGGGAGTCTATACAGCAATACTTGAATACACGGTGGAAGTGAGAAAAGCATATCATGAAAGCGGCTTTGGTTAGTTCGAGTATTCGGTCAGGTTTGCAAGGTTTGAGTAACGAATGTCTAACATGCACGTTTCCAGCTCGCATAGGAAGCACACTCATTCCCCTTACCGAACAGCCACTGCAAAAGCTTCGAACAGCTGCGGAAAATAAAACTATAGTGGCTGACAAATGGGCTACCATCACCGATCGCACATGTGAGTTTATCATCTTCAATCATATCCATATCTTCAAAGTGCTCAATCGTGTTAGATCTGAGGGGACAGGCTGCGGACATCCTTACGGCTATTGACAAGACGGTCGAGGAGCTCCAGAAACTTCATTCCACTGTACTAAGTGAGCTCTCCCAAAAGATCCCCAACTCAGAGCACAGTTTTTGACTTTAGCCGGCGTCGAGGATAAAGGAATACTTGAATGGCTATCTCAGTACGACTTTTCCAAAGCACAGAACGACACTCAGTATCACAGATCGCCAGGGACAGGTGATTGGCTTTTGAACTCAAAAGAATATGTGAGGTGGAAGGACTGCCCAGGTAGTATATTATGGTTACATGGAGTGGGTAAGTTCTCTAGACCTGTTTAGATGGAAAATAAATTGACTCAGAAACAAGCGGGTTGTGGTAAATCAGTCATGTGGTATGAAAGACCTGCTAAAAACATGTACTTTCGTACCTTCGGCTGACATTTGATTACATATAGCTCGACAATCATCGAAGACATCCAGCGAGTTTGTATAGATGGTTCGAACACGCGGTTCGCTTACTGGTATTTTCAATTCAATGATCCGTCATCACAAAGAGTTGAGAATATGCTCAGGACGATCATCCGTCAGCTTCATTCGACTCCACTCGACGAGCCTATCCGGAATCTTTGGAGCGACTATGGTACCAAAGGAAGCAATCCAAGCAATACAAGGCTTCAGGAGACTCTTGAAATACTGCTTGCTGCCAACAAAGGGAGAATTTTCCTAATTTTAGATGCGTTGGACGAGTGCCCCGAGGCAGTCAATCGCAAGGAAAGGAGTCTTCTGTTGCCACTGCTTACTGGACTTCAAAAGAAATACAGTGATAAAATTCATATCTTTGTGACTAGTCGACCAGAGCCAGATATAGTTGATCACCTCGTGGAATGTACAGCCTTAGACATCGAGGAAAATCAGGGGTCTGATATTTCGGCCTTCGTCAAGGACAGGGTTGAGGCTCTGGACGACAGGAGAGCTCCAAAGGAAGTGAAAGCACAGATAATTCAGGAACTGCTACAAGATGAGAAAAGGTATGCTGCATCTCTCTAGCTAGTGCTATTGTTAATATAGATACTCTTTGGCGCAGGCGATTTCGCTGGGCAGACCTTCAACTGAAGCGTCTCGAAGAATGTCGCAACAAGTCTCAAATCATAGAAGCATTGAGAACAATGCCACAAACGTTGCACGACATATATCTCTCTGTGATAGAAAGAGTCAACATGAAACCCTCCGATGTTATATATGCCAAAACAATCCTCACCTGGCTCTGTTTCAGTGTCAGACCTCTCACCCTGACTGAAGTAGCAGCGGCAGCAGGTCTTGAGGTCCCAGAGGACGTGATCAAAATCTGCACGACTTCATTCGTCACATTTCGGCGCTCGGATAACGAGATCAGATTAGCTCACTTCTCCGTGAAGGAATTGCTCGTGGGTAGCGCGAATACTGGTCAATGGTACCAACTCTCCACCTTGCATGGGCACGCCATGCTAGCTGAGCACAGCCTGAGATTACTCCTGCAAAAGACGAGGAGGTTGTCTATACAGGAAGTGAAGCAAGAAGCGCTGCTAAACTATGCTGCTTGTAACTGGCACGAGCACTTCAAAGCTTCCGCTGTTACCCCAAGCCCAGCACTCGAAAACCTCCAAGAGAAGGTGGATATGCTATTTCGTCAATCAACTGCCTACCGCAACTGGCGTTATATAACGACATTTTTCACGGAAGGAGATGTACAGCCGACCCCTATCGGTATCGCATCGGGCTTAGGGCTCATTCAAACTGTGATTGGTTTACTAGAAGAAGGCGCGGACCCTTTAGAGTGCTTTGCATATCGAATTGATTGGGATTTTATCCAGGTTGTAGAAAACGCGTTACTGATGGCTTCTAAAAATGGGCATCTGGACATACTGGATCTACTGCTGCACAAGGTGTGCGTTTCTATTGATCTAGCCGAGGGCATAGTGAAAAGTGTTCGATGCCATGCTTCTGAAAGCAAGAAGCTGGAAGATTTATTTGACACGTTCACAGCTTCAGGTGCTATTTTCACTAGAACCGAGAAAAAAGGACTTCAGATAGATGAGCGCGTTGTTGTCGCTGCGGCGAGGAACGAGGTTTGTGGCACGAAACTTGTGACCGTCCTCCTTGATCAGTACGAAGGGACAGGAGTTGCGCTCGTGCCTGTGACAGAGAACGTGTTGGAAGCGGTGCTACAGAACATGGAGTGTGGAGACGATATTTTGCAGCTTCTTCTCCAAAGGCGAAATGATGATGTCAAAATCTATCCACGAATCAAGGAGATGCTGAAATTCCCGGACAATATGAACGTGCGCGCAATCGCAATACTTCTTGCGCAACGGCATGCAGAAACCGTGATAGATGAGCAGTTCATTGCTAATCTTGCGAGATACGCCCGCGGCACTGAAATGGAAATACTATTAAGTGTATTGGACAACGATTCGATGCTGACCGAGAATGTTCTGGCGAGCGCTGTTCAAAACCGTAGCGGTGTCGGTGTCTTGCGTCAGATTCTCCGGCATCGACGGCATTGGCCACCAGTTAGCGAGGATCTTCTGTGTGAAGCAGCGTGTAACAGAGGTAGCAAAAAGCTGGAAGCCTTGCTAGATGATCGTGGTCTGGATTTTGCAATGAGCGAAAGAGTCATGCTGAAGATTGTAGGCAACCGATTTTATGGAGCTGAAATGCTCGAAATGCTCCTGCGCAGGCAGCAAGCAGGATTTATTGTCACTCCCGCAATGCTGGACACGGCAGCCTCGCAAGCAAGGGCTAAACATGTTGTTGAATTATTTATGAACAACGGAGGCTTGAAAATTCCAATCACTGAAGGCATGATGCTCAGAATTTCTTGTGATGACTTGCTGTGTTATCTACTGGATCTTGAAGAAAGGTCCCAGATACATCCTCTTCCTATCACAGAAAAGTTCATATTGCATGCTGTGAAAACCTTTGAGCCTGACAGTCTGAAGGCCATCTTCTGCAGCAGACCAATGATCTATGTGAGCGAAGATATGTTTGTCGAATCATGCCGTGGCTATGTGTCGACTTTGGCGTTTTTGATGGAACAACCGCATAGCCAATTGCCAGTGACGAGCATGATCGAAGCTCTGGAAAAAGAACATGGTCAAAGGCCTACAGAGATACTTCGGTTTCTGTTGAGCGAGAAGTCCTTTGAAGTTGACCATGGAATTATAGAAAGATTTGCACATAATGCCTCCGCTTTGGAACTCCTGCTGCAGACAACACCCCGTGTACCCATCACAGAGCAAGCCGCCATCCGAGCAGCTTCCGGTTGGGGCAGGGATGCATTATGCGTTCTGCTCAATGAGCGAATAAATGATGTTCCGATCTCAGAAGAAGTCATGACTGCTGTGGTAAAATCAATTCGTTCAGTTGTAAATTTGCGACGGATTTTGGCACATCATGGTCCACAGGTACCGATCACAGAGAAGGTTCTAGTGGCAGCCTCGACCACATTAGAAGCTTTACAACTTCTGCTTCAAGCACTAGGACCCGAGGCACCTCCTATGATAACCGAGCAAGTTGTTGTGATTGCCACTTGGGCAGATTTGTCCGCATTACCGTGGTTGCTTGAGAAGTATGGCTCGGCTGTACCACTTACCGAAAGAGTCATGGTTTTTGCCGCTGCAAACGGCCTTGACGGGCTACAGTGGCTCCTCCGTGAATGGCCTGGCAATATAGACCTCAACCGCATCTGGAGAGCGATCTGGAAGTTTGATCGAGACTCATCTGAATTCTCTTATCGCCGTAATTTGCCCTCTTTGGCATACATTCACAAGAATGCGGGTAACCATGTTATTCAGTATTCTAAAGCAGTCGATCTCTCTGAGGATGTCTTTATGGATGCCCTAGCCTCATCTGCTTTTGATGAAAATGAAAATGAGTACAGTGGCTTGGTTCCTCTGATTCGTATATGTCTCAAACAGAGGCTACCTGTTTCCGAACCAGATCGGTTGGTAAAGGCAGTGATGGATAATTGTGATGCTGATCTTATCGAGGCTATCCATAAGCTTGTCGAGGGGTTTGAGTTGAGAGCCGAGCTCATTGAAGGGGGGTTCGGGGACTTGTTGTTATCGCGCATTAGAGAGAATCATGGCATATCGGCGCCTGGGCAGTAATGCAGTCTAGGTTATGTTCATATTTTGAATGTTATTGTTGTGGTTCTGCTATAAACGTCAGTACCTGTTGGGCTGTATTGGTTGAGCCCTCAATGTATATATAGTTTTCGATAACTAAAGGACCGCAAGATGACAAAACTAGGCTTAATAGGGACCCAATTGCCACTGACACTTAAACATAGATCTACACACATTACCCAACAGAAAGCTCATACTTCCACACATCCCACTATCTATATTACTCACACACACAGATGCATATGCTGATAGATCCGAGCAGATCTACCTTACGCCCCTGAAAACAATAGAAATCTCTGGTTTAGCGCTGGTAATGCCTTTGGACCTAGAGCATGCAGCAATATTTTGATCAACAGCCCGCATAGAATGAGTGCCCTTCATATATACACATCTACTTCGAAGCCAAAAGGGTCTGGACATTTCTCCACTATCTAATCCAGATTCTCCATCACTGTGAATATAGAAATGATACTTCTCGAGCTTATAAGTCTGTAATCTACGCCCGTAGGCTCCGATAGTGTCCACAATATCCTTCGGACATGTCCACGGAAGCGTGTACGAGCGGGAAATATCTTAAGAAACGCGAATTCCATTTTCTTCAGAGGGGATATGCAATGGACATGGGATGCATATACCTAATTCCCATTTTCCATACCTAATTCCCATTTTCCCCCAACCAGATCGATCATCGTTTCCTCTCTCGATATGTGCTGAGCATGTGAGACTCGTCATTCGACATCGCCAGGGAGATTGTTTAATATGTTTCGCTTCTTAGGTCCGCAACGACCTCTCAACATGACGAATTTAGGGTTCCATGCGTAACTATCTTTTTTCTGGGAATGAGATCTTCCGTATGTTGATATTGATATTGGTTGTGCATTCGATCTCATCAAATCATGACTAACGAGGGGGCGGAATCGGACTAAACCCCGGACTGCGGAATAGTTGCTGACTAGCTACTTACAACTGTACTCCGAATCCGAGACTAGAGCCTCTCCTTTCTTGGTAAGGGAAACAGTATGACACAAGTGGTGGGTTTTCGGTTAAATAACGGGTATTTATACCTCTAAAATATGAAGCTTTCATCTACCATTCATCGTCTCTCTATACACAATTCTACGTCTCCAAAAATGGCCTACACTTGCACTCTAGCTGTCACTACACTGTGTAGTACGGGTAAGCTCCCCCAACCTGTGTTTTCTACACCAACCCGTCTCTAATGATGCACTGCTACATTAGATCATTTTAGATGTGAATGGAGCAAGGCCGACCCTGTCAAGGGCTTTTATGGCCAGAGACACGAGTCTCTCAACGTCGTGCTTTATCCTAAGAACACCTTTACCCAGACCGAAGGCATCAACGGTGTTGCGTCAGCAGTGTGCTATGACGATGAACGGAATGATGGCAAGGAGCTCAACACTCCACAGATCCTGGCACCAGAAATTACCAGCTTCATCATCGAGGTTATCAAGAAATGCAAGAAAGGCGTTGATGATAAGTTCCCGGTCATCATGAACTTTATTTTATCTCGGGAAGACGGCTATCTCGCGCGGTCTGATTTCTTACAGCAACGCCTAAAAGGGGTGAAGCGTGTTTCCTGGGTAGTAGGATTCTTGCGTCCACTACAGAAAGTCACAACCCCACGAGTCCAGTTAAATGGAACGGCGCATGATCTGAACATGCTCCTATCGATGTCCGTAGGTGCCATCCTACTTGACACTAGCTCTAGCTCTAGTCTTCACGACACGCTGGATAGTATCGAAGAGGCATTATGCAACCGGATCTCATACCCATGGGTAGTCCCCACACTGATTCACCGGAAACGCCTTGCGTGGGTGGAAGGTCGCAAAGACGCGGATGCCAGTCGACGCATGTACGAGGCGGCAGCAGCCTTAGGGATCACTCTAGTGATCATTGACAAGCCGGGTCACTGGCTGCAGGATGACCACGGGCCGTACGCCCATCTCCGAGAGGGATTCATTGCCACAAATATCGACGTGGATGAGGGGTTCGTGGATAGAATTGTCATGGCGGTCCGCAGCTACGACAAGCTCATTGATGGCATAATGACAGTGAGCGATAGTCGCTTAATCGGAGTGGCTCGAGCGTGTGAAATCCTTGGATATCCTACATCCCCATCGTCGGCCTATGTGCTGGCCGGAGATAAGTATCAAACTCGAATGATGGAGCCAGACACGCACGGGGCTTTCCGGGTCTTTGGGACGGATGAACTGGAGAAAGTCCTTCGGTCTACCGAGGTGACGTATCCTCTCATCGTCAAGCCTTGCCTGGGATGGGGAAGTCAGGCTGTCACCAAAGTGTCCACGGAAGTTGAGTTATTTGAGGCGGTCGAGAAAGCTTGCGAGTGTCACGCATTAGCTCCGCAGCAGCGGAGTGATGCCGTTATTGAGCCATATATCGATGGTCCAGAAGTCGATGCCAACTTCGTTTTGCTAAATGGCGAAGTGATCTTCTGCGAGATCAGTGATGACTTCCCGAGCCCAGGCGATAGGGACGCTGCACAAAGCCATAACTTTGTTGAGACTATGGTTCATATGCCCTCTGCCCTTCCACCGCATGAGTTTGAGGCTGTCCGCGATACATTGCATCAGAGTATCCTTCGTCAGGGATTCTCAACTGGTACATTTCATTGCGAAGCGCGGTTGCAGTATTCGAGTCATGAATTTCGACAAGATAACAACGGGTTTGAGGACTTATACCCTCGGAGAGATGCTACCAATGATGGAAAGAGTGTGCAAGTGTACCTCCTTGAAATAAATGCTCGCCCAGCTGGATATCTAGAGACTGTTGGAGTCAACTTAGTCTATGGGGTGGATTATTTCGCCCAGCAAATGCTCTTTTCCGTCAATGATGAGTTTCGATACAGGGCTTTATGCCACCCATTTTCTGATGGGCCTCGCTCCAGCCTCTCGATACTCGTACTCCAAGAAGACGTTGCTGGGATCATGAAAACCGAAGATGCTACAGCGGAGCTCCTGCGCCAGTACCCCGAACTGGAGCCACATGTGCCGCTGTACGCGACAATCAAGAAGAAGGGAGATAGACTAGTTGGTCCAAAGTCAAGTGAGGTTCACTTCATTGCGTGGATGTTGGTCACAGCTCAGAAGAGGCGCGAGTGTCTGCGGTTGGTGGAGCAAATACGAAGGAGTTTTCGCTATGAAGTTGAATAGCATCTTCTAGCCTATAGTGACGGTTCCTATTACTTGGTCCAGCGAAAAATAAGTCATTTCTGAACCTCCTAGTCAGGCTTAAGATATAAGCCCTCGCAGTATCTATCTCGTGTTGCTGTTGCTGTTCTCCATTTGAGCGAAGATTTCGCGTAGCATGCTGCCAGTGTCCTGAGTGCAATGGGAAGAGATTGAGAACGAATCAGAAGCATATGCGGAGGACTCCAGGGACTGTCATTGCGGCTGCAGTTTTAGTCTAGCTCTCAATGCATGTCCCCGTCGTCTTACATTTCTGTCCCACCTAATTCTTCATATTTCTTGTTTATCCAACGTATCTTCCTTGTATCTTTCATAGTCTATCCGACTGTACGCTCTGGCCTGACCAAAACTCTATCACTACCACCACGTGTTTTTAGCCCGCATCTCTACCCCTCTGCATCTCACCTACTCCAATGTCTCAACAAAAGACATCCCCACTCAAGACCTACTTCGACGAGCTTGAAGAAACGAATGGTGATGATGAATGCAGGGAATGGCTAGACAGTCTTTTCGACGCACGAGCCGAACTAGCAACATTCGTCGCTACGCGCCGGGAAGGCAGAGGAACCGGAACCTACGTTGAACTTCTCAAAGGCTCCTTCAACTTCAGCTTCCGGTACACCTTCAGCGATGGACGACCGGACACATTTATTCGGTTCCCCAAGCCGGGGCACACTGCTACGGCTTACAGGGATGAGAAGGTCACAAACGAAGTCCAAGTCATGGAATATCTCCGTCAACACACCGATATCCCCATCCCCCGTATTCACAGCTGGGGCTTAACCGCCGATAGTCCACATAACCTTGGACCATTCATCATCGTGGACTATGTCACCGGAACCCTTCTATCAACCATCTTGAAACAGCCAGATGAAGAAGACTTGTATCTAAATCCGAACATCGACAACACACTCCTAGACAAAATCTACTTTCAAATCGCCCGCTACCTACTCCAAATTTCCCACCTCACATTCCCCAAAATTGGAGCTATCTCGAAGGACAACACATCCAACACATCCAACACATGGCACGTTCCCAACCGCCCCCTAACCTACAACATGAACGAGCTAGTTACTGTCTCTGGCTACCCTGCTGATAAATGGCCAACTACGCCCTTTGACCGCACCAGCGATTACCTCGCCTCCCTTGCAAATGAGCATCTAACCCATCTTTGGACTCAGCGGAACCTAGCCGATGATCCAGACATCGCTCAAAACAGGTTCATTGCCCGCCATCGCTTCAAACAACTCATCTCCAAATACTACCCAACAGAAAACGAACCATTCATACTCTTCTGCGACGACATGCGACCTTCGAATATGCTCATAGACCCAAAGACACTCCAAATCACTGCCGTTCTGGATTTAGAATTCACTAACGCCATGCCGGCTGGGTTCTCGTATGATCCGCCTTGGTGGCTGTTACTTTCTGGGCCGGAAGTGTGGCTTGAGCGTTGTGCATTGGACGAGTTTCTCAAACTCTATGAGCCCAGGATGGAACAATTCTTGCATGCTCTAGCAAGGGTGGAGCGCGAGATTGAGTACAACCAGCCCGGTCATCTGTCTCTTTCTGCCAGGATGCGCGGTTCATGGAGTACCGGTCGGTTCTGGTTCGATTATGCGGCAAGGAAGAGCTTTGATGTTGACCTTGTTTATTGGGCCACTCTCCATTCCGCTGGTACTGGTATTGAAGGGCTTGACGAGAAGGCACGTGCGGAGCTGGAGCCATTCAAGAGGATGAAGATGGAGCAGCTGAAGGCGTACAAGGAAGAGTACTCTGCTCGGTTTTCTTCGGCTATATAACGGACAATAGGTGTTGTTTTCTATTTCGGTAGTCGTTATTTTGCTTTCTCATCCTGCTCCCTGGTAGCTACATCATTATAACAAGTGTGCGTGATCGACAGTGACGTTAGTACTTATCAATGTAACGGGATAAGGGGCTGTATTCGATTCTTACTCTATCTATTCTCTTGGAGAAGAGAGATTAGGAGAAAGAGCAAGACCGTAGATGAAGGCCGTGTAGCCAGGCACCAGGGATACAAAGACAGTTCTAAATTAGGTGGAGGATATGTCCAAGGTGATCATGATGCATCGCTGTTCTCATTCGTGTTCCCAGCCTGCGGGTATCAAATTCTAAAGATTTTGGAGCAAGACACTAAAAAAATATAACACAGGTATATGAACACAGAGAAGAAAAAGACGAAGCCATTGACAAGCATAGTATCCATCGAGATGAAGCTCGGACATGCTTGTCATGGGTAGAGAGCTAAGCTAAGAGCCGTTACTCAACAGCACAAGCAATAGCTTACTCGGTAGGAAAGCCAGCATTTCGTATACATGACGTGGCTAGTGGTTAAGCAAGGGCGTTAGATTTAGGTCGAGGACGGAAACTGGTGGGTGATGCTGCGAGGTTGCCGAACGGGCGGTCATGGGAGCTTCTTGCTCGTGTCAACCGGCAATGTGCAAGCACCTGATGATATGCCACTGATGGTATGTGGTCATATTGATTTGTAATGACACGTGTTATATAGGTAGAGCCATTCAGTGTCCTACTGGCGGAGCCAGCTGGATTGATGAGTAGGAGTGTAGATTGGTGTAAAGCGATTCTTGATGACAGCTTATAGAGACGGGTCATCCTTCCAAGTTCCTGGTTGACATGTCAGTTTCAAGTCAAGCAATAGGAAAACATGTGGCATACCTTCAAAGTGATGTTTCACGAATGCCATCGGATCATCAACATCCCCAGCACCCATTTGGTGCACTCCCGGGCTGAAGCTGGTGATGGGCAAAACCACCACGTCTCCCACCTTCTTATACCCCTCCTGACCTGTAAAGTCCTCGTACGTGATGTTCAACGTTGAGCCGGGTTCAATGTTGAAATAGTCAGGATCGTTGAAATACCGGAAAACGGCATCCGTCCAAGCGCCCGGGCCAGTGTACTCCATGACAGTCTTATCCATCTTGCCAGTCTTTAGAATACCCGCCTTCTTCATTCGCAAGGTCTCCTCCGTGATGTAGGAGACAATATCGCGCATGATGGGGTGTCCGGGCTTGGCTTGAATGGTCCATTGGCAGAACTGGATTCTGCGCGCATACCAGTCATGCCAGTCGGGGCGGTCAGGATCCGCCTCAATGCCCACCACCGCTCCAACTGTAGCCAGATCCAACTCTGCTGGCAGCCAGTCAGACGCTGGCTTCAACGCCGTCGTATCAATATCGCTGTAAATTCCACCCCGCGCGAGCAGGATCAAGTATCGGAAAAAGTCGGCCTTCAAGACGGGCAGCGGCATAGCATCGTAGGCCTCGAACACATCCGGAACAGCACCGTACAGGTATTTGATCAGATGGCGTTGGGTATCATCGGGGACGACCTCGTGGACAAATCCGGGATGCAGCTCGGACCAGCTGGACTCCGGATCACGAAGGCTTTCGCTGAAGAACATGGAGGAGGGCGCATATTTCCACGTCTGCCAGATGAATGCAGGAAACTTGGCTTCCAGATCGTAGGGAAAGTGGTAGCGCAAGCGCTCGCGCAAGGGGGCGCTCGGTGGCGGGGTCAGCGGCAGCTGTTGTACGGTGTCCCTCGTTCCACCTTTTCGATCATTCTCTGCATGGCCGTCGTAATCCTGATTGTATAGGTGTCCGGCGGAGGCGGTCTCTGGGGACGGGAGGGAAGAGGCGGGATGCGACGATCGGAGGTAGACGATAAAGGTAATCAGAAGCGCCGCCGCGAGTAGCGACTTCCGAAAGGTGAGCATCGCTATGGAGATATGAGAAGATCGCTAATTAGGGTGGATAGTCACACAGGCGCAATGAGCTGGCAGACAGCTGAGTTATGTAGAACCGCAGCCGGTCTTCTCCGCAACTCCGCCGACGATCAAAGCAGATCAACGCCAGGCAACGATAAACGCAAGATCGATATGTATATCGTGTCAAAAGCCGTTTCGCCAGAAGTAGTGTCAGCAATTTCGCATAGCTAGCTGTTCTGTGCGATCGTGCCACTGCAAGGTTTTAGGGGTGTTTCGTAAGAAAAGCGTCAAGACTCCGGGGGCCGCGCGGTCGCTGTGGTCGGGGGTCGGTAGGCGCCGTAAACAAAAGAACCGCAATTGATTGGTAGGGATAGCACAGCTGTCTTGCCGATTGAAGGAATTGCTAGGAGGCTAGAAGCACATCAAGGGCAAGAGCAGCAGAGCAGACAGAGGCCAGCTGGTGCTGGAAGAGGAGTGAGGAGCCGGCGAAGAAAAAGGTGGTTGAGCTTAAGGCTAAGCAGCAGCAGTGGAGCCGAGTGACGACGGCGAAAGAGTAAGTCGTTTGGTGGCGTCAGAAACGGCGGGCACTTCGGGCTGATAAGCATTCGACCATTCCACTCTTTGCCGTCTAGAATGCGGTCGTTATTCCACAGCGTGCAGGAGAATATTTCCTGGACACTAAGTACACCACCAGAAGAATTAATACAATTTAATTCTGTTTTGTGATTAAATTTTAAAACCAGGGGTTGTAGTTCTGCATTATAAGTTCCGACCCAGTCATCAAACGCGTCGCTAAAAATTGCTGGATGGCATACGACGTTGGCATCCACACACCCTCGTTCGTCTGCATCCGCAACAGGAGATGATCGGCTAAGCCTTGTCAGATTGATTGAATGCTTACTCGTCTGAAGTGCTTGGTTCGCAGTTCCCTTGGCACGATGGTTTGTCTCAACATGCGATGCGGGATGATGGTTGTGTTGCCGATTAACTTCGCATCCGAGGTGGTATCGCCTTCGTTTTCCCCACAAATCGGGTTGGTGGTTGTTGGCCGTTTGCAGCCAAATGTCGCTGTGATCACAACGATTTTAGAAACTGTGCCAGGTCCACTACGCGGTCTAGATCTTTGCGCAGTCAGCAGTCCCTGCTGCAATAAGGTTACCTTTATCTTCAGGCGACCCTTTTTTGGGTGAAAGGGTTCATGTTTTCGCATCCATCTCTACTCCGAATCGTGTCCCCATTCACATCGGAGTTAAGCTGAGGGGCACACGAAGAAGAGGTGGTTTACGTAGCCTGAAGGGTGGACACTGCGTCAGCCTGGTGAAGCCGCGTCATACGCTGGGCCGGCTGCTGCACCCCCGACTTCTTGGCTCCGGCGCTTAGTAGATGAATTTGTAGGGAGTGTTGGAATGACTATTCTGCGTGATAGTGACAGGTGAAAGCCACCTACATTGCTTGACCTGCATGGCTCGTCCACTTACAGGGCGCGGACCAGGGCCAAGCAACAACCACTGCAGCTGTTATTGGCTCGATATCTCCTCCACCACCAGCCACTGGCCATGTCAACTTAGCAGCATACGACAAACTTATCACAATATTTGATCTGCAGTCACGCTATCCTTTAATAACACTGTTAAGTTTGACAACTGAACACCTGGACTTTCCACAGCAAGGCACACATACACACATCTTCCACTCTACGGGTATAAATTGTTTTGCGGTACTCCATAAATTGCCTGGATGCTCCTGGTTCTGTTGAGGAAAAGTCCAGATTCCCTTTTCTTCTCTACGGTCACGTGCAACACGTGGAACCTCCCCAGGCGTTGAATGGCTCTTTGCGGTCTCCCAGGCCCGCTACATACCATATACGGATAAGCGCATCTCCGGACCTTGGATGGGATCCTGACACCTTGAGAAACAATCCCCACGTTGTATGTTACAGTGCCTGAACCGAGTTGTGAACTCTCCCGCAGATGAAACCTTACAATCAGGTTTCTCATCCAAGGCACACGGAAACGAGCTGTGGTTGTAGGTGGCTTGGATAAATCCAAGGTACTGATCGCTATCAATAGAAGTATCACGAGCTAGATGTACATTCAAAGACTCAACCAGAATGCATACATCCGCTCACTATTGTCAAGCACACGATGCAGCTGTACTATTCTTCCCTGCTCTGCTACACCAGAATAGAAGAATGTTGACCTAGCCGCTGAGATAAGCAGGGGATCGAGCGGATCTGGATCTCTCAGAATGGCGAACAGGAATCTGACATTTCCGACGCTGTTGGCAGTGGCTGATCGTCCCGTCCACTCACATCTTAGGAATGGTCAGACAGGGCAAGTCTCGCTCGGCCGGTTTCACCATGACTTGCGTGCTTGACTCCAAACTTTCCTCACCATCGTTCCTATCATCTGTTTGCCATGACCCGTTATCACTGACCTCAAAACCTCTACCTATTTTCCACCTATGGCCCACCTCATTGGCCCAGCTACCTTCTCCCCCTAACCACCAAACACAGTAAGGTAGTAAATGCCACCCTCCAGACCCAAAACAATCCCTGGTTCGCGTGCGCGGATGGCAACATCCTAGCAAGTACACTCTCACCCAGGTGGATACCATGAAAGGCCTCCCATCACTGCTGAACGGCAGCAGCACCAGAAAATGGACACAATCCACCCCATCCACAGATACTGCTGAGGATGAGGGCCAGAGTGGTAGTACTATATCACCCACCAAGCCGCCCTCAGCGGACATTTCCTCAGGCGGCTCAAAAAACCCCATGATCTGGACGCGAAGGAAGATAACATGGCTCATCACCCTGATAGCTCTAAGCGTAGCCATAATCGTGGTGGTGATAACCGTCCCAGTAGTTCTCCTGGTGGACGATGCCCACAACGACGATCCCAGCTACTACAACAGCGCCAATCGTCCAGTCCGCGTCGTGCAAGATTTCCCCGACCCGGGACTAATCCAGGTGAACAGCACGTGGTATGCATACGCTACAGTCGCTACACCAGATAATCCCGATGTTCCTCACGTCCCAGTATCGACATCACGGAACTTCAGCAGCTGGGACTGGCTGCAAGGTCACGATGTCATGCCGGCAATGAGCAGCTGGGAAACGAATATGAATCAGTACGCTCCGGATGTGATTCAACGCGTGAGTAACCCCGCATTCCTCTTTCAATCATTACATATCCAACTGAATATATCGTATAGAAAGACGGCCGCTTCGTCCTCTACTACTCCGGCGAACTAAAAGACTGGCTCCGCCACCACTGCGTCGGCGCCGCCGTCTCCAACAGCACAAGTCCCCTAGGACCGTACATCCCGCACAACAGCACCCTCGCCTGTCCCCGCGACCACGGCGGCGCTATCGACCCCGCCCCATTCAAAGACGTCAACGGGACTCTCTACGTCGTCTACAAAGTTGACGGCAACAGTGTCGGCCACGGCGGAGACTGCAACAACGGCAAGAAACCCATCGTCTCAACACCCATCATGCTGCAACAACTCAACGACGACGGCGTCACCCCCGTCGGTGACCCCGTCCAAATCCTAACTAATGAGAAAGTCGATGGACCGTTAGTCGAAGCTCCAAATATTATCCGCACTGATCGGGGCATCTACTATCTGTTCTTCTCCTCGCATTGCTATACCTCGTCAAAGTATAGTGTTAAGTATGCGTGGTCGACGTCATTGAAGGGGCCGTATACGAGAGCCGAGAGACCTCTATTTCGAACTGGGGACTTTGGATTGAAGTCGCCTGGAGGTGCGACGGCTTCGATTGATGGGAGTAAGATTGTTTTTCATGCTTTTTGCGGGGATTATCGGTGTATGTTTGCTGCGGCGATGAATATTACGGCGAATTATACCATTTTGCCGGCGGCGCTTTGAGGTGGCTGTATTATAGACTTGATAGATTTGGTGATGAAGCTGTTGTGTGTAGAGAAAGGTTAGATGTACATAATTGAATAAAAGTTATAGACCTTATTAAGCACAAGAGGCCTCCATAGTATGTAATACAATATAAGTCCAATGGAAAGGCTGGATTCTCTATTAACCAGCCCACACAGATCACACAAACCCACGTGACACACGCCCCCTCGACCAAAACAGAAAAAAGCAGAAGCAGCCAGACAGCCCTCAGATTAGCTCTCAGGTTCTCACCGGTTTCCAGGCAGATATAATAGTTAATGACTTATGCGAGAAAATTGCACTCGTCAATTGCCGGATACCATGCAAATTTGGCTTTTGATTTCATATGAATTCGTCACTGGGCTGTCTGTTGCTTGTATTCCATTTCCCCCTTATTTGATCCATCTCTTGTTTATACCATGAGTTCAATTTTCATGTCTGTATGTTCTGTGTCATTAGCTGTATGGTATGCATGCACATTTACATGTCATGTTCAATGTGATAGAATGTAAGTATCCATATCACCAAATGGATAGTAACAACAACCTCACTGCGTCTCATGGGCTTGCTTGTAGTTTGTAGTTAGTCGTAGACAGTATATAAGCTGAGATAAAGTATGAGCAATCTCAGTGTTTGATTCGATATCAAAATAGGGGGTAACAGAAAAACAGGTAATAAAAAGGGGAAGAATAAAGAACACAAGCCATCAGATTGAAAACTACCGTTAAAATCATCACTCCTCATTGACCACATGCTTCGACATCGTTATCTTCATGAGAGAAACAGATGGAGCAGTAATGTGTGTATGAGAGTCTCGGAGTAAAGTGCTAGATTTCTTTTGTCATCATTGGCGCGGTGGCATCATGGGATAGAGCAGAGGGGATAGTGTGACTTTTGCAAACGTATCAGAAAAGTTGTTAGTGCTGGTAATAAGAGGAATGATAGCAATAGAAGAGGTGAAAGTGGTCAGTATAATATAAAAAAAATTGAGTGAGGAAAGCAAGGCAAGGCTGAAGGCTATCCCCAAACATTAGAGGATAATTTCCTGCCAACAATATAGAAGGTGAAAAGGGACATGTTGATAATTCAAACAATAATGCAGCTTGGTAATCTCTTAGATCTCTGTTCAATCTCAATCATCCACCACTTGGGTCAGATGTCTTCTTCCATTCGGTCTCCCGAAGGATGAAGTCCACTGCCTGATATGAATCATTAAAGGGTGTCATGAGAAAAAGCTCTTTGTGTGTGGTTTATCGTCATTGAGATTAGAGAAGCCGCTATCCATAGAAGTTCATAGAAAGCAGCTATGGATAGGCAAGAGTCGCGTCGAGCGGCTCATCATCTAAGATATTACACATGTGGTGTGTTGCTTCGCGAACTTGCGCGTGGTTTTTGTAATCAACGCGGATGGCACGTGACCTTGATTTATCCTGTTTGGTGTACACATGCTGATTAATAATAACATGTATAATATGCGATTCACATTATCCAATTGTCTATGTTGCAATATCCTATTTGAATCCATATATACCTATCCCACCAATATATCCACCCAATCATTACCTAACTAGGTAACCGTGCCGTAGTCTATGAGGCAAGCGCAGAATCATCCCCAGAATCATCATCAGGAGGAACCCAATTCCCCTCACTCTCCCAAGTCCCCGGCCTCGTAAAATCCTCATACCAAATCCCACCCAACGCATTGACCTTGATATATCCGAACCGGAAATACTCCGGCTCACCATCCAAATGCCGCGTCCAATTGAATGACTCCAACATTCCATCATCAGACTTGAACGCCCGGAATCGTTCAACGTCGTTAACAAGCACGCTAATACCATCTGCATCCTTATCTACATCATTGAAATTGAACATGATGTTCTGACTCGACAAAATAGCGGGAGCACCAATGACAGGCAGAACGCTGCCCAGTTGCGCGCCGTCCAGCAATGCCGCAGATGTCTGGAGTATGCTGTCGAAGCCCCAGCGCGCAATACCATTGATGAACAGTCCTATGAGGAGGCCTTGGTAGAGCAGACTGGGACGCGTTTGGAGCGTTGTCCCCGGTAAGAAGAGGAGGCTTAGAACGTAGTGGTGGATGCGGAGGTTCATGTGCGGAACAAGCATCAGAGCAATCACACCGCACACCATGATTCCGTAAAGAAGAAGCATTTTTGGCATGCGGCCTTCTCTGCGGAAAGCGATGGCTTGGGTGAGGACGATGGCGACGAGAAGGCCGATAATGATGATCAAGGCGGGAATGGCGCCCGGTTGTTGTTGGATGTCATGTGGTGTGAGGCGTGAGATGGGAATCTTGTCGAATGTGTCGGTGTTGAGGGCGCCGACCCAGCAGCTTCCCAACCAGAGGACAGTCTTGTCCCAGTGTGCGGTGAGGTCTGTCAGAGTTTTGCGGACACAGAAGTAGTACATTGCAAAGCCGACGAAGGCGCAAGGCAGGAACCGTCCTAGGGCTGTGGATACCACTTCATAGTAGTCGGGGGAGTAGGGCGGGTCGGAGGACAGAGCGACCTGGAAGTAGACGATGAAGTAGATGGAGGCGTAAAATGCTGCGGGAGATGTGATGAACAGAGATAATAACGTGGTGACGATGACTGAAAAGGTGAAGAGTGGCCAACGGAGGTCCTGACAGCTTGTTTCGGACGACTCTCCGACAAAGGTAAAGGAGACTGGAAAGTATGAGGCGTATCCAATACTCTCAATCCCGTTTCTTATCACTGACGGAAACTTAGTTCTTTCACCCGTTCGTCGCAAGACGCCACAGCCACCTTTCTGACTGTCTATTAGACCAGCGTGTAGTGCTGCAGGACAGATGGCTGAATCTCCGCGGTAGATGGCATCAGTATTATCACCATCTGCAGTTCCCCCAATAACAAGAGGACGATAATTGTACTCTTGCGGGCCTACAAAGTACGGCTCTAGCAGCATCGCATCTGCGCAACTTGCGGGGCAGCGAAAGGCAAATGCCCCGTTGTCAAAGGGGCGGCAGGAATCCCCATTTAGACCGCAGTCGGTAGAATTTGGCCTGCATAGAGAGATGAGTTTGAGAACATCCTAGAACCACGAGAGCAGCAACATACCATAGTCTAGCGTGACATGATAGCTTGACAGGCACACCGTATCCAGACACCTGCTGGCCAGCTACAGAGGAATGCAGGATGGACAGGAATATGACACCCCAGGTGCATATGCATCCGAGCAATAGCCAAACTTTGGCACGGGTGCTCGGAAAATAACGCTCCACAAGGCGGCCTGGTGCCGTCTGCCAGCGCTGCAACCATGGGGTGATCTGATACCGGTATGGGTATGGCGGGCCTTTAACCCACGCGCGGATCCCAGAAAGTGTACATGAGAATGGCTCTGGCGCTATGCGCCGGGGATGGTGGGTTGAAGTTGGCAATAATGGTTCATTCGTGGTCTCTCGCTGGTCGGGCCGGGCGGAGTCGGAACTTTCCCGCCCAACCGTTATGAACTGACTGCTTTCGGAATCATTCTCATTCGGATCAAAGACGGCCAACGGGTAGTCTTGGGAGGTCTTTCCAAAGGAGGACGATGGAGATCTTGACCTGCTTCTCGAAGGGTGCTCCGGGCGCATTGTTGCTCCGTCAGTATTGTGAGGAAGAACCGCGGGAGAACTCAATCCAAAATCAAGAATGAACGGTTGCTTCGGAAGCTCGCCAGTTAGTCATCATGACTGGATTAGGCAAAACCAACACATGTAGTATAGAACCCTTATTAAGAGTATGGATTTTGAAGAGCTATACCGGTGCGACGATAACTGGCTGAAAGCCGTCATTAAGAAATCGTCGGTGCCACTCAAGTATGCCAGGATGTCCCTCCCCCGAAAACAGTCTGCAGCCTCGCAGGCTTCCATTCTTCCCTATCAAGCGCAATCATTGGAGAAGCGCATATCCGGTTGCCCCTGTCAATAAAAAGAGAGAGACCTGTATAGCTGGTCAGAATTATACCTTACCAGATGCTGGAAGCAATCGCTATTAAAAGCCATGGCAGTAAAAGTTCGCTCCTTACACTAGTCTTCTCGCAGCCTTGCAACCGCCGCATTGAATGATGTATATGTGTTAATCGCATCGAATTTACCGGACATGGCTAGCCCTGTTGTTTGTTAGCTTGGCAAGATAGGGTTTCTTCATACATGAGAAAGGGAGCTACAGAACACTGAATGGTTCTGTGGCATAGCCTGACCATCACG
Organism: Aspergillus luchuensis; assembly: GCF_016861625.1. Lineage (NCBI taxonomy): Eukaryota > Fungi > Ascomycota > Eurotiomycetes > Eurotiales > Aspergillaceae > Aspergillus > Aspergillus luchuensis. The sequence continues at coordinate 5,109,339 of NC_054849.1, forward strand.
CTTCTTCTGATTTGTTGCCTTTCTGTTGCCTTCCTTATACCATGATTTTCAGTGGATATGCCTTTTAGTCTGCTCAAATAATATTTTACAGAACAATTGCGCAAATACGAACTTGCCAAATTGACCGTGTTACCATGGTGGATGACCGCAGCCATTAGCCACCTGACCACGGGTGAGCACGACCCAGCCTCACAGCCTCATCTAGGATACCTCTCGCAGCCTTGTCTCTACACAGATGAGGTATATATTCAGTCATCGAACGTCGATATGAGCAAACCGGAGGATCTTCACTTCAAAACGACTGAGAAGCATTTGGAAGCGTTTCTTCAAGCATGACTTCTTTCCTATTGAGTGATGTGTCGACATCGCCCTCTTCAGAGCCCAAATATGTCACCCAGAAGCAGTGTGTCACTCATCTCAAGCTTCTCTCAGCCTTTGCTGAATTGCGAGATGTAGTTAGCAACAATGACGGGCTTTTCGGGCTTCACGACACAGATGGACATCAAGAGGGTGATGCTCAAGATAAATACCATGCCTTGGTTAAGGAGAAGCGCTGGGCTGTATATGTCGCACGGGCTGTGAAACGATACACAAATTGGTGGTTCCGTTGTCTCCCAAGCCCGGAACCGCTTCCCAAAATGGCAGATATTCGCAGAAATGCTTATGCCAATGTCGTCAAGCCTGAGAAAATAGTGCAATGGCACCAAGATATCCTTCCACCCCTAGGTGAGTGATTCTGATCTCGAATTGACGCACTGCTTGCTAAAACAAGACGTGGGATAGATGTCCTTATGGTCTGGCACTCGCATATGCTGAATCCACGCAAGTATCTCGAAGACTGTATCCGGTATGGCAAGATGTGTGTTTGGGGTGCAGGTTTCCCCTGGGAGCTTCTTGACCAGCAGATCGATGGCACAACTTTTGATTACACGGCAACTGGGGAAGCGTGCCGGTATTTCGAGTTTCAGGTCGGTTCTAGTTGGGACAACCTTCTTGATCCGCTCACTACCATTGTTCAATGTCCGAACTGCGGCACCGAGGTCATCGTCAGCTGGACAGCGGGCCAAGACGTGACAGACGTCAACCTTCCTTTTGACAACTGCACAGGCTTAGCTGACAAAGGCTTCCATGCTGTCTGCCACAATTGTGATTACCTTATTAACCATGACCGGCTGAAGCTGGCCAAGTGGCGTCAGGATGTGCGGTCAGTGCGGGATCAGAGTCGACCTATGCCCGGGTGCTTCTACAACTTACGTGGTGTCCCATTCCCCGTGTCCATGAGCTGGAAAGAAGCAGCATACTTATATCCAAGCCAACTTATCCGGGTTGTGGCGGACGACATCCTGGAGTTTACTGATCCCAAGGCCAATCAATGCCACAGTATCGCCGCAGTGCGCGATTATCTCAGGAAAAGAGTCCAAGAACGCAAAGTCCTGCAGATGGCACACGAGTCACATTTCTCAAAGATTCAGCCCACTCGGGTTGAGAAGATATGCATCCGTCGGATGATCTCTCGATACTGGGATAACTCTAGCCCATTCTCCCTGGACTTGCTCGGCGCTGTCATCAGACAGGGCAAGTTCATTCAACAAATGGACCGTATCAACTGGCTTAGGTCACCGACTCTCTACGCCACCATAAACCGAATGATCCGAAAGTACAGTGTCTTCTTCGGGATCATGGCTGATAACCCCAAAGAAATGGCCGTGCCGACACTAGATGTGGATTTGGCATGGCACACACACCAACTTTCTCCCAGACAATATTACAACTATAGCGTGCGTTTAACCAATAGGCCAATGCAGTTCATCGACCACAATGACAAGGTTGATGAGCTAAAACTAACCAATGGATTTGAATGGACTTGCAAAACATACCGTGAGGTTACCGATGGGGAGATCTACAGCGAATGCGTCTGTTGGTTCTGCGAGGCGATCCGCTATCCCGATCTCTACGGTCATTTCCGCTCATCATTGTTGTGGCTTTCCGATGCTCGCAAAGCCGTTGATGAGTTGCACAGACAGCATGATCATGCCTCTAAGACTGACAGTGGGCCGCACATCTCTATTCACAGTGCTGTTCGCCTTCAGAATAGTGAGGTCAACCGAATCATGAGAGAAACCAAAGCTTTGCAACTTCTAGAAGCTTACAGAAAGTCCCTCAGGCGGGCTCAAAAACATTCCCGTTCTTCCAAGGCGCTTGGATCTGCCATCGCAGCGGTCAGCTCTCTTGTCTTGCCAACCAATCCGACTACGGACACAGTTGTTTCTCAGGACGAGATAAGCATGTTGTCATCCGAGGAAGATGAGGTCAACCGTGAGGATAAAATTCATAAGACCGTCGACGCCATTTCGAATTTCTTCGATGGCATCGAGAAACTTGTAGATGGACTTGAACAGCTGTTCCATGACGATCCTCACTGTACGGATGGATCGCTTAGTGGGCAATGGAATTGTATTTCAGGAACGTGCAGCTCTTCTATCGCGACTGGAAACTGTGTCTCTTGCGGGAATGCAGCTGCTTGTGGTGCTTCTGCAGGGTGCGGTGGCGGTGGTGCTGGAGGATGTGGTGGAGGGGGAGGGGGAGGGGGAGGGAGCTCAGGATGTGGTGGTAAGTTCTTCCTTGTCTTTATATGAGTTGGTCTGATGTATCATACAGGCGGGGGCGGTGGGTGCTGATATCTTAAACTGCGCCATAGCGGTATCTCAGCTCAATCGCCGGAGACATCTGCAGACTTGGTGCTGTATCGAGAAAGCTCGAATAGATCATGACCCTCTTCGATTCGTGACGACGAAAAGGGGCGGCCAGGAACGAGTCTGTAAGGATGTTGTTGCCTTGATCACCTGACACATGCATGTATCTTCACATGATCGCTGTTTCCATATGAAGATATGTAGCGCAGATATTAGATGGAAGTTCAGTAAATTGGTATATGATGCAACTGTTTCAGTTCTGATATTATGATATAGTATATTGAAGCAAATTATCCAAGTGCGCATGCTCGACATCAAATGTCTCGCTTGGCACTCAGACTCATCTCCCGGGGTATAGTAACGAATGGACGCCTCAGTACCTCTAAATAGCAACCATCTCAAACAGGTATAGGTGGGTATAAGCAAAGCAAATCATAATATCATCTCATCTCATCTCCTCAAAGCCTCCACCATTTATTAAAGCAGCATGTCGAGCAAAATTAGTACTAGTGTTGGCGGCAATCATGTATTAGAAGCATTAAGCAACGTTTCACGTGAAAAGAGCGTTAGAGTCGAGTAATTTGCCGGGCGCAAAGCACATGCGCGGCACTTCCAAGACTCCGTCAGATAGCAAATGGACCAGCTAATAAGCGCTGGGACTTTCCCATGTTTAGACGGCAGAACGGCCAAAGAAGCGACGGCGACCACTGATGCGACATTGTTAGTATCGGATTTCTCTCGATTACGGTCATGATATGACTTACTAGGTAGGAGCAGTGCTATCCTTTCTGACACGGAAAGTGAACCAGAGACCCTGTATCACGATCGTCAGTATGCATGTATAAGTCAGCAGGGGGATATACTAAAACATACCACAAGCGCCGAAGCAAGCCAGACAATGGCCGAGATGAAGCTGAACGCTTCAGCAGCCTTCCAGCGACTGCAGGTATTGTTGCGGTAGAGACCACCCCAGTGCCAGATACTGCCACAGCTGAACTTGTGAATGGCGTTGACAAGGATACCGAATGCGGCAAACCACGCAAGGGAGATTATGACGTCAACTGCGGAAAAGGAACGAGTCAGCATTCGCGGAGGGGTCAAGAAGGGAGACGTGACGACGCACATGGCCAGGAAAAGAATCCAGAGGAAAATGGTATGAGCCATATCAGGCCAAGGAGGATTGATAACCCGGCGACAACTTCGGTGTAAATCCAGCGGGCCTCAGGCCATGCGTCACCACTGTATTGGGCAAGGTAGTGACCGATGATACCAGCGACGACCTATTAAAATTGATAACTATGTTAGCGTGTGAAATAGAGAGCAGAACAATTTTTCATGAATCATAATGAAATACATACCGCACCACAAACAATTTGCGCGACGCGAAAGACAATGGAGATTAGGCGGGAGATAACAGGCATGTTGGCGATTAGGTGATGTGGAGTCGATGCAAATGCAGGGTCGCCAATAGTATGATGTAGTAGCTGTTGGAGTAAGCACGAAGTAGATAGCTAGCGTCACTGAAGCAGGAACGAGAAGTAAACCGGTAGAATAGCCAGCAAGAAGTGACGAGAGAAAGAAAAGATGAGGTGGAGGTGTGATTTAAATAATCGAAATGACGATCAAGCTACTCAGAGGAGCCGATGATCCGCAACACGAATTTTCTTGGGCGAGGAAATACCAAGAAAGACGAGGGGGGAAATGAATTTCCCTTGCTCATCGAGTCCTTTCTGGTAATTCTAGTCTGTTCTGATCACCGGGTCTGCCAGTGACATGACATCGCTTTTGAGACTACGATTGGCCAGCCCACAATCTTGCGTCCTGCCCAACGTTCAGTGCGCAACATTTCTCCTCAACCAGGCTAGGTAACTGATCGACCCGCTGGCAAGAAGTGGATGGGGATAGGGTGGGAAGTTTCTACAAAGTATAAAGTAAATTTTTTTTTCTTTTCAATTCGGTGTGAAGAATCTAAATTAATTAGTGGTCCTCTTGATCTGGTGAGAGCGTCACAATGCTGCGATGGGCTGTGTTTGCGCCGAGTCCGCAGCTCTAGCTACCCAGTTATCATCCTATGGTTCAACTTATAGGCAACCATCAAAGAAGTGCCACATATAGAATTACTCAGCCACATTCTATACATTTCATCGTATAATCTGCAGAGCGACCTGCTTTAAGGCTGAACCACTCGCTTGCAAAGAAAAAAAAAAAAAAAAAGAAGCTGTTGGAAAATCGTACCTATTGCTCTCCACTGGTCCCCATCACTAGGCTATTGTTCCTCTCCACCGCACATCCACCCGCTAACTTCAATAGCGCCCCGACTTTACCCCCTCCGGTTTAGGGGATCGTTGCCAGTCCCTTCTTTTCTCCTAGTGGGTGTGAGTGACCCATGTTTATCCCGCCCTGTGGATGGAGTACTCGCTGGAGTCAGTCCATTCGACTGTCCATCAATCCGACCGGATGACCCAGGACTTAATAATCCGATCGGTCACCCATGGAAGAGAAATGGGAAAAAAAGGGGAGGGTAAAACAGCTAAAAAATCAACACGCGAAAAGAAACAACCAGAACCGTAAACAGTGGTAGTGGCTGTGACGTCAGGGGAGATGCGTGGCAGCCTAGAACACGTAGTTTAATGTGGCGCTGCCAGTAAAGGTTGTTGTTGTTGTACAGGAACCAGTGGGCACGACGTAGTAGAAGCCATTAATTTGCAGGTACTCGGTGATATCTCGTTACTATAACTAAGCTGCCCTCGTAATTAGTAACACACCTACGTCATTTCTTCACATTCCGATCGTCTTGAGTGACAGCAGCCGGGATTCCAGGGCCTGGCCGGTAGTCGGGCCCTTCTCATTAGTGGTGGGTATTGCCTGATCTATCTTCTTGCTACTAAGGAACTTCGTAGGGTAGTCTACGAAGTACGTGTTGACAACAAAATCTGATGACGGAGAACTTAACACTGTTCTAGGCTTCTTTTATTGGTAATATCCTCCGAAGTTCACCAACCAGGGGTGATCCTATAAATCGGACAGACCCCGAAGTTCTAGAGTTTAGCGCGTGGAAACCTTAAGCTTACGGCAACCAAAAGGGGCGCAGGGCCGGAGATTCTTTCCACGGGCTTTGACTGTGTCACATGTCACAGTGCAACCTTTGGACTAACTATTTGGAGGACACCCTATTTGCGCTTACCCAGCTGGCACATCTCCCCATTATGAATATATCCTAGCTAGACACCTATAAATTTTACAAGAACTTTACTCTCCTATTTTACCAGCTTTTATTACTATAAGCTATGTATCATGCCCGCTCGACCTACCAACATCTGCGCCCTTTATTATGCACCAGTATGAAGCCGACCCATAAACCTGGCTCTACTGAAAAGTCCGGAGAACCATGATATCTAGACAGTTCTTCTGAACGTGTGTGCTACTTCTTACAGACCGGGACTAGATCATGCATGCTATTACAATAAATCAGATTGATATGGCCCTGCGGGCCACTACTAGTCTGGAAGATACCAAGTACTGAATAAGTACAGATTATCCCTACATCGACCCAGTTCCCTACCATCTCCTGAGGAGCCTATACGCATATCAACATAACCAAGGCATTCTGATAGACCTGGCCATGAAAAAATACCACTACCTCGGGGTCTCTATGGTCTTCTTCGAACGAATTGAAAGCCTACTCTTCTATGAGAACCGTATTAAGACTCCTGATTATGATGTGCCGATAGCCGGACTTATCTACCTGACCCATACTTGAGGTTACTACTAGCCAGACTTATACTGCCGACTGCAAAGTGACCTTATATAGGCAGAGTGACCTGTACCCGAGGTTCTCGACCCGCTTTTAACCATAGTCAACGGCAATTTCTATGTTGATAAATCAGCAGAATGCTCCGACACTGTCAGTTCTGCTCCTTCTCGGCTCCTCACAGACTCGAAATTCAATGTGGATGGCCAGGGCTCATAGGTGATGTCTTGTCAGAGACGGTTGTCATCCTACGGTAGTTCTTTAGAGACGGTGGATGTATCAAGGTGTGATTTCCAGGAGTTCAAACCGACCATATTATCCAGCTGCTCCGAAAAGATCTGGCTTATAGAAGACTGAACCTAATTTTAGCAAACATCCCATCCGAATGGTGCCCGCGAGCAATATCAGGACAATATTCGGACCAGGACCGCAGCTAACGCGAAGAGCAGACCGATATCGGCAGCTATTTCGTTCGGGCTCAAGTCATCGATGGCATACACCTGCTAAAAGCAAATCTTCTGAGGGCATCAGGCTGCCGGATATGGCGATAAAGAATGAATAGAGGTAATATGTACATGGAGGAAAAGTCAGCGCGGGCTTCTGGCTGGGGGGAGGGGGGCCCTAGAGCATATACCGCAATTGACGTAAAGCATAGCCGCAAGAGGGGAGAGACAAAACCCGCCGCAATCCTAGAATCAGTATCCAATCGCCTCACGGCGAGCACAGCCTCCAGACAGAAAAGACTGTACGGCTGAGCTGCTAGACCGAGATCATTCGAAACTAGCCAATACTGTCCATCCAATGGCCATAATGATCGTCGACGTGCACCTGTTGGTGCCTGCCAGCGCCGCATGGATCATGGTTCGGGCCTTGTCTATTCTCCACTACAAGTTGATACTTGCGGGCGATTCCCCCTCATCACATCAAAGAATCGCTTACACTAACAACCATCCCAGCATGTCAGTGAGAGACAATTGTCGCACGAACGCGTAGTTAGCACAATGACAGATACAGGGGATGCCTGTCACTTTGTCTACTTATTTCCACTGTCACCCCGCGCTGCGTCCATACTCCCTCTATCAATTCAAACCACCATCTCTCTTAATTCTAGCATATCCTAACAATCCCATTCCAACCCAACCTCCATAAACATGTCCACTGAAAACCACGAAAGCACCTCACCATCCGGTGTCCTCCTACTAGGCAGCATCCCCCTCTCCTCAACAGAAGAAGTCTTCAACAAGATCCCCACCGCACTACCAGCCCGACTCTTCTCCATCCCCGACGGCGAAACCGGCGTCCGCGACAACTACATCCGCTGGCAAGTCGACAGCTTCCCCAAGGAAGCCATCCACCAATTCCTCGGAGGAACCGACCTACCCGCCGACCATCCCGGCTTGACCCTGAACGACATCAAGCCAACCCGATACGACACAGTCGCACTCGAATCCTACCAAACCTTCCTCAAGCTCCGAGACCAAAAGGTCATCCCCTCGGGAGTCCGCTTCCAAGTCTCCCTCCCCCTACCCCTGAACTGCGTACAGGGCCACACACGCGCAGACCTCCACGCTCAGCTAGACCCTCTATACGAGCAGCGCATGATCGAATCAGTCCAATCCATCATCCAGAACATCCCTGCCCACGACATCGCCCTCCAATGGGACGTCTGCTTCGAGGTCACAGCGCTTGAGAACGAGCGCGGCCGGCTCCCAGACCCCTTCTTCAAGCCTCATTTCTCGCCAGTGATGGAGGGCGTGCTAGAGCGTATCCAACGCGTCAGCGACATCGCTCTCATCCCCGCTGAAGTCCCGCTTGGATTCCACCTATGCTACGGGGACCTGGGGCATAAGCATTTCGTCGAGCCAGAGGATCTCGGTCTTCTAGTCGAGTTAGCGAATAATATCTTCGAGCGGATTCAGCCTCGTCCGGTTAATTGGGTGCATATGCCTGTGCCTAAGGATCGGGATGATGTTGCTTACATTGAGCCCTTGAAGGGGCTGAAGATGGGCAAAGATACCAGGTTGTATTTGGGGGTCGTGCATGCCTATGATGAAGAGGGTACTCGCCGGAGAATCCAGACGGCTAAGTCAGTCGTGTCGGACTTTGGGGTCGCGACTGAGTGTGGGATGGGACGGACTCCAGCTGAGGAGCTGAACAGCATCCTGGAGATATCTAGAAATGTTGCTTCGCCGGTGTAGTTATAGATTGGTGCCGTGGTGGTGTGGGGCTTTTGTTCGGGGCTTTGGAGTACCGTGTATAGAGCAATGAGAAATACCGTCAATTTCTGTTTGGTATGAGGTGAACTATGCGATGAGCATACTTGGACATTAGGAATCTTTCTTGTTGAAACATTTGTGGCACCCGTTTGCTGAACGGCCGGCGATATAGCGTTTTGATCTACTTGGCAACATGCTGTGTGAACATTTTTGCTTGATGGCCGCTAATCATTGCCGTAGCTAAATTTCACCCGATGCAAGGGAGCGCACAATATCTACGTAAATACAAGGAGTGTCCACCAAGAGCGCACAATGTCCGCTTTTATTCAGAGTCACAGCGCAGCTGGTTCTCATGACTATTTTCATATTAAGCTATTGGTACAATGAAAGAATGGCGTTAAAGAACACCACGAGACAGCTTGCTGTCGTTCTCAGGATATCTCAATTCGCGGCCCTCGGAAGGAAACAAGACGGAAGATTAACGAGTAAGGGAATCCAGGAGGTAAGACATTAACGAATTGGACCGGCCATCCATCTGTCGTACTACACATGCTTCCGATCAGCAAGAAACCATTCCATGACGGTGCGGAAAACCCCCTTCGCGCCGCTCTCAACCACATCCCCATGGCAAGGAATCAGGAAATTGAAATCCCAAATATCAATTCTGCGGATGGACTCGGTGAAAGCCTGCCGATCTCCACTGGACAGGACATACCAGACGAATCTCTTCTGCCAAGTCGCAGGTGAAGAAGCGGACATCAATGGAGAGACCATCTTGGTGAAAACACCCGACGTGGCGCTCTCTTGAGTCCTGGAGTACTGCTCCCTCGCAGGCAAGTTGAACAAGAGATCCGCCTCAATGAGCGAGCGGGACGGGCGATGGTAGAAGACAAGTTCGCGCGAAGGGTGGCCATGCACATATTCCGTCTCGAATTCCGCGTCAAACTCTTCCGAGATCTTCTGTTTTCCATTGGCGTCCTTGCGGAAGACGTGTTCGAAAGGTGCGGAATCCTTGGTTTTGGGGTTGGACTGGCGCTTTTCCCAGAGCCCTTCGGGAGCGATAATGGCAGCATCAGGGAATGCCTCCTTCCAGGCGGTCAAGTGAATATGATGCTCCATATCCAGAGCTGCGATGTATTTGACGTTGCCTCCGAGACCGGTGATGGTATCGCGCACTTCTTGAGTCAAATTAACAGGAGAGAAGACAGCGACGGAACCGGTTTCCATTTTGACTATTTTCACCAATATGATAAGATACCATTAGCATGACATGCGCACATTAGATTTGAATTACAATGACACCGGGAAAGTGTGAGCCGGAGTAAAAGAAGAGGAAATGAAGTGCGAACCAAGAGTCCCACGTCCACCAAACTTGAGCCGACCGAAACGCGCAAATGGCAAGCTTAAGGTAATGACGTTGGAAGTCACATTGCGGATCACCATGACCTCTGAAGGATTGGCGGGGAAGAGCTGGGGCGCCATGATGAATGTTGTGCGGCGGAGCAGCGTAATGGTGAAACCAAGCTGCGGACGGGTGAAAGACCACGAGAGTCTAGTGATGTGAGAGTGTGTACAAAAGAAGATAAGGTCGCGATCGATCGGGGACGAGCAGTAGCTCTGCCTGGGGAATTCACTCGGGCGTAGAGCCTATGACGTAAGGCACCCAGGGCCCGTCCTCTTGTGTTCCCGCAACCAGCAGGAACAATCTGGTGTTACGTGCCTGGTGAATATTTCCGGAAGGTGCTAGCTACTATCATTTACTATGTATTTAGCTAACTCCAACTTGCCACTCCTCGAGGAAAGTCGGACCATAAATTCTTCATGCATCTCCACATAAGCTGTCAACCACATGCCGATTGTAAGGTACTCAGCTTGGGTGGGGTTTGAATTGGAGATAGAGTTGGGAGCTTGGCTGTCTTCGAACCAATGACGATTTGGCCAGCAGCACTAGTTACCCTCCAGGGACCAGTATTTATCCCTCTGCTGGATGCAAAACCTTGGGGACAAGTAGACTAGTTGTGGACCACACTCTGTATCTAATTCATTCAGGACACCCATACGCCGTGACAAAATTCATGCTCAAAATTTATACCAACACCGTTCACACCAAATGGGTATCACGTTATCCACACATAATCAAAGCACTCCCACAGAATATAAACAATACAGAACGCACTTCTCCGAACCCAATCTAGTCATCTGAAATTAGCCTTGCCAGGATTGTGCTGTATTTTGCGTCTCTTCCTCCCGATGAGGAATGATGGAGTCTTTGATGTCATAGACTTGGATCAACTCTTGCCAGGTCTCAAAGTCGAGTGTGAAAATGGCCTGACGCTTCTTAATGCCCTTTCTCTGGGCCTCACTAGGCGCATGAGGCTTTGCCGAATCTGTTTGAGAATGGTCAATTAATTCCTCATATCATGTAGGGTACTAAACAGAACTTACGCAAAGTGGGCAAGCCCCGGCTATCCACCGCGATTCCAACCAAGCCGTCCCGGACCAAAAAGCTAACGTAGAATAGATTTTCCACACTTTGTCCGAAAGAGTGCGGGTTAATGCAGAATTGGAACAGAGGAACACCTCCATCATCGGCCACATTGTTCCTTGCCATCACCTCTTGCACCGTATCTTCGTCGGGGTCATCTGGCAACTGCGACAATTCTGCCTCTACCACATCTTGTCCGTTGTTTTGGGTTCTAGCAAGAAGTCGATTGATACTGGCACACATAGTCGTCAAATTCGATGTTTCTTGCCTGTCCAGATCTTTTTCTTGCAGTTCTTGCGGTGCAACGGCCCGCGCTGGGTCGATTCGTTCACGGGCTCTTCGTACAGGTTGCTGCCGGACGCGCTTCTGTACTGAAAGCGGTCCCAGTAGGAATCCAGGAACTGACGGCCGGGCATTACTGCAGAAACAAGCAGCGCGCCCGAGCCAGTCCCAGTTCATCGCATCCCCCTGATCCTCGTCGCTGTCGTTGGGGTCCATCTGGCTCCTTCCGATACCCGTGCGCCGCCGTTGGGTGCTGGAAGGCATCGAAGCTTGGGAGTCCGCAGGCGCCCGGCGCATGAAAGAGATACACTTAGAGACAAACTCATCCACATCTATCCCTGCACTAGCATCCCCCAGCACCAACTGTGCCGTCTTTTTGTATGACAGATCTGCCGCTTGAACAAGCAGCCGTGAATCGATGGTTGCGTCAGAAGTCTGCTTGACATTCTCGAAGATGTCGTTCGCTTTCTTGATGGTGTCACGCAGGCCATGGTTGCCAGCCTGTAGATATTCATTCCTAGAGTCTACCATAAACCATGTCAGACTCGGCAGCAAGATACAGAGCCTGAGTCAGCCTTACCGTTGAGGTCCCGCGTCAAATCTCTGAGGCCCTTACGAACTTGTCGCCTTTCTCGGTGGTCTTGATCCGGATCGTAAAACTGATTGACACTATTCCGTGTCGCCTGCGACGCTACCTGAGACTGAGTGTCTTGCACATTAGAGTCTCTTGCTGATAGTCGAGCTCGCTTGGCTCTACGGGCGTGTGCCATCGTTTGCGGCTGGTTTCTTTTGGTGTTCCCTGTTGCACTTGAACTATTCTCCTTATCGGATGGCGATCCTTGTGACACGGGGTGGTTCGAATATGTAGAGGAAAGAGAAGGTGCCATCTCTAGCCGCCGGGCAGATATTCTGCGACAACACACCGTTGGGGAGGAGGGGTTGACAAAGAACACGACTGGGGCCGCCTCAGGTCGAGTGGCTAAAGGGTAGTAAGACAAAGGACAGATACAAAGAAGGTCCTGAATGAAAAGGAGGCATAAGCAAATGCGTTGCAAATCAGCATGAGCTACGGGCTCATTGAGTCCCGATAGCAACCCGTGATATCTTTCTCTCCGGGATATCTCTTTCTTGGTCGCCCAACACAGGCAAATCCACCGAAGCGCGCGTTGAACGCGTGGTGCACGTGATCCTAGAGGACCCCGCGTCATTGCTAGCTGTTGCCCCAGGCCTCCCGCCAATCAGCCGCTGCGGCTCCATTGGGTCTCCGGCCGGAGCTCCCCGTCCAATGTCACCCGCCGCTCACTTCCCCGGCAACCCAGTCCCTAGTCCTCATTTCATACTTGCAATGAAGGGTGTGTGGTTACATATACGGTGGACACAAATGGCCCTGAGCTAACGATGGAGGCCTTTACCTTTACTGTGTCCACTCAGGTGGATTTTCCAATTCATGTGAAGATGTATGTGTGCCTTGGTTTCCCTTGATCCAACAACAATCGAGCAAGTTGGCTAACTTTGGATGGATGCAGTGGCTCATTGGAAGGGAAGCAGAAACAAGCGCCTTTCTCCCTCCTTTTAAAACATCCAGAATTGCGTCACATCGGTTCCGCGCAGAATCCCGTCTCCGACCTCTTCGTGACCATCCAACTATGGTCAGATTCCAAAGCCTTGGGCGTGCCTTTGCAGACCTCATATAAGGCCTTCAAGTCCGCTCGAGCCTGGAATGAATGGCTGCAGCTGCCGATATCAATAAAAGATGCTCCCCTCAAAAGTCAACTGGCCATTACCGTTTGGGATCTCTCCCCGTTTGGCGGCGAAGGAGCGCTCGGACACTATGTGCCTTTTGGCGGAACGACTATACCGTTATTTGACGGAGAAGGAAAACTGAAGATGGGCAGGCAGAAATGCAAGATATATCGTCACCGAGCTGCGGACGGTTTCTCCACAACGACAACGCCGTCAACGGCGCCTCCGAAACGTCGGAAGAACAACGCCCCAGATCCGCTAGGCCCATCAGAAGAGGAGATGGAGCTAGAACGCATCGAAGTTTTGATCAAGAAGCATGAGATGGGGGAAATACCACGCATCGACTGGATGGACAAACTGGTCTTTCGCCAGCTGGAAAGGCTGAAACTCAATGCGGAGGAAGCTGCAAGGAAACGGGCCTTACGTCTGAAGGCTACGAAACAGAAGCGCTCGGAGCATGGCGGGGATGAGGACGACTCAGATGATGACGAAGTGGACGATGAGAACTTCATTCTCTACGTGGAGTTTCCGCGCTTTGATCACCCCATCGTCTGGTCCGATCATGAGTACCCAGCTCCTCCAATGTCATCCTACTCCCAAGGTGCGCCTGCAAATGCAAATCCCGCACTAAAGCCCGTACCGGAAGTTCGCTTTGGTCCGGGAATAGAGGGCGCGGATGGTGGCGGTGTCATCAGAATATACGACCCTGAAGTTGGTCAAACCGGTAATCCATGTGAAGACAAGCATCGGAGACTGATCCGTAGCCATCGGACGGGCATCATGGATCGTGATTTAAAACCAAATCCCAAGATTCGCGATGAACTCAACGTAATTCTGTCATACGAGCCCACGCAGGATCTCACCGCTGAGGAGAAAGACCTAATTTGGCGATTCCGATACTACCTAACCCGTGAGAAGAGAGCGCTCACTAAATTTGTCAAGTCGGTCAACTGGAGGGACGTTGGTGAAGCGCATCAAGCCGTCGAGATACTGCCCAAATGGACCGAAATCGATGTAGACGATGCTCTTGAGTTGCTTGGACCGACTTTCGATAATCCTGCAGTTCGTTCATATGCAGTCGAAAGACTACGCAAGGCTGACGATGAAGAACTACTTCTTTACCTGCTACAACTTGTACAGGCTCTGAAATATGAAGAACACTCTCACGGTGATGTTGACGACGCCGCCCACGATTCGTCTTTGGCCAATTTCCTTATAGCCCGCGCTGCGAACAATTTCAAATTGGGCAACTACCTACATTGGTACCTTATGGTTGAATGCGACGATGCAGGGCCAGGAACATTGTCAGCACAACGTAGACTCTTCGCACGCGTGGAATACTACTTCATGGCAGAGCTCGAGAAAGTCCACCCAGAGCATCGCAAGACCCTCCTGCGCCAAGGTGAACTGGTCACTATACTCACAAAGATCGCCAAAGACGTCCGGTTCTCGCGCGAGAACCGAGTCCTCAAGATCGAACGACTGAAGCAGTGCCTCAAGGACCCGAAGAACGACATGCTACACATCGACCCTCCACTGCCACTGCCCCTGGACCCGGAAATCCAGGTCACCGGGTGCTACCCGGACGAAGCAAATGTCTTCAAATCCTCTCTCTCCCCTCTCCAAGTCATGTTCAAGACCTCCGACGGACGGAAATTCCCCATCCTGTTCAAAATTGGCGACGACCTCCGCCAAGACCAACTTGTCATCCAAATCATCATCCTTATGGATCGACTCCTCCAAAAGGAGAACCTCGACCTCAAACTCACCCCCTACCGCATCCTAGCCACCAACTCTACCGCCGGCGCCGTCCAATTCATCCCCTCGGCCTCCCTTTCCGCCATCTCCGCCAAATACAAATCCGTCCTCGCCTATCTCAAAGCAAACAACCCAGACGACAGCGAACCCCTCGGCGTCCGCAAAGAAACAATGGACACCTACATCAAATCCTGCGCCGGCTACTGCGTAATTACCTACCTCCTCGGCGTCGGCGACCGCCACCTCGAAAACCTCCTCCTCGCCCCCGATGGCCACTTCTTCCACGCCGACTTCGGCTTTATCCTCGGCCGAGATCCCAAGCCGTTCGCACCCATGATGAAACTCTGCAAGGAAATGGTCGAGGGCATGGGCGGGACTACTTCTCCCTTGTATCTCCAGTTTAAGCAGTATTGCTTCACGGCGTATACTACGCTGCGCAAATCGGCGAACCTCATCCTAAACCTGTTCAGTCTGATGGTCGATGCGAATATCCCTGATATTCGGGTCGAGCCCGATAAGGCTGTTTTGAAGGTGAAGGAGAGGTTTCATCTCGAGATGTCGGAGGAAGAGGCTATTCGACATTTCGAACAGCTTATTAGTGATAGTGTTAATGCTATCTTTGGGGTTGTGATTGATCGGTTGCATGAGTTTGTGCAGGGGTGGAGGGCTTAGGTGGCTGGCATTTTTAGTGGAATCCTAGCTCATTGTGCTGTTTCTTTAAAGGGGAAGGAGTTTTATGGCGCATATCACCGATTAAATGGTTCACTGATGAATTGATTGATACCCTGCTTCGAAGCGGTGGCCATGTCTATAATAACGATAATATATTGATAGATCTATAGACATCTTCCGTCCCTCATTGTATCTGTACTTTTATGCCCAGTTATCCATCTCATCGCAACCCTCCTCTATACCACAGTGTCTTGATCACTTCTCCCCATGATGTCGTGCCGGACCTCCAGCCTCCTCATCATTACGACCCCAAACGCCCAACTCAACCCACTCATTCCCAGTCCCATCATCCCCACGTCTATCTCCGAGATCACCTCCCCCCAAGTCAACTCCCTGGCTTATCCGCATATCCTCAGTCACGGCAGTATCAGAACCAGACTGATCATGCGCAGCGAAAACTCCTCCCGTCTGTTCATGTTCACTGCGCAACTTCGCCTCGGCGTCTTCGTCATCCTCCGGCGTCCCTTCTTTGCATGCCCATGCATCTACGAACCTCAGGACCTCGCGGGGCCACCAGCGCTTCATTATGAGAAGACGGAAGGGGACTAATAGGACAATGAGCACAGGGAATGCGGGTGCGCCACGGGTGAGGGTGAGGATGAAGATGGCTACGGTTATAATGATTTGGAGGATGGTGTAGAGGTGGATGGGGATGTATGATGGTGTTGGGGGCTCTTCTTCGGAGGTTATTGGTTGTTGTTCTTGTTGTGGGGCAAGAGATAGTGGGAGGGGAGGGAGCTCGGAGGGTGGTGTGAGGAGGTAGAAGGTTCGGTAGAGGATTGGGCTGGTGTTGTTAGTGGGGTTTGATTCTTTTAGTGTGGTACGGAGGGTGGATGGCTTACTTGACTGATAGGCTCTGCTCGCCCATGAACATGAATAGCCCTGCTAGGACGCTTGTTGGGGTCAATCCGAGCACTTTCATGAAGGGCGGACTGACGAAGAGGAGGATGACGGCTGAGTGGAGGAATGCTGACCAGCGCTGTTCGTAGACGCGCTTCACTTCGTATGTTTCGGTCTTTTCTTCTCCGTCGACGGTGATTGTGCGCTGCTCCTTCTCTGTGTGCATCAGGGATTCGGAGTGCAGGGGAGCTTGGGGGAGAAGTCCGTTAGCAGGGGGTATTCCTAGAATGCCGCATAGTGCTGTTGTAGTGCCTAGGAGGACAATGTCCCAAGCGAAACCTCCTGGTTTTCTGGTGCCGTAACGATCAATAGTGCAGATGATTGAGCTAACTTCGTGATCGAAGAAAAAGAGCACGGTGATGATGATTCCGGGAAGGATGGCGGCGAACACCCAGGATACGGGGAGATGCCAGAACTCGACGAGGAATCTATCCCGACTGGGAGATGTAGGTTTGAATGAGGTGCTGACGGGGAGTGTCATCTTGTCCAGATGGGCTAGTTCTCCAACGTGGGGAAGCCCGATGAAGATGATGATGGAAATCGCAGCAGCGTACTCGGTTAAACCCATTCGGATGTATCGGTGGAATAGGGGGCGCCAGCTCTCAGCCGTGGATAGGAATATCGCGAGCAGCATTGTTCCCACAGCTCCTATGATAGCGTAGAGGAATGCTGCAAAGGATAGGCTCTCGTGTGCTCTTTCAAGTTCTTGTATAGCTTTATGGAAGTAGATAATGCTGTTGAGAAGCGAGAATATCTCGGTTGCAAAAGTGGTAACGTAGCGCATCGTCCAATCGTGGGCGTTGACTATAGCCAGGACGTAGTGGAGCCAAGCAGAATGGATCAGAGACCAGGCCATGAATGGCAAGAATGGTATCTGGGGATTACTTGTAAGTCATTACTGGCACAATTTTCTTTTCAGGATCTCACCTTGAAGACATCCTCGCATAACGAATAGATGTTCTCAGCAAGGACTGAGAAAGGACCAGTAACACCAAGGATAGTTAGTGGCTGGATTGAGAATCTGAAATGCTGTCAGTCAATGTTGCTTGGGTTCCCGATGCTAACAAGCCCTACAGTGAGAAGATGATGCCGCATAGGCCTGTACTAAATACAACCTCAATAGTTCCCCAATTCTGCCCAGTCAGAACATAGAGGTCACTGGCAAAGGTGATACCCGGCAGCAGGTTCGTAAAGAAGACATAGACCGCACTGGCAAAGATCAATTGATTGAACACAGTCCAGTCGGATACGTATCTGCGGCGCAAGTTCAGAATGTCCTGCTTTATCAAACGAAAAGGCCGTAACGGGCCCCCTGACGACACAGAACCCCGTAGTACCCGGATGGCCCTGGGCGTATGCTTGGATGGCGTTATGATGGAATGTGCATCTTCATCTTCTTCTTCGTCGTCGTCCCGACCAACTTCCTGATTGTGTTGGACATCGCCACGTCTCGGGGACCTCCTTTGCCTACGGGGTCTACGCCGGAGAGAGGAGCTCCGCGTGGAGGGTGGTCGGAAGGCAGATATCAATGGCATTGTTCAGTCATGGTAAAGAGTAGCCTGGCAATGGTGATCTGGAGGGGTTGAAAGTTGGTCTGGCGGGGAACCAGCGATGCCCGCCTTGGCCCTCATGACGTATCATATCCCGATAAGAGGCTCACGGCATACTCTCCGAACCGCACGGGTGAAGCCGCCCAAGAGCAGGCTAATTGATCATTTCAACTGGGATATTCAGTGTACTGCGATTATCTGAAGTGAATAACCAAGCATGATAAACGATAAGAAATCACTTTGTCACATAGGAGTCACTCTACAGCAGTGAATCCCACCCCTTTGGGTACTGCAATATAGCCAAGACCTCCTGGCTCAACAGCCCATTCGAAAGTCATTAGCAAATCGGTATGTTTTCACATCATAAAGCAATGTCTACAGGGGTTCCTTTCGGCATTCTGGTAGTTGTCGTCTGGGAGTATGTAGATAGACAGAGGCCGCAGTCTATCGTTACATAACAGCGATCCGCCTTCTTCACCGCCTTTATCAGCCGACAGAATCTCTCCCGCGGAGGAATTTCCTCGCCTCCGATGCCAATGGCCATGCCCTCCATACGGCAACAACTTCGCTCAACTCCTTGATGATGCCAGCTGGATAGGAGATCAAGTCGCTAAAGACACCTAAAACACACGGCAACTTTATGGACCGATGACAATGGCAGCCAAGTTCGTTCCGCGTCAGGTTTTCCCCAACTATGGGTCTATCCCGAGGTCCTATTTCCTGGGTCACCACAGGGCCGGGTTGAAGAAGATGCAGAACATGCTTTCTTCTATCGATTATGTAGTCGAGTGTCGTGATTACAGGGTTCCCGTTACCTCTATCAACCCTATGTTCGAAGAAGCACTGGGCAAGACACGACGGTTGACCGTCTATACAAAGAGAGATCTGGGCGCAGCATCAGGATCGAATGCGCAGAAATTGGTGAGTGGAATGCTCCGAGTCGAAGGAAAATGCCATAGGCACTCGAGTGCTAATGTGATCTTTGCACGCTTAGGCGGAGAAAACCATTCGAACCTTCAATAAGAACGGCGCTACATTCTTCGTGAGTTCGTCCTCTAGGGCAGATGTGGGCACAATCTTAAAACACTTGCGGGACGATGCAGAAGGACCAGACAAGCTTGTTAGATGCCGGGTGATGATTGTTGGTATGCCTAATGTGGGCAAGTCGACTCTCATCAATCACCTGCGTAATCAGGGCGTGGGCAAGGCCAAGGCCGTGCGGACCGGTGGCCAACCAGGTATCACAAGGAAGATCGGGACACCCGTGAAGATCATCGAAAGAGAAGGTGGCTCCCACGTCTACGTATTGGACACCCCAGGCGTATTTATGCCATATGTTCCGGATGCAGAGAACATGCTTAAACTAGCTCTGTGTGGCTGTGTGAAGGATTCGGTTATCTCCCCGGTCACGCTAGCCGACTACCTATTATATCACATCAACCTGAATGACGCCGAGGTATATAAGCGATGGTCTGAGCCAACAAACGAGATTGTACCTCTATTGAACAACTTTGCCCGACATGCTGGTCTCCTGGCCAAGGGCGGTATTCCAAACACCGACCTGGCGGCACTGCACTTCATCCAAAAGTGGCGTGCCGGCGACCTGGGCAGGTTTATGCTTGATGACCTGAAGGAGGAAGAACGCCGTCTGCAAGAAGGCGGAGAGCGAGAGATACCCACCAGCTATACCCAGGCCTTGAAGGCTGAGAAGCTGGGCAGAAAGCAACCCAAGCTGTAAATAGATAAAGAATCATGTAACATAGATATTTCTCCCATCCATTGTACAAAAGAACGAATCATGTTGGTATCATCAATGAGCTTTTGCCTCCCCTCAGATGCATAGTAGACTTGTTAGAACCGCAGAACGACGTAGGAGAGAGACAAGAATGAGACGAGAAATCATCGTAAACCCTAAACGCCCATGATAGAGACGAAAAAAAAAAAAAGAAAAACAAGAAAAAAGGTGAGAACCCCCGAGTCAGCGCATAGCGCAACAACACGAGGACAAACGCCCCAACAACCGCACAACCTCATGAGATCTTATCCAACAACCTCCTCCTCCGTCGATCAACCAACTCTTCCTGAACCTCATCAAGTGTAGGCAACCTCCACTCAACCCCATCGCCAGCATCACCAGGCAACGGCTCCCACCCATCCTCAACATCCTCATCCTTCCTGCGCAATCTCTCAACAGCCTCCTTCTCCTTCTGCCTCTCATACGCCAAAAGCGTCCCATCCTCCTCATCCAACCCATATCCAAAGTAATTAGCATCGACCTTCTTCGTCGCAATCTCACCACCTCTCCCCTTTCCACCTTCTTCATCCTCTTCCTCGGCCGGCCTCCTCCCGCGTCTCGCCGCCGCCTCAAACATCTCCTTCACACCCGGCAACTCTCTCGCTCGTCCAAAATACCGATACCCCTTCCCACCACCCGGTATCTCCCTCCCATCATCATCAAACACCCGTCCGGAGCCTCGCATATAGTTCGGCCCGCCCAGGTTCCGAATCTGCATCTCCCACGTCCACTTCTCCTTCATAAGCTTGTTGATCTCATCGTTCAGATCGCGGATCTGGTAATCGCTTAGACTGAGCTCCTGGATCCGGGAAACTTTGCGTGAGATTTCCTTCAGCACTTGGCCGCGCCATTTCTCGCACATCGGGATCGAGTCAACGGTCGTGATGGCTTTCGGGCGGCGCGTGCGCCCGATGTCGATGATTCCGAGGTCCGCGGCTTGTTGGGCCCGGAAACGGAAGAGCATCGATTGGGCTTTTTCGCTGTTACGCGCCTGATCATTTTGTTAGTTTGGGGGAGTTCTGGTTGAGCTTGACGTTTGGGTGTGGTTGAAGGCGAAGGGAGAAGGCGAGGAGGAGGATTTTTGGGTATCGAGTTGAACAAGATTCGAGGGAACGGTTTGTTGCTTGTTTTGAAGGGGCGATCTGAAGGGGGTTGAGTTGGTGATGAAGGCTTACCATTGTGAAGAGTGGCGCGGGGGATCCCCGTGGCTGATGGAGCTGGGTGGTTGAGAGGATTGAAGTGAAGAATGAGAGACTGGAACGCTGGCTCTCGCGCTCTCTCTTGATCCAAGCTCGGGTGGGTTCGTCCGCCCGTTGACAAGCGAGCGCTAACAGATGCAGCCGCGCGGCTACGGTACCCGTGGTTCTTGGCTGTCAGTCTACCGAGTTTATTGTCTCCCTTGCTGCCAATAATGCAGTGCAATGTTGTTTTGAGTTGTGGTGGCTTACGGCTTACATGGGAAGTTAATTTTGATTTTCTAATGTTGTCGATATTAGTCGATTGGAAAGGAAGGCAATATTTAGAATTAAGGGTTGTGTATAGCATGTTTTCTGGTACTAGTGTATTATATTTTTATGAACCGCTTCAGCAATGATGAATTCGAGGTATAATTGGTGAACGACCACATAAAACAATAACAGAGACTTGGGAATGCACACGGCTATCCGTTGCATATCGTCAAGATGCATCATGAAGCATTAAAACAGATCATATAACATAGTACACATCAAAATCATTCAAAAGCATAATCCAAGCGCCGCCTTCCGTCAACACTCCGTAGCCATGCAGGGCTGCCATCAAGTCATAGTCGTAATTGGTCGCTCAGGCCCTAAATGAATGTTTAGCGCCTGAGTGTAGTTAGAGCAATGTGCTCAGCAGGGTCAACCTGCTAGGTCGTCATAGTCTTACAAGAAGCCTTTGGTGTTGCTAGGCATCCGCTGCGGTATATCGCCTGCTCCGTACACGCTGCTCCCTCTCCTGCTTCCGGCATCACTGAAAGCGCCGACGTGGCTACGTCCGAGGACGCTGCCCCTCTCAACACGGAGCGCTCGCCATCCCTCTAGTTCACGCTCCAACCTGAGAGACTTCTCCCGCTCTTCCCGGAGTTCTCGCTCTGCTCGGCGCACTTGCAGCTGCGTCTCCGAGTCGGCATGTTGAAGCTCCTCAATGTTTCGGAGAAGCCGCTCGATCTTGTCGCGGGCTTTGCTAACGTCGTCATTCAGCTGGGAGTTCATCTTATCACGGCGCTCAATCTGGGACTGCAGGTCTTTGACCGTGCGGTCGACGTTCCGCAACGAACGCTGCTCAGAACTGTGCTTGGCTTCCTGGTCTTCAAGATGGGTCTCCAGCTATTTTCAAGATAGTTAGTATTTTCCAGGGCATTAGATTCATCAGTTTCATGGGGTAACTTACTTCCTTGATTCTCTTGTGTAAGAACCGGACGTCCTGGCTTCCTGATGAGTAGCTCTTGGTCTCCAGATCCACGCAGCGAAGTTGAGACTCCTTCAGCTGCTTCTCGAGAGCCGCCTTGTCCTTGAAGAGCTGGGCATTTGTTTCTCTCTCAGCAGTAACTTCCTTCTGCATCTCCGTCGCCAGTGCTTCCGCCCGCCTCATCTTACCGACTGCAGCTGCGGAAACATCTTCCTGTTGAGCAAGCTTGGACTTCAGCTCCAACAACTCACGGTCCATGCTGGCAGCATTGCGCATCGATGGACTCTCGCCCTTGGCAAGGTCCTCCAACCTTTCGCCTGCTTCAGCTAACCGGGTTTCCAGCATCTTCTTCTCCTTCAGCAGCATGTCACGCTCCGCGGTCACATCGTCGACGGAGGTGCGAAGAGTTCTCACCTGCGACAGGAGGGAGACAACCCTGCTCTGAGCTTCATTATGAGCATTGACTGCCTCGTCGCGAGATGTCGTCACGTCTTGAAGCATGATGTCCATTCGAGCCTTCTCCTTAGCCCAAGTAGAGCTGTTCAGGACTTCATTGTCCCACTTGCTCCGCAAGTCTTCAAGTTCTTCACGGAGACGTGAGTTCTCACCGCGAACGTTAAGAACCTTTTCACGCTCCATCTCCAACTCGTTGTTGAGTGTTGTGAACTCGCGCTGATACTTCTGCCTGGTCTGTTCCATTGATGTCTCCTTGTCTTCAATATCAATGGCACGTTGGTTTCTGTAGTCTTCAAGCTCGTTCTGGAGGCGCTGTTTGGCCTGCAGGGCGCCTTGGAGCTCAGCTGCTTGATCCTCCATCCTGGCCTCGAGCGACTGGGTCTGGCGTTGCAAGTCTTCAACCAGGGCATCCATTTGTTTGCGCTCAGACATTATCTGGGCACAAGTATCCTCGGCCTCCTGGGCCTGAGATTTGGCGAATTGCTCTGCTCTGGTAGCTTTCAGAACTGCAATCTCAGCTTGTTCCAATTTGCTGAAATACTCATCGGCACGGGCCTTGTACAAGCTCATACTGGAAGCTAGATCGGCTGACTTCGACGTCTCCGCATCAAGACGAATCTGAAGGTCAGCAAACTCCTGGAGAAGCTGATCTCGGCTAGCAGCATCCTGGTCCCTTGCAACCTGCAGCTCCTGGAACTCGGAACGAGCGTCACGGAGTTCTACTTCGAGCGTAGCCTTAGCTCTCTTAAGCTTTTCGAATTGAGCTTTCGCGTCGCTGAACTCTGCAATGGCTTCGTTATGCACCTTGAGCAAAGACCTTCTGGACTGCTCCTGCGAGTTAATCAGGTCGTACAGTTCTTCATGCGACTTGGCTTGGACGTCCCGTAGTGAAAGATCGCCTGACCGAATGTTCTTCTCCAGAGCGGAAACCTTCTTTGAGGAGTCATCGAGCTGCTCGTGCAGACGTCCGTTCTCACGCTCAAGCAGCTGCATGCGTCGCAGAGAAGGGCTTTCTTCCTGCCACATGTCTCGACCAGGTGCCGCTTGAGAAAGCTGGTTCTGGAGATGCTTGTTCTGCATCTCACTCATTTGAAGCTTGTTCTGGAGCTCCTCAATCTCGGTCGCCAGATCCATCCGCTTTTGGTAGCCGACCGTATCCACGGTCCTGTCGGAACGAGCAGAGTCATTGGCCGTTTCGTTGAAGTTAAGTCTGCGGTTCGGCGTTGTAGGAGTGCCAAACTTCTTTGCCAGAACATTGTCGGAGTTCTTTCTGAGATGGGTTGGGGTCCGGGGGCTAGCCACCTGGTTCTGATCAATTTCCTCCAGCAAGGCGCGTTTAGATGAGGCGTAACGTGCATCCAGCTCCTTCATCTCATCCCCATGCCGGCGACGCATTTCCGCCAGTTGGGCCTCAGCTCGACTATACTTCTCCTCGGTGACTTGCAATCTACTCTGTGTCGTCTGCAGCAGTTGTGCCAGATCAACCTTCTTAGCCAGACTAGGCTGAACCTTCTCCCAGGATTCCGAGTCATCAGACTCGGGCTCCACTACCTTGTGCAGCAACATTAATTGCCGGTGTAGATCCTCGATCTCCTTGTTTGCCGTATCCAGAGAGCCTTGAAGCTTGCGCGTATTCGCTTGTGCCTGGGTCCGGAGCTGTCTTTCGGTCTCAAGGTTCCTGTTTGCCTCCGCCAACTGAATGTTGGCAGTGGAAGCAGCCTTTTCCGCATTCCTACTGGCCTTATGTTCCCTAGCAACCTCATGGTTGAGGTCTTCCAGGCTCAAAGAGAGCTTCTCTTTCTGCTTCTCCAGAGAAGTGATGCTGACTTGGAGGTCGCCAAGCTGACGACTTATCTTCTTGTTGTCTTCTTCGAGCTTCGTCTTCTCTTTCTGAAGAGCAGTTATGCGCAGGCGCGAGTTGTCGCTGGCCCTGGAAGTCGATCGGGCTATGTCGAGATTCTTTTGCTGGATCTTTGTGAGAAGAGCTCGGTTATCATTCTCCGATGCTGTAAGTCTACCCTTGAGCGTCACCAGTTCCCTCTCCAGGCGTTCCTTATGCTGATCATGGCGAATGCGGAAATTATCAGATTCAGCGATAGCGTGGGTCAATTCTTGGATTCGGGTGGAAAGACGTGACCTTTCAGCTTCTACCTCCTCTAGCTGACGTGTCTTATCGTCCAAATCTTTCCGCACACTCTCAAGGCGCTCGTTGGCCTGCTTCATGATGTTGCGTTCAATGTCGGCCTCTGCGTTTAATCGTGCATCTTCGACCTTCGTGAAACGGTCCCGCAGCTGAATCAACTCAGTTTGGAGTTCCTTGCGTGACTGCTCAGCAGCAACGCGGGCTTCAGTGGCACGACGAAGCGTGTCCTGCTGGATGTACATCTCCTTTTCGATGATAATCTTTGATTCATTCAAGGAAGTGTACTTGTCCTTGAGCTCCGCAAGATTATGCTCGGCAAGCATTTGCACGTCGTCACGCGATTGACGCTCCCGGCTCAGATCTGCTTGTGCCTTATATAGTTGATTCTTCAGTTCCTGGATTTGCTGCTCGAGAAGCTTTCGGCTTTCGCCAGCCTCGGCATCCTCAGAGATCTTCGCCTCCAGGAGCTTCTTGACATCGGCTGCCTCTCGCTCAAGCTGAACCTTCTCTGACTTCATCGCGTCCACCTCGGCTTGCAGTTCTCGCAGGCGTTCCTGCATGCTGCCATGTCGCGTGGTAAGAGAAATCTTCTCCGACTCTAGGTATCGCTTCTCCTCTTCATGCTTCTTAGCATCATTTCGCAAGACAGCCATTTCACTTTCCTTCCGCCTAAGCATCTCTTCATAGCCTGTGGATGTCGAGGAGAGGTCGGTGATCTGCTGTCTTATTACACGGTTTTCTTCAATGAGCTCTTTGATGTGCTTCTTGGACTGATCTAGGTCTCTCGAGGTCTGGGACAGCTTAACTTCAAGATCTTGATCGGTCTTCAACAGTTTTGTCTCTAGATCTTGCAGTTTGCGCTCCTTCAAGCTGAGGTGACTCTGCAGCATCTTCATCTCTTGGCCCAGGTCCTTAATCCTGGACTCCTTCTCGGCAGAAGAGTTTTCGGCCTCGGTAAGCTTCTTCTCGAGTTCCTCCAGACGTGCCTGCATCTCATGTTTTTCGTTCTCAAAGCGCTGGATGATCTCTCCTGCTTGTTCCAGTTGAGTTATCCGGAGCTCAAGCTCGTCATCCGTTCTTTTCTTGGCAGCTATTAGGTCGTCTAGCTGGTCTTCGAGGTTCTCCTGGTCTGCGATAGCACCTGCCAACTTCTCACTAAGTTCAACTTCTCGGACTTGGAGCCTCTTGAATATTTCCTCCTTGTCAAGAGCCAAGGCACGCTCACTCTCCAACGTTTGCTGAATCTTCTGTATCTCAATCTCGGTACGACGCCTCTCTTCCTCTAACTTCTGACGATCAGCTATATCCTGGTTCATCTTCGCTTCCAGGGATTTGATTTTCTCGTCCCGTCTTTTAACTTCATTGGCAGTGCGAGTTTCTCCCAGAAGAGGTCTCATCCGTGAATACAATCTCCACCATGGATTCGCCTTTAATTGGAGGTAAGTCTTGAAGTTGTCCTGAATGATCCGTGTCGCTTCCGCCCGATACAGGCGTTTGTTGGAGATACGTCGCTGGACAAATCCCCTTGCCACAGATTGGAACCTGGTCATGATGGTGCGAATAAGCTGGTCTCGTTTCTCTTCCAACTCGGCCAGGACACCTGCCCTGAAGAATACCTTCGTACGACCGACTCGATACCAAGCAGGGTCCAGCCCGAGCTTTTGCAACATAACATGAGCGGCATTTCGGCCGTCGAGGTATCCTTTGGGCATGGCAGGGCAGAGAACTTCATAACGTTGGCGGAATTCCGAAAATGACAGCCGATTGGGGAACCCTGTGCGTGCAATTCGTATTCCTTCGAGTACACCGTTGCAACGTAGTTGATCTAGGACCAGGGGTGCATTGAACATCTTCGGGCGTTTCTTGTGGTTTGGTATAATACAGCGCACAAAGTGTGGATGTGTTGAGTTCAGCTGATTCATGAGGCTAGATAGCTGTTCCTTATGTCTTTGCGCAACGGTGCGGAAAAGACCCTTCTTCACGCGACTCTTCGGGTAGTCGCTGTCATCGTCGGCATCGCCGCAGTCGGAGAACAGAGTCGCAACATGCTTTTCACCCGATCTGGCAAGGAGTCGCGTTATGTTATCGTTCAGCGGGTCCTTGTTCTTCTCGAGCCAGCCCTCTGTGCCATACTCTACCTCAGCAGCGTAGTGCGTCAGAACGAATCCCTGGCTTAGGCGAGAAGCACGATACTTCGGTGATTTCCGATCCCAAAGAGAGTGCAGCTTTTCAGTAAATGATTTGTCGGTAGCCTTCGGCATAACAGAGTCTTCATCTAGACAAGAGAAGATACCAATAGGGTTGGTCAACTCGATTAGATCGATTGTTGGTTGCAAGTCCTTTCCGAAGTCGATGAATTGCCACTCAATTTGCTCCCGTGCATATTCCTCTTGCTCCAAGACGAACATATGGTGGTTGAAGAACTGTTGCAATTTCTCGTTCGTATAGTTGATGCACAACTGTTCGAAGCTATTGTTCTTGAAAATTTCGAAACCGGCAATATCGAGGACTCCAATGAAGAAGCTGTCATCGCCAGCGACAGTGCTGCGGTCCAATTGGTTGTTGATCCTGTCGACAAGATTGCTAAATCCTCGTTCATAGATACCCTTGGCGAGAGCATCTAGCGCTAGTCGCACCTGTTCTGGCGTTTGAACCTTTTCCACCCACTCGCGGCCTGCCTTGACCTTGGGATGCAACAGTCCCTTGACGAATAGGTCAGGTTCTATACCTAGCAAGTGGCAAGCTCTCTCTACACTATTCAAGGAGTCGGGACCAAGTGCAGCTTGATCGGCTCGTAGGCTCTCCTTGACGATAGTGACATTTCCAAGATGAAGGACCGCTGCGATAGTGCGCAAAATACACATCTGGTCTTCTTCAGAGAAGTCCATGACGTGGAAAGCTTCAATCAACATTTTCCATTCGTCCTCATCAGAGACCCCGGCAATGGTATCGTTGCCATCACGAGTGTAGGCGAAATCTTCAATCTGCAAATCGGACAAAAGGAGAGCTTCCCTAAGCTTCCGATCTGCTCCCCGTAATAACTGGTAGAAGATATGGTAGTTTCTCTCATGGGAATTGGGTTTCACAACACGAGACTTCTCCAGTAGATACCAATCGATCGAAGCACCCGATATTTGGCCGGCCCGGGTGAACTCGATACGGATGAACTTGCCAAAGCGAGAAGAGTTGTTGTTTCTCACGGTCTGGGCATTTCCAAACGCCTCCAGAATGGGGTTTGCTCTCAGAATTTGTTGCGATAGGGCGGACAACTGCTTTGTACCTGATCGAGCGTAAGGGGTATCGGTTGTCGCAACAGCTGCAAGGTATTGTATAACCTTCTTGGTGTTCTCGGTTTTACCTGCACCCGACTCTCCTCTTCACAGCTGCATTAGTGTCAAGGGTCTGTGGCCAGCCTTTCAGTAGACTTACGTCACGAGAATGCTCTGGTTCTCTCCTTCTTCGACCAGGTTTCGAAAAGCCTCATCAGCCATAGCAAAGATGTGGGGACGGCTTTCTTCTCTGTTACGGCCCTTGTACATCTTCACATACTCGTTTGTGTAGATTGGCAACGGGCAATATGGGTTCACAGTAACGAGGAAGAGTCCCGAGTAAGTCTGTGTGCGACAAGGATTAGCTCTGAAAACTATCATTTCGTCAGCATATCAGTATAACTCACGTAAATAAGATCGGCTTGATATCGTGTGTGCAGATTGTGAACCACTGAGGCTTCATTAAGATGTGTGAGTTCAGCCATATCATCTGCTTTATCAAACTTTGCCGGGTTCACTTTGTCGACCTGGTCAGCGTCGACCTCCCTTTGCTGTGTTTATCCGTAAGCTCCTCTAGCTCAGACTTCGATTGCATTGGGTGATTATACCTCTCCATTGTCGGTCTGGACTAGCATCCGGCCACCTTCTTGCTCTTCGAGAACTAGGCCACGCACGAATGCTTTTTCGGGATCGCGCAGCCAGACATACTTGTTGCCGGAGAAGTCATTGTCGCCCTCTTGTCCCCGGATCTGATCCGCACCCCTGCGTAGCTCCTCTGACTTGATGAATTCGGGCGCAAAGGTTCCGGATGAAACATCATTCCTTATTGAGCTCGATCTCGGGCGATGCGTTGTCCGTGCCACCAACGGAGCTGGTGACTGTGAGATGGAAGCAGAGTTTCGGAAATGGCCCCGGGCCTCTTCGAATTTACTGGTGGATGTAACAACGGCCGACTTCGGGCGAATACCTCTTGTCTGCTGAGTCGGGGAGGGAGTCGGTGACGGCGATGCGCGGCTGAAAGGATTGGCCCGCTTAGGGGAGCCATTTAACTGTGATGGAAGCATATCTTCGTTAAGGTCAATGGATCATTATTCAGTGAGAAGGTCGTAATCATAACAAATATCTATGAGAGTAATGGAGACTCAAGCAATGAGCCCTTGGATGATGTTGCAACGAAGCATCCAGGCCAACTAGTATGGCCAGGGGAAGAGTAACGATTCAAAGACAAGGGAAGAAGAAGATAAGGAAAGGTTGGGCAGGTGTATATTAAATGAAGCTGCAGCATACCAAGCAGCGGGAAGTGCAGAATGACAGTCACCCACTGACCACCTGCTCCCTCTGGGGCCCCTTCGGGTTCCGCTGTTTGTTTACATCCGCCGTTCCTCAGGCTGCGGGCGCCGATCATGCGCTAGGCCGGATCGGTCGTGCACCCGTCACGTGGAGACCCGCGGCACGAAACTCGATCTTTTCCGGGTTGGTCGGTCGTTTCCCCGTTTTGCTTGTCGCTTCACGTTCTTGTGCTCCGTCCCTTCAAATCTCCAGCTCATCTCACCATCCTCACGTCGCGTTCGCATCTTCGCTCTCCGTTGATATCTGCTCGGCAGGTGCAGAGCTGCCTTCTTCACATATCATCACCAACGCGCCCGACCTCATGTATAGCAGAGTGTTGTGGTTACTGATTCTATCCATTTCGTTCTAGTCTTATGACTTTTGACTTGCTCCTGCTCATTTTAGCTTGAAACGATGTGGGATGCCTAAGCACTCGCTTTAGATGTGACGAGCTAGCGTTTTTTGCTTACTGGACGCAGACATTATACTCACCTTGCAAGCGCGCACGCGGTCGCTCTTCCCCAACCATGTCTAATTATCCACCGACACCGTCATTTGTGGGACCAAATTATACACCTCAGT
The DNA here is from genome assembly GCF_016861625.1 of Aspergillus luchuensis. Taxonomy (NCBI): domain Eukaryota; kingdom Fungi; phylum Ascomycota; class Eurotiomycetes; order Eurotiales; family Aspergillaceae; genus Aspergillus; species Aspergillus luchuensis. The sequence goes on from NC_054849.1 coordinate 5,139,453, forward strand.
GGCCTCCATCAGATCCGTCTTCCTCGACCGCCATGCCATCCTTGTTTCCTCCTAACCTAGGCTTTGGCCAAAATCCTTCGCCCGTCCCTCAACACGCGCAGGATGGTGCTACCCGTCCGTTTGATTATAATACCGACACCTACAACGCAAACACACGTCTACCGGGATTAGGGGTCCCGAGCGCCGCTGGTCCCTTAGTACCGCCGCCTCCATTCACTTTCATGCCGCCTTTTCCTTCCACTCAGTTCCCTCACCCTCCCTTTCCACCACTACAGATGCCACCGTTACGATACCCCTCGATTCCTGTACCCCCTGTTCACGGTTATGAACCGGTTCGTCATGCAACTAGCGACTACCACATGAATAATTCCATCCCTACTCCGCCGGGTCCTCAGCCTGCCGCTGCTGCCAACTCGGAGTCAGACCCAGACCGAGAGGAAGGCGAGCTCACAGATCGTGAAGAATCTTCGTCGACGCAGCCTAGGCCACATAATTTGAACCCGGGACAGGGGTCAGGACAAAGCTACGATACTCAGATGGCTCGAGCTATGGACGGTAACAACGATTTCATGGAAAGCGATCGGACAGTGAAGCCGAATGGCACTGGTAGCCTTGATTCACATAACTCTCACTTGTTGGCGATGGCCACCGTAGGCTCAGCGCCAGGATATTCGGAGATGGATAGAGGCGGGGCTTCACCAGAAACTCGCCTATCGTCCAGAAGCAGTGGGTCACGTATGTTATTCCCGCATTATGCATAGTCCGGTTACTGACTTCCTGCAGCCTATAATCCTGCTCCTCCCATCTCTACTGAGCCACCGGTTTCGGACACCGCACCAGAACCAGAAGTGCCAACTTCGTCAATCCCGCAATATGAAGCGGACCCCGATAAAGGAGTGAGCAGCGCAGCTTCAACTGACCCGCAGTCAATACCCGGCAGCGGTAGGTCATTGGCACAACTTCGCGTCCAAGCACAGGGGGCACTTCTGAGCTTGGCGCCTCACAACATTCGATATGCCGAGTTTGTCGGGGAAGGAATTAACCCTGTTATCCTTCGTCAACTCTATGAAGAGGTTGGAATAAAGATTGCCACTCCGGTACAGGGCGTCTCAACACCTCCATCCACTGCAACCTCCTTGGAATCCGACCGTTCGTCGACTAGCCAGTCCGGGGAACCAGAGCAAGGAAGCCACTCAGTTCTCAAGTCAGATGCGGATCAAAGTTCGGCATCGCAATCCAAATCTACCGAATTGCCACCGGATACCACGAAACCCATGGAGCGGAAGGAGGTTATTGCTCGTATGCTCGCTGCAAAGGCTGCAAAGGGTTCCGGGGCGCCTGGACAAGTTCAAGTGCAGGCGACCAAGGAATCTAGTGCGTCCGAAGATTCGGTTCTGCCGAACGCTGACAAGAATGCGGCAATATCCTCTCAGGACTCCATAAAAGAAAAGGAAACTCGTGTCAAGGAAAAGAACAAGGCTCAGACTGAATTGGCTCGGCAGCGGATTGAACTGCTCAAGAAGCAGGGCCTAATGAGGAACGGTCAAAAATCGCAGTCGAATTCGGTGCCTCCCGAGAAATCCCAACCATTGATCAACTCCGGTACTGAGTCGTTGTCGACTTCGACCCCGATGCCAATCCAACATCCATTGCCAGAACGCCCTCCTGATCCTGAGCCCAATGCTTCGGCCCGTATACCTGGGCTCTTCATGACGGAGCAAGAGCCGGAAAATATGCAGACTCCGGTTTCCGCTGCTCAGGGTGCTACTGATGCGGTGTCACAAACCCGCGTTAATCAGCGCAAACGTCCTCGAGCATCTGATTTTGACGAACCTGTTCCGATCCCGAAAAAGACCTTCAATAATGGTGTCAGTTATGCCTATCCTGAGGCTCAGAGGCTCGTCATTGATATTAGCGATGATGACGAGTTCTACGGCGATGATGAGCACGACAACATGGATGTGGACCTGCCAGCCGGCAAGGACATGCAAGATGTGGAGGGCTTGCTTCGTACTTACACACCAACCGTCGATATTCTTCCTCAACGGCCGGCAACTGCCTCTAGTCAAGGGTTTTCTGCCTCAGCTACCCCACAGAGTCTGAGGAACAATGATCAGGAGCATCAGGAGCATCTTCGAAGAAAAGACCTGGAGATCAAAGCCATGCACAAGCGAATTGCCGAACTAGAAGAGCGGAAGAAAGCAAAGCTGGCAGCCAGCCGTACACAATCACCTCGCCCATCAGACGTGCCGGAACCTTCACCTCCTACGGACAAACTCTCACCTACCGACGTCAGCGATACACCGAAACTCCCTGTGGAAGTTGAGGTGGAGAATAAGTCACCTGCCAACATTGATCTGACCCAAGTGGAGAGTATCAAGGTCAAATTATTGCGCAAACAGGAAATTGAAGTTGGTATTCCTGCGCTAGATGCCGAGATACACAAGTCCGAGGCGAAACTGGCTGAGATCAATGAGGAAGAAGCCAGGCTAGTGTCCGAAATTACAAAAGGGCGTGAAGGCCGGCGGCAGCTCTTGGATGAGTTGAACAACCTCAACGTGGAGCTTAATGGGCTCACCTTCGATGATGTGGAGGCTGCCATACGGTGCGCACAGGAAAAGGAAGATAAGGAAAATAAGGAGGCGAAGGAAGATATGCCCCAGCTTGAAGGTACGGTCATCAAGAATACTGGCCAATATTATGTGCCATGGTTGTTTCGTTTGACAGTATCCAACTGATATGCTTTGTCTATGCTTTTAGCCGCAGACCAACAACAATGTTCCGAGATTGAGCATGCAATTTCTGAGCCCACGCACGCTGCTTCACCCGTCAACAAAGAACCCGAAGATGAGGAGCCGTCCCATCAACCCGTTGTATCTGAAGAAGTTCATGAACCTGATTCCGGCAACGGGTCTAGCGTTGTACCTGATGACAAGGTGATGGATGACGTTAGCGAGTCTTCCGGAGAGGTATCCAGTTCTGATTCCACGGGTTCGGCAATGGATGAGTCTAGCGACAGCTCTAGTGATGAGTCTCTTGACGAAGAGGAGCTTCCAACTCATACACCCGCTCCAGAGACGAACACCCCGTTGGAGTCAGGCGGACCCGCTGAAGATGGACAACCGGAGCCAATTGAGGCAGAGGCAGGCATTCATCATGATCTTCCCGAGCGCCCGCGAACCCTAGATGCGGAGCCACGGGCGGAGCTACATTCTGAGCAGGTTGCCGATGAACAAGTCATCGAGGACCAGGGCCAAGCCTCCCGTGAATCTTCCGTCTCAGATGCGTACGAGCCTCCTGAGCCAGAAGAGACAGCTAGCCCCGCTGATTCCAGCTATTCCCCACCTTTCAGCCCTGCATCTCCCGAACCTGTTGACTCCCTTGAGGTCTCCACCGCAGATGAGACGAGACAGGCTGACGAGCCACTAACGAGAAAGGTTCAGGAATGGGATACCCAACAACCAAGTGCTTATGCTCAGGTTGGCATTCTGGATGTGCGGTGCACCTCAATTCCGCCTAAGGTGTGATGCTGACAGGATATCTAGAATCCACGGGTACCAGAGCAGTCTGAACCAAAATTCTCACCTTACGTTAGTCCGCTGAAGAATTTCAAGGCTTACCGCTACCACCCAAATTTCACTGAAAATGTTTCGGGCGGCTATCGTTCTCTAACATATAGCCACAACATCGACCCTATGAGATATCTCTGTCCATTTGAATCTTCAGGGGGAGTATGCAATGACCGGTCGTGTGAATTCCAACACTTTCGTGATATGACTCTCAGCGGTGCGTCGACAGATTTGAACCATTATTTGCAACATTTACCCATATGACCTTTGGCCATTGTCTCCCTTGACCTTTCCTTTTATCTGTCGTGCCTCCTTCCAGTCGCGCGCCTTCATTCCCCTTTTCATTAAGCGTCTCATTTTACGTCTTCTACCCATTTGTTCTTCCCTTCGCTGTGCGGATGCTGACAGCCAGGCTTGTTAACTGCCACAGATGACAAGATCCTCGTCCAGATGGGATCTCTTCGAGAAGGCAAGACACCCGAAGAGAAGGATGAATACATTGCTGGGCTGAAACAAATCATCAACGACATGCGACGCGACAAGGTGAAAGATTTTAACACAGTGGCCACGGAAATAGCCGCATACCGTAGACGCTTTCTCCAAGACCCTTCGCGGGTACTTCCGTTGTAACAACTTGAAGAACTTGACTACTTTACGCTCTTGGAGAGAGCCACTTCTTACTTTTTGACAAGGTGAGCTGCCGGCGTCGAGCACCGGAGTGCAGACGACCAGTCCAACTAGCAGCGGCTGCTTCTAGCTCACTACCAGCAATGGCAGCGATCCCTTCTATATCGCGCCAGCCCTCCTTCCTGACCTGGAGGCTTCCTTTCCCCTCCCTGAACCTCATTGCCTTTCTTAGCGTGGCCCACACTCTTCCTTTCTGATACATGAGATCTGGTATCTCTTTCTGAAACGACACAAGTGGGCATTTTCCCGTTATCTTCATTATCTATTACTACTTGGCGTACAAAAGCGAGCCTGGAGTTGGAGGATCACATATTTCTACCCCCTTAGGAAGTGGGCGTAAGCGATTTACCCACACTACGACATCTGGCCTGGCCAGCAAGGCAGGGAGAATCGAGTCTGTGAGAGTTTCGATTTTCCCTTTTCCTCTAGCCTGGGTCTTCAAGGTATGGGATGAGATTCCTTAACACGGTTATGAGCCCATTGGATGGAATGGGACTGTACAGCAGGGCGTCAGGGCATAGGGAGTACATAGCGATAGCAAATCATAATTATCTTCTACCAAGCCTCACTTGCGTGATTTTCTTAGAATCGTCAATGATAAGCAGGAAGCTAGACAAGTAAATGTCGCAAAAAACGGAGAAAAACCGCGCACTTTAACTGCGCACGATGCCCCATTGACAGAGCCGCGACTAAGAATACAGACCAAAACACCTAGAACCTCTTAGTGTCGGATAATTGGTATGGCACTGGACCGGGCGTCTAGCGTCTAAACCGGGGCAAAAGCACACCCACCCCAAGGCGCAGACCTAGAAACCTACTCCTTACTAACCCACAACAGCTAGCATACTACACTACTAGCTAGAATAGATGGATAGATAATAGATAGGAGGATAGTAGTTAGTTAGTGTAGCTTGTTGAGCCAGTCGGATAGTTAGTTATTCCCTCAATGCTAGCTAGAGCCTAGCTAGCAGCTTGCGCCCCGAATTTCTCCGCACCCGTTCATCCCCCCTGTCTGTCCGTTCATCACAATATTCTCATCAAAATTCATCAATATTATTAGAATTAAGTTCAGAAAATAATATATTAACCGATCATATGATCAATAAGTGAAGGATGAGTCAACCGCGCCCATACCTAAGTTAAGTTAGTTCAACTAGTTAGTTAATGAAAGTTACTGATGTTGATGTGGCAGTGCTGACTTTTTTCCTTGTTTCTGTTCCCCAAGCACTGGATATAAGTAGATACTAACTAACCGGTACCGGTAATAGTTGGAATTGGTAAGTACTTACATAGTACTTAGTGATGTATGTAGTGAACTATGTAAGTAATTATGTATGCAAGGTTGACTCAGTTAGAAGTCTGGTGGTAGTCACCTGAAATACTAATGGACTGGAAATATATTGTATGTTGGTTAGTACTAGTACTTACTAAGTAGTACTAACGTAGTGTGTGTGTGGCTTAACTTCAATCAATGTGTATGGTTGGTTGGGGAAGATTATTCAAGTTCAAAGTTCATGCAAGGTATGGGAGTCATATGTGGTCTTGTGACTTAATGACTAGTAGTCATAGTCACTGGGTTTTTCTGACTCAGGCAGAGCTGAAGCTGAAGTTGGAGAATGGAATGGATGTATCGGGAACAGTCGGGGAACGGGTGCGGGCGCGGGCGCGGACACGGAGGTGGACACGGGGACGGGTTTCGTCGTTGCTTACTTACCTACTGCATACCTACTGATGAATTTATTATGTCGGTTCCGAGGAGATACTATGCACATAAGATACTAGTTACTAGATAGGCATAGCCTGGTTAGTGATAGTCGATGTAGTGTAGTGTAATAGATATGCAAGCAAGTGGGCTGGGTTTCAGCGATTGTGTTTCGGGATTATGCATAGTTGGTGAGGGGGGAGAGGGGGATTTGCAGATGGGGTTTCTATTGATAGTAAGTGATATGTTGGTGTTCGGGTAGGTACTTTGCAGGCGGGGGAGGGTTAGTTATGTTGTATGTACGTGATGCATGCTGGGAATGATGATTGGTGAGATCGATTGTGGATAAAAAGAGAAATACTAGACAGCTGCGATATTTTGTTGCGATTGAGTTACTGTACTAGGAAGGGATCGCGAGAATCACCATCTGCATCGGGGTAATGCTGCGAAAGCGAGAGGGGATGGGGATGGAGAAAGTGGTTGTTGTTGTTGAATATAGAAGGTAAGCAGCCAGGGTAGTGGTGGTGGTGATGATGATGATGCTTATCCTGCAGGGTGTGTGTAGTTACGTAGTATTTGTCTAACTACGAAACAACGATTGCTCATGTAGATGTAGGTACGGCACAGTCAGTGCTAAGCTTAGTCCCAAGTGACGCAGCAGTACCTTGGAGATGCAGGTAGAGTATAGTCAAAATCTCACAGGAGACGGTGCGGCATGTAGAGTGTAAGGCTGTATGTAACCAGTAATGCAAGTGAGGATGCAAGTACCAAGTACCTACCGATCTGTCAGTCGGTAACTATCTACTTTTCTACTAAGCGAGATACATACACACCGGCAGTGTGAGCATGTAGGAAATGCCAGCTGAGACATGCCGCGAAGGATGAGAGCGCGCATAGTGGGGAGAGAAAGAAAGAGGCCCCCAAGCTACTACTGTACTAAGAAAGTCGGAAGAGTTGAGTTGGAGTGGAGAGGGTGCCACATTCCGTAAGGCTGTGCCATGGAACTACTACCACTAGTCTGGCCAGTAGTGGATGGAAGCAATCGAATTACTCCTCGAAAATGGGCCTGGCAGCTAGCATGATGATTACTATAGTAAGTATCACTCGCGACGTAGTCTAGCCGCCAGTCGGATACTTGCATGGGCCATGATCATGGTCCAGGGATTGGATGCTGCTTACATTACCGGTGGATCATGGATTCTGGGTAGTGCTGACGGGAGTGCCTTGTTGCAAGCCATGGAACGTGGTGGTCAGGATATGTGGTTGCTTGGCGGGGTAGCGTGGGCTTGGCCGGGCGGGTAGAGAGGAGGAGGAGGAGGATGATGATGATGATTTATTTTTATATACTTTCTCGAGTCGGGGAAACGAAGACGGAAGGATTATTCAGCCTTGAGAAGGATGTGAGGATTTTTACACTATGTGGAGTGTGAATTTAGGTTCGATGGGGGTGATACGGAGAATTAGGAGCATGACTGCCATGCTATGCTTTTGCTTGTTTATAGAGTTAAGAATAGATCTCGAGTCCGACGCTCGGTCGCAGTACTAGGTGTGTGTGTATAAAGCGTGTTAGATTACCGGAATGGGTCATTTGAGGTTGTACAGAACGGCGGAGCAAGAGAGACAGAGAACAAAGACATTTGAGACTACTTTAAAAATAACCCCCGAGGAAAAGCAAAAACAAAAAAACAAAAGCAGGTCAGTGTTCAACGTGATCCTAGTCATCGTTGAGAAACGAGAAAGGAACGTTAAGCGTAATCCCTACCATGTCTCATCATGCCATGTGGCCGCTGGCATTACGGGGGGCCGGGTTCTGACGGCCGTTTCACCCATCGCGGTCGCATCGTTGGCTGGCAAGTCCAGGATCAACGGCTATGGATGGGTGGCCCCAGTTTCAACAGCTGCCAGGGAGCTGAACGGCGGGGTTGAGTGATCGCGAGACCACCAATAAGCAACTCATTCTGACTGAGGTACAGGAATTAGTTGGCAGTGGTCGGCAGGTGTCAAGGCACTATCATGACATTTCGAATCCTGCCGAGAAGGTGTCGAGCTGAAAAAGGATCGGAGTCACTTTCCTGTCCGGCGGTAGCAAAGCAGGGTGACCGCGCGACGGAACGAACACACGGACACCATGACGAGCTCTACTAGGGGAGAGAAGCGGCACTTGCACTGCCCTTTCTAGAGAGAATCAGCAAAGTGTGTCCCTGGCACCCGTATCTCCCACACGCCAATTGGCGCAGTCAAAGCGTCAGTCATCCACCGAGCTGAGCGGCCCGAGTTTCGAGAACGGAGGCTACCCAGAATTCTGGCAGGTACGTACCAAGACTACCGACCGCCAGTTCCACCGCCATCATAGGGTTCAGTGCATACAGATTCCCAGTGAAAGGGCGGTGGATTCCAGCGCCGACGCCAGGTGTGGCTGCATGATCTGCATGGCATTGGCTGACACGGTTCAATGATCCTCCGTGATTCCCCAGCCAGTCAGTGCCAGCCCATGGACAACCAAGACTTTTGCGGCTCGGAGGGAAATGGGCCAGCCGTAGTATGTATGGCTGTGGGAGGGTGGATATGGATGTTTTGTGGTGGTGCGAATGCGGCGCAATACGGGGTTCGTCCATCAACACGTGTAGTTGACAGTCCGTGTTCCCCTTTTTTTACTATTATTTTTTTTGGCCCGCTATAGTGTGGCTATTATTGCATCCCGAGACGCCGTACACTTGGGATATTCGAGAAGACGACCGACCACTTTAATCTCGAGTACGAGATTTGATCAGTCTGCGGACGGAGTTTTTGTCGCTTATGCCGTCATTCACGATCGGCCCCCGTAGGTTTGTTGTTCCTTTTCTATTTTACTCCATTCTTTATTTGCTTTTACTGCATCGATGCCGAGTGATGATTACGAGAGGATCTTCGTCAACATGGTTCCAAAGGAGTAGTAAACATTGCTTATACATTGATGCACTCAAAACCGAAATCTAGTCTAACAGGGGGGTGAAACAAGAGATCGCATAATAGAAACCATAGAACAATAGTGGAAATTGATCGCGCGGGAAGAAAAAAGAGCACCATAGTCTATCCATCCAGAAAAATGTCCCCCACGACCCACAAAAACTCCAAGGCTTTCTTCGCGGCTGCCACCGAGCGAGTCCGGCTCGCTCAGGCGTGCAGCCGCCCCAACTCTAAGTCGTATCTTTAGTACAGTCATCCATGTAATAAAAAACCCGAAACCAAAAACAGAACTAAACTCGACACTTGAGAATTCAACCAAGATTATGCAATCGCTCATGCAAAAAGAAAATCACCAAATAGAAGAAGGGAAATTAATAGCAGAAAGAAAACAGAGTAAAGAAAAAGGAAAGAAAAGAAAACCAAGACTCCTGGTCATGTCTGTTCCATGTTCATGCCGCTCATAACGATAACGCTCAGATAAAGTACCCGCAATCGATGGATTAGGTCGTCGTAGATCAAACAATGCGTTGACATCTGTAAAAATCAAGTGTTAGTCGTACGCTCCAACCAAACCAATTCTTGTGTTGGTCCTTACCAATTCATGTCACCGTTCTCAGGCTTTATTTCGCCGGCTTGCAGTATCCGCAGATGTTATGTTGGCAGATCACACATCTCGGCTGGTTGTCCCACAGTTTTGGTCCGTCCCCACACTGGCAGCAGAAGTATAGGCTGCCATGGTTGACCGTACCCCGGGAGTCCTGGCTGTTGATCCCAGGCATGCCATGTTGCATTGCATGGCTGTGGTGTAAGGAAGCACGGAGGATGGACTTGTTACATCCCAACATGGACGGCATCTTTGCGACAAGGTTCCCCGACAGTTCACAGTTTTGGGGAGCTGGAGCGTGTGCGTATGGCGACAACTCGTGACAGTGGTGCGAAACAGTGTCCTGAGTATCAATGTGGCAGTTTGAGCAGCGTGGTTGATCGCACTGAAGGCAGATGTCGTCAAGGCCTAGCCGGTGAGGTCCAGAGGAGCAATCGCAGCAGTACCAGACTCCAGACATGATGGTAGATGATGTTCGAGAGGTAGCTATAGAAAGTGTAGAAGGTATATTGGTATGTTGGGAAGCTATGAAGCAGCAAGCTAGAAGGCAGAGACAATGGATTGAATCCGAAGCTGTTTATGTGAATGTGTTTGTAGTAGTAGATGAGAGTGAGTGAATCCATATCGAAGGCTGGGGTTTGGAGGTTATTTAAAACCTCAAGACAGGTAAGAGAGAAGCTCTGAGACGAGACGTTGTCACTAGCGATGATTCAGAGCCAGGCCCCAAGGCGCCCTCGCCATGGTTGTGGCTGATCTCACGAAAAGGCGCCCTCCTGGCCTTCATCTCAGTCATCAAGCAGGTGCAATGCCTGATCAACGCCGGGGCCATTCAGGTTAGGGTCGATCAACCAGAGTGGCTTGGCAACCCCATTTTCTTTTTGGGACCCCGAACAACTGCTCGTACCTGAGCAATCAGCAGTCCCAGACTGGGTTGAATCATATTGGACTTGTCTCACTAACAGACATCGTAAGATATGCTGTCCGAATGTTGACTCAAAACATTCTAGGGTCCACCGGATACCTTCGCGAAAGGCGGAATCCGCGAGGCTTGGAGGCTCTCTCGTTTTTGCCCGGGAGCGCGCGCCCACTCCGCCCATGCCCTTTTCCTGCGCTCTCTATGGCTTAATTCCCCATTTCGTAGGAAATGAGATTATTCTTCCAAAGAATATTGCTCTTTTTTTTTTTTTTTTTTTTTTTTTTTTTTTTTTTTTTTTGTTGCTTGCTTATTCCCCTCTTTCCCTTTTCTCTCCCCTCCCCCTTCATTGCTTCTGGACTCGCGGAGTATGACACTGGCACTGCGGGACCTGGGCACTTCCATTCTACGCTAGACTACAGTATGTTGCCTGGTTGCGGCCTTGAAGGGGGCTCCACTTTAGTTAACAGCGCGCGCAAATACAATTCAGGCAACATCGTGCCCTGTGCCTCGAAATTCCAGATGCCGCAGTTCGAGACTCTGACTGTGACTCCCATGTTGACCGTTCATTTCCCCTAGTTGATGGGGCACCGATAAGCCTATTCGTGATTCTTCCGTCGGTCAAGCGTTCGCGACTCCTGCTGCTCCAAGTAAGCAGGCACCCATACTAGTTCTGCCTAAGCCATCCAAGCCCTTCGATCACCTGGGCACATGCCCTGCCAAAATGACGTCTTGCTCACTTTGAACGATGACTGGGTGCATTACAAACCTCATGTTTAGGTTTGTCATCGTTTGTACTCTTGTTCTCTTTTGCACTTTGCTCTTCCTGCTTGATCTTTGACTTTCTTCCTCCCGCTGGGTTTCTTTCCTGTACCGCCCTCGTTTTCCCCGACTTAGTGCTCCCCCGTGCCTATTTTCGGCTTCTCCGATCTCCCGCATGAGGCTCCATGTCATGTGCAGCCAAGACGGCCGACGCTGACTCCCTTCGGCTCCATCTCCAAACCACTAACGAACATCACCCATCACTAGCAACCGGCACTAATGTACTAACGTGTCCGCGTCTGTTCAGAGCTGAACTCGCTACGAACTAATGGGGGCCTTATCCTGAGGTTCAGCTCTACATGGTGCACCACCTACGGCATTGTCCGTAATAACGGCACAGCAATGGTGCAGCAACTGCGGGGAAACTTGTCATGGCCAGTTCTAGCTCTCCATGACATATCCGACTAACGATCCTGCCACAGCCATGTACCCTTTTGACGTTTCAACGGGGCCGTTATTTCCGATGATCATCACTCTCCTCAGCTGTAGATGTCAAACTAATTCGTGATCTCACTGTGCATCGGACCATCCTGGCAAAGTCTGGAAGCCATCAGAGCAACAGCGCACCGCATTGCAGGATATTACACGCTCTGAAACAAACTGGAAACCGTCCCGCAGGTCAATCCATACACGTGTCGATATCTACATCGATGTCAGCGGACAAGACCGTCCCGGTCAAGCAGGTTCGGCACGTATCGACAAGAATTAGCAGGTTAAGGTTTAACTTCAGGTAGAAGAATTGTCAGTGACGTGGAAATACCTCAAAGCAGCACAAGACGGGCCAGCTATGAGTCAAACTGGCTGCTAAACATGGCTGCCTTCTGAATGGAATTATGTTGATGAAGACTGTCCCACATTCTCTCGTAGGCATCACATTGGATGGTATGGGGACATCGCGAACGTAGATAGCCCACCCCTTATCGGCACGTGATATTGCACATGACATCATGACGGAGGTTTGCCCTGTTTGCACATGGTGCCTGTCACGTTCCTGGAAGCCTAACACTGCCAATGTTGCCAACTTCAGCTCTGTCCCCCATCGTCGCATATCGCTTCACACGGGCTTGCTTGTCTCGCCATTATCTCGCTCCGTGGAACCTGTATATACTATATGTTAATATGGATACATATGCGGGTTGACTTTCCTGAAACTGGCTAGCTGACTGTTCTCCGATGCGGAGGCGTTTGTAAGCCTTCCACGTTCTGTTTCAAATGGCGCGCCCAGATAGGCGCGTTAATTTAGCGGTTGCCAGGACTATTCCGCCATTTCTATTGTGCGTATGTGTATATGCGAGCTATATTGTCACCAAGCCGTTATGCAGTATGTGCCCCCTGAGCCAATGGCTTACATCCGCCACTAATTGTCCGAATCAGTTGACTACCTGATCCGCCCTCTCCCTAAATATTCCCGAGGCAGTCGAGTTGGCGCTGGCATAGCCATTCTCGTTATCTTCTACATACTCATTGTTGTTGTTATAATAACATATCTCCGGCTGTTGTATAATATCACCCGCAATCCCGGCTTCCTCCCCCGATCGTCCCCGCCGACGAAAGAAGAGCAAGAAACGGAACCCTCGGAACGCCCTCAACGCAGGAAGAGAAAGCACCGAAGGACAAGAACTGCTGAGAAGCCAGATAAGACGGATATAGACATCGAAAGAGGTGCAGACGGCAACGCTGACGGTGGTGCAATTCCTTTGGATATTACCGGGTTGGAAAGTTTTTATACAAAAGATGTTTTTGTTTGCCAAGAGGATGGGAGACCACTTTATTGCTCGACATGTTGTCGCTACAAGCCGGATAGAGCACATCACTGTCGAGAGGTAGACAGATGTGTGCTTAAGATGGACCACTTTTGTCCTTGGTGAGTTCCTCTTTCTCAATAGTACTGTACCGGCTTGTGATTGACATTCGATCAGGGTAGGAGGCGTGGTTTCCGAAACATCGTTCAAATTCTTCATACAATTCGTGTTTTATACCCTGATATTCTGCGTATTCAGTCTGATAATATGCGCAACCTTTACGGCAGAGATCATCCAAGATGTGAGAACGGACCTCCAACATCTCTATCATGCAACTAACCGTTATTTTGCATAGACTGGCGGAGCAAATGTCCATCTTGCCATTGGTATTGGATTGTAAGTATTTCGCCCTATGATTTTCTCTAGGTCAACTTCTAACCATCAGTAGGAGCTCCCTTTTCGGGCTTTTCTCTTTCGGAATGACTATCAGCTCCTTACAGCTCGCGATGTGGAACCTGTCCACTATTGAGAATCTGAACCGTCGGTCTGCAGTCTGGACTCTGGCTATACGCGTGCCAGATCGTATGCTGGCAAGGCTCAACCCCGAGTCACGATGGGCACCCACATTCCGCACCATAACGTACCCACTGCCACCTGTGCCTCTATCTCCTGAGGCAGCAAGAGATTACCAGCCACCAGAGAAGCAGCACGTCTTTGCCATCCTCCAAACCCTACCTGGCGAAAACCCTTTCGACCTCGGTAGCCCCTTCAAGAACCTCCAACAGGTCCTGGGGTATTCCATCATCGACTGGTTCTTACCTCTCAAGCAGAGCCCATGTGCAGACCGCACTACAGGAGACAGCTTCTACGAACTAGGACCGGTAGTGTCCCGTCTGAAAAAGGAGGCCGGACTAAATCCTCCACCCGAATCCCAACCCACTACACAGAATGACACCGAAAGAAAACACAAGCGAAGACGAAGTTCACATAGACAATCGCACGAGTGACAAATTGGTTAATTCATAGATCTCATTGTTTATTCCATCATGCACTAGCGCCCGCATTGACCTTCCCAACCACTCATCCCTGTTTCCTTATTGCCCTATCATTTTTGTATTTTCTTGGATACCACCAGTCCTTTTGGCTCTCCCGACTGGTGACATTCTCCTTTTGCATACATAAATAGCTTGGGCTCTATTCTATCCATACATAACTAATACAGACTGATCCTATCTCACAACAACAATTACCGGTACTGGAACAGATAAATAGATAAATAGGAAGGAATGTAGTGGTATATTCCGATTAGCCCGGAGAATACACCCGCACGTGGCAATAGCCTCAAAATTTTCCGTGGCGTAGATTTAAACCCCTCCCCGTCTATAGTAGTATCCAGGGATCAAGTTCCTTTTAGGTTCCGAAAATCATATGCTATACCCGAACTTTATCTGCACTTCATTCTTGTGATCGCTTTTAGACAGTAGTAGAGTGAGTACTAGTATTTATATGGTTTATGATTATAGTATTGACCACTTTGGTCGGCTTCGTAGGGATAAATATAATGTGTTATTGTGCAGCGAGGGGACCCTCTATGGTCAATTTTGGAACAATGGTCTATATATCACTCGTGCAGATGTAGTGATGTTTCAATACTGTGTTAGAAAAATGAAAATTGTATTATCAGGCGATAGATCTAAAGTAGCTGCTAAGTTGTATGGTACTGGTAGTAGTAGTAGTACTGATTCGTTGGGGTTGAGCCCCCGAGTTTCGTAGTTATATATAAGTAACTAGGATTTTACCGCAGCAACCACTGCTGCAGTCGTTGAAAAAATTCGACCAGACTAAGTGACTATACCACAACTAGTAAGGATTTAGTTACGAATTCATACTACTAATGTAAATGATCTGCAAGAATTTATACATGTGCTGCCTAAATCCGTCTCGAGTCGGCAGGCAGCAATGAGGAGGCCTAAACACCACCCACTACAAAGTATAAACAAGCGTGAACATCACAACCAAAACCTTAATGTTCCTAAAGTACACGTAGTAAGATAACAGAGTTAATATACAGAAATCCGAAATCTATCTAATGTACAGGTAACCGGAAAACAAGAACCAGAAGCAGAACCAAACCAAACCAAAACCATCTATCATACATTGTCGAGGATCATCACGCGCAAGGGATATCGAAACTGAGGGTATTCATGATCGTACAGGTCGTAAAGGCTGACATATCCATGAGAGTCGTGACTCGTGTGCGATTAAGGATACACATAGGCATAGGATGACGTCGATGTATCTCAAGCAGGCCTGCAGGTAGAGCAACGGGCGTGGCCGTTGCAGCTGGTGCAACGGCCGTCGCTCAGCGACGGGTTATTCATGTTGTTGCAGCGGCAGCATACCCACCAGCCGGCCATAGAGGGTCTGACGGCTGCGTGGACTATGGTGGTGTTGGCGTTCTGGACTTGGTTGGTCATGGTTGCAAGACTGGGGAACGGTAATAAGATCTTCAGACTGAGGTTGGGAAGATCAGGAGATGAGACAGCTCGAGACAAGACTACTAGCCAAGCGCAGAATCAATTGAGAGTGGAGAGGGTCTGCGGAGTGCTTCAAGGGCCCTGAGGGTGTATATAACGGTCCGAGGAAAGCGAGGTGAGAGGAGAAACACTTGAGTTCTTGTTGATAGTCTGAGATTGACTGTGCGATCGATGACAATGAGATGGAAAGAAATGATTGAACAGAGACATCTATTACGATGCTTATATGTAGACTCAATTGCAACAACAGATGCGCGAATTCATGTAACCTTGACAGTCGATGAGTTGTCCAGGCACTGCGGGCGATATACCTGGGCAGACAGTCCCTGCAATTGAGGTGCCCCGGCCTGCATACATCAAAGACGAAGCCAGCAATGTAAAGCTTTTCCGATAAGATAGATGGTATGCGCGTTCTCCGAATGGATCACCTCGTGGTCAGGGACCCAAAGGGTTGGAACGGCCCAGGCACCTGCAGGCAGAATCCTATAGGCATTGCTCCATTAATGCAAGCAGATGGCCCGTTCCCTGGTGCGCTGAGCAACGTCTGTCCCGTGAAAATGGGGCCCAGGGCTGTGCGTAACTAGTAGACGCCTTATCCCAATGCTGCCCCGAAGGATTGAGTTCAGGTATGCGGGCAACAAGTTTCCAGGGCACACTAGGTGGCTTAGCTGGGTCGTGGCTGGTTGCTCCAATAAGAGTGCGTCAGATTCGACGTTCCCAGATGATGACACCTGAAACAGAGGGCCTAGTGAGAAAGAGTCATGAGCAAGTATCCACAATAGATTTGAAGTCGAACGAAGGAAGCGTGTGGCTGGCTACGAGGAGAGAGTAGACCTACGAAGGTGTAGATGTCAGAGTACTATAATCTCGTCAACCCCCAACCCGAAGACGAGCGCAATGAGAAACTCAAGACGACAGACTGCCTAAGGAGGTGTGTGTTACCTATGACCTTCACACCACACCCAAGGTGTTTTAGTTCCCTGGCAGCGTGCTTGAGAGCGCCTGGAGAGGAATTTGCTTCCCCGTCCATTGCAGGATATTGCCAGGGTGCTGAAGGGGCCCGAAACAAATCGCGCACTCCCTTCGCTTGTCCGGTGAAGCAAGTCAAGTAGCACTGGGGTGGATAACAACCGCCGCAAGGACCTTCAACCGACCAGAGCACGCCCGTCCCATTGTTTCAAGGGGGCTAATTTATGCCCGAGGTTATCTGCATCCCTTGGCTTGCAAGAAGCGGGAGACGGGGTGCTAGTTATGGCTCGAAAAGAGGACGAAAATGATCTAACCACCCCGGGAGGGCACAGTGTTTGCGACTTCGGCGGCTGATCAAGGTTGAAGCCGCCCGGGACGTTACGTGGCTCCCAGCGGCGGAATTGGCAGACGCCATTCTCGCAAGGCAGATGTGTGCCGGACTTCCGTCAATAACTTCATGGAAGGCTAGCAGCGCCCGTTGGATCGACAGACAGTGATGGTTGAGCCATTCTTCTAGAAATTCCGCCCGACTCCACCGGGATGGCCATTCAGAGCCCTTAATCTTACTCGGGCTGGCAATGGGCTCCATACTGGGGCCACCGAAAGAGTGCCGAATGCCTCAGACTCGTCCGGGATGACATCATCCGCTCCTAGCTTGGCGAGGCGTAACTGAAGAGGGTGGATACGAGGCCACGGATGATTTGCCCGGGCACCCGGGTGGGTGGAGGGCAGCGGTGCTGGAGCGCCTGAGATGGAGCAGGAAAGTCATACAATATCGGCTGTTGAGACCGGACTAATAAAATGGTCTTCAGACTAAGGATATTAGTACACACGGTAAGTAAAGTAATCCGTGAAGAGGGTCTGTGTCTTTACACCACAGACGGAAGATGGCAGAGAAGAGGGGGGGAGGTAGGCAGAGAGTGGGACTGACACAATACTGTGACTGCCGTCATCCTCAGCTGGGAATCACCGACAATGCTTGAAGGGTTGACGAAAAGGGCAAGAAAGTCAGAACCCGTGATACCTATCGACGCCCAGTCACCAAGCGGGAGACAAAGAAAAGCGAGATCATGATGGACATGATGGGATATGACTTGGGGAAGGAAAGAGATGCTTCAACCCCAATTAGTCCAATTAGTCAATCAAGGCGGGCTGCTGAGCTAAGCCGGTGCGGCTCCCACCCGAAAACCAGCGATTGCGAATCCGTGGTTGGCCAACTGCCATTTCCACAGTTCTGACTAGTACCGAGTAGTAGCATCTACTTACTTTCCTTCCTCTTCTCTTCCACACTTCTTTCCTGGACGGACTTACACTACAAACAGACAGTATTGTATATCAGACAACAATAATTTTGGAGTTCACTGCTCCGGACAAGCACTAGTGCTACAAGTGGAGAAATTTATCCTTCCATCGACATTCGTCCGTGTTTCGGAACAATACTGCTTGGAATCCGTGTGCTTCGGATTGGTTTCTGGTGCTTTTTCCTTTTCTCCCCCCTCCGCGCGCATCTTGCGTCACACGTTCTCCGCCTCAGATTCTTGAAGATCGCTTCATCTTCATCTCTTCATCTTCACATCAATCTATCTTCCCCTTCTTCCTCCCCGCACCGAGTGGAATCTCCGGCACTTGCTTTGATCCTTTCATTCTACTCCCTTCTCCTGAAATCCACTCTCCAGTGTTTGGTTCCATCAATCAGTGAGCGGCATCTCCTTCAAATATCGCCCTCTATTCCCCCCCTCCGGTTGGTCTGTCCTTTCGGGCATCGGCCTGTCAATCGCTGTCAAATTCCTCCCTTCCGTTTATTTTTCTTTCTTTCCTTTTTTCTTTTCTGCATCTTTGCCCCTCCCCCTTGCCTATCACGGGGTCATTTTGCCCCTCTGGCATAATTCTTCTTTATCATCTACTGCTCGTCTCGTCGGGTGCCTGAACGGCTTTACACCCAACCCACCCCCACAGACTTTTTTATCCTCTCAAAAAGTCCGTCCGTTCATCCACTTCTCTTATCCATCCAAGTCCTCTCTTACTTTTCTTTTCCGCCCTCACTGCAAGTTCGGCCTTGGAACCTCCTGCGGAGCTTCTGTTGAACGACTTGCGCTGTCCCAACCCCACATTTCCTCGGTCGGAAATAGCGCTTCGCAGCCCATTGTTAATCTGAAGCAGCTGCAAGGGTTCAGGATGGGTCCCGCTGCGCGTTACCGACCCATGTCTCCCAGCGGATCGCGTATGATCGATCCTATGCGGGCCTCCACCGGCACCGTGCAGCTCAGTGCTTCCTACGATCCTTACCACTCTGCCGGCCGTCCGCCATACCCGGGTTACCATGCCGATGTCAACTACGCTTCTTCCTACGAACCTCGCCTGGTGCGAGAACCCCGACTGGAAGCACAACCCATCTCTTCCACAACATACCGAGACCCCGGCCATTCGACTAAGTTGAGGACCGAGTATGCCATCCGACCGCGAGTGCGGAGCAGCACCATGTCTGCGGTGGATCCTCGCTATTCCTCCGGTCGGTATGACACACCTGCATCGCCCTTGTCTCGGGCCTCCCCCGTCATTGTCCCCGGTCACCAGCGAACCCCTAGCCCGCGTCGAGACCATGACCGTTACGTTGTACCGGCCTCCTCGCCCCGACACCACCGGCGGCATCATCTCTCCCACATTGATTATGCCAGCGATACTGGGCACTTGGACCCACATGAGGGAGCAAGGCAACGAGTGCCTCATGGTGGATATCCGGTGTACGAGCATAGCCCTCGTTTGCGGTATCCCCCCACTGGCGGTCTCCGGAAAGGCGAGGATATTGACGACTATGATGCTTATTCTTATACCAATGCATCGGAGCAGATGGAAAAAGACTCAATTGCCAGGCTGCGCTACGAGCGAGGAGCTTATCCAAGGAATCGACCACTTAGTCTGACTGGCCTTGATGACCCTCACTTGCTGCCTCGCAAGGAGTCACGAGCTGTCGGGCCTCCTCCGTCTCAGAGAGGCTTTGACAAATTGGACCAAGGCGGCCGTGTGCGGCGTTCCACACACGGCTCCGCTGACAGTGATGTAGATCTGTCGAGTGCCCGGCGGCGGTCCTGGCAGAGGGCCCCCGTATCCTTGCACCAAGATGTCGATGAAGGTTACTCTTCTTATAGGGATGAGTACGACCATGGTCCCCATCGCCGACACCGGCGACATGATGACGATGCGAGTAGCCGGCACTCCTATGACGATCGTGCTTCAAGGCGAACTTCTGCTAAGAGCGCTGTCGCGGCTTCGGGATCGAGCACCGGCCTAGGAACCGCAGTGCTCGCGAGTGGTTACTCGGACGACTTTGACTATGATCTCTCACCCCGGCCCGACCGTCATCGCTCCCGGGACCGGGGCGCTCGGGATCTGGAGTATAGAAGGCATCACAGTCGATCGCGCAGACCTTCTAGACGTCGCTCAGGAAGTGAGTCTGATGAGCATACCTCGGATGAAGACCTGAAGAAATACCGGCGCGAGCCATCGGCGCATAGGAAGCCTGATGGCTCGGATGTGTCAGCCAGTGGCAGCGAGCGACCGTCTCATTATTTGACAGTCGATCGCGCCCATCGCCGGCGGTCTCACTCTCGTCACCGAAGCGAATATTTGCCGCGTTACAAAGAAGCAGATGTCGGCCGCCCAGACGAGCTCCAGAAGTCTGAGCAGGCCACGTCGAAAGATCAGGATCCACCTGCGCCCAAAGGAATCCTGAAGCGTCCCCGTGAGAAGTTCCCGGAGGAGCCCAATCCCGTACGAGAAGGCGTGGCCCCATTGAAAGATGCGCACAAGAAGGGCATCCCACCTGGGGCCCGGTGGACGAAGATTGACCGACGGCTTGTGAACCCCGCTGCCTTGGAGCTTGGCCGAGAGCGGTATGAGGAGCGAGCGGAGTATGTGATCGTGTTGCGAGTCTTGACCAAGGAGGAAATCCAAGCGTATGCGGTCAAGACGCAGGAAATTCGAGGTAAGTTCTCAGAAATTCATGGATCACAATGCGTACTAAGCAGGTGTGTAGATGCTCGCCGGCAAGAGGTCATGAAGGAGCGCCGTCGACGTCGGGAGGAGGACCGTCGCCACGGGCGTAGAGTGGATAGTTCCTCGAGTGATGATGAAGACGAGGATGACGAGGCTGCGACTCCTCTTGCCATCGAGGGTGCGCCTGACACGAAATCGGGGTCCAAGACCTCGACTGAACCCGTTAAAGCAGCAGTATGATCATGTTCTGTCTGTGCTTTTTTTTTTGTTCCAATATTGTTTTTGTTTATTTGGTCATTTCCTCAGTTGCAATACCTCTATTGTTCACGTGATTACATGCTGGTCCAGATCACGAGCTGGGAGGAATAGAGAATGAGTGTACAACAGCGGACCGGCGTTGCTCGGGATTGAAGGAACAGGAATGTATGGTTTATGGCAGTGCCTATTAGACGCAATGACCTGGATGCACGCGCAATCAAACAAGTCAAGCAATTACAATTGGAAGCGTTTGGATTTCAACTGGTTCTACGGCATGTGGTGTACACAATACGGAGTAAGTAGTAAATAGGAAGTAGTATGTGTGCCACTTCATCCACCTTGGAAAGGGAGACAAAACAGACGAAAGGAAGCAGAGAAGGTAACTCTCTCACATCACTAGCGCGAGATGTCAGTGCAGTGGCAATGCGCGACTTCCCAGAACAGAGAAAGAAAAGAAAATAAAAGAGCATATTACCAGTATCTCGTCAAAGGAAGAGAACACACCCCAAACGGTCTTCTGACTCCGTCCAAGCCCTGGTTACACTTCGTCCTACCTGAGTCTTCTTCCTCAGTGGTTGATCCAACTTTTTCTGCGCGTGTTCAAGGAAAACTACAGTACTTACAGTCTAGACAAACTTTCTCCCACCTCGTCAATGTGTCATGTCTTGTGTGACCCTCTCTCTCTCTCTCTCTCTTCTCCTCTCCTCTCCTCTGCCTGGATTAGGTATCATTCTCTCGGTGCCTAGAGTAGCCCTCCCTTTTTCTTTACCTTCTCCTTCTCCCTCTCCCTGTTTGTTCTGTTGTATGTGTGTGTTTTTGTTTGCTGGTGTGGCAAGTTGCCGTTTTAATTTTTTTCAGGCTGGTTTGGGTGTCGTGTCTGCTGCATGGCATGGCTAAGTGTAGAGTTGTATGTGTGACATTCCCCTTTTTTTTTTTTTTTTTTTTTTTTTTTTTTTTTCGCTCTTTACGGTTTTTACGGTTTCTTATTGTTACTTATTACTACTACAGTAGGTTGTTCTTCTCTGCACCAGTGGTTAAAACATATCACTTGTAAAGGTTGGTGAGAAAAAGATGGGTATAGAGAATGTCATGTCATGTATTGAACTGAGTGAGAAAGAAAAGGGGTTGAAGGGGCAAACTAAACTCTCTCTTTAGTCCGGATTACAATAACTCTCTCTTTAATAGTTTTGGTTCTAGTAGTTGTTTTTATCTGCTTGTTTCCGATGCGCATGTGAACACCAATAAATTAGGAATATGTGGAAATGAAGCATGACGAATCTGCGTGTGTGTGGGGTGGTTGGAAATTTGGTAGGTAATAGTAAACTTCACTATTTTTACTTAACTTTTGGAGGATAAGGAGGAACCGGCTTTTGGGCGTGTGTGTGCTGATATTTAGTGTTGGGAAGATATAGTTTGGAAGTGTGAAGGATTCTGGTCCACTAGGGATGATGGGATGGATACTTTGTCAGGTTGATGTAAGTAGATTGTCATGGCATAGTTCATTCGTCGGCCGATGACTGACTGCATTTATGCTTTGCTTCAAGTCTTGAAAGTATTATAGTATAGATGGCGATGTTAGTGGTTTGGTGTGTTAAGGGTATATGTCATGTCATTGCCACCTGATTGTTGATTGGGGAGGTGGTCGCAGGACTCGGACAAAATAGGACGAATGAGGGATGAAAATTGTAGTAACTCGTATGTTCCTATGTACCTGTCTATCTATCTATCATATGTACATAAATCCTTCAACAAGACGATGCAGGCACATCCATCTACGCATCACAGAAGGATAGATAGATACATAACCCAGACAGACAGACAGAAGAAACTCAATCAGCCAACTCACTCCCACCATTCAATATCCAGAAAAGATAAGTAGAGCAAGCAAGTGTATACGTACCTCAGTAATATATAATACTAACCATATAATATGACTTAAGTGGCGTCCTCAGATTTCTCTTCGCCGAACAAAGCCCTCCCAAGGCAACCGAGCAAACAATCAATCAATCAAGCAAGCACGCAAGCAAGAAAAAAAGGCAGGCAAGCGGGAGGCGCCTCACCTCTTCTCTTTCCCAGCCACACCAAACCAAACAGATCTGGTCAGCTTAGTAACCCGTCAGTTCAGACAAGACAGGTTTCCGTGTTCTATTTCTTTCTCAGGAGGTAATGTCCCATGATCAGAAAGGAGAATATTCCGCACAAGGTAATAAAATCAAGTATCGGGTTTGAAGCTTGAAGGATTGAGTTTATGTGTTTTCCAGCCGGCTTGGAAGGACGGGTAAGAGAAAGAAAGAAAAGCAGAGGATGAAACGAGGAAGGTTTGGTGGTTTGTTTGTTTGCTTGGATAGGTAGAAGAGGGGAAGGTGAGTGCGTATGTAGACAGATAGGAGTATCTGCCACTGCCAGTGTGATGCGATCAGTCCCCTAGAGACAAATAGGAAGGTAGATAAATGGGCTCTCTGTCTGCCTTGTGGGGTGATGAGGGGGCAGAGTAGTATATGGGTGATAATATGCCTCACTCTATAGTGAGTGGTTTAGTAACAAAGTATCTCGTTGGATTTGGCTAATCTAGTAGGGAGAGACATGTTGGCTCAGGACATAATCTCATAGGTTGGTGGGTTATATTGGAGATGGGGTGATTACATGGGTTATTTATTTGACCTCCACCGTAAGGCTCTCTCCTATATGCATGGGTAGGATAATAGAATGGTTCTACTATTACGATTACGATTACTATACTATACTATACTATACTATACTATACTACCACACATATACATAATCTATCTAGGTTTTCAGATGTTGATGTGTAATGGGGTACGTAGGGCTGCTTCTGCCACGACTAATCAGTAAGACAAGTCTTAGTATCTCGATTTAGAGGACCCCATATAGCTCACATACACCTGGACTCACTTCACAATGAAAGTGTATATATACTCTGGTAACAATCAATACCTACAGTAAGTAACAACCCAGTCCTGCACCGGGAAAGGTAAGCAAGCAAGCAAGCAAGAAGAACCGTTCCCAACGCTTCTGCATCATTGTTTCATTTGGCAGCAACAAGAGAAGAGAAAAAAAAAGCGCATGTCGTCCCGAGTCACCCGAGTTAAGGTTTCCGCTGCGCCAGATTGAGTTTTTGAGAAAAAGGATAAGGGAAAGTAAGGGTAAAGAAGGCTGATTTGCTTTGTTTCGTGTGCTCGGATATGCCATGCCATGCTATGCCGTGTGCCATGTCAGGTACGGAGTACACTTTGCTGTATGTATGTAAGTATGTTTTCGGTTTACAGACTAACTTGGGAGCCAGTAAGTAGTATAACTACGAACTACTTTATGGTAAAGTAAATAATATCTGGTCTAGATGGGTTGATAGGAATTCCTAGTATCCCCTGACTACTGATACAACTAAACTAGATCACTAGCTAGTAGGTAATAAATATAATTTCATCTGAAATAGACGATTTAGACAGGCGTCCATGTACGTACGTGCCTCAAATTTCATAAGCGAAAATGCAATTTCCACTACCTACGGGATAATAATGATGAGCAATGAAACAAAAAAAGTAAGAAAAAAAAAAGAAGGCTCGGGAAAATCCACACCACCAGGATGGCCGACAATCACCCGTTATTAGCTGCCGTCAGTGCGTGGGAAAGAAAGAAAATAAAAAAAAAAAGAGGGAAAGGGAAGGGCGAAGGAGAGGGAAATTGGACAAAGAAGCTTACACTTCACACCCCCTCCCTACAAGCTTAGAACATAGCTAGACTCACCACCAACTATCCAAAATAACCAACTACTAGATAGGTTTTAAGTCCACTTTAGTTTAGTACGCAAGTCTAGGTTACATACCTATCGTTGCGCACGAAAAAGAATAAAAATAAAATAAAATAAAAAGCAAAAGAAAAATTGACCAACGGCCACGAATCACAGCACATCAATTTAATTAAGACCTACATGCCCTATGTGCCTAGTCATGCAGGCTGTCAGGCTGGAGAGGAGGGGCGAGTAAATGATTGAGTGAGTGAGTGGTATTGTGTGTGTATGTGTGTGGAAAAAATGCAGGTGTGTGTGATAGCCTACGGATAAGTTTAGTTAGTGTTAGTTCAAGAAAGATGAATCAATCCCATTCATTTCATTTCCCCCTCCCCTCCCCTCTCCAACTCCATCTTCCCCCTCCGATCAACAGTTAGTAGTCCCGTCTGGACCCGGCGTGACATCCTTCTGTTTGTGATCATGATGGTCACTACTACTTATTCAGCTCCGTATTCTTTTAGTTATTTTTCATTTTTTCCCCTTCTTAGTCATTAGCTAAAAATATCCCTCTCTCATCAATCTACTAGCTGAATAGTACCAACTACTTAGCGAGTAACAAACTAACTAGTTAGTTCCCTAAACACACACACACACACACATCCAGACTCCCATTTTCCCATGAATTGTTCAATGTTTCTCCATCTTCGGCGGCGTCGGATGGTGGGGCCGGAACACCAGACAACAACAACCACCACCGCCAATACTACTAATAGTTTAGTCCGGAGGGAAGAGGGCATGAGTCGTTGGGCCACTGGCTGGCTGCTGCGCCGGCGACCAGCCCTTAGGGCTCAGAACACATGTTTCTGTTTCTGTTCTTTACTTATTTTACCGGACTAAAATCTGACAGCTATGTTGTATTTATGTATGGTATTGTATTATTTGTTCGTTACATTGTTTCCATTCCCCATGGGAGGGAGAGAGAGAGAGAGAGAGTGTGTGTGTGGGAGAGTTAGTAGTTATACTAGGTCGAAATAGGCAAAAAGATAGAGGACCTTCTCTCTATGCCAATTAAGATTCAAAGAAGCGACTTGTTTACAAGTTATGGTGAATGGCACCCTTCGTAGATAGGCTGAATCCTTCTCCTTCAACCACTTACGTATGTCCAATTTAACGCGGAGATTGTTGCTTGCTTGCTTGCTCTGCTGAATATCCGCCCGACGGGACATACCCATTGCGGGGTGAAGTGATAATAATCTGGAAGCCTAGATTTCAACTCTGGTTCTGGGTTCAGTTTATTGTAGTGATGGGAGGGAAGCAAACATCTGTCATTCATGGGATTTATTTGACAAAGTGGAAACAAAATTTCATACGGAGTACATTTTGAACAGTGTAAAGAATAGAAGGTTTAGAGAAGCATTACTACTATAGACTGAATGGAGAAGACACAAAAGTCCCCATATACCAAGCTATCCATTCAAACCCATCTCTATAACCAAGCATCAATCTACGGGCGGCTCTTAGCTATCTACCTACCTACCTACCTACCCATCTACGTAGACGTCAAAACCCGAACCCATCCATCCATCCGTCCGCTTGCTTGCTTGCCCGGTGCGGAGAAAATAACCCCCTCCTGTCATGCGTGGTTGGACAAGGTTGATATTATCGGGGGGTCTGGATTGGAGGAAAGGGAGGGAATTACATAAGGGGTGTGGGAGGGCAGATTTGAGTAGGGATCGGCATGTAGGGTGACATTCGTGGGAGTTAACTATGATGATGACTGTTGTTTGATTGTTTGATTTGATTATATGTATGTATGTGCTGGTTTGGGTATTGGTGTTACGTTACGATGGTTATGTTTGGTAGTTTTTCAATCTGGTGTTTGATGTGGAATTGTTCGAGGTATCTACTTATAGGAGGTTAGGAGCAAAGTCTTATTATTTGGACTGAACAAAGTGATGGTAGTTGAAACAAATGAGATAGAGCTCCGGCCGAAGTATCTTCCCCAGATACAGGGAATCAAAAACTATGCAGTACATACAGATGTATAACTCGGTGTAAAACCCCAGCGCTGTGCAGTAGTAAGTATAGTATAGTCAGTGACAGGACAACACGCATACATACACACATACATACAGTTACTTACCTAGCTACATAACATCGGATGTAAGTCCACGGTCGAATATCGGACATTTAAGCTTCCCGAAGTTCAAAGAAAAGGAAATGCAACTATAATATTATCTACCTTATGAAGAAAGGGGTCAAAACATCGAACCATGGTTCATAACCCCCATCTGATTTCAAATCAGGGTAACCATGGAGCGATGGAAGAAAATGAAAATACGTGGGCGCGAAATGTATTGGGTGACTTTTTCTTTGTTCTCTTTAATTCGGTTTTTTGCTGGCGCTGCCTTGCATCTCCTGCCAAGATGGGTCCAGCCGGTTGTTGATCGGGATTATTTGTCCATCCGGTCTCTTTCTTTTTCTCTCTCTCTCCATGGGGTAACTGCCTGACATGGGGAGGGGGGAGGCTTTGCACTACTATCTTAGTAGATACTCTGTTGGTAGATGGTGTATGCATGTCGTGGTGTATCAACTACGAGCTTGGTGGTGGTGGTGGAGTGGATGGGCATTGCTCACTGCTCAGGTACGGCCATCAAAAAGTCTAGGTCGCTCGAATCGATACATCCCACACACCTTCATCCACTTCCTAGTCTAGATACCTCACGGACTATCGGACTAGATACAAGGGAGGTTTAGTGTCAAAAAAATAAAAAGAAAACAAACAATAATAAAATAAAAAGAGGTGATGCCCTACGTATTAGAGCGGCAGACCCACTCACACATGATATAATTACTCGACACACCAAACTTAGTAATGGTAGTCCCCCAACGGCGACTCGACCATCGTAAGTTCGTTCGTTCGCCTAAAAGGATTCTGCATCAAGCTAGACCAGCGTTGTTCTGGACGTTGCAGGATGATGTTATAAATACTTTTTCTCCCTTTTTTGCTTTTCGACGACTCGGCTTTCAATAGATTGAGGGTGGGAGCTGGTAGGCTATAACGGGTGGAGTCGGACTGCGGGGCAAACATGGTGATTGCTGGCCCGTCGTGCTATTATTTACCGGTTCAAAGATCTCCGTTGCGATATTTCGATGGTTATAATATTGGCTGATATTACTTTAGCCATCGGGGGATGATGGAGACATGACATCGCCATTACATAAGGGTTCATGTAATAGACAAGATCAAGATCAGAGGCAAAAAAGGTAAGCATACTACTTACCTTGTAACCCGCACACTGGAGATTAAGAGGCACATCCATCATCGACTGCTGCACTTGAGATTTTCCATCCGTGCTTCGTACATAAGGCGGAGAGGGTGTCTTGACGGCACAGACACTTATGCATGCTAGGGAGCTGATCCATCCAGGTATCCTTGTAGAAGGCTACTTTGACAAGCTCACTATCCGTAGATAGTTGATCTGTCGGACAAGGATTGTTCTTAGTACGGTCGTTAAGAGCAGCGGCCAACCTGATGTGCATACGGCCCCCAGTTGCCGATCACCACCTGAAGCATGCTAGCCATGATAATAATTAAGTGGGAAGGGAAACGAGCCAGAACGGGTCCCACCGCAGCTGGATGCGTCTTTTTTTTTTTTTTTTGTTTTGCTTTCTGAAGGTGAGAATGATGGAGAAGATTAATGCGGCGCAGTGATTGCGCGCTAACTTTTCAGAATGGGAGGTTCGAGAAACACATGCTAGTACGAGAGGAGAGTTAGAGGCAGCCAGACAACCTTCGCATAACCTGCCTACTTAATACTGGGGAACAGAATTCGTAGGCTGTCGTGTCGTGTTCCTCGACAACCACTGCCATTGGTAGGCAGTAAGTACTTGCGGTAGCGCAAGCGCCGGAGTTGACCTCCGTCTCGAGCGAGCTCAGCTCGACGGGTACCAACCACTACTGCGTACGGACTTTACTCCGTAGAACCAGACCGTGGTTCAATTCAACCTGTAAAGTGTGAACAACTTGCTGTGTCGGTTCTTGCTGCTTGGTTCCATAACAATAAACACCTCACTTCCACCCCAGTCGATCCGATGATATCAAAGGGAAAAATTGGGTGATCCACCCAGGGGTTCTGATTCCCTGTCGGAGTCGGAAACGGAGCCCCCCGTGATTCGGGCTGAAAGTGGGCTCCCCTTTTAGTTCCTGTTTTGCGATCTCAGTGTGGCTCCGCTTTTGTTCCCTGGCACCCAACCTGCCTTTCCTTGGTTCGTTATCGGTTTCAGCTGGAAACCTTCTGTTCCATCTGCTAGTCCACAGCACTATGAGTAGACTACGACAAAGTATGTGGATGAGAGTCATAAAGCAACTGGGCCCGACGGGTTCCCCGATGTTGCCGTGCTCCCGAGAGAGGCATTGATTCTAGATTTTTGTTTCATGGAGGTACTTAGGTTCGTTCGTGCGATCTTCTTCCGAGGAGAAATACGAGGTTTCACCGCCCAGATCGAACCAGTCGTCGGTCCTTCGAACAGGTAAACCTTCAACTAGTAAGTATGGAGTAGAGAGTAGTTATCTCGACCTGTCGGAAGGTGTCGCAGCTCGAACTCAACCTCACACCCATCTCGCATCGATGGTTCCATACCCACTTTATCTAACCTACACCTACCAAACAAACTTCGAGGACCTGCCTTTCCTCCGACTACCATCCAGTTAGTCCCGCGCACTGGGGCTACCGTACCTAATCTATTCAAAGTTCCCACCCTCTAATCGACACGCTTGAATTCTCCCGAGCACGGCCTCCCGATAGGACCCATTCAGGGAAGCCGCTTGTTGGACCACTCGGTGACGGTAAGTAGTAGGCGATGATTGTGGCGGTCGCGAGGTCTGGTGACTGCAGAGCCTACCACCATTTGTAGATCAGGCAATGGCTGAGACGCGATGAGTAAAGTCCTACAAAGGAGACTCTCACTCATCGCCATTCAACGTATCCAATATGGTTCAGCATCAGGTACGCGGAGCACCATCACCCGCCAATGCTGGATTGAATTCGCAACCCTCCGGTCGTCACATCGCCCGGCTCCGGGCTCCAATCGTTCGCCAAAGCTTCGCTCCGCTCCTTCCCCTCTTCTGTACCTGCTTAGGTTCCATCGCAAGCTCGGTGCTACTTAGTTGGTCCAAAGTCTCGAGTCTCGACAATGGTGGTTCAGATGGGTCTAACGTCGCAGTATCCGTACTACTCACCTACTCGTGGTAGTTCTGGAACTGTCCTTTCCAGAGCGATTACTTAGCGAGGTATAGTAGTATTTTCCGGGACCGAGGAAAGAGACCAATCAGAAGAAACAACTCCTGTCATCAGGAGAGTAGCAAAAAGAGGGGCATATGGCTGGAAATGAAGACTAGAATCAGAAAAGGCAAGCCGAAATAGTAGTAAAGTGAGACAGGAAAGAAGCACGAAATGAAGAGCGAGAAGGCGGAGACCAGGAGAGCGACCGGGGGGTCACGGAACTACCACATAGTGCGAACGCGGACTTTAGCACCCTGCATCGATCACAACGAGCAATGCCAATGACAGGGAAGGAGGAGGTCTGACACCGTTGCTTGCGTTCAGCCCAAGGACTCCACCAACCCGACGCTAAAGGCAGCTAAGGTGGTGAGCATGCCACACACATGGCCTCCTGGAGGGTGAGATTTGCGACTGGGCGGCGCAGCAACTCAGCGTTTGCGAACTTGTCCGAAAGAGGGAGAGCTTGGATTACGACGACCTTTTCCACTAATCCCCGTCTGGTAAGTCTCCTGTGTCCCTTTTCGGTTCTCTGAGGAGGAGACGATACCAGCTACCCACTCAGTAATCTTAGTATTCCTGCGATGGCGTCAATGATATGTTATGGCCCGAACCGACGGGCTAACAGTGGATTGAGTAGACGGAGGATGAGGAGAAGACGGAGCAACAACAGCAGCAGCAGCAGCATGTTGGAGACCAAAGCTGAGAGTCTGGAGCTCCCCACAAGCTACACCAGGTCCGGATCCGACCCCTCCTTTGTTGGTTCTCCACGTACTCCGTGCTCGACAGCTAGCTAGTCCCCTTCATCTACTACGCCGCACAGAGGTGGTAGTTCACCATTGTAGCCATCGGACAAAAGGCGTCCCAACAGTTGCAGTCTGGCTGCAGCAAAGTACAAGGCATGCTTACTTTAGCTCCTGCACGTCGAGGAAGTGGTAAACCTTCCCATTGTTGGTGCTGGTGGTGCTGCTGCTGCGGACACAGCATCGGCCGGTCCCCCTTTTAAACATATATTCCGAGACAACCATAACGGGAGGCCCTTCTGTGCCGTCCGATTCAAACTTCACATGGGAGTGGGTGCACGAGGACATTCTTATGCTTTTCTCGAACAGGAAAAGAACAGCGGAAACCCCATTTTCTGGCGGGCATGGGCCAGAAGAATCGCGCTGTAACAGTGTGGCTGGGAAAAGAAAGTAACTTGACTTATCTGGCCAGTTTGCTTTAGTTGCTCTCCGGGAGGCTAGAATCGTCGAAGCACCACTTTCTTTGATTTCACCTCCCATACCACCCAATCGCCAAGTCCCACTAACGGTGGAGCTGCCGTCTGATTGCACGGAAGCCTCAGTGGAGCTGTCCCGTGAATTCTGGCAGGCTGACTGAATGAGCGTCCCCGGCTGAATATGGAGAGGAAGAGAGAAAGAAAATTTGGGCCGCGCCCCGTCAACGAGAATCAAATCATGACCCTTCCTTACGATAAATAAAGTGGTGTTGTGGCCACGGCCCCGTTGGCCCATCCGGGGCGTACCGGCTCCTCCTGGCCATGGACACTGCACTTGGCTTCAAGGATGATTTCGATCGCCCAAGGGTAAGAGTAGGTTCATCACTTCTCAACGTATGAAGGTGTCTTGGGAAGCATGATGCAGGAAGCTAGTCGCCGGGAAGCGGCAGGATCAGGAGCCCACCAAAGTGCCAATGATGATTGATCGGCCGCTTTCCAGCCCAAGAGCTGGGGTTACACCGTCATTACTCTCCTTTCAGCAGCAGCATCATCATCATCATCCGCATGGGGAGGGTGAGTAATAAATTAATCGACCGGACACCGTTAGGCTGTCTCAAATTTATTCGAACCGGGCCGAGGAGGGATGGATAGGATTGGACGGTTAATGACAGCATCAACTCGCAAACTGCCAAACTTTCGTCATCCCGAAGAGAGAAAGGGAAGCAAAATTGAAATAGGAAAAACAAAAAAAGTCAAAAAAGAAATGAAGCAAACTTGAATCTGATGGGGCGTACGGAATACCTCAAATGCCACTGGTCTTTGTGTGTGTATGTGTGGTGGTAGGAGTAGGAGTTGATCTTGATTGATGGGGGGCTCGGGAGGGGTGCCATTCGTTGAGTGGCGCCTCTGAGATGTGGGAACAAGGCTGACAGCAGCAAGTCAGATCGGTCGTTCTCATACCGGAGTGTAACCAGATCGAGTCGCGTATTCCGTATTATTGACTGGATGTCCCGCGAACGAAGAAAAACAGGCAGACAGATGGGGCTAAAATCCTCGGAGAGGAAACAAATGGCGAATGAAATTGACAGATTGGGATTGTAGAATAGGAAAAAGGAAAATCAAAACAGAAAATAGGCCGCGATATTGACTGAACTGGAATTATTCAATAAGAAGGAATATCGAACAAACAGTCTGGAACAATTTAACCCATATCAGCAAACGCAGACAACGGTAACGACGAAAATAACGTCCTCCATGACAGGATCATCCGCACTATCGCGGGATCAATAGATGGCTAGAGCTGTGGTGACTGGGCCGATCCATCGAGCCAGCGTCACAGGCCATGTCTACTAAGTGGAGTTGGGCTGGGCTGTTCAGGGCATGGCAATTATGGTTTGTCAATCCAGGGTGCCATTTCAGCAGCTCATTATCAATAACGATCACCATTGTGAGCTCCAAACTATGACCCTTTAAGCATGACCGGGGGGTGGCCGGCCATATCCTAGGCAGCGACTCGTGTGGGTGGGAATCAAGCTCTTACCCGGTGGTACCTGGATTGAATCTCTGAGAGATCCCACTCCGATGGTGGACTCGACCAAGTGGTTCTTCCAAACCCATGATATCCAGTTATTTCCCAAAGACGAGGATTATACTTCGCATCTATAACAAGATGTTTGGACGGTGCCGTTCAATCCGACTACCTACCCATCAAACTAACAACGGCTACTGTACTGTGCCTAATCCTCCCGGCGCCAATCTTCATTAATCCAGACCATCCATTTTCTGCCCTTTCCTTCCAAACCTAAAAACACCTGTGTGGGTATTGGAGCCCAACATGCCAATGGGAAATTTTCTTTTTCCATTTGTTTCTTTTCCTCCCCAATTTTTTTTTCTTGCATTTTTCTTATTCTTTCCATTTTCCCTTTTCGTCCAACACTAATCATTATCCTCGACAATGTGAATGCCTTTTTCCCTTCACGCTTCTACTTTGAGAGATGTTTGGGGCTTGTAATCTTTTTTTTTATTGTATTAGCAGAGACAGCAGCTCCAAGATGACTGGCCAAATGACTCGAGATAGCGTTGACTGGGCGAAGTTAATGCAAAGAAGAAAAATGAAAATGCCAACGAAGTAAGGAAAAAGAAAATGACAGCTGATTAATAATCCCGGCCAACACGATCTGTCACGGCCATATTGACACTCACCCGGCCGGATGCACACACACCCGCACACCCACTCTGCTTTTAGGGTGGTGTGGGTGGCAGGTGCTTGCTACTTACCTACTACCAAGTAGGTAAAAGTAGCTGCATGTTCTCCCTCCACTACTCATGCCTCCTAAGTGGCAGCTCGCAAGCCATGATTGTCACAGTAATTTTATGAGATTATTTCCCGGCCTGTTATAATTAGTTGTCTGCAGCATGATAGGCGAGAGAAGCCATGCGGATTACCACTGACCATATACCACTTACTCTCTGTACATACACCGTTCGACACTCGGTTGATCAGTAGATACTTCTCCAGACCTAACCACCAACTGCTCCCTTTCTGGATCACCGTTCTCACTGGCGCATTAGTCTCCGATCCATTTCTGGTCGTCACAATCTCAAGTACAAAAACGCGAGCGAAACAACGGAACCCCATCTGCTTGAACTCCTCAAAGTTTTGAGATCTCGACGCTTGGCGGCTGTTTCCGATTCTTTGTCTACTGTCTTTGTTCTACCTTTCTTTTTTCCTGCTCTTTAAGCTTTGCCCATCATCCCTCATACTGCTGCTACTCTAGTTCAGTTGCCAGTTTTGCTGGACAATTTTTCCTAGTTTGAACCTCAACGGGTCAAAGGTACGTTCTGTTTCCTTGCCAGTTATCCCTACTACCCACGGTTCTTATCGTCAAACAATTCCCGGGGTCGCAGCCATGTCAGTGGTGGCCTACAGGTAAACCGTCATCCGCTGCATCTAATATTTCTTTTTTGCAAAGAAAAGTCCCCTACTGTATGCCGTGCTCGGCGTCTACTGGTTCTCTCTCCCTCTCTTACCCTCACTCACTCTTCCCCAGAATTCTCACCTTTTTTTTGGCCCGTTGACTTTTATGATTTTACTTTTTCCACATCATTTTATTCTTGGATTTGACTCTGCCACTGCATCCTGCAAATCATCACCCCAAAAGACAATTCATCGAGTCAGCCATCTCTTTCCTTTTCAATTGCGCCTGACTGTCGTCAGGAGTCACTTTGTTCGAGTCAATCCTCTTCAGAGACCCTCAAAGTGTCGCATTCGCGTTTTTGCTCCTGCGTCCTGCATCCATCCTGGTCAATATTACACCACCTTCCCGCTAGTTACAAGCTCATCCTGATATCCCCACTAGTCAGTGCATCCCTCTGACGCTGTCCTGCCCTCCGTCACTTGTCTGTTTTCTTTCCCTATTTCTTTTTTATTTATTCATTTTTACCCTTAATCTTTTTTTCATTTAAATCCTTTTTCTATTTTCTATTTTTTATTATTATTTTCTTTCCGCCCCCCTTCTCCCTGCTTTAATTTATTTCTCCCAGACTTCTTCATCTCCCCCCATACCTGTTCCGGAATAGCTAGCTGGTGAACAACTCCTCTGACTGAAGGATGGGTCTCCAGCGCAGCTAAATAACGACCCTGGACCCTCCACAATTACACTTGCACACTCGCATTGCACCGTTTATCCAGGCCCATCATCGCCAGGCTCCCTTCCTTTCCACCCTCACCCCCCTCCCCTCCCTCAGTTCAGAACCACACGGACCAACGAGCCACTACCGTTACCCTTCAGCCTCTCATTAGCTTTCCTTTTCATAAGCTCTTCTCTAGTCTAGTCTAGATATCCTTTCCACCCCCGTTTCTGGGCCCCTCCCCCCGGACTATCTTCTTACGCGCATCCTTTCTTCTCTCCCGCACCCAAGCTGAACTTTGTTTTATGTCTCTCCTCTAGATTTTCCTCCCCTTATTATATGAGCTGAAGCCATTGAAGGACGAAAGCAAAGGAAGGTCAGAAAAAAATAAAAAAGGATTATCATCCCGGACCATTCGAGGTCAGTCATGACCGGCATGGTTCAGACTGACCTAGCTCATCCACCTGCACCAAAGTACAAGGACGAGCCAGTGGAAGATCCTGTGAGTGTATTCTCTCATCACTTCTTGAGTGCTAGAAACCAGTGCTTTTTTTGCCTGTTATGTTGTTCTTTTCTTTCCCAGTATTTTCTTTTTCCCTTCTCCGACCTTTCTATCTTGGTCTTTTGCCTCTCATGCCTGCATCAATCCATGCCTTTGCCTTCATCCAAGGTCAACCTGGCCTACTGCGCATGAGTGCTACTGGGGAGAACCCGGGAGTATGTGGGCATTTGGTCCTCAGTAAAGCAGGCCTCCCTGCTTGTTGAGACCGTATACGATAACCTGACCGTGTCGCCTGTTTCCACTGCGATGACGTCTCCCGCAATGCGCCAATAATCAATGCACGGACGCCTTGTCTTCCGACGTCCGTCGAACACCCTGTGGTCTCACCCTCGACATTCGGAATATTCTTCAACGTCCTGCGACACTAGAGCCGCCAATGGGGCTGGAAAGTTTCTTCAGCACGGGTCATGCCCACATCTGCCATGCTCTCTAGCCGCGCTTGCAGAAAGTCATCGCTGACTCGGCTTTGACTGTTCGACCAAACTATGAATCTGATTCGGATCCCACGTGTCTTCCTTCCACGTTCCCTTGGAGGCGATAAAGGAGGGTCATTCTTGTTGCCTGAATGACACAACTTACCAGCAGGATGGACATCATACCCACCGAGGTTTTGGGAGGTGCGAATAGGTCTAGAGTTGCCAACCTTTTACCAACGATGCTTGCCTGTGGCAAGTGCTTTCCTTATTGCCTGTATGCCGCCATATACGCATCGGGCTGTCTCCCACAGATGCTCAACCATATGTGTGCTTGGTCTATTGCTTATAGAATAAGCAACTCTCTGATTTGTGCTCCCATGTACAGTTTCTGATTCAACTACATTGTTTTTTTGTCATGCACATACTTAAGCGTTTCCTTGATCATATCGCAAGCTGCAATATTCGAACTCTTGGGTTCTGAAACTTATTTTGAGAATAATTCAGGTTCTAGCGCTAACTGTCGTTTGACCCAGCATCGCCATCCCGGCCCGCAACCGCCTCATCTTCACCATCCTCGACCAACTCTTCTGGTCCAGCCACAGAAACAACCAGAATCACCACATCAGCCTTCAACTACCCTACCATCTGGTTCATACGCACATCACGCCTTAGGCAACGGAGTCATACATCTTCAGCACTCCTACGGCCCGCCATCAGAGCATTCGTACTATTCATCTCATTCCTCGTATAGTACCGCAAGCGCACCCAGTCAGTACTCATCAAGTGGTAAGTGCGGTGTAAGGGATTTCTTTGGTATCTTTGGTGTAATGGTATCCGCAACAGCAGTGACAACAATATGCTCCAAAGGTTGTTCTGGTTAATCCATGCCACAGAGGCTGATTCATGTTCAGGACCGCCAGAAATGATGGCTACAGCAACGCAAATGCAGCGGCCGTATCCTCCAATTTATCACACGCCCCAATCCAGCTCGCCTGCTTCAGTAGCTTCCCAAACACAGGAACAGCATAATCGCGGCATATATACACAGTCGCCCCAAATGACCTCGCAAATGTATGGTTATCCGCCATACTCACCCATGAATCCTGTACAGCCTCCACCCTATGGACCGAATACATCTCCCCAACAGCATCCTCTTACGACACAGCCACTAATGGTGCCCCATCCGACAAGCACTGCGCAGTTACCGCATCACCCGGCTCAGGCTCCAACAGGGAACTTGTCAAGTAGTCCAAACTCAGCTGCGGCACAACAGCCAACGCCCCCTCAGAGAACGATGCTAAACCCCCCTCACTCAGCAGCTAGTGGTGCACCTTTGTCAGCCAGTGCTGTTCACCATCAAAACTCTAATGTCGGGGCCAGCTCTAGTGCGGCACCAGGACCAATCCCTGCCACAACCCCCCTGGTTGTCCGACAAGATAGCAATGGTGTCCAGTGGATCGCGTTTGAGTACTCCCGGGATCGTGTAAAGATGGAGTATACAATCCGCTGCGACGTTGAGTCGGTTAATGTGGATAATTTAAGCCAGGAGTTCAAGACTGAGAACTGCGTTTACCCTCGAGCCTGCTGCAGCAAGGACCAGTACAGAGGCAATCGACTGGTCTACGAAACTGAATGTAATGCTGTTGGATGGGCCTTGGCGGAGCTGAACCCGGCACTGAGAGGCAAGCGTGGGCTGATTCAGCGGGCAGTGGATAGCTGGAGGAATAGCAACCAGGACCCTCGACTTCGAAGCCGGCGTGTGAGGAGAATGGCCAAGATTAACAAGCGGCAGGGGATGCCTGTGCCTCCGCCTCACATGGCGTCCTCCACCCCTGTTGGCCCTGGGGTGCCAAGTGCTAGTATGCCCGCCCCCGGTCCTCGTCCCAGCCTGGGGCCATTGCCCATGGGCCCCCCTCAGCTACATCACCACCATGCCCAGCCAGATGGAAGTGCAGGCCACGAAGAAGCTAGCGGTATGTTCCACCACACATGATGTGCTTGTCCCTGACACTGTTTGAATGAATCGACGGTGCTCATGTCGGTTTGTCTCGTATTGTTCGATGTTTTATTGCCATGTCTAAGTAGGCAGATCGCCACCGAACGGACGTGAATTTGGTGTGCTTTCTTCCAAGTGATATGGATACCGTACCCCATGTATTTCTATTTGGTCTGGAGAGGCTCTTGTCGTTTTGTTGTTTGTTGTTTTGCCCATACCCGGTTCATGTTTCGCCTGTTATGCTACGTTGACGCTGTACCCCGCTGTGCTTTCAAACATGACGTGCCACCTGCAGTTTTGCGTAGGCTAATTTATATATTGTCCTATCATACATAATAGGTACCACTGACTATACGAACGGTACCAGTCGTCCACCTGTCTCGGATGGTCTGCAACCCGGACCATCACCAACGGACATCCGCACCGCGCAGGTGTTCCATGGCTATCCTTCCTATCCGACCCCCGCGACGGCCTCAGGGGGACCAAGGGGTCCCTCGATACCACCACTACTCCGAGATAGTGGCCTCGGGTCTCTCGGGCGCCACCCGACCATTGCGACCTCCTCGAACCGGATCGAAGAAGTGGACGATGACGATGACGAGCGCAACCCAAGCAGCGATGCGCTCTTTGGCACACTGCCCGAGGGCAAACGCCGCAAGTTCATCCTCGTGGACGATAACCAGCGGGGTTGTCGCGTGCGAGTCAAGGTCATGCTGGACCAGGTTGATATGGACGAGCTTCCAGACTCCTACAGGATGTCTAATGCGGTATACCCCCGGACATACTTTCCTGTTCAGATGAGGGACCCGGGTCGAGTCGTCCCTGGGAATCGATATATTAAGGACCACGTTGGGGTGGATGAGGAAGATGCCGATGATGATGACAGCCCGACCGTTGGAAGGATCATGGTTCCTGCACCACAAATTGATGGTGAGGGAGAGATCGCGGTTCCCCGGCTGTCCCGAGGACGACGGAGAAGAGAGGTACTCTTGAATGACCTCGGCTATCGAATGAGTTGGAGTCAAAGTCGAGTGTTTGCCGGGCGAATGCTGTTCCTGCAGCGATCTCGTGCGTGATCTTCCCTTCCCTTACATCCCTTGCGTCGCCTGCATGTTGGCCATGCAGTCCCCACCTCGGAATAACTTGAATGTGACTAATCTTTGGCCCGTGTCGGGAATGTAGTTGACGCGTACCGAAATAAGATGCGCAGCACGATGCTGGCGGCCGGCCAGGAACCGACATCCATTCCCCGGCATTTCGAGACGCGGGCGGGCAAACGACGATTCCTCGAGCGTAAGCGACGGGCGGCGGGGGGCCCGACTCGGGGTGCCGGTGCTCATGGGGTGTCTGCCTCGCAGCGCAGTGCTGAAGAGGTCGAGGCTTGACCCATGCAGCTTGGAAACACACCATCTCCTTCTATTTTTATTCAGTGCTACCGTATCCCTGAAGGTTTTGTCAGGGAGATGTTTACTTTGACCGTGTCACTCGTTTCTTGTCCCATTTCGCCTGATCCTTCTGCCGGGTTGTCCCTCAGGGTTATGCTGACGGAGCCGACAGCGATCATGAGCCGCTATGTAAAGTAATAGATATCGGGAGAAAGTCCAAGAGGGGGGAAGGGGATATGGCGGTCTGATGGATCGGGCGTTGGATTTCGATGATGATTTTTGATTCTTGACATGATTATGATGATTTGACGGCTGCCCTTACTACGAAAACAATATGATGAATGACTGATGATGAAACTCTGAATGTGAATGATGGTATTGTGGTTTTGTTCCTTTTCCTTCCTTTGGTGTCATGTCAATGAAACCCCAAAGAATACGGGACCAAACAAGGTTAATTGGTTGCTGCCTGCCGCATTCAGTGCATCTGGGCGGGCACGTGCAACCCCGATTCCGATTAGGTCGAAGCGGCAGTGGACCAACCGGGGAAAGACCCTGACCCGATGCGGCTTAGTGGCTGCTGGACCCTGGCGTTTAGTACGACGTTTGGCTTCCAATTCAGGGCACAGTTACATACACCCGCTCCATACAGCCATACAGTATACAGTACAAGTCTAGTGGTTGTCGGGGCCACCGCCGCTCTCCCTCCCACCCCATCCCTCCACCAAAAAAGTAACTTCATCCATTAACCTTTTTGCTCGTCGCCATGGAAGCTGGGGTCCTTTTCTCCACTGCTTCTGTGCCGCATGCAGTCACTTTATCTACTACCAATCTTCCGACTTCCATCCATCGACTGCCACCCACCCTAGGACCGACTGACTACTCGTTGTTTCTCTTTCATATCCGCCTTCTCCATCCATCCTTCCACCCCCTCACGTCCCGAATCCAAGACACCCCGAAACTTAGTCTAAGATCCGGGTTTGCATTTCAAATCTGATTGAGTTCGTGGCTGCGTTCCTTTTTTCTATTTCGGCGGTATGTTGACAATTGCGTCGAAGAAAATAGCACCGTCGCAATTCACTGGTCCACGATATTCCGCCCATCCTTGGGTGACTTTCACGGGATCGTCTGTAAACGACGAACCGTGGTTCCGCCCGGGCTGTCAGACTTGTTCTTGATTTAGAAACAACACCCTACGACGGTTGGGGTGCCATACTACTACTACCACCTGCCTGCCGGGAGACCGCTTTTTCTGCCCTTGCCTCGTTCGTCTGGCTGTCTTACTTGGGGTCTTGCTTGGTGTGCTCTCTTCCTTCCTTTCACTGCTCCTAATAGTAACTCTTCCTCATCTATCGCCCTCTCTTCCTTCGTCGCCAGTTAGCTCAGTACCCTATTATTATAACTATTTCGTCTCCTATCGCGATATTTCCTAACAATCATTCACAAAAGATTCCTTGTCACATGTTCCAGCATGGCCGGCGTGAACCGGTCCTTTAGTTACAGTCGCGGCGACGATGCGTTGTTGAGAGATGATGAGCGAGAGATCTCACCCCTCCGATCTGCAGAAGACGGTCTCTACAGTACATCATATGGCGACATCTCCCCGCTATCTGCTGGTTTTCAAGGGCAGACCAGGCCATTTGACCGAGGTCTGGTGTCAGTCCCGGAAGGTCAGAGTCTGGAGCGCCACATGACCTCGACACCGGGGATGGATAATCTAGGGCCGGCCTCTGTGGGTGGCGGAATCAGTGGTATCGCTCTTGGCGTAGCCAATTCTAATAATCGCCAGAGTGGAGTTGACGCTTTTAGGGAAACAGATGTTCCAGTACGCAATCTCCCTGCTGAACGGGATTTCAACACCACCGGCTCCGATAATCCCTATATACCTGCTCCGCCCGATGGGGACATCTATCCGAATTCGGAGACGATGAGGTATCGCGACTCTTACAGCTCGCATACGGGGCTTGGTGCTGGCGCACCTTTTGCAGAACATAGCACGCCGGGAACCACGCCATCCCAACGCAGCTTCTTCGATAGTCCGTACCAAGGTGTGGATGCTGGACCGTATCAGCGGCATTCGGCTTATAGTTCTCACGACTACCCGCTTGTCATCAATCCGGATGATATTGCTGACGATGGCGATGATGGGTTCCCTGTCCACCCCAAGGGAGTGGCGGACTACAGATCGAACGGAAATGTGCCTGCTGCAGGTGTCGCTGGCGCAGCGGCTGCCGGGGGGCTTTTAGGGAAGTTCCGGGCGCTTTTCAAGAAAGAGCAGCCTAGTCCGTATTATGATTCTGATATTGGAGGTGGGTTGGGAGGAGCCGAAAAGGCACAAGGAGGTAGGCACATTATTGGAGGCGGGAGTCGCAAACGTGGGTGGATTGTTGGGCTCGTATTGGCGGCAGTGATCGTGGCAGCTATTGTTGGGGGCGCTGTCGGTGGTATTCTGGGCCATCAGGAGCATGACGGCGATACATCTTCGTCGTCATCATCATCGGGCACAGGGTCCGGTGGTTCGGACAAAGGAGATGGGCTGCTCGACAAGGATTCCGACGAGATCAAGGCACTCATGAACAACAAGAACCTCCACAAAGTGTTTCCCGGTGTCGACTATACCCCGTGGGGAGTGCAGTATCCGCTGTGTCTCCAATATCCTCCGTCGCAGAACAACGTTACTCGCGACCTGGCGGTGCTCACACAGTTGACTAATACTATCCGACTGTACGGCACGGACTGCAATCAGACTGAGATGGTCCTCGAGGCCATTGACCGCTTGCAGTTGACTAACATGAAGCTCTGGCTGGGCGTGTGGATTGATACCAACACCACGACTACGGATCGCCAGATTAGCCAATTGTATAAGATCGTGGAAAGTGCAAACGACACCTCGATATTCAAAGGAGCTATTGTGGGTAATGAAGCTCTCTATCGAGCAGGCTCGGACGTGGCGAGCGCAGAAACGAATCTAATCGGCTACATTAACGATGTCAAAGACCACTTCAAAGAGAAGAACATTGACCTCCCGGTGGGCACCTCGGACTTGGGCGATAATTGGAATGCACAGCTGGTCAGCGCAGCCGACTTTGTCATGTCAAACATTCATCCGTTCTTCGGAGGAGTAGAGATTGATGACGCTGCGAGCTGGACGTGGACATTCTGGCAAACGCACGACACCCCACTCACAGCAGGAACGAACAAACAGCAGATCATATCAGAGGTCGGATGGCCGACGGGTGGAGGGAACGACTGTGGGTCCGACAACAAATGTCAGAATGACAAGCAGGGCGCTGTGGCGGGCGTCGATGAGCTGAACCAGTTCCTGTCGGAATGGGTTTGTCAGGCGTTGGATAATGGTACAGAGTATTTCTGGTAAGTTGCAGACTGCTACAACTGTCAGGACGCGGCTAAGATATATGCAGGTTCGAGGCTTTCGATGAGCCCTGGAAAGTCCAGTACAACACGCCCGGTCAGGAATGGGAAGACAAATGGGGGCTGATGGACTCGGCTCGCAATTTAAAGCCGGGCGTTAAGATCCCTGATTGTGGCGGTAAGACTATTACGTGAACGCCGATACGTCTCTAGACCTCCTGATGAAAGTGATGATGGATGAAATGTACACAACATATCCGACATACATCAT
This sequence comes from Aspergillus luchuensis, assembly GCF_016861625.1. Lineage (NCBI taxonomy): Eukaryota > Fungi > Ascomycota > Eurotiomycetes > Eurotiales > Aspergillaceae > Aspergillus > Aspergillus luchuensis. Next base: position 5,182,073 of record NC_054849.1, read on the forward strand.
GTGTTATGATGCATTACGACTGATCGATTTCTGCTGTGCTTCCTTGCGGTGTTAAAGCTTTGTCCTGGGACTGTATTCTATTGACCTGGTGCATGGGTCGGCTGCCGTCGTTCATTTGCGCGGCATTCTGACGAGTGTCACGACGCCATTCTACGCGAAGTGCTATTTGGCGTGTTTGTATATAGCGTGAGCGTGTGATCCACATAGGGCTGACAATACGACCCTTGTTGCATGCATGCCGATTCGGCATAAGGGGCGTAGCGTAGGCGTGTAGCCAGTAGATGGTTATCATCATACTGATCACCCATCATTCTCTCTGGTAATGGATAGCCATCCACATCTAAGATCATGATACCTTAGCATACTACTCCTCCCCCTCCTTCTCCAAGGGATAATATACCCGCATGTTCCAGAACGCATGTTCCTGCGCCTCAAACAGCGGCAACCGTACCGACCCCCTCCTCTTCACAAACGCACTCACCACCTCCGACTCGACATCTTCCAACGGTCCCCCAAACACAAACGCCGGATCCAGCGCCAATAACTGCTCAAGATGTGTGCGCTCCGCACCAGGACAGAAGAGGAACGTACGGGGAGTTACTTTCTCGAAGGCATGCGGGGACTCGAGGACGGTGATGTCAAGGCTAGAGAGGAGGGCCGTGTCGAGTGTGTTGAAGACGGGGTCTTGGGCGTAGGTTTTTATTGTTGGATCTGTTGATTGAAAATGAATGATTAGATGGGTAATTGAAATAGATAGGATATGGATATACTCACCAGCAGCAGAAGAAGAAGAGGAAGAGATAGAGGCGATGACATCCACCAACGCAGCCAACTGATACAGCGAAACTAATCGCCGATCGACCCATCCTCCACGAAGGAATCCGCTCGGACTGCCGAGACCGATGCAGATTATGGAATCAATCCCTGTTCCTATCCCATTATGCTTATTCTCTGTTGTAGTATGCGATTGTGGTTGTGTATTATCCGTATTTAACTCTCGTGATTGTAATTGAGGAGGAAGGAAGATATTGTGAAGCGTCCTCCCCACCACATCGCACGTAGTTGATTCTTTCCATGTGCGTTGGATCTGAGTGAATTGCGATTTGAGGGAGTCGAGGGTGGTGGTGGGTGGGGCTTCGGCGGGGTGGAATGTTTCTGGTTCTTTTTCTTCTTCTGTTGGCGATTGGAATTGGGATTGTGATTGTTGGTCTTTGGTGGTGCGCGCACAGCGGCGCGCTTTGCCGCTGGTGGTGACATGCGTCCAGCCGGTAGTGGCGTCGGTGATTTGGAGTCGTTTTTGCGCTTGTAAGGTGTTGTTGGGGTGAGGGTGTTTTTTGCGCGAGGTGTGGGGCATTTTGCTGGTTCTCTCTTCTTCTTTCGCTGTGTGATTGGGAGGAGGGACTTGGTGAGTGGGTGGAATTAATTGGTGCGAATAGGTTCAGGTGGTGGTGGTGGTGGGAGGGAAGATGCATGAATGAATGGCAGAGAGAGAACTGAATGCGACGGAGGGGAGGGCCGGCGGGCGGTAAGTGGGTGGGTTTGATTGGTGGGAGGATACTACTAAACATGCTTATAAGGCGGCATAGCCTGGGCCCATCCATCCTTTGCTCCCCACCATTTATTTCCACCAGTATACAATATCTTCGAAAGCTTATTGCTTCATTTCTGTATTAGAGATATGTCCAATACGGAAGAAAAGCAAAATGTCCTGTCTGTTGGCTCTGGACCACAAGTCAACATCCTCTACTCATCCCCTGTTTTCGCAGTACTCGATCCAGAAACCATCAAGACAATGGCGAACCCCAGTAATACCATATTTGGCTGGGGCGGCGTAAAGATAGTGAAGATATCTCCCGAAGTTGTGGTCAAATTTGGCTCTCATGTCACATTACACGAGGCTAAAAGCATGGTGTTTGTTGATCAGAATACAGAAACTGTCCCAGTGCCCAAGATTCTTGCTTATTACTCTTATGGTCCAATAGATCGAGATGTTGATGACTATGGGAGCTATTATGATAACTATATATTCATGAGTTATGTGGAGGGTCAGAGGCTGGATAAGGTCTGGGATACTTATGATAGTGTGACAAAAAGTTGAATTGCCGACCAGTTGAAAGGGTATCTCGATGAGCTTCGCCAGATTGAGCACAGGAATTACATAGGCTCCGTTGATCGTGGGCCTCTTCCTGATCCAATCCTAGGAGACCTTGAGTTTAAGGGTGAGTAGTGTCACCAATACCTGTCATTGATACTGAAGCTACGAAGGACCCTTTGATTCAGAAGATGATTTTAACAATGCAAATATCAATGCGTATCAAGACAGAGCACCTAAATATCATGTCAAGAATGTCCTGGTTGGTATGCTTGCGTCTCAGAAAAGACATGATATTGTGTTTACCCATGGCGATTTTCGTCATCCTAATATCATGGTCAATAATGGGAACGTCACTGGAATTGTAGATTGGGAGTTCAGTGGTTGGTTTCCTGAACACTGGGAGTTTGTCAAAGCTCTCGCGGTATGGAAGTGGCAGAATGACTGGACTGGATATTTGACACGAGTTCTCGAACCGTATTATACTGAGTATGCGGTGTTTTTGTTCTTTCATGAAGTTCTTTGGTGGTAATAACTGTCGTTGGGTCTGTAAAACTGCTTGGAAAGAAATCAGTAGATATTGGACTAGTCCCGGTAGACCAGGTGCCTGCAAGGTCGGAAGACAATGAAACTGCAGCTGATAGAAGTATGAGAGACAATAGCGTAAGAATCTTGAACAATCTGAAGAGATAGTAGTGAGACATAGTCTTTCTTATTGTGCCTATCTGCATAGCTTTTAGATATCGAGATCACGTGGTGTTAAGGTAGATGATGTCTTCCTGAGCCTAGATCAAGTTCAAGCTAAGGGCATGCAGCCAAAAAACCAAGCATGAGAAAAGCAGCGGATAAAGACATTACCTACAATTATCCCTGTCATGCAAGCTTGATCACGGCGCTTCAAGTCGGACCAAGATGCGTAGAACTATACTATGGCGGGGTTGGGCGCTTAGCTACAGGCTGAACACCAACAGTACTAGCATTCGTCCAACTCACAACACAAATTGCATGGTATATCCGTTGAAAATGGAAGAAATGGTTATCATACAAAACAATGAATGCAAAGGTACTAGGTCGTTGACATATCAGGGTTGGTTTTTGGTGTTCCTCTTAGGTGATTGGCTATGGCAAAATCGTGCCCCAACACAACTAGAACCGGGGTGATAATGCGAATCAGCGTGAAAGGTTGACAACCATTAGAAAGTTCCGTCGTAGCGCTGAGATGGGGCTATACTAGCAGAAGGAGATAGTTACCTGAAAAACTGCAACGAGACTAATGGACAGAAGCTGCATGCGATCGTCCCGTCACACTGCGATCACCTCCCCATCGGCCCCTCTGAGTCGATCTCTAAGCGCCCTGCCCGGATAGCGCCCGTCGCTCCCCCTCTTCTGCTTCCTCCTGTGCCCTCTCGTGCCCTCTCCCAACCCTTGCTCGGCGCTACCAGCAGCTGCCTCTCCGCGAATGACAATCCAGAACTGCTCCCTGTCGCTGTGATGTCTCTTGCAGCCCGCCTCCCTGGTCTATCCACCCAGCCAATCTGCTTCTTGCAATCCTTCGCGCGCTCCCCAGTTGTAGTCTAGTCTGATCCCAGTCCTGCTATCAGCTAAACTTCTGCCGTTGGAACCGTCACTCATCCCATCCCATCCCCAATCGCCGCTGTCCCCTGCGGGAGTTGTCACATTGCACATTGCGCTGTGACTCGTCCATATCGCTTGTCTTCCCCGCTATGCCGGTGGCCGTGAGCGCCATTGCAGGAACCGGCCATGGCCTCTTCGTCTCGACTCAAAAAGTCATGGCAGCCCTCCCTCCCGCCCAGCTGCTGGAAGGCTTGGTTTCATGATGATCATTCTTCTTCCTGCAGTGCTGGATCGCTTGCCGTGACTGTTTTCGTGTGCCTCTTGATGAGTCGAGGTTGCTAGAGGTTATTTCTGTTCCATCTGACCTCCTCTGGCGCACTCCGTATAAGTCCTCTTTCCTATATCTCCTTCCCTCTATTGGTCTACCCACTGGTTCCCTCAGAATGAGATCCTTCAGCGACTCGATATCCCGCTGGACAGCGGCCCTCACCCTTCTGTGGCTAGGCCTGGTCAATGCTCACACCGTCATCACTTACCCCGGATATCGAGGTAACAACCTGCACACCAACGGTACAGTCGAAGAGACCAACGGTCTGGGTGTCGCTTGGAAGAACGGCTCCTACGTCTATCCCTATGGAATGCAATGGATCTATCCTTGTATGTATCCCATCATGCCTTGTTCTTTATCTCAGAGAAGGTAGACAACTGACTGTTTTAGGCGGCGGCATGGCCACCTCTCGCAATCGCACGAAATGGCCCGTCACCGGCGGTGCTGTCGCCCTTCAACCTGCCTGGTTCCGCGGCCATGAGACGGCCTTCGTCTACATCAACATCGGCTGGGGTACTGTCCCTCCCAACATGAGTAACCCCATGCTCTCGGTCTTTGAAATCGAAGGTCCCACCAACAACCCTTACCCCGGCACCATCTGTATGCCGCAAGTGCCGCTGCCGGCCAATATGAGTGTGAGCCCGGGTGATAATGCGACGATTCAGGTGGTGTTGGCGGCGAAGCACGGTGCTGCTCTTTATGATGTATGCAACAGCCCCTCTATATATTTATCTACATTGGGATTGATACTGACTGACTCCATAGTGTGTGGACATCACCTTCGCTGAACCTGAGGATGTTGAGGAAGTGACAAAAGACAACTGCTTCAACTCAACCGACATTGCCTTCAAGTATGTCTTTGCCTCGAAGTCACTGACGACTTCTGGTGCACTGGCGCGGCTGAGTAGTCCCGGGTTGAACGCCGTGGTACCGGTGCTGGTGATGGTGTTGTTTGGACTGTTCATGATGTGATGTGATGATGTATTCTGAAGTTGTTTTGTTCCCTGGTTACTCGGCACATACCTACCATACATACCCTTATACTCTCCTTATACCCATACCCCGTTTGGCTGTGAGCCGACGATGATTTCAATGTTTTGCAATGAAGTTGCATGTTTAATGTTCCATCATGGTGTTGTGGTAATGGTACTCATTACATACTATATATCGAATCAATCTCACATACCTAAACCCCTAAACATCTACGACAACTCACTTCTACCTCCTACCTACACCCTGCTACATATAATTACAACCCCCTCACCACCCCCAAAATAACCTCCACCACCTCCCCCGGCGCCTCCTGCGGCGCCCAATGCCCCACCCCAGGAATCAACCTCACCTCTCTCAAATACCCACAACTCGTCCCATTCCGCATATTCTCCAACGCCCCAGGCTCCTGATACACCCCCCAATCACTCTCCCCGGAGGCAAACGCACACGGAATCTCAATCCTCCTCCCCGCAAACACCTCCCAATCCCAAGTAAATTTCCTCTCCGGCGTCGTCCGCACCCGATACCAATTCAACGCGCCCTGGAACCCCGTACGCGCATATTCCCCCACATACACCGACAACTCCTCATCACTCAACCACTTCTTACTCTTCGATACACCCTCCGCATCCGCCTGCCGCATCATCTCCTCCACCGTGTCGGGCATACTCAACCCCACCGGCATGATATAATACCCCGGCATTCTGGCTAACTGATCCCCCGTCCACGAGGAAATAGGTCCCATGCTCGAAGGGTCATTCCCTTCCCAGCAACCACTCTTCAGGTGAAAGTATCCCCGTAGGAATTCGTGGAGACCTTGCGCGGGGTTCTCCATCTCGCGGCCGGCGTTTTCGGTAGAGTAGTACCATTTATAATGTTTTAGACCGAGGTTGTTTAGCTCAGTTTGTATATCTCCCCCTCCTCCTCCTTCTTCTTTTTCCTTACTCTCATTATTTGCCTGGGGATTAAAGGCAGCCGGAACCCCCGGAAACGGATGACTTAGCAGCACGACACTCCGAAACATATCGGGTCTGGCGACGGCGCAAAACGCCGCCGTCACGGCGCCTGCATCATGACCTACTACGCATTCCACGGTGGTGTAGCCCAGTGCGTGGACTAGACTCACCACGTCCCGGACTAAGGACAGGCCGGTGAAGGTTGTGAGGTTCGAGTCGGAGTAGTTGGGGGCGTCTTTTTCCCAGCCTGTGGTGCGCCCGAAGCCGCGTCCGTCTGGGGCCACGATGTGGTAGTCCGGACCGGCTTGGTTGGAGAGTTGGGGGAGGATGTGGCGCCAGGAGTAGGCGAGTTCGGGGAAGCCGTGGAGGAGGAGGATGAGTTTGCGGGGGCGTGGAGTGGTTGTTGTTGTTGTTGTTGTGGGGGAGTTGGATTCGAGGATGTGGGTGGTTAGGGTGGGAGTGGTTGGGATGAGGCGGGAGGTTATGGAGGGGGGAAGGGGGAGGGGGGATACTGATGGTGATGAGGAGGAAGACATGGTTGTATTGGGGTGGTGATGGTGATGATGTTATTAGATGGATGTGTAATATAGTAGGGTGAGATGGGGAGTATAAGGTTCAAGGGGAGAGGGGAAAGGGAAGGTTAAGTATTCTGACAAAGAGGGGGATCAGATGTTAATTAATGGTTTGTAATATGGATAAAGACCCGAGGTTAAGTTACTTTATAGTCTACATATCTTCTTCATGATTAGTATAGTTGTTTAAAGGGTTCATGTTCATCAAGATGAAGAAAATCAGTTGGGAAGCAAACGAAGAAAAGGATCCATCCGGCTTGGCTCCATGACGCAAGAGCCCAACTTTGTTTTCCGACTTTCTGCTTCTTTGGCCAAACTTTACTTTTTCTCCTGTTTGTCCCTCCAACTGCTGCGTCACTCATTCTTGTTCTTCTTTCTCTACTACTTCTTACTTCTTCTTCATCTCCGGCCTGCATCCGAGCTGCATCCTTAATTCCCTCTCCTGCATTCTCCCTCCCCTCCTTGCTCGTCTCCCCTCGCTAATCTCGCCGCCCTCCTTTCCTTTCCCTTTCTCCGCCTCTCGTTCGCTTCCCCGTTGCTTTGCTGCCTTTTCCTTCGTGCCCATCAATAAACACTTTTCGATCTTCGCATACCAACGCCCGTTCGTTGCTATTCTCTTTCCATTCATCTCGCATCTACGACGTTTACGATTTACAAAAATCTACAATTAATTGCAACTTCCTCCTCTCCGGCCTCGGGCACCGCCTGAGCCATGTTCCGCAGAAAGAGGAGCTCCTCTCAGCATCAGGTGAGTCTCCTATTCCGCCGGTCCTCTTGACCTTCATCATCCCCATTGACACGCCCAGCATCCTCTCTCTGCCTCCTCCTCGCAATCCGCCCAATCCGCCGCAAGCCATGCCTTCCTCAAATCTCAACCCTCCTCCAGCAGCCTGTCCTCTGCCGCCGCTGCCGCCGCCCTCCGCAGTCTCACGCCGACCCCGACTTCTGTCGAAAATGTTCAAACAAAGCGCATGATGCAGCGGAGGGCCTCGGTCTCGTCCCAGGCAAGCGGCGTACCCAGTCTGCGTCCAACGAGTCGGAATGGCCTTCGTCGCGCCAATAGTTCGGCTTCCATGTCCACCCGTACATTCCGCGACCAGTCACCGCGACGCCCGGCCTCCAGTTCCGGTCCAGTCGAGGTTGCGCCGCCACTTCCTTCCATCCCTCAAGTATACTCCGCACGAAATAGTAATGCCCATCGTTCGGCCAGTGTCGGGCCGTCGCAGCGACCCAGCCCTCGTGGGAAGACACCGGCAGGACGAGGCATGAGCGTTGATCGCGGTTTGGCTACCCAGCCCGCTATGCGCGCGCCAGGGTCGACCCCGTCTCCCGAGCTTCGACGACCAACAAGTCGGAATTCCGTCAATTTCTCCTATCCGATGCACTCTAGGCCAAATTCCCCGGACGGGTCTATCAATGCATTGGATAGGCGCGATGCTTCCGCGAGCATCTCACTTGCGGGTCAGCTATCCTCGCCCGAATCTCCCAAAGTCAAGAATGCCAGTCCTCGATCGGTCCGAGCGACGAAGAGCATGGGCATGTCCCCGGGCAGCCCTGGTCGTGGTGCACAGTCCTCCGGCACTGCAGTAGCCGCTGCGCAGGCTGCGGTGGTGCCCCGGGTACAAGATGTCACTCACACCCAACCCCCGGTTTCTGCGGCCCCTCGCATCGCTGCCCCTCGCGAGCAGACAGTCCCCGACCAGGCCTCTAGTCAGCCTGCTGCTCCCCCAGAACACAAGCAGCCAGTCCGCCCGCATCTAGTAAAACGACCTTCCACAGTACCTGAGGATGCCCAGGGCGAGGAACGTGCCGAGTCAAATATTCCTAAACAGCGGCCTGTTCCACCCCGAGGCGGCAGTGTGACGCCCGATACGCAACCGACGGTCGCATTCCCACCCACACCCGATAGAAGCAAGGATCAATTACTCAGCCCGCCCATAAGTCCCAAGCTGCCCACACAAACCACCGAGACTGGCCAGGATAGCCAGCCGTCAGACATTCGCCAGTCAGGCAGTCCGGGCAGATCTGCGCACTTTTCCCGTCACTTGCTGGTGGCAGCCTTTGCCGGCGAGCAGCTGCACCAACCTCCCCCTCGGTCCCTGTCACCTGCCAAGTCCGCTATGAAGACTCCGCGCAAGACCTCACTTTCTCCGGAGGGGCGGACTGAATCCGTTCTCCGGCCGGGACCACCGCTGAGCGAGCTATCTGATGGGACCTCGGCAGCTTCCGACGAAGGGTCCAAACCAGGAATCCGGAGGAAGCCAATTAAGGTCAGTTTCGATGACGAGGCGGAGGTGGTGGGGGTTGCTGCAAGTCCACCAACATCGCCGGAAGAAACGTCTCCTGAGCCGCTGCCCGAGAAGCCCAAATCAAAGACTCATTGGTTTGGCGGGAAGAAGAAACCAATGCCGCTAAATACTGAGTTTGACGAAGTGCTGAAGCCGCGGCGAGCTCTCCCGTCTTTCGGCAGTATACGGGCTGGTCGGGATGGTGAGTCCCAAGAGAAATCCGTGCCTGAGTTGAGCGACAACGAGTCAACAACGTCGTCTGACTCGCCTGCGGAAGCACTGAAGTGGTCTTTCTCCAATGACCACGCTATTGGGGGCCTTCTGACCGAAAATCAATCGAAGGAAGCAGAGCCCCGCGTGGCGCCGCTCATGCTTGCGAATGCAGCCGAAAGCGAATCTGAGGCGGAGAAATCGCCACAGGAGAGTCATTTTGCTAGTGAAACGAATCAGCCAGAAATTCCTACGGGGACGGTTGATGTTTCTTCTCATGCTGAGCAGGAGCGTACCGCAGAGACGACTTTGGCAGTACCCAATATTATGGTCCAGCCGGCGTCTCCAATGTTTGAGAAGGAGCGTCGGAGTCTCGAGTGGTATGAGGTTCCTGGGGGTTTCCCTCGCTCGTCGTTGGAGTTCGACTCTAAAGCCCATGGTAAAATGAAGGCGAAGGAGGATCCCACGGACGCTACCAACAATGCCACCATAGGCCCTGCCGATGACGAAAGCGGTGACGAGTCGGGCGACAGTATCTATAGTGATGCTGAGGAAGGAACCGAAGGCAATGGCTTCGGGTCGATCAACGCCATCGTGGACGATGAAACAGCTGCTACTTCGGCTCCCAAGAGCGCAACCAAGATACCTGCAGAGACTGGTGGCGCAGGGCGGTCTCACTCACCGTCTACCGACTGGCCAGATATACCTCAAACATGTCAAATTGCACGCACGGTGACTACGTTCCCGGATAAGGTTATGGAGCCGATCCCAGAATCCCCCGGATCTCCCCACGAGCCTCTTCCGTTTTCGTCACCTTATCCCCCGTTTCCGATCGAGCCGAAGAACAGACGAAGCTCTTCTCAAGCCGACAGTTCACGTTCCTCTTCGGTCGCTGTTCGTCCAGCCAGGCATTCCATGCTGGTAGGAAGTAGCGACGCAATGCCTGGTAACAAGGCACCGCGCGCAGTGAATGGGTCAGCTGTAAATTGGCAGTTGGCATCCCAGCCCGAACCACCTAGTGTAAGGCAGCGGCCTACTCCAGACAATTCCCGGAGACGGCCGGTTTCATGGAGCCCAGCTCTTGCCGACTCACAGGACGTGAGCCGTACGTCGCACATTAACGGCAAGACTTCGCCCGCGTCACCAAGACCGCTATCCAGCGGCAGTGATTCGTCCAGCAGCTTCAAGCGGGCTGGCCGGCCTGCGCGCGCAGACTCCAACTACACCATGAGACGGACCATGCGAAGTACTCCAGGTCGCTTGGCCTCTAACAGAGCAACGTCCCCGCCAGTGGATACCCGCCCGGTGTCCTCCGAATCTGGGTTTGGCACCATGCGAACAACCTTACGGGCAAATGCTCCCAAACGTGAGAAGCCCTCGTTCTTCTCCAACAACAAGGCTCAAAAGTCCAAACTCACAAAGGTGCCGGGCGGTGGTTTCGCTTCCCGGTTCCCTGACTCGGACTCTGACGATGAGGGGTACGAGGCCTGGAGGTCACGTCATCGGTACGAAGATTCCAGCGATGATGAACAGCGAAGCCCGAATGCCATGCGACCCGTCCGGGGTATTCCTCGTCGGCAGGGAACGCACGACGGCGATTCGACAGAACTGGAAGACAGCTCAGATGAGGACCATCGTGCACCCCCGCTAGCCAATCCGCAGTCCCCAGCGAAGCCGAGCACATCTCGGGACCCTGCACTAGCTGCTGTAGCTAAAAATCGCGGGATGACGGAGGAGGAGCTCGACGAATTCCTGCGCCAACCTAATCGTGGTCGGAAGCCTGGACTACTCAAGCGTTTCAGCATTCGAAAGTCGAAGTCCCCTCTGGATAGAGGCTTAGTCAAGCCCGGGCTAGACAGTCCCGTACGCAACGGAGGGCCTGCAGAGCGGCCCCGAGTGGATCAAGAGCAAGCACGAGGGGAATCTCCCTTTCCCGGGGCCGAGTCGAATATCGTGACGACCATCACGGCGACTAATCCGCCCCCACCCCCATCCAAGCTGCTTCGCAGGCCTTCGCAGCGGTCCTCTCGCAGCGACAACTGGCCATTGCGCTCCGATCGGAAGGAGACTCGGGCGGGCTCACCCCTTCCTGCGAATGGCCCTGCAGAGCGACTAGCCACCGTCGATGAAACTCCTCGGAACGGCAGTACGGTTGTTTCACCTTCTCAGGGATCCGTCAAAGAGAATGTGAATCCTTCGACTGGCGTGACTGCGGACAAGAGTTTGGGACGGCCGACCAACGTGGCGGACGTACCGATCTCATCTTCAGGACGCAAAAAACGATTTCCCCGACTCCGGAAGGCGTTTGGCCTGCGCGATTGAAGTGAAGCGAACCTTCTCTTCTCATATATATATACATACGATCTAATACCTGGTGTTGCTATCTTCATCCTGTCATTTCTTCTCTTCGATGTCTGTGTTGAAAATATGCGTTGTAATAGCTTGTTGATTTGTTACGATCTGACCTAATTCATAATCATGGCGACTGCCAGCCATCGCAGATGATGTCTGGAAATGGGCAGCGACACGGCGCAATAGGAAGCAAGAAACATTGGGGCAGATGGGTTGATAAGGCCTGACGAGAATACGGACTACTCGGCGCTCAGAGATGGGGTATTGTTTGAACATTTGGGATTTCATTTTGGACTTGATTGATACCCTCGTTTAGGTTGCCATTCCGGCCGAGCGGCCGAGAAGAGGTGACAGGCCATGGCCGATAACTTACATAATCAATATCTATATGAGATCTACACTACGTTTGGCTCATATTCTCTCGCATTGTTATTCTTCTTGTAGATATGCATCTTTCTTCTGTTTGAGTTGCAAAGTGGTGACCAGGGAGGGGAAAAGAGCAGGCTGAAGAGCAGGTGGAGAGTCAGCATGTGAGAGGTCCCTCTGCAGATTATTGTCCGACGGCTGTAACCTTGTGTGCAGCACGAGTAATCGATGCGGCAGATTATTCGGACGCGTCCTCCACGGCGATGGCGGGCACAACACTACGGAGCTCCCGGTTCACCCAGGAACCCAGGAAGCGACCGGAGATGAGCAGTCACAGAGCAAACAGGCTAGGCAGCAATGGCCTCGAACCGACGGGTATTAGTTTCCCGCTGGGAGCGCCTAGACCCATTTGTTGCAACCAGCCGAGGAAGCTCAGAGCAACGAACAGGAGCTGGGATCAGGCAGGGTCAAGGAAAATCGGCAGGCTGGCGCCCGCCCGAGCCCATCGACTGCACCTACGATCAAGCCGAGCGAGAGGCTGGTCAAGCACGGGCGAATGGCTGGGAATTGAGACACTCAGAGCTTGGCCGGAGTGGAGACGAGAAGTGAGACCGGCTGGGGAGCAACGAAGCTCAATTCGCCAATGGCGGGACAACACGATGAGCACGGCGCACAGCTGCAGCAAGCCGTGCTGGGCGAAGAGCAAGCTGGATGGTCGATGGGGGAAGCTCCAGGCGAGTCAGCTCCACGCATCGGGATCAATCGAGAGGGAGAAGAGGAGGTGGCAAAAAAAGAGAAGAGAGGGAGATGAATTGACTCTCTAATCATCTCATGGTTTCTCAGGGAACCGGCACCAAAGAGATGGGGTTTGGGTTTCTGAATAATGAACGAAAAGCAGCAATATCGGCAAGGAAAAGCATTGGGCGACGATCGGTTGGAGCTCAGCGGGATCCAGATTGTCCGATCGAGGTTGTTGCCATGGGGACTCGGCTGGGGGCGGCTGGCCAGCCTCGTGGGTGATGAGATTAATATGGTGTGAATGCGAAATGAACCCAGCTGCATGTGAAGGATGTGGTGCCGAGTGGAGACAGACTAACTGTAGTACTTACTTGCTTCACGGGCGATGCGTTGGAGTCAGTGGGAAATGGAGCTATCGATCAAACTACTGTGATCGGTCTCAACGATGGCGTCAATGCGAGTGTGAAAGGGACCCTACAAATAGCCAGCAATTGGAACACGCGGGCGGGAACCGTGGATGCGATCAATCGCCGACCGTGGATGGAGAGGAGATTAGGAACCTCGGGATAAACCTCCCCCCATCATTAGATTGTACATCCCGCAGGAGGCTGGAAGGGGCGGAGGGGGGCAGGATGATTATTCCAGTAGATACCAGATAGTCAGTCACTGTTCTACTGTAGATACGGAAGAGTGAGTCGTAAGTAAAGTTTGGAGAGCTGAAGCACTCAGTGGACTGTAAACATGGCCCCAATCCGGCAAGGCGCGGTAAACAAACGCGTATCTCCAGCTACTTCAACACCGTCTTTTCCTCCTCGTCATCAAGCTGTTCTCTTCTCTCTCTCCTCTTCTCTTTCTATCCTCATCCCCCTCCTCTCTCCACCTTCTACTTCTTCCATTCCATTCTTCCCCCCCTTTCTTTCTTAAGCTTAAGCTTATCTTACATTCCTCTACCCCAGGAATTCTCCGCTTGATTTGAGATCGATCACAAAGTATCGTCTCAATTCCTACCCCACGTACTCCCCCCGAGAAAGACTTCTTCTTCCCCGTAACAAGTCTTTTCTTGTCTCGTCTTTCGAGTTGTTGCCCAACAGTTCGAAAGGCATTCGAGAAGAGACGCCCGAAGGACAGCCAATCTGGACTTCGACGCCCGCGTCCCCATCCCCTTCAGTGTCTTCCCGTCGTCGTACCGGAGTGACGCTGTTCCTGAAGCTACTCTCGCGGCGCCTGCCAGAGTAGAGGAAGAAGTCAATCTCGATCGCACTTCGCACGTCGAACGGGAAGATACTCGAACCTCTGCTCCTCTCCCGGACCCCCGTGTCTACGGAAAGGAAGAAGTCGACCTTCACGCTTCTTCTGCTTCAGCTTTTGTTGAACAGGATCGTTACCGTCCTAGACCCGGTGCTCCTTCTGCTTTCCGTGAGGAGGACGTGACTACTACTGTCAATACTGTTCGATTCGACGAGCGTGTTGAGACTATCCCCCCCGTTGGTGCTGCTGCTTCCTCTGCTGCTCCTCGGTATCCCCAAGTTGATCTAGCGCGTGAACGGTAAGCCACTATTTTTTGGATTTTTCCCACTTTTTTTTCCCTTTATTTACATGGTTATTATTTTTGGTTTGTTTTCTTTTTTTTCATTACTGTTTTTGTTTTGTTTTTTCCCGGTGGCTGCCTGGCTGGGGCATAGGATTGGCACGGGGCACCACATCCACTCCAGCCCAAGTGGAGAGCGACAAGAAGCGGTGTCTGGCCGTGGCTTCACTACTAGTCGCGTCCTCCACTTCCTTCTTACGTGGCACCAAAACAAACAAGCCTCTCTTCCCCAACCCTCTTCTCATTTCCTCTTCTACTTCCTCTTGCTTTCCTGTTTTCCTCTTTTCCCTTTCCCTTTTTCCTATTTCTTCCCACCCCATCCATTGCATTCCCACCCACTTGTGGTCCCAGCTTAAGCTTCCCCTTCCCACATACCACCCTCCCATCAAAAGTATTAAGTCCTGTTCCACCCAATCATCACACGTTCCCCTCAATCCATACCCCAACCCTACTATACATCACATCCCCTTGCCTGCTTGCTTGCGTGCTTGCGTGCTTGCTGTTGGTCTACCTACCTATTACCCCATTGGACCTCCACCCGCCCCTTCATACATGACTATTGCATTAGTTCCTCTTCTCTGACGCATCCATAGTTATCGTGAACCGTCGGTCCGTTTCCAAGACCGTCAACCCACCTACGATCAGGCTCTCCAGAACCAGCTTGACATCACTGAGCGCGAGTATCGTCGTCGGGTTAATAATCCTACCTACGACGTTCCTGCCTCTTCGTACGACCGCCGCTCTCAAGCTTCGGTAGATTCCTTCTCTGGTCCTCGCCAGCAGTCTAGGGACGTTTCGTACGACCGCCAGTTCAAGCAGTCCGAGTTTGACGTCTCGTACGACCGTGCTTACCAGTCTAAGCCTGTCGACTCCTACCCCCGCGACCCCTACAGCCGCCGTCAACAGAACGTTGAGCCGGTTCCCGAGTCTCCTAGCAGCTCGAACTCTGTGAAGGTTCTCAAGACCAAGACTGTCATTGATTCCCCTCCTTCTCGCAAGATGGGTTACTACGACGACGACGGTAACTATCACTCCTTCCGTCGTGGTGTGGAGCGCGCTGCCGACCGCATCATGCACCCTCACGGTCACCACGACCGCCAGGACGTAGTCGTCGCTGACGAAGGCGGTCCAGTTCGTTTCCGTGAAGGCGTCCGCGAGGATGTCCGTATCGTTGAGCCCCGTGCCGGTGGCAGCTCCTCGACCGCCGAGACCGTGCCGATCCCCTGCCACTTCATCCGCATCGGCGACATCCTGATCCTTCAGGGCCGTCCCTGCCAGGTGATCCGCATCTCGGTCTCCCCCCAGACCGGCCAGCACCGCTACCTGGGTGTCGACCTGTTCACCCGTGAACTCCAGGAGGAGTCCAGCTTCGTCTCCAACCCCTCTCCTTCCGTCGTGGTCCAGACCATGCTCGGCCCTGTCTACAAGACCTACCGCATCCTGGACCTCCGTGATGACGGCCGCCTGGTCGCCATGACCGAGACCGGTGATGTCAAGCAGGGTCTGCCCGTGGTGCCCCAGGGTCACCTGTTCCGCCGCATCCGCGAGGCCTTCGAGGATGGCCGTGGCAGCGTCCGCGCCCTGGTCATCAACGATGGTGGTCGCGAGCTGGTCGTCGACTACAAGGTGGTCCACGCTTCCCGCCTGTAAGCCCACAACATCCACCTTCCCCATTCGGTTTAGCTCCCGTGTTGTACCCGCTGGTTTGTTCCGCCGGGTATGATCCACGGGATACCTTCCCGAATAAGGTTGCCGGGCAACTGGGTGAGAAACTTTTCTCGACGATCCTTATGACATGACCTGACCTTCGAGCTTTTTGTATCTGATGGATTATGCAATGATGGAATGGCCTCTTGAAAATGATGTATTGGCATGGCCTTGTTGTACTTAGGATAATGGATGTAGCTTATGCTGTTTGTATACATGATTTGCAGTAAGCTTAATGTAGTTGACACATTCCGCTGCAGCGTAGGTTCTGTCACATCCATTCCAGAACAGAAAGTAACTCTCACTGATACTCTACCAGCACATGTCATTTTACTCTTTCGCGATGACACTGTAATCCCATTTTTCCTCTTTGTCTCAACTCCCATGATGCCATATTACACCCCGGTCACTCCATGCACCCTCCTACACCTTATATATTGTACGTCCCCTCTCTCAATTACATAGCAATTGCAAATCAGAGCGGAATATGTTTATCACTACTGTCAGTACTCCGTATATATGTTATTAAACTAAACAGCCACTATCCCTACCAGCTCAGTCGACTTAGATATATAGATAGATATATATATCGCTCTTCGTTATATATTATCAATCAGCATACGACCAACCACAAGTTGACGTTAACCTTGGTCCGTAAGATGACAGGTACCAAGTAGTACTAATTTAGTATCTGTTAACTGGGCGTAGGTCGTTCGCTCATCTGGCTATATCGTGATCGATGATGGAAGGAAGGTGGATGACTGACTTACTGACTCTGGCTTAGTGCTAGGATGGAAATATGCAGGCGTCTTGTTACGTGAGTAACTTACTGTGGTCATCTCTCTACTCGACTCGGTCTTGGAATGGGACGAGTATTGTGGAAGTCGTGTGGTTTTTGTTAGTAGGTTGCGCGCCGTGGGATGCTACAGTGGCTTGTAAGTTCTATCAAGCTGAATGTGTCTGTTATGGTTATTGGAAAACTTTTATACGAGCAGATTCACGATGATGAGTAGTATTGTGCTAGTATGTTTTGTGTAGGGGCAGGTGTTTGTATTAGGTAGGGTGTAAAGTATCAGTAGGTCACGGATATGTGTGGATATATATCCCGAGCGTACGACGTCATCGTATCTAGTTTAGAAAACCCTTTAGTTGGTAATATATCATGAATAAACCACTCTAATATGTCCAAGAGAACTAATCCTACTGGCCACGACCTGTCCCTGAAGAATCTTAATCTAAATTAGCTCGCTGCTCCTTCCATGGCGTCTGCAACCACCCGTGCGGAGCTTAAACCTGTCTGGGTAAACACATCTCGTCATAATTATACCCCTCGTTCAAGCAACAGCGTATTTATTGTCCACAGGTTACCTCTCAATCTTATCAATCAATTATCCAACTCCAAATGCATATCTCTATAATCCCGCTGCTACCATTCCTTGTAGCCAGCCATGTCAACGGCCTGGCCCACGATTCCGGAGTATACGGGCCCTCGCTGGAGCTAGTCCATCAGTACTATGACCAGTTCCCCACCGGCATCGCTGTATCCTCCACGGGGCGCATGTTCTCCTGCTACCCTCTGGGCCTGGACGCCAACAACACCCTCTACCAGGTAGCTGAGCTTACGGACTCGACGACCGAAGTGCCGTATCCTTCTGCGGAGTTTAACTACCCTCCTGGAGGGGCTGTAAATTACTCTACTTCTCCGGCAGTTTGTCTCCTCCCTACCAGTAATACTATATGTTTGTCTAATATCGATATGTACTAGACAACGGTCAACTACGCAGATCATCTCATCAGCGTCCAAAGCGTAGTGGTCGACGCCAAAGACCGTCTCTGGATCCTCGACACTGGCCGCGCTACCACGGCTAACAATACCCTCCTGCTATCTTCATATGGTGGTCCGAAACTAGTCGGGGTAGA
Organism: Aspergillus luchuensis; assembly: GCF_016861625.1. Classification (NCBI taxonomy): domain Eukaryota; kingdom Fungi; phylum Ascomycota; class Eurotiomycetes; order Eurotiales; family Aspergillaceae; genus Aspergillus; species Aspergillus luchuensis. Next base: position 5,199,758 of record NC_054849.1, read on the forward strand.
TCTGGCCACGAATAAAGTGTTCAAGACGATTCTCTTCCCGAAGGATGCCGTCTACCCAAACTCTGTATGCCCCTCTTCCATTATCCAGTATAGTCATCACTACATATCTAACCAAAGAATGAATAATAGTACCCCAACGACGTCCGCTTCGACCTCCGCCCCACCCTCCCCAACACCTCCGGCGAAGGCATCGCCTACTTAACCGACTCCAGCCCAGAAGGCCGCAACGGCCTGATCGTAGTCGATCTCGGCACCGGCAAAGCCTGGCGACAGCTGGACGGGCTAGCTATAACGAAAGCAGAGCCCGACTTCCGCGCCTTTATCTGGGGCGACGTGGTCGATGTCTCCACAGGGACTGACGGAATTGCACTTTCAGCCGATGGCGAGACGCTCTACTTTGGTGTTGTCAGTGGACGGGACATTTACTCTGTTCCTACTGCTGTCTTGCGGGATGGTTCCTCTGCGGGACGGGCCAAGGCTGTAAAGAGCGTGACCAAGATAGTTCAGAAGGGAGTTAGTGATGGGTATGAGACCGATTCGGAAGGACGGATTTATGTGGGGAGCTTCGAGTCGAATGCGATTAATGTGGTGTACCCTGGGAATGGCAGCGTGGAGACGTTTGTGAGAGATCCGAGGATGGGGTGGACGGATACGATGAGTATCGTGACTTTGGGAGGAACTGGGAATGGGACGGAGGGAGAGGGTAGAGGGTATTTGTATTTCACGGAGAATCAGCTGTGGAGGCAGGAGAGGGAGAGGCCGTTTGGGCTGTTTCGGGTGGAGTTGCCTGGTGGTGCTGGGAAGGTGGTTCTGTAAGTAGGAAATACTCTAGGTAGGGCTTATTCTGTGATTATCGGTTTCTGGAGAGATAAGTCCGGAGTAGCTGTATAGAATGAAACATCTCATGATAATGGTGTATGAAGTAGATACTCGGTTTCTGGGCAATAAGTCCGGAGAGTATGTAATGGGGGATATCATGGTCATGGTGTGTGAAGGTATTCAGCCATGGAGATAGGGATGGTATCTGCGGCCTCCAAAACCCTAAGTCCGGATATCCGCGGAGACAGTTATCACCGAGTGCTCAACCTCTGATATAATATACTATACAAGCAAAACTCGTATATCATGGAACTATAAAAGGTACAAAAGAGCCACTTCATACTATACCTCGATCACTCACATTTCCACCATCCCACTACACACTCTACTACAAATCCACCCCCTCTTTTACTCCAAAGTATACACTACAACAACAATGTCCTCACCCACCACCACCACCACCACTCCCCCATCTCCAAGAAAGAATGAATCCCCCCTCTCCCACCACCGCCACCTCTCCCCCACCTCCTCCATCCGGATCTCCCCCCTCCAACTCGGCGGCATGTCGCTCGGCACAACCTGGAGCGACCGACTCGGCGCGGTCCCCAAATCCTCCGCCTTCGCCCTACTCGACAGATTCTACTCGCTAGGCGGCAACTTCATCGACACCGCAAACGCCTACCAAGCAGGTCAATCGGAGGAATGGATCGGCGAATGGATGGCGACACGCTCACCAACCCGTCGCTCGGAGATGGTCATCGCAACGAAATACACCCTGTCCCCTATCCCCCCCAACCAGAAAGGTTCAATCCAAGAAAGTAACTTCGGCGGCAACGGCACCAAATCCATGCGCGTCTCCATCGACGAATCCCTCCGGCGACTGCAAACCACCTACATCGACGTGTTCTACGTGCACGCATGGGATTACTCCACGAACGTGGAGGAATTGATGCAATCGCTCAACCATCTCGTCGCGCAGGGGAAGGTACTCTACCTGGGGATTAGTGATGCGCCGGGGTGGGTTGTCAGCAAGGCGAATATGTATGCGAGGGTGCATGGGCTCCGCGGGTTCAGTGTTTATCAGGGTCGGTATGGGGCTACGTGTAGGGATTTGGAGAGGGAGGTTATTCCGTTGTGTAGGGATGAGGGGATGGGGGTTTGTGTTTGGGGGGTGTTGGGGAATGGTTAGTATTTTTTCCCTTATTACCTTATTCGCTTTGGGTTTGGGGTATGTGGTGTGGTTGCTAATTGTATGATATGTGCTGGATACTAGGATACATCCGCTCCCCCAACAAGGACTCTGCTTCGAAGAGAGTTCGAAACTTCTCGCACCTACTTACCGGCCACGAAGAACAGGTTTCGTTGGTGTTGGATACCATTGCCAAGCGTCATGGAGAGGGGGTTTCTGTGACGAGCGTGGCTATTGCCTACGTGTTGCAGAAAACACCCTACCTTTTCCCCATCATTGGTGGACGGACGGTCGAGCAGCTCGAGGAGAATGTGCAGGCGTTAAGTCTGGAACTTACTGCGGATGATGTGAAGGATATTGATGCCGCGTATCCCTTTGATTTGGGCTTCCCGCATAGTTTCCTCTGTCCTGGGGGGTATCGTGATGGTGGGGGGTGTCCGGGACCTCAGGATGTGGCGTTTTCGAGGTCGATGGGGGAGTTTGATTATGTTGAGGCGGGGAGGGCGATTAGGGCGGTTAGGGGGTGAACATGACTATTCTGGGATCTTGGGAGGGGGAGGGGGATGGAGGGTGGGTTGTGTGTATGTGGTTGATGATGGGGAATGAGCTCAATTATGGTAAGGGTGTGGCCATGGTCATGTCCATAATCAGTTTGTTGTATCTTATGTTATATTTCTCGGGATTAGCAGAATGGTATTATACTATCCACAACAATGAACATTAACCGTATGTGAAAAATGAAGCCATATGCAGAACCATAACAGTGATCAGCTGCATATGGCATATACGCACGCCTGAACTCCAACCGACATCAAACATATCCAATTCACGCCTCAACCAAGCAAATCGACTAGATGAGCAGGGTACTTCCATAAGACTCGTAACGCCACTGTCCTCAAGATGCTCCAGAAGCCATAATATACATGTCCACACTTTCAGAAGAGACGAACCGGGTATCGTGCGTAGCAAAAACTCCGAGCCAGCAGTTGCCAAAAGAGAAACGGATCTGCCTGTAGCTCCGTCACCGTTCCCCAAACTTGCCATACTCCTGCTGCCACTTCAAGAGATGACGAGTCAACACATCCATCATCTCCACGCTGCTGAGGTCCTTGAAATCCTTCTCTGCAGCGGGTTGCGCCATTGAACCGCCTTCCAGGCCGGCGCTCTCAATAGCACTGGAGAGGAGTTGATTCTCGCTCAGAAGTCGGGTGATCCCGTTCGGCCGGTCATCATTACCCGGCGGGGTGGTGCTCTCCCCTGCGACGGCCATCTCCACCTGCATGCGTGAAATGAACTCCAAGATCGCCGTCACCCGTCGCTTCATCTCGTTCATGGTAGTTCGTTGGTTCACGTAGCGGGGCCGGCTGGGCTTGCCCGATTCACTGCTGTTGATGTGTGTCCCGTTGACACCCACCCGTGGCGAGTCTCCTCCTAGATCATGCGACTGTCCACGCCGCGGCGACCGTGTTGTTGAGTCGGTGCCGTTGGTGTCACGATCGCGAGTATATTGATTCCGTCCGATGCGACCGCCACGGCGTGCAGGCGGGCGGCCGGATTTGCGAGTGGACGGACGCGAAGGTGCAGCTTCTTGAGCAGGGGCAGGCGTTTCCTCCGGACTGGGCTGCTTCGGTTCGGGTTCGCTCGCATTAGGTTTGGTTGGGGATCCTGCTTCATGGTCGGACTCGGCGTCTTTGACAGTTAGCCTAATAATATGATATTGACGATGAGCAGCACCACTCACCATCACCCTTCTGTCGCTCCGAACGGCTTTTCCTACGAGGTGGAGCCTCTGGCTGCTCCGCTTCGGGTTCTTCAGGTTCTTTGGTTTCCTTATCACGCTGGCTGCGTGAAGCGGCTCTCTGCCGCCGGACGCCATTGGTGGCAGGTTTCTTCGACTCATCCTCCGAGACAGGCTGTGAAGCAGGGTTACTTTTCGAAACGGCACCCGGCGAGGGAGAGCTCGTGCGCTGTCGCTTAGTCGCTTGTTTTTGTCTGTTGTCATGTTAGCGTGATCACCAGTGCGACATTCAACGAGCAATGTTCAACGTACGCTTCACTGTCACTGCGACTTCTCTTGGGCCTCCGGGCCGCAATATCATCACCAGCTGGTTTATTATCCTCTTTGCTCTCTTCGATGGCCCGCCGCAGCTGTTCTTCTTCGTCATAAGCGGCATCACGGCTGTTCATCGTTGACCGTCTCTTAGGATTGGTAGGATCATTGTGTCGTGGTTTTGGTTCCTTGGCTCGTCTGGATGTTTCCCGCGACGATTCTCGCGACGAGGGAGCAGTAGAAGGGGGAGGAGCGACAGGAAGGTACTGGGACGAGTATGATCTGCGAGATCGTAAGCGAATATGCCACATGCTGAGAAATAGCAAATAACCAGAGACGACAACACAAGCGACCAGCTTAAAAATTTAACTCTGGCAGCAAGAACAGACGCAACAAGGATCGAGGAGAGAGAAAAGGCATCAGCTTACCCGTTTGTTTCGCTAATGATTTTATGGAGGTCCTTGCGACACTCTTCACAAAAGTACTCATCGGGGCTCATAGCCTCGTCCATGATCCCCACACAGCCACCATGCTGCCAGACTTTGCACGAATCACATTGGATGAACATGCTCCCGATCTCGTCTGGCAACAAGTCTGATGCGTCTGCGGTAAGATTGAATGCCTCATCTTTGATACCGGCACGCAAACCATTGCGCCGACTTAGGTCACGTCGAGAAGGAGGCAGACCCGGGTACTCCTGTTGTCCACAGAGACACCGGGTAATCTCTTCCTCTTCGTCCTCTTCCTCCCCGTCATCGTCGTCACCATCCTCAAGTCTCATATGGTGATCATTATCCTCCTCCCCCCGAGCACGCTGTCGCTGGCGTGTTTCTCGAAAGTCACTTTTCGAGCCTGTGTCGGCATCGTCGATCGACTGGGACCGATTGGTGGAGGAGCGCTGAGGGGAGGAGATTTTATGATTCGACCGGGTGCTTCTTTCGCGAGCCATGGAATTGGAGGAGCTGGAGGAGTTTGTATGCTGAAGAATAGCTGGAGAGGGCTGGTTGCGTGCACGAGAGGAACGACGAGGCGTCATAATGGACGGAGGTTATTAGCGGGGGAGAGGGCAGAGCGACCGAACTCTGACAATAAAACGGTCGTAAGGTATGGAGGGATGGGAGGGAAAATAGGATAGGGGTTCAGAAAGAGAGTGGACAACGTCAAGGAGAAGAAGCCTGCGCGTGAGCGAGCTGTCGCACACGGGTGGAGAGCTGAGGGAGTCGACCACGCCTCAGACAAGTGGTTAAGGATGACAAGAGATGCAGCAGAGGGAAAAAAGCCGGCAAGTCAAGGACAGAGGAATGCCAATTGGAACCAAAGGGGAAAAGACATCCAAGAACTGCGCCTGCGAGCTTGAACGAAGACCGAGGACTACATAGTCTGTGAAATTGCAGGAAAAGGGTTGGTGGGGAGGAGAAAAAGGAAGAGGAGGAGCGAGAAAGAGGGAAACGGACCCAGAATGAGAGCGTGAGTGACGGCCGGCCGCCGGAACGGGTTTTGAGCTGCGCGCCTTTGCGGTCAACGCGCATTGGCCGTTTCCCCGCTCTATTTCTCTCTCTCTTTCTCCCCTCTCTGTCTCTGCGCGCGCGCGCTGTTCTCATCGACTTTCACTCTTCTCGCACGACTTATTGATCGATATTTATGGGGTGACCCATTTCTCGCTAACGTGTACTCTAGTGAAGCCGTCCTCTCCCTTCTCCTCCGCCAATAATGTCGATCGGTGATAAAGCCGAGCGGAATGCGATGATGACATTCATGCCAATACTGTCCCCCAAACCCCGCTCACCTCTCAGCGTTGCTTTGTGGCCAGTAATCTGGGATCGTCCTCTTTCGTCTCAATCTATATCTCTCTTTCATCCTACTTGAATCGTTGTCCCATCTCGACTGACGATGGCCCAAGCGACTGCTGGTACCCATCGCCACGGACATTACTGGGACAAGGTCGGAAATTTGAGACCTTGCTGACTAACACACACTGTGGCAGACTCGTGAGTCCACCATGGCTCCTACATCATCCTTCATCTTCGTGTTGGTTAGAAAAAGATTCTGGTTGATCCAGATCAGCGATAGCGATCTCTTTGTATCACCCCACTACTTCCGCGATCATACAGAGCCTACCAGACTACGCCGTGTGTTCGGGTGTACGGGTCAAGATACAGCTCACCATGAGCTGTTATGGGGTCGGTTCACACAGTTGGCGCCATATGGCAAGAAAATCTGGGTATATTGTGGCTTCTTCGAACAAGAGCTGGCTGAGGATATGATGAGTGCCACGGGCGAAAGCACGTGTAGTCACCGACAAGCGGATATTAAGAGAGGCATGGGATAGACTAATGGAACGAGGGACGCAAGGCATGTCGGAGCCTCCGTATGGTCAACATTTGCAGTGTACCTGGACAAGCCGACCAGATTATACATAGCTTAGTTAGGAGAACTCAGGTCCTTGCAGGGAAGGAATAAAGGATGCGACACTGCAGGACAGGCTAGACACATTTGGGAGGACAATATTCCGCATCGTATGAGGAGAGCTGAACATGCGCGGTATCCCCCCGAAAGAGATAGCCCGCGCACCGCGTCGTGTATGAACCACGATCGGAGGAGGAGAGAGAGTGACTCGATTCCGGAGTAGATAGTTGAGGCTTTGGGGCGCACTCTGACCTAAACGGGACTAGCGGCACCACATTGCAGCCTTAGGCAGCCGTAGGTATCCGCTCGGCCCAGAAAGGAAAGCGGATTAGTTATGGGGAGTGACTTATTCATCTAATTATTATCCACGAGCCATTCGATTCCCACCCCTCCGCCATCTTCGTCCCCTGTTGCCTTCCCCTCTTCTGATTGCTAGTTTACTTGTTTAATTCCCCGGGATCGGCTATCGCTGCCCGTCTATCTTTACACCCGTTTCTGCCCTTTTCCCCTGTCCCTCTTTTGCGTGGTCCGGGGTTGAACTGGTTTCGATTGTCGGTCCTTCCTTGCCGACACCTCGGGTTGAGTCGTCAAAAAGTCTGTGTGGGCGATATCGGTGCATGGTCTTCTACGTAAGTCCCTTGCTCTGTCCCGGGGATCCTACGAGTTCAACTTTGGCTGTTTGAGACAGGCGGGGACCTTGGATGCCCTCGTGGCTGGTCTCCCTCCAAACTCTGTGTGGTTCCGGGTGCCAGCGTTGGGAACATGACAACTGACTTGTGGGTGCCAATCCAGTGCGGTCAAGGGTCATCTCCGTATTGCTCCTCCACCCCCCCTCCTCTTCCCTCCGTATCCACGCCGACCAGACGGAACTGGCTATAGAGTATCGTGTTGGGGATAGGTTGGCCATCGAGGAATCATAACCAAAATAATTGGAGGGAAGAGTTGTCTCTAAATTAAAGCAAAGGCAACCATCCGGGGAACTTACCGGGTTGGGTTACAAGGAGGCAAACCGCCATTCGGCTGTGGTTGTGGAGGTTGAGAGAGAGAGCCGAGAAACTGCCATCATGACTGCTACGCTCAGTATGTCTTTCACCAAGGATGTCTGTTCCTCCGGGGAAGTAGCGTCTGGCCTTGTTGGTGCGTACAATTGACGGGTTGTCCCCCGATGATGGATCCGCGAATTCCTGGGCGGATCTAGAAATCAGGGTTCTGCTGGCTGCTCAGTTGCTGATACTGCTCACCTGCAGATGGGATGTTTAATTCGGCCCCAGATACACCGTCCCCTGTCTACCCGGATAGGCTCATCCGCCCTCTGCCCAAGCGTACCCTCCGCTCTCGCCTGTCCTCTGAAGCGGCCGACTCGATCCTCTTCCCACCGGCCCCTCCTGCCACTCAGCTGTTCTACGGAACCTCTGTGGACAGCGCAGACATAGTAAATGACACCAAAGTATATGTGCAGCAGAGCGACGGTCGCGACCAAAGCCCTGAGCGTGACCATTTGCCGTATGAGAATGGGGTGGAGCTGGAGAGCGGTGATGAGGATGGGCCCGTAGTTGTGCGTCGAAGTGCTGGTTTCCGCGGGTCGTCATTGTCCCCCTCTGCCGCCTCCAGTGCCCCTCCTCAGACGCTGCCCAGCAACAGTGAAGGGCCTCTAGTGAAGTCCTCCTCGGCGGGTCCTGATGGGTACGATGCGTTTGAGAACACCAACAACAAGAAGAAGCGCAAAATTCCTACACCAGGCAATCTCAGCAGTCACCACTCCACCCTCTCTCCAGAGTTCTCCAGCATGGGCCTCGCGACGTCTTTTCAGTCCCCTTCCACTGCTGGCGAAGGCAGCCATGTGAGTACCTTCTATGGCACGGGCAGCCCCGCGTCTCCCATCTCCAGCGGCATGTCCGGTGCGGGACGAGGTCGCCTTGGCCGCCAGCCGCAGCGTGGTAGCACGGGGAGGAACTCCTTATCGCTTCATTCTCCCATCAGTTGGCCTCGGACCCCTACGCGGCGCGATGGCCTGTTGTCGTCCCCGGGACCAGCAGGTATGTTTCTGTTGTGTGTCTGACCGAGTGTTCGGGCTTCGCTTACGCACGTTTAGGTGACTCCGCCCCGAAGCCAGACCAGGGCATAATCTCCGCCGCTATTGCAAATGCCGCCGCTTCAGCATTCTCCCCACCTCCTGGACCCGGTCATGTCAGCATGCTCGAACGACAAACGCCTACGCCGACCAAGACTCAGTTTACCTTCACATGCGAGTCGGACTCGTCGAAGGGAATGGCTCTGCAGGCACAGAACCCGTACCCCGCACAGCATCGTTCACCCAGTGCTCTCACTGCAGCTGTCCAGAGCCAGCGGGGATATTCACAAGGCACCCAGACGATCCCAAATGCCGCTTCGCAAGCCAACTCTTCAGGGGCGTCTCAACAGTCACAGCACTCGCAACCGCCGCAACTACAGACTGCGGGGACTGAGCCTGCAACCACAGGGAGAAAGAAGAAGCGGTCTCCAGGTAGCCTCTACGCTCTGGCCGCGCGCCAACGCAAGATCCAGCAGCAGTATGCCAACCTTCACCACCCGCCCAGCATCGAGGACATCTGGATCTGCGAGTTCTGCGAGTACGAGAGCATCTTTGGGCACCCGCCCGAGGCTCTCATTCGCCAGTACGAGATCAAGGACCGCAAGGAAAGGAAACGATTGGCGGAGAAGAAGCGGTTGCTCGAGAAGGCCAAGATGAAGGGCCGTAAGGGCAAGAAAGCGACTAAGAACGCCAGCAAGCACGCAGCGGCTCAGCACGCAGCCTATGACCAAGGATACGACCGAGCGTCCGTGGATCATTCTTCAACCGGAGGAGGACCAGGGGTGCATGATGACGAGTACTTAGGCAACGAGTACGAGGACGAGAGGATCCCAACCCCACCTCCAGCGCCTCCAGGTACAGTCAAAAATGCACTACCACCAGGACATCCGCCCAAGCCAGCCGCAGCAGCCGGGTCGGGCGCTAAGAGTGCAGCGGACGGCGGGACAAGACCGCCCTGACAATGGAGCAACGGCTATCGAGCTAGCGAGCGGTGATAGGCCGTTGCACACTCTTCCTTTCGGTTTTCTCTTTGACTGTTTTCGATTTAATGCATGCCTACTTTCTTCCACAATTATTAATTTTTTCTTTTATTTCTTTTCCATTGCATGATTGTGTTAGCCTTCTTTTTTTATTGCCCATTACTTGCATGAATGAATCCCCGCTCCGGTCGATGAATGTCACGTCAGCGTCACACATGAATATTTCAGGTTCAGGTTGGAATTGTTGAGCAGCATCAATGCATATTGGAGAATATGATTGGATGAGAGGCGGATGGGACGGACGGACAGATGAGAATCAGGTGTGTTCGAGGTCTCGGTATTATGCATGCAGAGAGAACATGGATGGATGGATGGATGGGATGGGACAAATTGGTGATACTATTTTAGTCCGTAGCGCTAATGTAGATCAGATCCCACGACGAGAGACGGGATGAGAGAGAAAGACAGAAAGAAAGAAAGAAAGGAATCCATGTTCTGCTCTGTTGAAGATTGATCGTTCCACTAGCCGCCAAGCGTAACCCCAAACCTCCCTGCCGACCAACCCCGTCTCAAGCTTCTAAACTCCAAGAAGGGCACGGCGCTTCGCCCACCAACCATACGCACCACTTCCCCCATGATCAACGTATTTACCGTCCCTCCGCAGCCCTGAAACCATGATTGCATGAACTGGCGCGCGCCCTACACAGCAGTCAAGTCGATCAGTTCCTCATTTCTAAAAGTAAGTATACAGTTACCGCCGACGGGCATGGCAGTTTCAGCCCAGCGATACAAACTACGCTTGCGAATATGTAATTGGATGGATTAGGGTTCTGCTGAAGATGTTGATGTTGTTGACGAAGATGATAAAAATAGATGTTCTGGATGTCTTGGTATTGGATTAATGGTTATATAAAGAGAGTGCAGAAGGGATGATGGTATGGAAACCTAGCAGCAGAAGAAAGCATTCTTTCTTTATTCTTCATCTCTCTATTCTTCTTTCTTTGAGAATCTCCTTTGTTTAGACAGTGTCTATTGCTTCGACGTGAATGATCACTACTTACTACTACTACTACTACTATCCACTATTGCCATTTCTCTTCTTCTCTCTTTGATTGATCATTTTCCTACTACATACATACTACACACTATTCCTTTGAATACTTATTGTGATTGACCGTGATATTATCTTGCGCTGGCGCAATAGTCTCCCATCTCGACACATATCACGTACACATACAACACACATACAACACACATACAACACACATACAACACACATACAACACACATACAACACGCATACACATCTCTCCCTCCCCACTAAACAACCACGACCAGTCATATAAAAATGTACCTCCTCGCCTTCCGCCTCATCCGACGCATCTTCTCCAAATCCAAAAAATCCAACAACAATCAAGACCCCAACGGAATCAACCTCGACTACCCACCACCACCCGCCTCCAACATCCCCCGTCGCCCCCGTCTAAAGCACTACACGGAGCTCTTCCTACACATCCTGCAAGCCGTCTTCGGTCTAACCACCATCATCCTCTACGGGATCGACATCCACCACGCACACGAAAAGTCCGAGTCGGCAGATGCACGCTGGGTATACGCCATCGTGACGGGGATGATGGGGTGCGGGACGGCGCTATTCTACCTGGTTATGATGCATTGGGTGTTGAAGACGCGGACGCCGTTGGCGATGCGGGAGAGGTGGAATCTGCCGCTGTTTGTGTGGGAGGCGGTGTTGTGCGTGTTTTGGTTGACGCTGTTTGGCATCTTTGGGAAGTTGTATATTGGGGATTATGAGGATAGTAGTAAGGTGACGAGGATGAGGCGTGCGGTTTGGGTGGATTTGGTGGATTTGGTGCTGTGGGTGGGGACGGCGTTGTGGAAGGGGATGAGGTGGTGGAGGGGGCAGAGGGGGGTATTTGGGGTTGATGGCGTGGAGGAGAAGGAGGGGGTTTAGGTGGGCCCTGGTTTGGATATGGTTTGTTGGGGGAAATCGGTGGTGGGATTGGGTGTGGGATGAGGTAGGGAAAGGGAGGAAGAGGAACAGATGGGTCATGAGATTAGTAGGAGGACTGCTGGATAATTATTGTATTCTGTATTAAGCACTGAGTGCATGCGTCGACGCATGAGTAATGTCTTGAAATATCAAAAGATGGCCTTGTATCGCATATTGCATCTTTCTTTCTGCTCAGGCTGAGCTGTCAGTACTCGTTTTTCTCTTATTCTACTGCTCTCTAATTTCTTCAATGACCTCTTCGGTCTCTTGCTGATCCTCTTCTCCCCCATGCTGTCTACTCCGCTCGATCATCACACTAAGCTGGCTTTGTCTGCGTGGCATCGAAAGGTTGGTCAACACTGGAGACACTTCCTCGTCCGTACTGCCCTGACTGTCAGTTGCAAACGAATCATCATGGTTTGAAAGCCGCCGGAAAGGAACAGCAGAGCTTGGAGCCGTGGACGCCTTTCCGTGTGAGTCCCCGAACCGGGATGGGGATGGTGTGGCATTAGTGACAGTGCTGCTTGATTCAGCCCGTACTGGTTTGGGTGGTGTCGTCTTGGGTTCAGCTTCTGGCCCCGGCGTTCCTAGAGAAGAAACCAGGACTTGTTCCTGGCGTACTCGATCCGAAAATCGCTTTCGGAAGTTCTTGTCAACAAGCTTCATGCTAGATGGTTGCTCGTAGTTCTCCGCCGACAGATATCGCGCATCATAGCGGCGACATCCAGTAGCCGAAAAAAAGTTGGGTTCAGGTAGGGAAGGTTCGACTGCATAAAATGCTCTGCGACGTGGAGGTGGCGGCTTAACATGTGCCTCTTCTGGCCGACCCGTGTCGAGAAGCTCTCTTAAATCAGATAAAAACAGCTCTGGGAGTTCTGGGGGTCTTTCAACTTGTGCTTTTTCGCCCTGGACCGAACCCTTCTCGGGTATGTCTTTGGCAAAAAGGCCTTTACCGGGAAGCTCGGTCTTCGTGTCTCTTGGGGAGACGGCAAGGTCTGGACGAAAGTCGCTATGGCTTCTTGACAAAAGCTCCGTTCCATCCAATTCACATGCACCAATGGTAGTCTTTGACGCACTGCCAAGTTCCTGAATTGGTGGGGTTGGGGTATATTCCAGAGTCAGCTGCGGTGAGTCTGGTGGTGGACTATGGGCACGGGTAGAACTGGTACCAGACGACTGCTGTGAGGACTTGCGCCGCATTATCACAGGCCGACGCTTGCTACTTTTTGCCTTGCTAGCCACGAAAACCGCTTTTTTTTGCGTCTGTCGGGGCGCAGTGTCTCCCATTGTAGGCACTGATGGAGGAACCGGTGTAGGGGGGTTTGATGGTTTGCGAGTGGTACTCTGACCGTCAATGTCCGTTAGCAGCAGACGAGTCGTCTTATGTGTTTCTCCGCTGGAACTTCCGTTTCTGGGCTTCTTGAGTATGGGGTGAAGTGGTGCCTTCCCGTTGTTACCAGCCGGCCTCCCGGAGCCCCCTTCATGATTCCCCTTGGATGACTGAGCTGCTTGAGCTGCTTTGGTCGCCTGTCAAAGTTAGCACATGTTCCCATCGCTGCCAACGTAGGCCGCGATAACCCTCGCGATGACCCTCACCTTGCTCAACTGCACCAAACTAAACGGGTTGGGCTCGGAAATACGTAGGAACAGACTGGCCAGCGTAGTTCCCAAGAGAGTATGGTTCAGACAACGACTTCCCCATATCCTCCAGAAAAAGTTCTCCAGCCTGTATCCCACGTCGTCATCATGCGCTGATGGATTGGCACTGTAGACTATTGCGCTATGAGCCACGTTGCATTCGCGACAGGGGAAGGCGCAGGACAAACCCACCTTTCCAAAGCTGCACGACATCCCCAATATTCACCGGACCCACGCCATCCAGCTCCGTTGATACCTTTGTTGCCGTGGTCAGCAAGCCTTTGGGGAGACTTTCCATGGTGAGAGATGCCAAGGCCGCAGTCTAGCTGAAAAGTAAGTAAGGCCCCAACTCAGCTACATGATCAAAGGAACAACGAGGCAGAAGGTTAGCATGTGAGAGAATGTTGAGGTCAGTACCAACAGCACTGCCCGGTAGATGCTGTCAGTGTTGCGTCTGGCGGTGAATTGAGGGGCAGGGTCGCCCGCCAAACGCAGGGGGGGGTGGGAGGAAAAGGGATCCTCCAGGAGGTAACCTAAGTAATCGATCGCGATAAATGGCTGGTAAGAAGAGGGCAGGCCAGCGAAGAAGCGAGTCAGGGGAGATTCTGTTGTATTTGAAGAGGGCGTTGGTTGGTGGGCGGAACTGGGGGAGGGATCAGCTGCAAGGGCAGGAGCGAAGACACGCCGGAGATCTTCAACCTGCAGGGCTTAATAGTCGTTGAGGCAAAAGATGGCCGCGTCCAGGTGACCCTGCCAGGCCCCATCCAGGCAACATCATCTCCCCTCTTCCCCCATTCATCCACTCGCTCTCCCCGTTCCACTCATTCATTCATTCACTTGCGCCGCGCTGACTGCAGCCTGCAGGTCTGCATTCCCCAGGGGGAGGTAAAAGTTGACCTGTCCGTTTTGCTGCCTTACCCCGGAGCTTGCCGATGCTGCCCAGTGAATGGGAAACAAAAGAAACCATCCGAGACAGCACAGGCCATCATGAACAATAATGCCCAAATGGGTGGATCCCGTACCTCAAATTCAGTGGACTAGCTGTGGTACTGACCCAAAGCACAAATGAGTCGTCACAGAAAGATGGATCACACTGTTCGTAACCATGGTCATCAGCAGTCATCCAACCAGGACGGATGGAATCAGTGCTGCCATTCATTCTTGTCGGATTTACCAGCAAACATCACGACACCCGCTGTTAGCGCCCCCCGTGACCAACGGCATTCTAAGGATCTCCCAATCGGAGGCCCCCGATTGGCTTCGGGACCGATTCTCTCTCCCTCATACTCCGGGTTGCCATCGTTCAAGGGGCTACACTGGCAAGGATCCAGGAAGAAACAAACGGACGACCGACGATTTGTTGGACCCCCTATATATGACTAAGCTATGCGCATGGGAGGGAACGCAAACATCGCAAGAGAACACAGCGGCCAACTCGAGGACACCGCGTGGCCCGAATTCCCTGCAGGGACTGGCTCCAGGGTCTCTTTGTTCTACAACACCCGTTCCTACACGAGATGAAGTCAGCTTACCTCGCGCAATCTATGTGCCACCACCAACATGCCGATTCACTTGCACTGGGTTCGCGCAGTGCTACCCTTGCAAATTCGAGGCAATGCTGAGAGCTCTTCCCGAAGGGATGAGAGTAATCCTCCTCTCGCGGTAAGCTGACAGCCACTCGGCGATGAATCTGTATTCTGATTCACACATATTCTCCGCTTTGGAGTCTCCGAGGAATGCAAGTCATCCCCACAGGCGCCAATGGGCTTGAACAAAGCATAGTCATTGGTTGGGATTCTGATTCGACGTATTCCCAGGACTAACCGATTCTCCCATTTTCTAACAGATCAATCTTCTCTACTCCCTTATGAAACCATATTGCGACCTATACTCTCCAGCAAGGTAGTATTGTCATCATTCTGCCCATGCTTCACGCAGATCAGACATTCCGATCAGCTCAATTCCCCGATCTGACAACGATTGACATTGGCTTCTTCACAAGTCCACCATTGGGGAAAGATTTCCATGACAAGCTCCAGAGTTGCGTCATCGAGTGTTACGTCCACACAACGATGTCTTTAGTAATCGACGATCACTGTCCCCAAGCACAGGAAAACCTGTCACATACATTTTGTATATGACGTAGCATCACCATAAACACATCAAGCCACAATAAGCCAGTTCCATATAAGCTTAGCCCACATGCCACGAACAGGAATGCCCAGGCTGTGAGTGTGAAGAATGGGTATTGCCCACTTTAAGGCTCGGGCCGCAAGAATTCAGTAAAGTCTACAGGGATAGTTTCTTGGTAACTCGCTCGGGAATTCCAAGCGCCATGCTTTACAGCCGAAGATGAAGGCAGACCCCAGAACAAACTTGGGTAAAACTGTTCAGAACGCTACAAGTATCTGCTTCCACTGCAACACGAATTATTCTTCCCAGTAAGATTCACTCCATCCATTCTTGTCTAAAATCCAGCCGGGACAGATGATCCACATGTCCGGCCGCCAGCGAAGCATACCGCCAGACATCAGGATACATATTCACCCTATCCGAGATCTGCAGACTTTGATTTGCGAATGTAAAAAGCACCTTCAACCTGACGGAATCTGCGTCCACCAAATCCTCGACGAGTCGCTGGGAAAGAGCCGCTACATAGTCAATTTCTTCACCTGTTATTTGCTCATTCTCATATGCGGCTGTCCCGTCCAGGATGCAGATGACTTGTATATTTGGAGGAACCTGCAGAACGAGTCGTCGGAATAGCTCACAGAGCGCTTTGATGTTGTTGCTCTCACAGGCGTTGAGAAACCCTCTGCCTAGAAACTGTAGGCTTGGCGTGGCAAGCTTGTCGCTGAAGAGGAGCTGGGTGATGAGACTTCGCATCATCCCTGTCGGGCCGCCGAGTTCAGGATCTTCTTCTTGACCGTCGTGTAGTGATGCGAAGAAGAATAGAGGTAGACAGTCGGGACTGCTAATCAGGCTGTATATGAATGTTGAAACGAATATTGACATTGGAGTGACCATTATTGCTGGATTGGTATCCATACGGCCGTCTACTAGAAGGAGGGATGATTGTGGGGCCCGAAGCCATTCAGTGAACTCATCGGTTTTGGCAAGCCATCGCACACGTCCGAAGTATGAGGATTTAAATCTACTGCCTTCTTGGAGAACGATCTCAAGGTCATGGGCTGCGGTATGTGGTGAGACGCCCAAGATCCCGAGTAGTTCGATTGGGGTGACTGTTGTAGACGTCGAGTCTCGAGAGTTTGTGCTGCTAAGCGAGAGGGATGACTGAAGAGCTTCGTTTTCATGTGCCAGATCCGAGTAGGCTAGTCAGAGATAGTTAGTGTCATCAAAGGATGATGCGCGTAGAGTGATCTTACCGCGTTGCAAGAGGAAGATTTGACCCTGTTGGACCTCATACTGCTCCCGAGACTCCTTACATAGAGCCTTAAACTCATATAGTAGCTCTGTCATAGCCTGTGCACCGGATTGCTCTTTATGAAAGGCAAAGACCTCTCGATACTCAGCTCCAACCTGCTTCTTCACTTCGGTTACCAGGTCTTTGATATCGCTGCGGGCTCCTTGAAGCTCAGTGTGAAGGGTCTGGATGTTGGTATTTGCTTCCAAGCCCAAACGGTGCGATTCGCTGCTGTGGTAGGCCGTAGCAGCAGTGATCTTGACTTTCATGCGTTCCAGTCGCTCTCGAATGGTTACGAGATAACGGTTCCAGTCTGAGAGCACCTGGTCGACCGTGAGGGTCTCTCGGATCCTCAGGGTGAGGGACTCTGTGACCTTTCGGTACCCTGGAATCAGGTCCGTGAGCTAAAGACCATGTCGAAGGGACAATATGTGAACCCACATGGCTGCCTCTTTAATAAGACATCAAGCAATCCTGGCAAGGTCCTAACAAGGGTTCTACAGAACTCCCTACACAATTCCTCGTCATCCGCTGTGGGGTTCAAGTAGTTATAGGCCGTCTGGATTGTCAGAACAGTCTCGGGCACCGTCTCGAAGGCCTCCAAGATTTTGGCGCGGTTTTCTACTCCTCTCTTTGCAGTCTAAGAAAATAATGTCAGCGAACGCAGTCTGTCACCCATATACCGAGACACAACAAGATGTTACCTCAAATACTAGTCCCAACACCCCCTTAACAACACTCAGTCCATATTCGTCAGGAATGGCATCTTTCAATGGCGACAACATGCCAAGGCCCTGGACAGCAGCAGATGTATAGTCTTTGCGAGCTGATGCCACATCCTTTGCTTCGTCTAGTGTCCTCAGAACCATCTGCCATGTGTAGTCATAGAATCTTGGCTCCTCCGGGGGCGCGATGGCATCATGATGCTTTAGAAGTGTTTCAAGATCTCTAGTGATGCATTAGAACATGCATACGTTGAGCATCTGCATGCACATGTATCATTCTGGATAGTCGCACCTGATTGTCGCCAGCTCGGCGGGGATGTACTTCTCTTGTTGCTCATCGAATTCGCTCTCTACCGCGAAGGCGGGGTGGAAGTCACGCCCCCGCTCCTCAATCCACGCCCGACTCTTTTCCGTCCCCGTCTTGTCCGCTGGGAGCGACTTTGGTTTCCGGCGACCATGGAAGAAGTGTGTCATATCGGGCGATGTTATGCATCCGGATGAAGACCTCCATAATCCTGCGGATCCCTGATGAATAATATGTAGAAATGGGTTGGGGCGTATGTGAGTCTGTCCTCCGTGCTCTAGCCCTCTGCCCGAGTCATGCTGCTATCAAGCCTTCTGACTATGTTTGCTTTTAGATACGAGTTTCATAAGCCCTAGTGGTCGTATTTTCTATGCTCACCCAATCGATGCATGACAGGTGTGGGCGCTTAACAATCAGCGCAATTGAACCATGTGGTTAATGCGTTCGTGAAGGAGGTGCTATGACGGCTTGGCCCCTGACGAATCCTTCGTGAGCACTAGTATAGATCCCGCGTCTGGTGACTGGTCGCATTGAGCTCGCTAATCCACCTCATCCGTCCTATCACTCTCCTCGATTTCTGCAGCCGCGCTGAGGCAGCGGCTTCCCCCGCCCCTTTGGCGTCGATACGAGGTACTGAAGATGCCTGATAACAAACTTATAAATCACTGCGAGCGATGGAGTGGGTGAAAGCATTTCGGAGAACTTTGTCGGCTAGAGGAGGTCACCAGGCTCAGGGCACATCTGCGTGCGATGGAGGTCGTAAATCAGTCAGCGCCTTCGGAGCGTGTGCCGGCGTCAGAGGAGGACGCCATAGATGGGTTTGGAGAGGCGCAAATACCTGAGGTTGTGACAGAAAAGCAGGAGGCTAGTACTCAGACTATCCAGGAAGATATTGAAGAGAGAAGCTCTCACCGTGAGGAGACGGATGATGACGGCGATAATGATGAAAATGACGATACCAACGAGGAGGACAATGAGGAAGACGACAGTGACAGCGACACGACAGACGATGAGAGCAAAGCCGATGATGATACCTGGCTCAATGGATCTGCTTTCAACGAGCGGAAAATCAACGTGGGCGTGAGATACTATGATTACCCATCCTTCATGAACCGGTCAGTGGACGACGATGCAGATTATACGATAGAAGCCCTGATCAGTACTTCCGACTGGTGGAAGGACCTGGAACGGGAAAAGAAAAGGCGCGCTGCGAATCCATCACCATGGACTGAGACTATTGAGGTGGCACCGCCGACGGAAGGAGTTGCTGAGACCTTGCAACTCCAACGTGTGAGGATCCGCTCTCCAGAGATACTTCGTCGGCTTTCTGAACTCGGAGAGTGGAACGAAAGCAGCATGGTTCCCCCAAAATCCGATTGTGTATTCTGCCGTCCGTTTCACGCTCTCGCCTACTTCCATGGTGAAATAAAACAGCAGCTGGAGCAATTAGAGTCTGAGCTAGAGGAATCACAGGCAAGACCTAATCCCTCAGAAGGCAATGAATCGGATGGTCCGCAAATGACTTCATACTCTGCTATCCGGGACGAATTGCGATGCTATGTCAACTTTGTGGAAGAGAAGATTCTACCTCTTTGGAAGAGGTTTGAACATGTCACCAAGAACACTCCGAACAAGGTCAGATATGACGAGTTGCCTTTTCTTTTCCGCCCGGGTGATCTTGTTTTTGTTCCATCTGTGGCCACCAGTTCAAAAGCACGTCACCAGTCTGCTATCCAGAATGTCTTTCGCCTGGCCTCACTCCGGCCCGAAGACCACATGTGGCAAACGGACCCAGGTGGCTGGTTTGTCCCAAATTCACTAGCGAGGTGGAGCATCTATTGTTTCGACTATGATGGAGAGCAGTTGAAAGTGATTTGGCAGTCCCTAGAAGTCCCCCATTTTGCTGGCGAGCAAGATATTACTGCCTTGCCATGCTACCCTCTGCGTTACCATCCTGATCATGCGACGATCCTTAAGATGCAGGTCGAACGTGGAAAGCTATTCAAGGAGCTCGTGAAACCGGAGAACAGACATCAATACTATTCTGGATGGAATCTCTCAACAGGTATCTTCAAGGAGAGCATGGAGCTCGCTGAAGCTGAACACATAGAAAGTGAGGTCATTATAGATGTGAAGGAAGCCTCGCGATACGTTACTGAGACATACCCCGCCGACACTAAACGTTACGAGGAGACTTTCCATGATTCATGGGCTACGGTTGTGGATGAAAATGTCTCTTATCGGCTATGGAGAAAAGCTTCGCCCCATTTCATCGAGAAGAATGAAAACTTGCTCGTCCGAGAAGATTTTACATATGCAAAGGAAGCACAAGCCTACATGAAGCAGAACCCATACATTGATAACAACGACACATTTTTAAAACCAACATGGTCCGATGAAGATCTGGCCCTTCTTCCTCGGAGGGTCCTTGGATACGTCTTACGTGAGAGGAGGTTCACGCGCTTGGATGTTCGCGGCTTTGACTTGCGTCGGGTATCTGAAGAGAGGATTACCCTGGACCATGTCCAGATAAAGCCTGGACATCGGAGGATCATCCGATCGACTGTTTCTTCTCACTTCACCAAGATCCACCATGAACGCTCTCGTGATACCATATTGTATACGCCAGATATGATCCGGGGAAAGGGACGAGGCCTGGTTATCCTCCTGCACGGAGCGCCTGGGGTG
Organism: Aspergillus luchuensis; assembly: GCF_016861625.1. Lineage (NCBI taxonomy): Eukaryota > Fungi > Ascomycota > Eurotiomycetes > Eurotiales > Aspergillaceae > Aspergillus > Aspergillus luchuensis. The sequence continues at coordinate 5,220,063 of NC_054849.1, forward strand.
GGTAAAACTGCGACCGCAGAGGCAGTGGCATTAGAATTTGAGAAACCTCTCTTTCCCATCACTTGCGGCGACCTAGGAATAACAGCAGACGCCGTGGAGAGATCACTCAAAGACATCTTTCGATATGCCCATCTATGGGACTGTATTCTGCTACTGGATGAAGCAGATGTCTTTCTCACACAGAGAGATCGAACAGATGTTGAGAGGAACGCCTTAGTTTCAGGTACGCCCGTATACTTACCAATGATTGGACCTTACTGACTTCATATAGTATTTCTCAGAGTGCTTGAATACTACAGCGGCATTCTCTTCCTAACCACAAACCGAGTCGGGGCACTCGACGAAGCATTCCGCTCACGAGTACATCTAAGCCTCTACTATCCTCATCTAAGCAGTGAAGATACCATTTCCATCCTCTGTAGTAACCTGGCCCGGCTCCCTCGAGCAGACAAGGTACCCAAGGGAACAACGATCGGCAACGGACATATCCATGTCATGGACAAAGAGATCATTGAATTTGTCCGATCGGAGTACGAGAAAACCTACAGAGTCCACAGACGTGGTCCATGGAATGGTCGCCAAATCCGCAACGCTGTACAAATAGCATCCTGCCTCGCCTTCTTCGACCAGCGAGAAAAGACCCCGGGTAATGACCTCCCGGTAGTGCTCACTGCAGAGCACTTCCGCACAGTGAACGACACCATCGAAGAATTCGACCGATACCTAGTCAAAGCCCGGCGTGCCGACGATCGCAAATTGGCCCACATGGAAGGAGTCCGATACGATGGCTACGAGTCCGGACCTACACGAGAACCTGCCGTATATGACGGTTTCAGTGGTTACGAGTCCGATCACGTCCCCGTTGAGCGAAACCCTCGACGCAGTGTGCCAGCCCGCACCCCTCAGCGACAGTCTCAATACGCCGGCACCTCGGGCGGCCGAGTCGCAGCTGGACGATACTCCGCTGGTCGGAAACGGGCAGTCATGGTCGAGTCTCAGCATTATGCAGAAGACGACTTTATAGATGACGATATGCATGCCCCAAGTCCCTCTACCGGGCGCAGATATGAAGGCGGACCTAGTTCGCGTATGGAGCCTCGTTCCAGGGTTCAACCCAGACCTTTGCCTCGAAAGGATGAGGATGTGTACGAGGAGGAGTTATATCCGGATGTCGAAGATCATGTTGTGGAAGAGGAGTACCGTCTTGCGGCGGATCCTGATGCTCCTAGATCTGCTCCTCGCAGCGTGAAAAGAAGCCCCAGATACACGGGGGATTACTCCCCTGTTCCTGCTCGCAGGACTAGAGAGGCGACTCCCAGGTCCCAGCATCTAGAGGTGGAGTAGAGCATTCCCATGGAGCATTCGTGCGCATAGCCGCACTATTATACGCCCCCCAATATATCCCTTTATGGAAGCATTATTATCTATCGTTTCATCAGTTATATTGCATCATATACCCATTATTCACAAACCCCCTTTTTTTGTGATTGCTTTGATATGTTCAATTTTGGGATATATATTGGCAGCTCAGCAATAATCATCAATCCTCCCCGCCCCAACCAACTGCATCACCTTGCCCCCCTCCGCAAAAACCAACAAATCATCCGACCCCTGCTCAAAAGCAGGCCAGGCAAAGTAACTCTCATTAGTCGGATTCGCCGGCACATTCCCAACAGCAAGCCGCACCGGGCCCCGCGCCGGGTCCTCCACAAACGAAAGCCACAGCGCTTGCATAGCGTAACTCACGTCCCACTCATACTGCGTAGAGGGACCACCATACTCATAATGCGTACCGAAGAGAATAGGGAGCTCGGCGCTATGATACGCTCCGAACCAAGGCAGGGGTGAGATGTTGGTGAAGTTGCCTGCGTATTGGTACCGGTAGGTCGTGAGATTTGCTAAATTGCGGTTTTTGACTTCCTCTGCGATGGGACAGGCGATGATTGATTCAGTTATTTCGAAGAGTGTGGACTTGCTGGGCCCCGCCGGGGTGAATGATACGAAGCCGGCGCCTTCGTTGGTATTGCTTCCTGTTATCAGGGGCTAATCAAGGGAAAGAATGATAGGTTAGCTGGTAATACTTGCTGAGGATAGGGGAGTTGCTTACGATCTTTGCGACCTTTCCTGTAATAGCACGCTCGGTCCAGTTTGCGAAAAAGGTCTTGTTGTCGACGGCTGGTGTGAAAGAGATGGATTGCAAGCCGGAGTATGTTGAGAGAGCGGTTTGCAGTTTCCGAGCAGACACGTTTCGCATGCAGCTGAGTTCTTCTGTGGATGAGAGCCCGTCGCAGCCTACAAGGCTCGCCAGGAATGTGAAGTTGGTGTGTGCGTAGTCTTCGTTGTCAACTATGTTTGGAGCACCGGAGTCTGCTATGAGAGCGGCGACAATGGGGTCTCCTGGATATCCGTAGGAGTAGGCTGTTACGCTTGCTGCTCCGGCGGATTGACCCCATAAGGCGATCCGTGCGGGATCACCGCCGAAATTGGCAATGTTGGCTGCGACCCATTCGACTCTGCGGGTATGGTGGTTAGCTTGGGGCTTGTATTTTGATTTGCTTGGAGAGGTGGACTTACGCCATTCTTTGGTCGAGTAAGCCGACGTTCTGCTCGGATAGCCCTTCGGCGTTCGGGAAGCCGAAGACGTTGACGCGATAGCTGGCAGGGTGTTAAACTATGAGCATGGGATTGATTGATGGGGTTGTGATTTACTTCATGATGACCACGATGTGAGACTGAGTCCGTTGCACCCATTTGTCGGGGATTTTGTACAGCGACGCTTCCCCACCAGATGTGAACCCACCTCCGGGAATGTAAAGCAGCACTGGTAGTGGACGCTGCTGGGATTGAATGTTCTCAATACGAGGTGCCCAAATTGATAGGTACAGGCAATCCTCTGAGTCTCCTCCGCTGATGAGAAATCCCGTTTCATAGGTGGTGTATATCGTGGAGCTGTTGCTTGTCTGTTGGATACATGATGAGGGCAATGCAAAGGCATTGACTGTACCATTAGGCTGTTTCTTCACGGGGCTGCTAAAGCGGAGGTCACCAACTGGTGGCTCTGCAAATGGGACACCCAGCCATTGTCGAACATCAGGGGCTGTCTGGTTGAAGAAGCCTTGTATAGGGCCGCTGGAGGTTTGGACTAGCAGTCCTTCCCCATTTGTGTCTCTTGTAGCTGGAGAAGTGGGAACAGCTACACAATGAGAGACAAGAAGCGTTGCAATAATGCAGAGACGCGTAAGCATCTTGAAATTGATTATGAGTTAAGCGGTAGCTCATACTGGATCAGGGGCGAAGAGGAGACTGCTTTATACCTTTCTATAAGGACCACGGTAGCCCCTCAGTTGCGCGGCAAAGCGATTCGGCAGACGAACAAGACCCTTTAACGCCTCGTGAAGAGGATAAATGATACTGAACCTCGCTTCTGCAGGCTAAGGAATAAGCCGCCAAATAGCTCCCCGGATGACCCCAGATTGCGGGGTCGAAAATGCCGAAGCCAGGCTTACTCTATAATTGGAGCATAAACATCTTGTAAGTAACATGATCTAAGACTTCATGTTGCAGTTGATATAGTCTATAGCGGTACTGTAGCAAGCATATCTGTATATGCAAGTGAGAACGATGGTAACGTTGAGGAAGTATCCATGGCTCGCCACCGTTGTTAACTTCGGGCTCGCACCGGTCCGTCTGCCTTATGTACCAAGAGACGGATACACTCTGAACCCAATGGATCCATGAAAAGCATATACTTCCAATATAGCATCATGAATTCGCTTCGGTGAATCCCTGCTTGGACCCTGCTGGTGGGATGCGGAGGGGAACTGGGATGTGCGTGTGCGGGGTAAATCTGGGGTAAACTTTCCCCCAACCGAGGCAGGGAACTGATGAACATTGCCGCCTTCGACTCGGTTGAACATTCTACCTCCAGCATAGTCATCAGCATTCAGAGGCCTTGAGGGGTATTCGATAACTCAGATGTACAATTGAGCTCTACCGGCTGTCCATCGAAGCTTGAGTGAGGTCGTGAGTGAATGAAGGTTTGCTGTGAGACAAGAGGCTTACGCAAGGTCATTATGCGCCGTCGCACATTAATATGATAAGCCTCCTGGTCTATAGTACAGACAATAGGCTTACTTTAATGGAGGGCCTGAGTTCACCGAAATGCTGCCTCAGTAAGCATGTATGAAAATGTCTCTTATTGACATAAGATGGCTTGGGAAGTGTCCAAAAGAGTGTTCGCAAGCGGATCATTGCCGCTAATAATCCTCAGCGATGATCAGGTTCAGTCACCCTGATTTACCCTGTCTGTACCAGCGTGATCTTATAGTCGGCAAAGACAAGACCCTTCAATGGGTAAGTGTTTCGCGATGCGGTCTAACAAAACAGACGAAAATGGCTGCCTGACCTGAAAGACCTCAGGCACCACACCCTGGCTTAACCTTCCTGATTGGGATAAGCACAACTGCTCCACGGCACCCCATATCCTTGAACCAAGCTTTACTGAATCGGGATTCCCCGCCTCAGCGAGTGTCATTCGGGTTGCCTGATCGGGAAGACCGCCCATTTTCCAAGCTCACAACAAAGAAGGCCTTGCTGGAAAAATGCCGGTTGTGTCAACAAATTTCCTTGTTTTGGTTAATCATCGGCCAGACCAAGCAAACCGAGGGGTGGTAGCCTTTTGTCAGCAGCCATCTCAACGGGTTGCTGCAAGTTTAGCGGATTGTTGAAAGTTGGATGTCGACATAAGCCGCAGTTGAGCATAATAGCGAAGCTGTCGCAATTAGTGCTGTGCTCTGGAACTTCGAAGCAGAGTCTTTTAGCCCAGCCCCTTCTTCAAACAACACTCCATAGGTCTGCGATATTACGTTGTGTAACCACCCAGCAACCGCAGCGCTGCACAGCGCATTGCTACATGGGTTGCTTAGTAGAACTGATAAGACCTCTCATACAACAGTGAGTCTTGAACAGTCGTGTGTTGCGTTGCATTATTGCATATTCTAACCCCCGACTCCGCATCATCTTTGTCGATCAACGCTTTCACTTCGCGCGTCAAGTTACCCATTTCCGACAGTAAAATGGGAAAAAGGGCTTTGGCCGTGTCACTATTGCCGTTCATCACCGGCAATTACGTAGTTAAGGAGCATTAGACTCAAACAAGGTGCGTTTAGGGGAGGGGGATAATGAAGGAAAAGATCAATAGGGTCTTCCGGAGGGAAATATTCGAAACCTTGAAGAAAATACTCGAGAGGCAAGAACGCCAGTGGAGGTTTTTTTAATTATTTGAAGCAGAATCTGCATCCTAATCTTCTCTATACATCAGACTTGGATAGGATATCAGCACAGAGAGTTCTTCTATGTTCGTCAACTAAATCTCTTTCCCCTACGTGATGAAGATCGCCCTTCATACCGAGAAAAGGGCAGAATATGAGAAAAGACCAAGACGGCAAAATCTCGGACTTGGTGTCGCGGATTTGGTTTTACTTCTGGGACTAGCACGGCTGAGAAGGGTGTAGGACGTCTGACTTGAGCATGCAATGATGTTTACAGCATTGCATGAAGGGGAGAGGGGCGGCGCTCAAAGATTTATCCACGGATGTCGTGGTGCATGCCGCTGCACACTAACTCGGATTACATTGCAGTCGTACTTCTATAGTGTCAATTAGTGGTTGCGTCCTGCATAGTGCTCATGGTCTGACACTGAGTACATTAGTCCCCTTTCAAGACAATTGGACCTTCTCGGCCTGAATGCGCTCGGAGGAATTGCGATGGGAGTGGGTAAAAAAAACTAGTTCAGCCCACAGGGAAGCAAAATTACCGCCATCCCACGCCCAAAGCCTCAACATTGAGCTTGTCTGGTATTTTCGAGACCGGCTAACACAGTCTTGGCGTTTCTGAACTGGCTATGAGTCCGGGTGATGGAGGGCCTCACCATGCATGATGACATGCTACCGGAACCTTATGTTCGGGATAGGATATGGCGACAATGGAAAAATGGGACACCACACATGACCTTAACTTTACCAGGGAGAGCTTGCTGACTTGAAAGTTTACACCGAACAAGATAAGCAATAAAACGGACAGCTTATACGCACTATGAAATAAGCAATTCCGCGGCACATCGGCGAAGTCAACTGGGTACTTGGTGGGCGCGCGATTATTAAATGCCTCGGTGGCGTTGGGTCATTCGACGGTAGGGAGAGTGCCACGCCGACAACAAGCAAGCTAAGCATTTCCAGACTCCATTGGAAAATCTCCGGGACAAGAAGGAGATCAAAATCTGACTTCCCGATCGGACCACTCAACTTGCCTTGCGCTCCAGTTGCCCGGCTTGGCTGGTAGTAATGCTTTTCCCACACTGGTGGGGAAAGTCCCGTGGAGTCACGCGGCCCCCCCAAATTCCAACATCAGCGCGCCATGACATCTTCCCTCTCATGGCCTGACCGCTCAGATGCCTTCCCAGCTCACCTTTCTCTGCTTTTTCTTAATGCTGTCTTCTTTCACTAGGCCTCCGTCGGATGCATCGAGGACCACTTGTGACTGGGTAAGTCCTCTGCCAGACTCTACTAGTTTATGATTTCATCCCGCGTCCGGTGTAATAACCTTAGTATAGCCGCTTCCCAATCAGTCGCCCGAGTTGAGATTTCTTTGAGACCGGGGTGGTGGGCCTAGGGCTCGGACAACATCCGTTGCTCGCACCCCTCGGATAATGGATTCCAATTTCTAAGACACAATACAGTCAGTAACGTGGGCCTGGCCTGTATCGAAGTGCCTGGACGCGGGGCTAAAGCCTGGGGTGCTTATTGCGGAGATAATAGGAACCACGGTTGGCGTGCCCCAGGACAACCTAGAGCTCCAATTGGTGGCCGGGTAGCGACTGGAGCTAGACTAACAACCACCCCCGCTGTTGGAGAGTCGCCGCGCTAACACCAAGACCAATCAGCGAGTGCTTTGCATAAGATCCAGCCATGTGGCGACTGGTGGGATATCAGACACGTTACAGAGCCGTACACCGTACCGCCCAAGTCAGCCCGAGCATACCACTACCCCGGTGAGAAGCTGTGGTATCTTTCTCTCTCGGCCCTGGTCCCTATGCGGAGTATTTCGTACTAACCAGGGGGTCCGCTATGTGACTCGCACATCGGCATCCGTCTTTCACTTGCATGCGGGTCCACGGCAGACCTCTGGACGTCATCTCGACCAGCTCGGTCGGCAGCAGTCCGGTCTCCATTGACCGGAGAAGCGGATTGATCATCAGCCCATGTAGAGCTTACAGAAACCCCGCGACTGTTTGCTTTCGGGCTAGTCGTTGGCCTGTTTCTTTTTCTATGAGCATGCCCCCGGACGTGAAAATGGCTATTTCTCTCCCCCTCCATTCTGCTTTCCCCTGTTTTACCTTCTGGTGCCTCTCCTGCAAAGCCAAAATCCTTGCGGTACAGGCAATTCAGCACAATGCAGGGCCAAGCACTTCGTTATGCCCAGATCTTCTTAGTCGCTTGTCCCTCCTTTATCCTTTTCGGTTACAATCAGTCCGGTGTCGGAGGACTCGACGACTTCCCCTCCTGGGTGAGGGTCTTTCCAGAGATTGACACAGTCAACACTACTGGGGCGCAAGAGTCTCACAATGCCACCGTTCAAGGAGCCGTGGTTGCGTCGTACACAATCGGAGCCCTCTTCGGGTCACTGATTTGTACAATGATTGGTGACATGCTTGGACGTCGCCGATCGATCTTTTCTGGCGCACTCATTGCATTGATTGGTCAGATACTGGAATGCACCGCCTATTCTCTAGCTCAATTCGTCGTTGGGAGAGTGATTTTGGGTTTTGGTGTTGGCATGCTCAGTGCGACTGTACCTGTCTGGCAATCCGAGTGCGCGCCTGCCGCCCAGCGAGGACGGAACGTGGTGTTGACAGGCATGTTCATCGCGTTTGGTTTCGCTTTGACGCAATGGGTGAATTTCGGTTTCTACCACATGGAGAATTCGCCCGCCTCATGGAGAGCATCACTTGCCATCCCCGCCTTGTTTTCGTTCATAATTATGGGCAGCATCTTCTTCCTCCCAGAGTCGCCGCGTTGGCTCGTCATGAAGAACAAATCAGACGTAGCACAATTTACTCTGGCGTCTCTGAGGGGACAAGAAGTAGACTCGCTGGAGGTTGTCGCAGAGCTACGGGCTTACGAGCTTTCTCTGGAGGAGTCCTCGAACAACTCACTTAAGCTCCGGGACATTTTCACTATGGGAGAAGAGAAGCTCCTGTACAGGTTCATCCTATGTGTCACTCTCCAATTCTTCCAGCAAATGACTGGTGGAACTCTGATCTCGGTCTACATTCCACTTATCTTCCAGACAGATCTTGGACTCGGTACCAGTCTGTCGAAGATCCTTGCGGCATGCGCGTTGACCTGGAAATTCCTGTGCTGTTTTGTGGGCTTCGCCATCATTGACCGCATGGGACGACGCACAGCGTTTATGGTCAGTGGCGGTGGCATGGGCATGTGCATGCTGGCATTGGCGGTCTCCAATTCCTTCTCCAATAACCATACCGCATCCATCATCTCCGCCCTGTTCATTTTCATTTACAACTTCTTCCTTCCGATCGGCTTCTTGGGCGCCAACTTCCTTTACCCAGCCGAGGTTGCTCCTGCGCGTCTTCGTGTCGCCATGCAAGCAATTTCGATTGCCAATCAATGGCTCTGGTATGGCTCTCACTCATAATAATTCAACTGCTTTCCACCTTATGCTGACTCTTCTCTCCTTCAGGATGTTTGTCGTCGCAATGATCACGCCTGTCGCCATTGACAACATCGGCTATCGCTACTATATCGTCTACGCCATCATCGGTGGCATTATCCCTCCTGTCATCTACCTGTTCTACCCAGAAACAAAGGGCCGGTCCCTAGAAGAAGTTGACGAGATCTTCCGTGACGCTCCCACCATCTTCTCTGCAGTGTCGATGTCGAAGCACAGGCCCATGGGAGATAGGGCCATGGAGCGTGTCATGGAAGAGAAGGCAACTGTGGAAGAGATAGAGTAATAGTATCGAAGGATAAACTTGGATGATTTTATGAGCGTCATGTGTCTTAGACATAGATCTACACTGCCATGATACACGTCTGCTATATTATATACATGTTTCTCGTAGCTGCCTTGCTATTTGTATATTGCCACTTTCATGATTGTCAAAGGCACTTTAGGACACCAAAGAATATCAAACCAGTGCCCAGAAAACTGGTAGCATGTTATGAGCCCACAGGCGATAACCTAGTCCCGTGACATACAGTCACGTTTTGAATCCCTGTAACCGGATGCTCCGTAATCGACAACTATTTAAAATCAAATATTTTTCATAGCAGGGCAATGTACAAGGAGACAGACGTTACTGTTTTCAGTTCTAGATCCTGTCGGACTCAATCTCTACAAAAGACAGTCAACCCTATGATAATGCTTCAACAGAATCATTAAAGAACATTTGGTCTCGCTTACGAGCGACTTTTATGCCATTATTTAAATGAACATCGTCGATACCGGTGTTGGCACACCGTCCATTCTGTGCACTAGAGCCCAGGGGCGTCTCAGACTCGCTGTGAGGTTACTGATAGGTGTCAATAGGGCCCTACTTTGGAATCAGCACAGTTAGAGTGCTATGTATATCAACTCGATAAGCAGAGGTATTGGTGGTGATGAGCACTCTGTTCACATGGTATGTGGTGTTCTCGATGACGATCTTACCACTTTTAGCACCATTTAATAAGCTTGAAGGATGACTAGGGTGTTGTCGGAAGAAGCATCATTTTGGGCTACAGCCGCGCGTTGCTTAGAGTGAATCTTGTGAGAGCAGATGGAAAGGCTGCTGTAAGTGCCCATTTGGAAATCTTGAGAAAGACTGGGAGAATGGACATTAGTAAGACTTACAATGATCATTTAAGAGATCTGAGAACAGCTCAACCGCAGGCTTTTACATAGTGCATTGAACGCAAGGCTGTCATGACCTACGCAACATAACAGAAACCTTCGGTCTCCTCTACACCGAGCCTGTTGGCACACGCTGTTAGTCTCCTATATTGTTTGTGCATTAGTTTCATATACTGTCTCCTGCCCTACAGGACCCTGACCCTCCACAAGCTTGAACTCTCACAAACACTATGCAGATCGTGCGGGGTCCGCAACGTCTTGTATGCTCGATTGGTGGAAATGTGTTCAGCCCATCTGCAGGGTCTCTACTTACCATGCATAAAAGTGGAGAAGTCCATCTACGCATGACAATATCGGGTTATTTCTGAAGCCCTGAACTTCGCTGTTGGGATCTCATATTTAAGATATGGAAGGTGTATCTTGATCCGCTTCATTCTCTTTTCGAACATCAATTTCATCAGTGACCTAAGGCGCATACAACTTTGGCCAGGATGAGGCTTCCAGTGCTGCTGAAACTCGTGGTCGTTCTAGCAAACTTATGCCAGGCACTGTCAGTATCGAATAACTCAAGTGGAGCTGTGACATGGGACGGATATAGCTTGATAGTCAATGGGGAGAGGGTTTTCGTCAAGTATGTGGATTGTGTGCAGTACTGATTCCACCCGAGTGGCTAACCACTTTCCATAAGTGCTGCTGAGTTTCATTACCAGAGACTGCCCGTCCCTGAAATGTGGTTGGTGAGTCAGCATTGCTTTTTGGTAGCCGGAGAGGTTCGAAATCTAAGGCTTTCTCAATCTAGGATGTGCTGCAAAAGTTGAAAGCAAATGGCTTCAACACAATTAGGTTGGTGATATGCTTCTCTACAGATTGGACATCCAGTTAATCTCAGCTATAGTGTCTACTTCTTCTGGAGTTATCATTCTGCTTCCAGGGAAGCATATGATTTTGATAGTGGAGCACATAACATACAGCGTCTTTTCGATATGGCCAAGGAGACAGGCCTATGGGTAATTGCCCGACCGGGTCCTTATGTCAACGTAAGCAGGCTTTATGACTTATGATTCGAAGTTGCATAGACCCTAACGACTAACAAACGAAAATAGGCCCAAACCAATGCAGGTGGCTTAGCTCTATGGGGCTCCGATGGCTCCATGGGAAAGCTGCGGACATCAGATGAGGCCTACCATGAAGCATGGCTTCCATATATGAGGAGAGTCGGACAAATCATTGCAGCGAACCAGATCACAAAAGGTGGTGTATGTGTACAGCTGTTCCCTGGCGGCTAGAGTGTGGCATGCTGACCTGTAGCGTATAGCCCGTCATACTCTTCCAGGTGGAAAATGAGCTACGAGAGACTAGCCATGAACCCAACAATACTCTCGTTAGGTATATGGAACAGCTTGAATCAGTTATTAGGGAGGTGGGAATAACGGTTCCTACGACTCACAACGATCAAAACACGAAATATATATCCTGGTCAAGGAATTACGAAAACGTTGGTGGCGCAGTTGACATTTATGGCTATGACGACTACCCTGCAGGATTCCTTGTTGGGAACAAATGTGATGGAGCGACTGGCTTTGATGTAGTTCGGACTTACTATCAGCGGTTCATGAATTATGCATGGTCTGGTCCAATATACCTCGCTGAGTTTGAGGGCGGACGTACTTTGACTTGGGGTGCACCGCAAAACTATGATGATGTGAGTGGTCACTCAGTCGAGCAGCAACAACACCACAGCTATACATCGTCTACTTGAAAGCTAATAGTCACCTAGTGTCAGAGCGAGCACAGCACCACCTTTGTGGACATCTACTATAAGAACAACATTGGCCAGCGCGTGACGCTACAAAGCATATACGAAGGCTATGGAGGGACTAATTGGGGCCATTGTGAGTAGATTAGCCTGTCACGCACAAAATTGCAGACGACTTGCTGACCCCCCTATAGCTGCTTGCCCGGTGGCGTATACCAGCAATGACTATATGTAAACTCTCCTCATTTTGAGTTGCTGACGCTGAGACTTACCATACGAACAGGACCCCCCTCCGAGAAACTCGCGAGCAATGGGCCAAGCTCTGGCAAACGAAGTTGATACAACTTTTCTCAGGATCAGCACCTGATTTGCTCAAAACGAATATGCATGGGAATGGGTCGGGTTACAGTGTTAGGATTTCATCCGGACCATTATATGCAACATACTAATAAGCTAGCAGCTCTCAACACCCGATGCTTATAGCTGGGTCTTGAAGAACCCAGATACCCAGGCAACCTTCACTGTGCTGCAGCAGAATGAAACTCCATCAACCGCTACCATCACCTTTTCAGCCTACTTGAACACCAGCCTTGGCAATGTGACTGTTCCAGGTATTCAGCTTGAAGGGCGCCAGAGCAAGATTCTAGTTACAGACTATAAGTTTGGTAACCAACTTCTGCTGTATTCGTCAGCAGATGTACTTACAAATGCCGTCTTGCCCGGTCACGACGTTCTAACTCTGTATCTGTGGGAAGGACAAACGGGCGAGTTTGCTTTAAGAACATTGAAGAACTTGACGTTCGAGGTCTATGGCTCGTCTACCGTATTGTCGACGCTTCATCATGGATACCAGAAGATTAGGTACACACAGTCTGCCGGTTCTACTGTCCTTCGTTTTGAAAATGGGGTCATTGTCTTATTGCTTGATCAACCTACCGCATGGCATTTCTGGGCTCCGTCAACATCTAAGTACCCTTCTCCTAAGCCAGACCAGAAGCTTTTCATTCTCGGCCCGTACCTAGTCAGATCTGCATCAGTCAATAACGAAGTGCTTCACGTGTCCGGAGACAACAACGGAACCACAACTTTGGAGGGTTTCATCGGCAACGTGACCATCAAGGCAGTCGAATGGAACGGCCAGCTGCTCACAGCAACCAAGACGCCCTATGGCTCCTACACAGCCCAAATACCCGGTACAGAAAACCGATCAGTAACACTTCCACCTTTGAATCACTGGCACTCAGCAGAATCCCTCCCTGAAATCCAGCCAGATTTTGACGACTCCAGATGGACGGTCGCGAACAAGAATAGCACTCTCAGCCCACAAGCCCCTCTTACCCTACCAGTTCTGTTTAGCTCCGACTATGGTTACTACGCTGGTGCTAAAATATACCGTGGCTACTTTGACGGCATCGAACACACCGCAGTCAATATTACCGCCTCTGGAGGCCTTGCGTTCGGATGGAACGCATGGCTGAACGGGCATCTCATCGGGGGCCACCCTGGCGACCCCGATCTATCAGCCACAAATATGACTTTAGCGCTTCCAGCGCCCCATCTCAAGACGAGGAACAACGTCATCACAGTCTTAGTTGACTACCATGGCCACGATGAAACTAGCACCCGTAACGGTGCTGAGAATCCTAGGGGCCTTCTCGGTGCGTATCTCCTTCCGGGAGGTACACGAACAGCAACCGCGTTCAAATTATGGAAGATTCAAGGTAATGCTGGCGGTTCGAAGAATATTGACCCAGTCCGTGGACCCATGAATGAGGGTGGCCTCTATGCTGAACGACTAGGCTGGTTCCTCCCTGGCTTTCCGGCTTCAGATGACAAGGAGTTCAAGAGTACTTCCAGTCCGCTAGACGGCATCTCAGGATCGGGTGTCCGCTTCTATGTCACCACTTTTGACCTTGATATCGACAGTGATCTAGATGCACCCATTGGTATTTCTCTCTCAGCACCAAATGGCACCATAGCACGTGTAATGCTTTGGGTCAATGGGGTAAGTTTTGGGTCCATTTCACAACTTGGTATGAACCGTTGATATACTGACATTTGTTTGCCATGTAAAAGTATCAATACGGAAAATACGTCCCTCACATCGGTCCGCAGACGAAGTTCCCCATTCCACCTGGAATAATCAACAACCGGGGTCAGAATACATTAGCCTTGAATGTGTGGGCGCAAACAGATGCCGGTGCGAAGCTCGACACTGTAGAGCTCTTCACTTACGGGTTGTATCAGACAGATTTTCAGTTTGATCGGGACTGGAGCTATCTACAGCCGAGGTGGAAGGATAGAAGCATGTACTCTTAGATCGTTTGAAGAAAGAATTGGGCATTATGTTTGGATATCAACTGGTAATAGATCCAGTTACATACGTACGCATATCGTACTATGGGCTGTGTAGTCCACGCAGTAAACTTTCATGATACTTAACATGGGTTATCTTCCCCCACCTACTTCATTGTCATCGCTACTTCCATCCGTTAACAGTCTTCCTGCCAAGAAACATTCCCAACAAAAGACAAACATCCTCAATACAATCCTTTCAATTTATTTTTCCTGGTTACAACCCTCCCCTGGTACGATCTTTCCCGCAAATCGAGCAAAAATTGTCATAATAAACCGCAACTCCAGAAGATCCCAGCTCGGCAGCGGCAGTGTATCCGGATCGGGAGTTGTCAGAGTGATCCAATCCCCAGATTTCAAATCCTTAAGTTCCTCCCATTCCAACCCAACCAGTTTAACTGTGGTCCCCTTTCTGATGCGAGGGGGCTTGCTGAAAATACAGATTTTGTCGCTCCAGCAATGATCCTGCAAAGGTAACCAGAAAATTTGCACCTCAAGTTCCCTGTAACGCTCCCTATGTTCTGGATGAGGTCGGAGCACAAAGTCCCCCCATTCCCAATACTTTCGCAGTATTGGACTCAAGGAGATATAATTCTGGATAGTCTCTACCGCCTCAGTATGTGGACGATTGGGAAACAATGGCAGCTTCCATCTCTGTACTGTCTCAAAATCCCACCATCCGAGAAGTCTCACCCAAAAGGAATAACTGAATTTTTGAAGTAAGTGGTCTGGACAGATATCGCAAAGCATAGAAGTTGACTGAGATGTAAGAACACATTTGTCGGCGTCTCTTTCTCGGACTTTAGCCATGATAGTGGAGCAGTAGTCATCATCGCTGTCTGATCCTATGGTGGTGTTCTTTTCATCAACTGAGCCATCATGGTTATTTCCCATGGATAGCTCTTTAGTATTGGTCCACTCTTCCAGAAGGTCCATTTCACGAAAGAAACCGCGATTCTCGTGGCCGATAGCCGCGCACCACTCTATATAATCCTCAAAGAATCCTATCTCGCAGACCAGTAGAATAGCCCAGGTATAGCGTGGCACCTTCTTCTTTTTTCGTCATTGCCAGGCTCCTGGAAGGCTTCTTTGAGAAGGGCAAGACGTTTACTCGTCCGGAAAGTGAGACCTCTTTTGTTTTCCTGCAACTGATCCATAGTGATGCTGTTTGTTTAGATTGATGAAGAAATAAATCGAGTACGGCTTATTTAGTCAAGAACCAGGTCAGCGTTAGGCCAATTTTTGTGATTTTTGAGGGAGCTCCAGTTCACCCACCCAGCAACACACTGGGACAGGATATTATCAAAGCCTTTTTTCGTGGTGTAGATGGAGGGGGAAGAATAATAGGCGAGGTTGGGGGTTGAATGATGCTGTAAGTAATGCCTTGACCTGTGAGCGGCAGCTATCGACTAACGACATATACAGAAGTCAGAAGAGTTTAAACGGAGCCAAAGCAAGAAACCCACTGTTTTCTGAACATTCACAATGGCCAGGCCTCTCAAGACACCTACTTCCTACAAGGGCAGTGGCATCCACCTCCTCCCAGGTCTAACCGACTATATATGTGGGATTGTATGCATTTGGGATTTCGCGGGTATCTCCGGGTAGTACTAATGATGGGCTTATGGCCCTATTTGATGCTGTTCATAGGTCACTGATTATGGGCGTATAACCACTAGTATCTTCTGGATTTGTGGAAATTGCCACAGATCTTGCATGTCTTGACATCGTTATATAGTGTACATTCATGATTGTCCAAACTATTTGGTTGTTCCCTTTTACTACTTCCTTATCTCCCCATAGCTCTCATTATGTGTCAATGTACGGCACTAACTCAAAAACTTATCTGGTAGATAATACCATATAGTATTCAATCACTACTAAAGACTAGTCCATTAGATATAGATATGAAAACAAGACGAGGAACACAATTTGACGTGTATTACTTCAACCAGGAAGTAGGTTCACAGTCTCCCAAGTACAAATTTTGCCTTCACGTTATTATTGACAGTCAAAGTGTTGGTGCCAACAGCGTAGCAGCGCAGTGAGCACAACAAGTCCCGAAAGCGGCGTTACATGCCACTATAGATGCCGGAGCTGTAGCACCGAGTGTAGCACCCCAGGTATAGCCTGCCGCTGAATAACAAGCCATGACCACAGCTGCGCAACCGGCCTGACAGATTCCGTAGCCCACTGGGCCGGCATATGCATAGCTGGCAAGAATGAGGATGGTAGAGATAAGCAGGTAAAGCTTCTTCATGGTATGGATATGGTATGGACAGAGCAAGTGATTGGATTAGGAGGGTGGTTTCTGCAAGGACCGAACTGCAAGCCCAAGCAATATATTTATCTTCTGAAAAGGGGCGCCAGACCTAAGTAAAAATGATGTAACTACTCAAATCGTGTGGTTCTACCAAACTATATTTACGAAAGCCACATCGTTCTTTGGGCGGCGTTTCGGCAGTTCACCCAGGTACTGCTGTCTGTAGGCTCCAGTTAGTTCTGGATTCCGCGCGTATAGAAGAGAGTTTATGAGATGTTAGTAGGTATATCTAGGATAGCAGATTGTAGAATCAAAATATAGTAAGACAGAAAATCCCTAAACGAAGACAATAGCACATAAACGAGGTAGATCTGACGGGGATGGCGAAATACGATCTCAAAAAGTTTATCTCAAATACCTAGTTACTCTATATCTCGGCAGAAAACAAGTCTCTGACCGCTTTTTACACCGCTAAAAGCGGCAGAACCTAGTCGACCTCGTAGAAAAAAGCCCGGATTTAAGCGGATTTAAGACTTTACAGTCCGCGAACGAGTGCATGGAAAACTGTAAACTTTTTGACCGCTTTGGGCAAGGTGGCAGAAAATAGTCGGCGCTACTAAGTCCATACTAGTAACTACTGCGCTCTGCTTTTGGGAGGCTTAATCCAGAACTTACATACATCGATGTGCTAAGATCAGTAACTATGTCGAATGTGATGCTCGTAGCCTTTTGTCTCCGGTCTTCTAGGTGTTAGAACGCAGTAGCCTACTTCACGAAGGTGATACTGTTCTTTACGGATAGCAATGTTCTAGTTTTGATTCTAAAATTATCTTGGGCGCTGTCTGAGAATATATCACAATAAATCACTAATAATCACGAAATAGCTGATATCACTGGAACCTCTGGTAATCACAATTGTTTACTCCGAGTAGCTCTAGAGAGCAGGAATCTAAGCATATTTATGACTTTAATCTAGCAAAAAGGCCGAGAATGTATCGCTTCAAAGACATTGCAGAACAACGCCCACTTTGAAGACTGCCGCATCCCAAATCGCTTACTGACTCCGCGGGTGCATCTTGAGAGAATGGCTTCTCAATCTGCGTGGTATCATCTTGAAGGAAATCATTCTTCTCGTCCAATTCCCCCTTATGGGCCGCAACACTGCGTGATGGCACAGTATGTATTTCTGGATGGTCGCTCCTGGGCTTTCGAATACTCTGCTGAAACTCGAAGAAATCTTCAGGGTCATAGATTTTCTTCAGCTGCCGGAGCCTTTCATAGTTGGTATCGTAATATGCATCCCACCAGCCCGTCAATGTATCGTCGATGAAGTTCACATACGCCGCTTTCCCTCCAATGGCATATTTCGTTAGCTCGTCCCGGAGTCTTTGGACTTCTGCAACCATTTCATTCTCCTTCTCTTCATTGCTCCAGCTTGCTTTCATCGAAAGTGCATACTCCCCGGTGCGCCATGGAAAGGCTGTTTCGTCCGGCTTCTTTTGGCTTGTTTGTTGCCCAATATGATCCCAAAGAACGTGACACCCGCCGTTTTCGCTTTCCAGCTCATGCTCCTTTTTTGATACCATCCAATCCGTGATAAAATTGACAACGTGTTCTGTCATTCTACCCTTTTCAATGATAACAGAGGAGTGGTGTTGATGGACTTGAGAATGGTTGGCAAACGCCTCACCTCCAACTTCCCAGTCATAGAAGTTCATCTCCTTGAGTGTATTCACATCAGGTTCGCCACGCAGAACCTTGGCCAACTCACTGTCGCAATCATTCTTTCCGCCGTTGTACATGATCGTAATCTCTGCCCAGAGCCTTTTCTCCTTGGTCTCGCGGTCTCTCCGGTATCGCCAAAGCGCGTCGCCGCATAGCGCTGGGGGCAGGGGGGTTTGATCCCAGTTTATCATGGTGTCAATGAATTTCTTCCTTGACTTCATGTCTCCGACTGACCATCCTAGTGTACCACAAGTCACCATTCCTTCGGGATGATTGAGCGTATGGACCTTCAAGAAGAATCCTGTTGCGACGCCAAAATTACCGCCCCCACCACCACGAAGAGCCCAGAAGAGATCTGGATGGTTTTCTGCGCTGACGATATCCAATTCTCCATTTGCTTTGACGATCTCTATCGCTTCGATGCTGTCGATACCCAGCCCGTACGAGCGAGAAAATGGGCTTATACCACCTCCAAGTAAGAAACCACTCACGCCGACTGTTGGACACTGGCCACCCACGACGATAAGACGAGGATCTTTATCATGTAGCTCCCTGTATACGTCACTCCACAGAGCTCCACCAGACACATATAGTATGTCCTCATTAGGGTGGATGACTACTTTGTTCAACATCCGCATATCGAGAACAATACCATTGTCGTTCAAACAATGCGCAGCGTTCGAGTGTCCACCACTTCGGATGGTCAACTTCAACCTTTCTTGGACGCAGAATCGGACTGTTGCCACGACATCCCATGCCGTTACTGCATGCACAACAGCAGCCGGTCTCTTCAGGCTGTAGCGGAGATTTCTAACCCACACTGAGTATCTGTAGCCCTGTGACCCGGGAAACAGCACCGAACCTCGGTGTAGCCTTGACAAAAGGGGTACGATTTTTCTGCGAGCTTCATCTGCTTCAATTTGGGCAGCGTCGTCTTCAAGCAGTGCAATATCCACTTGATGCTGAATTTCGGGGTCTTTCCATCGAGGAGGGGTTCTGATGTCTCTCATAACGATCGCCTTCTTGTACACGTCTCGGGCTGCAGATTTCCAGCGAAAAACTGGCGGTCAAAAAGTTTCGAAACGCGATCTGAAGGCAACGTTCTGTGAATCGTAATCTTCGATAATATTGATCTGAAGAATGAATAGAAAAGATAGAATACCATTTTCAGAGAACAAGACCCACGGATACGCCTTTATATATCTGTCGGGTGTTGCTGCAAACAGTGAGAAGGATAGGGTGATAATGTTCGAACCCTCATAGAAGAAAATTCACTTACAAAGTCAGGTAGACTCATTGGGGAAAAGCCAATGACGAAACCAGTGGCTCATGTTGTCATTGGATTGGTTTTCATTTGAACTATTCCTCATCATCCCACTCTGCATAGTGTGCTGTTGGGAGACATTGCTACGTGTAAAGCCTTGATGTCTTCTATAGTACATGTTTTCCGTACGTGGTCTCCGGTCGCCCGCTCCTTGGGACGTTCTACCGGGTTGGTATCGGTAAGTGCCCTGTAAGAATCGCTAGTCATCTTGGTATTACGTTGCAACCTCCAGTCGGAGTCTTGAATTATTTGTACCGAATATGGTAGGCTAAATCCAGCGATGCGTGCTTGATAGTGTCAAGAGCTATATTCGAAAGCTTGATTTATTGAAGCAAAGTTGGAGTATGATGTAGATGATGCAAAGCCCACCATTGTGCTAGCCAAGGTAGTTCAGAGCGGCATTTGAGGTGTCTGGTGCAACATTCGACTCTGGCCTATCAGTCCCAACCTAAGCACATCCAGCTATCGACGAGATGGACATAAACTTTCCGCTTGGCCGTAGAGAGGAGAGTATTGCCCGATCAAGCAGTAGCGCTGCTATACCAACGACGATGAAATGCTTCATCATAGCCCATTTTGGTATCTTGCAGGAGACTTCGCAACTGGTAGCCCGGCGTTGAGATAATCACAGGACAAAATCCCATACTTGCTTCGAGCTGCCCAAGAGCCACTGAGGGGGCGTTATCTCCTAACCGATCAACTGTGACGAAGATCGAAAGGAACTGAAGCTCCGCGCTAAATGTTCCACCGCCACGAACTGCTGCGATCACGATCCGATTGGCCCGGTAGTGTACTTCCTCTACCAATGCTCTCCCGATGACTGCTTGCAGATCACTAGTGTCTTAAGTAGTTATATCTAGGATGGGTTTACGTCATAGTGTTCTACAACATGCGCTGAGAACACAAGAGGCTAATGCAAGTGATGGAATGGCCACCAGGATTTGTCTCGGTGACAAGGCAGGCCAACTTGCCCCTCGGTGTAGGCATTGCTGACTTTGTGATGAAAGGTGCCCTAGGAGAATTATTCGGGAGCACATGATTCCTATGCAGTTCGCATCGTGCAAATGCTTTCATCGCTTAGCGGCCCACTATCCCCCTGTGCATGTCAGTACTAATCGCATCTGTGGGATTAACAACGACATACCAAGTTATATGAAGGACTAGTATATGCCATCTAGAAGAATTTCCTATGCATATCTTCGCACAATAACCGCTATCTGAGTACGATACCTCGCAACATGGGTACTGAAAACGGGGGAACTCGTAACGATAAGCCAAGCTTGCATGACTCGGTCGGGTAAAAAGTCATGTTAAAGGCCAGACTGCAGACTCCACGTGTTAGGGTGCATTGTTTACTTCGCTTCTGATTGCTGCAGGCAGCACCCGTTCCTCGCAGAACCTTCCTGTTTAGGAAGGCTCTGCAGAATCAAGAACTCCTTTTCCTCTATCAGCTTTTCCAGCTTGCAGAATACCAAGATTAAAGTAAACTCGATACTTCTATAGGTTAGGTCATGCCATCTATAATTTAGTTTAGCTCAAACATGAAGAGGGTTGATCATTTCATAACACTCTACGAGTTCCTTACGCTATGCTTGGTGCTTATAATGCTCAAGGCTAGGTTGAACAAGCTACTCGATGTGACCGGCGACGTCTATCTCCACTGGCAGGATACCGAGGCTATTTGCCCAATTGACTTCGAGCTACAATGGCGTTTTCCAACAACGATATTCCGGATTCGCTGCTGGCGAAGGCAAAGTTGTAGGCCCTTGAGTCTATTCCGTTGCATGGGTCCGCGAGAGACTCTATACTGTCACTTTTTATGAGAAAAAAAGCCTTGTCTGAGAAGCAACCCGGAAGCGACTTACCCCATGCCAAAAGACCCTAGTGAAATTGAAATGTTGGTTGCATTTGACAATAATATCGAC
The DNA here is from genome assembly GCF_016861625.1 of Aspergillus luchuensis. Taxonomy (NCBI): domain Eukaryota; kingdom Fungi; phylum Ascomycota; class Eurotiomycetes; order Eurotiales; family Aspergillaceae; genus Aspergillus; species Aspergillus luchuensis. The sequence continues at coordinate 5,241,323 of NC_054849.1, forward strand.
CTACGAGAAATGATGGAATCGCGTACGCCGAGGCCATAGTGGGGTACAGCCCTATTCCCTCTATTATGATAATCATTCTTATTATGGTTATATTTATGATGGTTTCCAATTTCCCCGCTAGGGGTTAGGGCGTTAACATCAGTCGTACTTATATCTTCCAGCGGTAAGCCAACTGCGTGACTTGAGCCACAATGCTTAAACTGTAATGGGGATGAACACACTTCTCGTCCTATTTGACACATTGTTTGATGGCTGTACTCCTGATCTATACTGACATTGGAAAGTTTGGGGAAACTATAGTCGAGGATGTTCTATTTCCCTCCAGCAGATGGCGAAGGTCAGCCGCGAAGCTGTTAAACGCCCGCGATTCTGCGATTTGTACTCGACTCTAGGCCAATCATAAGTCACTCTTATCCAACTTCAACTAACCGCCCTGTGTATCCAGCCAACAAAAGTATCCATGTCCGGTGAGTTGGCTCGACCGGTCTGATATTGATCCGACTCGCAGCCTCGTGTTACCCCGCTCCGAAGTATCAGTCCACAGCTGTATCTTTGAAAATATCAAGTTATTGCCTGCTGCGCTGCGTCAAAGTACAAGACTGCCTTAACATCGACAAGATGAGATTATCATGTGCGCTTTTCATGCTGCTGGCTGTTGGCGTATATAGTGCCGACCTTGGAGGTAAGTGCTCCCGATGTTTGTCCACATCTTTGCCACTAAAATCAGGACGTACTGCAAAAGCGCTTTCAACCGCCGCTCCCGATCAAGACGGACAGGATCTTTTCCTAATTCCCCAAAACAACTATAATGGCTGGGTAAATCCTGAAGATCTCAGACCCATGCCACAATGCATAGCGCAGCAAGATCAGTCGACCTGGCTGGAAATCTTGACAAAGTGTACTGCCAAACGGTGCACATCCCATTTCGGCTTCATTTGCACCCATCACCAATGGTTGACCCATCTCGGCTGTCTCAGCGTTGCATTCTCCTCAGATGTTATCGCAAGGTATCTCCCCTACTGTGGCAGATCGATACTCGCCAAAGCGCAATTGTATTCATGGATTCGTGACATTACGGGTAGAGAGTGGCTTGTCGAGGTCGGCGACACGAATGAGCTCCAGAACCTTTCCCCAGCCTCACTAGCCGAGGGGTACTCAACTGTGGACGTTCTCAAGAAGGCGCCAGGATGCCTCACCGGCTCAGTCTGTTCATTTTCAAGGGAGCCTTTCCAGCGGGTAATGGCTTCCTGTCGCTTTACAAGCGCAAGTCATCACACAGGAAATGCTGCCCGGCCCTGGGAATATAACGAGCCCGTGCGATCCATTATCGCTCTTGATTCAGAGACAGTTGGCTATGACCTTGTCCAGCAGCACATAAAGGATGGCTACTACTTTGACAAGGATTGCTTCTGCAGCTCCTTCGCTGTAGATTTCGAAGAAGAGCCTTGTTCAGATTCAGAACGATTGGACTGGACGAAACAGCGCCTGTGGCTCAATGCAACCTGTGGTTCAAAGTCCTTACCTGATAACTGGACGGATGCACTTCTAACTACACAATTCGCCTTTATTGCGCTTGAGGGTTGGAGCTGGCCCAAGTGCGTCATGGATATGCCAAAGAAGGTCACTGATCTTACAGATCAATGTGCAGCCGATGCGTGTAAGCTCGATTCTAGCGGATACTGCCAAGTCACACGGGCAGTTGACAGGAAATGCTTTTGCCAACATATCAGCTATGATTCCTGTGAGGGTTCGTGCCAGATATTCGAAACCCGGATAGACTATATCAGATGGCTCCACGATCTTTGTGGTGGGATTCAGGACTGGCAAGGTCTACCAAATAACTGGCGTCAGCTATCTGAGCCCACCTTGACCGAGATGATACCATGGCAATGGGCTCTCAAGCCCTCCATGGCACCGGATACTACCCCTATTACTCAGCCTGGAGACAACAAAGCAACCGAAGCATGTCCCTCGAATCAGTGGAAATTTGGAAGCTTTGCTATTATAAACATAGCTACTTTCATCGCATTGCTTCTCTGTCAGAGGAAACGCATGCTTCAAAGCAAAAACGTCAATTCAGTAGAACACTCACAGCCAATTTATTGGGCTTTCAAGGGCATTCTCCTTGCCACTATCCAGGTCTTTGCCAACTTGTTCATTTCTGTGCTGGTCCAGAAAGTTCCGGGCTATGGAGAGGTTCCCATATTCCAACTGATGCTTCTCTGGTGTTCAATGCCTCGCCTTTCATGGCTGATGATGTTCTTACTTGGTCTACAACAATTTGGGCCAAAGAGCCTGTCCGCAGCTGCGTCTCTATTATTTGCGGAAATACTCCTTCAGCTCCTATCCGCATATTACATACTCATAACAGTCTATTATGGCTGGGAACACAACTTCTACCTCGGCACTGTAGAAATATGGGTACCTACAAAAATCATGTACGCCGGAGCACTTATGTGGCTATTAACCGTTATCATGGCATTTGCTGTATCAATTCGGGCGATGCGCAAGATGGAAAAGTCCAGTGTATCCGTTTTCACGTCTCTGAATATTTCCGAAGAAGGAATGCCGCCAATAAAAGAATATCACAACATACAAACGGGAAGGATGTTTCATCCCGCGACCGGAAGGCCAAGGGCCCCAGAAGAAGCACCATTAATAAGGGATCAAAGCAATCGCACAAGCTATGACCCTATTCTCGTCCAGCCTCGCCTGATCTCGCTACCCCACAGGCCACGGCTTGCGGAATTGTATGCGGCTACTACGAGTTTCTTGCTTTTTCTTTGGATTGCACAATTGCTCTTCTGGGGTGGATTTATTGGTCTGAGTTCTGAAGAGTACGTATTTCCCGCATGCGCAATGCAAATTGCGGTCCACATCGACTCACAAGCCGTGCTTAGGTTCTGCCCCCCAATACTCGGAGTCCTCACAGCTGTGTGGATGACTTCCTCGCTGGTGGGCACTATTATTGCTTTTTCTTAGGTTTTCTTATTTGGATGAAGTAATGTGCCTTTCTTTCTTCCGCTCCAAGCAGTTTGAACATTTTCGTGTCTTATATGTAGGCTGAATTTTCATGCTACGTAAGCGTGATGAGACCGTCCGGGTCAAGTGAAGGGCTTGTCAAGTCTAATAGAACGGCTGTTGACCGTTGCTTCTGTGTTTACGAGCTACCAGATGTCGAACCATTGACTTCGTTCCTCCCATTCGTTTCGATTTATGATTTCGTCCACGCAGACCCTCTGTAGATTTCATCAGTACAGACCTCCTATATTGGGAAGAGAATCACCTTCATAAGCCTGCGAGAATATGCATCTCCAATAAGCTTCCAATGAGAGCCTTCCTGTCATATTACAAAGCATCCAGGGCTTCCGGAAAGGATGCCAAGGAAGTCGCCAGCCCGAGTGTTAGGCACGCCCATTTTAATCAACCCATTGACTGTTGTGAAAAACCGGCGGTTTAATTAATGAGCGGCCCATGCTTTTCAGGTATCTTGGAGAAAATTGCTCCCTGCCACTTGCTGACGCTGATTTGCACCAATCAACATACTCTCGATACTCTGAGGCGAGGGTCTCGTCAGCATCAAGGTCGAGACAAAGTCCGTTCATCCCATAGATAATGCGCAGACCATTTGGAAGCTGACACAGCACACCTACGTAGAAGATCAAGGTGATCTTCCAGCAGCCTTGCGCAAGCATCATGGTACGCCCCGTCCCGTGGCGGGGATATGGACATGCAATGCTTGACTAGTATGCATGAGTTCATGCATGTCGCAGATCCCGCTTATACCCTTCTGTCTGCTTATTGGATATATGTCGAGGCCACTCGCGGGTACTCTCGGGTGGTGAAGTGTACTGTCATTCCTTTCGTTATAGTTCACTGGCCAGATTCTTTCGACTCAACAGGTCTAGACCTTTTGTTCAAATGGCGTGATAAGATATCCTACTTGCCAGATAGGATCCTGTGTAAGTTGGTAATATATGTCAAAATCCGGTGTTTCTGCTAGTCTAGCGAGAGATGATAGTTGCTACCATTACCGGTTCACTCTATATTGATCAGCCAGCGTAACTAGACACCGCCTGCCTATCATCTACAAACATAACAGGAACGGGTCTTTCTTTGCATGTAAAAGTTGTTGTCCACTAATCTAGCATGTACTGACCAAAAGCAGGCTTTTGGAGCTTCGGTAGCGCCATATTCAATAAAACTTCGTATTCGGGGGAAGACCTTGTTTTTGGTCCTCTTGCTAGGAAGGACGTTAGAGCCTGAAGACTTAAGAAGAAGGATTCAGATGTAACAAACCAATGCTTTTCCGCAGCCGACAACAAGCTCCTCTTCATATTTACTGTACTTTTCTTCCTCAGGCCCCGTACTGTTGAAGGTCGTTGAAACGTCAAAGTCAACCCATACCAGCCTCTTTTTGCTTCCTCCCTCTGATAGTAGAATATTCTTGGGGTATATATCCCTGTGGTGAACATGGGCATTGTGTATTTCTTTCATGCCTTCAATTGCTGTGTTATAAAGAGCAGTTGAATAATTCACACAGTTCAGGCTTTCCGCCGCTGGAAGGTACTCAAGGAGAATCGCACTAGGATGCAATTTGTCATGAGTGAAATGCCGTAGGGCAGGCTGAAATGTTGATGGATCGAGCCGATCGATATACCCATAGAAATATGGAACAAATCCGCGGTCACACACGCCATGACGGAGCAGGTTCATGTAGGCTTTAAGTTCACAGCGATATCTATTCAAGTCTCGCCCCCGCTCCGTGAGCCCGGGATCCCCATTATCGTGATACTGAGCCATTAGTGACGTTAAGGTGGAGGAAGCAATCTCTACTTACAAGTTTCAGGGCGTATGTTACGTTGTCATATGTTATCTCAAAAATTGAGGAAGCTGGAGAGCCTGAGATCTCTCTCATGAATTGTATGTTTGTGTTCTCGGGGTTCAATCGACAACTGTTCGCCAATTGCATGGTGACTGTACGTATTCCTTCAACTGGGAAGTTTCATTTCAGGGGTGGTAACTATACTAATGTAGTTTACGAAAGAATATTGCTGATCATATCATGTGATAACGATAGTCACCTGATGCTGGGTGAAAAGATAACTTCGGATCTATCTGCACCCTCTGCACTTGTGTGGATCCTCGACCGCGGAACGTTCATGTCAAACTCTTGTGACATTCCAATATTTTCAACTGTATAATGAGTCAGAATTTCTGCAGTACATTTCTGTTACGTTCCCAGCAATACCAGTTAGCAGTACTGTATTATCTTGGAATATCTCTAGTTCCTGATATGGTGCCGATGATATTACCCAAGTTCTGTCTTGGACAGACTTCCATTGCTTCACAATCTTTCGGCACTATGGTCTTATATTGAATCCAAGACAAATCCGCCGTATTATATTCTTATCTCCATCTGCTGTTGTAAGAGATAAACCCCACTCTCTTGGCGACAAAAGGAATGAATAGATATCACATACTCTGTGTGAATTTAAATAGTTCTTCTTCTCATCCACACTGTCCTCTGACCTTAGCATTTCTTGCCAATGGTCATGGCTGTAAGTGACGTTGCGGAATATCGTCCCCTAGATCTCAGATATTGATTGATAAGAGACGTTGTCTTTTGACACACAAACTGTCTTTTCCCTCTTCCATCCATATAGGCCCAAGATGAAGCTTCCATGGGCACTTCCCCTCCATACCAAGAACAGAAACCAATAAACTAATGTAATTATCAATCTAAAGGATAATTCGAGGTCTTTTCCATCATTACTCATCACCAGAGAAGTTGCGTTCGCCGTTCGACTTGACCACTATGTCACCAGTCTAGTTTCAAAGACAACCTATTTCCCTACATAACCCAGTAAGAGAGAAGACTATGCGTAGCGGGATCTCTCATGCGACATCACATCGTGACGGCATGTATCCCCTCGACCGTACCTGCCTTCCGACGCACGCCCCCCTGGCTTCCTGACGCGCTGGCCGACGAAGCCGAACCTCCTCGAGCTTCCACATCCGAATCAAAGTAGTCCTCCGAGTTTATCAAGCCTAATCGCAGCGCCCAGCCCCTCTTTCCTCCATGCTCCGCGATAAGCTCCTCAGCCATAACCAAGCGTCTGTGATACTCACGAGGCTTCCCCTTTACCTCCAGGACGTTCCCATGCATTTGCAATTTGGTAGTGAACTGATTAGCCACAGCTAACAGACCAGCTGAGACAATCAGTAGCAAGATTAAGAGAAGCTTTCCAAATTGGGTCGCGTTACTGGCAAGAGCGGCATCGAGATATGTGAGCACTGTGGCAATAGCGGCAACCCAGCTCTCATAGGGCTCCATCTCGCGGAGCCACTGGCCCGCCGTGACGGCTTTTACATCGTCGATGGCACCCTGGATACGCACCCATCGGTCTTGGCTCAGAAGAACGAGCAGATCACTCCGGCCCGTCTCGGATGCGCCAATCCAGCCCAACCGGCTGCGAAGACGGATTAAGACCACGTTCAAGGCGCGCGCGAGAATCATAATCAGGATCACAAACAGACCCCACCAATCCTTCATTAGGATTAGGCAGACTAGAACGGCGATGGTCAGAGAGGCAGCTATCGCGTATGTTAGGATGGAGATTATGTTGGCATTGGCCGTGATAAACAGAATATTCGCGGCCCGTCCCGCCCAGCTCATGTGGTTGTCAATATTGACGACTTCGACGGTGGTGAGATGAGCTGTCTTGCTGATCTTCTGGAGGTAGTGCACCGTGGCTGGGTTCTCAATACGAAACACATAGCCGCTGGTCATCGCGGCGGCGGCCGGGTATTCGCCCTTGTTGAGATTAGAGGCATGCTGCTGAAGGTGCAAGCCCGGGCAGAGAATGAGACAGTCTAGGAGGGCGGCCGTTCCAGTAATAACTGTGCGTTGGGAGACAGTCGAAAGGTCAGCAATGGCGACCACTCCAGCGAGGTCGAGGGAGAAATCGGGAAGCTTGGGATGCAGCATTGGTGCGAGGTCCTGCTTGCGATGGAGAGGTTGACTTGGTTGCGGGCTTCCTCGTGGTAGGGGAAGAAGATGAAGCGGAGGGCGAACGTATTCTAGGGGATTCTCTCATTCCTACTGACATAGTGTGAAGTTCCGACATACAGGTCGGCGACCTCAGCTGGGTGGGGGTTCTTGCTGGTGGGGGCTGACGTGGCGACGGGGTTGGGAAGATAACAGGGGATGTCCAGGCAGTGCACAGCGACGAGCAGCGAGTCAGATAGTCCAAAGCGAGATGTTTGCTAGCCTTGAGGATGAGGAGGAAAAGAAAAGCAAGAAAATGGGGCCGATGATTGGCTCCATATATGTAGCTGCATATGCAAGTTGAAGCCCTAGTGTCGGGGAGCTGAAGTCTTGCCCACCAGGCACGAACATGTTGCCGGAGGAGTTCGTTCCGGGCACGCCATCTTGTACGCAAGCAAGTACCGCGATGAAGCCCGAATACCCCGAGCCCGAATAAGGAATAACAGGTGCCGGTTTAGCTCTGCTTATAAAGTTGGTCCGTATGCTCAAGAGATTCTCCGGAGTAGATATGGCTCCGCTATTAGTCTCGGTACTTTACAAACATCGCCTCTGGAACGTCTCGACTGATGCACCATGAGTTTCCGCAGATCTTCCAGGTATACGTGGAAACGTCAACTCGCTGGCTTGAAGGAGGAAGAAAGTGGGGATGAGTCTGATGACTCCTTGAATTCCACCATTTCGAAAAATCCGAGGGACCGTGAGATCTCTTTACTGATCAAACGTTCGGATTCTTGTATTTCGCAAGCCACCGATATAATCGCCAAGAACGAAATCTCTCAAGATGACCAAGGTTGTTCAGACAGTGCTTCGAGCCCTATCAAACTGAACGATGGTGGCCTTCCATATAAGCCCGAAATGCGAAACCTAGCTCCTGGTCGACTTGCATTTAGAAAGGCCGACGATGCATTCTGTCAGGAGCAGCAGCTATGGAGAAGTATCATAGAATCAGATAGTCACCGAGCTACTTTCGAAGAGCTGCGCTGGGCAATCCGCTTGGGGGGTTGGAAGAATGACAACCCACAAAAAAAGCTCACCGAGCTGATCAAAACCCGATCGGAGGAAATCAAGAAAACTAAAGCCAAAATTGAGGAGATCACAGAGGCTAAGAACCTGCTTTCTAAGACAATCGAAGCCTGTGAGTCACAGGTGAACGAAGCCGACGCTAGTATGCGCAAACTCCAACTCCCAAGGATTGAGGAGGATGCCAGGAAAAAAAAATCGGAGATGGAGAAAGCCACCGAAGAGTACCTAGGTGGAATGTCAGATCTCGCGTACTACGAGGAAGAGCAAGAATGGTCGAAGCAAAACTTGGAATACCTGAATGGCAGAATGGAGGTCAGGTCTGGTCAAGTAGAGGAAGCCGCAAATGACGAAGGCAACACGACTGACGACGTTGAATCTCTTGTTTCTAAGGGGAAAGATAGAGTTGAGGGCGCCACGAAGGAAGAGGTCCTGGAATTTTTGCATGATCCTGCAGCAGAAGACGCGGAGCAGAGTACAAATGGACAAAAGCAAGGGGGTGATGCAAACTCCCAAGACGAGAAGAATGAAGAAGAGAAGGAGGAAGAAAATGAAGTGGAGGAGAATGAGGAGAGGGAGGAGAGGGAAGAGAAGGGGGATGTGGAGGACGGCGGTGTATTGGAGAAGGATGCACGACTGATCGCATCTGATATAGAACAAACAAAGCGTTACTTGGATCATATTGGGGAATATCTTGAAAAGCAAAAAAAAAAAAATGAGAGATTGGAAAAACGTCGTGACGAAGCTTGGCATGAATACCAGAAACTGAGTAAGGAGAGTGCAATGACGAGAAGGAAAGCAGACGAATTGGCCCAGAATTTGACGACTTTCCGTGGGAAACTAGACAACCTGGGAGAGAAAAGGAGACAGCTGGAGAAATTTGAGGAGCAGCAGAGACAGTATGTCGACAAGCTCGAGAATGAAGCAGGATTAGCCAAGAAGAAACAAGGAATTCTGGACCGTGTGGTGAGCAGCATTGAAGAAAAAGTGCAGAAAGAAATTGTCGACCATTTTTCGGAGCCTGAACCCATTGCCAGCACACGATCCAACACACGATCCAGCACAGATTCTGACGCGGAAGACAGTCTGCGTCGACGCGTTGAAGATCACCTTTCGAAGACCAAACTGATAAGATATCTCGACACTAAACAGGACGAAGCCCTCGCTGCTCTCAGGACGGAAGTTAAACAAAATTCCGTTCTGAACTTAGCTGACGATGAAATCGACGAACTGCTTAAGGTTAACTGTGCCTTGTTTGTGGCCCAGCCACTTGACAGATCGAAGAGTGCAAAGGGAGATATCTATATGGACCTCAAAGAACGTGAGTTCCGGCTGCTGGTCCTGTGTAAGGCACCCAACAAATACCACCCGCTCATTGCCCGTCTTCGAAAGGACATTTTCCAAGAGAAGACATCTGACGCGGAGAGACCCGACGAGGAGGGAGGCTACGCAGCGCTTTCCTACTCTTGGGGTGATGGATCAGCGAACCGCCCCATTTACTTGCTCCCCGATGGGAAAGACCGAATTGAGGATTCATTTTCCCTGCTAATCCGGGAAAACCTCTTCTGTGCATTACACCGATTGCGGAGGGAAGACAAGAATGTGACCCTGTGGGTGGATGCCCTGTGCATTGACCAGGAAAATACCGCAGAGAAAACCAGTTAGCTCGGGTGCATGCCTGACATTTATAGTCAGGCCAGTATGGTCTGTATATGGCTGGGTGAAAGTGACAATGAAAGAAGAAGTGATAAGGCGATGGATTTCATCCCACAGCTGGTAGACATGGCGACTTTGGACGCCAACACTGACGCCAAGGATCGTCCTCGGCAGTGGGCGGCTCTTTCCGAGCTCACACGGGATCCCTGGTTTGCTAGACGATGGATTGTCCAAGAGATCTCACTTGCGAATAGGGCCGTTGTATATTGTGGTGAGAAGATGGTTCATTGGGATGTGCTGGTCGATGCTATTGCCCTTCTGGTGGCCGACGAAGAGCGAGTCAGAGCCTTGTTCGACCCTTCAGAGTGGCGATATGGGCGCAATACCCTAGGGGAGATTCAATTTTCGAGCGCAAACGTCCTTCTTGAGGTGATAAGTAGCCTGTTTCCAACGACCGAGGACCGAAGCAAACACAAACCATTGAAAAGTTTGGAATACCTCGTAACAACTCTCCAAACCTTCGATGCCAGCGACCCACGCGATTTGATATATGCCCTAGTCCATATTTCGCGCGACTATTCAGAAGGGAGGATCACAATGGGTCCCCAGCCTACGGAAAAGCAGCGAACCCCTGGAGAGGTGCATCAGCCTTCAGAGAAGGAGCAAGGCCCTGAAGAAGAGGTGCACCAGCTTACAGAGAAGCAGCAAAGCCCTCAAGATCTGCAGTGGATCCCGCCCAAGTTACATATAGATTATGGGACACCTATCCCTATCGTTTTCAAGCAGTTCACTCAGTATTGTGTGGAAGCATCCGGCTCGCTAGACATTATATGTCGCCCGTGGGCAAAACTGCCCAAGCTTGAGGAACGCTCCCTGCTCAGCTCTTCTGAAGAGTACCTGAACAACAGTCCACTTCCAAGCTGGGTTCCTCTGCTGGAGAATGAAGAATTTGGTGGTCCTGGACAGTCCCACAAAGGTCGAAAGAATGGGTCGGACTCAAAAAGAACGGAAGACTGGTTTGGTATTTGCCCAAAGAATACAGCCATCAAGGACAATGTTTGTATTCTGTTCGGGTGTAGTGTTCCGGTTATTTTGCGTCCAGTGGGGAAAGACGCCTATAAGCTAGTTGGGGAAGCATATGTACATGGCGCAATGAGCGGGGAGGTGGTCAGAAATATGGAGAAAGAAGCGTTGGAGAGGTCGACTAGAATATTTGACATCAGATGAGCCAGATCGCGTCCAATTACTAAGAAGCTGGTCCTTTTTCATTTCGGGGTTTTGGAATATTTGATATTGTTTTATCACTGTTATTACCAGAAATAGATACAAATATCTTAGGTCTTGAGAATTCACGGATTCCACGCCACACCATATTATAAGCAATCTATTATCAGCAAGCGAGGTTCCTAGAAGATCTCATATTGTGCAAATCATCTCTCATACAGTAAATATTATTGTAATAGTCGATTGTGTTTCAAGTCAGAGTGTAGCCACCATCAACACGGAGATCAGCTCCCGTAACGTAGCGGGAAGCATCACTCAGGAGGAAGGTAACAGCACCCATCAGGTCTTCTGGAGTACCCATCTTGCCGGTAGGAATGAGAGATATCCACTTATCGCGGAGCTCGGGGTTCTCCTCGAGGATCTTCCGAGTACTAGAAAACATTAGCAGCTTTCCAGAGAAGCAATGCATATGGATACTCACAGTGCAGTAAGCATATATCCGGGACTGATACAGTTAACGCGAATGCCATGCTGGGCCCACTCAACGGCGAAAGAAGAGGCAAGATGACGGACAGCGGCTTTGGCTGCATTATAAGGAGCTTGAGGCTGGGGAACGTTAACAATAGCACCAGACATGCTACCTATCATGACAATGCTACCCGGTGCCTTGCGCTCCATGAGGTGCTTGGCGACTCCGGTAGCGAACAAGTAGGTCCCATCCACATTGACACCCCACAACTTCTGCATTCGATCGTAAGGATACGAAATGGCGTCAAAATTCTCAGTAAACCCAGCAGAGGTAACAAGGTGATCAATCTTCCCGTGTTTCTCAATGACTTCTGCAATGGCATTGTTCACGGATTCGGGGTTGGACACGTCGGCGTAGTGAGCGGTGACGGTAGGCAATCTTGAAGAACTATCAGCATCTTAGTTAGTCTGCTAGGATATAGTCAACATACTGGTCAGACTCCAGACCCGGATTTTCCTTCTGAAATTGCTCCACGAGCTTTGCGGCCTGGTCCTGCGCTTCCTCTCCTAGAGTAATGTCAGTGATTTCGAGCGATTGTCCTAGTATGCTTAGCACGTACTATTCAAGTCAACAATGGCCAGATCTGATCCTGAAGCTACAATTGCCTGGGACATGGTCAGTCCCAGGCCACGAGCACCACCAGTCACAAGAGTAACCCTGTTCTCGAGCGAAAACTGAGCGAGTGTACGCTTGAAATGCATACCACCACGACCCTGAACAATTGGAGACCGAGGCATGTTCTCGTCATCGGGATACTCGAACTTGACATTCTCATCAGTACGGGCAAAGCGACCTTCTGTCTCTCCCAATGTGCCCTCGGGAGCTTTGTTGGTCGCTGTTAGGAAGGGGTCTTTCTTGATATCATCGTCTTTGTTCAAACGGAGAGCTGTCGATGAGAGCGAGCGGACAAAGGTATCTAAAGATCGCTGTTCCGTAGCTGCCAACACAGCGGGCCGTGGTGACCGAGCAAGTGCTTTGGCAGCTTGACGGACAAGGGTGGATCTGAACATTGTGTATGTGAAGTAAAGCAAGCAAGCTCTGAAATTACTATTAAATGGGCATCAGTGGTGCTCAACTGCAGCAAGGTAATGAAGTGATGCCTGAGTGAAGCGTGTACTGTAGGAGGCAAATGCTGGGACATGATATTCGTCTTACATTCAACACAGAATTATCTGGTCACAAAAGGTGTGGTGGAGCCTGCCTTTGGTCCAGGCAAATGAGAAGGAGAGGCTCGAATGGCCAGAATTTCCCTTGTGTCGGCGATGGCAACGTTTCCCCGCGGCGGCAAATCAGGAAAACACGGAGATAGTAACGAAAGAAACGTCAAGAAGAATCCGAAAGCAGTACCTTTCGGTAGATGATTCAGCAGGACATCCATGACAATAATAGAATTGGCTCCGAAGAGGCAGAGCTGCGAGTTGCAGAGACTGGGTTCTGCCAAGGATAGCGAGAAGAAACCAGTCAGATCAGCTTTGCTGTCAGGAAGTGGTGGTGACAGTGTATTTTGCAGCTCGTGTACTCTGTATTTTTCTCTGACTTGTTTCAATGTGATGTCAGGCGCCGATGATAGCCAGGGCCAGGCCCCAATCGCCATGCAGTGATCGGACGCTGATCTGCTCCCCGACTGGAGCTGCAAGCTTCCTTTGCAGTCCGCGTGACTTGCCCCTACGCCACTGTTATCAATACCCCAGGTATCAGGATACCTTTGTCAAGGTTCTTTGACTTTCCTTCCATTTCTCTACAGGAATTTTGTCTCTTATCGGCATGCGCTATAGGCTCGACCACCCCATAGACACTGTCTCCTCTCAACACACTCACCGGGAGAGTCCCGAAGCTCCCGGCGCGCATTGGGCACCTGAAGTAACCACTACGGATGATGCGAGATGTCAAACTCAATTAGTCGGGCTACAAGGCGCTACTCAAGTACCGGCATGCCTTGTATACATTATGTGGGTCTTTAATCTCACCTAACCACATGACCAATATCTCAACTTTCGAGCTCATTGCATTTCTGCTCTATGGTTTGGATTTTGGTTTGAGTATCCTAAACTTGGAATCAGGAACACTAGCCATATGCTCTACCCCAGTTTTTCGTCCATGGTTAGGACTAAACTTACATTGAAAGTTAGTACCTCACAACAGAACCCTATCCTCTAATACATTCTGGCTGCCTGAATGCTGCTACTTTCATGCTATAAACCATCTGCATATTTGATACAAAGTACTGCTACTACTCAGCTGAATTGATCGGTCAACTCGTGATGTGTGCACTACCTATTTACTGTATACAAAGTAGTTTGTCCGGGTCTGAGTGCGGTAACAGTGACGGGTGGGTACGGTGTGGGGACTGATGGGTCGGGGATCGCAGCTAGCTCGATTCGAGACCCATCTCTGATGTGAGATTGTACAAATGTGTTGTGTAGAGTCTAGACTCGTAGTTCTCTTCGCTGTATGGGATGCATGGTGCGGTTGCAAACAAAAGGTTATACAGATTGAGTATGCAAGTAGTCAATTCGCTACAACATGTCAGATAGTTAACCATAAAAGGCCGCTCAAAACATATATTCTGGTTACATGTCCATATAGCATGCTCAGCACCTCCCCGGTCGGGGAGCACTTTGCTGCAATTATGTTATTGGATCTTGTTCCCATGAGTATCGGAGTAGGTGCTCACACTACTGTGTACTTCAAACGGCAGTAACCTCATACATTACATCCAAGTCACTGGTGTACATGCCACAAAGTTCCCGGATTCTAGTCACCCCAACATGGTCTGAGTTGAACCACGTATCGCTTACTCACCGCCCTCCTCGAATTCAACCAGCGGCGTCCCGCTTTTACATTGATCCTGTAAAGTACCTGTTAGCAATGGCCAGCATTGAAGTATACGCGTTGACAGCTGGAGTGGAGCAATGCCTGTGAGCTGAAGAGAGAACCAAGATGTCCCTTGGCAGGCCGAGCCCGGGCTGGTCCAGCATGGCGAGGCTCAGGTTGACCCAGTCTCGGGACGAGGTAGTCATCTTCAGGGATGCTGGCGGTCATGACTGGGAATGGGTAGGGGCCGCGTGACTTACTCCTGCTCTATGTACCACCTTGGAGATGGTGCCCCTCTGTGGGCTGCGAATGACTGTTTCCATCTTCATACTCTCAATCACCACCAGTGGCTGGTCCTTTTCTACCACATCGCCTGCCTCTACCTCCACACGCAGCACCTTGCATGGCATCGGTGCGAGAACGCTGTTCGTGACGTCCTTCATTCCCAACGCCTTCTCCATCCACTTGGCGCGTGGAATCGTCAGGCGGTATTGGGTACCGCGCTGAAAAGCGATGATCGTGTCCTCATCGCGGATCACCGTCGTGTCCAGGCGTGTGTGAGGGAAGAAGGAGGTTACAACTTTCGAAGCTGGATCACGATGGCTTACAACTTGCTCGAATAAACGGCCCCCAACATCAACGTTGAATGTGTCGTCACCCGTCTGTTGCACCCTAACATCAAATTTGGAGTCGTTCTTTGTTCCCGGTGTTAGTTCTGCAAGCGTAATCTGTCGTGCCTGGTATCCTGGGCCAAAGCCAACGGCAGAGCCTTCAAAGTTGGCTTGCGTTCCACTTCCCGGGTTTGAATCGTGGTGAAGACAGGCCAGAGCCACCTGGGCCAACACCTCGGGCTCAATTGCCTCCCGTGTGAATAGCTCCTCGCGATGTTTCTCAATGTAGCCGGTCTCCACATTCCCGCTAATGAAATCAGGACTTCTGCAGACCGTTTTCAGGAACTCGATGTTCGTGATTGGACCCGCCACTTCATACTCCTCTAATGCATTCGCAAGTTTGCGGATCGCCTCTTCGCGAGTGTTGCCCCGCACAATCAATTTTGCGATCATGGGATCATAATGTGCCGAGACATCGTCGCCTGCGACGAATCCGGCGTCTATCCTCACATCATCAGTAGCGGCGGGAGTACGGACATGCAACAAAGTGCCGGAGTCTGGAATGAAACCCTGGTCAGGGTTCTCAGCGTAAATCCTAGCTTCGATAGCATGACCGCGACTGGCCATAAAAGCCTCCACATCTTCCTGGGTTAGGGGAAGTGGGGCGCCTTCCGCGATTTTGAGCTGCCAGTGCACAAGATCCTGACCGGTAACCATTTCGGTGACGGGATGCTCCACCTGGAGTCTAGTGTTCATCTCCATGAAGAAGAACTCGCCAGTATCATTGTCGAAGATGAACTCCACGGTACCGGCACCCTCGTAGCCAACCGCCAACGCAGCAGATCGGGCTTTTGCCCAGATATCTTTTCTTGTTGCATCGGGAAGGTGCGGAGCAGGCGACTCCTCAAGGATCTTCTGGTGTCTTCTTTGTATACTACAGTCCCGCTCTCCCAGAGCAACAGCGTTGCCTTGCTTGTCTGCAAAGACTTGCACTTCAATGTGGCGGGGTGTGGTAATGTACTTCTCCACCAGTACATGATCATCCCCGAATGAATTCATAGCCTCCGATTTGGCAGACTGCAGCTGTGCCTGGAAGTCGGCTTTGGTATGAGCGATGCGCATTCCTTTTCCGCCGCCGCCCTTGATTGCCTTGATCAGCACGGGGTACTTGATCTTGTCGGCCTCGGCTTCAAGGAAGTTGACATCCTGGTTGTCGCCATGATAACCGGGTACGCACGGTACTCCAGCAGCAGTCATGATCTTCTTGGATTGACTTATGACTGTCAGCCTATGCTCACAAGTGTACGTTCATCATGTTACCTCTTGTCACCCATGTCTTCGATAGCCTTCCAAGGAGGTCCAATGAAGACCAATCCAGCTTCCGTACATTTCCGCGCAAATGCCGCATTCTCACTCAGCTGAAACGGGATTGGAAATATTAGTATCTTCGCAGCTTGTGTGTAACGACAGCACTCACGAAGCCGTAACCGGGGTGTATCCCTTGGCAGCCTTCCTTCTTGGCAATCTCAATAATTCGATCTCCATCGAGGTAAGCGGAGACGGATCCTAAGTTAAAGGCAAATGGCGAGCTCAGCGCATGTTGAGCCTTGCTATCGGGATCGGTGTAGAGCGTCGTTACTCGGATTCCGTGTTGAGCAGCGGTCCGTCCAACGCGACTGCAACAGATCACTCCATCTTAGTACTGACAATCAACAAAACTACCAGAAATCTTCACTCAGGGCTCAGACGCACAGCGCAATTTCTCCTCGATTCGCGATTAAAATAGAGTCCAGTGATTTCTCGGCCTTGGGCGTCGTGGTGGACACAGTGGAGGCCGCTCTTCTGAACCTTCGAACTACCGGCGGCCCCAGGCGGGACGAAGTGCGGAGAAGAGAGGAGAGCGGCATTGTAAGAGAGGCGGCTGATCAGTTGAGGCCACGAAAGATGATCCAACACCACAGGGAAAGGGCACGTTCATAAAGCAGCTAGCATATCCAAAAGTACGAGTGACATGGATTTGGAATGACACCAAGCTCCCCCAGCCGAGCTTCTTGTACGGCGCTGCAACGCACCCCTTCAGCCGACGCAAAGCGCAGCTGCGGGGAAGCAGCGGGCACGTGACGGGTGAGATCCACCCGCCGGTTTTTTCAAGATTCCAGCCAGCCAGACCATTGCATCACGTCCTGCGCCGTGCCTGAGGAGTGGCTTTTGATCTGCGCTTCGAGTTTATCTACCCTTAATTCTGTTGAAGTGGTCGCCTGTTGCAGCGCTTTCCATTGGATTTTGTCTTGAACTCTCTCTTCTGTTTGCTGTGTTGTGCGATCGTTTACTTTCCTATTCATTCTCTATCGGCCACATCCCCGATTTTTGCTTACATTTTCACCACCCTCACCACATTAATACTTACTTACATCGGCAACCATGTCTGATGACGAAGACTTCTATGATGAATATGACGAAGACATCTTCTGGGTAGAAGAACCCGATCCTACTGTCGCTGTACGTCTCCACCCCCTTTTTTCTTCAACCTCTTCTACCTCTGTCGCACCCCAATCCCTTCAGATGACCCCAAATTAACACAGCAATATACTATAGGACGATCTCGCGGCGACAGCAACCGCAACAAATGACTTGATCTTCTATGACGATCCGGCCCTCGAAGCCGAAGAATTCTTCAGCGACTGGGACGATCTTTCCGACGATTACTACGACCAAGACCCGACCGCAGTCCGACGTCAACGTGCCCTCAACGCCCTTCTAGCCCAAAAGACCCTCTCCGCGGGTATTCCGCCCACGAAACGCAGTTGGAAGCACCCCTCCAAGGGTCTGTTCGATATCGCAGCATTCCAGGGTGTGGTGTGGAAAAGCCCCGCTGACGATCTGAAAATTGCGCTGCATGAGCCAGGAGAGGGAGAGAAGGTCGCGTTGTTGAAGAATTGGCGGGAGGTATTCCGCAATTCGAACCCCGCGATTGGAAGAGCCAGGGTTAGAAAAGACGTCGCGGGACGGAGAGGAACTGGTGCACCGGAAGTGGTGGATTTGTATGGTGCCGAGGATCTAGAAGCAGACGAGGGCGAGGATGCAGATATTGAGGATGGAGTGGAGGTGGATATGTCAAGCGGAAATGGCAATGGTACGCTGGAAGACGTGCCTGCTGCTGGCGGTGACACGGACATGGTTGAGACTGGAACTACGGAAGGTACTCAGGACCTTCCTGATGGTATAAAGCCGTCTGACTCTCTTGAGGTGCCCAAGTCGAAACCAAACGGTGTCGCCGCTGCATCGGCAGACAAGCCAGCAACAAGAGGCCGCAAGCGCAAGGCTGAAGAAGAAAGCGAACCTGTCCCTGAAGCAACCAGTAAGACGAGATCGAAACGCGTCGCAACCCAGAAAGTCGGCGAGGCCAAAGCCCCTAATCCCGCGCCATCAGGTCCGGTGCGGAGATCGGCCAGAAACAAGAAGTAATTGATTTCACTGTGTATAGAAATGAGTACATGAGAACACGAACATACAACTTGTTACATCCTTGTCATCTAACCCGTAGCCGGTCAATCAGATAGATCAGGTAGGTATCGCTGGTATATGTAGCACGGAATCTATGCGTATTCCCGATTGAACGCACGCCCAATCACCATGCGTCTAATCTCACTCGTCCCAGCCCCAATCTCATACAGCTTCGCATCGCGTAGTAACCGTCCCGCAGGAATCTCATTGATGTACCCATTTCCACCCATCAGCTGGATCGCATCCAGCGCACACTCCGTCGCCCGTTCCGCTGCATAGAGGATCGCGCCGGCACAATCCTGCGTCCGGATCAAAGCCCCAGATCCTTCCGCAGCCGAATTATCAATCTGTCGGGCCGTGGCGTACGTGTAGGCACGGGATGCCGCAAGCTTGGTGTACATGTCTGCCAGCTTACCCTGGATCAGCTGGTTGTGGGCGATGGGCATACCGAATTGCTTGCGGACGTGGGTGTAAGGGAGGACGAGGTCGAGAGCAGCTTGCATGATACTGGTATATGTTAGTAATTTGTGTGGACGACGTAGGGATGGCACGGAGAATTGGAGAACGTACCCCAACGGACCAGCGCTAAGTACAAGACGCTCCAGATCCAAGCCCTCCATTAGGACCTTGACACCGCGGTTGACTTCTCCGAGAACATTCTCCTTGGGTACGAAGACATCTTCGAAAACAAGCTCGCCGGTGTTGGAACCGCGCATGCCTAATTTGTCTAGTTTGCGGGCGCAGGAGAATCCCTTGAATGTTTTCTCTACTACAAAGGCTGTGATGCCCTTGGAGGCTTTCTCGGGTTCGGTCTTTGCGTAGACGACGATGAAGTCTGCGTCGGGGCCCTGATGGTTGAGAGGTACGCCCAGGTTAGGTCTGGTGCTTCGTTTGATAGGGAGGAGGCATTGCAAACTCACGTTGGTAATCCACATCTTGGTACCGTTCAATAGGAATCCACCATCAACGGCCTTGGCTGTTGTCTTCATGCTAACCACGTCTGATCCTGCAGAGTGCTCAGACATTGCTAGGGCGCCGACCTTTTCGCCTGATAGGAGACCAGGAAGGAATCGCTCCTTTTGCTCGGGGGTTCCATTGAGGGAGAGCTGGTTGACACAAAGCTGGGAGTGTGCGGCGTAGGAGAGGGCAATGCTTCCTGTTTAAGAAAGCAGGTTAGTTTACACTTGGCTAGCCATTCAATGGGATCCATACCAGATGCGCGACTGATCTCCTCCATGACGACGCAATGAGCCTGGTATCCCATCCCTAGCCCACCGTACTCTTCGTTGGCTGTAATACCAAGGAACCTGATGGAATCAGAACTGATATCTATTGTTTACATATAATATGAATACTCACCCAGCTTCGCCCAGCTTTTTCCACATCTCTGCAGGAAACTCATTCTGGGCGTCGGTCTGCGCGGCAACTTCTTCGGGAATTTCGCGCCCTTGATTCGCAAACGGGAGTCAGTATATGCCGAGCACATCATCTGGCGGGACAATCTACATACTTGTAAACTCCTGTACACGCTCACGAAGCTCTAACAGGTCTTCTTCTGTGGGAGGGACGAAGTCCTTGGGGTGTTTCATCACTAAAGTGCGTAGTGCGGGGGGCTGGATGAGGGGTTTCCTGCACCGAGCCAGAGTCCGAGAGGACTGGCGGACGAAGAAGGGGAATTTCTGGAATGTAGCCATGGCGTTGAACACACACACTGGGAGGCAATTGGTAAAACTCTTCAGCGATGAATGGCACAAATTGAGAGTAAGAAGAAGAGAGGTTGGCAGCTAGGACGGGCGGAATCATGCATCCTCGGATGACGGCGTGCATACTAATTGATAAACACGGGGATGAGCACGGTTACCCGCGGCAATCATCGCCGCCCTTCTCCGCACTTCTCAAGGCAGGCAAAGTCACCTGCAGCTTGCCTGCTTCGGCCATTTCGGCGTCTGCAATCGTCTTCCTCCACTGCCGACTACAAGAATACCTCGTGTACTTTCTTCGGCTTGCGCCGGCCATGGTGTAGTCTGCATATAAGTCATAATCTTAAATACGTTCTTGTCTACACCCCCGAGTATCCCCAGATCATCCAGCTCCAACATCCCCGCAATGCGTGCTCCGTCTCCGCTCCTGCGGAGCTTGCGATCCAAACAACCCGCCCTTCCCTCCCGCTGTCTACCCGTGCGACAACCCTCGACGAGAACGCCTTTCCTTGCATTCTCTAGATCCGTTGCCAGCTATACGCATCCTCATCATGCATCCGCCATATCGGCTCTTCCCACAGCAGTGGACACGTCATCCTCAGATTTCAAGGAGAATGCCCAGCAAATGCAGGAGCTCCTCGACCGGATGGCCAGTCTCCACAGCACAATTTCCCAAGGAGGGCCGCAGAAAGCCAAGGACAAACACATCGCAAGAGGGAAAATGCTCCCTCGCGACAGAGTTACCGCGCTCATTGATCCAGGCACCTCATTCCTGGAGCTCTCTCCACTCGCCGGCCATGAAGTCTACTCGGACGACGTCCCCGCAGGTGGCATCATAACAGGCATTGGAACGGTCGAAGGTGTCACCTGTATGATTGTTGCTAATGACAGCACAGTCAAGGGAGGCACATACTACCCCATTACGGTCAAGAAGCACCTCCGCGCGCAAGCAATTGCTCAAGAAAACAAGCTTCCCTGCCTCTACCTCGTGGACTCTGGCGGTGCAAATCTTCCCCACCAAGCAGATGTCTTTCCAGACAAGGAACACTTCGGCCGCATCTTCTTCAACCAGGCCCGCATGAGCTCCCTGGGCATTCCACAAATCTCCGTCGTCATGGGTCCCTGCACAGCTGGTGGAGCCTACGTCCCGGCTATGAGCGACGAGACGATCATTGTCGAGAACCAGGGTACTATCTTTTTGGCCGGCCCTCCTCTCGTCAAAGCTGCTACAGGCGAGGAAGTCTCCGCAGAGGACCTTGGCGGCGGTCAACTCCATAGCACAATCTCAGGTGTAACAGACTATCTTGCTGTTGACGATGCGCATGCCATTGTTCTCGCCCGGAGGTCTATTTCAAACCTCAACTACCCCAAAACAACCGTTCCTCTCAAGGACATTCCCAGTGATGTCATCAGAGAGCCCCTGTACGACCCAACGGAACTCAACGGCATCGTGGGCACCAACCTCCGGCGCCAAATCCCTGTCCACGAAGTCATCGCCCGTATTGTCGATGGCAGTGAGTTTGCCGAATTCAAGCGGGACTACGGCACGACCCTTGTGACCGGATTTGCTCGTATCTTTGGGCATCAAGTCGGTATCGTGGCCAACAACGGTATTCTTTTCTCCGAATCATCCCTGAAAGGAGCGCACTTCATCGAGCTCTGCGCGCAACGCAAAATCCCTCTGGTCTTCCTCCAGAATATTTCCGGCTTCATGGTCGGCGCAGATGCTGAAAAGGGCGGCATTGCAAAGAACGGCGCAAAGCTCGTTACCGCTGTAGCCTGCGCAGACGTCCCTAAATTTACAGTCGTATTTGGTTCCAGCGCTGGCGCGGGCAACTATGGAATGTGGTAAGTGTTCGACCAGACATTATGTCCTTCCTCCTATTATTTACTCACTACGCTCGCAGTGGCCGTGCTTACTCTCCGCGTCTTTTATTCATGTGGCCCAACGCCAAGATCGGTGTCATGGGCTCGGAACAACTCTCAGCTGTCATGGAAGCTGTAGGGCGGACAGCTGATCCGGACCTCAAGGCTCGGATTGATCGTGAGTCAGAGGCAGTCTTCTCCTCTGCACGACTGTGGGATGACGGCGTCATTCCTCCCGCACAGACGAGACGCTTCCTTGGTCTGGGGCTGGCAGCTGCTGTGGGTGGAAAGGTAGATGATGTGCAGACCCGTTTTGGGGTGTTCCGGATGTGAGGTGCTTCAGTTGGAATGAAACAGGATACGATAGTGGCATAAGCGCGTCATAATTCAGTGATTTGCTCCGGCCCTAAAAACAACTAACAGATCTGTTGTCCCTCGCGATGTAACACTTTATTATAAAAGAGTGGCGTTCGATAAGCTATGTGTGCCATACGAGCTTCTTTCATTTACGGAAACACAGTTAAAATTGAAGTGCTAGTAAGGTAACTTGGATAGTAATCAACATGAATGTGATCTATAGAGATGATTTCATCTCCGAGCGTTGGTTTGCCATGCAGGCATTACGGTGATCCGTGCATACCACTAGCAGCCCATTGCCAATCAACTGATCATCAGGCCAGATATTGATCTTACAACGGAAGTGATTAGTCGCTGAAGATGTAGATCATGTGGTTTAGTGACGCCTCAGCACTTAGGCCTCACCGCAGCCGTGGCCCGGTTCTACTGCTGCTTTTGTCGCTTGTATACATGGCAAACACCGCAGTCACAACATATCCTCATCAATTGATTGAACAAAGTTGAATCCTCGTGTTCGACAGATTCGTATTTGGCCATTGCTACCCACGGTGCCAGTGGCCGTCAATTTGGTGCTTGCCAATAACCTCTCAGATTTCAATGACATGGCAAAGTACACAACAGACCAGCAGGTTTTCACATCCATTCATCCGGCTCCATGACGATCAGAAGAAGCAAGCTAACCGATAAGGAATCTCACTAGGAGACCCGCTGTACGGTTTGCCAACAGTTATTGGTGCACCTGACATGCCCATACTCAGGACCTGATATACGCCGTACTCTTCATCCTATGTCTACAACGGTGAATATAGGATTCAGCTAGTAGCTCGGGCAAGAGCTCTTTCAGCCAATACAATCCTGCTGTTTCAGCTTAGTTCTTACTACGTGGTCCGAGCAACTCATCATGTCCTTGCTCATGCCTATGATGTTACCGGTGTGAACGCACTGGGGGGCTAGAAACTCACAGCCACTTCATACCCACTTACGACTGCTTCAACACATACTGAAGCAAATAGGCAGCAGCGGGAAATAGTTATAAAAGGGGGCATTGGTCTATTGCATCTCAGGTCTCCAGTCCGACATCTTCATCCCAACACAGCTTCAGTTTGCCTTCATAACTGATATCATTCGCACCATGGCATCCTACCCAGAGAATGTTGGCATCAAGGCCATGGAGATCTATGTCCCAGCCCAGGTACTTCAACTCTTTATCGTCTAAGAGCCTGTCTGATTACCTGAATTAAACAGTGTCTGGATCAGACCCTCTTCGAGCAATACCAAGGTGTCTCCGCCGGCAAGTACACCATCGGACTAGGCCTCCAGTGCATGAATTACTGCACCGACAGAGAAGGTATACTCCATATATACACTATCCTGTATTATAAGTACTAAGAGGCCTAATTAATCAACTGTTCAGATGTCTGCTCTCTAGCCTTAACAGCCGTGTCCTCCCTCCTGAAGAAATACAGCATTGATCCCAACTCCATCGGACGTCTCGAAGTAGGCACAGAATCCCTAATCGACAAGGCCAAGTCCATCAAGTCCGTCCTTACAACCCTGTTCGAGCCCTCCGGCAACACGAGCATTGAAGGTATTGACACTATTCACGCCTGCTACGGCGGAACCAACGCCCTCTTCAATGCCATCAACTGGGTCGAGTCACGGTCCTGGGACGGCCGGGACGCCATCGTCGTGGCATCTGATATTGCCCTCTATAAGGAGTCTTCCTCCCGTCCTACAGGTGGCGCAGGCTGCGTTGCCATGCTCGTGGGTCCCAACGCACTGCTCTCCCTGGATCATAGCGTCAGAGGTGTCTACATGACGCACACATACGACTTCTACAAACCAGACCTCAAAGCCGAGTTTCCTCTCGTTAATGGCCATGAATCGATCACTTGCTACATACGTGCCGTGGATGGATGTCACAAGGACCTCCTCCGTCGCCGAAGCATGAACAATAAGAGTCTGGAAAATGTCCTCGACCTCTTCGACTACATGGCCTTCCATACCCCAAACTGCAAGCTAGTGAGCAAGTCCTATGGTCGACTCAAATACAACGATCTTCTACATCAATCGAGCTCGAAACCAGACACAGACCTGACCGACATCCCGCCTGAGCTCCGCACCCTGACCTACGAAGAATCCCTCAAAGACAAGAGCCTAGAGAAAGCGCTCGTAGCTCTAACAAAGAACCAGTTCAAAGAGCGCGTTGAACCATGCATCACTGCCCCATCCTTGTGTGGAAACATGTACACAGGCAGTCTTTATTGCTCACTTATCAGCCTGATCAGTAATATCAATCTTGCTTCTGCACAGGGGAAGACTATTGGCATGTTCAGTGTAAGTCAGCCTTTTCCCCAGATTCAACTACTATATAGCATCATTCGGTTCTAACGAATGTTATGAATAAAGTACGGAAGCGGTCTAGCCAGCACCCTCTTCGCCTTGAAAGTAACAGGCGATTTAGCCCCCATGGTTGAGAAAATCGATCTCATGAATCGTCTAAAGCAGAGACATGTCGCTACCCCGGAGGAATATGAAGAGGTAAGTTAACAGACTCATACAACGTTTCCATTAGTTGCCCTATACTAATACCTTGTATAACCAGGCCTGCGCACTTCGACTAAAAGCCTACGGAAGCAACAACTACACCCCATCTGGCGACATAGCTTCCCTTGCACCGGGAACATACTACTTAGAAAGGATCGATGAGACGTATCGGCGGACTTATGCTATTAAATCTTGATCCCGAGATCTCCGGGCTTACTAGTGAGGTAGTGTTGATGCGTTGCTCAATTTGAAATTCTTATGTCCTCTCTCATTTTATATGACCTCTTCAGGTAAGGACTACTTCGATCAATGGAAAATAAATTGCTTCTACTTAATCAAAATACTGCATGATACAAATACTATACTTACTACACGTACTAAATAATGTAACCACACGGTAGTCGAATTCCTTGGGTGTCGGAGATACTAAGCAGTAAAGCTGACAGCACTAGTCAATATAAATGACGACATTTGATAAGTATCTTGCGGCAGATGAGTTCCTGAGTCTCTTCCTCATTCTCTTCGAACATAATTGCCTTAAAGTCCTAACAGAAGCCAGTCTAGTTGAGACCCTAGCAAGGCCACACAACCTTGAGGAAGGAACCCCCGCAAGAATTACATCTTCTCTAATGTTTGGTCAATATCACGGCTTACCACATGCGTCATTGCTATATACCTTCACCTTAGGATAAAGCTTACTCTATACATACTAGTTGAAGTATTAGCTGCATAGACCCCCTCAACCTGCGGCGATGAATCAGGCTATCAGGATCAGCTATTAGCACCCCGCCGCACATCTCATCGGCTGAATGGGGCGCTCACGTTAGTACTGAGCCAGATATAGTACTATCTACCTCCCGTCGCATAGGAGTAGGCGTAGTTTTCAAAGGAAGCTATTGAAGATAGTACATCAAATAAGACGGTAGTTTATCTGGTATAGATGCGGCCAATACAGAGAGCCGCGCGAAATTATTCCCAGACAAGCCATACGACCAGACAGGTCATCATCATCATCAACAGCTCAAAAACATCCAAGCGCCATCACTATCAGTAACCATACAGTATCATCACTATGGAGTTTCCTCCTGATGCTAATCAATACCAGAGCTGCTGGGCGCATTGGATGAGAGCCTAAGGCTTCATTCAAGGCCTGGTCCGAAACGCACTGACGACACGACACCATGGGTTACTAATACTAAAACTAAGCCTACGACAAGAGTCAAATCAGTTGACTGATATCTTTGATCCAGTGAGTAAGGTAGCTAGCTACTAGCTAGCTAGCTATTCTACACCGGCGCAGAGCAAGCGAGCGAGCGAGCCATGTTCTTCTACTACATGGTCGCAGTAACATCGTATCAAAAGCAACAAGACGGACGTCCGGCTTTCTATCTCTCTTGTGTCTAATGCTGTACTTATGCAGGGATAACATGACCTATAATGAATGATGATACTGCCATTCTTCAGCCCCGGAAACGAACTCTGACTCCTGGCTCTATGTCTTCGCTTATATAACTGTTATTGATTTTCCTGAACATCTAGTGTATATCGATGTAGTAGATACATTCTATCCGGGGACATATTTTCTTCTATACTACTGAGTGGTTCCTCTCTTCACCACCCCCTATAAATGAAACAATACAGCTTACAAGCTGTCCAAGAGTCCATTAATAACACAAATAAACATAGAAGAAATCAACATATATCTATATTGAAAACCAATTGGGGTCAGTCATCTCAGCTCTCTTCTTATCGCTGTAGAGCAATCTATCCAATTTTGATTCTGCTTCTTTTCTCTCGCAATCAACATCCTGAAAGCAAGAAAGTTACAAAGAAAGAAAATCTCGCTGTTTGCATTTTGCACAAGAGAAGCATCCAAAGTGGTAGAATAATAAAAGAGATCAAGAAATTTACATTTTTCCATTCCTCCGGCGTAAAAGTCACAAATGTGGTAATGTAGGACATAGCAATAGGAGAAGATAAGTATAAGAAAACAAAATATTCGAGGCTATAAGTCACATATATCTATCGTGGGAGCACGTGGACAGGCGTATGATGAAACATGGCATAGGATAAAGTCAGGTAAGGGGTGGGTGAATAAGTAGTAGTAGTAAGTGGTAATAGTAGTAGGTGTTTCGACATTAGACAGGCTTTGTAGACGGGGTATGTGCAGTGAGCAGTGGGTAAAGTCATGTGCGTAATGGTGAGCGATATAAGATAGTAAGTGGTCAGGGGGCTAGCCCATGCGCTTGCTCTCGTTTATTTGGTGGTACGTTCGTCGTGTCGGGGAAAGGTCGCGAGTAGGACTAATTATAGGATCACGCAGGGTCCCTTACGCCGGGTCTGGCGCTTTTTGTCCTTTCGACGGTCCTGCCGATTGCCACCTTCCCGTTTGCGATCCGAGTCGGAGCCCTTGGAGTTTCCTTGCAAGTCCTTTCGGATGATCTGTCGGCAGAGGTCAATGAAGACTTCGTTGACGTTGGC
The DNA here is from genome assembly GCF_016861625.1 of Aspergillus luchuensis. NCBI lineage: Eukaryota > Fungi > Ascomycota > Eurotiomycetes > Eurotiales > Aspergillaceae > Aspergillus > Aspergillus luchuensis. The sequence goes on from NC_054849.1 coordinate 5,268,683, forward strand.
TCGTCGACGGGCCGACGTTTCGTAGTAAGGAGCGTTTCCCCAGGTTTGGGAGAGGGCGAAGGCGCGCGCGCGTGGAACGGCGCGGTCCTCTTCCAGGTCGGATTTGTTGCCCACAATGACGATGGGAACTTTCTCATCCTCCTTGATGCGGATTATTTGTTCGCGGAGCTCGGACAACTCGTTCAGCGAGGACATGCTCGTAATCGAGAATACGAGCAGAAACCCTTGGCCTTGTTTCATGTACAACTCTCTGGAATGCGATCCAACGTCAGCAGGGGGCCCGAAATGGCAACGGTTGGTAACGTCCCGTATAAGTGGGCGGGGGGGAGGGGGTCCAGGGTGGGCGCATTGTTTACCTCATGGCCGCTAAGAAGATGTTAGTATTAGAGAAATTGAATGCGACCGTGTCCACGGAGACTTACTGAACTGTTCTGTTCCTGCAGTGTCCAGTCTGGATACAACAGTCAGCTATCTCCACTACCCGTAGTGATGTAATTGCGCTATGGAATAAATGCGCTGCGCACAACACATACATTTCCAAAATACATTGCCGGCCCTAGAAATGTCAGTGACCATCTCCAGACAAGGACGAAGCCAAACTCACATCCACGTCGATCTGCTTCCGGTATGAATCCTCGATTGTCGGGTCATAACTCTCAATCCAGACATTTTGCACGAATTGAGCTACCCAGCATCAGCGACCATGACAGAGAACCCGACAAGTATATGCGACCAGGAGCATACCAGTAAGACAGCTCTTTCCCACACCTCCTATTGCGCCGACAACGACCGATGGTCAGCGGTGATCCTTTCTCATAGTCTGTCACAGAAGTATGTACCCACCAGCACCTAAAACGACGATATGGTATTCCCGTCTATGATAAATCCAGTATGTTAGCGACTGCGGCGACCTCCGATCGGTTGTTTGTAGTGGAATAGAAAGTTCGGGGCGGAGCTTACTGGGGCCGCATTGGAACGGTAGCCGCGGATTCGGCGATTGAAAGAGTATGATTCGATGCGAAAATGAAAGAGTCGACTCCGATAGGCTTCCGGTAACTTCTAAGCCAACAATTATATTGTCTGATCGTGGGGCGGAATCAGTGGTCGAAGCTGGAACGTAGACTAAACCCGATCCGAATGCTGCGACAGATGAAGGGTTGAGTCTCGGTGAGGGTATCGAGTGGACGGTGGATTCAGGTTCAATGCGCGCCGATAATTTGAATTGAATTAAGCAGATTGGGGAATGGGGGGAGGTGGGAGGAGGGAAGGAGGTGGACTGGACTCCCTTTGAGGGGGGTGGGCGGGGAGGAAGTGCTGGGAGAGCAAGGGCAGCAACACGCGATCCGTTACATCGGTCTCAATGCCAATCAATTCCCGACCAATTCCCCGGGAGCTGGCAGGATGGAAGCGCCAGAAGAAGGGACGGTCTGAAGCAAGGCCGCGGGAGTGGAGGTGGAGAGCAGAGGAGAGGAGGGAAGGTAGGGAAGGATAGCTGCTGTTGAACAGATCGGTCGGTGACTTTCGGGGGAGAGGAAAGACACTAGTAGTTTACTAAAGGAAGAGAGAGAGGATGAGTGAGTGAGTTGAGTGAGAACCAGACAAGCAAAGCAGAGCAGAGCAGTAGCAGTAGCAGAGGAGCAGTAGGCAGAGGCTAAGTCAGCGAACACGGACTGGTTCGGTTTGTGGGGAGGACAGGAAAAGGATCGGTAAGTTCCATTGAAGAAGAGCGCAACAGAGAAGAACGTCGAATTTGGCTTACCGACAAGCACAACAAGATGACGATATGATGCAATAACGGCCTAACGGAGAGACGATCGAATCAATTGCTGTTTCTGAAATATTTTCTTTTCTCGGTTTCGTCTTTTTCCTAATCCCTGAAGACCCCCGTTGAAGAACTGCACGAGAGGGAAAAGCAAAAAAAAAAGTCAAAAAAAAGTAAAGGCACGGCAGGGACTCTCTTCCCAAATTGCGGCGGTGAGCCTCGAATCGAACGGCGATTTGTTGTGCGGCCGACTCTGGATTAAACCTTAAGCCCCTAGTACAGTCGAGGTTAGTTAGCAGCTTGATGGCTTGGGTCCCGATGATCCAGAACGAAAAGAAACAAGTAGATAGTAGAGCAAGAGCAAGGTGCTGTGGTGTTATAAGCTAAAGAGGGAAGTAGTTGACCCCCATCCTGACGGGCATCACTTTCGAGGGCAGAGAATGAGAAAGAGAAAGAGGGAGATAGAAGGGAGGGAGGGGGCAGAAAGAGAAACAACAACACCATCATTCGATTTCTCGAGTCTGAGATCAGATCGTATCAGCCTCTCTCTCTCTCTCTCTCTCCCTCCTTCTTTCCCTCCCTCTCTCATTCTCAATTCTCTTTCCATCAATTCCCTGCTCCTTCGCCCCCCTCTCCGTCCTTCTACCTCCGAATCGGCAGGAAACCGTAGAGGGTAGCAACTGATCACAGCGGATGGGGGCAGAAAGCCCAGCGCATCCATCCATCCATCCATCCTCCCTCAAGAAGGGGGCGGGCGCGGCATGGCTTGGCCAATAATTGAATCTCGCTCCCTCCCTTATCCCCTGATCCGGTGGATTATTCTTGTTCTTCTTCTTCTCATACAGTAGTCATCTTTCTTTGCCGCCCCCGAGATCTGCAGCCCTGATGAGCTCAGCAGAGCCTCGCAGATGAGAAGAATGTGGCATGTTTGAAGGGGTGGGAAGAGAGGGAGGTGTGTGGATAGATAGAATTGGAAGAGTGGGTGTGGGTTGGAGGAAAGGATGATTGATTGATTGATTGATGGAGTATGATGGGGATGACAGGATGGATGATGGAAGCTGAAACTGGATTATTCCCTCTTACCTTACCTTGAATTCTTCAGCGCCAACACACACTCTTACCCTCACACTCAGCTTCACATGCACTCAGCCGGGCTCCAATTGCTACTAGATACCTAGCAATGTCTCAGAAACAAGGAACCGGGGGAAATCATCAAGGCTAGTTAACCGCTGCAAGGACGAGAAAGAAAAAAATTAAAAATAAAGCAGATAGATAGTAGATAGACGCCGGACAGGCAGGACAGGCCATGGCGACTACTGATCAATAAATATTAACTGCGTGGATGTGCTACTATCTAACTAGAAACTAGCAATAGTACTACTTACAGAGTACATCATCTCTCTATCTGTTGTGAGTCTCTCTATCTACAAGGAGAGACCTCATGAACATCTCACAAAAGTCCCAAAACCCACATCCGTCTTGCCCCGAGGACAAGCATAATGATCGATCTTCTTCTTCTCCTCCCATGGCAATAATCTCTCTCTCTCCATCATCATTATCACAAAAACAAACTCCTCCCCCCTTCCCATACGATGCCATGCAGGTTATTCATCTAAGCCCCAAAAATTACCTGTCAGCAGCAAACCCAAGCCAATAACCAAACATCCCCTTTCTAAAGGTCAAAAAGGAAAAGAAGGAGAAGAAGGGCAAGAAAAAAAAAAACAAAAGGACATCGGGATGTGCCCGATTCCAGGAACCGGAAGCAGATTCCGACGCCAACTCCAGGGACGGAATCACCCCCGAAACTAAGCGGGAGGCACCATCGCTGCTCATCAGCACTAGAACTTAGGACCACTTGGTACTTGGTAGACTGGATGGTTAAGTCTCGAAAGATAAAAAGTACGGACCACCGCACCGGACTTCCGGTCCCCAACTTCCGGGAGGCAGGCTGTCTGTGTGCCTATCATTTAATTTATTATTATATTCTGTAATCTATGTTGGACCGATGTGCACGCGCATTGATGGTGCGCTAGGACAATCAGACCATCCCCATCTCATAAACCACCTGACTGGGGAGGGAGGGGGGAAGATGGTACTGGTACTGGTTACTTGGTGGTTGTATCAGCATGATTGAAAGCCAAGCTGATGTGTCACATTGGGATAATTATTTTCTTGGGGGGGTCGAGCTGCACAAACATTGGTTTGGGTCGTGCTTGGTTGCTGGAAGTGCAGATGTGATGGGGGACGCGTTGGTCTATGCATCACATGTGGATGTGAGGCGTCGGGGACGGGAAGAGCAAGACGAGACCCGACACTGGGACCATCTCCCTGCATATGGATCTGAAGAAATGCGCTGCTGCTTGATACATATGACGTATGTCACTGAAGGGGTCGGGAGCCGATCTTTCATGGATCTATCTAGGCAACGAAGTAGTATTGAAGTACCCATGAAGGTCATTGGAGGTCTGCCAGCTTCGAGGCATCCGGACTGCGTTGCTTCGCCATTGTGTTTTGTGAGGTGTTTGGCGGTGTTGAGGTTATATTAGACGCTGATATAGTGTGTGTGTGCTGTACAGAAAAACAAGCAAGGCTAAACAAACATCTTTATAGGCAAACAATTATACAAAGTAAGGCGAACAATGATCTTTGTTTCTCGTATCGCGATCTGCTGAGACAGTCAGATCCGCGAGTCGAAACACGCAAGCTGTCAAACTTGGCGATGGTGGGTATGTATCTCCCTCTAGATTATGCGTGTCTTCATTGGTGCAGAACCTCGTACTTCATGTCGGTACATATGTGCCCGCGGCACCATTAACCTTCTCCATTAATGTCCCTTTCTGATTCTCGGAGCTGTACCGCTCCAGCGCTTCGAAGACATGGCTGAATACCAATTGGTCCACATCACGCGCCCACAAGAAATCTAAATGCTCATACTGCGGGATTTCCTTCGCCACGGTCCCGCGGGGAAGCTCGGACAACATCACGTTGATATCAACGAGACTATCGCTACCGCCATACAACAGGACAATGGGCGTCTTAATGTTCTTAGTCGGGTACTTGACCGGCTTGTAAAATCGCTCACTCGCAACAATACTGAGCGGGGCATGGATTTCGTCATCGTAGAACTGGAAATTTCGGTGTCGAATAATCTGGAACCAATGGACGACCGACTTGGTGCTAGTGAAGGAAAACAGATGCAGGTACCCTGCCAGCTTCTGCCAGCGGCTGATGTTCTTGCACCTCCAATTGAACAGGCCGCGAAGTGACGTGTCAATGATCCGAACAAAGATAGGTGGGTAGAGAATCGTCTGCCACATCGTCGTCGAGCTAAGGATACTGCGTCTGCCAAACAGCAGAAACAGGAAGTTTGGCGAAGCCTTCATGAGCGAATCCACGAGATGATTGGGGAGGCCTGTCGGGGCCATTGCCGGCGCCAGAGCCACAAAGACATCGATCTTCTGGTTCAACAGAGGATGAATGGACAGCGTCGCAAATGCCTGCGCCGTTCCCTGCGAGAATCCCACGTATGACAGGGAGGGCTGCCCTGTCACTTCCAAAATATACTTGATGCTGTCTGGGATATCATGGAACGAGAACTGATCGATCGAAAAGTCCCAGAACTCGTTCGACAGGGGCGAATGCTTGACGGACTTCTTCGAGTATTTGTTTCCTCTGTTATTCCCCAACCACACGTCATAGCCCCTTTCGACCAATTGAAATGGAAGACATCGCTGCTCCTCCGAAAGACAGACCCAGACTTCACTGCACATCATGAGACCATGGTGGAGATAGACGACCTTCTTCCTGATGCTCCCTTCACCCTGGTTGACTTTCCTTCCCTCCTCGCCCTTCCGATAGGGCAGTCTGTGCAGACCAAGCAGATAGCCATCCCCCGTCTGGACGATATGTTCCTCCGCTTCATATCCAAACAGTGCGCATATATCCGTGAAGTCCGACGCCAGAGCAACCGACGCAGCCACTTTCTCTTCTTTACCGCGCTTGGCCGGGTCATCTGGAGGAATAAAAGCGTTGAAGATATTCTTGGATCGATCGTAACAGAACCTAATGATAGGTTCAGCTGCGCCAGTTAGCCCTTACCCCTTTACACCACCACCCCAAGAAATGAACACACTACTTACGCAGACAAAACGTGATAATATGTATAACCCATTCCAGCAACACCAGAATCAACGACCCAAACAGAGCCAAATATTCGAACCAAAACAGCCGTCCAATGACCGGAACGCGCGCCATGACGATAAGCCCAAACCTCCTATTATCATAAAGGGATGGACAGTCTGCAAATCAACCACGTAGATTAATTATCACCGGTAGTAGTGGTAGTAGTAATGAACCATAATGCGCCGAAGCAATTCTTCCATAAACTCAGACCGCATGACTATGGGAAGAAGAAGGATAGGATAAATCAAGCGGAACGAGGCAAGCAACCTAAGTCAGGTTCCACAGGCCCCCAGACGTCATGGGGGCCCCTTCTTTCTTCTTCATGTGATGGCTTACCTAATCCGGGGCAACGCCCGTTTGGTTGAGTTTGTTTTCCGGTTTCAGCAAATTATCTCCAGATTGTCCGTCGTCTTCGCCGCCGCCGCCGCAGACCGGTGTTGTTCCTAACTTGTTATTATTTGGCTGAGCAATTCGGGCCTTGCCTTTATTGTTCGCCCAAAATGCCGAGTTCCTGCCAAGAGATCAGTATGTTGGATTCTTTCTTTTATCCTTTGCCATATTCCGCGAATTGCGGCTTGGATGTTCGGAAACGTATCCACGACCGGATATTACAACCACATTGTCGTCCCTCCTCCTCCCAACTTCAGCTATATTTCCCGGTACACACACACCCTCTAACCATTCTTTTCATAATAAATAGGAAACGCTCTGGCGCAATGTCTCCAAGAATCAGACTGCATCATGGTGCAACGGCGCTCGCCCCGCGAATGTCTGAGTGAGCCGTACGTCGACGAACTTCCCATGCGATGCCAGCAATTGCGGAAGGGGTTCAGCGAGTGCAAGTGAGTCATTGCCAAATGGCATCCTCAAAGCTTTCCCTACAATCAGTTGACAATATGCCTCATCTTCAGGCGCGGCCTCATCGACATGCGCAAGCGGTTCCGCGGAAACCAGCCTATCTCGGTATCGACGACGGAAGGCGGCGGCTCCAGCACGTCCCAACAACTATATGCAGGCAAGCCGGCGTTTGAGACGGTCAAGGAGATTAGTGGTGATGAGGTGCAGATGGATCCGGAGAAGACTCGTGGTCTGTGAGGGGGAGGAGGGTTTAGTTATATTCCGGTGTTGTGGGTGACACACAGACTGGTTTTCCCTTGCGCGCTGTAACATCACGTTCTCTATGCTTTTGTTGTATTCGCTGGCATTTGGCTTGGAGTTTGGTTGATTGACTGTTGGGACTACTTCGCTCATGTGCCCGTGCCTTGATAGTGTGTATGATTGTCGGGTTACGGGTATTCCTTCTTTCATGCTATACTACTAGATTGTACATATGCAATGGATGAGTCTGTCTGTATGCAGACTGACTTGGGCATTTCTACGATTCGGATCGTCCTTTCTTAAGACGTGCATTGTGCAGCAGATTTCATTTACTGATCTTTCAGATGATACATTACTTTACTGGGTCTTCTTGACCTTGGCCGAGGCGGGCTCCGAGTAGAGCCACACGAACACAAAGGCCAGGAACCCGCCAATCACAGACCACAGGCCGGCGATCCAGACCCATCCTCCGCTGATCTTCCAGCTGCGGGGGTACTCGTTGTGGGCGAAGTGACGGACAGTCACCTCGTGCTTTTCCTCGATGTTGGTGAGGAAGGGGCGCTTGTAGTTGACCCGGAAGGAGAAGATACCGTGCTGGTCAGGGACGGTAAACTGCGTGCTGTAGATGGTGCTGTTCTCGGTGCGGGCGGTGGGCTCCAGCTTCAGGCGGTGGAAGGGGGAGAGCATGGTGAACTCGAGCTGCAGGGCATCGTTGGCGGGCACCTCGAAGGGGATGTACCGGTCGTGGCTGTACTCGGAGATCTCAATGCTGAAAACCTATAGGGACACGTCAGCAGGGGTTGGCGGTTATGTCGCGGACTGGTTAGTAGGCACATACGGTCTCGTTCTTGATGCGGTAGATGGTGGGGTTCAGGTCCTCAGCAGTAAGGTCGTCCTTAGCCAGGTGGTGCTCGATCTTGCCAACCTTGAGGACACCGGTCTCCTTGAAGGTCCAGGCAGTCAACTGCTTGGCGAAGTCCTGGTTGGCCGTGCCGGTCTCCTTTCCGTTGGGCGCCTTGACGGTCGCGGAGAACCACTTGTCCTGGAGACTCTCGACGGAGCCGAGCAGGGTGAAGCGAGAGGAGGCACGGGTCTGCATGGCGGAGACGAGAGCCAGCTGAGAGCCGGTAGCCCAGACATCCTCTCCCGCGGACAGGTCTTCCTTGGGGTTGTAGCTGTAGGCAGTCGCGGGAGCGCGCAGGATAGGCGCAATGAGCGCATGGTCGCCGAGAGTGTGAGGAGCGGCCCTAGGCAAAGCCAGGACACCCTCTCCGTCGAAGAAAGCCTTGGTATCGGGTCTCAATGGGCCGGGGCGCTGGAGGAGAAGGACATCGTGCTTTTCGGCCGCGGACAGGGTGTCGTAGTTGAAGTGGTCGACAACGACAGAAGAACGGTCGGTAGCGAGGTGAAGATCGAGTTCCAGAAGCAGCGAGCTGACGGCGCTGGGAGTGGTGGACTTGCCCGAGAGCGCGAGGAGGACGTTACCGTCCTTGTTCATGAAGTCGACGATGTTCTTGGGGCTCAAAGAAGATCCAAATCCTGATCACTCGGTCAATTGTGTGTCCCTGTAGCATAGTATCCGAATCCAAAGTCGCCGCTAACCTTTGGACCTAGGAGGCAGGAGAAGAAGGTGGTCGTAAGCCCTCTCGCCCAGGTCGAAGAGGGAGAGCTTGTCACTCTTGGGAGATTCGAAGACGAGGTCATATCCACGAGCTATTGCATATATCAGCACAACGCCAATTCCACTCAATTATAAATTCTGCCCTGCAGATACATACCCTCTAAATCACTCCAGAAAGTAGAGTAAAGATCCTTCTCCGATCCATCCTCCAAAACAACGAGCAGACGGTTCCCCGAACTACTGAGCGCATGTACAACAGCCAAGAAGCCAAACAGAAAGAGGGAGGAAAGAGACCACCGCATATTGAGTGGCTAATTTTCCGCACAGCGGAGGGAACAAACTGAGAAACAAAATATCCCGACGAGCGAACCACAAAAGAATGATGGGTTTTGTCGTTCGATGAGAAGCTCGTCAAAAAGAAAGAAGTACGTAGTAGATAACATACGTAGACACACACCCCAAACGGGCGACGTGTTTGGACCGAACGCCAAGACCCGGCAAATCCACTTTTGGCGGCTTTCGTCACCTTCAATCAACCTCCATCGATTCGTTTCCCCTCGCCCGCGTCGCAATCCCCGACTTCAATTGCCCTACCTCTCCGCAGGTTCAATCAAACCCCGGTCTTAATTGCCCATAGAGGATTCCATCCGCAGATCGAACATCCTCACCTCCATCACCGGTTTTTAAATCACCGCCGAAACACCCGAACACCTCCGCAACGAACAAGAAAATCCTTAACAATGTCGACGCCTCAGTTCTGGTCTACGCCTCTCCGCTACCTCCGCTGGGCTTCCCACGAACGTCCCGCCATCTTCTACTCCCTTATTATCGGCTCGATGGGCCCCGTTGCTCTCGTCGGCTTGCCCCCGCTTAGACGTGCCTTGGGTGACGTTGACCCCGAGACTATCCCTATGTCTTATCCTAGTATGTTGCACCCCCGCTTCCAATTATGATTCTTCAACCGGGCCCCTGCTTGTCTTGGAAAGTTAGTAGTGTATACTGACATGCTCGCGCCTTGCGATTGATAGTCCCCGCCGGTCCCCGCACATTCCCGAAGGGTTACGATGACGAGTAAATTCACCTTAACCTCGGATATAACGCTATGGAAAGGATAGGATGGACGGACCGATGGCAGGACCGACAACTAGCTCTGCATTCAATCATGGGCGACGTGCGACTCCGGCGCGGATAGAATAGAAGGAAAGGGAGGACGTTCCAATCAACGAGCAAGTATCGGCGGGCCCCTCGCTTTGTCCGGAGGTAGCCTTGATCTGGGTATTTGGGTATCTATTTTCCTACGTGTGCATGTGCACTTCGCCGTCTTCCTGTCGGGCATGTTTATACCCTTGTGCTCTTTGGCAGGGAGGGGTGAGGTGCTGTGGGTGGGGTATAAGATGTGTGTGTGTATTTATTGTATGTGAAAATGGTTACAGAGCGGAGTTCATAATTTTATCTCTTTTTTTATTCATTTCTGTTTGTGCTGGTTTCTGAGAGTGGGTTTTTTGGTAAGAGGTATGACCATGAAAAAGATGCGTTATGGCCGGTGGAATACTGTGCCGAAAGAGCCATTACTGCGCCGTAAGGGACCATTGAACTTGATGTACAGGAGAATAGACAAGACCTCCAAATCAAGAAACCGAGACATGAAAATGAACATAGTAGATCAGACTGAAGATTTAAGAAAACAAGACTCGAATCTGAGAAACCTAGACATGATAACGAACATAGTAAAACAGGGGAGAATGAGAATGAAAAAGAAGTAGTAGACAACGAAAAATCCGAAGCAAAGACTTAGAATACATACTGCTGTGGACGAACAGCACAGCCAAACTCTCAGCCATCGTGCTGAGTATTATGTCCGTGGCCTTCAACACTGCCATTAAGAGACATGAAGACAGGGCTCGCATAATTCACCAGGTCAATATCTCCTCCACTTAAATCCTGGGGATCTGTCTGTATAGACTCATCGAAAGCTAGGATCACTGGGTTCTCGGTGTCTGTTCGCGCAGTTGACCCGTCCTCTTCATCCCAGTGAGGCGGGCTGATGAAGCTGCTCTGAGAGTCATCCGATGACAAGTCAGGCTCATGGACAGCGTAGGTCAGCTCACTCCGGGACTGACTAGAGCTGTAATCAGGGGACCTTTCCAGTGATTGGGCGTAGGGAGACACAAAACGCCGAGTACCTATCTGAGGATTGTTCTCCGGCAAAGGGTTCTCGACAACTATCTGTGGCATGCGAGGCGTGTGGATTTGGCGTATCTCCGTTTGAATATTGTCCCTGTACATTAGGGGCAAAGCAGGGTTCACGGTATGCATAAGAGCTACATCGTCCTGTGCAGCCCTATCTGCCAGCCAAGGGATGTCATGTTGATTGACTTCACAACATGTCAAATAATGTAAATCGCCCCATACTAAGGGGTTGAACCGCGATCTGTTGCGCAGTAGGTTATCAACCAGATACTTTACAGAATTCTTCAAGACATTCAGGCGGTTTTCGAGAAGTGTGATCTCGTCTTGTTGAATGGGCAGTAAGATGAGGTTGGTCTCGGGCTCGAGCACCGGAAGATAGGCATCCCCGCCAGCATTGATGGCGCGGTAGAAGGCAGCCCCACCATCCAAAGAACGGTATGTCTGGTTCCCAGCAATGGAGTTGCCAAGCCACTGCTGATGAAAGGCCTTAGCCATCCACATGTAGATGTCTCTATCATGTGGATCAGCGACGGGGTGGTTGAGGATGTTCATTTCTATCATCCGTTTGTCGAATTGCAGATCTCTATGCTTTCTTTCACAGAGCTCACGGATCTGACCAGGGAGCAAAGCGTGGCCCTCATCCGTCACGTAGTTCCAGCGGCCAACAATGTGAATAATGCCTTCTCGAAATATCGTGGGTGACTGGATTCTTATAGCCAAGTTCACCCAACCGATCGGGTCATTTGAGATAGAATAATACAGCTCCTGCTCGTAGCCCTCCAGTGCTGCGCCGAGGATAGGAAAGATATAATCTCCCGCCTCGATCTCCGACGCCAATTCAGCAACTCTCCAACTGTTGTCAAGAAAGTTTTTTTCCGGTCCATCGTCGTGGAGGATTGGCGGCAGCAAATAAAACATCCTAAAGATGTTCTCCCAGCACCGACGGGTTTTCATAGGCCAGACTGGGATGTAGTCCACAGCCTGAAAGCCCCTGATCTCGCTCGTAAACTGACGGGGCACCTGTAGATGCTCGTTAGAATCCCTGCTGACACAGATATACTCTGATCATCAGGCGTCTACTTGCCTGGAGCTGGAAGACCCCGAACTTATGCGCTGCTTCACCAATAAGGTAGAGATTAGAGACGCCTAAATGATCCATCCCCTGGATATGTGGCACTGGTTGGACTTCGTCTGGCTGTCCTAGCAGGCCTCTCAGAACCCTTGAGTGTTCGCAGAGCCGGTTCGAATGTAGAAGATAGCCATCCGGGTGGATGGTGAGCTTAACGTCGCCATCAGGGTAATCTGGAAAATCCAAGACAGACATATTCGATGCAACGGAGTATATTCTCCAGATACTTGTCGCTAAGCAGTGCGAGAAGCAGTCTCTGGAAAGGTGCAGAAAGAGAATAAAAGAGCATTATATAGCGAGGTGGCCTTGTGAACGACGCCGAGAGACTAGAAGTGACTGATTGCATCGTTGCCTTGAACTTGCTCGGTGCTTCACAATATACCAGTCCAGATCTCTGTTATAGAAGACACAAGTGTTATATGGTGAATGGGTGAAAGAGGCCAACTTCGGTGCGTGTTACAATTCGAAATCACTGGCACAAGTTGGAACAAAAGATAATGTGAGAGGCGGGCTTCCGTATTGGTAGTTGTATATAAAAGTTATATACAAGGAAAGGGCTTTCACTCGGCATGCCGTCACAACCGATACGAATACACAGGTTGTTCCCCACGTATTGGAGCAGGGTACACAATGCGCTGAAGGTAATTGAGATAAGGTGATAGCATCATTACAAGCAGATACTGGCAATGTTGGAGTCACGCTGCTTCAGCAAGATTCTATTACTTACATCAATTAGCTTTCTGTGCATACGGTTCGGAGAGCAAGGCAAGGCATGCAGACAGTCACTTGCGATTGGATAGCGTTATAAGATGCGCGCAGGCAAGGGGTCAAGTACAAGATAACACACTGGCTTGACTTTGTAAGTCGATTATTATACCCTTGGGTCAATGCAAATAACCATCGAAGAACCAGCGAACCACAAAAAATAACGCCGTATATGCTCATATCTACATATAGCTCGTGAACAGCATCACTGTATGTCATCAAAAGCTCCCGGCTGATATTTTCCTGAAATCAGTTGGCGCTCCATCGGACTCAACATGTAGGAGATGGTCGAAAAACACCGATCGAGAATGAAGACTGTGGCACAAACGCATGAGAATTCCACGACCAATACACCACAGAATAACCAGACAATGGAAACCAAAACCCAGCAAGGCAGAAAAGAGACAAAGCACAGCAATGGCTGGAATTACAACAGACAAAGCCAAAAATGCCTCCTCGTAAATCCATCACGTTATAGCTTGGGTCGACCAAGCTTTACACCAAAGAAAAAGACGGCCGTGTGCCTCGCGCAATGGAGCGATAACCAGGCCGACCAAGAGCGCGAGGCAACGTCTCCATAGACGTTGGGTGGAAAGTCAAGAGTATATCAGAGATAAGATGGATGGATGTCCAGGAGAGATAAAATCCGATGATCCAAGGATGTGGCTCCGGTAGTTGCAAATTGTTTCCGACAAACGATGATGCACGCTTTTCCTTCCGGTCTCATGTTCCTATACGCAAAGAAAGGAAGATTGGTCCTTCAGGGCTCTGAGAATAAGCAGAAGTGTGGATATATCTGCAAGATCCCAGGTACGATATAGACTGTTAAGGACAAAGGCGTTCATAGTATATACGCCCGTAGAAAGCAGACATTGACTTTCTTTACCTAGTCCGGCGAGGGGCTTCCCCGCCTCTGGCTGGTTGTGGCCTATTGCGGTCTGCCGGAGGGTATGATGCCTCAGGAGTGTATCTGGGATCCATTCCTATCCGAGGGTCCGGGGCTGTGGTAGTAGGGTAAGGGATCCCGGTGGTAACTGGAGAATAGTCCTGTTCGGTTTCATAGCCAGGCCCGGGATACCTGGGGGCATTGCTCCTTCCATTCTCATAATAGCCAGGGCCATACGTGTATGACGACGGGTGCATTTCAGCAGTCACCGGAGGTTGGCTGGAAGTAGTGTAGGGGATCTGACCACTAGGGTAGGGGTTCGGGGCAGATCCATAGGGTGAATGGTTGGGGCCGGTGTAAGTTGATGCAGGTGGGTACGGGGGACTCTGAGTCGCCTGGTACGATTGTGCATATGGATCCACCTGGAATGTCTGAGTAGGGGGAGGAGCTGAGAAGGCAGGCGGAGGGGATGGCCCTCCCTGCTGACGTCCTTCATGAATGGCAGATACCGGGTAGGACGCCGCGGGCATGCTGGGTGGCTGGGAATAGCTTAATTCTTGTTGGTAGCTACCTCTGGGATAGCCCTGGTCAGCCCGACGTATAACATCGGCCTCCCACCGAGCCGAGTCTTTTTTGAGGTCAGCAATCATTTCCTGCAGCACAAGCCAATTGTTAGTCGGACACGTTCTTTTTCGCCTGGGGAATATCACAAAACCAAATACAACATACAGAGGTGAGATTCCGGTAGGCGCGAATGAAATAACCCTGACGACCCTGTTTCCCATCTAGTCAGTTACTGATTCGTCCAGAAGGCAGATCCCGCCCAAATGTTCGCGTCATTGTTCGTATAATTTTAGAGGATTGCATAGGAAAAGCAGCGGGGCACAGACATTGTGGTTTCCGGGTCTTACGAGCGCATCATTTCCAAGGTAACGGCAAATGTCTGCTTGGATGACTTCCCGGCTGATACCATCGCCAGGAATGAAGTATTCGTTTTGACGCTCCGGGCGCCCCTCATATCCAAGACGGCCAGTCATTTTTGTCTTTGTTTGTTCCAGGAAACGGTCTCCAGTATTAATGTAATTATAGGCAACGGGTCCAAATGGCCAAATGAGGTCCGGGAAAATCAGGAAGAGCCGACGGGTCCAGAGGAAGGTGGTGGCAGATGGTCTCTTTTGGGGAGATGGGGGGGTTGATTTGAGGGGAAGAAGAAACAGCACGAAGTACAGTTCTATGAGACAGCGTCCGGAAACTCCAAGGCTGAGAAATAAGGCTAATCCGACTTTTGGTTGACACAAGCACACATGCAGAACACGAAAGGCGACTTAGAAGAGCGGTGGAATCCCAGGGTTGGTTATATGGCTCTTGCTCCGAGAGAATAAAAGAAACAAATCCCGGTAAGAGCGTGTCTTGTCCACGGAGGTTGTCAAGGATGGATGCAAGGTATATAGGTCACTTCCAGCATTAAGCAAGTCGCAAACGAAAGAGACAGTAACGTCCTTCAATAGGTCCGGTGGGTGAGGAAGAGACGAGAGAGCTCAACGTGCGAATGTGAACTTCGGAATGAGGGAGAATAATCTCAGGTGAATATGAGAAGAGGGAGATGAGGGAGAAAAAAGGCCTTTATTTTTCTCCTGGGTGGAATCTCCGGTTCTTTTGAACAATGGGTGGATTGTGTAAATTTCACTTCAACGCTCCCGGACACAGACTCTATTACCTTTTGAACTGGCAGGGAATAACCAGGCCAGAGGGGAAGAGAGAGAGGGAGGGAGGGAGTGAAGAAAGGGGAGAGAGAGATGGAGGAATGAGGAAAGAAAGAGAGAGAGAAGCAGGAGAGGTTTCGGAGTCGGGGGGGGTGGGAGGAGGAGGCGGGAGGAAGAAGGTTTGTATGGGAGGTTACGGCGGCGAAAAGAGAAGGGGGGAAAAGAGAAAAGGGAAAAAATGAGACAAGTCGGGGAGGAAAAAAAGATAAGAGGGCGAGAAACCTGCAGGGCGGGCGGCGAAAGAGGAGCAGCGAGCGACTAACTAGTCTCGTAGGTAGTAGTAGTAAGTTACTGTGTATCTAATGAATGACAAGACACAAGAGGGAAAGAGGGAGAGAGGGGGGGGGCGGGCAGCCAGTGGAGTATCGCGAAGGTGAAGCTGGCCGAGGGGGATGATTGGGATGATTGGGCTGTTGGGCCATCTTTGGGCTGCCTGGCCATGTCTGGTGCCACGACTGACTCCACCCAACCCGACGATTAGACCCTCTCCGGCAGCACGATGAGCGCGCGATGACTCCCACTAGAAACTTGCATCGACTAATGAGGCGTAGCCGCCGGGGTCATGGAAGGCGAGGGTGCAGACGCTGACCCATGGGCAATGATGATGCGGATGGCGTTCGAGGATCTCCCCCTATTAGGGCGGCGAACTGGTGGAAAATAATTCTTTTTCATTATTATTTTCGATTTTGAATATATTTTTGAATATTCGATTTCTCTGAATGGAGGGCATTGATTCAGTAAATAATAATAATCATAAAACTATTTTCTACTGATAATTAACTCAAAAGTTGAGTAATTAAAAGCATTAACTAGTAATCAACAACATGAATATTGCCTTAGATCACTATTATTTTTAAATTTTCATCTTCTTCAAACATGCTCATAGAAGTTGTTGCCAGTCAGTCCCATAGTTGGGTAGATACTAGATCCCTATTATTTACTTAGACTTCTACATATTCCCGAAGAATCACGAGCCACGGTTGATTGAACCGCGGAGAAATTCTGCCCGTTTGGGTGTCCGGCGATGGATCCATGGATAGCCGCTCAACGGTAATACTACTAGTAATATCATAATTGCGGGCAGCGATATAACATGATACGATATTTGGATAGCCTCATTATTGTATGCTCCTATTCAATAGTAAGCTAATAGTTCTCAGCCTACTTCTTGCTGTTCCTGCACTGCACAAGTAATGCTTGCTTCCACCCACCAACCAGATGAATGCACGACGGAGAAGAAGAACCTTGCAGTTACTTGCACACTTTGTATCTCAACGGTTCCCCCGGCTCTTGTCGGTCTGCCCAGCATCGGATGACTCAGCCGCGACTACACACAGAAAGGGTTCATTCCCAGTGGTACGGAGGACGGAGTACCGGCACAAATAACAAATACCACGTCCAGGTTGTTAATTGCGGTGACACTGATGATGATGACAGGAGGCTGCAGTTGAAACTATTTGCTGCGAGGCATCAAAATGCATTCAGGGATATGTACGGGGTAGTATATCAGAACCCTTCAGAGTTATTGGTTTAAATTGTTACATTGACTGGGCGCTCTTGCTTTTGTGCACCTGCACGACTGAGAACCTCAAAGCTACTGCTACCTTTTTGACCACATATCTTTTATGATTGCTGCACATATTGAGTCGTTAGCGGCTGCCTGCCTTACGGGAATCACCCCCAGCTTGATCAGCTTGATGGAGGGGATGGGGAGGGGGCTGGGCTGGGTAACTAACCAAACCAAAGTACCACAAAGTAAGAGGCTTGCTACGGAACTGCTACTTCTCTATACCCATGCAGAACGACAACGGAAGTACTCCCAACTCCATCGTTAGTAGTAAAGGAACTAGACTAGGCACGGAGTACTCCGTAGCCCAGACAAGGGTTGTTCACATCGAATCGGTCGCATCTGGTACCTGCAAGGTAGCGACTAGCTTGCTCACGCAGAGAGGAAAAGTACAACGAGTCGACTGGGTACTTTGTGCTCCCGCTCAATCTGCAACTAAGGAACCCAAGGATCTGTCGCTGCCGAACCCGTCCTTGTCACCAACCAGTCAAATTAGCGCCCGGGGTGGACACTACAGGTTGGGCAGGAATGCGTGGCGGCTTTGGGCACTCATCCGCCCGTTTGTGTCCCTGCCACTAGTAATCTAGTATCTCTCTCGCTCTCTCGCTCTCTTTCTTTTGCCCGCTCTCCACCCACTCCCACCCAAGGATGGTTACCCTCCTCACTCAATCATTCTCCTCCTTCAGGATCATCCTCGATCCTCCATTCAAGTGGGCTGGGGATGGGCAAAACCCATGAATGAAAACTTTCCATCCATCCCGCTTAGAGCGCTGGATGGGGGTGGGCGTTTCTTGTGATGGCTCGCTCGCTTGTTTGGTTCCCGGTGGGAATTCCAATCTTGGTACTACTACTAATCTAATGTGGTGACTTGTGAGTCTATCTGACAGGGATCTATATGAGTGAAGCGGAGAAGGGTGTGGGCATCATCCCACTTTGGTATCGTTCGAAATGAGATGAAGAATACACAGTAGAGAAGACTTCTCGGTGAATCTAGAAGATAACAAATAATTTATTATTTTAAGGAGAAGAAAGAAAAATATGGAATGTATACCAGAAATTGAGCGAATAGCAACAGCATCTCGTAATTCTCCTTCCACAACTTCGTATCCCTCTTGGGTAGTCCGAACTGTAAGGATAGTAGACAGGAGAGGATGTACGTAGTACGTCTTCACAGTGTTCACACACACCCACAGCCCCCTCCTCCCCATAAAGCAATCTGGCAAGAACACTTGACCATCCTTGGCCAGCTGCATGATCGACCATCTCGGTTCCCTTACAGCAACTGGTCGGATGTTCCTTGATTCGCGACCACACCCTCAGAGGGTGAACAGCCACCGACGGACCTAACTAACCGGTCTTTGCGGTCTCGAAGCATGGCATCTGGCTTCTGTAACACCATCAGATGCTCCCTGTTGCCTTCTTGGGGTTTATTTAACTTTGCTTCGCGCGGCTGTCACCCTCCTTCACACACACACACACACACACACACACACACACACAAAATCCCCATCACGCCAACTGTGTCCCGACATGGAGTGTCACACACTTTCCCGACCCATTTTCAGAGTCCGACAGGCGACAAGGCGTATTTTTCCCACCACCGAGGGGTCACCACTTCCCAATAGTGTAGTATAGTATCAGCATGGCGGTGAGACCCCATGTACCAAGTTTTGGGGACCCATCCTTTGCTCGAATGACATCCGTCCAGGTGTCTACTTTGTCGCATGGTCTCCATAGTGGCTGCATCAACCCTATCGAGTTCGCAGGTGAAGAAAAAGAGGCATACATGCTGTACTTAGTGATCATGCATATGCTGCCTGCTCAAATCAGATCACAGTTAATCTCACCGAAGACTCATGCATCAACATTAATAGTTTGAAAAGCATGAAGCGCCATGGAGATATTGCATTCTCAGTCAGTTCTACAGTCTGCGGTCTTGCAGTCTGGAAAACTCAAGGCTATCGAATGATATTGTTGCCTTCATTTGACAACTGACTCGGCAGATGCCTTGAGTAAGACATCTAGAGGGGGCAAGAGAATGGGTGCCCGACACTCTGTCTTGTGTTTGCAATGGGAAAATCATGCCAATAAACACTGGCGAGGACCATGTGACCGAACAAGCTTGAGATCTATTGAGAATCTGAGTTTAATGATATCATCCCTTCATCTGATCAGAGGTCCGACATGCACCTCATGACTTGACGCTGATCTTTGGGATGAAATCAATTTTCTATCAGTAAAGTCTTTTCATCGATGCCTTATTTGCATTAGCTAAATGATCCTTCCTTGTGTGGTCGGGAACACGCATAAACGCATTTACTGCTTGCTCCCTGTAGCTATAGCGGTGTCGTCAGTACTTTGAAAGTTTGTAGATTGTAAGCAAAGCGAATAAGCAGCAATTTCGAATTCGAAGTTGGAAAGATACCTAGCGTGATCAAGATAGAACGGTTTTTTATAGGCCGTCTAAAGCATACCAGAATGAAGGAATGAAATCCAGAAAAAGGAGACACACCAGGATACTCCCGTCGCAGTGTCGATTAGATTGACTCGATCGCGATGCAGCCGTTCGACCAATATAAGCTAATCCTCTTTGGGAAGTGGTCTTCCCGAGTCAACGGTTGCAACTTCAGAGCATGGCTTCCAGCGCGAAATTCAGCCCGACTTCTTCACAGAAGGAGGTGTCACATCCAAGATACAGCAATCTGATCTCATTTGACGTGAAAGCCGCTATTCTACGTTCCGCAATGACTATAGCACTACCCTTTTCAATATGTCACACTCTTCCCCGGAACCCGTCCCGTCGACTTTTACGTCCGCCGATTCCTTGAAGACCCATTCACGCTACACCTATCGTCACCTACAGCTTCTCCGTCAAAGTTCAACAGCAACACCCCTGCGAGTGATTGCTCATGTCGATCTCGATGCCTTCTACGCACAATGTGAAATGGTGCGCCTGAGGACACCCCGCACGGTCCCTTTAGCTGTACGACAATGGGACTCGCTCATTGCGATAAACTATCCAGCACGATCCTTCGGTATAACGAGAATGATATCGGCAGCAGAAGCTAAGAAGCTATGTCCGGATATCATCCTACAACATGTGGCCACGTTCCGGGAAGGAGAAGGTGGGAAATGGGCATACAGAAACGATGCGTTCAAGCGGATGAACACCGATAAGGTGTGCCTCGATCCATACCGGGCGGAATCGCGCAAAATCTTGAAGGTGATGAAGGAGGAACTGGCGAGATGGCATAGGGAGCTGGTTGGTGACGAACAGGGAGCTAGCACTCAGTCTACAGTACAGCACGCTGGTCTTGAAAAAGCTAGCGTTGATGAAGTCTTCATTGATCTGTCACCTCTTGTGCACGGTGTCCTCCTTCAACGGTTTCCTGAACTGAGAGCTGGACTGCAAGGTGATGACCGTGTCACTCCACTTCCTGTCCCGCCTACGACTGCGCTTGAGTGGGACTTTGAGGATTGTTTGATCGATCTGGACGAACATGAGACGGAAGTTGATGACCCTGACTGGGATGACATCGCTATACTGATAGGGTCTGAGATTGTTCGGTCGGTCAGGGCAGCTGTTTGGGATCGGCTCCAATACACTTGCTCTGCGGGTGTTGCCAAGAACAAGATGATGGCAAAATTAGGGAGCGCCTGCAACAAGCCGAACAAGCAGACCATTGTTCGGAACCGTGCTGTACAACGATTTCTCAGTGGCTACAAATTCACAAAGATTAGGATGCTTGGGGGTAAGCTTGGTGACCAGGTTACCGCAATGTTTGGAACAGAACAAGTGAGTGACCTTCTGAAGGTGTCTCTCGAGCAATTTCGCGCCAAACTGGATGACGATACTGCTACCTGGCTTTACGGAATCATCCGGGGAGAAGACAAAAGTGAGGTCAACTCGCGGACCCAAATCAAATCGATGCTTTCAGCCAAGTCGTTCAGGCCGAGCATAAATTCGGTTGACCAGGCAGACAAATGGCTTAGTATTTTTGCGGCCGATATTTTTGGCCGCCTTGTTGAGGATGGCGTTCTTGAGCACAAGCGCCGCCCAAAAACAGTTGCTTTGCATCACCGTCAAGGGGCTCAGGTTCGCTCCCGTCAACTTCCCATTCCCGGATCAGTACCCATCGATGAAACATTGCTCTTTGAGCTTGGGAAAACACTCTTCCGGCAGGTCATAGCAGACGGACGTGCATGGCCCTGCGCCAATCTCTCCTTGAGCGTTGGTGGATTCGAAGACGGCGTCTCGAAGAACCGGGCAATAGACTCTTTCCTCCTTCGCGGTGAACAGGCAAAAGCCTCACAACCGAAGAGAGATCTGATGGCTGAAGAGTCGTCGGATGCTCAGCAACCCGATGAGAAACGCCAGAAGCTGGAAAACAATGGCATTAAGCGGTTTTTCCTCAAGCCGCCGGAGACTGACCTACACCCTGACCAGGATGATCCTGAAGCAGAAGATATGGGAACCGAGCTCAACGAGCATGAAAACCCAGCCCTTCAGCCCAAGGACCCCTCATCTGAGCTAATAGAAACGTTACCAGAGGGTTATACCTGCAGTCGCTGCGGCAGCGTACTACCAGAGCACGAGAGGGGTGAACATGATGATTGGCACTTTGCCAAAGACCTGGCAGATGAAGAACGACAGGCATCCAGCGTTCCTCAACAGTCACCAGTACCCACAAGCAAACCCGGAGCATCTAATGCTCGTACTAAGGCCAATCGTAGCAATCGGGGTAAGCCAGAGAAGGGGCAAACTCGTCTCAAATTCGGGTAAGGCTTAACCTTATATGTAGCGAGATATCAATATATAGTATATAATCCAGGATCAAGTACAGTCAGATCGTTTGAAATTCAAAATAAAATTGAACACTGTGAGTCTCACATTTCAGTATTTATCACTGAAAACTGGTAGCCTCAGGTCGCGATTCCCGAATTGTGTTTGACTCAAGGCACCAACTTCCATTACACACAATATATAGTTTGAAACGAGCCACAGATTACTTCTGTTCCCACTTTACTTCCCAGTGCCACTAGTAACTACCTACCATACCAACAATATCAGTGGTGCTATTTAGCATCTCATTGGAGAAATAACTGGAAACCAGCATCGCCAATCATCGATCAGACCTACTCTGTTTTAGTTGTGGCGATGGATAATATATCATCATCATACTACTACTCAGCCAACAACATACATTTCCGCCAGCTGAACCACGGTTCCACGACTTCGCTAGGCTTTTCCCACTAGTATTCAACTCTGTACATCATTTCCACATGGTTTGAAGATCTATACAAGCAATTTGAATCATTCATCCACCAGCTAAAAGGATAATGTGGTGGCTCGTATTCAACGAGCAATTGGGAAGATTTCTCGGGCAGAGAACCCGTGCTGCAGCATGACATCAGCCGACTCAGCCGCGGGGTCGCTTCCAGGCTGGACTCGCTCGGATGCCTATCATCTTGCAACCAGATATTTTCCATCACTGACATAATAGGAATAACGTTATCGTCAGGCTGATTTTCCTACGGTGGAATGACTTGATCGTCTCCTGCTAGTGCCGTGCTTCTGTCGCATAGCAGCTGCTCCTGCCTCCTGCCTGCTCCGTCGCTCATACAGCTGCTCAGGAACGTCGCACACCAGCCATAACCGCCTAGCGAGAACCTGCTGTTTACCCTTTACATGTCGCTCTTTGATAAATCTATTTAGTGCGCACATCTTTAGCCATTGTGGCATTTCTTTATTCTTAACGACACACCATGCCCCGACGAGGTCGTGCTCGAGAATACGACGAGGAGGACATGTACGAAGTTGAGCGTGATGTGTATCCACGACGAGGCAGGGATGAGCGTTTCTTCGAGGAAGATATAAGATACAAACGTCGAGGATCGGAGGGACTACCGCTTGACAAACTTGAACGCTTACACCTGGAAGCTCAAAGAAAACCGGAGATGTTACGTGAGCCTCATGGCTATCCTCGTGATTTAGCGCCTCCAATTCTGAGACTTGAGCCAGAAGACCTTGAACCACCTCGTGAGAGACCGCGCCGCTTGAAGAAAGACTGGGATGAACAACCCCCTCTTCGCGGACGGCCTCGTTCGAGGGACCAGGATATAGAGGAAGAGATCACGTTTCGCGAGGAAACGGATCGAAGATACACTGATAGCGAGTCTGACAGTGATATCGTTCTTGTGCCGAGAAAAGAACGACCGGTGCATCGACGCAGGTATGAGATTCCAGAGGTCGCACCTAAACCACGCAGTCGGAGTCTTCTGGAGGAAAGGAGACTGCGAGAACTGGATTATAAGCAAGGTGACGTGCGACTTCGAAGGCCCGATGTGGAAGAACACCATAGGAGGCACCGCAGTGGCCCTTTCTGTGAGAGGTCATCGCATTCGCGACACAGGCACAGATCACACCGACACAAAAGTTTAGATGATGCTGACGACGAGCTCGATGAAGAGGTCGATGAGGAGGAAGTCTCATTCTGGGACCCTAGGGAAAGAAGACCTGAGCGAAGTGTTGAGGAAAAGGAGATTATCTTCGAAAGACGGGAAAGGTCGTCATCTCCAGAAATTGCAATCCCTAGAGCTCCATCGCCGGGGCATGGTAGGCCTATTCGTGATGGTAAGAGTTGTTCTCTTCCTTATGTATCCCAGCATTGCTCATTCACATTCATTCGTAGGCTTTAGAACAAAGCCTAGCATGCCTCGAGCTCATAACCCTGAGATCACACTTACAGAAGCAGAATTTCGCGAACGGTATGTCTGGACAAGCCATATCTTCAACTATAACCCGCTCACCCTTGAATAGTGAGAGACGCCGGAAAGGACAACGGGATAAGGAAGAGATCCTCTTTCTTCGACGAGAGGAAGAGGAATTCCCTCAACCTCGGCGGGAAAAGGTTGTACCTATCGACCCTCCGAGGCCTAGGTCAATGGAGCGCGAGAAGGAAAGGCTTACAGTGATACGGCGGGATGGTAGCCGAGAGTCCCTCGTCGAAGAAGAATTTGAAGAAGAGGATATCTACAGGCTCCGTGGGCATCGCACACCTCCTAGGAAGGACATTAAGACGATGGAGGAGCTGGATATTGTCAGAGCCGAACCCAAGGAAGAGAAACGGACTGAGATAGTTACACAAGAAATCAAGCCTTCACGATACGGCGATCGTGAGTCTAAGCTTGTTGTTAAAGACGTGAAAGAGTCTGACAATATCCCGGAACGACAACTTGGGCGAATAGGACGACGATACGTTGGACTCAAAGACCGTCGTGACGGCCTTTGGACGGAGATTACGAAGGACCTGATAGTGAGAGAGGCCCTTGAGCGGTCTGGCTATGAGTATGAGGAGACCGAGTCCTTCTATTACATATTTTCCTACCTCGAGCAGGCATGTTTCATTTTTCTTTGTGTGCCACCTGTCTATCCCCTACTGACAGACTTGCATAGAACGACGTCGACGCACTGATTGAGCGCTCGGAAGAGATTCGGCGTGCACGCCGTCGTCGAATTCAAGAGATCCACCGTGAGCGAGCAGCTCTGCCTCGTGTAGTTGCTCCTCCTCCACCACCTCTGATACCTGCAGCCGAGAAAGCAGCGCCCCTGCTTCTCGACAACCAACCACCACCTCCCCGCTTCGTTCGGGATGAGCGGAGAAAGAAGGAACGGGATCTGGTCGTCGAGGGCAACCGCTGGAGGGGCCCTCAGCGCCCAGGGCGGTGGTGAAACAGCGGACTTTTTTTTTTTTGTTGGACTTATACTACAGCTCCAATATACCCTGGTCGGATGCAGACCCGAGTCTGTTTGGGTTCCCATATACCCGTGTTGCCATTGTTGTTGTCAGGTTCCAGACCACATCATAATTGTCTATATACCCTCACCTTGGATGAAGCAATATATGAATAGTATCTAGTACCTTGCTTGGTTGCTTACTTGCTAACTAACTAACCAACTAAACCAAAGTCAGTAAACCACAAACAATAACAACAACAACAATTAATCAAAAGAGAACCAACAACAGCCCCAACCCAAACCCACTAAACAATAAAATCAACCAACACAATCGCACCGTGCTGCTGCTGCTGCGCCTCATCCACAACAACAACAAGCCGAATCAAGCCAAGCCACGCCAACGACAACAAGCAGTAGTAGCAGCCCCCAATCCCAATCCATTCCCTACTTACCATTCTCGCTTGCAACCCGTCTACTACGTACCAGAAAAGAAATAGATTAAATGGAACCTAAGCAAAGCAAAGCATAGTTAGTTAGCATATACCCAAATCAGCCTCACAACCCGTCCATGCAGATGATCATGCATTACGGAGTAAACACAACATACTTGTATCTGTGTTGTATGTATGTATGTCATGTATCTACAGGGATGAGAAAAATGTATGTACCTTATGTTTCAGAATTTCGGGGATTCGGCCCCCGTTAATTTGACGAGTCACATAGGATTTTTCTTTCTTCTTTTGGATTGCTTTGGTTGTGGAGGAATTTACTGTAAGAGGTAGGTACTTGGTTATGTTCTGTGTGGGTAGTTGGTTTCTTTGATTAGTGATGGGGATTCGAGGGATGGGGGAAGCTCATGTGATGTGTCTATTTACTATTGTTGCTATTAATTGAGCGGAGTGGTATATTTAGGGATGATGGGTGTGTGAGTGTGTGTGACTACTTGACTATAGGGCTCTCTTGTCTTGCTCTGATATAACTTAGTAGTTAGTTCTAAATATGTCATGTGTCAGTGCAGTGTGTATGCGTGCGTCTGTGTTAAACATCGATGAGTATCCATACCATGAGTAGATAGTAACATCTATAAATAAACCTGAATAAAGAATCGGCTAGAATGATACTGCATACTGTGAATAGCAGGTATAGATAGACTGGTGTCGTAGTAGTATCGACTGACAGCTATATACTTATCTCCACTTCCTTAGTACGTAGGTCTGAGAGTTATTCTTGACTGGTCTGGTAGATAGTAAATAGTTAGTCAAGCGAGGCAGCCCTTCCGGGCTCCATCGTAGGGGAAATGAAAAGGTGGTGCTGCTATTCTTTACCGTTGACCAAAATTAGGACCGGACGGAGGAAATTGCCAGGAGATGAAAAATACGCCGCTAGAGTAAATTAAGTGTCCACCAAAGGGATGGCCGATGTGCTACTATTTTTGTATGGGTGGACTCATAGTTGATTGATTGATTGTTGTTTGTGCTTGGGACTTTGTTGTTGTTTTTCATATTTTTTTTGTTGTGTTAGATGCGGGTATAGTGTTGTTTGTTTATTGAATCTAGCAATGTTAGTCAAGTCCTTTACTCAGTTTCCCCTTATGTGCACACATTGAGCTCAGGAGAGATGGAAAGATGCCTGCTGACTGATGGAAGAGAGAGTAACTACTTTCAGAAGGACCGCGCCCCGCTTACGAATCACGGATCGGCATGTGACTAATCAGCTCACGCCCTGGATTCCGTTCCGGTTTTTTGCTTCGCTCCCTTCAGCCACATTGCTTTTGCGGGAAGAGCGATCATCGTGATGGAGTCCTCCACATGGAGTAAGTAATACCAAATGCCGATATTAAGGATAGTGCGATGGGCACTGGGCTGGTTACGGCCCGGCAAATTCTGTTTTGTGAGTGATTTGGTAACCTTACTGACATTGCGATAGTCTGATCGTGTCCCGGGTTGTTTCTGATGGCTGCACCAGCCACACTCGGGTTCCATGGTTCACTGGCACACTATATTCCCTTGGTACCGCGATATCAATGCTATCAACCCCTTGCGGATGGCTTCACAGATAAGGCTAGCGATCTGGCTGTCGCCCGGTCGGTATTGCCGTACTTCCCGTGAGGGTGCCCCTTCATATCTGTTTGAAAGGCTAAGAACGAAGGGCATTCCGTTGTGAGTCAATTCTAGGCCAAACTGTTCAGCTGCTCATGCCATCATCATGCGGCTCCGGCAAAAAAAGGAATAGTTTGTTTTCCGATCGACCGTATAGTGGAAGTACTGGGTACAGACAGACGGTCCCTATCAATACCATAGGATGACCTAGACGAGTGCTGAACATGCCCCGCCAGGTAGACAGACAGTAGTCCAACTGCAAACCATATGACCAGGAGTTTTGACTCGAGCGAAGGCACCACAAAATAGTAGTGTGATAGGAAAGTAGAACCTGAAAGGCGGGGTTTCAAAAATTTAAGTTACTGGCGTCATCCTCGCATCGCCTGTCTGGGTAGATGGGCTTTGCACAGCTCATTGGCCAGATGACAAAAATGCCAATAGCTTAGCACTATCGACGGTGCAGTAGTTTAGTGCAACTCCAGGGATATGGATGCATGTCCGGAGCACCAGGGAAGAATGTGTCTAGCGCGTTATCATATGCTGTTCCGTACCGTTAGCAGATTCGGAAACAATGCTATCGATGGACGGGGTTTTGATCACTCTGAACAGAGAGCACAGGGAGACTTTTCGTTCTCCCAAGCATATTCTTCTGATCTGGCTCAAAAAAGGCGATCGCATGTCCGCTTAGTTGGGCGAGAATGAGGCTTGCTGACAGGGGCAAGGAATTACGGGAGGGCCGCGGGCACCATCTTATGTATATATCGCAATAAGACCTGACGATG
Organism: Aspergillus luchuensis; assembly: GCF_016861625.1. Lineage (NCBI taxonomy): Eukaryota > Fungi > Ascomycota > Eurotiomycetes > Eurotiales > Aspergillaceae > Aspergillus > Aspergillus luchuensis. Next base: position 5,296,265 of record NC_054849.1, read on the forward strand.
ATCGATCGCAAAGCTTGGAATTGCTTGGATACCAAGCCGAATATCGTCGATCTTTTCTCATCATTCCTGTAGATGAAGGAAGACACGACTAAATATATATGAGTAGTGTATACCTAGCTTTCCCAGCAATGCGATCGTTTCATGATCCTGGCGATGAAGTCGCAGGGTGCAATGCAACAAATTCTCCGTGCTACCTCGCAGGAAGTGAGTACAGTGATGCGGATGCCTTGCTGCAAGCAACAGAAGTACGAAGCAAGTGAGCAACACCTTGCTGCCTAGTGACTCCGGAGGGAGCCCGTTGGCCCCATGCCATCTGTTTACAGGACTGAATCATCCCCGAAGCTCTTCACCGGAAGTATACTTTAGCTCCCACGATGATGGACCGAGTCACGTCTAAGATGTATGTAATCATGATGTCGGATGGCAGCATCTGAGCGACATGGTTTGTTTATGATAGTGCAAAGCTTGTATGGCAGCGGCCCAGACGAGCATCCAATTGCAGGGCGTGCCTGTGCCATGACACGAGGTTTCCTAACCGTGGAAGGAGCTGGCAATGCGACCGCATGATTTGTCACTGCCTAAGCAAGTTGGTTTCGATTAACTTACTAGTTAGTTTGTTAAGTTAACACCTGGATCTGACCAACTTTCGGACATCCGTGGATCCTACGGTGGACATCCTTGGGAGAGAAGACGGGATAGGCCGGCTGAAACCGTCGGTCCACCACTTGTTATCTCCTTTCTCTCCCAGGGACGTATTCTACCAAGTTTACTACTGTGGTACTTCACCTTTGACCCTTTCCCTTGCCTTTGAGATTCGACTTCGTTCCAGCCACGGCCAGACCAACAGAGACGCGACAGGGCCAAGCCCAAAGGCAGCGGGAATAATTTACATCATACGCGGGAATCGGGTCAGCGCACCACCGATCCTGCCTTCTAGACCTCTCCTTCCTGCCGGGTTGCAACTCCACTTGCTGCGGATTCTAAGACCAGGAGTTGTCCTGTGCGGTGGCGAGTGCCGTATGATTTGTTTGTTACGTATCTTACCTTGCATATCGGGTTTGTTACTGTACCCTGTACAGTCAGTGTGTATCTTGTGTATTATCTTGCTTACACTAGCCCAGAATAGTCCTAGTTACTATCGCAAGATAGACACTAAAATAGTCATCATCTCCTGGGAATTGTTTACCCCCACCTCTAGTCTGGTAGCTAAGTAGTAGTAGTGATTTCTTCTTCCTCCTCCTTCTCCTCCTCAATAGGCAGCGACCGTTTGTCACTTGACTACAAAGTAATTTCACCATCCACATACATGAATCTTAACACAGTAAATATTAAAGATTCTCCAAAAAATAAATAATAAATATTCAGCAATTAGTCCTACTTATCATTCAACCAAATCAATGGTGACTGCCTACGTATCAGGTACGACGACAGCTACACTGGGCCACGCAGTGCTGGCCCAGCCACAACCAATCAACGGTTCAGGATCTGCGGCCGTGGCCCTGTCTCAAACGCTGAATACCTGGCTCGGTTACAAAGTGGCTGAACCGGTAGATCCATTTTCCTTGGGTACGCTGTAATATCCAACATCGATGCCCACTTGGTTGCTCCATATCTACGGTCGGGGCGTCCTCACACAGCCAGTAACACTTCACACAGGAGCTTTTCCAAGTGCCCGTCCGCTGTGTCAGACAAAATGACGCAGGCAAGAAAATAGGCAGCTAAACCCCTCCTGGTTGGCTTCGCACCGGAATCCGATCCAAGTAAGCTACAGTAGGCAAGGAAGGAGAATAAGCAACTAAGCCAGAATGTGTATCTCTCTTTCTCTGGGATGGGAGGATCGCGGCCCCATGCAAAGGATAGATAGTGGTTTCAGACTAGGATTGCGTTGGTCCTGAGCTTAGAATTTACAGAGACACAGATACATACTTACATACACACACTCACAGTAGGCAGACTACATGCCACTGATCACAAAGATAGAGTTTGCCTCTTTTAATGAAATTGTTTCGTTTCCTTTGATCAAGTCACTTTAAAGGGCGCTCAGCACCTCTTAGATTCTAGAGTTTTGATTGCATGACTGACTGTCCGTCCTGTTCATTCTTCATGTGTTTATGTTTTATTTAATCACTCTCGCTATCTTCCACTCTTTCTGCCCTTTTCTCCCTCCCCCCTTAAGAGCCATTTTTCAGTGGGCTTCGTTGACCTTTGCAAATATTTTCTCTTCTCTTAACGTGGTGGCGCCATACCGTAAGCATACTGTAGGAGACTCCTAGCAGATCGGAATTTGTATTTTGTCCAGGTACGAATGTAGACCGATTTTTACCAAATACGTGATTCGGGACAGGAGTGTCAGCTTGCCCACTTGGGGAAAATACCACTGGCTGGGGGCGAGAGAGTGAAATAAAGATACTGCGACCAAGCTCCTCCTGGTGAAAAGTAAACACAGGGTCAGTATTCCCCGTGAGCGTTGTCATACACGTTGGCGGAAGTCTTTTTTAGAGTGCTTGGTGGCATTTGGCAGATCCCATCATCGAGATAGAGAAAGAAATGTTTGACTCCAGCCCCTCCAAAAAAGAAAGAGTGTGTATCCGGGTGTACCAAGCACAAAATCGGCTGGTAACAGGTAAAAGCGACGGGAGGAATACTCCGTACAGCGACGCGTATGGACCCGACGGTTGGTTAGCCCGCTAGACCCGATGCGGCCTGCGGCCCACTGCAAAGCGGGTAAGCCGGATTTTTATTTTTATTCTTTTTTCCTCTTGTTTTCTTTTTCCCCATACTTCATACATAATTAGTACCGTTACCTTCCTTTCCATTTCACCATGATATACCTCCTCTTTCTCTCGCTCTGCTGCTGCTCGCACCCACGGAGAACGTACTCCGAGTGATATTTTACTTACTGACCTGGCCCCAATAATTTAAAATTTCCAGGTGCAGGTTTCTAGAACGGTTACTGGCAGTGGCCACGCTGGTGTGGAACATCGGGACTAGGCCAGCCTGATTCCGTTTCGGTATTCGCATTTTACTCACTCACTCTTCCTTACCACTGCGGCCTCTCCCACTTGCAGGCTTCCCGCTGGCGTCGCCGTAGTCTAGTCCACCTCTCCTCATCCATTCCCATCCTCTCGGGCCTGCTCGACTCACCCCGAGAAGATTTGTCTTTCTCCAACCTCAATTGTGTCTCTCTTTCTCTGTTACCTCTCTTCTACCATAATCCCCCCCCTTTCCACTTCTCCTTCACCTGCGCCCTGAACGCAACACCACCCCTCGTTCTCGCCATTTACACACATCCCCTGGTCTTGGTTGGAGGGGATGATGCCGATTACCTTCTAATCCTATCGGCACTGTGTTGATCCCGTATTCCCACCAATGTCTGGTTCGGCGTTCCCTCGCAGTTGAAAACGCCCCTTTATTGAACCGATTCATTTTTTCATCGTCCCTAATACGACACTAAATTCGTCCATCTGAGATCTGGTACGTACTGATTCGGAGTCGAGCCTGCGAAGAGTTATCTGGGAGGTCCGTGGCTGATCGGCATCAGCTATCTTCGGTCTACCTTCACCTGCGGGACGTCTACCCGAATCTCCTGTCGTTATAGTACTCGCTTCGGGCACGGGCCTGACGGATCAATTGTTCGACTGGCGGGCCATAGCAGCGTTCTGGATATTCGCCATTCTGATACACTCGAAAAAGTCCTCAAACCGTCGGTGGGGAGCTCGGCCATCTATCAAGACACCTCCATAAAGTGGGAGCGTGGACCAATTGAATTCGGCATCAGAGCCACCTTATAATCACCGTTCGCTCGCACACAATCGTTGAAACGCCAGGAGCTCGTCAACGGATACGGTCGGAATTTTCGCCATGCGGGCCGACTTCCTTCTTCCACCATTGCTTGGTGTGATTGCCTTGCTTGCTTGGCCTGTGTCGGTCGCATCCTCTCTCACCTACTGTTCTTCGGTAAATACAGGCTCCTCGCAAGCAGCAAGTATGTGTTATTCGTGGCGTTGTCATGATCCGTTCACTAACCTCATGCAGACGAAAGCACCTACCAGTCCAATGGTCTTTGCGAGGACCACTGCAGCAACTATGCGTTTGGTATTCTTCAGGGATACGACTGCTGGTGCTCGAACATTGTTCCCAATGAAGCGACCAACGTGAACACTTCGCAGTGTAGCCAGGATTGTCCCGGTTACCCCGATGATAGCTGTGGAAGTACTTCAAAGGGCCTTTACGGTTACGTTGAGATCGTTGGACATCAGCCGTCCGGAACAGCAACTGTCTCTACGACATCGACATCGTCAACCTCGGTCAGTAGAGCCCTTTCCTACTCGTTCGGAGTCTTTGGGTCGTGATTTGCGCACTGCCGATGTCTCGACTCGCCAGGCATGCTAGCCTTCCATGGCTGAACGTTTCCCGTATGGTCCGTTGCTTTGCACAGCGAACGAGTTTGTTGACAGTGTTGCTATCAACTGTGCCATGGCTGCTTCGGTCGCTGAAGTGCGCAATGACCTGCCAGGTCTCAATGCTTATGATATTGAACAGGACTGACCTTTTCCAGACTTCTTCATCATCTGAAACTACTGCTGCTACGACGACGGGAGAATCTGTTGCAGTCACAACCGACTCTGGGGTGGTCAAAACGGTCACAATTCCCGCTGCCACAAAAGCAACTTCAACGTCTGCAGCGGACAACCTTTCATCCGCAAAGAGTAGCGACAACTCTGGTATGAGCTCAGGAACCATCGCTGGTGTTGTGGTAGGCTCTGTCGGTGGTGCCCTCGCCATCCTAGCCTTGATATTCGTGTTGTTCTTCGCGAAACGCAAATCGCGGTCGAACAGCCCAGATCCAAGTGTACAGTCCATCCTGCTGGATGGAAGACAAAGCAAAGGCTCACAGATGAGTTTTATGAAGGGCATGTTTTCCGACAATCATAGTCATACCTTGTCTGCCGGGTCCGCTGCCAGCCGCTTGCCAACGTTTACGGACAACCGCATGAAAACCGATACCGTTCTCTACGCGAATGGCCGCCGAGATAGCGATGTGTCACTCCAGGATAATGAAGATTATTCTCGGCCTGTGTTGCGGGTCAGTCCCCATGTTTTCCCTATCGTGATGTCTGATATTGGAGCGCTAACACGTGACGCAGCTCACGAACCCCGATTAACGGTTGGGTGTCGTAGAACCCTATCTCTTCGTGTTTTGCATTTACATCTCCTATGTATTTCGATTTGCGTGTTTCGGCGAAAACAGCGGTGTTATGATACCCATTTGTCACATAATCCTTGACTTCCTTTTCATTCGACTACAGGAGAGACGATGGACTCGACAGCCCCACCCCTCCGACAAAAACCCCCACCTCCGGTGTTTCGATCATCACGATGTCTACGCGTCATGCATCCTCACGGTGGTGCGTTGGGTAGAGGGGCGGGGAAGCTAAAAAGCATTTAAAACGGACCCTCATTCGCCTTTCGGAGGTGGAAAAACATAGCCGCCTGGCGACTACAACAAAACTTACTACGCAAAACCACGTCATCAGGCGCGGCTCTTCTCAGATTCCATCGATTCTTTCCCCTGATATTGTCGACCTCCGTGTATATCGAAGCACAGGGACCTGTGCTACAAGCTGAAGTACATACTCTAATGGATTAACCAGAATCCTTCCCCTCGCTCTTGTTTTCCTACTTCGAACCTCTTTGTCATCTAGCCCCTGTTTTTCTGTTTCATTTTCATTTCCATTTCCATTGTCTGTTTTTCTATTATTACAAGTGTCAGGGTTACATGGAGCGTCATTTGAGATTCGCATGAATGCATTGAAAGATTGGTCGGTGTGAGATATGTCGCTATCATTGGGTTCAACCTGTAATCTTACCACGATGGAGCGAAGTTGTTCTGATAGCGAAAGATGCCGTGCATCTATACTAATGATGTATTGCAATGGGCTTAATACCGGACCGAATACTAAAGGCATCGATCTGTTTCCATACATACTATTCCCTCCACCTGTCCCATGCCACTTCCACAAGGTTCTATGATCTAGCTATCCATGGTCCCTCCACCCCATCGTAGCGGGCCCCAGACCCAAACCCCAGCCCAGCCCAGCCCGTCAATCGAATCTCTAACAAACCGGTTTCTCACCGGTTCTTTCCAAGTCGCGCCGGGCCCAGAACATAAAGTGACAGCTAAACCTTACGACGCACGGATTACCCGCTCCCGCGCCCAGTTCGAGATCTATTCCAGTGCCAATCAAGTCTGCCTAAGCCACACGTCGTTTTTGCCACTTTCCACGATCAACCTACCTAACTACTCTTAGTCTATCTGTATGTACGGACCCACGGCTTGGAACTATCTACTCATGCTGTCCGGGTACCTGCATTGCCAATGAAGTTTTGCCACCTAGTAGTTGTTTCGAGTTTGGGGCTTGCGTGGAAATAGCTAGTTTCTGGTTCTTGAATACGTAGACAGGGATGGGGCGTGCTTCGTGTGCTGGTTTTTACCAATGAGTTGTGCGTGTGTAAATGAATCTGTGAAATGAATCTGTGGTCATGGACGTCTGGATGTGAGTATTGTCGGTGGTTCTTGTGATATTGATTTTGTATGAGGAGGGACTATGATTAACTTTGCTTGGTTTCACGACAGGTCTGATACATCTAGGGCGTGCTCTTCTGATAATGCTTTACCATCCCGGCATGTAGTTATCTGCAGACAATGACCTAGCCAGAAAAACTGCCACAGGTAATCAATCTTGGATCTCAGCTGCTCAAAATTGATAGATCTTTGCCGACTGTGTGTGAGGGTCGGACAAGTATGGACCAATATCTGCACAACACTGCCAGACTATGTCCTTTTCTCGGGAATATAACCGCCAAGCTTCCCAAAGAGGCTTAATCAGAGGCATCTTATGTTGAGCAACGTCTTTGGAGATCTCTTGTGGCAGTCTGGGCAAGATTATCGACATACTAGCCCGAGATATCAACTCCGGGGAAGAGCCCCAATCACGGTCGAGTCACTTGCCAGGATCCCAGCATGGCTGATCCGTTTCGGATTTGTGCAGAGACAGGTCAAGCCCGGTGCGTTGCCGCGACGAATCCCATGCATTACACGGTGGTGAAGTGATGCAAGATGCAAGCAGGAAGTATGGGAAACAACCTGGCGGCACATGACTAACCCCGCTGCGGGATAGTTTTGCCATTCCAGGCAATCCAACTCTCGCCTCTCAACGCTGCCTCTTTCCCTCTTCCGTCAGCTGGACCCAGCATCCTGCTATTCCTCGGTGTGTTGCGTATCTTGCCTGCTTAGGCCGATCATTATGATGTCGTGGGCCTATTTCTATCCTGTCGCAAGCCACAGACCCCCTCAAACCCCTACCCCCTCACCTGGTGCAAGGAACTCGCTTCCGGCGGTTATCTGTATACCTAATGATTACCACAGGGCGGAGAGATATAGGTGGTACATATAATTCAAGCTGACGAACCAAACGTTGTTGGTTACATTGCAGCGGATGTACTCATCCCTTGTAGTGTTCTGGGTCGGTCTCGTTGTGTCCCCAACGTTATCTCGAGTACGCACCAGATGGACGACGGTGGGACATGACATTGCTATAGGCGCGTCTTAAAAACCCTCGGCGCATCGTCCCAATGGACGAGCAGTGGGAGCTGGCGAATCAGCCGCGTCTCTCAGCTAAAAAGGTTGCGCCGATCCGTCATGAGTCTGCGCCTGAGCCTGTTATCGTGTCGTGTTGACCGCTGGCCATGGAAGAGAAGCATGTCGGTTATCAAAGCTTCTGCGTCGTATCTGACTGATACTGTCCTTATCTGTTTTATCTGCATTGCCGCCCCAAACAGAGTAAATTCTGTCGAGGGATGCCACCTTTATGCAGCAGGATATCCGATTTATCAGCTGGGATTTCCCCAGAAATCTGGGGCAGGCTGAGCTTTCCTAGTATGGCTGCCTGTCAGTGCTATGGGAACCGCATCCGACTTCCATTCACGTAACGCCTCCACTTTGTCAGGTGCGGTATATTTGCTCTTGTTTCCCTCTGGCGTTTCTGTCGGCGTCCCGATCGCTACAACCCTGCGGCTACGGTCTCTTCTCGTCTCATTGTCTTTTTGGGCGTTGTGGGACAGCAGGTATCCAATATGGACGTACTGAACAACCAGGGTAACCTATGGCTGGTCGGCCTTGCCATGCTCTCACTCGCTGGGTTCTTCCTAGTTACCGGGAGATTGCAGGGTAGCGGTCTCTTAGGTTGCCTTCGCAACAACAGGTTCTCTAAACATGGTTGGCAGCCATGGGCAGCAGCGGCTGAGGAGAAGGAACTCTCTGGACCGTCTTCTGCACCTTATGTGAACGTCTTCCCACCACAACGTCGTCATGTCCTCGATTCGTCCAAGGTTGCAATTTCATGTGAAAGTGTCGACGAGGAAGAAGTTGCAAACTACCCACTGCCTATGACTTCGAACTACCAGACATGCACGGACAAGAGCTATACTCCAACTGGATTCTCGGTGGCAGAGGTGAAGGCACTGGGTGATTTCCCTGACTATGCTGAACTCAGTGGTGTGCCCTTGCCGGAGCCGTACTATGAGTTCGACATTGACAAGGCGTTGCCACGACCTTATCGCCCGTTCCGGTGGTCCTACCATCAGACAATGTGTACGTTATTCCATTTTTATACTTGGTTTGCTCAAATAACACCAGCTAACCACTTGCAACGCGATAGCCCTTACGAAGTTAGAGACCGATTGGTGGATCGAACTCGAGAAAACCTACAAAGAGCGAGTCAAACAGCGCAAGGAGTTGTACGCCAAACATGGTAGCTCCGTGCTTGGTTATCTTCCTGGCTCTGAACTAGCTTGCAAGGAGCTCATGGAAATGGTATTGCAGTTTATCTGTGCCCGCTACCCGCAGTACTTTGCCGTTGAAAACAATCGGATTCTGCACAATCGGATCCTAGGAACGACAGAGGATATCAAGTCCAAGCATCCCCTCGAGATTCTCATCAATAATGTGCCAGAGGATTTTGGGATCATGATGCGCGATGAGAAGACGGGATTCTACTTCCTACGCGCAGGCGTCATCTGTTCGTCTTTGGGATGGAATGTTGGAACCAAAATTGGCCTTCAGCTGCATCAGATCCACGAGGACATTCCGGACTACAAAGAGAAGATGCAATTTTCAATGGATCGGTAAGTTCATTCGGCCATAGATATGGACAAGAGGGATGATCTGATAAGGAAATGCCTAGATTTTTTACCAAGATGCCTGCCGACAAGCCCATTCAGAGAGGATCTTGGGGACTCGAGGTCGGCCAGCCTTTGTACATGCCTAAAGGGGACCCTCACGAGACACTGCGCCTTTCCCAGGACCCGAACCTCCAGCTGGACAACTGTCACTTGCGTGTCGACTGGCAGACTCTCCGTCGTCTCCCTCTTTCCGCTGCCATTGTTTTCAACTTCAAGGCCCTTTTCACCCCGGTGTCAGAATTCCAGGACGAGCCAGGCGTGCCTGCATTGACGGTTAAAATCCTGAAGGAGGGTAAAAAGAACTTGATGGATTACAAAGGCACCTGGCACGTGGAGCACGTCGTAATCCCGAAGCTCGAACAGTGGGCCAAGGAGCAGGAAGAGAAGGGACTGGTCCCCAAGAATTGGCAGGTGTCAACCTTGGATGACAGTCCTTGGTACCAGGGTTGGCAGGAGAAATGGCATCGCCAGCAGGGATTCTAATCCTTACGTATGTAAACCAGATGGGTGGATGGGATTTGCATATATGGGAGGCTGTTTCATTCCTTCTATTGCCGACTATGCCATGCTTTGTGTTTTAATGGAGGCTATCTCAGCACATTCCAAAACTGAGCAATCTACTCGATAGTATCCCACGAGGACCGAGTTTGACCAGGCGCGTACATCCGTAGCCGCAGCAGTAGCCTGTCGCTTCACGTATCGTTTCACCGAACGTAGGTGTCGCCGGAGCGGGTCTCCGCACGGCCGCACAGCAGCAGCTAGAGTAGGCGCTGAACGGCGCAACCGGTGGACTACCACACGGATCTGATAGCCATCAGCCGAACACCGTCTAGCCGACAGCCCCAGGGATCCAGGCTTTTATGCAGCATCCCGTGAGCGTACTCGGGCCAATAGCCCAGAAAAGAGGTCAAAAAAAAATCAACAGACACCAAGCCGGACACCTCAATCATCACCCTGCCTCTCCCCCTCCTCACTCCCCTCATCATCACGACCACCATCCTCATCCTCATCCTCATCCTCCCGATCACTCCTCTCCATCTCCTCCAACTCATCCTGCAACGGACTAACCCTAACCTCCAACAAATCCAAATCCTCCAAAACCTGCCTAGCAGGCAACTTCCACAAACTCGTACCACAAACTCTCTCCTTCGTCAACAACTCATCCACAAACTGATCCATATACGTCAACGTAAACGAATCGCGCACCCGTCTCTTCAACTTCCGATAATCCAACAGCAACGGTTCCAACGTCTTATACACCTCCACCGGCTCGAACGTCAATCGGACGTAGAACGCCGCGAGCGCGCGCAGGTATTTGAAGTCGCCGCGCGCTTTGACTACCCCGTTGCCCTCCTCGTAGGATTCATCATTGTTGTCGTCGTTCGCAGGATCGCTGAAATTCAAATACTCGAGGATAATGTCCCGTTCTGGGTTGAGTTGGAGGAGCTTGAATGCGAGACAGAGGAATGGCGACGGCTTTTCGGATACGCCGTATACGCCCCCGATGCAGGTCAGTTCCACGGCCCGGTCGCAGAGTGTGGCGGCGTTGAGCCCGAAACATTGCTCTTTCCAGTAGTAGGAGTCTGTGATCCGGTCTCGAACGGCTTTTTCGAAGAGCGTCGCTGGGTTCACGCCGCGTACTAGGGGGCCGCTGTAGCCCCGGTTGTCGAGGAAGGTGCTGGCGTCGGCGCGGTGGGAGGTCATTGTTCGTTTCTTTTTCTTATTCTTTTCGGTCGGATGGGGTGGGAGAGGGTAGGGAGGACGTGAAGGTAATTGAATGAATGGATAGGTATGTAGGTAGACTGGGGTAAAGCTAGCTATCATCTATCTGTGGTGGAGATGGTGGATGGGATTGTTTTTCTGCCGGTTGGTTTGGTGGTACCGCCTTGGGGTGGTGGGCGGTGTGGGTTGTATACTTATTCACTATGTTAACATCACAATGAAGATGCGATTGACAGAGAGGATCTACCTCAAGTTATTGCATATATATGCCAGAGATATATCATATAGATAACTTAATTTTCAAACCATGGATCGTTCAAGATTTCCTCCACCGAAGCACGAGCACCTGGTTCAAAGCGTAGCAACTTCCGAATAATCCTCCCCAGCTCCACAATATCATCTCTCGTCATGTCCTCTTTGCGCTCACCATCAAAGTACATCTCCTCCAACCACTCTTGCAATCCAGGGCCCCCGGCTTCAGTGGCATTCTCACCACGCATGGACTCCCATAAAGGTGCCCATCTGTCAGGCAATGCTTCGCCCCCCATTTCTTGCATTTGCTCAACGAGAATCTTGGGAGTGATCAAGAAGCTGTCAAATGGAGGTTGACCGACAAATAACTCGAATAACTATTATACCAGTCAGTCACGACATAATAATTAGTGGTGTGTAGGGCTGCGGTATACCATACAGCCTAAACTCCACAAATCCACACGATAATCCAGACGATCTTTGAATATCACTTCAGGTGCCCGAACTACCAATGGAGTGTGGAGTGTCTTGGGTGCATCTTTCCGTGGGAACGATTCACCAAAGTCGACTAGCTTGATGGTATCTGATAAAGGCCATGATCGTGAGTGTAGACTCGCAGGTCTAACAATATACTCCGGTATACCATGCCCCAGTCTTCCACCATCGTTGCAGTGGACGTATCTGACATCTGGTTTTCCTAGTAGATTGATGAATTCATCTTCCGGGATATTAGCCATAGGATATATAGCGAAGGCCAGATTGCGGATATGGAAATCTATACAATGTTAGCAAGAGAAGTTAAACATGGAGCGAAAAGTCGACCTCCATGCGCAATCTCCCTACGATGCAATGCATCCAGTCCCATCAAAGCCTGCCTCGCAACACCCTTAGCCAAACTTCCAGGGAGTCTTCCATCTGCAAACCGCCCCTCCACCAAATCAGACACACTTGGACCTAGCATCTCGAGAACCAAACAGGGATGTATCCCATTAGGTCCCTCTACATCGAAGTGATCGAGCAGGCGCATGATGTGTTGAGTGTCGTTTAAACTCTTCAAAATATTCATCTCTCGATGTCCTATATTACCATGATAGTTCTCCGATACGCAGATCTTAATAGCGACATACCTCCCTTCTCTGAAACACTTATCTATTAGCGGTTGTTCGATAGTAGGTAACTTTTAATGTCAGGATAATGGAACTGAAATATGTATGTACTGTTCATCTCTAGCAGCCCAGACGGTGGAGTATCCGCCCCATCCTAACTTATGCAGGATTTTGTATCTTCCTTGATGGAGGAGGCTTCCCAGTGTTATTGGGTGGTAGCCGCCGGTTGTGTAGCGGTGGAGGGGCTCCGCGTTGACGGGGGAGGAGTATTGGGGTTCATGGGGTGGTTTGGGTATTTGGGGGAGGGTTGAGTAGGGGGTGGAGGTGTGTTTTGATGGTCTAGAGGGTGTTGGTGATAACGAAGGAATTGTATGTATCCTTGTGAATGATGAGGATATTCTCACGCGCATATTAAGTTATTGTTCCTACATGTTATTATCTATCTACTCCGGAGTAGAGGGTCATGATGGAGTGACCTGCCAAGAAGCAGCTTATCGATAGTCGCACGGCCAACGGGCCACAATCAACAGGCTGAGACATGGTGTGGCCTTGGCACCGCCAGGCGTGAATGTTTGTGATGATCATCTGCCTGTGTCAGACTAGAAACTCATGCTTCTATCAAATATCATGATCGCTGGAATTCTCATCCGGTTCAAATTGAAAATTACTCCTCGTATACTTGCTGTATAGGCCGGGCTCTCTAAAGCAGTTACTAGTGCATATCAAAACAGTGCTGCCTACAATCCAGTCTCCACAGGCTACGTACGACGGGTATACACAGAACACGTACGTACTAGGCGATTAATTTGGGGGACGCGCAGACAGTCATGGTGCTTCTTACTTCGTCGACGGTCTCGGTCATTATATCCACAGCTGTCATTTGTACCTTTACTTTTCTGCTCTTCCTTTCGGGGTATGTCCTGCAACAGCAGTCTGTCCGAAGCATTCAGCATGCCATCCGACCGCCTCCTCCGCCACCACCCCCGGCGGCGGTCCCGGTGGGAGCATACCAAGGGGCCGGGCAAGAGGTTTTCTCCGATAGTGTCGCCGATAAACAGCACGAGAGGGATGATGCTGGTTCCGCACAAGCAACAACGGGCAACTTTGCATACCTCCAGCTGCTCTCCACCCCCGATCCGTCGGACATCTGCTCCGCCATTCTCTTCTTTAAACACTTAGCGACCAATGGTACTGCAGTTCAGGATAGGCTGTTCATGTATCCGCGTGAGTGGGACCTGATGCCCACTAAGGAGCTCACCGAACCGGTCGCCACGGCCCTTTCTTTGCTAAGAACGGCAAGCCTGGAGTACGGTATCTGGCTTCTGCCCATTGATATGACGGTAGCCACTTCTGAAGGCTACAAGCCTACCGATACAAAGCTGCTGCGGCTGGGACAGATCCAGTTTATGCAATATGACAGTGTCCTCTATGTGCAAACGCCTGGTTTGTTGCTCGACACGGCCAAATTGGATGCTATGCTTCTCTCCCGACCGCTGCCATTGCGACATGACAAGAACAGAATCGAGTCGTTCAACAATGAAGCCTGGCTGCCTATGCCCTTGAGAGCAGAGAGAGACTCGGCTCTGCCTCCCGTATACCTGATTACGGTGAACAGCGTGGAAAACGGCCACATTGAAGCTCGTGGCCATGTTCCAAACACAGATATTCCGGGATTTAGTAATCTGGTCACGGGGCCTGATGGCGTAATGTCGCCCAACGAAGATGAGTCCAATCCTGATGAGCAACCAGGCTATGTGTACTTTGAGCAGGACGACGATGGTCATGTCAAATGGGCCCATAATCCGCTATTCGGATCTTGGCGGGTTGGGCAACATGAGGTCTGCGAAGGTCTCGACCTTGATGATGCAGTCCACGATGGATATGATTTGTGAATTTTCTTTCTTCTTTGCTTTTGTAAATTGGCTGGTTCCTATGGCGTTTGTTGGCTTCATTTCAAGTGAATGTATTGATGGCTCAAAAGAAAGCGAGTCACTGGCATTCCAGGTTCCCATGGGAGTTGAGGTATATATATCGGGAACATTGGTGGTTTTCGTGTCCATATTTATGTGTGCCCCTGAGGCATGCGGCGATACTTTATGCAGTCATGTGTATATGAATCATGTATTATGCCAAAATACTATCGTATATCGAAATCAGGTTGTCTAGTATCAGCGACTGCATTCATGTCATTCACATTAGTCATTCATGCATTTTCCGTGGCAGAGGCGATGTCTGAGTCATCGCTTTCATCTCATGTTCGAGTTTAAGAAGAACTCCGGTTCTACTGCATACCCAAAGGGTGCAACTGACGCCTAAACACAACCATTAGTGCCCACATACTTTCAAGGTCACAGATGATATGGCAAACTTACTCTTCCGCAAGGAGCTGGCAGACCTTTAACCAGGCACCCCAATCTCATAGCCTAGCAAGACCTCCGTCGTATTACCTTCCCAGCCTCTGTTACCACTTGTTGAGACCATGAAGCGACACGCCTGGTCAATGTATAGCTGGGATACAGTTCCGGTACGATGTCCTGGGATAATCAAGAAGGGCACTGTGGAGTGACGAGTCACTTGTTCATGTTTGAGGTCGTACAATCGAAGAATGTCATGCGATGCGCTATGAAGTGACGGTCAGCCAGCCACGTCAATGAAATTAGAGCCTGAGTGACGACGAAGATACGTACCAAACGATATGTCTGCCGTTAGGCATGGCCTTGAGTGCCGTGACCGGTCCACTACCCTGAGGGAATTTGAAGGTCCGCTCAGCATTCCGAAGGCCCTTATGAAGGCTGTACTCCTCAACAGTTCCATTACGACGGCCTGCATAGATATAGTTGCCGTCTGGGGACCAGCATGCATTCATGCACCAAGGAGGGCAGTTTTGAGAAGTGATGCGAGCAACGGCATCCGGTTCTCTTCTATCCCACACTCGGATAGTGCCATCAATGGACGCAGCCAGGAAAAGATTATCCGTATTAGCACCTGTTTCTGCTGGCGCAGGAAGAGCACTCTCTTGAGTGTAGCTTGGTGGTTCCAGCTCTTCGGCATGTGGTAGTCCATTGACTATCGGCTGAGAGGAGCCATTAGGCATCTCCGCCTGGCCAGAACTAGGGGGTTGAGTGACGGCATTGTTATTGGCACTTGCAGCTTCAGCACCTGCCGGGGCCGGGGCCGAATCCGGAGCCGGAGCAGCAGGAGCCTCTGCAACGCCGTTCTGACTCGGTTCCGGTTCTCCAGGGGCGTCGGCATCTGGCAGCACTCCATTAGTAAGGGCTTTACCAAACTCATCATCCTCGTCAATGCCGAATGCATTTCCAGATGCGCCGGCCTCGTCTCCTCCGTTCCCGTTCTCGTCGCCGAATAGCGAGTCGGCACCGCCGAAGAGTGAATCAGCCGGAGAGCCCGCCTGCGGGTTTGAGCCAGTGCCGTTTTCACCGTCGTTCGACGTATCCATGAAGTTGAGGCTACCATTCTCAGGAGCCTGATAATTGGACGAGTATGTGCCATTTGTTTGTTGAATCTCGGTTGTGTCTCTGGGAACTGGCAGACTGGATTCTGGCCGTATCTCGACAGCGGAAATCTGCCCGGCGCTAGACCCGAATGCGCGTCGGGTTTGCCCTGTGTTAAGGTCCCAATCAAATACTCGCTTGTCCCAGCTGCCAGATAGTAGAGACTTTTCATCTGAAGTCAAGCTCAGTACAGAGACTGCGGAAGTATGCTGCTGCAGAAGAGCGATCTCTTTTCCTTCATCATGACGGACTGATTGCAGTCGGATGCTACCGGACTCCAAGCCAGACAACAACCATAGACCTTCACTATGGCTGGCCAGCGAGTACACTGGCGATATTGTGTTCCCGTCCATGTTTTCCCAGTACGTCATCAGTACACCCGCCTTGATGACACTGTCGACGAAAGGATGCCTTTGCGCCACAGTGAGCATCAGCTTGCTGTTGACAGAATCCACCCAATTGAACTTCCGAACGTATCCATCTGAGCCGCCGCTGAATACCCATCTCATATCAGCGGTCGCAGTTACCGCATTGATCGAAGTACTGTGAGGGGCGGCCGTAGTTGGGACTATGTCGAACGTAGGCGCTGTCAGGCACTTTTCCCGCACGCTCGGATGGAAAGCAGATCGTGGATCAGAAACCGAATTCGTAGCAGTTGTATTGGACATTTCGACATCCGCGTTTGGTTGCGTCGCTACCCCAGCGCTTTCGGATGCATGACTAGCATTGGACTGACTTTCCGCATCTTGGTCGGCGTCCGCGTCGGGATCAGGTTCGTTGTCATTGCCTCCATCATCTGCATCCCGAAGTGTATCCTCCATTTCATTGTCCGAACTTCCGTCTTGAGAGCCTGGGTGTGCGGAGAACTTATCAGTGTTGCCCAGATGAAGCGAAGGAAGTCACAAAGCTTACCTGCAAGGTCGCGATCGTCGTCATCTTCGATCGAAGCCATTGTTCTGTAAGACGACTTGGCTTCTCGCCAATTTGGATAAGTGAGTGGAAATTGCAGGGAATAGAGAGGCGTGTGTACCGACTCCCCTGTGACCGCGTGGTGGAGATCGGGGTCCTTTCACAGGCAAGGCGCAACAATTTCAATGAATGCAAAGCAACCCCGCAGACTAAGGGTGCATAGCTTGGCTTCGCACACGTTATCGTGCTGGATGTAATCGCGCACACGTGAGGATGCCTTCACCGAACAAGAGGTTCACAGAACAATGCAGAGCACGACATGAGCTATCACTGGATTCTGGGGTAAGTTGATCCTTTGCTGCCCGCTTATGGCTTTCCCCGATTCGGTCACGTTTCGCGGTAATGTTTATGCCTCAGGCATTAACACTCTGTATCCGGTTAGCGCAGATTGGTGCATCTATCAAGGCTCCAGCATCACTTTTAAACTTGGGAATGATTCTTCAGACACAAAGTGATGCAACTTCTGGAGGCATGTATCTCTTGATTTGCTTCGCACAAGCGCTATGTGAGCACATGTCACAAATATCTTGAAAATTGGTGCGTTGGAAAGCGGTATCATCCTACTACAACTTCCATTTGGGTATCGTCATGAAAGGTAGTACTAATCAGAGTCCAGAAGCCCATAGAAATCAGCTTTAATCCGGCTTGTGCCTAACTTATTCATAGTGAAAGTAATTAGCGGATTTCCAAAGCTTCCAAAGTTTGCCTTATAACCGTATGCCCGAGATGACAGTTCACATACCATGCTTCTCCTTTCGCGCGCAATAGAAGCCGAATTACAGGGCCGACGAAAGTAGAAAGGAGATAAAGTCTTTCCTACGAAATCATGCTTGCTGGAGTTACGGTGGCCGGATTAACAAGATAGTCCGGCCTACAAACAGAGAAGTACCTACAATTCCTCAACCTATAGCTAGATGGCTAATGTTACACCACGGCCACACGTAAACTTTACGATCACTAGACACACCTGAGAACCTAATTTTACTCCCAGCTTATGTTTAGACATAGTTAAGTTGAGGAGTTGAAGAAAGTGGCAGCTGAGCACAAGCAAACGGCGATTGAAGAAGCGAGTGAAGTGCATCTGAAAGGTGGTATCAGCCAAGTGTTATTCAAGTGAATACTAAGTAAAGAGCAGATAAGTAGGCACCGTACGTACTGTATACATGGTGAAAAGTATAGATACTGTAGGACTTGCAGTATAAATTACACAGTATGTTCCTTCCTACTTCTCACTTTCCCCCTCCAGTTCCTCATCGCTTCAAGATCTCTCCACAAGTCCTTCTTTCCATACAAAGCAGCTCTCCAACACTTTACTATTCTTCTGGTTTCAATCTCTTTACCTTCTATATTAAGTTCTTCACTATAGCCATTTGCACAACCAAGGCTTTGATATTTACTCGTTGAAATATTTCTGAACTCTCCAAGCCCCGTCAATATGGACTCAGGGGATTACCATCAGCCCGGGATTCCTCGCTCAGATCCCCGGCTGTCAGTGCGAGATATGGACACCCATCTGCTGGTCAATAAAGACATCAGAGAGTACCTTGCCCAGCCATCTATTGACTTTGCTGAGGAATGGCTAAAGAAGCCGGACATTCCATCGTCAGATGAGATATTGGGCAACTTTGGTTTTGCAGAGAATGAGTATGTGGAATTGACTCCAAATAAAATCACGGGTCCTTGGAACTCGACCGATGAGTATCTCAAAGCACACTATGAGCTCCTTCGAGAAGATGCAATTGCTCCTCTCAGAGACGCCGTTGCTTACGTCAGAGATGACCCCCAGATGACTGACTCCAAGCTTGTGTCCATCTATGATAAGGTAAATGATATAACACGCGAATCTTCTTCGATTTACTGACAGTATGAAATTGCTCCAGGTTTACTTCACCGGTATCACATTCGCGCAAAGAGGTCTAGGAATTAGGATTCGGTTCTCCACTCGCCGAGCGGAGAAAAATATCGCGTGGGAATATTCTAAGCGTCTTGTCAGCGGCTCTATAGTTGCGCTTAGTCCAGCAGACGACGCATTTCAGCAGAAGTGCATCGTTGCCATTGTTGCTGCCAGGCCACTTGAAGGCGTTCAAAAGCATCCTCCGGAGATTGATATCTTCCTTGCTAGGCCCGAAGATTTTGAATTCGACCCTCAGAAGGAATGGATCATGGTAGAAGCCAAGGATGGCTACTATGAGTCTGTGAGGCACACGATGGCAGCACTCCAGAAGTTGAAACAAGAAAAGTGAGTAGAGCTTATTGCAACGTTGCACAAAGTTCTTCGTTTCAGTGATTAGATTCTGATTTATAACATAGATTTCCTCTTTCTGAGCACATTTGCCTGCTTGATCCTAATGTCAGAGCCCCGGACTATGTGAAACAGGATCCTATCCTTGACATACAGTCCGTAGCCAGCGAGACTGCAGAAGCTGCCGAGGGACACAGAGTTGACATCCTAAAAAGTTGGCCTCGAGAACCAAGCCAGGCCATGGATACTACACAATGGCAAGCATTACACGAAATGCTTACGAAGAGGCTCTCGCTCATACAAGGCCCTCCTGGCACAGGGAAGACTTATGTGTCTGTTATTGCGCTGAGGATCCTACTTTCAAACCTGAAGCACGGGGACTCTCCTATAATCCTAGCCTCCCAGACAAACCATGCGTTGGACCAACTTCTGAGGCTCATCGCCACCTTTGAAACAAGCTATATCCGGGTCGGTTCACGGAGCAACGACCCCGAGATAAAACGAAGGACTCTCTACTGTGTCAGGCAAAATGAACCCGCGGTCACGGTACATGGAAGCGTGCTAGGAGCGGCCAGAAAGGAGCAGACAGTCCTGACCCAAACCATTGCCAAAATTTTGCAGCCTTTCAAAGCCGAAAATACCAACGCGCCCCTTCCTGCTTCTCTGTTTGTTGAGTATGGCCTCTTGACGGAGACGCAGCTCGACAACTTAAAGAAAGGTGCAGAAGGCTGGACTCGTCCCACTGATAGTGAAGATACCGACCCGCTGGTAGTCTGGTTAGGTGACAAGTTGGTACCATTCGAAGTGGGGTATGAAAGAGAGAGTTTCGGATTCGAGGAGGATGAGGTAGACCTCGAGTACGAACAACTAAAGGAATTGGAGGCCGAGCAGGGCATTGAAGAGGATGATTACGAGATCCTCAAAGGACAATTCATCAATCTTCAGGATGGCGTTTGTGGCTGCAAAATCTCGTGCTCCGAGACTTCTGCTATCGAGAACCTGAAGCAGAAGGATCTATGGAAGGTGAGAGAAGAGGCTCGGGGGGCAATTTATGATGTCCTCCGGAAACAATTGAAGACCAAGATGACAGAGAGTCTTCGGCAACAGGTACTACTCTATTCGAAGAACTGTGAGAATCTCCTCATTGGAAAATGGGAACGAGATTACCACGTTCTTCGGACGGCGAAAGTGATTGGGATGACAGCCACGGGTCTGAGTAAATACCGGGGGCTGATCTCCAGCCTCAGACCGAAGGTCGTCTTGATCGAAGAAGCCGCCGAGGCTATTGAGGCGCCAATTGTTGCTGCGTGCTTTGACTCACTCCAGCACATGATACTCGTGGGTGACCACCAGCAGCTCCGAGGGCACTGCACTGTTCAGGAGCTCGGGAGCGAGCCCTACAATCTGGGAGTCTCCATGTTTGAGCGACTGGTCAAGAACGGAATGAAGTACGTCATGCTGAACAGGCAAAGAAGAATGGCACCGGAGATCCGTCAACTCTTGGAGCCTATATACGGCGAACTGAATGATCATGAATCAGTACGCAAACGACCTGGAGTGAGAGGAATGGGGATCATTCGCTCCTACTTTTTCACTCATATGTGGCCTGAGAGCAGAGATAGCCTTGCGTCCAAATACAACGACATGGAGGCCCAGATGATCGCAGAATTTGTTGTCTACCTAGTACAGAATGGCAACACTGTGAAAGATATAACCATTCTGACCTTCTACAATGGCCAGAGGAAAAAGCTCTTGACCGTTTTGAGACACCATCCGTACCTTCAAGGCCAGTACATGAGGGTGGTAACCGTTGACTCATACCAGGGAGAAGAAAACGAGATCGTAATCCTTTCACTCGTTCGGAGCGGCGAGAATGACATTGGGTTCCTGTCGATTGCAAATAGGGTCTGTGTTGCACTGTCGCGTGCAAGACGCGGATTTTATATGTTCGGCAACGCGAATTCGTTGGCAAAACATAATCAACTCTGGCGGGGTGTACTGACGTTGATGGCCAACAACAAACCACCACGGCGTCTGGGAACACAGCTGCCCGTCACATGTGTAAAACACAAGCGGACAACTTTTATACAAGGTTTGGGAAATCCTTCGTTGAGATCATGGTACATTTCGAATGTTTAGCTAACACCTGACACCCAGGGCTTTCCGACTGGAACAAGATAAACGGCGGATGTGATTGCCATTGTGATGGAACGTTGGATTGCGGCCATCCCTGTCCCATCAAATGCCACAGGTAGGCGCAATAACTCTAGTCTAAAGGAGCGGGACGAAGCTAACATAGTCGCAACAACACAGCTTTTCTCATGAACAGGTAGAGTGCAATGACATCTGCAACAAACGGATGGCTTGCAAGCACGTCTGCACTAAACCCTGTGTAATAAGCCATATCTGCAACTGCACATGCGAGGTGGCTTCACAACTTGATAATTTACGTCTCCATCATGAGTCCCAGGGCTCCACCGCCCCGTTGGAGGGACCAAGTTCCTATCCCGAAGCGGTCAGACATTACCAGGCGTTTGCAAGTGGAGGTGCGAAGGAGCACGACGCGCTTTTGCTGAAGAAGGCTACCGAGACCGCCGCGGCAGCGCGGCCCACACCAGGAACAGAGGAGGATGAAGATCTTCTTCTCTCCGAGACGGAAGTGGCAAGCAGCCCTCAGGAACGCGACACCGCGGTTCCCTTGTCGGAAGAAAATCTCATGGAGATCTGACGGCCCACTGGAAGGGAATCCGAGGGCATGGGCTGGAAAAACTTAGAGTTTCATGAGCCCCAGCACCAAAAATAAGTAGATAGGGCTGCTACGTGGTGTGTGATATTTTAGTTTTCTAAGTCAATCAAGGAAGTCGGCGATGATGTCAAGGCTTGCTCCTGTATTCTGATTGGCCCGGAGGCTCTGGCGATAGTTCCTTCTAGTAAAGACGATGTTTAGTCCCCAAGTAGTACTTTCCTACCACGCCCGTTTCCCCCCCGCATTCCCAGTTACTCAGTTGGATTCTTCCGCCTTCTCGACTCTTCCTGGCTCTTCGTGTCTCGAGCAATCACGATGTCTCGTGTAGGTTCTACCGATCGAGTCAGATAGAGATGATACTGGAATGCACACGCGACCAAGCGGGGTCGTTTGTGTAACAACCCTGCAAGCGAGACCATCGCTGCACCATTGGTGTGGGCCAGCGGAAGTGCAAGATGTGGAAGTGATTCCTGAGGAAGCTCGGAAAACCCCTTGGGACTCTGGGAGAGGTGAGGATAAACTCGGAGACGGCCGGAACGTGGGGAGTGGACAGATGGGCGACCCGCTCAGGGAAAGACGGACTCGACTCGGTGACGCTGGAGTCGTTCGACGGTGGATTTACCGGCAGCAAGAAAAGGGAAGGAATCTTGGAAATGGAAAAGCCCCGGCGCGCTGGTGGCTGGTCCGACAACCCGCCAATCGCAAGCCGTGACGGGCCTTTCAGGCACTGCCCAGGCACCGCTGTGGTACTCCAGTAATCAAAGTAGTTAATAGTTAATTTGAGTATCTCTTACTACTAGTACTCCGTACTCCTCTTCCTTCTCGTTTATTATTCACCACCACCACAATCCCTACAGCTGAACAGCGGGAACTTCCCTTAACACTAGTGGCCGTCCATGATGCAACTGGCTTGCCTTTGCTCAGCTGGCATGCTTCCTCCTACCTGATTTCTAAATAAGATAAACATATATCACCAGGGTCTTCAACTTTAGCTTTGCCACCTACAGTTGCTACTACGGACTTACTACTATTACTACATAGTACTAGTACTAAGTCAGTAGTGCTCAGTACAACTAACTACCACCCACCATCTACCATCTTTTATCTACCATCCTTGACCCATTTTCTGTTTCACACGATTCCCCCTTCAGTCAGACAACATGGCTGAGTTCTTGCGATCCCAGATTTTGGGGACTACATTCGAAACCACCAACAGGTAAGTGATCACTTCGCTGTTAAGGTCGATTCGTAGCTACTAATCTCCGGCTCAGATATTCCGACTTGCAGCCTGTTGGACTTGGTGCCTTCGGGCTTGTTTGGTACGAGCTCACTTTCTTTTACCATGTACTCGCCATACCTGGATATACGGATCAAAATAGCTAACCACGTTGCGGCCACACTAGCTCGGCTTATGACATGATTACGCGCCAGCCAGTAGCTATCAAGAAGATGATGAAGCCGTTCTCCAACGCCACCCTCGCCAAACGGACCTACCGCGAAGTCAAGCTATTGAAACACCTGCGTCATGAAAATGTCTGTCTCCCTGCAGTTTATTCCTAATACCATGCGACTGCTGACCTTCAACAGCTCATTGGCCTAAGCGACATTTTCATCTCGCCATTAGAGGACGTGTATGTGGTTGCTAAAATGGATAAATTCCAGGGGATTGATTACAAAAGTACTGACGATAGGACGCAGTTATCTGGTGACGGACCTTTTGGGAACTGACCTCAACCGCCTCCTTACCTCGAAGCCTCTGGACGGCAAATTTGTTCAATATTTCACCTATCAGCTTTTGGTACGCTTGCAGAAACATTCCAGTCGACAGAAGCTTGCTAACGATCCCAGCGAGGCCTCAAATACATCCACTCCGCAGGCGTGATACACCGTGATCTTAAGCCGAGTAACATACTGATCAACGAGAATTGTGACTTGAAGATCTGTGATTTCGGTCTTGCGCGACTGCAGGAGCCTCAGATGACCGGATATGTCTCAACTAGATATTACAGGGCACCAGAAATCATGCTTACATGGCAAAAATACGGAATGCAGGTGGACATCTGGAGTGCTGGCTGCATTGTCGCAGAGATGCTTCGCGGAAAGCCATTGTTCCCAGGAAAGGATCATATCCACCAATTCTATCTGATTACGGATGCTCTGGGGAACCCGCCTGATGAGGTCATTGAGAGGATCTGTACAAAAGCCGTAAGAGCTCAGACAATTGTTGCTTTAGCTGGAAGTTGATTTATTATCTAGGCCCTTAATATTGTGAAGTCGCTGCCGAAGCGCCAGCCAGCTCCTTGGGCGACTTTGTTTCCAGACTCTGATGAAGACGGTACCTACCCCCTTCACTATTTAACATGTGCTTGAACGGTTTTTGTATGCTGACAGGATTTGTTCGCAGCTATTGACCTCCTTGCAAAGATGCTCATATTTGATCCCGACAAGCGGATCTCTGCTGCGAAAGCTTTGGAACATCCCTACTTGGGCGTATATCACGATCCCACTGATGAGCCGGTTGCTGAGCAAAAGTTTGATTGGTCTTTCAGTGAAGTAGCCCATTCAATCGATGAATGGAAAATCATGATGTGAGTCTCTTGCGATCCTTGGCCGGGTCCCGAACTGACCAGGATGCCAGATACACTGAAGTTGTAGACTTCCATGATCTTGGGCCTACCGGAGAACCAGCCATCACAGAGCCTTTCTTGCCTCCCGACCCGAGCCTCAGCCCTGAGGTCCTTGACCCGCTTGGCCAGATACAAACCCAAAGCATGGTCACCAAATCCGCGGACACTCTAGACCAGGATATTTTGCAGTACCTCCAGATTTAGACTGCGCCAGTTAAAGCTCACGAAGGAAGCGAGAGCCGCGAGCTCGGTGAACTAGTTCCGTTTGTCATCACGAGGGTGGCTGGCACTGACATCATGATGCGTCTATTTTGTCAACCCTTTCGTCAGATGAGGCTTTGAAGATCGGTCATTCGGCAATGGGGAAAGTTCTAATGCGTCCCTTGCCTAAAGCCTACCACGGGCACCACTAAACAGCGCAAGTTAGTGACTCAATCTTCTCCATTGGCCACAACCTTTTCCCTACCAACGTCTTTCTTTTATCCTCCCCGCCTTCGCATCGACTTCGAGACCCGAGTCTAGTCGCTTACGCTGAAGGCCAGGCATAACACTTTCATCCCACCCAACCATTAGTGCCCACAAAACAACACCACACTATTAGAGAATACCCATTTATCGAAGCCGGACCAAATACAATGAAAATACTACTTCCCGCTTTGGTAACCTTATTCCATGTTCACGCCTTCCCCCACTCACAGAAGCAAATAGTCGCGTCGAACACCACCTGGCAGATATCTCTATATCAAAACCGGCAATGCACCGGCGAAGAAACATCTTTCTCTGGAAACGGAACATTGCCCTGCCACGATTCAATCCTCAACGGCGGTTCCTTGGGCTACATAACAACGACAATGGGAAATGGCTCGAATTGTTCCGTGCAGGTTTTCAACGATACAACATGCAGTCAGACCATTGATGTTATGGGCTCAGGGATCTGTCAGACTCCGGTTCTGCGGGAGGACGTGCTGATTCGGGGGTTTTCTATTTCCTGTTAGTTATGACACATCTTGACTGGGTCAAGGCTTGAGGGTCTTGTTAATACTCTGTTTCTTTCTCTGCTTTTTTTTTCTTTCCTTCTATCGCATTTCATTATCTCCTTTCTCCTCATTTTGAATGCGATCTGTGTTAGCAAGCCACGGTTGTAACTTCCTCTTACTTTGACGAGTCCTATGATCAATGACAATCTACAAACGATCATACTAAATCTGTATGAACTACAAAAGCACAACCAAACCTATGATGCAGAGTTTCTTATTGCATATATTACATTTACTCTAGTAGATTTTATCATCAAGTAGAACCACTATTATCCGGACACGAAAACACCCCATCAATCTGCCCATCCCTATACGCATCCATAATCTGCACAATAACACCATACGTTCCACCCACCGTCATAAACGCGCCCAGGAGTATCAACAACACATGCAACAAATACACCACCCGCTTCACCACCCCTCCAGACTTCCAATACTCCCCATGACTATACAACCACAACCACCCCGGCAAACACAGCGCCAGCGGCGCAAACCCCAAGCTCCCCACTAGTGCCAACACATACGTGAAGATAGGAATCGCACACGCCAAGATAAATGCAATCGCAGCTAATCCTATCGTGCAGCTCAGCCACGTACCCCAGTGCACGACTGTGTTGGCTTGGAGGTGGCGCGAGTGGCGCAGGATGCGAACGAAGAGGTACTTTGCTGCTACGTGTACGTAGAGCGAGCCGCTGACGATCAGGCCTGGTAGGGCGATGCCGTAGGCGACGCGTTTGATGGTCGTGCCGGCGCTGCCGAGGGCTGGAGAGGCGATCCATTTTCCGCACCAGGCGTAGATTACTAGTGCGAAGGCGAGATAGGAGGATGTTACGAAGGACATGCACAGGTAGACCGCTTTCGGGTAGTCTTTGGGCTTGCGCATTTCGGAGATCACGGGCAGGAAGGCGGATGTTGCGGCGCTGGAGACGAATATCGTGGCCGAGGCGGTTATTCCTGCTGCGAAAGTCGGGGAGCCGATTGCGCGGTAGCCTAGGTCGTAGGGACCTGTTTGGGGGGCTATGGCTGGGCGGGAGCGGGTTGTTACCCCGATGCTTGGGGGTTGTTAGGCTTGTGGTGGTGGTGATGTTGGGGAAGGGGATAGGGACGTACACGACGATGAGGACTGCGGCTAGAATGCTAACGAAGCCCACCCAGGTGAGCCACCCGATGTGGGAGAATTTGCGCACGCTAGCAAAGCCCGCGATGATGATGGTGGAGATGAATGCGAACCACACCGTGCAGAGGGAATGAAGGGAAAGGGCGTTGAATGCGGCAGAGACGCCAATAATTCCTGATGCGGCGGTAATCACGTATGTCACGATGAACATGAAGCCGACCACCTCGCGGAGCATGGGGCCTCCTATGAGCTGGGCCATATCGGCCACGGAGTGACATTGTGGGTATAGAGTGCGAAAGTTGCCTAGGATTATGGCTCCGTAGGCATTGAGGACACACCATCCTACCAGATTGACGGCACCGGGGAAGGCCCCCAAATCATACATTACTGATGGGATGGAGAGGATGCCGGTTGCGAACAGCACTGGAGATGTCCGATGAGAAGAATGCAAGTTGTAGGGGACTAGTTGGGGACATACTCTTCAGGAAGATGGCTGATGCACGGATCCAGCTGACGGTGCGGAAATTGACCTTGCCATCTGCTTGCTTGAAGACTTCATGGCTATCATCGCCTGTTATGATGTCCGAGGAACTGGCGACTCTGATGTCGTCGCTGGCACTCGGGGCTGGAGCGACCTTGAGGTCCTTGGCCTCATTGATGTACGCCATGGTGGGTGTCCAGGTGAATGGAACGAGGAGTAACCAGAGTAACCTCTAAAGTCGGGACCCCTTACATTTTTATTGCTAGGCATTTAATGCACAGGGATCAGATCGCGGAACATTATCACCAGTAATATAATCGCTACTGATAGTATGACGGGCCGATGAGGTCGAGCTCAGTTGCTGGCCGATAAGGATTCCTACGGAGAATTATCTCCGTTGGAGTGCTATGTTGGAGTCTATCAGTTGGAGTAGACGGCATCGTGCATTATCGATGGCTGCGATACGAGGGGTATTTGGGGTAGGTGAACGATGCGATAAGGCTAGTGATTCAAATAATTTCGTCAGTTATCGAACGTGTAGTCCAAGTACGAACTAGACATGTCTGATGGGTTTTGGTGGGTTTGGCGGGTTGAAAATGGGGTGAAGAAACCCAATGAGATCCCTTAATCAGATAAGCTGGACCCTTAGCCTTTCAGGTCCTCAGGCCGCCCCGGACGGCTGCCTGGGAGGGGGATGTTGGAGTCACGGCAGTCGTTCCTGCCAAATGCAGTAATCGACTCCAACTGCTGGCGATAAGGCTTGGCACATGGCACATGCCAGGCCTTTTCTTCTTCGCTGTGGTCGATTTCAATACTCTTCTCTTTGTAGAATTGAACTTTGTGTCCAAATCTACTCACACATTATGTCGGTATTGTTCACTTCTATTTCGCCGTACGTACTGAGTCCTCTATCTATTATATCCCCGCTCTCTCTCTCCAGGAATTTGAACCTTACAGATCATCCACAGGGACAATCCGGTCAAGAGGGAGGATGCCGCCTCCCTTCTCCGCAATCTGGACCTCTCCATTGACCAAGAAGATGAGGAAGACTTTCATACCCTCTTGGCAGCCGTCCACGACTGCGCCGAAACCGTGGCGAACCTGCCAGACTATCAGCCAGCCCCCGATCTAGATAGATACCCTCGACAGAATGTTCACCGTCCATCCCCAGAGGAACAAGTATTCGGGCAGGCCTGGGCTCACAAGTTTCTGATCAAGGGCAATGCGGAGGGAGGACCTTTAGTGGGAAAGACCGTTAGCGTGAAGGATTGCATTGCCGTTGCAGGTGTACCACAGTTGCTTGGAAGTGATATCATTCCCTCTTGGACGCCAATTACGGATGCGACGGTTGTGACCCGAGTTCTCGATGCTGGCGCTGACATTCATGGTACTTCGACTTGCGAGAACTACTGCCATTCCACGGCGTCTTTCACGAGTGCTCAAGGAATCGTGGAGAACCCTTTCGCAACCGGATACTCGGCTGGCGGAAGCACCTCAGGAGGGGCTGCCTTGGTTGCAGCTGGGTTGGTTGACATTACGCTGGGCGGAGACCAGGGTGGGAGTATTCGGGTTCCCTCCGCATTTTGTGGCTGTAGGTGGCCTTGATGATTGTCTTCCGGAATCATAGCTAATCGTGTCAACTCAGGTGTCGGCTTGAAGCCTACGTATGGGCTGGTGCCTTTTACGGGTATTGCTAGCGGGGATGCTATTGATGACCACACGGGCCCGCTTGCTCGGAATGTTATCGACGTTGCCTCTTGCTTAGACGCTATTTCCGGCTATGATGGCATAGACGATCGATGCCTGGGGAGTCCTAAACACGGCTCTACCTCGTTCGCCAAGGCGCTTCAGGCTGAGGCTACAAGGCTCGATGGTTTCAAGATAGGAGTCCTAAAGGAAGGATTTGAGCACAGCACTGTGGACCCCGCGGTCAAAGAGTCAGTCATGGCGGCCATTCAGAAATTCACGGAGCTTGGCGCAACAGTCGAGGAAGTATCCCTTCCAGACCATTACCATGGGCCTGCTATCTGGACCATTCAGCAGCGTGTTTCAGGCTCTTTGACGCTGCTTGGACAGGCACATGGCAGAAGGGGGCTCTACATGACGGAGATGGAGCGTGAGAGACTCCCGTGGACGAAGGAAGGCTTCCAAAGAGCCTTTCCGGCCACTAAGAACGTTATAATCAATGGCCTCTACCTTACCTCACGCTTTCCGGACTTGTACGGCAAATCGGTAAATATTGGCCGAAGGCTTCGGGATCTCTACGAGGATCTTCTCCAGAAGTATGACGTGGTTGTAATGCCGACCACTCCTGTTGTTGCACCAAGACATGGTGCAAGAGGCCTGCCGGTCGAGTCTCTGAAGCCTAGCATGGGCTTGACAATTAACACGGCAATCTTCGATGTTACGGGGCACCCAGCGATGTCTATACCCGTGGGGTATGCTCCGGCCAAGGATAATCCTCAGGTCAAGCTCCCCGTCGGTATGCAGATCGTCGGAGGGTTGTGGCAGGAACACAAAGTACTCAAGGCGGGATATGCATGGGAGAAAAACAACGATTGGAAAAAGGTGGCGAGTAATTGATAAACATAGTACACTAGAGATAGAATTTTATAGAAGTTGGTCTAGGTGACGAACCTTCATTGCGACTGCTATATATTGCATGTCCGTCATATACCCATATATGACTCATTACCTAGCAAGCAGTCGGGAAAATTTGCGATCTCCTCTCGCGCGCCGAATGCTAATGACACCTGACATGTTGTCCATTTCATTTCATTCTTTATTATTGACATTATCATGAGTGAGGAAGCTCCTCTTATTCAGTTGATTATATATCCTCCGTCGACAACAAGCGCATGCCCTTGCACAAAAGAGGCAAGAGTCGAACACAAGAAGAGTATGGAATCAGCCACCTCTTCCGGCTTCCCCATTCTCTTCATCGGGGCAATTTCAACTGCTGGCTGAAAGTGCTCGCGAATTTCCTCGCTGTACGTTGTCATCGGGGTCTCAATTACACCCGGGCAAACACAATTTACACGGATGCCGTCCGCAGAATAGTCGATCGCATCGGAGCGGGTCATCGCAATGACAGCAGCCTTGGAGCTACAGTACGCAGCTAGAAGCAAATCCGACGCAGTTAGCTCACACCAGAGAGCGTTGACTGAAGAATTGGGCAATAGGAGAAGATCGGACTTACGAGCACTAGGGCGTCCCACTATGCCCAGCTGACTTGCAACGTTCACAATAGCCCCTCGCTGAGGAGCGCGATTCGGATCATGGCTCGGTAAGGGATCTTGTGCCACCATTTGTCTCAACTCTGCTCTAGAACAGAACCAAGCTCCCCGATAGTTGATGTTGTTGATATGGTCAAATACCGCCGTTGATGTCTCGGTCGTTCGCATGGCGTCTCCTAGGATTCCGGCGCAATTGACTGCATAATCCAGCCGTCCAAATGCAGCCACTACTTCACTGATGAAAGACTCGACAAAGCTCTCGTCGGATATGTCGCCCGCCTTGATTAGAAGACGCGTCTGGGGGTAGGAAGCGAGGATAGCCTCCCGGGTCTGATCTAAAGAGGCAGAATTGAGATCCGTGATTGCGATTCTTTCACATCCTGCCGAAGCAAACGCTTTTGCTGTGGCTGCACCGATGCCTGCGAAGCCGTTACTTTTTTGCTTTTTCTTTCCCCGCGATTGACTTTTGAAAAAGGTATACCTGTACCACCGGCTCCTGTGACAACGGCAACTCCCGGAAAGGTCCAAGTTTGCGTCATATCCGCGGGCAACTATTATCGTGAACAAGAGAATTGAAACTCCACGCTAAGGACAGGGCAGCTCATAAGATTGAAGTCGAGACAGTCATCGCGCATTGGTCTCATGATGATGTTGTTAATATATACTACATCCTTTCTCAGCAAGCAACAGCTGACCGACCGGGTTGGAGAAAGACAGCTTATCGGGCAAGTGGGGTCAACACTCCCAAAGTGGCGTTGGGGGCAGCCGATTCGGCACCGTCGGTTGGAGTCACTCACTCATTTCCTTTTCTTTCCTCACCATCCTCCACAGCTAGTCTCCCTCTCCCCTAGTACCTGGTGTCTCCAATTGGAGAGGTCGCGACATCTTATCTGTATACTCCGGTCATTCCTTCGCCTCCAAATGACTTGATGCTGTCCCAGTCTCCTTCACAACCTTCTCGGGGCTCTCGTCGCTCGAGTGCTGGAGCCAAAACTCGGGTCTGTGTCCATTGCGGGCGCAGTTTCAGAAGGACGGAACATTTGGAGCGACATGTTCGCACACGTAAGTCGCATCATCTTTGAGCAATTCCAGCTAGTCTAGTGGTGTTTGGATTCTTGCATTGTCTAGAATGATTTCCGCATGCTAAGTTAAGGCCCTGTGCACTTTTAGACACCAAAGAAAAACCGTATATATGCTTCTGTGGCTCCGCATTCACCCGACGAGATCTGTTGAAGCGGCACACAACCATTGCACATCAAAGTACCAGTGGTCTGGTTTCGCCGAATTCGCAACCGGATCACGAAGCTTTGGACCATGCCAATAGAGCCGGGACTTCAGAGCCTACCACTATCCCACCCAACTATAACAATGTTCAACCAACACCGCGTCCAGATGTTCCTATCCCCATGCCGCCGATTGCAGAACAGTGGGCAGGACAGCAACGTGGGCCATACATTGAGCAGGATCGCAATGCTGTTCTAAATACGGGGACTAGCAATGCAGGTGAACTTGGTGCGCATGCCGGCGCAGTCGGTCACGATGCGGAGATTTTAGAAGCTGCGCAGCTTCTTCTTCCGGGCAATTACCGACATGCACCACCTCCAGGTAATGAGCTTCTCATCCCTCTGGGAAGCGCGCACGGCTAACATGCTATCAGCCCAACCGATCCCATACCTACATGAGGAACTGAACCATTTCCAGGATTTCACGCATTTTCTGGACTCGATAGGTCTCCCGTCAGAGTGGGTGCCAGCATTTGGGGACATGTCTCAGATTCAAAACCCCGTTTCAACTGAACAACCCGAGTTTAGCAGAAGTTCTGGGGAACAACACGAATCCTCATCGCGTCCGCGCCAGTCTGAGAGGTCACGGGCCGACTCGCCTTTCCGGTCGTGGTTGCCGTCCGTACCTCCAGGAGACCAAAGCTTCGCATCTGTATCTGACTACGGTATGAGCATTTGAAGACCTTAAAGGGAAATCACAACCGGACCCTTGTACTAACTAGTATATAGAGCCTCCTCAAATTAGCAAGAGCCCAATATCGCTCAAAGTTACAGAAGAGCAGCGGCAGCGTCTGGCGGCCTCCTTGGACGAGTTCCGTTATCTCATACCAGATTTTGTCTTACCGTCGCGTCATACGTTGACAAGATACTTGACTTCCTTCTTTTCTGGCTTCCATACACATCTTCCTTTTCTCCATGTACCGACATTCCGGGTCAACGACCGAGCTCCAGAGCTCATTCTAGCTCTCATGACAATAGGCGCTCAATACCGCTTCGAGCACCGTAATGCTGAGAGACTCTTTTATGCAGCCAAGGCAATAGTATTATACCGACTGTCGAAGGAGTCAAGTTTACCACCCTTTAATTCAATCCTTCAGATACCATTGAACAGTATCCGGGACTCATCTCAGCGCTCGGGCCAGGATCCGTTACTCTCGTCGCCAGAGTTTGCCGCAGGAATGAACGCTTGGAGGAGAATCGAGACTATTCGCACCCTGTTAGCTTTGATGGGGTACTCTACCTGGGAGAAGGCCGAGCTTGTTCAAGAAGCGTTTGGCCTACAGAATCTGCTCGTTCGGTGCTTGCGAGAACTCGGGCTCATGGAGAACATTACAGTTGCCCCACGGCATTCTCCTTTGCAGTGGCATGAATGGGCCGAAGAGGAATCTATAAGACGCACTCGATTCATATCATTTTGCTTCGTTCACGTTCATAGTATCGCATACAACATTTACCCAGTGCTCCGCAGTAGCGAAGTGCATCTGCGTCTCCCGTGTTCCACGCCGGAATGGAAAGCCGCCACAGCCCACGACTGGGAGGCCGCTCAAAAGGAGGTGGACTCTCAGCAACTATTCTTTCAGGATGCCTTGGCACTATTGCTGCAACCTTCACGAAATCCAGTACTTCTAGATCCGATCCCTGCGCCTTTGGGTAATTATATTCTGCTTCATGGCCTACTTCAACGCATTCATCTTGTGAGCGAGCTATCTATTCCGAATGGGGATCAGTCATTCTCACTTCCGACCGAGGAGTTGAATAAGTTAGAGTGAGTTCTTCTGTCTAGCAAATCCGCATTTGGACTACCCTCCTGACCTTCACATGACTAACGGTTGACGCGTCTGATTAGGAGAGCACTCCGGTCCTGGACTTCAGTTTGGCAACAAGCCCCCGAATCAAGTCTTGACCCGCATAATGAGAATGGGCCGATTCCGTTCACTTCCAGTTCACTCTTGGGTTTGGCATATGTCCGCTTGTCTCTCAACCTTGGACCGCATCGTCAGTTGGAGACACGGGATCCATATCGCATTGCCACCGCGATACACAGGTCGCCGCGACCAGGAAGGAGCTATAGGTTGACACCTGCCCTCATTTATTCTGCACACGCACTGAGCATTCCCGTACGCCTGGGTATCGACCACGTGGCACGCAGTCAAGCCTTCTTTTGGAGTGTTCGTCACTCACTTGCTAGTCTAGAGTGCGCTGTTCTTCTCAGCAAATGGCTTATGTCCCTGGCTGAAACTGGCAGCAGCCAAGCCTTGAGCGGTATGAATCCCCCTAAAAAAAAGACTCCAACAACGATCGAGGGCTTGCTAACATGAATATGGACTTTAGAGAACGAGAATCGGATATTACATTGGACGCGTTGCATTGTACAAGAAGCTTACGAATCAATGGATCTTGAAGACGGGGAATCGTTCCCTAGCCAGGATCCCGGAAGTCTTGGGTTGGCTGTCATCAAGCTTTGGGCTCGACTCTTTCGGAAGAATACCCAGTGGCCATTCATCAACGTACTTGGGGAAAGCCTAGAGCGGTATCTCGCATTTATTCAACCCGGTTAGACAAGAACACGTTCTCGGTTCAAACCCAACATTCTCTCCAATCACCATACAGCGGCTTAACATCCTCTTACCTACATAAAAGCGGGTGCTTTTCCACGGGTGGGTGGCCGCAAAACTCTGGTGTGAAGTTGCACCATGTGGTACCTCAAGGTCTGTCCTATATCTTCGCGACCAGCATCAAAGCGAAGGCACGATTCTATCTGGACCGAGGTAGGTGCTGAGTATAGCACTTCCAATGCTAAGTAAGCTTATGTGTCGTGCTCATTCCACGTCATCAGGATCAGCACTAGCATCTCTCTTCTCTCGCGGCATTGCTTTGCTTGAGAGACGGGGCTTCGAATCTCAACGTTTGCAGGTGTACCGACTATTCGAATTTACGAACTCTTTGATGAACATGAACTCATGAGACTTAGTGTTACGATTAGAATTGTATATTAACCATTTATACAAGTGCAACATAGTGGCAATATACTATTCAGGCGATCATACATTACACGTCAAGTTCATAAATTGTCAAATTACATTAATTCAGGATTGGGCATTAAGGCATTATTAACAGACGCCATCTCCAAGTTATTACCTCTCCTCCTCAATGTTGTACCGAATATCTTTGTGCAGTGATTGTTCCGAGATACCACACAAGCTTGGAATTCATTGATGGCGCCAAGCGCCACTATTGAATGCAGTACCGAATCTAGAAGAACCTCCTCGCAAAGCTGGGCGAAGGAGTGGCGGATGCAGACAGCGAGGCCGAGCTTGAAGCAGCTGCGCT
Organism: Aspergillus luchuensis; assembly: GCF_016861625.1. Lineage (NCBI taxonomy): Eukaryota > Fungi > Ascomycota > Eurotiomycetes > Eurotiales > Aspergillaceae > Aspergillus > Aspergillus luchuensis. Next base: position 5,331,168 of record NC_054849.1, read on the forward strand.
TGCGGAGACGTTCGCACCGAGTGTGGCAGTAAGAGGTCCGATGAACAGGGTCTGGCCGCACGGAACTGGAGGAGCAGTGACGCAGCCTTGGAAGTATGAGCCAAGCTGGCCGGGACCAGTACCGTTGGAAAGAACGTATCCCGGGCTGTATGCAGGCACCAGCGAAGAGCTGTTCGTCGGGAAGAGAACGGTCTGGTTCTGGCTCGCGATATAGTAAGCGTGAGCAGTGTGCTCAGCGGCCAAACGAGCCCACAAGAACGAAGCCTCGGGGGCCTGGGTATAACCAGCCAGGGCAATGTACGCTCCAGCAACTGTTGACTCCAACTGGAGCGCGTTCTGCACGAAGGAGTCGGCGTCACTGGCACTTGGGAAGGTGAAACTGCAATTCTGAGGGGTCCAGCCAGACAGCTTCGAGCCAAGTTGTTGCACAGCACGCACACCCAGACGGTTCTGTCTCTGAATACCCTGGAAGTTGGTGAAGTACTGCGAGTTGGAGCCATTCTGGGAGCTGCTCAAGAAGGTCTGATTGACCGGGACCGACGAATAGAAGCGGTCGAGGAAGTAAGAGAGCGCGTAGCCATAGTCAACGGCTTGGGATTCGTTTGACTGAAGAGAGCAGCTCTGAGCCGCAGCGGCTCCTGCCAGGAGCAGGCCGTTCAAGGCGGAGAAAATGCGCATCGTGCCGGGTAAATTGGCTTCGATTGGATGTTCTGAGTGATGTTTCCTTGTCTTCTGGATCCGATATATTGCAGAGAGTTATGTGCAGTATATCCAACACAATAGGCGCGAACAATTTTCCTGGATGATAAAATCGCGAAACTTTCAGCCGGCGAGAACCAGCACGAGCTACTCTTATAGCTTCCGTCAACACTCCATGCTTACAAAAACTACTGAATGCAACGATATGATGAAATGCAAATCCAGCCCTGTCGAAACGCGCGGCCCTGTCAAAATCTCAACAGAAGCGGAGCCTCGCCTTGCATCACTTGCATCATGACATGGCCGGCCAAAGCCTATTGACAAACCTTGTCTCACATACAACAAGGGAGAAATGGAAGAGAGAAAGAGTTTCGCCTCCAAACAATGCACCGCCTAGACTACCTCTCATTCAATAGGTCGGTTTCTTCCGGGGAATTGCGGAAATACCATCCCATTAAACTTCGAACCCGGTGTTCGGTCGACCCATGGTCTCTTGTGCGTTTAATCTTCGACTTATCTTGCTGTGGTGATATCATGGAAGTCTTGTGTCTTCCACTTAATAGCGAATGATATCATCCAGAAGAAAGAATATGAACGGAAAAGGGAAATTACAGGCATACATACATCAAGGACGGTCCGGCCGGAGAAGAGCGGTAACCTAACCTACAAACCCCCCTCAGCTCGCATTTATTACAAGCCACCTCTCTCCCCGGTGCCAGTAAGTAAATTGAGGTCCTCCATTTCATCACACGATTAAAATTATTCACGTAAACGCCAAGATTATGAATTAATCTCTATATGAGATAACCTATTTATCTACTCCGTAGCCGTAAGTACATACTAGCGATGGGGGGAATCAATGATGTCTGGTGTCATCCACTCACTCCCGGATCGGATCTCGGCGGCAAAGAAAATAAACTTAATCCGAGCTAGTCCTTTCCCGGTTAGGTCGCATGCATGCCAAGCACACCTTGTTTTGCTCGGAGCTCGGAATCCAAAGGGTCCAGTGACTTACTTTTGTAATTGCAGGCAGGGTCCATGAATCAGTATCCATGATGCCCGGTTGTGCAGTGAAGTGGCGATATTTTGTGCGTGCTTATCAGTGGATGAAGGGGTCTCTATGCAAATTACAATTACACTTTTCGGGGAGGAGGATTTACCTTCGTAAGACTTGATTTCTTCACTGTTGCCTAACTCTTGTGTCCATGGATCACGTCGTGGCTGTGGTATATGTATGTGGTCGCTTATGAGCATAAAGAGGGGTAGCGGGTTATATGAACATAGTATATTCTCTATATAGTCACAGTCAAGCAAATTTTGGGACACGGAAACAAGGCGAAATAAGACTAGTAAAGCCTGCAATTCTCTTTTTTTCTCCTCAGGCACGATAACGAATGTATAAGAAATAAAGAAAAATGGAAGAATATAATATGAATAGCAATGGTAGAAATACCCCATGCGCCAGCTTTCACACAGTTGATAATAAACAGGATTGATAGATAAATATGTGTAACAAGGGCCTTTTCAATATGTGCGAACTTTTAATGAGGTCCCTAGTAATAGTAGAACGAATAAAGCAGGAAGGAGGCGATCTATGAGTCATTACCACTATTTTTATGATCCCAGGCTTTCTTGGCTCCTTCCAGAAGACTATCCATGTTTCCACTGTTTTCGCACATGCTCCGGAAGAGGCCGTCGCCCTTGTTTATTAATGTCCAGGGGTGGTCGTACTCGATGACTCGGCCGTGGTCGAGGACCAAGACCTTGTCGTAGTCGATAATTGTCTGTAGACGGTGCGCAATGGTGATGATGGTGCTTTCCCGGAGTTCCCGGAGGGTTTCCTGGATCTTGGAGTCGGTGTTGTAGTCTATAGAGGCGGTGGCTTCGTCCATCATCAGGACCTTCGGGTTCTTGAGTAGAGCACGTGCAAGACACAAGAGTTGTCGCTGGCCTTGGGACAGGTTGGACCCGGATTCGGAGACAGCAGTGTCCAGGTTGAGGAAGATGTTCTTGTTGTCCAGGATGCCGCTACTAGTGACGCCGGTGGGGGTTGCGGAACTGGGCTCTGCGAGCGTACTTGTCGTCATTGGGGTCGCGGTGCCAGAGGTACCCGGGCCGATAAGGTGCACACGTCGCAGGGCAGTAAAAATCTGCTCGTCCGTGAAAAGATCGAACGGGTCAAGATTGCTGCGGATAGTTCCTGTGAACAGAGTAGGATCCTGAGGAACGATGGTGATCGACTCTCGCAAGTCACGGAGACCGATTGCGCTGGTGTCCACGCCGTCAATGACGATGCGGCCCTTCTCAGCTTCGAGACCACGGAAAAGTGCCAGGGCAAGCGAACTCTTGCCAGCACCGGTGCGGCCGACAATACCGACCTTCTCTCCAGGTTGCACGCTGAACGAGACATTCCTGAGAACGGGGTCAAGGTCCGGCCGATACCGCGTTGTATATCCAACGAAGTCGACCGCGCCGCCGCTGGGCCAGTTGGCCGGCGGTCTAGAGTCAGGAATGACTGCATCTGCCTCTTGCTCGACTTCGAGGTACTCCCTGACTCGTTCGACAGAATTCATGTTCTGTTGAACCTCCGAGTACAACCGGACTAGCCAGAGAACGTTCTCAGTGAAAGTGACTGCGTATGTCAGCGAAAGTCCAGCAGCACCGGCATCAATCTTTCCAATGTTGATCAGGACAAAGACAGCGGTGAAGAATGACACCAAGGCTCCTGTTACATCAACACGGAGCGCCAGCCAGCGATTACTCGCCCACAGATAGATGTGGGGACGGTTGTAAGCGTTGATACGACGGTGGTTGTCAACGATGAATCTCGGTCCATCGCCATAGGCACGGATGGTAACAATGCCGTTCAAGGTCTCGCCAAATTGCTGGTACAGAGGACTCCGCTGCACGGACTCAAGTCGTTTGAGATCGCGAGAAGCATTCAGGTAGACGGCACCGAGGGCGACATAAACCAAGGTGATAAAGATACCCGCGATCAGGAAACCGGGCGTGATGACTGAAATCAGAATGACAATCATCACGACGGATGCCAGACTATGGAGCATGCCTATAGCTACAGGTGCGACTTCCTGATCAACGGATTCCACATCCTTAGAAAAGCGATTCATCAGCTGGCCCAGGGGAGTCGAATCGAAGAACTTGAACTTTGCATGCATGACCGATCTCAGCAGCCGTTGGTGGATCTTGAAAGAAGCGTGCAGAGAACCCCAGAATAGGACACCCTCCCTCACTAGCGAAATAGCAACGAAAGCAACTCCCAGTAATGCGTAGACACCGAGATAATACGATACGTTGACATTGCCGTTGCCATTGGCGTTCACTCTCTGCGTACCAAACTGGGGTGCGCTGAAAGTGGATGTGCGAGGAACACCGCCAACGTTGAATGACGGAATCTTGAAGGCTGCCATCGCCGCGTAGTCACCGGGATCCGCACCGACTTCTTCAGTCTGGTAAGAATTGGCCCATTGTCTGATCCAAATATTAGTCGATACAGACCCGAGTTGTTGCAAGCAGAAAACAAGCACAGCCACGATCCAGTAGCGCCAGGATCCCATCGATTGGAGGTACATCTTAACCGTAGACAGCTTAATACTGCCGACAGCCTTAGACTCTACCAGCTTGGTGTCGGAACTCTCCTTGGCCTTTCCGTTAAGGGCATTGGTAGCATTTCCGTTCGTAAGAGATTCGTCATCTTGCTCTGCATGGTCCGAAGGTCTGCGAGAAGGACGAGGAGTAGTAGTCCTGGAAGTTGGTCGGGATTTGAGTAGTTCATCACCCAGCGCACCAGATGCCGCCACTTCGTCTGGAGGACCCTGCGCGATGATTTTACCATTATCGAGAGCAATGACATGGGCTGCTTCGAACACGGTTAAAGCAACATTGTGTGTTACCAGAACACAAGTCCGGTTCATCATCAAGGGACCGGTCAAGGCCTGTCGGAAGATGTGCTTAGCGGTGTGCGAGTCCACTGCACTCAGACAATCATCCAGAAGCAAGTGACGAGCTCTGCTGTACACAGCGCGCGCAAGCGATATTCTCTGTTTCTGGCCTCCCGAAAGACTGATGCCCTTTTCTCCCACAAGGGTCTGGTCGCCTGCATCGAGAATTGACAGGTCCCGCTCCAAGGCACAGGCCTTGATTACAGCATTATACCGACGTTGATCAAAGGGGGAAGCAAACACAATGTTATCCTTGACAGTAGCATTCACGAGCCACGCTTCCTGTGCGCAGTAGGCAACGCTTTCGATGAGACCTGTCTGAGGATCAACTGGGAGTTCCGAGCGGTTAGCCGTGCCTCCAGGTAAGTGAACCTTTCCTTGCAGAAGCTTCATTTCGCCGAGAAGCGCCATAAGTAGCGACGTCTTTCCAGAGCCAGTCGGGCCAGTAATCAGATTGAGTTTGCCAATCTGGAAGTCCACGTCCATATTGATCAGACGGAAACCTTCGGCAACCTCGTCCGACGGATCATCCTTGTATTGACCCTGGGCAGATCCCCAGGTAAGGGTAGCATTTTCCAACGCGATCTTGGGCGGCTGTCCATCAGACTCCTCTTCCTCGAGTTGACGGTACTTCTGGGTCTCTTCTTCATTCAAATAAGTGTCAACACGATCAAGGGAGACCTTGGACTCTTGGACGTGAGCCACCATGTCGGCCAACTGGTCTAGAGGGACGCGGAGCAAAGAGAACATCGACAGGGCCGGGAATGCGATCGACGGGGTCAACTTCTTTCCCTCCACCACTGTATACAAGAAGAATGAGGCGAACGTGATAAGGATGGGCGTGCCATACCAGACAGTTGCCGCCGTAGACCAGATGATGTACCGAAAACGCAAAGCCTTCAACTCCGCCCTTCGCTTCTCGTTGACGATGTCCTCAAAACGCTGCTCCCAGGCGAAATACTTGATGATTCGAATATTCTGGAGGATCTCATTAGTGCTATGAATCCGAGCATCGGTCCCCTTCAGGATCCGATTCTGAACCTTCGTAAACTGTTTGGCGATCGTAAGGTTGATAGGCAACATGAAGACCATAATGACGATTCCAGCAAACGAGCTGAATCCCAGGAGGCGGTACAGAAGTGTTACAGCAATGATGATCTGCACCGGCACACTAGCCCACAGGAAGTGGAGGTAGGCGCCGACTTCGCTGACCTTGAAAGAGTCAATCGCCATCAAATTGATGATGGTACCAATGTTGGCCATGTGTTCTTTGTCCTCCTGATCATCTTCAGACTTCTTCGCGTTTGCGTTATTTGTCTCGGGGTCGGTTGTTGCCTTCTTGTTCTTTCGACCAAACGAGAAGAAACCGCCTTTCTTTTGATCCTTCGCAGGCTCTTCTGGCTGCTTCTTCGCGGATTCTACAGATGACCCCGCTTTCCGCCTGAGGGCCTTCGCGTAGATTTCGCCAATAATGATAGCCCGGAGTTTGACACCCAGCTTGCGTCCGATCCAAAGAGCCTGACCATCAGCGATACCTTGAATGGCACCAGAGCAAAACAGTAAGATAGCATAGAGCCACGCGGCGTTTGCAGTCGACGACCTTGGATCCTCCACATACTGCAGGAGTACGCGCAGGAGGATTGTAGGCAGGTAGGTGAACAGGTTCGAAAAGATCGTCCAGGCACCTTGAAGCAGGAGCGTGCCGTAGAAGTACCGACATAGTTTCCACACCAATGAGCCCTGGTAATTCCTGCGGCGGAAGTCCTCCAAGACTGTGGCTGCTTTCTGAGACGCTGTGAGATCCCAGACATCGTCGAGCTCCAACGGCTGTCTGTAGCCCTTGAGAATGAGAGGGTCCAGCCAAGCAAAAGTAGCCAGCGAGAACAAGCTGGCTGTGGGATGTCTCGCGGGCTCCAGGCCCTCATCATGCGACACCAAAACGACTTTGTTTCCTCTACGGGTAGTGACCGCGATGAGTAAAAGCAAAGTCGACAAGGCAAACTCAATGGAGCTGAAGATTACAGCGCGATTCGACAAGGGGTGGATAACGGCGGAGCGAAACACGAAGACGGTGAAAACCCATTGCAGTCCGTACAAACATGCCGTATGGTTCCATAGCCTGGGAGACGAATGGAGGTCGAACGTCGAAAGTAACAATCGGACCAATGCCAGGAACAATATGTAGCCCCAGGAAACAAGCTTGGCGATGGCGGGAAGAGTACCCTGGCGACCCCAAACGCCTGTGGAAAGGACAGCCACGAAAACGGCCACTTCTCCTACAAGCGCAAGGATCTCCAGCGTTAAAGTTGCGATTTCTCCCCGAGGACGATCAACTTCGAATGTCGGTAACTCGGATTGTGCCGCTTTGCTGAGCATTAGGTCGCTTTCCTCCCCTTCATCATCTAAGGTTGCAACTTGTGGGTCGCCTTCAACCGCATTGTGATCTAGTAACTTGTAGGAAGCGCTTTTTCGAGAAACGGTACATTGGTATGCGACGCGAAAAATGACGAATAGTAATGAGAGCCCGCAGGCTGTGAGAGGAAATATTACTTGAAGATAGCTACAATTGACAGTCAGACGTTAGCTGGCGACTCCGGAGGTGAGAATAATGGTAGAAGCGACATTGGTTGACGTACTTGCGTTGGAAGCAACGAGAGACATCATCGATAGCCCAGATGGGCCCGTGGCATTCGACCGCCATGGCTGGCGGGCGGATAAGAAGAGATTATGAGCACCAAAGCTTAGGAACAGCATGCGCTCCTAACTCGGGACCAGTCGACAGACTGGTGAGATAAATGAGTAAAATCCAAGCGAGTTATAAAAGATTTCTGAGCCTAGATACTCTGGTGTTGTTTGCTTCCCGGACTATAGATGCAGGACAAGCCTAGCATCGCCAAGGTGATAGGCGGAGAGGAGGAAAAGAAAATGGCAGACGAACCAAAGGCCCGACGGGGGGACTGAGGGACACTACCAAGAAAGCCGGGAGGAAAAAGTTGGCAAACACCACATGCAGTCAAAGTCAGCACGAGGGTCGGAGACAAAGGAGGAGAAACAAAAAGGAAAAAAAAGAAAAGGGAGAGAAAATGAAGGAGGGGAGATAAAAGAAGTAAAAGAGGAAGAAGGAAGCAGCAGCAGCAGCAGCAGCAAAGCGATGACGAGTGGGAACTCACGCCGGTTTGGCAACCTAACAGAAAGTAAGCTAAGGCGGGAACTCACTTTGGTTTAGTTCGGGTGGACTCCTCGTCGCCTTCTGTCTACTTCTCGCATCCACCGCCCGCAGCCAGAAGGATTCCAGACCTTCTTCCCCCGGCGGAGCTCAGCGGGTTACTACGCTGGAGTCAATCCTTATTATTCCTCTCGATCCATTGGTCTTCTTTGCCGGTTAGCGAGAAATTTGAAGATGACTCGTGCTTATCGTCCCTGATTACCCTGAGTCACCTTCCCATTCCATTACTGATACTAATGGCCTACTTCGGAGCCTAGTGTATCTCGGAGACACTCTCCCTGCACTAACAACCAGTCCGGTTCATTTCTCACGCTTGGCTCATCAACCCTCCCCTCATGACCCTCGATCTGCTACCTACACGGTCGACAGGCCATCTTTGATCTTCTACCCGTCGCCATTATACTGGGGAAGCGATCTAACTACGAGATGCGTGGAGTTGGCGACTCTATTGTGAAGGAGTGTCACAGAACAGGGCCCTTCTTCCCTTGGTGGCAGATCCGTCCCACCCCAAGCCCACGTTGCGGAGACATGGTCGGGGTTGCTTTCTAATGACTGGACAATCACAGCGTATGTAGTATATGCTCCTAAGGGTGGAAGGATGACTTGACGTGCCAAAGTATCTCTTCGCAACATTCCTAGAACCCAATCAGGCTTGTATGCCAACCTGCAGAAAATGGCTTATCCGCATGACCAACGCCATCCAGGCCTTCCACCTCGCGTTCAAGTCCCTGTCAGTGACTCAATGAAGGAGAGAGGGGTCCAAGAAACATCCAGATGTACGCCCTAGGGCGTCTGAGAGAGTCCGTGCATCCTGCATGCCCCTTGCCCGTCACACCGACTCAACTTCAAGCAAGTCAACCCTTTGTTGCCATCTAACAGACTAATTCGTCATCCTCCTGCCTATGAGCTTTGAAGATTCCGATGAGTCAGATGTCAAACTGTCGGAGAAGAAGCGGTCGCAGTCTTTGATCACTTGACGGTCTTGCTTTTCATTAGTCCGACACTGGAGCCTGTGAGACAATGAGCCAATTTAGTCGCCCAATGCGCGATAACGCCCGCTAAAGTGTGTCTGGCTGGCTGGCCTATTTCAGATGCGGGTATCCCGAGATAGGACGCAAGGCAGCTAAACCGCGTAGAGTTTGAATTGGTCAGCAAAGCAAAAAGTCGCAGTGTGTCTCAACAACGGCCGAAACAATCCTTCTGTTGCAGAAGTGGTTGGTGCTTGCGATAGGATCTCCCTTGTCTTATCGGATTAAACTTCGTTGCTCTTATATCGTAAGTTACTATAACGGTTGGAGCCGACAACCAGCACTCCATGCTGAATGGGGCAAGAGTTTCAACGGCATGAACTATTCTCATTCTATTGAAAGGGGATTCCCCACTTTGCTGGGTTCTTCTCCCCACTGTCGGCTACGCGGGACAAGAAAGGAATAATGAACAATCCTGTGGAAGAACAATGGCCCTCTGGCTTCTTTCGCCCCGGTCCTTGTTTATCTTAAGATTTCCCCGGACAACTACCATAGATCGATAAGTACAATGACAAGTATTGATTAATTAACCCAAGGAAGATTCAGATTCTGCTGCAAAATGTTATTTCGGAACGCCACCCCGGGCCCTTCCGCTGCGCGTGGATGCCATGGATTGCCACAGCGGGACTAGTGTGTGATCATCAACCACTTTTAAACCCGTTGATCTCGTCCTGATCCAGCGCCTATCCAGCCCTGATCACTTCGACTTCAAGAGGGGTACAAGAGGAAAGGAAAACTGATACCAGTTATCTCGCCTGCCGAGTCAGTTATCGACCCTTTCGGCCTCCAATCTAGCCACCATCACTGCTCAACGAGGGCACGCGATCGTTCGCCCCTGTTAGATCATCACCATGGCCGAACGCATTTTGATGAACGAATATAAGACACTATCGCAAGAGCCCTGGGTAAATATTGATGTACGTATATCTTCCCAAATACCACTCTAATCTTGGTCATGCGTCGAAAACCATCGCATCATGTGTCCCACAGCAAACCACACTCAAGTCGCATCAAGAATGCTGACCGATATCCCTTTCCAGGTTGACGAGCAGAATCTCCTACACTGGACGATCGGGTTAATCGTTCTAAACCCGGATTCTTTATACTATGGCGGCTACTTCAAAGCGATCATGAAATTCCCGAGTAACTACCCTTACTCCCCACCAGGTGAGTTCACGAACGTCCCTCCCGATACATCACGCCCGCCCCCTCCATCACACCACCCCACCCCTTTTTTCTCACCCTGGAAATGTGGCAACAATGCAGAAAGGCAGAACAGCATAACTGACATACAATCTCAATTTCCAGAATTTCGTTTTGTCCGCCCCCTCTACCACCCGAACATCTACAAAGACGGCAAGCTCTGCATATCCATTCTCCACGCCCCAGGCGAGGATGAAATGTCCGGCGAATTAGCCTCAGAGCGATGGTCACCAGCCCAACGAGTCGAATCCGTGCTCATCTCCATTCTCTCCCTCCTCGACGACGCCGAGATCTCCTCCCCGGCCAACGTCGACGCCTCTGTCATGCTACGCAAGAGCCCCGACGAATACAAATCGATCGTGAAAAAGCACGTGGAGGAGTCGAAGAACGACATTCCCGAGGGATTCGTCATGCCCACCCACGAATCCACCACATCAGTCTCTAAACCCGTGGAGAAGGACGACTCCGACTTCTGGGCTGAGAGCGACGTGGACGACGACGTCTTCGGCGGTAGCGACTCCGACGAGGACCTTGATGTTTATGACGACGACGAAGATCAGGATTCCGGCAGTGACGAAGAAGAAGAAGACGACCACAAGGCTACTTGATATACTTAACCTATCAAGTTATAAAAGAAAGCCAAATCATGTCGCCACCCCTCTTTGACTACCTATATATTCGGCGCTTGGTGTTACTACTACTCACTACTTACATAGTTTCCCCCCTTTTATTATATTTCATCGTGGCATAGCGCAGGCGCGGCATTAAGAGGTGGTATACAGCACAAACAATCAATTTGAGATCATCACTCCATTTATCTATATTAGCATGCGTTGGAGGTTCTTTGTATGCTTTTACCATTATCACATATCTGTCTATTTTAAAATAAGAAGCTGTTATAGATGTTTTTATATTATTCTTTTATTTACTCTGGTCTTCTCAGTTCCTGAGAGATTGTGCTGTGGCTATTCGTAGGAGTAGGACTTCGGCACAGCTCGTTTCGGTATGACCCCGTAGCGTGACCAATGATGTCATTAGTTGCTTGTCATGGGATTGATTGCATCTCCAATAAGAGATACGAGAGAGAGGGAATAGACGGATAGCATGGCTTGAAGATCACCTTCCTAGGGACAAGCTCCGTTGTAGACTACTACTATATCCACATACCGCAATGTAAAGCAATTTCATATATTACATGCCGTAATGTGGGTTTAGACTGATAATGTCTACTCCCTCACCTTTTTCTTCTACTAAGCGGTGTGCAGATCTCTTAGATAACCCAGTGAGATTGTCAGTCTGTTATAGAGCCAGAACATTCTAAGTGAGGTAACAAAACCTTCTTTGCGGACATGTATACTACCATAAAAATGAACCAAACAGATAAGCAGAGGCGGAGTGATACAGCCGATACAGTCAATGCATCGGCGTCTTCGAGACCAAACACAATAAAAAGAGACCAGCGCCAAAATGTCCGATCAACCATCCGATACCTCAAATAAACCAAAGTCTTCCGATCTACGTCTGGAAAGCACGAGTTCTGATCTATGCGACAACGGCATCCTGAATCTCGCTGTAGATGGCACCAAGCTCCTCGGTGAGCAGCTCTTCGGCCTTGTGGACCAAACCCTCAATGCGGTCCTCAATGCGGTTCTTGGCAGAGGAGACCTTGTAGCCACCGCTGCCAACAATGTCGGTGTAGTTCTCGGAACCACCACCGTTCCAGGCAAGGAGCTGAAATTCTGAGTTAGCTTGTTTCTCTCATAACTATCAACAGCGGCAGAACTTACGTTGGGGGTGTTGGAGGGAATGTCAGTAAGAGCGCCCTCAGTGGCAATAGCGATGATGTCCTTCTTCAGCTTAGCAGGAGTAAGCTCCTCGACAGCGAAGGCAGAGTCCGAGGAGGGCTGGAGGGAGACAAAGTAGGCAAGCAGGCCAGCAATGTGAGGAGAGGCCATGGAAGTGCCAGAGATGATGTTGGTGGCGTAGTTGCTGCCAATCCAGGTGGACAGGATGTTGAGACCAGGAGCGAAGATGTCAGTGCACTCTCCGTAGTTGGAGAAGTAGGCACGCTCATCAGAAAGAGTCGAGGCACCAACAGTGATGGCCTTCTCAGCAGCAGCAGGAGAGTAGTTGCAAGCATCAGCGTTGTCATTACCCGCAGCAACGGCGAAGTGAAGACCAGCCTCAACACCAGCATTAACAGCATCCTCAAGGGTCTTGGACTTGCCACCACCGAGACTCATGTTGGCAACGCTGCCCTTGAATCCCTTGACCTTGCCGTTCTTGGCATCCTTGGCCTTCTTGATGTGAGCCTGGACGGCATACTCGACACCAGAAACGACATCGGACATGGTGCCAGAGCCGCTCGACCGGAGGACCTTGACGGCATAGAGGTTGGCCTTCTTGGCAACACCATACTTCTTACCAGCCATGGTTCCGGAGCAGTGAGTTCCGTGGCCATTGCCATCGAGATCTTCGTCGTTGGTAGGGATTGTCTTGCCCCAAGTGGCACGGCCCTCAAAGTCAACGTGGTCAACGTTGATACCAGTATCAATGGTGTAGGCGTCAACACCCTCACCACCCTCGGAGGCATAGAGGTACTTGTTGAAGTTGCCGAAGGTCAGGCTATCACGGTGAGAGATACGAGCCAGACCCCAGGGGGCGTTCTTTTCGGTGGCCCCTTCCATGGTGTGAACTTCGGAGTCCCGCTCGATGTAGTCGACCTACATTGACCGAGGTTAGCAGCTTATCTTCTTAAGAGATAACGAAGTATGCTTAGATAGGGGTGTAACTCACATCGGGGTGTCTGCGGACTTGCTCAATGACATCTTCGTGGAAGTGACCAGAGTAACCGATCAGAGAACCAGCAATGTCAAAGGTGTTCTTGAGACCCAGGTAGGCTTCGTCACCGAGGCCGAAGAGCGACCGCTTCTTCAGCTCAGTCCGCTCGCTCTGAGAGTCATGGATGTCCTGCACCCAGCTGTGGTGAGCCGAAGCCAGCTCAGAAGTGACGTGCTTCTTGAAAACGACGATGTAGGAGTCGGGAACCTCCTTCGCGTTGGTGGCAGACAAGACGGGGGCAGCTTCATTATGGATGGAGTCAACGAAGACGGGCGACGCAGCCGTCAGCAACGGCAGGAGGGAAAGGCCGAGGATGCCCTTCATGATGGATAGCTTTAGAATGAAACCCACAGCAGCCCGGTGGAAAAAGGAGGGTGAGTAGGGAGTGTACAAGAGATTGAAAGGAAGTGAGAGATGAGAAAGATGGAAATAGGCAAGATAAAGATGGAGGAGAGAGGGAGAGGGAGAGAAGAAGGGGAGGTTGGAGATGAAGAGAGGAGAGGAGGACAGATGGATGGCGGACGGTATTCAGCAAGAGGCAAGGGCAGCAGGTGATGATGCAACCGGCATACGGTAATTTACGCCATACGCCCGGATGACACAGCAGAATCACTGGTTGTCGATCGTCCCCGATTAGCGCGGTCGGAGAAACTGGGACCTGGGGTAGACTCGACAGTCCACCGACAAGGAAAGCTGTGTGAATGGATCCAGGTTGGCGCGATGTACCCATATTCGGGTCTCTCTCTCTTCCCCTCTTGGCAGTTTGCCCCCCATCTCCCCTCCCTGTTGGACTGACAGATTGTAGCGTGTTCCCGGAAGTTGAGTACCTGAGACCCGAGAACCATTTGCTACCACTACTTCACAGTATGCGGGCAATACTACCTACGAAAAACGAATACAGTTTTCTATGTCGCTACGTAAGCAGGAGACTACAAGGTACCCGCAGCCGATAAGGGACCGGATCCTGCTCTAAAATAATGAGGCGACTAGGGCGCAGCCTGCATTTCCTGCGGTATGGCAGTTGTAAATGTTCCCTTATAAAGCAAGATCGTGGCGGTGACTCAATGTACCTAGCAAACTAACTGACTAGTTCGTTAGTCAAAGGAGTAGGGCGTTTCCCGATGGAGGAGTGCGTAGCTATAGGTCTCTAAGCATCTCTGTTCATGTAACTAGCCATGCTGCTTACCGCATGTCATGGCAACCCGGTCTTTGAACACGGGAGAAGAGCTTCCCGCATCCTCCGCAACTAGCATGGGATAGCTCTCTTTTTCGCGAATCAAATGACCCTGCATACATGTATAGGATCTCCCCTTTGATGTCTGACTGACTGTACTGCAGGTACCTGGTATGTTAAACCTGCCACTGAGCAGCAGCGTGGTCGGTCCCCAGGCAACGCCGAGTCGCGTGCTCAAGCCAACCATGGGTTTGCTCGGCTGACTCCTCCTGAACCAGGAAAGATCGGTTGCGTAGGTGGTTAGGTAAGGCCTAGGGACGGTAACTGATACCAGATATTACCGCCCGCCCAAATACATTACGGCTCCTTTCAAGGTCAGAGCTCCGTTAGATAAGGCGCCCTCTTATCAAGGCAGCCATTGGGCCAATCATGCTCCTTCATCCGATGATCGTCTTTGTCGCCTGGCGCTTACCGAGGTTGGCTTAGAAGCACTCCATGGGAGTGATGGAGAAGACCCGGTTAAACTACCTAATTTTATGGAACTTCTACACGCCACTTTGTCTGTAGATGTGAAGAAATGTCTGGGTTAAACGCCGATCATCAACTCTGTATCAACAGGCGGTGTCAGGCTTACGACGTTCAGTGGCTTGCTCACTTCGGTCTGACTTCTTTTCCTTGTAGTGGATGTTGGATATAGACGTGACTTGGAAGACACATCGCCCAGCTTGGTAGGTAAGTTGACCTTGGACCTGCGATATCGGCCTCTCCGGTGGAAGTCTTGGGCTTACTGTGGGCTTGTAGTCTTTGTCATACACGTGAAGGCTCAAGTGGCATTGCTTCAGGTCACATTTCGAGAAACAACAGCATTCTTCAGTCCTGGAAAAAGTCAATAACCATGGAAAATCTCGGACCATTCTTGTTCATATGAAGAGTCGGCATTTGCGCCACAAGAAACACCGCGCGGCATTTGACTCCACGGCTTGAATTTTCACGCCGAGGAAGAAGGGCAGTAAATAGATGTATCCGACTGCAAGAGCGATCTCGGTGTACTCTGTAGGCATTGTGTTGATCCCAAGGTTATCAGAGTGGCGTTGTCTCATGCATCTGGCGAGCCCGCAGTTCAGCGGTCAGGTTGTATGTGTTGAATATCTCTTGACGGTACTTGATATGAGACAGAGAGTGGTCGAGCTCTTTCGTGTAGGGGTCTTTCCAACCGTACAATATCGCCAGGAAGCTTTCAAGCCGCCTTGTTTTCTCCGTTGTTCTTGATGTGATTATTGCTTTTGTTGCTTATGTGCGTCATATTGCCACAAGAACAACCATAGTTTCAGACTGAAGCAGATTGGCTGAAATTCAATCTGGTCGTAGATCAGTTGTGCCCACGTTTAGCTTGATCGAGTGATGGACAATAAGCTTGGAACCCTGCTATCTAGTCCTCTGAGTGTAGGCAATGATTAATGCTGTTGCTAGGGGGAAATTGTTGTAGCTTCTGTACCAATTCCCAGTACTTGCCGCAAATTCTGCTGATATACAAGAACTGCTTGAAGTGTCATTGCAATCGTCTTACTACCTAATATATGTAGTTAGATAGCTGCAATGATTTCAGGACGGTAAAGTATTCTTGTCTTCCAGAGGTGTGGTGCGGAGGTATCAGTAACATATAGAGCTCTGACTGAGTACGCCCGCTTAGACTTCCTCACGTTACTAGTATACTGTTAGTACTTTATAGACAGATAGTATACTACACTGCTACTAGCACTCCTGTGATATAATAATGGAACATATATCCATACTAGTGCCTATTCGAGAGAGCAATGCAAATCCGAATGAGTATTTGCTCTGCCAGCTATGAACTGGTGAATAACAATTCTGAGGTCAGTGTTTCAGCCTAGTAGTAAGATGTAGTACTTGTCTACTAAGTTAGGAGTATCTAGGTATCAGTTCCGAACATGATCATACTGGGCAGTGAAATCACATCTAACGCTGGTACCTGCTTTCAATGAAATTTCCCTAGTGAGAGATTGGGGAATGTTGGCTGCCAACATATATAGTAATCAAACACCGCGGGTATCAGTTGAGCTAACATTTCGCCGCAGAGTATCAAACACCGACAAACAGTGAAGATGGGACATGGTGTCTACTATTGCCCTGTTTTAAAGCAGTCCAATTGGACTACTAATAACTTCAAAGCCATAAGAAAAGCCAAATTCCACTTAAGCACTCCTGGCACCAATTCTTGTGGGGCTAAGACATGACAATGGCCCGGTCCAGCCGAAGAGCGAAGACAGGCTAATCGACCGGCCGCTGCCTTCCGGTCGGGAAAGAGGGAGAGAGAAAGTTAGAGCAGCACTGCCCACTTGCCCAGGACAGGACAGCTGAGCTGAGAGCCTGAGAAGGACCATTCCGTCACTGTCCAATTGCACGCGGCGGGAAAAGCAAAGTCGCGCCCGTCGACTCAGACGGAACAAACTGACTCCCCCGAAACAATCCCGTACCCTCCCCCCCCGCTAACGATGGTTTGGTACCACCGCCGCCAGTGACGTTGGCCGTAGCACTATCTCGTCGGACTCGAAACATTCTTTTTCCTCAAGTGCGGAAAGAGCTCGACGTGCGGCTTAGGACTCCGTGCGTCTTCTAGGAATTACCTAGCCTATATGGTGGATCTTGACTGGGACTCTCGCTCCTTCAAACCCTCGCCGACACACAATTGCTGATCCTTTGGAGTGCGCTATCCTTGCTTCCCCTCCTACTCCTCCTCTCCTCCCACTTTGGCGGGTTCATGTCAGAACAACTGTGCGTGGATTGATTCCGTCCGCTAAAGCTCCCCCAACCATCACAACTACCAATGCAGACCGTCTCCATTATTACGCCAAGTGCAGGTTCATGGTGTCTGATGGTCGCTTGCCGTCAGATAGGTAGCCGGGGATAAGACTCTCAGCGGCGCGATGAACCAGCCCACCTCCCTTCGCTCGCCGTCCCCTTCTTCGTCGATCGACCAGCCCGCCGTTGAACTGACCCCCGTTGTTGAGAAGCTCAAGGTCATCTGCGGCGAACATGACATCGACCCCTCACTAGCTGCGACAGCAACCGAGTGCTTACTCCGACTTCGTCATACCTTTATCGACAGTGACCATCCTCGCGAAGCGAAAGAGGACTTTCGACACCTACATGGCTTTCAGACGCTGCTGGATCTGCTTCAGAAAGTCACAGAATGCTATACCCCGGATCGATTAGAGAAGGAAGAGAGAAAATGTCTCCTGGCCCTTTTTAAGGATACATTGGCGGTTCTGGCAGAGGCGTTAAGGGATCATCATGGGAATAAGAGATATTTTGCGGCTCGGGTACCCGGAGGAGGGAGTGCGGCTCTAGAGGAAGCTCTTGCACTTCTAGCTCAAAAGGTGGACTGCGTGCAGGGAGACATAGAACAATTCTATGGTGGGATCTTAGCAGCGATCCTTTGCCAGGAAACCGTCGCCAGTATATTCACAACGTTGGACTCCAGAATTCGATCGGCTCCAGTGCTACTTCCCAGTGACCTCAAGGCGGAGGTTGATCGATGCGTAGGAACGTCAGAGACCATCGAAGTATCGGATATCTTGGGTCCCTTCATTCGAGTATGGTTGTCCCGGACTTCATCTTCATCGTCAGAACACCGTCTCCTTCGGTTAGCTGTACCGGCATGTCTTTGTCAACTTGCCCTGCATTCCCAGAGAAACATCACCATAATGCATGCTACAGGTGTGTTATCGTGGATCCTTCCACTCCTGGTCAGCGATGAGCGTCTGGAACAGGAAAAGCTATTATACCGGGAGCTCGCGCGGCTGCTTTGTACACAGGGGATAAGCAATCTGGAGGACGCAGTTTTCCTCTACCAAAAAGCCCACAGTTGCCCAAAGGTCTCGCGCTTGCTGGTTGATGTTCTGAAGGCCTCTAAAGAACCCGCATCCATACAATTCGATCTCTCCCTGCATGGGTACTGTTCCTTGGAGTTTTCTACTCTGGGGCGCTCGTTCCCCCCCGCAACTTCCTCTGGGTACACACTTTCAGTATGGGCGCGCTTCGACCAATTTGATTCGAACACACATACCACGATATTTGGGGCTTTTGACCCTAGTCAGACATGTTTCCTACTTGCATATCTTGAGAAAGATACCCGGAACTTCATATTGCAGACCTCGATACGAGGGTCGCGACCCAGTGTCCGATTTAAATCCATCGTTTTCGAACCTGGTCGATGGTATCATATCTGTGTTGTCCACAAGAAGCCCAGACCGCCGTCGTATTCCCGCGCCTCTTTGTTCATAGATGGCGAGTTTGTCGAGCAGCTGAAGATAGAATATCCGTGTATGCCTGCTGCAATTGCTCCCAACCGATCTGCTAGGGTCCAGGCATTTTTTGGCACCCCTCAGGACCTGGCTATGAGGCTGGGGAAGGATGTGTCCATGTCTCGATGGTCACTGGCCAGTGCAATTCTTTTCGAGGAAGCTTATAGCGATGACATGGTTGCCGTCTTTTACAACCTTGGACCCCGCTATCATGGAAACTTTCAAGACTGCCTTGGCTCTTTCCAGACATACAAGGCTTCCGCGGCTCTGAACTTGCGCAATGAACATTTACACCCCGGTAAAGAAGAGCAGTCGGATATCGTTGTTGCTATCCGGCGGAAAGCAAGTACCCTTATCCGCGAGGCTTCCATATTGCTGAACGTTTCGCCTCTCGCGGTGCTAGACGACGACGACAGTAATACCGTGGACGAGTCCCGGCTGATCAAGTGCTTATCAAAGCAAGCCGCTAAGAATCTACATCAACTAACCAAGTCCGGAGGAAATGCGATAGTAGTTAATGGAGCTACACCTGCTATCAATGACGCACTGACTCAGGCACACGGCATTGGGGTCTTGACAGGTGACCCAGTAGTTGCGGTACCACGCTCTCTGGATGATGCAGGTTGGCGTATTGGGGGGTGTGCGGCTGTGCATCTGAGCTTGCTCCATGCAGCGGACACTGGGGAGTCGACCTTGCTAGCGGTCGAGGCACTGTACGAGGCAGTGCAAGACAACTGGAGGAATAGCGAGGCAATGGAAAAGGATAATGGATACGGAATCCTTGCGGTTTTGTTGCGCGAAAAGCTTGGTTTGCCGTCGGGAGTTGCTCCCACAACGTCGAAGACGCCGAGCGTTTGTGCCAGCTACGAGGAACGGTCTGCATTAGCTCTGGCACTTCTCCGCTTGACGTTGAAATTTGTTGGGTACGACTTTGACCAGCCTAACCGCTCCATTATTACAAATCCGTTGGCGTACAGGGTCCTACTCGTCGACCTAGAAGTATGGAGAGCTGGTGAGGCAGCTCTCCTCGAGTTGTATTACTCTCAGTTTTGTATATTTGCCAGTGAAAGTAAATTTCGTCGGTTCAATGCAAAGCGACTTGCTCGCATGCGTGAGTCTTCCGGAACAATCTCCTTACGACTCGGTTATGCTGATGATCAATAGGCGTCAACAAGAAGTTACTCGAGGCCCTCAAGGTGGAGGAGTGTACCCCCGAAGCCTTGCGTCTTTACACTGCCGCTTTTGGATCCCTCATGGAGAGCAGCCTGTCGGCGGATTTGCTTCGATCATTATCTCTCTTTATTACCTACGCTCTCCATAAGCCGAAGGAGTCAAGTAAGCTACAGAAGAAGAAGAGCATGAGATTTAACGCAGGCATGCGGCAGCGAGCGACTTCTGACGCGAAAGCTAAGTACGTGTCGAGCACTGTGATTGCCACGGAAATGCTTCGGATGTATTGTTCGTTACTTTGCAATGCACATGATCTTGGCCCCATAAAGAAGTTCGCCAAGGCTGTGACTAACAAGGTCGGGTCTAATTCTCTCCTCACTAATAGGAAATGATTACTGACTTCACTATAGTGGCTTCTATATCTATTGTGTGAAGACGAACCGGAGATTGTAATTCTGGCGACAAAAATCATAGCTCGTTTGTTGGTCACTCATGGCGGCAACTATGACAAGAAGTTCACGGAGAAAACAGGGGGCTATATTATCATGCGGCATTGCTTGCGAAGATGGTGGAAAATACCGGCCGTATGGTCCAGCTGCTTTGCCATATTGTTTGGCCTAGACGTCGGTAAAATGATCGTTGACAGGCCCTTCAGTCAAAATGGACTTTCGGATGCCTTCCTATCCGGCGGTCACTTGCATATAACATTCCCTGAGATTTTCCCAGTCATCGCTGAGATGATGCAGAGTGCCCTGAAGAAGACGGTCTTGACTAACGATAGCTCGCGGTCCGACGCTCAGGGCCTTGCGCATCTGGTTGCTAGTGGCCAATCGACCAAGCAAACCATGTTCTCTCACACGGCCGCAGCAACGGTGGCCGAAGAGCAATTGCTTTTCAATACAGTCACTGACTTCTTTGCTACCCTGCATGTGAAGTCTCAAAGTTTTCGCGAGTTCACCACGCAGCCAGAGTACATTCAACATCTGTTCTACGTGCTATTTCCGGTGGTAGTTGGCTGCGACGCAACGAGCACGGATGCTGAATTAAACCCTCGTGCGGCTAGTCTTGATTTTGGAGATCAGAATCTGGTCCTCCGCCCGCATTCGAGAGGAGCCGCTTCTCTGCGAACAACCACCGTGGAGCAACCTGGAGCGCGCGATGATGCTGCTGGGGCACTTGGCCGCGGTTCCTCTTTTGTGCTTGTCTCATCTGATCGGGGAACCTCTCTACCATCATCCGCGCGCATTATTCACGCGTATCATCCGAGAAAGATCGAGGATGTGGGGAATCCCGAACACCCCTTTGTCATCAGCATACTCAGTTTGGCTCTTTCCGCCTTCTCGGAGCAGTTATTGGAACGGAAGGACTTTTCTGGTCTTGGTCTCTACCTGAAAACGCCACCGGGACTGCTCGAACACCGGGCACACTTCAACTCGTGGGTGTTGAAGAATTTCCTTTTGACTTTGCAAGAGGTCATCTTTTCCAAAGTCCAGCTGCTTGCAGAACCACGCGTGCTCACCAATTTGGGACGATTCATGACACACCTTGGGGAGGCTGTTTTTGAGGGTTGGTTTGTTGACGGGGCGGCTGCAACTCTTGAATTCGCAGGGGCAATCCTCGAGTATCTGCAACGGCCTGATGTCTCTTGTCTCAAGAGTATAAGGCTCTGCAGTCAAGCTGTGTCCACAATTCGGTCGACTGTATTCCGCGTCGTCTTGCTTCGGCTATCGGAAGTCGAAGGCACGGAAGCTCTTTCGTTTCTGAGCCGCCTGTCCTACTGGCAGGTGATTCTCCTTTCTGGTGACGCTCAGTCAAATCACCTGCAGCTGCTATGTTACCTCTTGTACATCAAGCTAGACGATGGAGACGAGAATGTGCGCCTGGCTGCAGCAGGGCTCTTTCGAATCCTGCTAGTACAGAAACCTGCCGACATGGCTACCATACTTAGTCAAGCGTCAGTAACCCTACAAAAGCGGCTGTCTGCTGGATTTGAAGCTCTAATGGGTATGGATGATGCGGCTTTCTTACGGTGGTTTAACGATCGAGAAGAGGACCTACACTCTTTATTCTTTGGTGTCATATCCAAGCATTGGGAGGATTTCGTCCACGAAGAGAATTCTAAGATCGAGAATTCGTCGCGTAACCGAATTTCTAAACGCCAGGAGAAGCTGAAGCAATGGAAGCACATAGATAGCTTCGGTGACGAAGTGACACGCAAGCACCTCGTAACGTTTCCCCACTGGGCATCGAACATATCAGGATCGGAGTTTCTGAAGTTCCAAAGAGCGCTCCAGGACCACCAAGATGATGCTGTCTTCATGTGGACAACCTTTTCAAAACTTACATTGGATCTACGACGGTTCGGCGGTCTGCTGGCCGAGGATAAGGAGCGAAAGTGGCGCTTGGATCAAACAGAAGGACGGAGCCGTATGCGCCTTCGCATAGTACCCGATGAAACTGATGAGAGGCAAAACTACCAGCCGAAACGGAAGGCATCTGAGCCTCCTGCGATCAAAATTGACACGGACGTTCGACCTTCATCCAGTGCTGGTACACTTGGGTTGACTCCCACGGTCGCAAATAACGAGGCTGGAGAGGGTACTTCGCAGGGCATTTCGCCAGATAGCCGGAGTATGCTTGAGGACAGCTTCGAAATGATTGAAGATCCGAAGGCTGATCTTGAAGATTACGAGGACAAGAATCGCAAAGTCATGCGGAGTCTCCATCGTGGCGATCAGGTTGAGGGTGTGTGCAACATGTCTCGTATCATTGGGTTGGAGGCATTTGAGGGGCTTTTGATTCAGGGAAAAGATCATATCTACATTCTGGATAACTTCTTCCAGAGATCTGACGGCGAGATCGTAAATGTATGGCAAGCTCCGTCAGACGAACGCGACCCTTACGTTCGCATGATTGCCGGCCGAGAATCTAGTGAGCGCAAAGCACAGGAACATGAAACAAGGAGCTGGAAATGGTCTGATCTGATCAGTATCTCCAAGAGGCGCTTTCTGTTCCGCGATGTGGCGTTGGAGATCTTTTTCACCGATGGGAGTAGCTATTTGCTAACACTCATCTCGTCGCGAGCCCGAGATATTCTATGCAGTCAGCTCGCGACGAAAGCTCCCCAAGTGACCGGCAGTGTTGGCCACGCGCGTCCGGAGGATGTCTGGAGGTTTGAAACCCTTCGCAGTCAAGACGACGCACCGCAATCTCTCGGGTCGAAGTTTGCCAGCGTTTTCGGCCACTCTCCGCTCTATCCAGCTACGCGCAAATGGGTCAAGGGTGAAATCTCCAACTTCCACTACCTCATGCTGATCAACACACTTGCGGGGAGGACGTTCAACGACCTGACACAGTATCCCGTGTTTCCATGGGTGCTTGCCGACTATACCAGTGACGAACTGGATTTGAACGATCCTAAGACGTTCCGTGACTTGTCCAAGCCCATGGGGTGCCAAACGCCAGAGCGAGAGGCAGAGTTTAGAGAACGTTATAAGGCTTTCGCCGAGATGGGTGACGATGACGCTCCTCCATTCCACTACGGGACGCACTATTCTTCTGCGATGATCGTGAGCTCATACCTGATCCGACTGCAACCTTTTGTCAAATCCTACCTTCTCCTTCAGGGAGGTACGTTTGATCATGCCGACCGCCTCTTCTACTCGGTTGGAAAAGCGTGGGAATCTGCGTCACGCGGCAATATGTCGGACGTACGGGAGTTGATACCCGAGTTCTTTTACCTCCCTGAATTTTTGGTGAATTCGAATAAGTACGATTTCGGGCTCTTGCAGAACATGACGACTGTGATTGACTCGGTGGAGTTACCACCCTGGGCCAAAGGCGATCCCATGATCTTCATTGCTAAACACCGGGAGGCACTCGAGAGTCCATACGTGACCCAGAACTTACACCATTGGATCGACTTGGTATTTGGAAGTAAGCAAAAGGGAGATGCCGCAATCGAGGCAGTGAATGTCTTCCACCATCTGTCCTACCAAGGTGCCAAGGACATCGACTCTATCGATGACCCCGTGGAACGCCTTGCCACGATCGGTATCATTCACAACTTCGGGCAGACACCGCATCAAATCTTCAATCGGCCTCACTTGCAACGCGAAGACCCCGGACATCGAACGCCCCGACTGGATCGGCTTGCCGAATCGCTGACACAACAGCCCCTTGCGCTTCTTGGTGAGAATCTAACCATGATATGAACAATTCCGTGTTGACTAATGTGGGAATAGATATTGGCGAACGAGTGGCCACCTTCGCGATGAAACAAGACCGTCTGCTGTGTGCCGCTGCCTTGCGACTCAACATCCCCCCTAGCTACGACAAGTATATGGAGTGGGGATTCTTTGACGGCAGTGTCAGATTCTACTCTGCGGATAGCCGACGGGTACGAATGTCTAGTCATTGGCTTTTTTTTTAGAACACCCTGTCAGAAGTATAGCAGCTAACACGACTCTAGCTACTGGGTCACTTTGAGCATCTTCATATCGGCCAACTGTCCTGTGCGATTTTTGCAGATTCTCGAACGTTGGTAACCGCCGGCGCCGACTGTACGGTGTCGATTTGGACCTTCACCTCATCCATCAAGTCGGTTGATCTACAGCCCACGGGGTCACTATTTGGACACCGATCCCCGGTGACTACGCTTGCGGTGTCACGGTCATTCAGTACGCTTCTGTCGGCATCCACGGACGGGCAGATTATGCTTTGGGATCTCAATCGGCAGTGTTTTGTACGGGAACTGCCAGGCAGCGGGCCTGTCGATGTAAGCATGCTGTTTTCCCACACTGTTCCATCATGTCATGTATACTAATGCAGGTACAGTGTGCTCGGATCAACGATGTGACGGGAGAGATCATGATTTGTCGACGCGACCGAGTCAGCCTTTACACGCTCAACGGGTCACTGCTCCTGGAACAGATCCTGTGCGATTCAGTGGACGACTCGATTATGACGTGTGTCTTCTACGAAGGGGTGAACAATGAGTGGCAGGAGCGCGAGCTGCTGTTCACTGGCCACCGAAGAGGCGTCGTCAATGTAAGAGCTCTATGGTACAGCCACGGGTTTCAGGTGCTGATGCTGATGGAATACAGATTTGGAGCAAGATAATTCATCATGGACGATTCGAGTTGGAATTGATCCGGCAACTGCATCATGTGGACAGTCACCGCGACAATGGCGCCAACATCTCGGCGGGCATTAGCTGCATTATGGCCCAGCCGCACGTGGTATACACTGGCGATGAACTGGGACGAGTGGTAAGTGTGGTTGACATTTTGGGGGTAAAGGGGTAGATCGTGTATGCTGACGGGGTATCTAGTACGAATGGAGCTGTGTCCAGCGCCGGTGAGGAGGGCCGTTGGTTGCCAACTACTTTTACAATGATCTGTCTACCACCGGGGAAAAAGTGGACTCCGCGGAGGGCCTCGGATCGAGTCCACGGAGAAGGTCATCGTGGGATGGACCTCGTCTCTTTCCCTTGTCGGTGCCCCACCAAACCTCCGGGCATGTCATGTCTGATGATCTTGTCTACCGATATTGTATGCGCCGAGTATTCCAATCCCGGAAACATATCTCTCTTGTCATTATGCTGCCTGTCTCATACTGAAGACGGAACGAACGCGCTGGAAGGCTGCGAGCGACCCCAGTTGTAAATGTTGTCGTAGCAAGAGGGCCGCGGAGCTAGACTAGTTGACCGTGGGGGAAAACCAAGCTACTGTTTTAGAACCGTTACCTACTTTAGTCAAATGCCTCCGGGGGGGATGGTGGGATAAAGAAGAGGCCATGCCGTAAGGAGAAGAAGGCATCCGAAACGCGACCCTATTTCCGTAACTTAGTATTGAACACGGTTTCGCTGACAAGGCCGATGATGCTGGCTGGAGGAGGGGTATCTCCACCGGAAGGACTGCTGTGCTCCAGAGGAATAAAGGAACACCACGGAAGGAGGGGTGTGTGGACAAGCTCCGGTGAGGGAAAAGGAGTGGGAAAAGAGGAGCAGTGTGGACCGGGGATTGCTGGTCGGTTGCCGGAGCACTCTGCGCCGACCAGCCCGTGCTCTCTCTCTGTTTGTATGTATGAATGAATGAGAGAGAAGCTGATGGAAAGAAAGAGGTAGTAAGGAAAGGGATCAAATGGATTATTGGTGATCAATCAGAATGAGAGGATGTCTATTGCGAATGGAAGGGAAGAAGATTGAATTGATGTGAATGGAAGAGATGGGAGGGAAAGGAAAGGATGTACCATAGATAGATATTGCTGGGTAATGCTATGATAATACTCGGTAATTGTTGAGGCGAAAAGAAACAGAAGGGAGGGAAGGGAAGGGAGGGAAAAGGCATAGCGTCATCGGCCCTTCTTGCCCAGCTTTGCCCCACCATAACATTTTGGTAAGGAAAGAGCAACCCCTCCTCACTCTGACGGGCCTCTCACTGCTGCTGCTGCTCTCTGCTTGGTTGCTCCGGCTTCGTCGCCACGTTCTCGTTCCTCTTACTTATTTCACTCTCCGTTTCTTCCGCTTCTTACCTTCTTCTTCCTCTTCTCTTCCTTCTTCATATTGTCTGTCCAATCTCTCTATACCCCTCTCCCCCCATCTCATCTTACTTTGAATCACCTTTCATCTTTTTATCCTCAACCTCCACCATGTCTTCTTCTCTCGAGCAGCTCAAGGCCACCGGCACCGTAAGTCATTCATTGCTTTCCCGACATCGCCGTGTCATCTTCACAACATCGCTAATCATCCCATCTTCTCATCAATTAGGTCGTCGTCTGCGACTCCGGTGACTTCGCCACCATTGGCAAGTACAAGCCTCAGGATGCTACCACCAACCCCTCCCTGATCCTCGCCGCCTCCAAGAAGCCCGAGTACGCCAGCCTCATCGATGCCGCCGTCGCCAAGGGTAAGGCTGAGGGCAAGACCCTCGACGAGCAGGTCGATGCCACCCTTGACCGTCTGCTGGTCGAGTTCGGCAAGAAGATCCTCGAGATCATCCCCGGCAAGGTCTCCACTGAGGTCGATGCCCGCTTCTCTTTCGACACCCAGGCCTCCATTGACAAGGCCCTCCACATCATCAAGGTATGTCATAATCATCAATTTCCGTACACTTGCAACTGAATGCGAGTTGCTGACGAATTACTGCAGCTCTACGAGGAGAACGGCATCTCCCGCGACCGCATCCTCATCAAGATCGCCTCCACCTGGGAGGGTATCAAGGCCGCTCAGGTCCTCCAGTCCCAGCACGGCATCAACTGCAACCTGACCCTCATGTTCTCCACCGTCCAGGCCATCGCTGCCGCTGAGGCTGGTGCCTACCTCATCTCTCCCTTCGTTGGCCGTATCCTCGACTGGTACAAGGCCGCTCACAAGCGTGACTACACCGCCGAGGAGGATCCCGGTGTCAAGTCCGTCCAGAACATCTTCAACTACTACAAGAAGCACGGCTACAAGACCATTGTCATGGGTGCCTCTTTCCGTAACACCGGTGAGATCACCGAGCTGGCTGGCTGTGACTACCTGACCATCTCCGTAAGTTTTCCAATTATTCTCTATATCTGGTACATAAATTAACATGATCTAGCCCAACCTCCTCGAGGACCTCTTCAACTCCACCGCTGCCGTCCCCAAGAAGCTCGACGCCGCCAACGCCGCCGGCCTCGACATCCCCAAGAAGACCTACATCAACGACGAGGCTCTCTTCCGCTTCGACTTCAACGAGGAGGCCATGGCCGTCGAGAAGCTGCGTGAGGGTATCTCCAAGTTCGCCGCTGACGCCGTCACCCTCAAGGACATCCTGAAGCAGAAGATCCAGGCATAGATTGGGAGACTGATCTGATGTGTGCATTTTTTGTGATGACCTTTTTCTTTTACTATATTCCCATGTGTAAAATTGATGACCTGAAAAATTCGTTTGGGTAGATACGAATTATGATTATCATATGCCATTACCAATTGCCCTTGTAATATAAGTAATACTATAATCTAATGTAAGCGGCAGCAATAGAGTACGAAGTCTAAACGCACTTTAAGCCGCACCACCATCAACATCATCAATTGAAACCATGACTCTTCAGAT
Source organism: Aspergillus luchuensis (assembly GCF_016861625.1). Lineage (NCBI taxonomy): Eukaryota > Fungi > Ascomycota > Eurotiomycetes > Eurotiales > Aspergillaceae > Aspergillus > Aspergillus luchuensis. The sequence goes on from NC_054849.1 coordinate 5,358,874, forward strand.
TCCGGTAGTATCACATGATCGGCGCCTGCCTCTTTCACCTGATGCCATCGACTGACTTACTGCCATCCTTCATAAGAGACCCATAACTGCACCAGAGGGAGAGAAGAGGCATAGTGCCAGTAGAGTGATTAGTATGTAGCTATAGCGATAGCGATAGCGACGGTGACTGATCTTGAACTCGATAGCTCAAGCGCCTTTTTACCCTTCGATATATATTATGATAAGGGGGTCAAGACCAGTCCATCTTTGGGCCACAAGAAGCCCACTGTCATCCACATCTTCATCCTCCGTCATTACTAGTATCGAATGAGAGAGATATCGGAGGATGTCGATGGTAAGTAAGTATAATTCCGGGACACCTTGGTGTATATTTCGTGAAAGGATTCGGTGTCGAAGAACAGGCCAGAGAGAGAGATATTATCTTTTATCTGTCCCTGTTCAATTGGGAAAAGACAGAGATATAGAAATGTAAAATCCCAGACGACAGTGTAGTCATCTTCGTCTTCCTTGTACTTCATGGGAAGAGAACAATTGGCGAGAGTGATGAATGTAATGCCGGATGCCATCGTCGCCCTTTTTCTTGTCCTTTGTCCTTGTTTGTTCTTGGAAGAGAGACTAGGAGGAATGTAGATGGAACATGTAAACCCGGACAGCGCCGCCGTGGTCACATCATCTTTTGTCTTCATCTTTGATATAGAGGTACCAGAGGAAGCGTCAGAGATTTAATAGTTTGAAGGCCCCAGGCACCGTCGATAAGGGACTTTCCTCCTCCTCCTCCTCCTCCTCCTCATCCTCCTCTTTCTTCTTCTTCATCAGGGAAAGAAAGACAAGTTATGTCGAATATAGAAGCCCTGACGCCATCGTGATCATTTATCTTCTTCGTCGTTCCCATAGAACGGAAAAGCACACAATATCAGAGATAAAACCACGGACACCATCAAATGGGTCACGTCACTGCCGTTCTTATTATTGGACGAAAGCCGGAGATATCGATAATAAAACCCCAGACGCACGCCATCGTGATCGTCATCATCTTCGTCGTCGTCGTCCCCATAGAAAGAGAAGACGAAGGATATAGAAAGTAAGCCACAGGCATTGTTAAAACGGATCACTTCCGTTCTTATAGTTATTGTAATCGAACGAAGGCCGGAGATATATCATATTAAAAGCCCAGACGCCATCGTGATCGTCTTCGTCTTCGTCGTTACTATAGAAAAGGAAGACGAGGGATAAAGAAGATAGTAAGACCCTCACACAGCATCGAACGGGTCACTTCCGTTTATTTACCATCGAGCGAAGGCTGGAGAGATAATATATCGAACCCCGGATATCTTTCGTAGTAACTTTGTCTTCTTAATGTTATCGAAAAGAAGGAGATATCAAGGATAGTATATCGCAGGTACTACCATGGTAGTATCCATCATCTTCGCTCTTGAAAGAATAAGATAGAGAGAGATATTGGTGTGAAACACCAGGCGTCGACAGATATATCTTCCTCCTCTTCTTCATTCTCCCTTATGGAGGAGAGCCAGAGATGTAAAAAATAAAAACCCCACACACCCATCAAAGGGATCATTCCCGTTCTCATCATCGATCAAAGGACCAAGATATGCAAGAGAAGACCCCGATATCTTCGTACATATCATCTTCTTCATCCCCATCTTTCAGGATGTCATAGAGATGTTAAACTTTATTAAGACCCCAGACGCCATCGAAGAAAGTCACCTTCACCATCGCCATTATAAAAGTAAGGCGGAGAGATATCGAGAATGAAACACACCAGGCGCCGGCATAGATGTCTTCTCTCCTATTCTTCTCCTTCATTTTTCCGTGATGAAGGAAGGTCGGAGACATCAGAGTGTGAACCGTCCAAGTTGATCCGTGGGCGGAAGGTTGAACAGATAAGAGTGTACACTCCTTCGCCAAGTCCCCTTTCATTTCCCGCAAGTGACCCGCTACGCTGGTAGTCACCGTTATTAGTTATTATATCGCGGTTCCGAAACTTTTGTCGGGATTTATCCTCTTCTATATCCTCATTTCCGAGAGGGAAAGACAAGAGAGATAAAGTTTGTAAGTTCGCCATGCCAGTTGTAGATATAATCTTCGATTTTATTATGAAAAGCGAAGAGAATGATATGGAGGTTCAAGGCCATGGCGGTCATCATCTTCTTCTTCATCGGAGAAGTTTCCAGAGATGTCAGAAAAACGACCCTAGACGTTGTTGTAATAATTGCCTTTATCATTGCTATCGGAAGGGAAAGGCAAGAGAGGTTTAAAGATAGGATTTCAACCCTCCAAAACGTCATCTTTATTTTCAAAATGAAGGAAGACCAAGAGATATGAAGGGTAAAACTCCGGACGTTATGGTGGTCATTCTCTTCAACATTTTCGATGGGAAAGACCAGAGGAGATAAAGATAACATCCCAGATGCCATTGTTAGATATCATCTTCGCTTTCAGTATAGAAGAAAGAAGGGCAAAGATATAAAGTTAAATCCCGGGGGCACCATGGTCGTCGTCATCTTCTCCATCCCCACCACGAAGGGAAATGTCAGAGAGATGATTATTGTGACCGCATCCGCCGGCCAATAAGGTAAGCCGCCTAGCCTGCTAATGAGCAAGTAGCTCTATGACCTCTTTCTTTCCTTTTCTTTGCTTTCATCGAGCAATATTGAACGAAAGACGGCCATTCTCTGGAATCAGCTAGTCTTAAAAGGAATAACACAGGCCAGCATAACTTTGTCCAACAGTCGATAGGTAAAACATGGCTGATGATGGATGGATGGACACTCAATCCCGACAAGAAAGGGAGTTACTGCATTCGCGATCCAATCATATATTATATTGTTCATTGGGCTCTCGCGTGGTGTAAGTGATAGTGATAAGCGAGTATATCGTGTCTCTGTTACTCTTCTTTTCGCTGATAGGAAGGTGGAAAAGCGATAGAAGAGAGATCATGAAGTATTGAACATGCGTTGGTCCAGGCGGTATCGCTGAAGACGGTACTGCAGTTAACACAGCTCTGCCCATCGATAAGAAAGAGATAGAGAAAGGTAGATAGGGAATGAAGGGGTAAGCCCTATACTTGATCCGATCATACTATGGGGTTCGAGATAGAATCATCGCGTGGATTCGGTATGATCATGATGAGCGAGAATATATTATGCTTTTGTTCTTCTTGTTCTGCTGGTAGGAAGGAGGAGTGGGAGCAGAAAGATGAAGGAGCGATAAACAATCCTTTGGTTTCGTCTGTGTCATTGAGGATGTTATCGTAATTCAACTCTTCCCATCGACAGGAAACAAATAAAGAAAGGGTTGTGCTTCATTGAATTATATTGTGGGTTGGTGAACAGTTTCCTCGAGTGGATTTTGTATTGATGAGCGAGTCCAATGTGTCTTTCTGTGTGACATCTTGTCCCCTTTCCTTTACTGTCGGGAAGCAACAGTAGAGGGTCATTAATGATGAGAACAGTCATCCTCGGAACGTCGGATCGCTGAAGTAGGAAAGGCCACCACAACCCTACGCATCAGCCAAGAATGTGACTTTTGGCTAAAATATTACCAGATGTAATAATGGGCAAAATCGCAAGTCCTGAGCATAGCCAGCGTAAATGGATTTCACAAGTTGATATCTGGAAATGCAATATCCTGGAAAGGAGTCGAGACGCGACAGAACGTAATCCAATCCATAGTAATTTGATAATAAGGTGCTTATTGGATTCTCGTGTGGAGTAAGTTGCAGTAGTAATGAGCGAGCCCATCATGCCTAGTGATTGGCTTTCGTCCTCTTTCCCTTGCTATAGGAAAGATGGAGTCATAATATAAGATGAAGATGATAGTTTCTGCATGGAAGATCGCAGAATAAAACGGTCGACATAACGCTTCGCATCTTCCAAAGATCATGACCCGATGATCAGGTGTTGATTGGATCCCTGGGTGGAACAGGTAGGACTTTCTTCGTCTTCGTTTTCTCTTTATTCCTCTTCTTGATTTCTTTTCTTTCTTCATATTGTATTTCTTTTTGTTATTTTTCTTTCTTTCCATCAATATACTTTTTTTGCCCCTTCTAGTTCTGTTCTTAAGGTAAAGTGATATGAGGATAACCAGTTTTTGGTCCCAGTATCATTGGATATGTCAAGAATATTGTAGTCCTGCCATCGACGGAGAGGTGGTAGTGGCAGATGAAATAATAAGGACAGCCATAGGCTCATCCAAGCTCTTGTCGTCGATTGTGATTTTTGATCTCGTAAGTATCTTAGTGGATACTAGCTACCCTTACTATTTCAAAGGAACTAGACGATGGGATCATAGATTTTGGTGCATGATAGCGTAATTATAGCGACGCGATTATATTTTATCTTGTCGATTGGATCATCGCTTGTTATTTCCTGCCATCGCTTAAATAGCTGGGAAGCAGTTGTTGTTGAGAGCGACTGCATCCTTGAATATAATCATAGGAACGGTCAATAATCGATCGCAACACCTTGTTGGCTGGATCGTTGAGTTTGGTTGTGATATTGTTAGTATCTCAGGGGATACTAACTAGACCATCCCTGTTGTAATGACAAGTAAGTCTTGCATCAAGATCATGATATGTTAGAGTTCGAATAATTGCACGTAGTAGTAGTTTTGAATATGAGCGATTATCGCCTTCTTGTCTCTTTTCCTTATAGTAGGGACAATAATATTTCCGGCAGCATGGGCAGATTCTGGCCGGATTGTGCTAGTGCCGCCAGTTTGAAAGAGAAACTTTAGACTTATTGGTATCTGATGATAAGTCTCGTATACATACTTAGTGGCATATACTGACAATCGAAGTTCTCGCAATAACGAGCGAGCCCGTCGGGTAATTCTTCTTGCTCTGCTGTTGCGAACTAATACTGGTTATAAGAAGACGGACAACAATCGAATGATCCAAATTATGGCGCTGAAAGCTTAACGAGTGTCTTTAGCGTCCACATAGTGCCATTAACCAGACCATTTATTGGGAAGTAAATGTTGAGATTGATGATGGACTGGTAATGTTGATCCGACTGTATCTTTTCTGTCGCCTAAATTATCACGTATAGTAGCAATGAGCGAGTCGGTTGTAGATTTCCCCCTTCATCTTTGTCGTTAAGAGGTCGAGAAAATGAGAAAGGAAGAAAAATCATTGGTTCTTCCCGTCTCGTGCCATGGACACAACTTTGCTATGCCGTCAATGTCCATATACTAAACAGGCCATTAGTGAGTGGGAGATAGGCCTTGCGATCATGCATACATGCTATCGATTTGTTTCTTTTGATTACCAGTAGCAAGTCTGTCTGATAATTCTCTCTTTGTAGTATCAGTTATGATAACGTCGTGGTGGGCTTCTTGCTTTCCGTTTTTGCTCTTAAGAAGCAGTAACGGAAAGGTTATCGGAGCCATTGTCGTTTCGGCCCTGGCATTGGCAGATAAGTCGCGATGAGCAAAATATGTGACCTTTTTCTGAGTTATAATATAATCCGAAGTGGCCATGATGTGCTCTCGTACGTATAGCTTCGGCGAGGAGATCAAGATTGACATCAATGGATTATGCTCGGCACAATTTGTAATGTGAAGGGAAATATCCATTGTAGTTAGCAGTTGCAAGAGCCAATGCATTTCTGAGTCTGTCAATTATATGACACCTTCAAGAATGCGGTCCACGAAGCATTGGATTGTATACTCCATTTGTTGAATTTCTTTATCATTTGAAAGCTCTTGAAGTCGGCCGTGGAATGTTATCTCTGGCTATCAGAGTCTGCGTGCTTTGCCCGCATTGGCTAGATGTAGCAAAGCGTCCTATTGCATAAGGACAGCGAGAGGGTCCAGATAAAGATCGTCACAATCAATATCACGAGCAATTATGTAGGTAATCTCTGGGTGGACTTCAATAAAGCGAGTTTTCGCCCCCTCACAAATACAGGTCAGGATATATATTCCAGGTTCGAAAAGAGGAGTTATCGAAGAGTCGTATTGTGATTTTGGCCACGGTATTGCGGATAATGGCGCGATGAGTAGGATATGTGCCCATTTTCCGAGCCCCAGTATATGTACTAGGTATATCTCCTCAAGACTGAGAGAAGAAGGTTATCAGAGATCTCCGTTATAATTATAGCCACGAAGTCTTGGCAGATAATGGCGCGATGAGCAACAGGTGTGCCCATTTTCCGAGCTTTAATATAGTATATCAGGTATAAGTTCCACCGGTTGATGTTCTCGTGGACTATTAGTCATGTGCGAGATTGTCGTTGAGTCGACTATCTCCTCTTTGCTATTAAGAAGCAATAATAAAAAGAACAACCATCGGTTGATCCCAACTCGTCACTGACATTATCCGGATGATTATACTCATCATAACATCACACTTTCGAACATTGATCAGAGTTATAAGAACGAGATAATGATAGGGATAAATTCGCGACCAATAATTGTGGCAGATCGAATATGGCCGCGTTCTGAGCGAGCTGGACATGCAATAACAAGCATTTGCTGCTGCAAGCTCTGTCAAGAGATCATAATGTGATTATCATATTGATAACCCATATACCGGACTGATCAAAGGATAGAGCGATAGTCGCGACCCAATCTTTTTAGTTGATTGGGATTTTCGCATGATAGAAAACAAACACCATCCATGTTTTTTGAACTGCCAGTAAGCAGCAGCAATAATAATAGGGACAACACTTTAGTGGGAAGTCCGCCACGGATAATAATGTGATTATCACAAGTGATAACCCATATACCAGTCCAGTGCCTTTTTGCTCGCTCGCCTTATCCTCTGGGAAGCTTCGAAGAATGTTGGCAGGAGCCACGGTGTTTCAAGTACCAAATCATTGAAATAAGAGGTATCGAGACCACAGTAGATGATACAACAGTTGACGCTCAATCTTTGTAGTTGATTGAGTCTTAAGGCGAGTTTGACCCTCTCCTTTTCATTGCTTCAGTAAGATGCAGCAGTAACGGCAAGGTCAACCATCAATGGCTTAAACACCACCCCAGATAATAATGTGACTTTCATAATTATGAGCATCCCGGACCATGGACGGGAACGAGGTATTGAGGTCGTAAGAGATAAGAGTGACACTCGCGACCCAGTTTTTGTGATCGAGTAAGCCTTCTTGGAAGATAGAAAACAAAACCAACTCTTCTTCCTTCGCTGCTGGTGAGAAGCAGCAGCAGTAGTAAGAACAAACATCCGTTGCCCCGAGCTTTATTCTAGGCGATAATGCGCCGTGATCATCTCCATGCCCAATCGTCGACAGAGAAGCAGATGTAAATAAGAGGGTAAACGAAGTCAATTGAATCTTCCCGGCAGTCAGTTAGTTCAAGAGATCGTTTTCTCCTTGCCTTGATTGTTCGTAAGCAGCAGTAATAATAAGGACGACCAGTTTCCTCGTCTGATTCTCTGGTAAGTGCCATGTATAATGATATGACTATTATCAGGATAAGCGTCCACATAACACTCCCGACCGAGAAGTATCATCGTAGGATCGCTATCACGGCGTAATGTGAGTAGTTGATTGATCCTTTCGCGCTGCAAGTGAGCTCGACCTTTCTCTCATTCTTAGCAATAAGTGAAGGAGCCATGGACTGCTTCAGACGCTTGCGAGGTAACGTGCCGCAAGTATTAATGTGATTGTCATTGGTCCGTCGACAGATAGGCAGATAGAGATCATATGGGTGGCAATGTAGTTAAGAGGATCTTCTCTTGCATACGCATTTTCAACAGCTCTGTATATGCAACCTGCATGACGATTGTAGTGCCGTCATGCATGTTTTGAAGAATGACCGTGTACTTGGACTTTCTTACTATTAGGAGATAGCTCTTCAATAGACCACTTATTTTGTTTGTGTCGCTGAGAACATCAAAACAGAGAGAAGAAGGTTGTCCCATCGATCGAGCAAGTGATACATTCATCGTTCGTCGTATCATCGAAACCGATTAAATGTATAGTTCCCGATGGCTCGAGGTTTCGATGGTAAGCACCAAGATCGATCTTATGTAGAAAAGTTGAGCACGGTGCGATTTCCCGTGAACGATTGATCCTTTCAGGTGCTAGAAGCCCATCTAAGGATGATTTTCCTCGATGTTATTAGTTCGATAGTAAGCGTGTGACCATTCCACCCATCAAGTTCTGTTGGTTGAGGATAGTAGTTGATAACGATGTGGTTTCCATATGAGTAAGAAGCGCAGCATATACTCGACAGAGAATGGGCTATGCGATCGATCGGGCTGGTCATCTGAAGTGTCCGGTAGTCTATCTAGTCTTCTGACTTCTCTCCTTCTGAATTACCTCGATCAGTTTGCTCCGCACTCGAGGCACAATCATCTGTGTACACGCCTGTGCTTGCTTGTGAGCTTACCGCCCGCTCAGTCGCAGACGACATCACTGTCAACAGAGACGGGATGTCTGTTAAGCGTTCCTTCTCTTGTTATCATAATATTAAAAACTGAGCAATGACAAGCTCTCTGGGATAGTATCAACAAGGCCGACCGAAGAATGTGAGCTGAGACTGGCCGATCTGCAGATCTGAGGTCTCAAAGGTAAGCGTAGGATCATCCCACTCATCAGGTTGAGATCATCTTGTTGAGCGTTATCGAGAATATTGACTTCCCATGGAGCTCTGGGGTCGAAACTCGGGACTGTCTTTGATAATTTATGAGAGTCAGGCTACTCGAACGATGGAGCAATAGATCGTTTGGAGGATTTAATACCTGGTCTTCCTCATCGTGTGGGGGTTCGGGAGAAAGCATGACCATTCCATCTCATTATTAGGTTATTCAGGATAGTCGAGAATGGTGTAGCTTTCCATAAGGTGTAAAGTGCATTGCCTTTCACGAAGCTCTGCGGTTTGTTCGATCGACGTATACGTTGAAGTAGATCCTCGATGGTCTAATGGTCGCGATCGAAGTACTCTGTACTCGTGCAAGAACCGACGATGTGCAGAATTGCTCGCTCCAAGCATGTTCACATGAACTCTTGTTAGGGCTAGTCATGAGCCGAGAAGGTTCAGGCAAAAGATATAGCTGAGATTGCCCTGCAACGAGACAAACCAGCGATACTTCCTTGGCTATTGAGGTTCAATAGTAAGCGTATAGTCCTTCTTCCATCGAGTCCACTGCCATGCCCCCAGTTTGCCACATACCTAAGCTTCTGTTAACTCATTGTAATGTCCATCCTGAAGATTGGCAGCGATGCGGTAGTTTTGAGATGCGAACGCGTGGCAGAGTTACTAGGTTCTTCAGTATATTAGAATCCAGTGTCACCCCCCCAGAAAAGTACGAAGTACATACCAAACATGATCGATAGAGTATTTGAGTCATGGACTGATTGGCCATTCCAATACCAATAAGCGTTCTCTGAATGATACCTTTCAGTCTCTGGGATTGGGTGTTTCAAAGATAAACCCAGAGCTATGCCTTTGCGTCCACAGTCGCTTCGTGTACTGTGACTTGTATTTGTGAGATCTGAGGGTGTTCGTTTTCCGTAAGGTTAACGCGATGTGATGCAGCAATCATTTATCTTTGAGTGAATATTCAAGGCACTGTCAGGGACATTCTATCAGTTAATCCGATTCTAAGAGCAACCGAACATCAGTTGATAGATGGAACTCCCGATTGATCCTTCGGAGTATGATATTTCCTCTTTGGTGGAAGAAAGAGTGAGTATTGTAACTTCTCTCACCCAGTGTTCTGTTCTTCGTTCAAAGTCCAAGGAGAAGGCCATACTGACTAGGATAGCTGTAGTGAGATGAAGAAAAAGAAAAATGATGGGTTGAGATATTCTGTGAGCGCTTTCTCCTGCTCTGGTAAGACACGCTGCGAAGGAGATTGTGTAGTATCCAGTGTAAAGTACTCGAGAAACTGGCGATTTCAAGTTGTTGTGGGATCCATCATACCCCCGTTCCCTGTATCACCGAATATTTACCTCACCATCGCCTGCAGGTGCGTATCTTTGATGAGGTTTCGATGATACTTCTGTGAGATGATAAGAAAGATTATCCCACTTTGTATAGTATCGTCTGTTTCCTTTCAGATATTGATAGTAAGGTCCATCAGTGACAAGTTTGCTAGCACCAGAAACGCAATCTAGTAACAAAGGCCGATAGATAGACAACTGAGGTATAAAAGATAAAGCTCTAGTGTTGTAGTAGCTGTGGGTCACTTTGGTTGCCCAGGCGAGTCGATAAGAGCCCATTTAGTTCTCAGGATGTTGGGAAGGCGAGCTAATGTGCCAGTGAAGTGTTCGTTGGCATTTGAGCATCGGCGATTCGCTTGATCGGTGTATGCCTCAGAGTGTCACAGAGTGCAGCAAGCACATTATACAGTTCCCCTAGCTTATGGCGAATATCCATCGTGTAATGCATCTGAGATATTTCAGCCCACCTGTCCGCCAGTCGAGCGAGTTCAGAGACAAGCACCATGGCCGTGCTTAGTCTCTTTCAAACATGTTCGACTGATTCCAAAAAAGGAGGGTGTCTCTAGAGCTGTGGAACTCCTTTCTTATTTGCAGTCCTTGGCTGCTGACTTTGTTTGGAGCCATTTGAGTAATCTGAGCTCTAGCGGTTAGTGATAGCTCTGTAGATAGAAGACTCTCGGAATAAACCCCAGTAGCCGGATTGCTAAACTAAAGAATGAGATCTGGAGGATGTCTCTTCAACATACCGTACAACGTCATGGATACTACCCTGTTAATCTCTCCCTGTACGTCAGACGGAGAAATTAAAGCGTCGAGATTTATAGGCAGATATAGCGAGTCTCTTTTCGAATTCGAGTATGGACCGGATAGAGTAATACCTGTTGCCGAAGACTCTCTGTCATCTTCATTTTTGGTTGCTTTCGGAGGACATCATAAATAGGCCCCCGAGTTTCTTCTTCTACCTTCGACCGAGCTTTCTGCTTGAGATTTTCGTTCGCGGATGTTTCAGGGCACAAGGCCTTGCACCAGATAATCGGTGGATGTGACCATCATCTGAGTATGATAGACCAGGTAATCGGTCGATAATGAAAAATATTATATAAGTATAATAGAAGATTGTTATATATAATCGTCTGATGATTAGATGATAGAGAGAAGAGGAAAAGGAGAGAGCTGGGTGGAAGGAGAACGGGATTTATATAGCCCAGCAGAAAGCCAACAAGTGAACGCTCATATCTCAAAATTCCAAGGATTCAACATAAAAGGTGAACGAAAGGAGTGAACGGTAAGCAATATTTGAGTTAGTAGATCCTTTTGAAGCACTCGTTGAATATCAAGATGCTCTCGTGCACTGGGATGCGTGCACTGAGATGCATTCAACGGTTGGGCTTGATCAAGCCGCAATTGCCCTAACTTTGGAGGTAGTGAACGGCGTGTAAGAATCAAAGCATGAGAATAACAGGTTCAAAGGATTCTACTTCGGGAAACGAGCGGGTCATACACGATCATGACCGTCATAGCGAGTTAGGGTTGCGAGCTTGGATAACTGGACGGTGCCGGGTGACTATCTGTGAACCTGGAACGCCTGATAGAAGCACATAACGTTAGACTGCTAATTACCCTGGAACATTGTGCTTTACCTTATACTAGGTAATGACTTGGCTTAATGAGAATTTTACTAATATGTTCGAGGATCAGGCGAATTCTTCAAATAGAAATCCTACAGGAAAGACTCTCGGATCTTGCGGGTGATCAAAAACCTTCATATTCTCTGCCGTAACGGCTATTGTACTCAAAGAATTCGGCCTATTGCCATAACATACGCCGAGTGAACGGGACCAGGGCCTCACGGAGGTTGCACCACGCACCCTAAATGGCTTAAAAGGCAGGTACCTAGGCAAGTCCATTCGGACACAGTCCTTGGGGCATTGACGATCATTGGTTTTCGATGTTTGTAGCATCCTTTGACCTCCGGCTATCACAGAGCATATGAAGATTATTTACACCGATGGGATCGAAGCTGGTTGGAACGTCCTTCAAAGTAGGAACGACGGAGCAATGCTATGAATGAAGCCCCGGACATGATAGTATTCTCGTTGTGATCTAAAAAGGTCGCTGAAGAGCGATGCTTAGGTAGCGGCACCATGAGAGATGCCCATAATGTGCAGACTTCGAGCATCTACAGTATGAGATTTGTCCATTACGTTGTCAGCATGGGCAGAGGTTTATGAAAAGACCGTTGTAGCTTTTTGTAGATTTATGCCGAACTCTTACGCGAGGTCAGTACTATCGGGAGAGCTGTATTGGGACTACCTACCGCAAGCGGATAGCTTCAAGCGTCTTGATTTAGTAATGACCTACACGTAATGATACACAGTATTCCACGACAGCAACTCCGTAGTCCGGTAAACATTCCCAAGATAAGGACAAGCATAAGCGAATGACAAGAGCGATGAGGTGATTTGTGATAGTGGTGGTGGAAGTAGGGAGTTACGAGTAACGCGAGAAATAATACACACGGCAAGTGGGGTTTGCGTGATACAGATCGATACTTACTTTACCTTACCTTAGTTATCTGCACCTTCCGCTGCAGTTCGTTGCAACCCGCGGGAAAGGTCCAGGGTCTTGACAACAAAGTGAAAAGTACACAGTAGCATTCTGGAGGTGATCTGTTCCCCTCTTTCCCCATCCACGAGACAACTGAGCCTCGGAGAAAGCTTTCTCATTTACCCCCGAGTAACCTCAATGATACACCAATCATAATGTACAGAAGCAGTCTGGACCCGACCTGCTTATGAATCGCGGAAGGAAAAGCTACTGTGGTGCCCCCCCAAAGCTGGTTCGGGAAGGTGGAATACAGCAGCAAAACGTCATTCCGAAGAACCCCGCCAGGTGGGGGTTTTTTGGTGAGCTTCCGATGGAGGGAAAGACCGACATTGGAAGCCCATCGAATCCACTGGGGAGCAACGAGCGAGGCACTCTGACTGATTCGGTGTCCGCTGCTGCTCCTGCTGCTGCTGCTGCTGTTCTGTTGGGTCGCTCATTATTTACCCCTCGTTCTCTTCTTCCTTCTCCTCTTTCCCTCCCCATCATCCTCTCCAAAATCTTGAATTTACCCCTAGGTCCAAGGTAATCCAATCTTCAAAAACCGTCAAAATGGTCAAGGCTGGTAGGTACCTGCACTTTTCTTCAGCCCTTTTGGTTTTCCTATCCTGCTATTGGCCTTAACCCCCTCCACGGATCCACGATCGACCGTGGCCGGGGGACCTTGAGTGAGCAGATTTGAGCACCTTGCGATCCCTCCTGCACCTATCACGATCTGGGGACCCTGTTTGCCAGCCCAGCAAGCTCAGGGGGATTCGGTGACATCTGCCAGCTCATTCGTCCCCGTCAGCTGGAGCTTTGTTTTATCTTTCGTATTAATAGTACCACAATCAAACTCTGGTTGATGGCCAGTGATCGCTGGATCTCGTGGTTCTGGAAGGTTTCCATCGATGAAAATCATGGGCTGACATCCATCTCTTAGTCGCTGTTATCCGTGGAGACTCCAAGGTCTCCGGCACTGTCACTTTTGAGCAGGCCAACGAGAACACCCCCACCACCATCTCCTGGAACATCACTGGTCACGACGCCAACGCTGAGCGTGGCTTCCACGTCCACCAGTTCGGTGACAACACCAACGGCTGCACCTCCGCTGGTCCTCACTTCAACCCCTTCGGCAAGACCCACGGTGCTCCCGAGGACGACGAGCGTCACGTTGGTGACCTTGGCAACTTCAAGACCGATGCCGAGGGTAACGCCGTTGGCTCCAAGCAGGACAAGCTGGTGAAGCTCATCGGTGCCGAGAGCGTCCTGGGCGTACGTTTTCATCCCTGCCCTTCTTCCTGGCTGTTTCTGTAAAGATGCTAATGCAATGCATACAGCGGACCCTGGTCGTCCACGCTGGTACTGATGACCTCGGCCGTGGTGGCAACGAGGAGTCCAAGAAGACCGGTAACGCTGGTCCTCGTCCCGCCTGCGGTAAGCATGTCCCTACCAAGATACCCCTTCTCACTGAAATCAACATTGTTTACTGATCTCGTCTGTCACAGGTGTCATCGGCATTGCCGCTTAAGTGCCTAAATCAGTCTCCAAAGCTGTTCGACTAGGATGTGAAGGGCTAGAACAGAATGAGTAGTCTGCCATTATCTTGTCGACAACAGGAATAAAATGAATGCACGAATGACTTGATGCCAACTGTTATGATAACCGGCATTTCTGCCAGACTGTATCGAAGCGCTGATTACCTCTGCTGTGGGTAGTACAGAATGTAACAATTTCACTGGAAGAATTAGCTTTCTACTTTGACGTCCAAGTAGTACATGTCAAGATGCACAGTCTCATCATCGTCTCCTTTGTGGTTGTACTCGTTGCGGCCTAGGGTGATTCTAGCGCTTACAGCTACATACTTGGTGTCACGGAACACATGGACTAGAGGCGAGCCAACAGACATGCCCAAGTTTAATCAATTAGCACAGCGCTCGTCGCCAGAAACATTGAGTAGACAATTGTTTATGCTGCAGCTCAATTTAGGCAGTTGGTGAAGCATCTTTGGTGAAGTGGTTTTTCCTGCAGTGACGGAGATCCAGGGAAGCTTGTAGTTCAGTAAATGTGGTCGTGAAAGAGTCACTGATTATAGAAAGATTCACTCTTCTTGATCACTGGGATTCAAAAGCTAAACTATGATGATATGCAGACAACGGTGCGGATAGTTGCAGGAGCGAAGCTCTGTCGAGGCCGGAGTCGAACTCCCCCACAAAAGTCAGGTGCCCGCCCGAGCGCGATTGGCCGCTCGGACTGCTGTACCTGGCCTCAATGGAAGTAGTCCGACTGTCTTCTTCTCCCTTTCCCCTATCATTCATTCGGTCTTTTTTTCTTGTCCCCTTCTCATAATTCATTACTTACACCCCTTTCTCCTTAATTGCTTCTGCCTCTTTAACCCCGTCTCGTCAATTTCTGGTCTCGCCTGTCGCTTGCCAGCATGCCTCTGGAAGCCCGCGTGAAATCTGTCCTGTCCGGCGACACGGTGGTGCTGTCGCATATCAACAACCCAGGCCAGGAACGTATCCTCAGTCTTGCATATGTCTCCGCGCCGAGGCTACGCAGAGAGGGAGATGAGGTGAGTTCGTTATTATTCGTGTCTTCCAATACAATGTCAATGCGCGGTACAACCGTTTCTTTTCTGCCTGGATAGGTGGCCTCTACATTGGGGACAATTGGCTGCATTCCTTCCGAAATCTAACATTCTTGACTGGGTTGGACTCGACCTTGTCTTGTTTAAATTAGCACCGCTTAATTTATTTATCAACAACTTGCTAACTTCCGCTGTTCTCTTTCTGCAGCCGTACGGCTTCCATTCCCGAGAGTTTCTCCGCGAGCTCCTAGTCGGAAAAGTCGTACAATTTCAAATCCTGTACACCATCCCTACCGGTGCTAAGCGCGACTACGGTACAATCAAACTCCCGACCTTCGACGTCTCCCTCCCCGACATCAGCGTCCAGGAAGGATGGACTCGCGTCCGCGAAGAGGCTGGCAAGCGCAGCGACGAGTCTGAAGAGACTGTGGCGTACCTGCAACGACTCCGTGCATTGGAGGAGCATGCCCAGACGGAGGGCAAGGGAACATGGGCAGGCACAGAGAGTGGTCGCACAGAGACCACTTATGAGCTGTCTGACCCTAAGGCGCTGGTTGACGAATGGAAGGATAAGCACTTGGAAGGTATCGTCGAGAGGGTTCTGAACGGCGACCGCCTGATCGTCCGTTTGCTCCTCTCTTCGGAGGAACACCTGCAGGTTGTCGCTGCCATGGCGGGTGTTCGTGCCCCAGCAGCCAAGCGAGTGACGGCTGACGGCAAGGAACAGCCTGCAGAGCCGTATGGAGACGAAGCATTCCAGTTCGTCGAATCGAGGATTCTGCAGCGCAAGGTCCAGGTGAATCTTCTGGGCGTCACCCCTCAGGGTCAACTGATTGCTAGTGTTCTCCACCCGAACGGCAATGTTGCCAAGTTCCTGCTGGAAGCTGGTCTGGCTCGTTGCCACGATCATCACTCCGCCCTGCTTGGTACTGAGATGGCAGCTTTCCGCCGTGCGGAGAAAGTAGCCAAGGACGCCAGAGTGGGCATCTTCACTGGTCTAGTTGCTCCCAAGGGTCCTGCTGGCGGGGCCGAGGACTACGTTGTTGGCCGCGTGCTGAACGCAGACACGCTCTTTATTCGCAACAAGGCCGGTCAGGAGAAGAAGATCCAGCTCAGCAGTGTCAGGCAACCGAAGCCGTCTGATCCCAAGCAGGCTCCTTTTGCCGCCGATGCTAAGGAGTTTGTGCGCAAGAGACTCATTGGAAAGCACGTCAAGGTCACTATTAACGGCAAGAAGCCCGCTACGGAGGGATACGAGGAGAGGGAGGTTGCCACCGTTGTTCAAGGAAACACCAACATCGCTCTGGCCCTTGTCCAGGCGGGTTACGCTTCCGTCATCCGTCACCGCCAGGATGACGAGGACCGGTCTCCTGAGTATGACAACCTCATGCTTGCTGAAGCAGAGGCCCAGGCCGAAGGCAAGGGCATGTGGGCTGCCAAGCCCCCCAAGCCCAAGCAGTACCAGGATTACTCGGAAAGCGTTCAGAAGGCCAAGATGGAAGTTTCCATTCTCCAGCGCCAGAAGCGTGTGCCGGCTATTGTCGACTTTGTCAAGTCGGGATCTCGATTCACCGTTCTGGTTCCTCGTGAGAACGCCAAGTTGACTCTTGTCTTGTCGGGTATCCGCGCTCCCCGGTCTGCCCGTAACCCCGGTGAGGCATCCGAGCCTTGCGGCCAGGAGGCTCACGATCTTGCGAACAAGCGCTGCATGCAGCGTGATGTTGAGATCGACGTGGAGACCATTGACAAGGTCGGTGGATTCATTGGTACTCTGTATGTGAACAAGGAGAACTTCACCAAGGTCCTCCTTGAGGAGGGACTTGCTACTGTTCACGCTTACTCTGCTGAGCAGTCTGGTCATGCTACTGAATACTTTGCTGCGGAGCAAAGGGCTAAGGAGGCCCGCAAGGGTCTCTGGCATGACTGGGACCCTAGCAAGGACATCGTTGAAGATGAGGAGGAGCCTGCCAACAGCAACAACAACACTGACACCGAGGTTGCCCAGCGTCGCAAGGACTACCGCGATGTGATGGTCACCTATGTCGACCCTACTACTGGCCGCGTTAAGGTCCAGCAGATTGGCACAGGCACCTCTGCCTTGACGGAGTTGATGAGTGCTTTCCGTTCGTTCCACCTCAACAAGGCCAACGACACTCCGCTCCCTGGACCTCCCAAGGCGGGCGACTTCGTCGCCGCCAAGTTCACCGAGGACAACGAGTGGTACCGCGCTAAGGTCCGTCGCAATGACCGTGAAAACCAGCAGGCTGAGGTTGTTTACATTGACTTCGGTAACTCGGAGGTCCTGCCCTGGTCCCGTCTCCGGCCCTTGAGCCAGCCGCAGTTCTCCGTTCAGAAGCTTCGCGCCCAGGCGGCTGATGCGGTGCTCTCCTTTGTCCAGTTCCCTGGTGCCGAAGATTACCTGCAAGATGCAGTCAGCTTCTTCGAAGACCAAGTCTACAACCGTGAGCTTGTTGCCAACGTCGACTACGTGTCTCCAGACGGAACCCTGCACGTCACTTTGCTGGACCCTACCGAGTCCAAGAACCTGGATCACAGTATCAATGCCGACATTGTTCGTGAGGGTTTGGCCATGGTGCCCAGGAAGCTGAAGGCCTGGGAGCGGGCCGCTACTGAGACAGTGTCCCACCTCCGCAGCGTAGAAGAGGAGGCGAAGCAGGAACGACGGGGTATGTGGGAGTATGGCGACCTGACCGAGGACTAAATGTTACACTCATAGTGTTGTGTTTGGAGTGGTGGAAGAAGTCTGTACAATTATCCACATGGCGCTTTATGTCGATTCCCATGAGCGACGCAATTAGTGGCTTTGGGCATTCTTACATTGGCAGCTTTTAAGAGCTGTGCTACATTAGTCTAGGATTTCTCAAATATGTTTTTCTGAATAAGGATACCAAAAGTTGGATCTTTGGCAACGTTCCTGTTTTTTTGTGCTCTGCATAACTCTGTGCATAGATGACATAAGCGGATGTTATCTCCGCGACTGTCCGATGCGGCGAACTGCCTTTCCCGACTTTGCAGCGTCAGCCCAATTTTCTTGTCCTTTATGCCATATCCCCGCCATTCCCCTCGTGTTTGCGGCTTTCGCTCATTGTTGGACTATTTGTGATTAAAATCCGACGTAGCCGGCGCCTGCTCGACTTGAAACAAGGCCTCGTGACGGGCTTGAGACATAAGACTATAACCGACTTCCGCCGACGCCGAGCTCAGCTCGTCCAAGGACCCGCTTCATCTTCAATACTTCCTCCTTTGCAATCGCCCAATCCAAAGCACACCCAATCTCCTTAATCCAGCACAATGCCTTTCTGGGGAACGAAGTCCTCTCAACCTGCGGCGGAGAGCGACGCCAAATCTACGCATGATGCGACCGATCCTATCAACGATCCCGTTGCGTCGGCCTCGCAGGCGGCTGGCACGGCGTGGCTCGCTGGCCATCTCCACCACCTGACTGATGACCAGGAGAAGAAGCTGGAAGAGTTCAAGAAAATGTGTGAGGAGAAGGGTTACTACAAGCCGGAACGGGATGGAGAGAAGGCCAGCCATGATGATGCGACGATGCTGTACGTCTATTCGCGCTTCGTCTGCATAGACCTCGTCACGCTCGATGAACACGCATTGGAGAGGAGCTAATGATTATTACTTTAGGCGCTTCCTTCGCGCGCGCAAGTTCGACGTTGACGGCGCTTGGGGCCAGTTTAAGGACACCGAGGATTGGCGCCGGGATAATGCCATTGAGTCGCTTTACGAGAACATTGATGTGGACTCCTACGATGCTGCCCGGCGAATGGTTCGTGAGCTGATCTATATGTGTATGGCGATGGTCGCTAATGTGTTCCTGTCTAGTATCCCCAATGGACCGGTCGTCGAGACCGCCGCGGTATTCCCGTCTACGTTTTTGAGATCAAGCATCTAAACAGCAAGAACATGGCTGCATACAACGAGACCATGTCCTCTTCAGCCACGGCCGAAACGCACCAGTCCTCCACGGTCCCGCAGCGTCTTCTGCGTTTGTTTGCTCTCTACGAGAACCTCCTCAACTTCGTCATGCCTCTGTGCTCGAAGCTTCCTCGTCCTAACCCCGAAACTCCCATTGTCACCTCTACCAACATTGTGGATGTTAGTGGCGTTGGGCTCAAGCAATTCTGGAACCTGAAGGGCCACATGCAGGATGCTAGTGTTTTGGCTACTGCTCACTACCCGGAGACCTTGGACCGGATCTTTGTGAGTCCACCGCCTCCCTTCATCATTGATGAACCCGGCTAACCAGCTATCCTCGAAGATTATCGGTGCTCCTTCTTTCTTCCCTACAGTCTGGGGTTGGATTAAGCGCTGGTTTGACCCTGGAACCACTTCGAAGATCTTCATCCTCTCCGCCGCCGAAGTAAAGCCCACCCTGACAGCCTTCATGGACCCGTCCAGCATCCCCAAGCAGTACGGTGGTGACTTGGACTGGCAGTGGGGCGACATGCCTTATCTCGACGATGAGGCCCGCAAGGTCATCGGGGCCCTGGAAACTCCTCCCGCCGAGGGAGAGACCAAGCCCGATTTCATCAAGGGCCCAGTTCTGTTCAAGGACGACCACGTCCAAGTCCTCGGAAAGGTGAACGGCGAGAGCCGCAAATCCAACATCCCTGTTGGCGCAACTCCTGCTCAATCAAACACTACCTCCCCAGTGCAGGTCGAAAAGCCCACCGAGCAGGAGCAGACCAGCGAGAACGAGAAAATCCCCCTGCAAGAACCGGCTCCCGCATCGGAAACTGAGACGCAAACAGTGACTGCATAAGTCATACGTTCCTAATCTCTTCCTTCCACACTTTTCACTGATTTTTACTTCCCTTTCTTCGTCGAAGGTACTACTAATAGAACCCAACGCACGGCGCCAGCGGTTATCTCATTACCCTCTTCTCCCACAAGCTACACTACTGTTCTAGATAATATACCACTTTCCTACCATTGGTTTTCCTCTTCACATATTGTATTGTCCTTTCCCGGGCTTGAACAAGCATCATCATTGTCTTATATACTACTTTTCTTTTTCCATATTGTCATTTTCAGGATCTGTCATAGGTGTGACTTGGGTGTGTGCGCAGCAACCGTCATCATCATAGAAAGATGCATCTCTTTTTTCGGGTTATATTTAGATAATCATGGTCATTTTCAATACTTCTTCTAAAGTTTCTGCCAGTTGGCTTTTTTTTACTACTGTTCCGGGTTTCTTGACCAGAAGAAATCGCGTCGCATTAGTACTACTACATCACATTGAGGTGAACTTGGTTCAGGTTTGGTTTGCGGGTTCAATATATATATATATATATATTTCCCGCTGGGAAAGTTCTCGATCTACCTTCTTCGGGCTGATTTATAAGTGTATTAAGGTAGTAATGTTAAAGTGCCATATCATATAGTCTGTTCAGGCTCAGTACTGAACTCCAGTAGTACTATTGGTTAGTAGTTAGTAGTATACGGTGCGTTCCAATTGTATTGAATTTCAATCCATTTCTTACTAATGATGAGATGGATGAAAATTTGAATGAGATCATTATAGTAGTTCCTGGTAATGAATACTAAGAATAGAAATACTATAACTGTATATATGTTATATTACGTCTTTACATCGTATCGTATATCTAAAGTATAGTAGTAGGTAAAGGCAAGTAGGTAGGTGAGCAGCTCCATCTACTACCACCCCCAATTCCAGCCTATCCCATCCTAACGTTTCGCTATAATACATCAATCGCAACGCAACTCAAAACTAAATCAGACTAGTGTTTATGTAGATTTCCAGATCATGTTGATCTGCTTTCTCTTGACCTGTTCAACGATATCTCAGTTAGCCAGCTGTTTACTAGTCATGGAATACAGATAATCATGGGTAAGCTGAGGGGTGGAACGTACCATCGGAGCCAAAACAATCACACCAGCCGTCAACGCCACAATAGTCAAGACTAGTTGCAACTTGGAGAATCCCTTGCCTAGGACATCGAATGCCTGGCTGGGGGTTGCTCGCGTAGCGAAGATGTCTCCGCCAAAGGCGAAGATCAGACTAGTACTTTCGAGCAGCGTCGGGGCGGAAAGGACGCTCTTGATACCGGCAACGTCTCGGGAATGCGTGTGGTACCATTTGCCATCGAACTCGAGGAAGGGGTTGTACTTGAAGAGACCCTCTTCGGCTTCGGTGGAGGTGGGGTCCCGGCCGACAGGACGGCGGGGGTCAAGGACGGGACGGGGAATGCCGATAATGGCGTTGGAAGAGGGAAGGGTGCAGAGGAGTTGGCGAGTGGTGATGCCCTGGCGGGTCTGAGTGACGGCCATGTGAGAGATGGGTTCCGGGATGATGAAGGCTTGCGAGATCACATGGGGCAGAGGGAGGTCACTGATGCTGGAGTAGTTGGAGGCTGCGTCCAGCGGGCCACGGTCGTTAGGAACGGGAGACTCGTATAGCTCGGAGATCACCAGCTGGTAGCCCTTGGCACTGGAAGGGTCGACAGCGTCTGCCCAGAAGGAGTAGGCGAACCAGTTCTCCGAGACAACGGAGGAAATAGGCTTTGTGGGGTCGACTCCTTGGTGTGTGCTGGAGTGGAGGATCTTGCCGGAGATGGCATCAAGGAGATAGAAGGTAGCAGAGCTCTCACCCACGGCGGTGATGAGGGCGAGGTTGGGGTTTAGGTACTTGTAGAGAACAGACCGGTTGCCCAAAACTTTACCGATAGAGGCAACGGGATCGTGGGAGGGCCGCGCGGTGGCGTGGATGATCTTCTCGCCTGAGGTGGGCAGGAACTGCCAGACAGGATGCTTGTTATCGCGAGCAGCCCATCCGAGGACACGGCCATCATCGCTAAGCGTTATGAAGAAACCCGGCCCATCAATAGACTCCAAGGGTGTACCATTGTCCTTAATGCCGACGGTACGGGGAGCGGTGCCATCGTGGGCGACGGCAACCGAGCGGATCTTTGCAGTGCCGGGGGTGCGTGCCAGAATCTCGCCAGATGAAGTATCTAGAGTGACAGAGCTGCCATCATCGACATACACCGTAGCAGTGCCAGGATGGGCCAGAATAGCCTTCACATTCCACGAGTCCGCTTCCGCAGCCTTGACCTTCCAAGACACGGCGCCGTGCTTGGCGGCATCAAGGGCGTAGACTCTTCCGTTCTCTGTGGCCACAATAACAGACTTGACAATACCAAAACTATCGAGGTTGGAGACCTCATCGGTCAAGATACTGGTCAAAATGCGCTTGGGCAGCCCCTTCAGCCACCCGGGAAGATGCTGAAGGTCTCTGGCGTGACGCTTAACGCGGTGCACGTAGGCCCCGTAAAGGCTTTCGTGACCCTCAACTTCCAGTTGATGAGCCAGATCCTCCTGAACGGCCTCCTGGACCCAAGTAGCGGCCAGAGCACCCGACAGAGCTTCATATCTAGTCCATTCGGTCTGGCCATTGCGAATCAATTGCCAGTCGCCAGATTCCAAGGCAGCGGCCGTCCGAACAGCAACGCTCTTATCCTTGGCAACGACCTCCGATACAGAATGCAAAGCTTGCTCCATAGGGGGAGCTTGGTGGACCCATCTTCCCAATACTCCATGAGAGACAGAAGAAACGACAGTGGTCTCAGACTGAGTGATGCGGGTGAAGTAGACGTTGGCATCCTTGTTGCTCGTCGAGAAAACGGACCATCCCTGCAAGCGAGGAAGTTCGTAGGCCTTGGTTACCGAAGCGGACTTCAAGTCGACGTGATAAACTTCCGCCCAAGTGGTAGACTCCGTCTCGTAGTGCACCAGGAAATGCGGCAGCGACTCGAGCTTCTTGGGAGCATGAACCGTGATAGAGCTGACACTCTCACCACTTGTATTTTCAATATCGAACGAGTGTACCTGCTTCGTACCGATGACGTTGACCTTGAGCGTTTTGGTTGACTGATCCGCCCAAACAATCATGGGTGCGGCAGTGTTCGCACCCACGAAGAGGACGGAGTTGGTGCTAGACAAGTCGCTTTCCGAGCTCAGAATATGCTGTCGAGTTTGGCGACCGGTCAAGGGATCCAAAGAAGTAACCTTGATTCTGTATCCTTTCCGGGAGGAGGGCTGCAGAGCGACGTAGAAGACCTCGGTGGCCGATGACGACAATTGGAGGGGAATATCGCCGCTACCGGGAAAAGTGTCAGCGATGAAAGCTCCAACAGAAGTCAATTTCAAGTATAACCGTACCTTTCGTCCAAGTGCTCCCACTTCGTCCGACCCGAATCTCCATCCAGCCTTCGGACAACGCCAGCCTTTCCGCTCCAAAGCGCCACAGTGTCTTTGGTCGACGGAGCCGCACTGGCATCCTCCAGCTCCAAAAGCTCGAGATCAGCGAGCACTTCGCCCTCAAACCAGTTTTCCCAGATCAGTTTGCCATCCAGAGCAGTCCACGAAGAAATGTAATCGCCTAGCGCGCTGACCAGAGCGTTTGTGCCTTCGGAGGCGCGGAGAAGACCGTGGGGATTGCTTTCAGCAGCGGGCACATCAGATCGCGAGAGGTTCTGTCTCCAGACAAGAGAGCCGTCCCTAGGATTCACAGCACCGAGCAGCGACTTTTCCGAAAGAGTGTAGAGTAAGGAGGCATTGGAGGAAGCGGACGGTTTGAGGAAGAAGGTCGATTGGGAAGTGGGAAAGCCGAGCAGCGCGTGATGGTAGTCAACATGGTTGACCTCGTCCCGGTAGATGGCCAGGGACGAGGGAACGCACGAGGCGAGCAAGAGAAGCGTCGCCTGTAGCCACATGGTTATGACTGATGTTTCCGGTCGGGCATTGGAGGGCGACAGAGGAGAGAGGTAGCTGGGACGAGATGGAGGCCGACTAACGATAAGCTGCGGATCATCGATGACGGGCGGTGATGTATCATCGGGCAGAATCCCTTTCCCCCCGGTTTGTCTCCACTACAGCTTCAGCTTCTTGCTCGATTGCACTTCTACCAATTCTTCATTACCAAGAACAGCTTGTACGACATTATACTGATGGGTGCTACTATGGCTGAAATTGACGTGACTATGTGTCAATCAATTGAAGTGCGACACATGTCCTCTACCTAATTTTGATCGTTGTTTACGAGCAAGGTCCTTCAAGCTGCTACCAGAACGGTGATATAGTCCGAATTCTTAATATACATTTTGATGCTATTCTATGTACAAATACAATCTGGCGGATTGAAGTAATGCTTATCATATCCAAGAATCTCATGCTTGCCCGAAGCAGGTCTTGTTGGCAGCTCTGACAACCGCCTTCTCTCCCTCAGTCATGTCGTCGGTAATTTCCCATGGCTGACTTCCCATACCCATGGCGCGCAGGCCCTCTGCATCAACCGAGCTCCAGTCAAGTGCTCCCTGGAAACCGATCTCACCGGGTCCACCAGCGCCTGGGAAATCCCAAGGCGGGGAGTAAGCAAGCGCAGCCTGGCGCTGCTTGAGCAGGTAGTTCACGTTCATCTCGCACATAGGCGTGGCAGGGATGTAGAGAACGCTGGAGTCTCCCTTGCCGCGATGTTCCTTATCGACGGAGTGCAAGGAATCGCAGTGCCAGGCAACGTAGTCACCAGGTTCCACCTCAGGGACGGACACCATGGTGGTTTCCAGGTCCAGGTGAGGATGCGTGACGGGGTTGTATTCCTGGCATGTTCCGGGTACGGCACCAGGGAATGTGTTATCCAGCAACGGCTGCGAGGAGACTGGGTCGAAGAAAGGTCGGAGGATAGTGTAAGCGGTACTCTGAATGACCATGGGGCAAACATGCAGCGAGCCTTCGCCGGGAGCTGTGTTGGACATGGACAGCCATCCTTGGAAGAATCTCAGCATGGAGCAGGAACCAGCGCCGTTATACATGTCCATGTTGGCCGAGACACGGTGCTTGGCGTCCCATGGGTCGTATTCCTCCCATTTGCCCTCTAGAATTTTGGAGTAGACTCGGGAGTATTCAGGATCCTCCCAGCGCTCCAATGATCCACCGTCAATATGAGGGCCAAGGGTGAATTTTGCGTCGCCAGGTTGCCTGATGCGGAGTCTGTCTGCGTAGGTCAAAGGATTCCGAGTCGAGATCGGAGTGTTGGGATCGGACGAGTGCCAAAGGCGCTGCAGGAATCGCTGGGTACCGAGCATGCTCGGATGTGCTCGGGCCTCTGCTTGGGATGGAGTCCAGTACAGCTCATAGACTGCTGGGGAGTCGGGGGGGAAGGCCTTCACGCGCTCTTGGTTGGCAGCAGCATAGTCCTTGATCCTCTCCTTCCAGTCGAGGGCTTTCTCTCGAGGCACCACGTTTCTGATGACCACGGTACCTCTGTGACGGATCTCCGCAAGGAGATGGTCTGGGACAGTGCCATTGACGACGTCGGAGTATTGCACCGATGGGATGATCTGGACATTCGGTTAGTGACACTCCTCATACATATAGAAGATGCCATGGGAACTTACATCGCTTCCTTTGGTCTTGATCTTGTGCACTTCCTCTTCCAAGCTGGGAAGGAGTCGCTCCCAACTGTCCTTCAGAGCCTTTTCATTCTTTTCAAAGTATTTCAGCTTCAGATCCCTGAACCGCGGGGGTAGTGGCTCTGGCTTGTAGTCTGGTCTCAAACTTGGGAAGACGCTGGAAATATCGCCCGCGGCCTTGGTCATCGACGACGCTGAAGTCGACGTGGACGCGGCGCGGGCGGCCGTTTTTGAGAGAAATTTAGACATAGACATGATATCTATCTTTCCAATATGAACTGGGAATCTGGATTTTTCTGATCACTGGCAGACAGGACCTCTTGCGATTGATATACCTGCAGCTGGGGGCGGAATATTGTCGGGAAACCATATTCAGTAGTCGGCCCGAATACCATATACGGAAGTTCCCCGCCTCCCCCCGCAAAAGCGGCAACAAGAAAATGCGGGAATGTTGCTCTTTGCAGGATCCACATTGCCCCGGAATGAACTATTGCCTTCACTTGAGGTTGTCTCATACGTATTTCAGAGGCGAAAAATTGAAGGAAGCTGGGATTTATAGGTCATGGCTCGGGGATAAAGTTCAGACTAGCCATCGTACTTACCGATAAATAATTGATACGAAGGCACCCTCCATAGCAGGCCCGCTGCAAACCGCCCTTGCACGTCCTGCACAGAAAGCAGTGGATCAGGTCTCGCTGCCAATGACTTCAAGCGAGCTGATCGGCACTTTCACCGAGGGGAGCACCCCGAGAGACAGCGGTCAGATAGGAGTTGATGACTTGTCCTCGGTCTTGTTCCGGGTTTCTACCACCTTTAGGGCTCTCGTCCTCGGTCTAGTGATACAGCGACATGCCCATGGGGTAGGCCTGGGTCCCGTATCGAACCCCTCCGGAACAGTTATAATGTAGCACAGGGCCACTCGGCAGAAAGCCACCTAAACCACCAAACCACACTTGCCATTGCATCTCCCTGGGCCTCAATCACGCTTTAGAATGTCCTTCGCCGTTCAAGGCCGAGCTGCTATCGTGACGGGGGCAGGTTCAGGTTCGTCACGCATGGTATTCAGCCGATAAGCAAACCTCACTCTAAGTTGTAATTGTAGGAATTAACCTGTGCTTCGCCAAACTTCTCCTCGAACATGGATGCAATGTCCTGTTCGCCGATCTAGCTCTACGTCCAGAGGCAAAGACGCTAGTGGATCAATACTCAGCGAAGGGGAAGACGCCACGAGCCGTCTTCCAGCGGACCGATGTGACCGATTGGCAACAGCTCGAGCGCATGTTCGAGGTAGCAGAGCAGGAATTTGGAGAGCTCGATATTGTGTGTCCTGGCGCAGGTATCTTTGAACCGGTATAGTTTCCCTACCCACTGATACCAGTGTTATGCATCACGCAAGGGGTAGTAGTATGCTGCAGGCACGTTCAGTTGCTCACGCCCGATTTTACCTCACAGCACTGGACCAACTTCTGGCGTCCTCCGGGAACCCCTGAAAGCCGTGACCCGCGGTATGGAGGCCGCTATGCCCTCCTCGATATCAATCTCACGCATCCGATTCGTACGACACAGCTAGCCATTGCCCATTTTCTACGCCATGGGAACAAGCAGCGACGCAAGCACATCGTCCACATCTCCAGTATTGCCGGCCAGAACCCCAACTTCATCGCCCCGATTTATGTTGCCACGAAACACGGCATCAATGGTTTGGTACGGTCGTTGGCTGGCCTGGACCAGGAGTGCGGAATCCGTATCACAGCTGTTGCGCCGGGAGTTATCAAGACGCCGTTGTGGACGGACCATCCTGAAAAGCTCAAGGTAGTGAATGAAGGGGCGGATGCATGGGTAACTCCAGAAGAAGTAGCACAGGTCATGCTGGCGCTTATCCAACAGGACAAGGTGAGCGGTATCATTGGGGATCAGAGTGGTCGTGGTCCCCAGTACCCAGTCAGTGGTGGAACTATCCTGGAGGTCTCCAAGACAGTTCGGGCAGTAGAGCCTTTCAATGATGCTGGGCCTGGAGATCGTCCAGGAAATACGGTCTCCGATAACAGTGCAGTGATTAACGAGACACTTGGTCTGCTGTCGCAGCCTGGATGGGGAGTGCCCAAGTTGTAGATAGATGGAGATAGAAATAATACTAATACTACTTTGGCTTTCAAGATGCTGAAGGCTTAAGCATTCCGAAAACGAATGACCATTATCTACTCAAAATAGGTTATATAAGCCAGCTTCGCGTAGCTTCAACTACTGGAATCGAGCAGGTGGCGGCCATATCCCATCTCTGTCCTCCCTAAATTTCGCATTGACGGCCGCATGCAACCTGGTCAGCTCCGAGGTATGTCGATAGGGCTTCCGTCTCGCCTCGCCCTGGAGATCGCGCTGTACCAACCGCGCAAACAATGTCGGGGCGATATGCTTGATGTCGACTTTTAGGGGTTGTAAAGCCTCGGACTGAGCTCCAGTCGCAGCTCCAGTCCCGCTCCCAGTCCCGCTTCCCATCTTAATTTCTGGCTCTGGCTCTGGCTCTGGCTCTGGCTCTCTCTTTGCCTCTGACTGGGGTTCAGGCTCAGCTAACCAGATATACGGCCGTGTTGTTTCACGCGAGCGGAAAGCCTCGTCATTCACATAGAGGAAAGCATCACGTCGAAAGCCAGCAGGAATCTCGCCGTTTGGGAGCATTGTGCTGAACCTGCGCCGTAGTGCACTAGGGTCCATACTGTTATTCCGAGTACTACCTGGAACAGCCACCCAGTGCAATGCGAACCGGTCTCTCGTCTCGTTCTTAATCAACCTCGCTGAATAGTGTAGTCCATGGGAAACAGCCGTTCCGATTAGGGATTTATATTCTGGAAGGCGCCCTTCTTCTTCCTCCTCCTCCTCCTCCTCCTCCTCCTCCTCCTCCTCCTCCTCCTCCTCCTCCTCTTCTTCTTCTTCTTCTTTCGGGTAGAATACCACGAGACCAAAGCGACCACCTGCTTCACCAAGGCCAGATTCACAACCAGGAACAGAATCACGCGCTGAAGCTGAACTGGATTGCAGTACATGCTCCTGCCAGGGAACCTTCAAGGCAAACAGAATATTCCTAATGTCATCATCATTCAACGCGTTGGCCGCCGCCAATTCCACCTTTCGCCATCGCTGCAGAACCCTGTGCGCCACCTCCATAGCAGCCCGAATATCGTCTGTCCTCGCCGCTACTATAGCTCGAGCCTTAAGGTCCCTATCTTCGGGAGAAAGGCGCGCCACCTCGGACAGGATACGGCCCGATTGTCCCTCGACTACGCCGGTCGTTAAGAGACTGGCTTCCTCATGGCTTAGGCCGAGGCTGCTAAGTGGGATGTCATTGCCGGTGTTATTGCTGCTATTGATGGCTTTGGCAATTAGTTCGCCCATGGACAAGCCGCAGGCATTTCGACAGAGGGTGTCTTCCTCGTCTGGTGGGGGGCGGTAGGTGATGAGTCGACGTTCTTGATCTGTTAGTGAGGAGGGATTGGATATGGCGCGGCTGTAGAGGGTGCGTGTTGATTCATCTAGGACTAGAGGGGTGGTATCTCCAGCATTGATGGGAAGCCACATTATGTTGACAACTGATTATGTGATGATCTAGAAAGAAGAGGGTTATTGTGTGCAGAGATTTGGTTGTAGCAGAGTTAGACGGCTGTTGTCTCAAGCAGCATGGATAGTTTAACTTAAAATAGCCCTCATAGTAACAACTTATACCCCTATCAGATTTTAATTCATAGGGGTAAATTATAGACTTTGTAATCACCAAATTGAGATAGATTTAGTGCCCAAATGGTAGATACTAGATGAACGGGATAGAGCGCATAATACAATTCCAGAGGTCAAACGAATACATGTCATGCAAGCACGAGAAGTATTGATACCTATGCTTACTCCGTTAGTTAACTAATTAGTTACGGTGTGGCTGGGTTGGGTGACTCAGGCGAGATTCAGCCAAATATGGAAATTCTTTCCAGTCTCATCCTGTCGCCAGCTAGGAAAGATAATATTACGTATTACTGGGTCAAGGCAGGCTGGCACTCTGCAGATTGCGCGAGGGCACTAAGGAATGGTGTATGACCTGTGCTTCAGCCTGGAGTAGTAGTACTCCACTCACTGTCTCAGTAAGTACATGACCTGGCTTACTGTCCTTACCACAGCAGCAATTCTGTAAGCTTTTAAGCAACAAAACAATGCTTCAGTACCAGCCTTCTTCTCACCTTGATTATGGGCTTCTGATAACATTGCATGATACTACCAAGTAGACAACTAGTAGACAATAGGAAGGTGTAGTCGTGACAATCTGGGGAAAAGAAGTGAAGCCACCAATGGCGGAGGGCGATTAAGGGACTGACTAACCAAGACTCTCCACCGCCTCCGCTCCTTCGGCGGCATTTGGATTGCGCTGTTCATTCCCTTTCCCTTTTCCTTCTTCTTATCTCCGGATGTCTTTCCCTTCTCCAACCCCTCTTTTTTCTTAATTTCTCCTTTAATTCTCCCTCTCCAACTAACTTCTTCGTTGATTTGATTTCCGTTCCTTACCGTCTTCCGAGCACATCTCCCGCTGCACCGCTGGTTCGAGTGAACTTCAACCGACTATGGTTGGTTGATCACCCGCAATCTTTTGTCGTGTGGCCACCTTCAATCCTTATCTACCGCCTCCAAAAGAACTACTCCTACCACCTCCTCAACACAACTCGACTCTTCCTCCCACTTACTTCCTCACGATGATGGACGACGAAGCTTCCGTCGGGATTGGCTCCCCTCGAGCCGGTTCTCGAAGGTAACCTATAACACCTCCAATTCGGAGTACTTCCCCTGCTCTCAAGCCTTATCGCTGACAGGTACCCATCGGTCGCAGACACGGCGGCAAAGGGAAACGAAGCATCGGACATCATGGCGATGCCAGCTGGGTCAGCTGTGTGATCAACTTGGTCAACACAAGTGAGTCAGGCCGGATATCATATACCTTCACTCCGCAATCGTTACTGACTCATGCTCTGTCCTTGTCTGTTAGTTATCGGTGCCGGTGTTATGGCCATGCCGCTAGCCATCTCTCACATGGGAATCGTCCTCGGTGTCTTTGTGATTCTGTGGTCAGGAATGACCGCAGGTTTCGGTCTATATCTCCAGTCTTTATGTGCCCGATATCTCGAACGAGGCACTGCATCCTTCTTCGCCTTATCCCAGATCACCTATCCTAATATCGCTGTCATCTTCGATGCCGCCATTGCGGTCAAATGCTTCGGAGTCGGTATCAGCTACCTCATCATCATTGGCGATCTGATGCCGGGCGTGGTTCAAGGATTCGTTGGAGGTGCTCCCGACTATGACTTTTTGGTGGACCGGCATTTCTGGGTAACGGCCTTCATGTACGCTGACTACGGCATTGAGTGCGTCGGACAGTGCTAACTAGTTTCAGGCTCATCGTTATCCCTCTCTCATACCTCCGTCGCTTGGATTCGCTCAAATACACAAGTATTGCAGCTCTGGTCTCGATGGCCTATTTGGTGGTATTGGTCGTATACCACTTTGTGAAAGGGGACACCATGGAGGACCGTGGTCCGGTTCGAGTGATTCACTGGGCAGGCCCTGTGCCTACCCTCAGCAGTCTGCCTGTCATTGTTTTCGCGTTTACATGCCATCAGAACGTATGTTCCCGAGACCCACAACCCAAATCTTCACTTCCATGGTTCATTGCTCTGACGTGCACCCCAGATGTTCTCAATTTTGAACGAGATCGGCAACAACAGCCATTTCCGAACCACCGGTGTTGTCCTGGCCAGTATCGGTAGTTCTGCCGCCACATACATTCTTGTCGCTATCACTGGGTACCTCTCCTTTGGAAACAGTGTCGGCGGAAATATCGTGAGCATGTACCCACCGGGTCTTTGGGCTACGATTGGCCGCGCTGCTATCGTCATGCTTGTCATGTTCTCGTATCCTCTTCAGTGCCACCCGTGCCGGGCCTCCGTTGACGCAGTGCTGCGCTGGAGGCCCAAGTCCTCGTCCAATAGCGACACCTCCCCTCATCGGAACCCTCTTCTGGGCCAGAGGGGCGGCCGAACTGCGGAGCCGATGAGTGACCTCCGATTCTCGATCATTACGACTACCATCCTTGTACTGAGCTACATTGTGGCCATGACTGTGTCTTCTTTGGAAGCTGTTCTTGCCTATGTCGGCAGCACAGGAAGCACCAGCATTAGTTTTATCCTCCCGGGATTATTCTACTACAAGATCTCCTCTCCCGACTCGCCCCACCACCAGCGTCTGATGAAAGAAGACGACGAAGCAGCGGAAGGTATGCTGTCCGACGATAGCAACGACGAAGATGGAGAAGAGAGCGTGCAGGCACGCCCCCTAACCGACAGCGGCATCCTCCGCCGAGGAAAACGCCACTGGCGCCGAACCCTACTACGAAAGTTGAGTTTGGCACTCGTAGTATACGGAGTGGTGGTTATGGTCGTATGCCTGATCACGAACTCTGTTTTCATTGCTTCTCACTAGACGGGTTTTGGTTTGGTTTTGGATGCGGGGAAGGTGAAAAAAGATCTGGATGCGTTCCATTTCCGTCCATTAGCTTTTTGGCCCTCGTGTGAGGTGACCTTTTCCGCTTTCCTACTAAATTTAGACACTCCCTACCAATCTTCTTTTCTTAGGTTTATTTCTTTGTTTCTTGCATCTATTGGTTTCCTTTCGGGTTTGCGATCTAGATCTGGGCTCTTTTCATCCTACGGTTACAATGTTGGGGTTTCTGCACGCTATACCATTGCACCGGCGTTGGGGTTCGTGTTTGGTCCGGTTAGATCAACATCTTAAACATTGGAATATATTTCTCAATCTAATTGATGCCTTTACTTTCTTACCAATCCAGCTCTCTTACTTTTGGCCTGATCTTGTTAGCTGGTCTTGGTTCAGTTAAGTTACTACGTCCTATGAACCTGGTTTCTTGCTTTCCATAGACAGATACTCCGGTTCAGATAAATACAGAACTTATTGAAGTCGATCTACTAACCATAAAATACTACTTATACAAGCCAGGATGTCTTATCACAGGTCATTGCAACGATAGAATGGATGTAAATAAACAGGCTTGTCTGAACGAGTGAAGAGAAGTAAACAAAAAGACAACACAACCAAAACTAATCGATGAGTACAGTATCATTAGGCAATACAAGCAAGTCAGGTGAGGTATTTTATCACCGCATGAAACGTAGAAGGAAGTCCAGTCCATCTCACGGTCACTCACTGCAATTCCTCAACCACCACCACCACTACCAGCAAGTAGCACAATCTGTATCATGGCAAACTTACCCCCACTACCACCTGTCCTTCCTTCAACCCATCAAAATAACAACCAGGTCATCCCAACCTAGTTATTATTCTGACTATTCAGAATCCTCAAAATCGCCAAAAACAGATTCAAGATATCCAAGTACAGCGAAATGCTCGCGGCAATCTCCTCCTCAACATGGTAATGTCTCATCACCAACTGCGTATCAACAAGAATATACGCAGAGAAGATCAATGCCGCCAGGCCCCCATAAATCAGCTCGACGGTGCTATTGGCAGGGAAAAACACGGCCACGAAGCCAAACAAGATCAAGAACCACAGGCCACCGAAGAGGTAGGGCATCCAGTTAGTGAAGTCGTACTTGGTCTGGCAGGCGAAGAGGGTGAGAGCGACGAAGAGACCGAGGGTGAGGATGAGGGCTTGGATGACGAGACGGGCGTCGTAGAAGGAAGTCACGACGCTGATGGAGTAGGCTTCGAGGAGGGTGAATCCGGATAGGAAGAGGAGGTTGGCCGGGTAGGATTTGCGCTTCCAGTAGGTGACGAGCATGAAGCCTAGGGCGCCGAAGACAGAGACCATCATGAGCCAGAAGTTGGATTGGATCCAGAGGCGGTAGCTGGGGGAGAAGAAGGAGATGGAGCTGAGGATGGTGGTGAGGAGGAGTTGGGCCGTTCTGTTTGTGATTACTCTCTTGTCAGTTTCTTCTGATGCTATTCTTGATTATTGCTTTCTCGGGGTGGTGCTTACAAGATGGAATAGACCTTCCGGATGAACTGCATGCGGATGGGCAAGGTGCCCTCTGCGACGGTGCCGCCGAACTAATCATTCACATTTGTTAGTTGTTTTTGTTCCTCCCAGATGATGCAAGCTTCTTTGTTGAGAGTGGTGGTGTATGTACCTTGAAATCATCAGGAACATTGTCGTCCTCGCTGCGTGGCGCTGCTTGCGAGTAGTCGGCCGTTGCCTGATAAGACGGCGGGGGTTGAGGATAGGCGCGCTCCTCGAAGGAGTCGCGCTGCGGAGCAGGCTCGTATCTGGTGTTAGCTGCCATTTGCAACTGTGATGAGTTCAGTTGTCTCTGACGTTGTCAGACTAGTCGTATGGATGGAATGAGTTGATGGGACAGTCTGTCATATTAGAAAGTAGGATAGACTAATCGGGGAAAGGAAGGAGAGGAGAGAGGGCCGAGAACCGCTGCGGCGCCGCGGCTCAACGGCGCTCCGGGGCAGGTGACGTCGGTGGTGTCACCTGATGGTGTTAGTGCCTTAGGCAGAGATTTACTCTCGCCATCTAGTATGTTCTAGTAGTATGCATGAGATTCACTACGTTTACACCATCAAATTGGTCTATACTACATGACATGTGAGTGCTTGATTACGGAAGAAGCTTTTAGGCTCGAAGTATTCCTATAATGCTCCATTGACTCCAATCATATGCCTCTATTATGTTAGTATGTATCATATCTATCGTAATAAGTATATATATGCCATCAAAAAGAAATCGTAAAGCAAGTTGTCACGCATTAGTCACCGTCTGCTTCCCCTCTAGTTCCGCTCCTCGTGGAACGGAAGCTCTTCCATTATCACATCATCATCCAAGGACGCTCTGCCGTCGTGGTATTCATCGTCAGTGGAGTCATCCGGGGTATCCTCTGAGCCACGGAGTGGCTGATCGCCTGGATCTTGGCCCGGACGCTTCTTCCGCTGAAAGTCCTGTGCATGCGCCGAAGCCAGCAATGAGCCGACACGGGAGAGGCCGCGATTGCGGACCGACATGCCTGGAGTGGACGGGGTGCCGTGCTCCACATCGTGTGCTTGCGGTTGCTGCTCTTCCAGGGGCACACCATC
The DNA here is from genome assembly GCF_016861625.1 of Aspergillus luchuensis. Classification (NCBI taxonomy): domain Eukaryota; kingdom Fungi; phylum Ascomycota; class Eurotiomycetes; order Eurotiales; family Aspergillaceae; genus Aspergillus; species Aspergillus luchuensis. The sequence continues at coordinate 5,393,580 of NC_054849.1, forward strand.
TGCTTGTTGGTCAACCTGCGCTGGCGGGAGGGAGACCTGGTATGGCAGAGGCACATCCCTGGACGCCCGGAACAGCAGGACGTTGGTGCAGTGCTCATTCTCCACACGGAAGATCGTCCAGATACCTCGTCGGCAGACTTCTGACAGCGCCACGAAGAAGCTGAGTAACGCGGAGTGCTGCATATCCCTCGTGAAGATGGCATAGAAGATCCAGTTGAATCGCACGATGACGTCGATGACCATCGCAACATAGTATACCCATGCTTGACGGAACGCCAGGACATCGCGCAGCAACGGGCGCTTGGCGTAGGCGTTCCCCAAACTCCAATCCATGACAAGGTCCCAAACCGACACATACACGGCGTTGAGCAGCGCAAAGGTGATGAACGTAGCCTGGAAGCGTTCCGCTTTATCAATGCGGTACAAGCTCAGAGTGACATAGTATAGAATGGTGAACGTGTATTTGCCAAAATTCAGCAAATGCGGGAAGACGTTCCTCGTATCTGCGTAACGTCGCAGACACTGCAGAGCTCTCCAGATGCCCGGTAGGCAGGTAAAGAACCCAAGCAGCCTGGAATGCGAAGAATTGCACTGGGGAGGGTTGCCCCAATAATGTGCATAGAGACAAAAGAATAACTCGATATTCTAGCAGACATCAGCCACAGCACGTTATTCGTACGACAACCGGGTTACTCACACCCATGGCGTATGTCTGGGAGCAATACATGTCTCCCAGAAAGAAATCACGGAATTCAACAGGATAGAACCCTGCCAGAAGTAGACGCCACTAGATTCGTTAGCAGTGGCTTAGGGCCCGCTATGGACGGCTTCACTCACATTAGAATATGCCCACCATTTGCGGCTGCGGTGGTACAGTGTCCGCACGGGTAGGAAAAGAAGGACCGTGGTCAAGCCGACAAGGACAACAGGCCAATAAATATACATGCTATTAACTGACATGAAATTGAGCCACATGCAGAGGCCCAGCAGAAAGAAGAAAAACGACGGCAGCTGTTACAGTCAGACACAATCAAAAAATCACGATAAAGCACCATACCTCAGTAAGCTGACGCCAATCTAATGCATGCCTGGTATCATATTCAAACACAAAGACGTAGTTGATCTTGGCCCGAGTCCAGACCATACAGTCTAGGCAAAACAATAGGAAATGAAGTACAACGAGGAAATAGCCCCCATATATCTGCGCACAGTTAGCTAACAGCAGGCACTCAGAACGATGAATACTGACCTGAAGCAAGTAGCTTGTATGAGTCTTTAGTTCACCATCCCGATCATGAAGGTTCTGCACTGCATATACTAATGACTGAGCACTAAACAGGACACCACCCATCAAGAGCACACCGGCACGGAACGTGCACGGAGAATAATCGCCGGATTTATTGATAGTGTGGCGCAATTTTGAAGCGGCGATCTTGCGGTTGCCGCGCTCGAAGTAACGAGCGTACAGGTCTTCTGCAGCAGACAGCAAATTCTCAGTGACCTCGCTTTGAACGAACCACGACTTGTTGACTTTCTCAGACATGTATCTCTGCGCAGGACGCGCATTAGTAGTCTTGTCATATTTCTTGTTGATCTTACGGAAGGCAGTCCTGTTCAGGTAGGCGTACGCCTTGAGCAGCTCCACACCGCGGTAGTATTCCTGAAGCGCGTGCTTCAGCTTCCTTTTAGCGGAGCGGTAGGAGACATCGCTGTTGGTCGGGTCCTCGGGCCGACGGATGAAATCGCGACGCGACACTGTATGGTCGGGATCCTGTCCTTGTAAGGCTGCTGAAGGGGTGCCCAACTCTGCAAGGGCTTTAGAGTTCTTCCCGAAATGACGTCCAGTGAGAGCGCCGCGTATGCCGAAGCCAGCGAGGCCACCTAGGGGGCCGAATGCATGAGACTTTGGCATTCCTTCTTTCTCTGGCCGGGCCAACTTGGCACCTAGAACTTCCTGTGTGCGTTGGTCCCGCATGATATGCAGCTGATGACGAAGCACCTTGAGGCGTTCTGCGGCCTCCTCTTCCTTCATCTGATAGAAAGATTCTATCTTGGTCAACTCGTTATCCAAGAAGGCGAAGAACTCGTCCTGGCGCTTCTCGAACTCAGATGATCCATCCGCTCCACGCTTCTCGGGGGAATCCCAGTCCGGATAGGACAGGACGCGCTGGAGCAACGATCCTCTCCGGTTTGGAGGGCCTGGGGTTGCATTCCGCTTATGATCCTTCTGGGGCGTCGCAGGACTCCGCTGAACTATGCCCTTGGTCGCAGTTCGTGTGCTCGCATGTCGCGACATCACCGGCGACGGTGTCTCAGGTACACTGGTCTGCTCCGCATCCCTCTCCGACGAGTAGTCATTATGCTTTGGGTCGATCGCGGGATCTGGCAGTCGAAGGGAGGCGACATCCGATGATGCAGCGTTCAGCGGTGGAGAGGGAACGATACTTCCGTAGCTTCCAATGACGCCTGAAAACCTAGAGCCGGGTACACGCAGGGGCTGACGCTCGCTGCGGCTAGAGCCCGAGCGCGGTGAGCGTGGCGTAGGACCACTGCTTCTTATAGGGGTGGAAGGAATGTGGGAGGGATCATTGGCATCGAGTCTGCTACTGGAGCGTCGGAATGGGGACGGACCATCAGAACCAGCAGGACGGTCATCTTGGTCGTCATGCGCGGAAGCATTGTGTTGTTGAAGAGAGGGGTGACTGGGGCTTCGAGAGGTTTTTTGGAGAGCGCGAGAAATCGCTTTGACTTTCTTCTTGCCGGTCTAGAAGGTTTAAAAAAAGCAAGAGACCCGTTAGCATCCAAATTGTAGCTTGAATCAAAAGAAAAAAGGAAAAAGCGTCAGTACGGCAACGATATACTGACCTTATAATCTAGATATTTGGCACGCCACTCTGGAACCAGTTGCTGTTCCAGCTCCCTAATTTCAGCACGAACAGCTGGTTATTCTGGATTCTCAAACACAAGCTTCAGGTAGTTGAAAGGAATGAAACTAACTTGGCGAATTTCATCGTGAGCAAATGGAGCTATAGCCGGGCATGATACTAAACGCAAACGAGCAAACGGCGGGCACGAGAGTATATAGCAGAAGCAACGATCGCATTGGCGACGAGTCACGGCGAGAAAATGACAACTGGAGCTAGTAGTAGTAGTATCAAGACATATATAGTTAAACAGGCAAACGAAGGACGAGAGAAACTTTCAGCTCCCGTAGGAGCAGCCGACGCCTCGAAAACTTTCTTTTTGCTGCTCTTCTTTTCCTGATCGAATCAAGCGACCCAATAGTCTGGAACCGGGACGGTCATTATTATCTCGATTACGAGCCGGACCAACAGGAGGAAGAGGAGAAAGAGCCAACCAAGACAGGGCACACAAGGGGCAAGAAGCGAAGGGAACTGGGATGAACTTCCCAATCGACGCAGGAAAACCTTGAGATACGATTGAACTCGTCATCGTGCGAGACAAGCCAGCCAGCCGATTCATGCCATTTCCATTTGGTCAATCAGGCCCCAAATCGGACTGCGCGCGCATCTGATAGGCTGCGATGGCTGCACGTGCTGCATGCGATGAGCTCATTTGCTCGCCGCCGGATTAATCTGCCTATTGGAGTTTGGTTTCAGGATGAACCCGGTTCCGATGTGAGTGAAAGAGGTAAAGTAGGGCCAGACCGCCTTTCGCCGCCCCCTCCCAAGGCAATCCCGAGGTTTGATGTTTAATGTTTGCTCGTTGTTCCGTGGATAACCTGCCCGGCTTGGGTAATTACCCCTGTTGAGGTGGGCGACTTGCCTGGTTCGCGATACTGAATTGTTGATGTTGATGTTAATGATGTTAGCTGACATTAAACATTGTCTTACAACTTCTGAAGCCCATGTGGGTGATGCGCCCGTCGCCTTCCCGTACACCTTGCATCTATGCGTCCAAAACAGACCCTTGCGCCCACCGTCAACGCATGGATAATCCGCGAGCTTTCCTGAACGGGTGGAATCCTGCATATTCGTCTCCGGGGCAAGATCTCCATGATTCTACTGTTTGTTTGGTATGGATTACGAAGCGCAAGATAAGCGTTTGTTTCACATTTGAGATAATAAATAATTCATTTGGATATCTTGGTTTATTAGATAAGAATACATGCAGGGGAGGCCGTGTGTTACCAGCGCTCTCAATCCATGATCATATTCGTTTCATTTCCACCATCCATCTTCGTATCAACCCCTGATGATAGGGCCCAAATCCAGTTGGTTTCCCATCACACACAAAGAGGCTTCTTACCAGCCACCACGGCGGCCCTCGAAGCGGTCAGGGGGAGGGAAGCGGCCGGGGTCGAACTCGGGGGCACCGTGTCCGCGCTCGTAGTGCTCCTCATACATGTGGTGAGCGTTCTTCTTGGCGTGCTCGCGGGCCTTGATCTTGTCGACCTCGTCCATGCCCTTAGTCTCGGCGAGCTTGTCGACCTCAGCGCCAACAACGGCGGCGAGGGCCTCCTTGGCGAAAGCGTGGCTGACGGTCTTTCCTGTAGGTCAGAAGTGGTTAGCATGGCAAACTTCACGTGGCTGAAATGGCTCTGAATGGGGTATGCATACCCTGCTTGCGCTGGTGGTCCTCCCAGGCCTTCATGCCAGCGAAGGAAGCGGCACCGGCAAGGAGCTCGTGGGACAGGTGACCCTCGTGCTTGTTCTCGTACACCTGACGGTGAGCGTCGTCGGATTGATCTAAAGATCCATGTTAGTTACTGAAGGCCCTGATAAACGTCGTATCGGTGAAGGCACGAGGCCAATGACCAGACAGGGGAACCCTGTCAGGCCAGATGGAAAGGTGAAAGTGTAAGAAAGTATGTAACTTACCCCAGCCCCAGGCCATGATGATTGATGTATGAAGTAGTAAAGGGTTTTAGGTAGAGTAGAAAGTAGAGTGTTTGATGGGAGAGAGAAGAGAAGGTCTCGATGGGAGGGGACAGAGCATCTTATATATGTGCTGCCTAGACAACCCTACTCAGCATCTTCAGCTCTCTTGGGGCGCCCCTCCATCGACCACCCTCAGAGTGCCCCACCGTCTAATCTCACGGAAATGCATCGAAAGTCTTGAGGGGCGTCGGATAAAGAACAACATGGTTCGCTCCCGACTGTGAAAGGGTGGATCGAGGGGAAGATCACATCCAGTGAAGGGAATGGACACAGGCCAGCTGAAACTGCGCAAAGGAGGCAGCGCTTCGAGGGGATAGATGGATCGGGATTTGATTGGAACAGATCATCGCTTAGACGCTACGAGACCGAATAATTGAGCGGTAGTGAGGGCGAGAAGCACCCAGCCACAGCCTCGTGGAGCGATGTGATGGGCACGGAATTGTCCAGGAGGGGCAGTCGAGGGGTAAGTTACTAGCCTCAATAAGTTGAAACATCAGGTTCCAATCATGTAAGAGGAATCGTGTATCTCCGGTTGGGGATCCGTGGTCACGTTTGGGTGAGCATCGATCCTGTGCCCCTCTTTGTCAATTCTTACGGCCGAGGCAGCGAATGTCTGCACCGCGTACAGGCTACAATGGCGATAGGCTACCACCATCTATCTAGTGAAATGTTCCTGCTGTCGTTTTGGGGGCCATGCAGACGCCCTTGCGTGTTCTCCTGCAGTCCAGTTGGAGTCCTCATGGCCGGGAGTAACGACCATCCGGATCATCGCCTGAGCAAGAGTGCGTACGTACGCGTCCAGGGTCGGAACCACGATGTTATTGCTGGGCGACTGGGTCGAGATGGGGATCTCCTCAGCCTTAAGTCTGGGCGAATCCATTTTGGCCCATTTAGCGCCGCAGCCACAGTTTGCCCAGGCTTGGCGGGCGCATGATGAGCCGGTCGACCCGGTCAGCTTCTCGTCTTGGTGAGGCTTGTCTGAATATCAGGTGGAGGGTGAGTGATTCCCCCGCCTTTTGGGTGATATCTCTAAGTCTATCGACGGAGTATCGGGGTAAAGCTGTCACAGACAAGTGTCAGGGACTTAGTCTCAAACACTTTCAGCCGGCTAGAGAGCCTCCAACTTCACACCTAAAACTGGGATTCTATTTTGGGTCTCGGACAATCGGGCGAGTGGGCAAAAAGTGGTGGAATCGGTGGAATTCCCCCCACTGCCATTGCCCGATCTGGTCATTTCCTCAATAGTGCGAAAAGTAATGCCCCTCACTGTGGCGCAGTTTCATCCCACCGCGTGGTGGCGGTGTGTGGCTTGGCTAGATACCATCTGTCTTTTCTCCAAAATATTTACTCTGTACTAATAATATCCCTCAATTAATGGCATCCGCCTGCCGAGAATATTATGTCGTCATAGTCGGTGATGTGCTGTTTCACTTAGCGCTTGAGGCATTCGGTGAGTGTACTCCGTAGTCAACTTGAAAAGTATGCTATTCATTGCCTCATTTGCGTGATATCTTCGGCTCCGGGAAAGTGGTCATCCGGCAATAAATATACTTTCAACATGTGAAGTTTATGTCCTCCAATGATGTGCATATGTTGCGTGACAGGACACACTTGAATCTGGCATATGCAATAATGCTGTGCATGCATTTAATACTATAGACATGGTCTGGAATAACTGTCAGTGAGGGTGGGATTTACTCAGAAGTATGTCTTTCCAAACCGCTGCCTTACATGGCCTGATCGACTATACTCAGCCTGTCTTTTCCATAGCTTTTGAGTTAAATGAACAATTGATAGCCTGCGATGATTTCCGATACATACAAGAGAGTATTAGAATAATAACCATGGAATATTGCGAATTTATGACACTCATTGCAGTTTCAATTATACTATCTCAGTATTCAATCGATACTAGGAATATTGACAGTGCAACCTGTTATTGATATCAAAATTGACCAAAGCATAGTATATGATACTACTATCCGCGACTGCAGTAGTGTAAGTGCTATACTACTGTTACTAAAGAGCACCCAAGTCCATGCTTATCATGGCAACATGCTCATCTCCATTCCTAGTCGTTGCATACCTAACCAAATCTTGTAGTATTCCTCCAGTACTTTCGGTTTGGCTCCTAAAGAGCCTTTATTGACAGCCGCCAGAGAATTGGCAAATTAAAGGAGAACATAGCGTGAAGAGGAAGTTAAAGAGCTGGGGATGCAGATTGAAAAGGACAAGACATAAAGAAGATCAACATCTGGATGCCTGAAGGATGCCACCTAAATGTGTAGGCAGTGACCATGTCAAGTAATTCTGGACACTGATCTTAGTACAGCAGCCCTGTTCTCTTGAAGGATATTATTAAGGTGACGGGCCTAGTTACATCTCATGGCTGTGTTTTAGTCCAGTGATCAAGTTTATGAGTTGTACACACAAACAAGGATGCAATAGATATAGACAAGCCAAGGAAATTAGGATGACAAAGTAAACACTCATATTGAGTCATTTAAATGTGCATAAACGCTCAATTTAAGCCTGCACACTTGCGTCTTCGTAGACCCTAGTTAATACAATCAATTGGACCAACAAACTGTCCCTGACGCACTAGTCCCAAACAGGCAACTAACTGCTTGAGCTTCAAAACTTCAACCAACAACCTTCTATCAGACTTCTACATTATCACCTCTCTTGAACCACTCTGAAATCTACACGCAAACCACATATAATACACAGGATACCCTAAAGCTGCCTCATTATATCCTCCACGAAGTATCCACAACAACCACAACCACAACCACAACCACAACCACAACCACAAATACAACAACACCGAACCAACCCCGCCAACCTCACTACATCGGTATACCACCACCACCACCACAACATCACACCAACTACGACCACCTCCCCCTCTCTAAAGCCAAACGCCAAACTACCCAACTCCAATCCAAAATGCCACCCACCCCCCCTACCCCCTCCCACTTCCCCCCGCACCTAACCCTAACCATCACGCCCCCCTCATCCACCTCCACCTCCCCAAACACCTCCCCCAACATCCTTCTCCTCCTCCACGGCCTCGGCGACACAAGCCAAAACCTCACAACATTAGCCCGCGCCCTCAACCTGCCCGAAACCACCGTCCTAACGCTCCAAGCCCCCAGCCCGCTCCCCTTCGACCTGGGCGGCTTCCACTGGGGCGACGACATCGCATTCAGCCCAGCAGGGGACCTAGACATGGACGCCGGATTCACGCGCTCCACGAATACCATAATCAAGGAGGTGATTATCGACACATTGCTGAAGAAGTGCGGGTACCGGGGTAGGGATATTGTGGTGTTTGGGATCGGGCAGGGCGGGATGGTGGGGTTGGAGGTTGCTAGGCATTTCAAGAACTCCTCGGAAGGAAAGGTGGATGAGGAGGAGCTGGGAGGTGTGGTGTCGATTGGGGCGCCGGTGGGGTTATCTGGAAAGGCACCTGCGACTGGCAGTGGGAAGAGTAGGACGCCGGTTTTGATTGTTGCGGGCAAGGAAGATGGAGGGGAGAGGAGTACGGCGGTTACTGCGGCTGGGGTGAGGAGGACGAAGGAGTGGTTTGAGTTTGTGGAGGTGAGTAGGTATAAGAGGCGTGGGGATGGGATGCCGAGGAATGCGGAGGAGATGAGGCCTGTGATGGAGTTTTTGGCCAGGAGGTTGAGGAGTTATAAGGGGGTGCCGGAGGGGAGTGTTGAACTTAGTTGAATAGTTAGGTGAATATGGGGTGGAAGATGTGTTGTATGGATGTGGAAGGTGGATGATGAGTCTATTGTACATGACATGCTTCAAACTAGATACCTATCTGCTGGCTAGTTGACCTCCTCCAGAGCTGTGCGTGCGCGCTCAATCGTCTCTCTGGCGTCCTTCTCCGCCGTCACTTCTTCGACTTGTCGGCCACCCTCGCGGGCGGTCTCGCGCAGCTGCGTCTCGGTCTCCAGCAGCGCGGTGCGGCCGTCTTCGCGTACCTCGTTCTCAAACCAGTGTCGCGCGGACTCCCATTTGCGCTGCTGGTTGCGCAGCGAGTAGATCAGTCCGATAGCGGCCATCGTGCAGGTCTCGTAGATGGTGGCAGTCGGCAGCGAAACGTAGGTTAGCGCCGACAATGCCGAGGTCAAGGTGGTCGTGGACATGCTGAAGAAGACCAGACGCTGCGCCAATGCCTGCAGCGACGGCACTGTCGTCTCCATGAGCCGGCGACGACTAGTCGCAATCTGCGCTGGCCAGGACGTCTGCTCCTCTTGCATGGGAGTCGCATCGGTCAGCCCGGCCTGCTGGAACCGGCCGGCAGTCCAGATAACCTCCTTCTCGGCCTGGCGCAGATACTTACGGTCCAGGATTTCCGACGTGATCATCCCCACGTCGTCCACATGCCAGAACAGCTTCCACCACGCCAATCCCCGCCATGGCTTGCTGGCGAACCCTTCCTCGAGCGAGCTGCGGAGCTCCGTGTGCCCGCGCTCCGCCCACTCGGACACAGACCGCTCAAGCACATCGCGAGTCTCCCACGACACAGCGCCGCTTTCTTGCTCCAGCAGCTTCCTCTTCTCGGCAGCGGCGGCACCCGCTTCCGCAGCATCCAGAAGAGACGTGATCAACGTCCGCAAGGACGGATCCAGCGTCCCTTCCTCAGCTCGCAGCGAAGACAACCAGTCCACCACCGGCTGCACACCACTGCTGTTCCAGCCGCGTTCGTAGAGAGAAGCATTCTGCACCGACTCGCGGAACTTCGCCAATGCCTCATCCGCCTTGTCGATATCCACAAACGCAACCCGGCCATCGTACTTCTGTGGCTCCGTGACCGCCAGCTCAATAGCCCCAAAGACCGACACAGCTTCCTTCTTCAAGTCCGACCGCGCCATCAACCCGCTATACGCCAGGAAACCATCGACACCGCTACCGCACACGATGCTGCGATGCACGGGATACCGCACCATATTATGCCGGCCAGAATGCGACGTGCGGATCGTAACTGTAGGCACGAGGAAGGTGTCAGCCGTAAATGGGTGAGACTGAGTAGCGTCCGCGACGCCTGCCGACTCGGCACCAAGTGTCGTAACGAGAATTTCCAGATTGCCCTTTTTCAGGATGGGCGAGGGCACCGAGATCGTAGGGAGGAGATCGTTGGGGATTGTTTCGGAGACTTCGCCGTACCTGCACATAACTTAGCGCCTGCTACCCATCATACTATGCGTGTCTGTAAATGTAGACCTACCGAATCAGCAATCCCCTCTCCGTATCCTCACCATACGCATCCAACGCATCCTCCCAGCTCTCCCTCGAATTCAACGGGTCCGCCAACAGCAACCGAACGAGTCTGCGCGCCGCAGTCGCATCATTCAGACCCAGAACTGCCCCGATTATTAGCATTATCCCAACCAACGGTAACATCATTCACCGAAGAAGAGAGAAGAGGAAGACCTACCAGCAACTCGAACAACCGGCTTCTCACTCTCCAATCCCCTCAACGCAAGCTGCAACCGACTCAAGTTCACCTGTTCCGGCGCAACATCCTTGACCCGGTTCAGAGCTTCATGTAAATCCTTCAATCGGGGAGGGATATGTCTTGTGTGGACAACGGATGTGGTCGCAATGCCGCTACGCTGCAAGGATGCCCATGATTGTTGTTGATGTTGTTGCTGTGGTAATTGTAGTCGGGTTCGACGCGAGGAAAGGGAGCGGCGCCAGGTGGAACAGGACGGGCAGTAGAAGACTGATGAGGAGGATGAAGAGGAGGAGTCTTGAATCTGCGACAGGCTCTTGGAGAGCGTGCCACGGAGTTTGGGAGGCATTGACTGCGTGTTTGGTGAAGAGGGATGGGATGGGGGAGGAAGTGGTGGAGGATGTAGGCAGGGCCGGTCGGAGATTCTGGCGCGGGACTTTCGGCGGTCTTGGCGGAGCGTAGCTTATACCTTAGTTTATTATAAGAGTAGGCTATGGAGTCTGGGGTAACAATAATCGACGGTAATCAATTGACTATTTTAATAAACTAGCCTGTACAATACGAACAGCTCAATTCATGGTGTATCGATTCATCAACTCATGGTCGAGTCGTCACGGACGCTCGATTGCTGTGCAGGAATTACACAAAGCCCCCCGTCCACCTCTCCATTATGCAATACAGTAATCTTTCGCGACAAAGTATGGGAGCTACTCATTGCAACTGTCACCACGTTGACGTTTTTGAGGTGACAGTAAATAGTCCAACCATACACGGAGTAGTTCATACCCCGAATTGCAGTACCTCTGCATGCCGCTTCAAAAGATGCTGGTTCAGATGGAACACCCACTTACTTCCTAATCGCTCATGCTTCTCGAGAATCCCGAGTAGCATCCCTTTGTCGCCGAGTCTTGCCCGATCCCGCCGACCTGAAACTCGTTAGTATGATGGTCCGGAACGATCATTCTGCTTCACTTACATGCTAATCCGCCTGGCCACAGTCGCCAGCCCGGCGTCGTTCTCTGCCTCATGATGCGCCCGCTCAAAGGCAATGCGTCTGTCTTCTTCGCTGCGCCGGATGACCTCTTCCTGCGACGGGGGCAGACGTTCGTTTTGCAGATCGACCTTGCGAGCATCTTCGAAGTTGGTGATGGCCTGCTTGATACCCTCCGCTCCCAGCATCAGAGTACCCGCTGGGAGACGACCTCCCGCAGCGGTCTTGAGTTCGGTGACCCGCTCGGACTCTTCACGCAATACCTGGAACACACGCGACAGACGTCCAATGGCAAGAATCTTGTTCTTGATCGCACGTCGCTTGAACTCGCTGCTCTCGACATCCATCGCCGCAGGAGGAGAGGGGGGTGCGGCGGTGGGCGAGACCGATGTGGGGGTATCATCTTCAAGCTCCTCCTTGGAGCAGGTGTTGAGAATGGCAATAAGCATGTCCGTAATCTTCTCACCGACGAAGGGAAGCGACCAGGTGAAGACGTCCATGAAGTTGGGGAGCCAGTACGGGTGAGGCGTGCAGTTAAACTGTCGGATATTCATGACGTTGTTCTCGTATTTCAGGACGGCGGCCTTGTTGTTGTAGACATCCAGGTAGTTGGGAGCACTGAAGATGGTCATGACACTGGGGAAACCGGTCGTACGTGTCTTGCGGTACATGCGGTAACCGGCATCCTGTGCCTCGTGCGCCCGAATGATGGAGAGAAGATTGTTCTTTTCGAGGAAGGCGCACGCCGCGGGGTATGAGAAGAAATACGAGCATCCACGGACGCTGTTGTGGATGAAGTAGTCACCAGTCTTCTCCTGCCCAAAGTCTTCCAGAGGATCGGCCCAGAGGATGTCGCACATCAGGCCATGAGTCGGAGGCTCCCTAAAGCGATCAATCTGTCGCCAAGTTAGCCAGCAGTCCACCAGATTTAGTGTTCAGCCCATAGCATACCGCTTTGATATCTTCCAGAGTGTGCAGCTCGGGACTGAGACCTCCGTGGATACAGAGGAACTGCTTGTTCATGACCGCCGCCAGCGGCAAGGAGCAAAACGATTCGATGCATGCCTCGTAGATGCGCTCGCTGTATTTGTGTTTGCACTCAAGCTTGAAAGTGAAGTAGTCCGTCAAATGCCGACATTCGTGGTTACCCCGCAGGAGCCAGAGCGTATTCGGATACCAGATCTTGAGAGCCCAGAGATACAGGACACACTGTAGCACGCGAGTCAGTGGGTGTGGCAATAACCAGACAGCTTGCGATCACACGAACCTCAATACTGAAGTAACCTCTGTCCACATAGTCACCGAGGAAGAGATAGCGCGTCTCGGAAGGATCTCCGCCGACCTCGAAGAGCTTCATTAAATCGTAATATTGTCCGTGAACATCACCGCACACGGTGATGGGCGCATCCATTTCCAGCAGGTTGGGTTCAGCCCTGAGGAGCTGAGTACCGGCCTGTATAATCCATAGTGCCTGATCTTCAGTGAGACGACCTTCGCGGTAGAAGTGCTGCTTGAGGAACTGCAGGTTGGGCTTAGAAGGGTCTTCACGAGACCAGAACAGGTCGTCCGGCGGGGTGTTCAACGCCGGCGCTTGCACCTCTGAAAGATCATAGAGTGATTAGGAGAGCGCACATCCAGATAATTTAAGTAGAGGAAGGGAAGAGAGAGAAAAAGACATTGTGGCGTTACCTTTAATTACTCGCTCCATGGTCGACACCTGAGTGCCATCTTCCATAACATGTAACGTAAAGTCGATCTCCGGGACCGGCTTTTTATCCGTCACCGCACGCGCGATAGTGCGATCCATGGTGACTTAAGTGATAGGGAAGACGTAGATCTTGGATCTGGGGAAATCGCAAGAACGTCGTGCCCCGGGGGGTTGCGAGGAGGCGAAGAAAAGGGGAAAGACACCAGCGCGGAGGCCAGTTGTTGGTGGGGGGTTAAGCGGCGGCGGGATTGGATTTCACACGCGAGACAGGCGGAGATCGCGAGGACTGGCCGTTGTAAGGAACAAGCTGGACGGGAGGTCACCAAGAATTCCTACGAAGTGGCGATTCCGAGGATGACAAGGGGGAGGGGAGCGAAATAGGGTTGGGAAAAATTGAGGCTAAAGCGTGGGTCAGGGACAAGGCGAGAGGGACGAGCGAAGAGTGAGGGAAGATGGAGAGAGGCGCCGGGCAGTGCAACCCGAATAGGAGAGATGGTCGGCCTTCCAGCTCGATATCGTCAAGGCTGGAGAATACTAAGAGGCTGAAAAAAGACTGCCTGACCACCTTTTTTCTGCAGAGAACCACTAGTACAGATGATTCGGAAGAATAAGCCAATTATCGGGTAAGATACAAGCTACTAGGTAATTAGTTCCCCCTCTTCGTGTTGAGAGTATCATTCAATCTAATCTCTTTCTCTTCATTGCAAGAAAGAGAGTTTCACTCGACGTCAGACCAACCGTAATTACGGTAATTCTCAGCTGGCGGATCAATCCCGCTTCGTTACAGTCCCTGTAATTAATTACGCCGTCCGCGGGGAACCTGATTCATCCATCATTGATTACTTTTGTTTCCTCTCTGTCTAGCTTATCAGTTCCTACAATTTACAGCATACTACCCATCACTCATCATGTATGAATCCTATCGTCAGTACCCTCCTTCTTCTTCTTCTGTCTTGACACATCACTGACTCACGACAGGCCCTCATCCCCTACTGGCTCAGGTCCCCTTGACCGTTTCCCCCTTCATCAACCTCCCCACTTCCGTCACTCTTCCCTACACCTACAAGTCCGTTCCCTCGACCATCCCCCCTTCAGTAACAGTCGACCCAAGTAACCCCGATGTCAAACCCCGCTACGTGGTTTCATCCAGTGGCGAGCATGCCGCCTCTCCAGAAGAGATTCTAGCTTCCTGCAACGCCCTCGAGCAGCACCTGAACAAGACACGCGCCGACGCCGAGAAAGCAATCCGGGGCTGGGAGGACTCAATCACCCAGCGCGACCTCGCAGAGAAGCGACGTGTGGCTCCCGGATGGCTTGACAGAGATGAGAAACTACTTCAACCGAGCAACTCGGCCGCTGGCCCTAGAGGACATAGCCAATCTCAACCCAGTCTATTGGACAGCTCGTTCTCCGACCCCAGTGCGGCCGCATTACCCTCCATGGTACCGCGAGACGAAGGCGAAGAACTGGACAGAGCATTTGGCGGGCTGGACGTGAAATGAGAGCGGCGCGAACATGTTCTGAAGTACAATATACCGGGATAGCTTGGGTGAAGGCCATAAACCGCGCCATGGCCGCTGAAACCGCTGCAGGTGGATGCTATGGGCCCTTGCTTTGGCGGGGATAGTAGCGCACTTCCTTCGTCGCAAGCCACGATAAAGTTCAAGCTTGTGCGCACCGTATTCTGCAAAAGATCACCAGTGCAGGGCGCTCTGCATCTGAACCAGCTGAACCACGGCAGTGCGCGACCTGCGCCAACGAGAGCACAGCCATATAACCATCTGGTACCGCCGAGCAACTAGCTCAAACAATCTCCTAAGAAACAAATCTAGCATCAATCATAATACTATCATACATTCCCATTAACTTCCACAAGAGTGCACCTAATCAAATTATGAAACGACGTAGAAACCAACCGTGGTAGACAGAACCCCACCCGCCCGGCGGATATCAACTGCCATCAACCAGCAGCTACTGATAATCTAGCTTTTGCTCCGCCCGCAAAGCTCCATCCATCATCTCATTTTCCCACCCTTCACCACCAACCACACTTCCTCAACCTCCCACCTCGAAAACAACCAAATCCAAACCCTCAAAATGGAATCCATCACCGCACCCCCCGACACAACAACCTACATCCCCCTCGCCGAGCACCAATCCCGCACCCCAAGCTCCTTCCACTCCGGTCCTCCAATCCTCTACTCGCAGCACCAAAACTGCAAACTCGTGCTCCTGGAGCGCGAAGCCCTCGCAGTCCCAGCACTAGGCGCTCTGCGCGATGCCTCCACTGCAAACGGCACCACCGAAGAAGACGAAGCAGCGGAAGACAAAGAGATCGTCATCACCGGCGTGAACGTATGGGTTACGTCTGAGTGAGTAGCCTGGCCCTCCTCCATCCATAACGCAATACAATAACCAAAGAGAAAGCAAAACCATTACTAACGAGAATGAATCAACCAACTAGGAAATTCCTCCTCCACAACCCCACAACCAACACCGGTCTCTCAATCCCCTACCCCTCTATCTCCCTGCACGCCATCCAGCGCCTGCAGCTCCCCAACACCGAACCCCAAGCCCAGGTTCAAGGCCTATACATGCAAATCGCCAACCCAACGACCTCCACCTACTCCTCCGCCGACGACGAAGAAGACGCCCTTACTGTAACAGTTGTGCCCGAGACGCCCGCTCAAGAATCTTTTACCCCCGCCGCCGCCGAGGAAGGAGACGAAAAGCCCGAAACCCCTACCCAGACCCTCTACGCTGCTGTGTCGGCGTGCTCGAATCTGCATCCGGATCCGGTGGAGCCGGGCGATGAGGACGAGGATGATTACGAAGGAGAAGGAGGAGCGTTTCAGTCTGGGTTAGTGTCGATGGGGAGCGCGGAGGGTGGATTGCCGCCGCCGGTGGAGGGGAGTTCGGGGTGGATTACGGCGGAGAATATGCATGAGTTCTTTGATGAGGAGGGAAATTGGATTGCTGGTGGGGAGGAGCCCACGTTGCCTTTGGGGCCTGGGGCGGGGACGGTGAGGCAGAGGGAGGAAGAGGAGGGGGAGGGGGTGGATGGGGAAGAGGGTGTTAATGGGGATGGTAGCGGGGAGGAGACGAAGTGGAGGAGGACGGATTAGATTGTTTTATTGGTCTATCCAGCAACTCTTCTTGGTCTCTGCTTGTGTACTATCTCTACTACTTAAACCGATGGCGTGTGTGTGTGTTGTGGAATACATTTTGTAATGATAGATGCTACTTAGTTACTTGTTATGAAACGGATCAATTGCCAAGTACTACTTGTAGAAGTCTATTGACCATCATCTTTAGATTAATTTTTTATTAATCCTACCTATTACCTACGTTCATCTTTACAGTGGAGGGTAGACACGCCCGCACGCTAGCCAAGCAAAGGAAACAAGAGAAAACAATCAACGCCGCTGCCAACTATCAGTCCATCCATGCGCCTGCCCTATTCTTTCAGGAACCCATCTCCATCATACAAGCTTCCCGGCGTGGCAGCCCCAATTCCCAGTCCGACAGGCTTTTTCGTCGGAGTACGAAATCCTTGTCGGGAACTGCCAGGGCCGGGCTTCAATCGGTGGCTCTTTGCCCGTCCAACTTGGGCTGAAGGTTCGCTGGGCGAAGTAACTGAAGAATTTCTGGGACCCTTGCCCTTGGGTTCCGAAGCCCGGTCTTCCCAGATGGGAACTATGATGCCGCTATTCGCAGTTGGCGGTTTTGGCACAGCGGCCGCTGGCCGCCAGAGCTGCGCCTGAGAATAGCTGATTGGAGAAACAATGTGATGCGGACTACCCTGGTACCGCGGGGCCACCATGTTCTTGGGGTCGTTCTTCGGACGCAATGGTGATTCGGCGGTATTGCGTACCGGTTCCTTGCCCATACTGGGACCGCGCGAATGACGCATCGGCGGACTTGACTGCGTCATGGCATTATCATCGAGAGGGTTCAGTGAGCGGAAGCTGCCGCGTGCTGTTGACCGTGGTGGAGGTTGACGCGGTCCCTTGACGGCTGTACGGCGCGGACTGCCAGGGTTCGAGGAGTTTTCGAACCCCGTCGGCGAGCTGTTGTAATGCGGAATTATCCAGACCGGACTGTTCTTTTCCGGAGATGGCGTAGTCGACAGGTTGGTATCAATCCTGGGGGGCGGTAGAGTCGTCACAATATCGGGCAATGACTTCTCCATGTCCATGATACTCAGAGTATGATCCCCGACATCAGTAGGTGAGTTCACCTTGAGCTTCGGCGGTCCTCCCTGTGAGGGTTCATCTGGAATCTCCGTAACTCGCGAGTTTTCCTTCTGTTGCTCATCATAGCTGGCCCGACTCACTGTAAGGCCTGAACCGTTGGACTGAACTGAAATGTGGGAGATTGATGAATTGGGAACTTGTGCCCGGCTGGTATCAATTTCGTCGGTCTCCTCCGGCTCCTCGGCTGTAGGCGAGAAGACTGGGCCACCAAACGTGATTGGAGGATGTATCGAGATCCGAACGCAGTTCTGCCGCCGATGGCCTTTGCGGGTGCTACTGCTCCCTTTGAGTGCAGAGGGCAGAGGGGGTCTAAGATGACTGTTCGGGCCTAGCAGAGGACCATCCGGAATCCCAGTGGTACTAGGCTTCAATCGGGTGTCAGTGCTCGAGGCAGAATTGCTGATCACGTTGTAAAATGGATCGAGCTCGTTCTTCTGATCACCATACATCGAACGGCGTTGCATTTGACTGAAATGTGGCACTAAGGCTCCATTGGGTACTGGATTGAGGGAAGGCGGGCGGCTCAGATCCAGAGGCTTCACCCACAGGGATGAGTCTCGCTTGGCCTTGATTTCAGACAGAGACTCGGTTCGTCGTGGCGGTGGACTGACGCGTTCCGTCGAATGATTCGGGCTCCGTGTGGTCAAGCTTCGACGCGGAGAAGAGCGAGGTGATTCAAGTCTCCTGGCTTCCCACGCGGTGCCAGAATTTGACGGGAAGACGAATTGAGATGGTACGACTGGAGCTGGCCCAAGGCCTCTTCGATCATATTCCATCCGTCCAACGTCGTTGGCATCAAACGGGGCGAATGTGGGACATGGAGGCAAAGCGGGCGATGTGAAAGTACTGTCGACATTTGTCGACGTTCTTCTGCTGTCCTCCAGAATGGAGCTGTCTGCGGTTTCGAGACTCAGCGAAGAGAGACAAGTTGAGTCATTCCTTGACAAACGGAAGCGGTTTGGCGGATAGGCACACGGTGGTGGAGGTACAGGTTGCTCGGGCGCAGACCCGGCCGTTTGAGCAGTGATGCTTCCCCCACGTACCCGACCATTGGATGGGTTGCAACCGTCTTGTTTATCCTCCATGAGCGGGTACAGGCTGCCGGACCGCTCCCTATGATGCTTCAATGGCCATGTCCCCGAGCTTGGTCGGCTCGTGAGACTTGCCTTCAATTGCTCTTCTTCTCGGTCTGGGGTATGCCGCGGTGTGGTCTCCGTTGCTAGCTCGAACGCACCCTCGACAGCAGAGTTCGGTACGTTATCGTCAATTCCAGATACTGTCGGTGAAGCCGATTGCCGCTTCTCTGAATGCTCCGTCAGTGGAGACAGTGAGCTGAGTCGTTGTGGTCCTAGGAGGTGTCGTGACAACCGCGCAGAGCGGCTTGAAAGAGACCGGGATAGTGAACGACGCATGTCACGGGCTTTCTCGTCCAAGGGAGATGACGTGTCGGAGTCCGTAGGGGATAGAATGAGGCTCTCGCGAGATGAAAGGACTCCCCACTCAGACGGCTTTCCATATGGGAGCTGTCCATACTGTCGTAGTGCGGTGCCCTCCTCCCGCGAGAGTTCTGTCAGCGTCTCCCCCTGGTATTGTTGTAGAGCAAATCCATCCTGCTTCGCGTTTGCCACCGCCAGCGACAGGCGATCCTGACGGACTCTTATCCAAATGACCGTGCCAACTATCGCAGACACAATAAAGACGACGGAGCAGCTCACGGCTATCGCTATTAAGGTGGTCAATGGCGGCATTGTCGTTTCCTCCTGCTCTCGGTGCCAGAGCTGGCAGAACCTGGTTCCTTTAGACTTTGAGTAGATGCGTTAACCCATACACTCGAGCTGGTACTTGTCCCAGTGTCTATACCAATTCCGCGATGGTTCCGGACGGCATTCAACGGCGCCGAAGACCAGGCAAGAGTAGCAACTACTAGCCACGGAAACGCCAGCACAAGGATAATCAGAAAACAGAGAGATCCATGATGGATGGGAGGAAGCGCGCTCGTGAGGGAGCGTTGCGTTTGTTATGGCAGCCGGCTGGGGCATGGGAATGTTGGTAGCATTATTGTCGGCTCGCGAGGAATGCTGCGATGTCAACCAACCATCCTCCCCAGCGAGCCATTGACTGGCGATAGGGAGCCTTCATCAAACTGAAGCTCGGTCCCAGAATTCCTGTAATGTCCCAATTTAGAAGATAAGTCGAGAATAGACCATCGCCAAGATGCTAGCAGATCTACAGGAGGCCGCAGAGTTTCCACTGATAACTAGAAGAATGTTAGCGAAACAGTCAAGAATTGAGCACCCCTGGAGCTCGTGGAACATGGTAGATTCCAACGACTCCCTCTTCTTGGAGACCGTGATCGTGCAAGCTACTTTCGCTCACACTGTTAGTTTTCAACAGCAAACTACTACTTTGTAAAGGACTGTACGTCCTGGGTATAAGGAATCTAGTAATCCTTCTTGGCATGCCATAAGGCGCCGCATGCAGACTCAAGTCTGAAAAAAACCACGAGTAAGTATATCATAGAAGGCATGAAACACCTGCATTAGCAACGCAGCTCCCTGCGCGTGTCTTTCCTTCTTCCCAGCTTCGCGTGGTAAAAGCGCAAGTGGAGGTGGAAGTGGAGATTTCCGGGAAACCCCAATCGGGCAGGGCAGCCGCTGTCACGGGGGGTTGCGGGACGGAAATACGACGAGTCCGGATCCGCCGGCCTCTCGGATTGGGAGAACCAGACGAGGTTGATCAACTCCGAACTTACTCAGTGTTCAGGTCTCGTGTCTCCTGATATTTCCGAGGTCATCGTCTGATTGAGGCCGTCAGATGCCAGAGGGTCCCCGATCCCGATACCGATGGGGACTTCGGTGAGATAAAGAAAGCAAGCGAAAGCTGCAGAAGCAGGGCATGGGGCGCCTGTCGTCAACCCACGCCCGGATACCCCCAGCCTGGGACCTTTTCACCCGCCTTGGAGACTATGGGACCGCTTAGCGTTATTAGAACCCACCAGACGAGAAAGCTGGATGGAGTGAGCGTGGCCAGTCGGGGCAACTAGACTTATCCTCGATAGCCAACCCCAAACTCTGAATAATGCGAACTCCAGAGTAGGAGCCAACCATCTGCATAGAGGGGGGCAATGGCCCAGTCAACCCCTCACCGGCGCGGGGGGCTCCTAGTGGGCTTGCTGTCCTAATAGTGTTTACGTTGCTGGCCGTAGTGGTGTGTATATTTAAGCTCCAATCTACGATATAAAGCTGCCCGCCATCTGGCTAGGCCGTCTCACATCTTCACTTCGTTCTTTCCTAACTCTCCTGCGTATCCTCGAGAATCCCCTCTCTTTACACCCCTTCTCCACCCATAGATCCGATCATGGCTGCCAGCCCTCAGAAAGATGGACACTTTGTCCATGACAACACTACAGCTCCCGCCCACCCCGGCTTGCTGAGCATGTTCTCACTGAAGGGCAAGACTGCCATCGTTACAGGCGCCGGTGCTGGCATCGGTCTTGCCGTAGCTAGTGGCCTGGCTGAAGCCGGTGCAAATGTGGCCATGTGGTATAGCAGCAACCCTAGCTGCATCGAGCGGGCCGCGGAGATTGCTTCCAAGTATGGTGTTCAGGGTCAGTAGCTCAGACCATTTTCCCCACTTACCGCCTGGCATACTTTACTAATGCTCATTCCAGCCCAGGCGTACAAGGTCGAAATCACCAAGCCCGAAGCCGTGCAGGAGGCCGTTGACCAGGTTGTGAAAGACTTCAACGGCCGACTGGACGTTTTCATTGCCAATGCCGGTGTTCCCTGGACTAAGGGTCCCATGGTTGACGGTCCGCTGGACCACTACCAGAATGTGGTCGATGTCGATCTGAACGGTACCTTTTACTGCGCCAGGGCGGCAGCAACCCACTGGAGGAGACAGAAGGAGGAGGGTACCGATATCAACGGTAACGCACTTAACAACTTCACCTATGGCAGCTTTGTGGCCACCGCTTCCATGAGCGGTCACATTGTCAACTTCCCTCAGATGCAGGCAGCATACAATGCCTCCAAAGCGGCCGTTATCCATCTCTGTAAGTGAAGCGGCCTTGGAGAAATAGACTTGCATCGTACTAATTCCCAATGCAGGCAGGTCGCTGGCTGTTGAGTGGGTCAGATTCGCACGTGCCAACACCGTCTCCCCAGGATACATTGCCACAGAGATCTCGAACTTTATCCCAACTGAGACCAAGACCGTCTGGAAGGATAAGATCCCCATGGGTCGCGAGGGAACACCCGAGGAGCTGAAGGGCGCGTATCTGTACCTGGCATCGGATGCATCCAGCTACACTACTGGAGCAGACATTGTGGTTGACGGCGGCTACTGCGCCCCATAAGCTTTTGATGATATAGATGGCACCTTATGATCTGTACATTTGAACTTGCAGCGATACATACATATGAAAGATATTATTACACGATAGACGAAATGAACGACTGGACTTCTTCGCGATCAAGCCCGTTCGTGGCGCTTCTAGATACAACCACACCCGGTCAGGGCCAAGGAACCAGGCCAACCACTTCCAGCCAACCACTACCATAGATCCCTGCAGGAGTCGTGGCTTGCAGGTTGCAGGACATCAATATTCGGGATCGGCAGTGACGTAGGTCCACGATCGCGTGAGATGCCCCAGAGTAGATCGCAGTAATGTGACCACTTCTCACAACACGTGTTGGGTATTTGTTTTATCCCATAGCCACAAGAAGTGCAAACAATCAAGCTCAACTAGTAGAATCAGAAGAAGATGGTCCCTCCTGTACCTTTTCCACCACCCACTTCACCACTGAATCCACCACCCCATCAACCCATTCCCCTTCATCTTCATCTCCATACACAGAATAACAGTCCTCTTCCATTTCTGGAATCAATGGAAAGGGCGGCTCCATGACCTCCGGGTATATGACAGATGTATCCGGGTCAAAGTATCTCGAGAGAGGGGTTGCGGGGGGAGCAACATGGCCATTGGTGGTGAAATGGTGATCACTGCAGTAAGACGGTGTGTTCATGTTAGTCATCTTTCAGTTTTATGTCATTGTGCGTGGGATGTATTCCTCAAGGCTTGATGTGCTTGGTAAGTTCAGTAGGAAGGGTGAGATTTCGTGTAAGCAGTGGTAGAGTTGATTTGGTTGGTCGAGAAATGTGGGGGGTGTACAGCTACTTAGTAAGTAGTAGTACTGGTAGTATACATACCGGTGAAGGTGATCCAGTTCGACTTCGTGTTGGTAAACGGGGAGGCGGGAGTAATTCGGAGTAGTATATTTCCGCAATATAGAACGAATGCCCTTGCGGTGCTGAATGAGGAGGAAGAGGAGGGAGAGAATGAGACAGGTTGTTGGGAAGAGAGGGATCATGTTGATGGGGTATGTAGATGTTTCTTCTCCTGTTCCTTAGGCAGGAATCTGTTAGTGTCGAGGAGGAGGTTTTAACTAAGTGATGTGGATATATTACTACCATCTCAACAAACCAAACAGTCATTAACAACATCATTTTAACAGTGAATATTCCTTTCTGATAGTTGTTATTTATTGGTTTTTCCATCAGTTCTCGTCTGATCGAAATTAATTGAACCGGATCGTTAGTCCGAAGTGGTTATCAAGACTGACGCATCACTTCAGTCATGTCAGTCATGCCAGACATCCATAATCTAGAAGGTTTCAATAATCATTCCCACACTTCATTTTCTTGTCTACTATCCCCCGTTACTACATAATCCCAAGAAAGAGGAAATAAAAACCATGGCCGAACTCCCACTCTATGCTTCTCTAAGAGAAGAGCTGACTTCACCACCGAAGACGTCAATCCAAATCATAGGATCACATCTCACAGACGAACAGGCCAAGGAAATTGACTTTGATCTCTGGGTTGACTGTCGAAGATGGTTGGACTCAAGTCGATTAAAGCATCAACTAATACTGAAGAATTATGTCACACCTGGCAAAACCCATCCAAGAGCCAGGACAATCCCGAAGATATGCTGGAAAGATGGCTGAACTACTGGTTGAATGACTGTGCAGAAACAGACAAAAGGTAGTATTTATCTGCTCCTTCCCCTTGGTCCTCCCTATCTTATACTGATAATATGTTGTATCCAGCTGGACACTGCAGAAGTCAGTATCTTTCGCGCAGGAGGAGCTCGGCGCGATGAAATTCCGCATACTACTCCTGGCACGGGAAGCCTATTATCGGGGCTCACTTGAAGTGATTTTACATGCGCCCTCTTCTGAGCCCGATTATAATCCTCTGGGTTACGACAGCGCAGACAATGCACGGCTTCAGGTTGAATGGAGTTTTGAGTGCCCTTTCATGCCCACAGACCACAACTCGAATTCCATACTTCAGTATGCAATGCAACAGCGGAAGGAGGGCTGGGTGGATCTGAACGGACCAAAGCCCCTTTATGGGCAGTTCATGCGTCGAAGACCGCCCGCTTATGATAGTGCGGATGACAGCACAGTCAGAGATAGACTATTCTGGCTGTGGGGCTGTGATGGTCCGCCATAAATAGGATAAGTGGGCTTTTTTGATAGCTATTAGCCAGCATTGACGGTCTATTAAAATATTGATTGTTGTAATCCGGGGTCTTGTTTCTGATCTAAAATCTTGTGTATACATTTTCTGAGATGTCCTGCAGCACTACTGCGAGAACAGAGCTCCGTACGGCAGTTGGCTGTACATTACGCTTGCTATGTGAAAAAGAGAGCGTTAAAAAGAGGGTCGGCATGGCATTGCTAATGTAGCATACAGTCAGTTATACACCCGGTTCTAGAGTAGAATACAATATTATTGTTCATGTACTTTGATAGTTATATCATGTGACCACATAGGTGATACCAACTATTCAACCAAGAAATTCACTGAGAATCAGGCAAACCATGCGTGTTCCCAATATTTTTATTCTAGTAATTATCCATCCCAGAATCCCAGGGTAATGGGGTACTTCCTTCAAGTTTTCTCAGTCCTAAACCTTGCAAACTATAAAGGGCGATCACGACCGGCATCTACAGATATGTATTTCCATCACTACTATGTACCTACTACTTTTACTACTACTACTAGTAAGCAGCAACAGCCCTCACCTGACGCCCCCCAACCCGGATCACTTGACTCCCCTACAAAGTATGAACCCAAACCAGCTGAGTCCGTCCCAATCCCCATGATCTCCCTCTCTCATTCCTCTGATTTCGTCACTTTCATCACTCTACTAAAACCGAATACAGGATCCCCTCTTATCATCCTCCAATGACCCCATCACATTCATCTCAGCTCCGACATCATGCGCCCGGCCCCGGAAACCATATCTTACTACCAATATATACAAATGGAACAACCACCCATTCTTTCATCACTCAAGTATGAGGATATTCCGTCATGAAACAATGCGGCACTTGCCGATAATGGATTGTCGAGAATCATTGTATACTCTGTACTATATATTCTTGTTATGCCCTTGAGAAGATGGCATAGTAAGCTCGAAGCTATTTTTGTTCTGGATACTCTTCTCAACTCTCCCCTCTATACCACCATATATGGAACTAGTCTAGCACACCTCCCCTCCACCACACCCAACTGCTACTATCAGATCCAATATCGGAACCTATGATCCAAATGTACCAACCAACATCATGCCTCATGCTACACATCATCCTCCCCATGATGGAGAGGATATGGCAATGGTACGTTTCTCTGACTCTCATCCCCGATCCTCATCCTCTCGCACCCACACACACAACCAAACCAATCCCTTTCAAACCATCCCACACAGAAAGAGTTGAAGAGAAAACCATCCACAAAAAAGAACAACCAAAACCAAACCCCCAAAAGACTCTGAATTTGTCCCTGAGAGAACAAAAACAGAATGCCTCCCTCCAAGAAGCCCTCTCCTGTACCAGCTGCACAATCACCCGCATCCCCAAGGACATCTACTACGATGATCGCATAAAAGGCATCTACGATGCCTCCCGCGATCCACCGTTCCTGACCCCAGGCCTCACCACCACAGAAGAAGACAAGGAAATCCCACCCGACGAAATACCCCCAGCCCCCCAAGAAGGCAAAGGTAATAATAAACAAGAGCCATCACCCACATACACCCACCTCCTCACACCCACCCAAGAACAATCCTACAACACCCAACTCCAAATCTACCTCAGCCACGACCCGACAAACGACCACAAGTTCGCCAAATACCTCGTGGACTACCACATCCACATACATTACCTTTTGCGTCGCAGCATGCTAGGTCTCTGTCGGGACGTGACCGATCTATACGAAATGAAAGATTGGATGAAGAGGATGATGCATCCTGCCAATCATGAGGATGATGTGAGAGTATCTGTCAGTCCTACTGGCATTTACACCCCCCAGCCACAACTCGGACCGTCTCAAAATCTCTACTCCCTGAGAAGTCAGAATTACCGCAAGCGTCACAACCGACACCATCAATCCTACCAATCTCCCTTCTACCAACCACCCCAGAGACAACAACACCTCCCTCGCTCATCACTCTCATCCTCCGTCTCATCATCAACAGAGGATGACCGCCCAAGCGACTGGCCAGGCGACTCGAACAGACAAATGAAATATCAAGTGAAACTATGGGATAAAGGCGCAAGAATGAGGAGGAAGCGCTATAAGGAGAGCCAAGCCCGGTGGGCGGTTATACAAGAGGAGAGGGCCCGACAACGGGAGATGATGATGATGATGATGCGGAGTAGGAGGAATTTGCCTAGAAATACTAATGCGCGTATGAAAGGGGGTAGCGCTGGTGGTGGGGGTGGTGGTGTCAAAGTGAGGCTGTATTGCTCGACGCAGGTAGCAGGTGTTGGAGGTGATGGGTTATACTATGATGGGAAGAGGAGGTTTCTGAGGGAGGTGGAGGTCGAGGAGATGGCATTTGGGGAGGTTATTAGATGACTAGGAGCAATGAATTGGATATATGGAATAATGAGCTGTCTATCCTCCGGTAAAGTGTAGTACTTTTTTTCAGTTTCTTCTCAATCTCCTTTCTAAATTGCATGTGGTAAGTCAGGGATGAAAGTGGAATGTAGGCGAGTGACCATCCATTCTTGAAGCCGGATGGGATGGAATGTGAGCAAACCGGAAGCAATCAATAATGGTGCACCACCACTGCTTGACATGTGAGAGATACCGTAACCGTGTGTCTTTACTGTGTTCAACTGCACAAACGCAATCTATCTTCATAGCATGATTCATACTCTCAATATCCTATCATTAAAATCCGCCTAATATCCAAGTCATAATATGTCGTATCCAAACTCATAATATGTCCCCACAACGAGAACCCACCCCAAACCAAGAATTCACTCCACAGACAAGCAATCATCCGGGTCAAAGTACCCGCCTGACGACCGCATCCCAAAATGCATCGCTTCAATCGCCTCGTGCCCCTCATATTCATCTTCCCCATCTAGCCTCTCTTCACCTTCCTCGACCACATCCTGTGCGGTAAGCTGAGCGACCACCTTCTGATTGACGCGGTAGCAAGAAAGAATCTCCGATGTCACGGATCGTGCCGGTAGGGTGCTCGATTTGATCTGGCAGAGGACCTCGCCAAAGGCATGCATGACGAAGCTGGCGCGCGGATATTCGTTATATGTGTAAGACGCAAGGACCCGAAGCCATTCGTCACGGCAGTGCTGCCACACCAGTATCAAAGGGTGATCGCCTTCCGGGGGAGGAATGGATCTGGCCTCTCCTGCAGCGTCCAGCGCGTGAGGGGAGAACGAGTCCTGACTTCGGGAAATAGCCGTGTTCCATTGGATGTAGAGTTTTCTGATCTTATCTCTCATGCCCTTGGCGGCTGCGAATAATTGTCCGCGTTGGCCTTCGTTCTTGATCTTTTCGCGGATCGTACGCCAGGGCCGTGTCAGGTCTTCGTCTTTGCTGAAGGATGCCTCCTCTTCTGGGAATTCTGCCTCGAGCTTGGTAAGCATCTTGTCTCGCTCCTGCGTGGCGACTTCGAACCGGAGATAATCGATGATGTTGGATTTCTTGGGTCTCCGGCGGGGGTTCTTGTATGCGGGGAGTTCGCGTGCCCGGGGGCTGATCTTCTTGCGGTATTGCCGCCATGCTTGTTCGGATAGGTGGACTCCTGCTTTGCGGCCGTCGACTAGGTGACTGAGGAGACAGGCGAGTTCCTTCGCTTTGTCTGAGTCGATTGACTCCTCATCGTAGGCGATCATCTCATGCTCCACGGTACAGCGACCTAGGTTTGACAGGGTCAAATTGAAGGTGAATGAGCTCTGGAGGAACTCATCCATGGATTGGATGTCTTTCATGTCTACAGCGTACTTGGTAAGTCCGTAATGCTCTGGCGGAAACTCTGTATCTGGCAAGCCGGAATTGTAAAAGTTTCGAACGATGTTCTGATCCCAGCAGATCCAAGGAGTATCGCCATCGTAGTCACCACCAGAGAGCATATGTGCCAACGGTATGTTGCCAACACTGGGAAAGACAATTACGTCTTTGAAATGTCGTAGCTCTTGCTTCCACACGGCCGTCCGGCGTTGGATATCAGAGGGCAGATGGGCGGGCAGACGGCCGACGAGGACGTCAATGCCATCTAGTAGGATATCTTCAAATTGCCCCTTTCCATCGCGCCAGACGTTCGAAAAGCCGAAATGAACCTCATCCTCCTTCAAGACTCCGTATGGGTCAGCAATGCAGAAAGCGTATGTTGAGAGGGGAACTTCAATGCGAAGTTCGTCCACATGCCGCTTCAGAAGTTCTCGCAGGCACTTCCCTAATCGCTTACGGAGGAAATGGAAGCTCCGAGGGCAGAAGCCAGCTTCAGTAAGGCGGATTATGAACTCGGCATCATTGCTCATCCAATTTTCGAAACGCCAGGTCCTCTGAGACACCCGTCCAAAGCCATCATCCCCCGACGGGCGGATTTTCTGCACTAGGCTCCGGCAGAGCACTGCGCTGTCGGATTCGAGAACGTCCGCAAATTCCTGATATAACGATTGAATCCCTAATCGAGTGAGATCTGCGAGATGCCCCCTAATGTGCCCACCGTGATCCAATATGTTCAAAAGCTGTATAGTCTGATTTACGGGATGCAAAGGTTTAGACCATTTAACAACCTCAAAGGTAAGTTTCTCATCGTCTACCGACCCATCCCACTCGTGAGGATGCGGCCTTATCTTCAACTGCGAGTCGGATATTTGGATCCATACGTCATCGTCAGCTGTGACGTGAGATCGATGTTTGTCGACCATCCATAACCCTTTCGCACCTGCTATTCTACCCTGGAAGGCGCTTGGGGTGTATCCCGTCAGTCCCAATGAATCACAAATCTGATTGGCCAAGCTTCTAGACATCAGAGCGCAACCATCGTTCATGACAGGTTTGGATACATCTGGTAATGGTAGAACTTGCCGTGGATGTAGGACCACTGTAGCGTATGTTTTCGAGAGAGCCAATGAGAAGCGTTGAAACAATTTGCAGTTGGTTTGCATGAGGTTTTCTTCTCGAGGCATGTGCCAATCAATCAACGCATCTAGACTCATTGGAGTGCGGTTGCTACTGTCTTGATGGGGAGGTGCAACAAGAGGGACAGGGGAACTATGGTCAAAATCAATCCCATCGATTGCAAAGAAGTCGATTCGAAATTTGGGATCATCTGCTTTGCGTTTCGACTTGACCTCATCCACAAAAAAAGGCCTCCACGTCCTCCCTAAGCATTGATGAGCATTCTGCGTTAGCCATAAACCCAGGGTTTCTCGCAGGAGTGTAGGCTGTAAGGGGAACCGGAGATGCGATGGAGGCCGCGCCGGAGCTGGCACTGTCAGACTGAGAAATCTATCAGATCCAAATCGCCGGTGAAAGCGACAGGTCCGTTCAGTCTTCAATGGATTCAATCTTAACTTCAAGACCCCTTCTTCGGACCACTCCAAATCCCCAGTTAGTACGACAACTTCTGAATGTTTGTCAGTCTTGAACTTCCCAGTAGCTGCATCCCAAGCCTTGCGAGAGGACTTTTCGGGGAGCCGTTTCCCTTCCCGCTGACTATGCCCCTCTATCCAGCGCCAGAAATCATCAAGCGTCTTGAAAGAGATGTTGGGACCAACCAACATGCGGTCCAAGGATACACCCCACTCTCTAGCCACTCTCTCGAGTTCATATCTATATCGAAGCGTGACGGAACTTGGGTATTGATGATCGTGCGAGAATGGTCCGAATTGGAGAAGGCCTGTCATAATGCGCCCTTCAATTGATTCGCGAGGCTCCTGGCAAGCGAGTTGCTCTAAACTCTGTATTTCAGCAAGGTTTGTTGCTGTTGTTTGCTCACTCAGATGATGCCCCACTACAGAGTCCTCGTACATGGGTTCAGTTTCCAACATTGACTCATCGACTTCAGTGGTGCTCGACGTGAACGAGGTCTCGTAGGGAGCAGTAGTCGAATAAAGAAAGCTGGAAGAAGTATCAGCTACAGTGCTGAAGCTAAAATTCGCCCGATCGTTGGAGGTTGGTGTTGCATCATAACGCTGGAAACTGTCGGAACCCCTCAGGCGTTCCACGAATTTGGAGGGTTTATCGTTGTCGGTTTTCTTGGGGCTTTTGAATATATTAATTGGAACTGTGACATTTGATGGCTGGAAGGCCGGAAATCCGGCTCTGGTGACGTTTCCAATGGGAAGATCACAAGCGTCTTCCTTGGATATAGGCGATTGCGGCCTGTCTGGATCCTTGACCGGAGAGTTGGGAGCCGTGTGGAATTCCTCTTCCACAGAAAGCCTTCTCTTGAGCGAGTTTTCTGGTGGCGCAGGAGGCTCTTCTACCAGTTCGTCGACCTTCCTGGGAGCTGGAAAGGAGCCATTAAGCAGGTAGAGTTCGTCATTGATCAATCTTTCGAGATATCGTTGGCGCTCCTCCTTTGCAATAGTACTGCTCCCATTGCTGATAAAGATATCTCTCGAGGTGTTCGCGAATGAGCCTGGTATATGTCCCCATTGACCATCCCCAGCAGATAGCACCGTTGATTGGGAGACAATCCACTCCTCGAAGTCATTGAAGATCCGGTTCAAGTCCACCTTGCGGTTGAAGTATAGCACTCTGATCCGGCCATAAAGGCTCCAGCCAAGTGACTTATCATCCTTGCCAATAGATGGAGAGAATAAGAGGGGATTTGGGATGTCCAGATCGAATTGCTCGTTTATCGAATCGATCAACTTGTTCAATTCCTGACCAGTTCTGACTGGGGTACGGGGGAAAGTCATCTCGTGGTATAGATGGACAGGCGACGGGGTTCTTTCCCAATGCACGGGCAGTTTCTGAATTTTTACGTTGCAAACAAGCGATGCCTACCTCTCCTATCCAAAGCTCTGATTGAGTCTCCCCTGCAGTGTCCTGACGGAATGGGAAGCATACAAACAAATGATTGGCTCAATATATTAAAAGGGGTTTGATCTCAGCATCATGCACATAAAATGCATTGCCTTTCTGGTCAAAGGAGGGAAACTAGACTGATGCTGTTTAGAAATAGGGGTCGCAGAGGTTGAGACGAGGGACAGGGAGGGGCACGCACAACGGATGGAGATGCAGAAGAGAAAGAAAGAGGGCGAGGTGTTGAGCCCACACTAAGTAACAACATCCATGACAGCTCCCCCACCCCAGCAAATCATGACTGAATGTTTGGCGCCGATACCGCTAATCCTTGTGTGCTACAGCCTTATTAGTACTTATTTATACATCTACAAGGCTGGGAGCCTGATTCTGGTGATCCAGTAAGAGTGCTTGACAGCAACCGTGATTGTTATGATGATTCGAGGATGTCTCAATTTGACCGCGCACTTCTGACTCTATTCCAGGCCGTGATTGTATTTGTCGGTTGCCGTGTAAACGGACCCAGTAACAGTCCCCACTCCTTGCCCGATCAGAATGACAAACAATGAACTGGAGAAAAGAAAGCGAAAAGGAACATCTATCGCACCAAATCGGCCGCCGACGGATTCCACAGTGAATGCAATGGGGCGGTTATTTCGTTTGTAACAATGTGTATGGGGTTTCGCTCCACAACATAGACCCCCCCAGTTGCTTGGACATGATCTGTTGGGATCAGCAGCGGCACCAAGAGGAACTGTCCAGACTAAAGAGATCCTGATCGGTCTACGTCCGGAGCGATGGGACTGAATCGGGCCCTTCTTGTCCCACGGTATTCCCATCTGCGGAGTGCGGCTCTGGTATGGGTGTCAAGGATCCCATATCAACATCCTGTGGTTGTACATGCTTGCTTTTGGTGCCGATCTTATATCCAATCACGAGCGTGATATAGAGTGGAATGCCTATGTAGGAGGTCACAAATGCCATGCTGCGATCGATCCCTTTGGGGTAATATTCTGGGTCGACAAAGTCGAGCCCACGTATGACCGTAACAAAGACGCATACTACCAGTGCAACCCACGATCCGAACAGCCCAAGGGGCGCTCTGAAGGACAAGACCTCATCAGTGATCTTTTGAGCCTTTCTTGCTCGAATGAAAGAGAAATGGATCACGAGAATTGAAGCCCACGTCAGGATACTGAACATGGAAACCAGGTTGACCGAGTATTCAAACAGTCTCTTAGAGCCACTGGAGATATTCAGGTACGCCAAACACGCCAAAGCAGAGCATGTACCCAACGAATAGATGGGGGTTCCTCGCCTATTAGTACGGCACAGGAAGAAAGGGGCATTCTTGTCCAATGAAAGACCCTGTAGTGTTACGCTTGCCATTTGTAGAGCCTGGTTTGCAGCCGATAGCACGAATAGCAAAAGACAGGCGTTCAGGATGTGAGGAATTACCGAAGGGCCGGCTGATTGAGCAACAGCTACGAAGGCCGAGGCTGTCCGATGCTGGGGCGTATTGTGGGAAAATGCTAGCATGTGGGTGTCATGGGGAACAAGTATTCCCAAGAGCGTTATGTTGACAATGTTGAACACCAAGATGCGATAAAAGGTCACCTTGATCGCCCGACCTGCCGCTTTTCGGGGGTTTGGTGTGCGCAGGATTGTCATTCCCATCAACTCACTTCCAAGATAGGCGAGCGTAGCGGATGGGACTGTTCTGCAAATAGCACGGACGGTACCTGCCACGGCGCCTCCTGCTCCACTAGCAAATGCCCCAGGGTCTCTCCAGTAGCGAAAGCCTTTCATATCGCGATCTGGTCCCCCTCCAAGTGCAAGGACAATGGATAGAGCCATAAGCCCTGACATCACCAGTACCTTGAAGAATGACAAAATGACTTCGTACTTTCCCAGATATCGACCGCACATGGAATTGGCGGCTATGATGACCCCTAAAAAGGCTGTAGTCCAAAAAGCTGAGTATTTCGCTTCGTTATCTTGCCAGTACGCTATCAGCAACTCTCCTGCTGCCAGCTGGTTGGGGATGACGACCATGAACTTGAACCAGTATCTATCATTCTGTGGTTATTGCATGTTGGAGGTAGAGATCCAATCCCATACAAGGCGGCTTACATCCATCCCAGAGTGAACCCAAGCGCAGGATCACAGAGCCTAGTTGCATGGTCCGTCATGGATGGCTCAGGAGACCACGAGGCCACCTCACCTAGAGCGCAGAGAACCAAGTAGACAACTATCCCAACACCTGTATAGGAGATCAAAATCGATGCAGGCTAACCGTATTAGTAACAGTAGGTTGAAGAAGAGCGAGACGCTTACACCTGCTCTATTTCAAGTGTTAATTGTGGCTTTCGAGTTTGGGGATTGTTCTCTTACTTGGACAGTGCATTCCCCGCGCAGATCGTCAACCCTGTATTGATAGCACCGCCAATAGCTTGGAAGACGAAAGATCAGTTAGAAGTCTAAATATTTTTAATCGGAATACTGACCAACCATGGTTATCTGTTGGGGCTTCAAGACACCGTAGGAAGCCGCTGAAAGCCCATCCTGGCTAGGAGGGTGTGTTGAAAAAGCGTAGTGTTCATTCGTGGGGATAATTCTTTCAGATCCCTGTACTCCCTGGCTTGGTTGAGGCATGCTCACTTCGTGAGACGAGCATCTAGCTGAACACGCCATTAAATTGCAGATTCAGAATTTAGAGCAGTGGGAAAGTAGACAGCTCAGCTGAAATGGAAGGCGTGCACACGGAAGGAGCATGTCCCGGGAGCCATATGCGTGCTTTTCCGCATACACTCAGTAATTAGTTACTTAAAAGGGTAACGTGAGACGGAATTGTGGATCACGTCTTAGGTTGGATTGAAATGGCATGGGTATAAGTAGAAGTAAGTTCTGGCTTAAACGGAAAGATATCGTCCCATCAAGGCTGAAAGCCCCTCAGATACATTGGTAAATCAAAGAAATGAGTGGTGAGTCCTACACACTCAAGACGACCATAAACCATCATAAATACAAAAACGCCGGTCTAGAGCCCCCAGGGAATAGAAAAAGAAAACGGAAAATAAGCCGTTCGTGTAAGCGGAATAAGGCAGAGAAGAGAATGAAGCCATCATCGCATGGCGTGGCTTCGACAGATTGGTGTCATATACACATCGCGCCGGGTCCCAGGAGGCACGTCTAGCGTCGCCTCAAAATCCTTTTGCTGGAAAGTAAAATGCATATCCTGATTACCTCGACATGTAGAGGGAGTCGCTAGATTCCGTTCTTGGGAATATCCGGGTGTAAAGCGAGTCGCTCGATTCAGTCCGAGGGAACATCCGTTGGTGAGCCTTGGAGATTACCCGGTCGGTGTAGACACCCTTGGCCGTGCCTCGGACAACTTCCTCAAGATATTCCCGGAAGTCGTGAGGAGCGAAGTCGGGATAAAGGTCCTTGGAGGTCAAGTAGCCCAAGTACTTGGCGTACTCAGGATTGTTGTCGCCGCGGACACCCCATGACAGTTGGTTTTCGGCCAGGTATCGGGGAATGAACTTGACAGGATCGAAGGGATAGGTCTCACTGGACTGCCGAGCTGCAAGCACCCTTGTGTAGATAGTCTCTTCAGGGATCTGTGACAGATGAGGTCAGCTTACACCCAACAACCGCAGCGAGTCACTGTACTTACATAATTCCTTTGGATCTTTTCCTCGCTGATCTCCTCCAGAAGGTCATAAATCTGATTCTGTGTAAGGACCGTGTTGTAGGCGAAAACCATCTTGTTCAGTGTCCGGTCATCAACAATGATCTTGGCGACGTAGCGTCCAATGTCTCGAAGGTCCGTTAGGGCAAGAGGTGTGTTGCCATCACCGACTATTTCGTTGTTCGCCGTAGTCATGGCATAGTCGGTCCTTCCGGAACCGAGGCGGGGGTAAGAAAGCTGGTACCACCAACCGATGTCAATGATGGTGTAAGGAAGTCGGAGCTGTTTGATGTGGTTGTACACTGTTTCTTTCTGGAGGAGAAGTCAGCTGATGATCCACGGAAGGTATGGTGTGCGGCGGCGGCGACTTACCTCGTCCCTCAACCACATGATTCCACCAGGTGGTGCCACAGTGATGAAGCCACATGGGATGAATCGTTGAACTCCAGCACTCTTTGCAGCCTTAGCGAGAGGGATTTGGTCCTGCTGTTCCGCAGGACCGACACAGCTGACAACGACATCGATTCCCGTCAACACGTCGGCGAGAGACTCCTCAGGGCCCTTGAGATCGCCCTTGCGAATCTGTACGCCTCGCTCTTGGAGGGCTACGATGGCAGGCTTTTGAACCGACCGGGGACGGACGAGAGCATGAACTTCCTATATTAATGAGAAGCAGTGCAGAGGTTAGTCTTGAGCTCAGAGATGAGAGAAGATACAAGGAGAGCAGGGGGGTTCTTACAAAGCCGGGATTCTCAAGCAGTCCGTTCGCGATGGAGCCGCCCGTTTCGCCCGCAGCCCCGACCAGCAGAACTCTAGTTCGCGACATGATGGTTGCAGAAAGTGGCAATGATTCGTAGGGAGGGATACTGATCGTTCGAGGTAATGCAAGTTTGTTGGTTGGGAGGGTTGGGAGGGGGGTGGAAGGGATTTATCAAAAGGCGAAGAATTCAGGTTTTGTCTCCCTGCCGTTTCCCAAGTATGTATTTTTGACGTTAACGTTTCCAGGCCAAATGGAGGGTCATTCGACGTTATAAAGGCCAGCGTCCCACTGGAGGATGGTCACTACCCACTTTTTTTCTTATCCAGAAGTGGCCAGGGGTGGGTCGATTGTGGATGTTAAGCTCCCTAAGATACGTGCCCCCCTTGAAGGTGTGTGGAATCGGCTGGAGAAGGGAAGGGCGGCTGTCCTCCGTTCGTAGGCAGGCTGTCTGTCCTCCGGGGGACCCCATCATGCGTCATCGTATCTTGAATGCTACGATCGGTGCGAGTGCTCAGCACTGAGGGTCTTCTAGACCACACAATGGTGGGCTTTGTCTACCATGAAAATGATTTTTTTATTTCGCTGGAAGGAAACATACTTTGTAATAATTACATTTTTCTGTTTCCCTTTTTTGTCCTCGCGACCTGCAAGACCTTCACACTAACAGTATTGCTAGTACTAGTCGGAACATCGGCCCCAAAGAGGCGTTACTCTCTGCTGCGGCCCGGTGGCTCGGGAGTCAAACACCCAAAGGGAATTACGTCACTCGCCATTGCCCTGCCCGGGAAGCCGTAAGGCAAGTGACGATACTGGGGTTTCATGACCACTTTTGCCCGCGGCGGTTTTTGTTGCTTGGTGTCTCAGACCATTTCGAGCAAACACCACCATCATCTCCTCTATGATTCAGTCCTACCATCATCGTACCATGGCAGTGGATATCGAGTGCAGACGGTCACCCCTCCCCGTGTATCCTGGAGTCATTTCTCGCCCTGCTCGATCAATTCACTGGAAGCCACGTTATACCCATAACTCTGACCCCTTCATGGACTTTTGCAATTTTTCCTTTTTCTTTTTCTTTTTACCTGCGTAGAATGCGGGGAGTGGAGGGTCGGTTCCCCTCACAATCTCAGCATCAATCAGGTTGCATATTACTGCGTTTACTGCTTTACATAACCACCCCCCACGTCAGTGATCTTCGGATCTGCGTGGCGGCTTCATATTCATGACCATTTGCAACTCTGGGAGCATGACGACATGTGGCATCCCTCCTCTGGACCGATCATTGCCATTGGCGGAATGAGCATTTGGTCCCATGGTTACACGCATGGTCCGCCAGGTAAAGAACTACCGCCCAGTGCGTTGGAATCGGTTGTGGAGGCTAGAAAACGAGAACTTGCAACTTGAACAGCCTTGAACCTTTTTGCGCCATGACCGGGTGGTAGAGAAGTAAGGCAATAGCCGTTTATGCCACTGACCGGATCTTTGACTGCCCCTCACAATTTGTGAGCTTGCTTCCGGCGGATGACCTGGTGTTGACTGTCATCTGGAAAGATCCGATGCACACCACCTTTTCATCCACTTCTCGAATTTACATATTCGTAGACACTAGTTCATGCTTGCGGGGTCCAGGACAGATTCACCTTGCTGCAGACCATCCCGTCTCGCCGAATCTGACCTTCCGGATAAGGGCCGCGACATCCACTCATTTATCGTCGACTTGGGCTACCTGGAACTTCTTGGTTGCATTGTTGGCTACGCTCATTCCCTAGTCATATTGCCAGGAAAATCCGGGGTTTCGAGACGTGAGTAGATAAGCGTTCCCTTGCCGTGCCTGGCATCGGATCGGATAGCCACTCAAATTTAAAGTTGTGAATACTGGCTTGCTTCCCTACTAAGTTTATCGACAGCTAGCTACAAGGCCAATGATCTCTCGAGACTAGCGGCTTGCATCTTGAAATGAGACATCCCAAATTGACTGTCATGATGGACTACGGAAGTCTTTGACATTACAATCGCTGGATCAGAACGGCGTCCCACGCAATGAAACCAAATGTCGGAGCAATTGATCTTCACAGCACTCCATATCGAGTATTATTTAAACGAAAGGCAGGTTCCCCGAATTGAAGGTGCAAGCCGTACCCTTAGGATACGCTAGAAACCGCAGCCTGGTCGGCCAGTAGGCTGCCCATGCCTGCCTAGCGGTCGCACTACTGCAGTCATTCAACGATAATGGGCCAATGGATTGAAACGAGGCGAAGTGGATCAACCACTAGAGAACAAACCGCGCTGGACTAGCCGCGATCAAGCACGGCGAAGGATCGTGACTATTTATTGCCGAGTGATTTCTGGGGGAATTCCAGGCGGTTGTTGGGGCATGTGAGAATTTCAGACCCTCGTCTTCTGGCTCGATCTGCAGGTCCGTCACGGCCCTTTCCGCCAATTGCAACCAGGGCCGTCCGTACACCCGCAGCAGGCTGAGACGATGGTGCTATTCGACGGTGGGAAGTCGGTGTGAGAGTCAGGGAGAGAGGGTGTGTCCAGGGCCTCCTCTCCGGGAATTCTCTCTGCGGGTATTGGAGGAGGCGGGCAGGAGAGCTCCGAAGGCATGCAGCTAAACGGGAAATGGGTTAGCAACAAACCCCCACTTCTTCGGTGGTGGTCCAGTCTGAGCCTGGTGCCCCATAGCGTCCTTTTTCTCCAAACGGTGGGGTATGGAAATTGCGGGCAGAATGCTGAGAGGGAGGGTGTCGTGGGAACTGGAAATGTGGGTGAAAAGCATTTCAATGTAACCATGATCATGTTTCTCTCAGGGTTACGCTTTTTCCTTTTTTTTTTCACTTCCGCCGATGGTTGGAGGCGGAAGGTTGGCCTGTCCCAAAACGGCCACATGCCTTGAGGTCAATTACTGACTTACTTGCATTATTATATTGTTATTGGTCCCAGCGGAGTAGCATCAGATATTGGCAAACCCGTCAGAATCCAACGGGCGCACAATGGTGCCATGATTGCCATGATTGTTGGTTTTCCTCTACACCACGGCTACAAAAAGTTTAACGACCACCATTATCATGATTCATCTGAACGATCTCGACCATCATACTAAATGACTCTATCTGTCAGACGCGGTAGACAAGTGTGACCAGCTGATGACCTTAGTGGGGAGATTGATCATTCATCAATCAATCAATTCCTGCCAGGGAGCATGTGATTGGAGAGCGAGGAGTCTGTTCTCATCATCCCAGAGCTCCCAACGCAACCATTCCGCGTCCTTCAATTCGATTGATGTCGACAATTCCCTGTCTATACTAATCTCTTTAGCTCAACAATCCAACGAATGGTATACCATACCACTCCCGTCTGCAGATGGATTGGAACCTCGTCAGCAATGAAACCGCCGTCTGCTTGTATGGTCGCTTGGCAGTCGTTCGTCTATCCTACTCGATAACAAAAGCCACGCAGATTGGCGGCATTCCCGACCGCGCTGCTCTCGGACAATTACCTGTTACCGCACACCACCCCCTCCAACCACTCTTGGAGGGATGTTGAGCTCAGGTACAATTCCCTGGTCACCAGGGGAGATTGCTCAAATATCCGATCCATCTTGCCATCGTCCGGCCTCTGAACCAAGAACTCGGCAGTAAGACCTTGGTCTTGTCTTTATCCGGATGGTCTAACGGGAGACATCGGAAGCCCTGATCGCTTTTATTGTGCCTCCTTGGCGGTTACTGGACAGCCCTTGAATACGTCGACTCTAGGTTTCAATCGAAGCGCAATATACATCCAGGACTAACTCATACTACCGTGTACCCCTAAATGCTCATGGTGCACCTCTGCTAGGTATAATTCACATATAGCCTGCCTTTGCAAGGTTTTTCATGCGATTACTAAAACCACACTTCGGTTTGGGTGTATACGTGTGTGAATGTTCGTGTCATAACAATAATGATGGGCAATCTCATTGTAATTAGAATAATACAGTTACTATGTCAGACTATTCTTATGTTATAGATCTCTTGGGCCATCTATACATATCTTTGGATAAACCCAACAACTAACAGCATAAAAGCTAAGCACAGCAAACGGACTGTCAGATAATAAATTAGACTATGCTCAAGTCACTTGATGGGAAATAGCGGAATGATTGACAATTGTCCGCCCTTCAGTGCTTCCCAGCACCTTGATGCGGTCGTCACAACATGCCAGCATCATCACCCAACGGCCGGTTATTCGACGGTCTAAATCCTATCTCAACTACCATTGCACAGTTTTATGTTGGCGTCGACACTAGCCCCAACGACAAGTTACATTCTACCCCGGTGACCTCGCAGATCTCAGTGAAGAGCTTTGCTAGTGGACAGCTACGCAGGACCCATGCCATATAGTGGTCGATTTTGATTTAAGCTTCTTATTTCCGGCCCTACCTAAGCTATTAGACGACAAAGCTTATGGCTACTGGATCAGTTGAGTATCAAGCCGGGTGTTCACTTCGCTTTTCGTGCCCGGGTACTATTGGGCTCATTATGAACCATCTACCGACCCCTGTGCCTTTAGCAGCGACACCGGGCGGTTGGTTAACAGACAGTTAAACGACCAACGAAATGCCATTAACTAGACCGAAGGAGCATACGGCATACGGAATTCTAATCATTCAGGCGTTGCCTGCTACAATATAGGAACCACGTGTAACCATAAGAGTGGTCGTGAAAGCCTTCAATTTCAAGCTACTTGTCCTTCGTTGTTGCTAACGGCCATCTGGTACTCGTTGGTGGGACTACATGGCTGATAGCATTAGATAGGTCGGATTGCACGGAGATCATGATCTAGCTTATCGATCCTTCTAAGATAAAGTGAGATATTGATTAATGCGAACTAATGGCACGGTCTAGAAGCTTTGGGTGGGATCTCGCCTAACGAGCTAGTCATCGTCGGCTAGACTAGCAACCCCCGGTGTGTTTGGATAGTTTCAATTCGTCAGTTGCGGACCATGCCGGATGATAGGGGTATGGCATTCCGCTTATACCTCTTGTGTATGATGTCCATTCATCTGGGCCAATTACTCGAGGATGGGATAAATAGGTTAACATATAGGCACCGGCAGTGTGAGGTGCCCTGTACTTTTTCTCTCATGACCGTCCTATATCTGGCTGATGATCTGGCTATGGTTATCAAAAGCGTAGGTTCCTGAAAACGCCCATGATAGTAATATGGTCTTGATACATCCCCTTGCGAGTAAGGCACATCATCATGGTTCTAAGCTCCCCAACGGGGTCGTAGTTCCCTTATATGGCATGATCAGGATCAGCTGTGAAGTCGGGTTTCCTAATGGGGTGTAGCGTCTTCCTTCACAGTCCTCCGATTCTAGTAGTCTACAGACTACCTTCTCCATAGCATCAGATTCCAGCCCATTGTTTCCATTATCCATTATGCTGGTTCCTGGCCGTGAAGTAACCGCATTTACAGCACATTATCAAGCCTGATGGATCCCCCCCTCTCCTCCCTTCTCCCTCAGGCCTCATGACTTCTGCTGAGCGGACTTGCTCCGACGCCATGACGCCCTTTTTCAACCAGCTATGCCGGCTAAACAACCTCAGATGAACGTGCTAGATGTCTGGTTGCTAATGCCATATATGCGAAGTTCACATCCAGGTCCATCAAGTAACATCATGATAAGCATGAATGCAGATCAGAATCAGCATACAGTGGATTGATCGACTACTTATCAAGATTGATGGTGCTAGTACGTAGTAATGTGGGTAGAACTGGGAACTGGGGATACCCCGGATCGACGACCCCCACGCGGGGTCACCTCCACTTCTCCGCTTCATACTTAAAGTCTAGCACTATGAGGCATGCTCGAAGACATCATGCCTCGGGAACTCTATAGTTAATCCGCCTACCAGGTTTACATCCGTCTAAAGCCTGAAGCAGATCGTCATCAACACTTGTTCTGATCGGCTTTTCTCCGATACTTCTTGCCCCCCTATCGTCCAATCAAGGGCGCCAGATACAAGCTATACCCCGGATCATCAATGACGGTGAAGAGTATGTGGCTTGGTTTGCGTCGGGATATGCCGTGCTGGTCGGTACTCAAGGCCTGGAGACGAGATAAAGAATGTTTCTCTCGTCCAGACAGCTTCTGAGACCCCCACGTTGACACAAAACCCCTCCAATGATTGGTAGATGCCCATACCTTGGAAGCTAACATCCAGGACCGGGGCTGATGTGAAGGACAAAGCTCCTACTAGCGTTGAATATGAAGCAGGGGCCTTGTAGACATTATAACCCATCCTGTCTTCCGGGTCGCCCTTCATTTCATCCAGACTGAACCTTAAGCTCGAAAGTCTCTAGGTCAGCATCGATACAGCAACATAACTTCCGCGTTAGGGAATTCATGATTACTTCCGCTAGCTTCATCAATCATTAATATCATACAGATCCTATCACCCTAGCTACCAATATGGCGGAGATATCGCAGTCCAAACCAGAAATCGCTCATGAGGAAAATATAGGCCATCCTGCAAACAATCATGAAACAGACTGGGTTAAGAAGCAGACGTCTGATGGCGATGTTGCTATGACGCTTATTACGGACCCGGATGCGCTTGATGAGCCTGTTGATCCGGCAGAAGTAAGGAAGATACTGTGGAAGATCGATTTCATGATCCTTCCATATCTGGCAGTTTGCTATGCATTCTTCTACATTGACAAGGTACGCGGCTCCACTTTCCTTGCGATCTATTCTTGCGGCGGCTAATTGTAATTTGCGATAGACAACCCTGAGTTACGCGGCAATCTTTGGGATTGAGGAAGACCTCAACCTCCATGGCACACAATATAGCTGGCTATCGAGTATTTTCTACTTTGGGTTTCTGGCCTGGGCATTTGTGAGTTGTATCATCTATAATATGAGATCCAAATGCTAAAATTCTACTAGCCCACCAACTTCCTTTTGCAACGCTTACCAATTGGTAAGAGCGTCGTTTTCTGTAATGAGGTACGGGCTAACTGTGCCATCTAGGAAAGTATCTTGGTGCCAATATATTCCTGTGGTATGTCAGTAAACGGGCCGATGTTTTCGAAGAATATGCTAATCTTATGAAGGGGAGTATTCCTCATCATACAGGCAGCATGTCATAATTTCACCACGCTCGCTGTGCTGCGAGCCCTAGGTGGTGCAGCAGAGGCATGCGCGGACCCAGCTTTCATGCTCATCACTGGTATGTGGTATACGCGACGTGAACAGCCGGTACGCTTAGGTTTATGGTACACTGCCAATGGTTTGGGGATCGCGCTTGGTGGTCTTCTGGGCTACGGAATAGGTAATATCAGAGGCGCCCTTCCGTCGTGGAAGTACGAGTTCATCGTAATGTATGGATGTTTCTAAAACGTATGGTCCTTACCACAATGCTAACTTGTCTTCGTCAGTGGCTCTCTTTGTGCAGCCTGGGGAATCGTTATGTTCATTCTCCTGCCGGACTCGCCAGTTACTGCGCCGCTTCTCACCAAGCGGCAGCGCCGAATTGCCATCGAAAGAGTGAGGGAAAACCAGACGGGTATTGAAAACAAGCATATCAAGCCACACCAGATTTGGGAAGCTTTTACGGACTACAAGCTCTACATCTTCTTTTTACTGGGTGTATCTTGTGAGTGACGACTTTGTAGCATACAAAAGTTGGTAACGCTAATTTCCCATTAACAGGCAACATTCCCAACGGTGGTATCTCGAACTTTGGAACTATTATCATTCAAGGTTTCGGTTTCTCGACGCTCGTGACAACCTTGATGCAGGTATGGAAGTCTTCAAAGAGACGTTTTACCTGAACACTAACAGCATAGATCCCTTACGGAGCGATTATCGCACTCTCCATCCTCCTCTGCGTGTACCTCAATGACCGCTTCGAAAACAGGCGTTGCGTCTTCATCGTGATCTTCCTCCTCCCGAACATTGCAGGAGCCTTCGGGCTACGCTTCGTCCCACCGCATGTCAAAGTCGGTCGCTTGATTTGCTACTACTTGACCGGGCCATACAATGCTGCCTTCGTGCTGATTCTCAGTATGCAAATCGCAAACACAGCCGGTACATTACCCTACCCCTCCCCTCCCCTCCTCTTCCTCCTACTCTATCAAAGATATAATCAGGCCTAACGCTGCACAGGACACACGAAAAAGGTCGTTACCAACGCAGTCCTCTTCCTAGGTTACTGTACCGGTAACATAGCAGGACCTTTCTTTTACAAGGAGAGCCAAAAGTAAGCTTTCCGCTGACCATTGTAATGGATACCACTAAAAGAATTGGGATAACAGGCCAACCTATGATCTGGGAATCTGGTCAATGATCGTCTGCCACCTTGTCGAAGTCGTGCTTATTACG
Organism: Aspergillus luchuensis; assembly: GCF_016861625.1. Classification (NCBI taxonomy): domain Eukaryota; kingdom Fungi; phylum Ascomycota; class Eurotiomycetes; order Eurotiales; family Aspergillaceae; genus Aspergillus; species Aspergillus luchuensis. The sequence goes on from NC_054849.1 coordinate 5,437,099, forward strand.
GCTCTCGGTCTTCTGCTTCGCTGGGAGAACAAACGCCGTGACCGAATCCAGTCCCAGTTGGCTGGTGGTTTGGAAGGAAGAGATTTAGATTCCACAGCATTTCTGGATTTGACGGACAGGGAGAATCTCAAGTATGCCATGCCTTTCCTCGCTGTCAGGGTCTGCCATTGTATATGTGATGCTAACTGCTGCCTTTTGATAGCTTCCGATATATTTACTAGCTTCTTTCTGCAACGCGTTCTTTCTTTTGGCAGTTCGTTCTGTCTGGAAATCTTATTTCCAGCAAGCCGTTGATCGGTATATCCTGGCGCAACATGGAATTAGAGCTTTCACCAAGCTCGCTAGAGATTCATATAGCGAGTCTCGAACCTTAGGCTAAACAATGGTAGACGATATGGGTAACAGGAAGGTCTACATGTCCCAATTCATTATCTTTCTCTTCACATGCCTCTCGCCTAGATATCATGATCTGCAACAAACGTCTCAAGAACCATCCTTATCCGCCCAAAAAGTAAAACCGGGACTGAAATTCAATATACACACATATGCTAGTAATAATACACATTCATTCGCGCCAAATATACCCAAGTCCAAACTATGCTGACCGAGTCTACCGTCTCTTCGTCTGGCCACCGCCCCTCTTGCCAGTAAGCGATCTCTTCTGTCGGAGGTAGTTGGCAACGAGGTTCTCGACGCTGCCCATATCGTGCTTGGGCTTCCTATAAACCCGAAGAGTAGATCTCGTTAGCATTCCCAAACCCAAAAACCAACTATTCACACAAGATGAAAAATGAAGAAAATACGCACCTCATGTAATACAACCTCGCGCGTCTCTTCCTCTTCTCCGCCCTCTGGACAATCTCCACACTCTCAACATTAGGACTGAACACCTTAATCGACATCTCAACTCCAACTCTCGTCAACTGGTTGCGCAACAAGAACGACGTATCAACACCGCGCAACCGAATGCTCAAACACACACCGGAGAACGGATCTCCATTCTTGAACGTCACCCGCAGGATATCGCCGACCTTGACACTGCGAGGACTCCGTCTGTAGTCGAAAAGAGCGCGGCGCTCGCCCGTGGGATCCAGCTGCGCCAATTGGGCCTCTTGCACGGCGTTCACGGGGTCCTTGCACTGAGGGGCGGGCGGAGGAGGAGGGATCTTGCGTTCTTTGCGCTCTGTATTTCCGTTTCATCAAACACATGTTAGATATATGATTCCGCATTGGTAAATCCGGGACGCAAGTCCAAGCAATGAATGGAAAAGAAGATTGTTCAATCCATACCAGGATTCGGCCGCATACGAAGCGGTAATTGACGAAGGAACTGCTCCGGCAGGTTCTTAGGAAGAGGCTTGGGCTCAGGTTTCGCGGAGTAGACGGTGCTGAGCGCACGGCGACCGATCTGGTTGTTGACGGTAGTGGTGGACGACAGCGACTGGGGCTTCAGGAGGAGGGAGCGGAAGCAGCCCAGCTGCTGCAGGATCGGGGAAGAAGACGCCATGGCTTGTTCCCTGGGTGCAATTCGACCACCTTGGCGTTTTGAGGAAGCAAGACACAGGCTTAATTGTGATGCTTAGGGAACTTGGGAGGGCGGATCGAGAAATTCGGACCGGCAGAATTTCCGCCAAGCCGCGAGTTGCCTGTTTGGGCCATCAGTCCCAGATTCGACGCTCGGGAACTTTTCTGCCGCCAAATAACTAATCTATCTACTTGCTCGACCCCGGTGGTTTTGTTTTTTTCGAGCGATTGAGTGAGAAGGTTTCCTCCGGACTGTTGTCTTCTTCTTCTTTTCTTTGTGGTCCGTTGAATATATAGTTCCTCCCACATAACGATGGCGCAAAACGCCGTGGGAAGGCTCTTCCGCAGCCAGAATTCCACGACTCTGCGTCAATCCATTGGGTCGCTCACACAGACGCGCAATGCTTCTAGAAATGGTATGTATTGTGTCTGATTTATATATGGCTTCGACTTGAGCAAGATGGAGGAAACTAACGGACCACCCTCCATAGCCGTCCCTACCTTCCAACAAACCTCATCCCCGGAGCTGGACCAAGCCCTCACCCGGTTCCGCGAAGAGCTCTTCATACCCTTCGGTCTCGGCCAGGACCAACGACGTCTCATGTTCCGCCAGAAGTATGCCGACCGACTGGAGCAAGAGCCCGTGACGGCCAACATAAGCGAGGACGAAGACTTCCTCCTGCGCCCGATGGACCCGCAATCACGACCGACGCTCAAAGAAGCCGCGGAGGTGATCAGCCTGATGCAGAGCAAGAATGACTGGAAGAACCTGGTGCCGTTCCTTTCGGGACTACAGATGGCCAAGCGGCACTTGAAGCCTAACCGGTTGGAGTGGCTGGTGCGGAAGGCGGGCGAACACAATGCGGTGAACTTCGTGGTGGAAGCCGCGAAGCAGGCGGACAGGACGGGCGTGAAGCTGAATGAGGTCGGGATTGTGCAGCGGTTGTTCTTTGAACTGCATCGCAAGGCTCAGAAGGCGGAGTTCCAGGGCCCGGAGGTTACGAAGGCGTTCAATTTGGCGACGCAGTTGGTTGGGTTGATGGAGCGGCCGCCGCATGTTCAGCATGATGTGATGGTTGATCCCAAGAGGAAGCCGTTTGTGGCGGGGACGTTGTTGGAGTTGAGTGCTGCTAGGGCGCTGAGTGAGTTCGAGGGTAAGGATCAGGGTGGTCTGGTGCGCATCTACAGTAGTCGGGTGCTGGGATGCTGGAAGATGGGTAACTTTGCTAGTGATGTCCAGGATTGGCGCGCTGTGGATAAGATGCTGCAGGAGAATGTGCCGATCTATAATGGTATGAAGCTTGCGCTGAAGGTGCAGGGCATTGCCAATGACAAGACGGTTGCTCCGGGCCTGAAGAACCGGCTGAATGAGCTGGGTCAGTTGATCGCCAAGCAGAAGAAGAGCGCTCTTGAGGAGATTCAGAAGAACCCTTCGCTGGGTCTGGCGCAGGCTCAGCTCCTTCATGAGAACTAGAGCCGGTGTCTTCTACATTTTGCCATTTTCAGCTGATTTTATCTTTTACTGTATATTACCATTTTGGATCGTTCGGAGCTGTATCTGTATTTGAAGATAGATGCCATTTCCTTTCATTCTTTCTGAGACAAACTAAGCTGTGCTTGCTAAGGTTCAATTGTTATGATGCAGGTGATGAGGTGATTTGCTGATGGGTTGTTTCAGGGATGAAAGGGTTGACAACAAGGAAGAAAAAAAAGAAAAGAACCCGGAATATATGCTCAAACGCTCATGACTTGCTTGTCAAGCGGACTAGGGAAGGAGTTCAAAGGTGTTATCATCGCGAATGCGAGCACGTCCTTCCAAGGTGGTCTTGCGAGAGATGACAGAAGGACCGGATACGGTGATCTAAGGAAATGGTAAGTGGATGAAAAAGGTGCATGACTGTTGGCTGGCTTACCTGGCCCTCTTGTTTTGCCTCATCGCCCGAGCCACCGGTCAACACAACTTCAACACTGCTCAGAGGCGCACCAAAGTGGCTCGAGCCTTGGAAGCGGCGATAGTCGAAAATATTGGTCTGGAAAACAGCACCAGCAACCCCGGGACCGGTCAAAGCGTACACCACGCGTGCTCCGGTGAGGATACGCAAGTCTGCGAGTTGCTCATAGTCCAGCTGAGCCTCACGGCCGGCATTAACACGGTGCGAAATGCACAGCAGACGCAGCTTATCAAGCGAGAGTTCGGCGGTAGGCCCGACGTTGGCCACCTGGTTCAGCAAACCGTGCGAGGGCATGTAGCCGGAGTCCAGGCTTCGCACCTGAATCCAGCGAGAAAAGAGAGAAACAAACCCGGAATGCGGCTTCATGAACTTGCTGTGGTATTCAGACATGGTGCGCGACGAAGCAATAATGACTGTTGGGGACAATCCAACAGTGGCGAGAGCAAAGTCAACGCTCTCTCCAGCAACAGAATTGAGGGCAACGGACGCATTCGAGTACAGTGCAGCCATGACTTGGCACAGAGGGTATGACCGTGAGAGGGAATCAATCGAGAGAACCAGATCGTTGGGGTTGAGCCGCTGAGGACGAGGGAGGGAAAACATAATTCCAGCAATACCCGCAATCAGGTTCTATTCCATGTTAACGCTCGATCGAGCCGGATGTGTTGACACAAGATTGCCTACCTCTGATTGATATTCGATGAACTCGCCTGCGGACGACTTGGAAGGCCAAACAGTGGTGAGGGAAGGCGCCGGAGTACTGGGGTCCCAGCTGGGAACATCAAGACCGGTAAGGTCCTTCTTTTCTTCAACCAGCTCGTGCCAGACACGAACCTCCAGAGTACCCTTGACATCTTCGGGGACATCGTTCCAGTCCATGTGTCTGCTTCCGAGCTTTGCAACCCAGATCACCTGCGAGAGCTGATCATTACCCTTGGCGACGAGAGATAGGTCAAGAGCGCCGGCCTCCGCGATAAGAGCCTCCGCTCCAGACTCCTTCAGAAGACTTGAAAGAGAGTCGGCGTCCAAGTTGTGGGGGATGATGATAGTCTTGAGACCGTAGAAAGCGCCCGCTAGAGACCTCGTCAGCAACGGATAGAGCCAGTGGACAGATGAAGGATTTTCGAACCGAAGATAGAAGCCAGAAGCTCAACCGAGTCTGTCAGACAGACGGCGACCGTGTTCACCTTGGAGGACTGCAAACGACTTCCAATGACATTGATTTCTTGGGTAACTTGCTCCAAGGAATGCTCGATTGCTTTCCTGCCGAGCACAGTATAGATTTTTCCTTGTTTACCAGAGCCCTTGCCGTCCTCTCCCACTGCACCCCGCACGGCGGCCTTCCAGATGTCGCGCAGATCACCCTTGCGACCGCTTGTCCATCTCGGAGCGCCGGGGTCCTTGACGTTGAGTCCGGATCGGAGGGGGAAACCGTGCGGAGTCTCGAGACTGCGGTATTGAGCAGTTTCACCGGGCTGTCGTACGGGAAAAGCGGTCGACTGGCGAGCGAGTAGAAAAGGGTGAATATCGGAATCTTTTGAAGTGACGAAGGAGAAGACGAGGAAGGCGACAATGCCGCCCGCGATCAAAGTAGTGTAGATGTTCCAGTCAGCCAGGAGCTCTGCCGCAAAGGCATCGAGCTTGGCCACGATGGACGGATTGGAGTCCATTATGGAGAGAGCGAGTGTATCTAGTGTGTAGTGTTAAGCATCCATGCACGAATTGAAAGAAAGAAATGCTTCTTCTTTAATGGATCGAGTGTGAATGAGGGAAGAGTGAGTGACGTGAGGGGGCTGAGCCGGGGCTGAGGCTAATGGCTTATGGAAGAATGGCTATGATGCCAGATGTGGGGAGCCGCGGCGCCTAAGCTGACTAGTGCCGCTGAAAGCTCCGGATTTGGGTTGGCTGAAAACTTCGCGCCAAAGGCGCTTGTGGTTGCCAGTGACCCTTACCGGCGCACTTATCATCAAAACAATCAGTCGCTGCCCCGTTCACATTCACTCTGTCCCGACTCCTGCCTGCCCCTCCCCTGTGACCATGATCCTGTCGGGACCCTCATTGTAATCCGTCAACCAGAGATCCCATAGTCACCGATGTGGTAGGACACGCGTATTTCCAATTTGCAATTGATTCAACTACAGGTAAGTCCAACGGCAATTTTCCTATTTCAGGTAAGTGATCATGCTCCTCCTTTGCCCATCTCTGCAACAAGATGCCATACTGACACGGTGTAGTGTCATCTTCATCCAAGCGTACACTATCCCCATCTTAAATATAAATCAATGGCGTCCCCTGCCCCTCCTTCTACCCCGAAAGCTGCATCTGCACCTGCAGCGACGCCTGATGGCTCTCAGACGCCTGGGAAGTGGCGTCATCCTCATCTGAACGAGGTCGTCCGTCGACAGAATGCTGGTACATTCGGAGATCGCAATATAAATAGGCTTGTGTGGAACACAGCCGCTTTGTTTGCGACATGGGTGTTTGGAGACACCATCAAGTCATAGTGAGTGCTGCTAGCAGGCGCATCCGGTGTGCGGTTCCAGGGGCCTTCTAACCAGCGTCGCAACAGTTTGCTTTGGCTTCAGAAAATTGGCTCGGTCTCTACATACCCCGATCTTTCATTGCTAGTCCTACGAGTCATCTTTGCTCTGAACATCCTGGTTGCATTGTACCCGCTTTTCCGCCCGAAGGACAACTTCTCCGATATTCCATTGACCCCTACACAACGCTCGCTTTTGGGACTGGATCCCTCTGCCACACAGTCGTTTACTCCGGGCACGACGTACGTTACTCCGCCTAGGTACCGACTTTCTGCGTCTCGGAACGCCAGTCCAGCTAGCAGATCCGGTTCCCCCTTGTCAGCAAGCGCTGGCGCTTCCGGGCACAGGCTATCGTCAGGACCTTCTTTCTCGCCCTCTCCGAGCCCGTTATTGCACAAAGTGGTCACAAATGGTAGCAAGGAAAGCGGGCGGAGGCCGAGCTTTGGATCTTCGTCTCCGCTCGGGCGCAGCTCATCCTTTTCGCCTTTCAAAGAATCTTCTTTTAAGGAGTCTACGTTCAAAGACTCTACATCCACATTCAGAGAATCGACCATGTCGACATTTTCCGGTATGTCCAGCATTGCGCCCGCGACTCCTTCACCGGTGGGTGGCAAGCGTGTGAGCCTGGGTTTGAGCAACAAGTGGCTGTATGAGCGGAGCCGGCGCCTGTCAGCAAGCAATGGTAGCCTTTGATTTGGACCAGATTATTGGTCTTGTTTTTGGTCTCAGGGAAGAATAAGAGACGATTTATGTAAACTCGTGTGTTTTCTAGCGGGGTGCTTCGGAAATACCTTTTTAGGCCGTATTTTGTTATGATGTTGCATGTTGCATGATGTACTTTTAGAAAGGGTCCGTTTCCTAAGAATAATCTCGAATAATCTCCGAGAGACTGCCACTCGATCGCGGCGTACTTTCAAATAGGAGACGGTGTGTTAGATTCAGCTGAGGTTCGTTCCCCAGTCGATCCTCCGGGTCTCCGCGGGCCTAGTTCCCGCTTCCAAGGCATTGACCCCAAGACCGCCAACATGCCACAAGTTCATTCATTCACACGCGGCCTCAAACTATTGGGCTTACGTCCCAAGCAAATCACCCTCGAGGATCACCCTCGTACCGGACATTCTTCCTGAGATCCTAGTGCTGCTTTACTGCATGAGGTCAATAATTCCGTGATCTTCGCTGGAGACTTCACCATGGGAGCTTCGGAGTCCAAGCTCGTCTTCAAGCAGGGCATCTTCCGTCTTTCAGAGGAGAAGGACATTCCTGCGGATGATCCCTATTGGGCCAGGGTTTGCCTTCCTTTTCCTTGCTCCAGCTTTTCTGTGACGCCGAAGTGGCTTACTGACCGATTCGTGTAGTTCTGGGAGCTCCCAGAGTCCTCAGAGGACGTCTTCAGCCTGTTCACACCTGCCGATATACGACGAACTCGCGATCATGCCTTATCCAACTTTGAAACTCTCTTGCTCTCAGTCACCTCACGTCTCACCGTATTAAAAAATCATCCATCTTTTCCTGACCCCGAACTCGCCCCCGACCGCGATGCGCTCAATTGTATCCGCATCCTCACCCGCCTCCTTCCCTTTGTCTACGAGGCTGAACACCTAGAGGAATGGGAGGAGAAATTTTTCTGGGCTCGTCGCAAGAAGAGGACCAGAGAGGCGCAGGTGGCTGCGGAAGTACTTTTCGATGAAGCGCAGGCGGAGGACCCAGACCAGACAGCCCCGCGATCGACGGGTTTTGAAGATGCGAAACCTTTAGCTGAGGAGTTGATCGACAATCTGCTGGAGCTTCTTTTCTACACCAACTTCACGATCCCACCGCTGCCCACCGCGAAGACCAAAGTGTCGTACTCAATCTGGCAGAGTGGTGTGGGTTGCAATACGTCAATGGGATCTACAAAAGAGCTGGAGAACAACCGCTGCGAGATCCTACGGTTATTGCTTACCTTGACGGGGAAAGCGATGTACATGCCGTCTAGTGAGTTATCGTCTTCGCTTTGCTGGGAGCTACTTGCTGACTATCGAAGGTCTACTTCCTGTGCAAGGCGTCAAGGCTATCACGTACATGACGACTTGCTCGGACAAGCAGGTGGTTTTAACTCTACTTTGCTCACTACTAAACACTGTACGTTCTGATAACACGCGGTTGTAAGGGTGTGGGTGGTGCTAACGAAGCTACGACAGGCTATCAAGTACAATCCTGCTTCATGGAGGGTGCCCTATGATCATGTTGTCTGGAAAGACCCCAAGCAGATATTGGTCATCTATTGTCTGCAGTTTCTCCTCGTGCTCCTTCTATATCCAGTACCAGAAGATGGTCGCGGAGCGCCGCCGAAAAACTATTATCGGCACTACTTTGGCAGATTACATCGGCCGCAAGACTTCCAATTCCTCACTGATGGCATGACCCGAATCTTGAATCAGCCGGTCAGTTTGCCCCTATCTCTACCCAGTTTCTCTGCTAACTCGCTAGTGAACAGATGCAAGCGACCAACTCTTATCTTCCGGGTAGCCAAAGATCGGTCAAATGGGCTCCTGAGATGCTCGTCTTATTCTGGGAGGCGTTGCAATGCAACAAGCGATTCCGGTCCTTCATCATCGACTCGAACCGCTCGCACGACTTTGTCATTCTCTGTATATTTTATGCTATCGAGTATAAATCCGACCCTTCTAAGCAGGGCGTGGTTAGAATGTGCATCTTCATCATGCAGACAATGAGCGTGGAACCCAATTTTGGCCAGAGCTTAAACACAAAGTTCGAGGCTCAAGAGACTCTCCCTCAGAGCATCCGTATTCCTGGCTTCCGGGGATCCTATGCTGATTTTTTGATCATGGTTTGTCGCTCACGGTTCGAAAACTAGTGGCATGAACTGACAGTGGTGTAGTCCATTCACACTTTGATCACTGCCAGCAAAGGAAAGCTGAACACAGTATACCCTGCGCTTCTTGCTATCATCAACAACATTGCCCCGCATGTCGAACATCTTTCTCCAAGCTCGTGCTCGAAGTTGCTGCAGCTCTTCTCATCCATGTCAGCGCCCAGCTTCCTTCTGGCTAACGAGACGAATCACTCCCTTCTTTCCTCGGTCCTCGAGTCTATCAACTCAATCCTCGAACATCAATTTACCAGTAGGTCATTTGTTGCAACCTCTGAGACAACATGCTAACTCGCTTAGAAAATCCTTTCCTGGTATATGCTATTCTAAAGTATAGAAAGCGTTTTGAGGCAGTGCGAGAATTCACTCTGGAGAGCGGGCAACAAGAGATAGAACGCCAGAATGAGCGAAGAAAGTCTTCAAGCGGTTCGCATGAATTTGTGTGCAGTCCCGTTCTTTCTCCCACTGAGGAAGAACCTCCGGTGCCTTCAGACACGCGGTCTCCATTGGGCCGCATACCAGAAGAGAATAGTCCTTTTGCCATTGGCGGAGACGAGGATTCGGATGATGAAGGAGAGGGACGCGACACACCGGCGCAGGATTCGCCATCAGTACAGACTTCTCGTCGACCATCGATTTCCTCTGTCATTGAAGAAAGCGTTCCCCTTCAGCTGCGCGGCATGTCTGAGAAGGCACGAGGCAAGATGCCTGCTGGACAGCCGTCCTTCTCGCGACAGAACAGCATGACTAGCCAGATTAGTCTTTCGGCGGCGTTTCCGACATCTTCCAGTGGTTTCACGCCGACTACAGCATGGGTAAGTGCCTCTCGTTACCTCAATTCCCGTATTACACCACTAACAGTGAATTCTTTTTGTAGCTCGAATCCTGGTTGGCCGAACTGCCACTTCATACCATTCTCACGATAGTCTCCGCCATTGCTCCTCACGTCCCTGAGGCTGCATTCCGATCCGCTTCAAGCCCTGAAGCTCGAACCTTGATTAGCAACCTCCCGTCCTTCTTGGAAGATCCCGCAATCCATACGATTGTTTCGGAGCCATCGCCGGTCCGCGTCCACTCGTTTGAGTGGTCCGCCCTTTCAATGGGCTGGTACGAATCTCTGCTCTGGGGATTCATCTTCTCGAGCGAAATGGTGGTTGGCACCGCCTCGGGCGCTACGCCGGGCACGGTTGGAGTTTGGAATGGAACCAATATCAAGCTGTTCAAGGTCCAGGAGGCGGCAGCGCAAGGGCCCACGTTACTTGCGCCCAAGGGAGCTGTGGATGCCGTAGGAAGCAACTTGGTTCAACGCATCGGGAACCTGAGCTTCCGGCGGAGCAGCACACAGGAGTCTCAAACTAGCTCTCGGCCGCCGTCGATTCGGGAGGTGTGAGGCTGCTATGCCGGACTTCTGGCAGCTTTGGTTTGCTGGGCTATGGTTCGTGTCATTACTTATGTTAGCTTTTCTTCTAATGATTCTTATGTTTGAATGATACCTTCCCGGCGTCTCGCAGATGGGCTGGTTTGTGTGCGGTTCATTTTACTTTAGAAAGCCAGCGTGAGGTGGAAGTTCATTTGTCCTTTCGCTTTGTATGTATGTTGTTGTAGTATCAAGTAACTTGTTCATGTCGAATTGAATGCTATTTTGAGACATTTCAACTGTAGTCAGGCATGACCTGGTCCACTGCCACCGCTCCCTACCACCACCTTTTACACCTGCCAACCAGACAACTATTATCTTGAGATCCAGGTGGATCGAATACGTACATTCAACCCTCTGTCTTAAAATAGAAGCTATCAATTTGCGCCGTTAAGATCTCGGTGGTTGCTCGTGTTTTCCACCTACATCCCATGGGAGTCACTGGCCGCCACGTGAGGCCGCGATTGGCTGACCTCCCTTTATTTGTCTCTCATCCTCAGCAACAACGAAAGAGACCGACTCCGACATCTTAGGAATTATTCTTATTATTTGTTCATTGTCATCTTGAATAACGACTATCCTTTTTACTTGTACTCATTGACTTGGTACTCTACAACCCTCTCTAGACCATGGTACACACCCGATCGCTTGCTGTCGCGGCGTCCGCGTTCCTGCTCGGCGATCCGAGACTGGCCGCCGGAGGATCCACGGAGCTCCAAAGCGTATTGAAGAACACGCATGGCAGCAATGATTATGGCTATCCCACGGATTTTACTAGGGGTATAATGCCTGTGAGTACTCCCTTGGATGGTGGGGTATCAGCTTGAAAAATGATGCTGTTCCTACTTCAATCATGATATTTCTTTCATATGATTTGTTCTTTCATATAATTTGAGTTGAAGCTTACTGCCCCATTATCAGATCCCAGTTCACTCGCATAAGTAAGTTCATTGCCTAATAGTAGTTTTACAAGTCCCATATCGTGACCCTTGGCTAATCTCTATGACAGTGACTATTGGAGAGATATACCTTTCTACACTGGTAGGCACGGCACTGTTAGCATAGCCAATGAGCATAGCTAACCGATTACTTCTACTAAAGGCCTATCCAAAGGATGCATTTCTACAGAAGCCGACGTATGGCTATATAACGACACCCTCTATGTCAGTCTACACGTATATCCCCTGCTCATGAACCGACTTTAACAGAGCAATACAGGTTGGCCACGACGAATCCTCCCTGACGAAAGACCGGACCCTTGAATCCCTCTACATTAACCCAATCCTGGATGTGCTTAAACTCCAGAATCCCAGTAGCCCATTCGTAACAACCCCAACCAACAAGTAAGTCACCTATAACACCTTTCACTCCATCCAGAAGCAGGCAATTAACAGCACCAACAGCGGCGTCTTCGACACCTCCACTTCCCAAACACTCTACTTCTTCATCGACCTCAAAACCTCCGGCCCGGAGACCCTCAATGCCGTGATCTCCGCTCTCCAACCTCTCCGCGACCAGGGCTACCTCACCACTCTTAAGGACAACAGCACTATCACCACTGGCCCCGTCACCGTCATTGGCACCGGCAACACCCCGCTCGACATGGTCGGGCCCGTCGCAGACCGGGACTACTTCTACGATGCGCCACTCGAGGCACTAGCTGAACCTGAGTACGCCGATATCACGGATCTCATTTCGCCCATAGCATCGACGAATTTCGCAGCTGCCGTGGGACCCGTCAAGGGTGAGAAGCTCAGCGATAAACAGATCAAGGCGCTGAGGGAGCAGATTCAGACTGCGGAGGAGAGGGGCATTGGTGCTAGGTATTGGGGCACGCCGTATTATCCGATCCGGACTAGAAATTTTGTCTGGAGGACGCTGTTGGAGGAGGGGGTTGGGTTGTTGAATGCGGATGATTTGGATGCTGTGGTGGAGTATTTTTGAGTGGATTTGTTGCTTGGTATAGTTACTGTGTAGTTAGGGTTGGGTTGTAGGCTTAGACTGAAGATGATGTTATCAAATATTGGGCAGATACTACTATTAACAGAGAAGAAGGTACAGATAAGGGCTACGACCGTGACTATCATTCCTATTGCTAGGGAATAGCAAGCTTCCTGTTCAAGCGACGGTTAATGCTTTTTACATGAATGAGATTACTACCATAGTACTACTTTGTTCATAGTTGGGGATCTTGACTTTGACTTGCATGACGAGAGTAGGGCACAGATTGGGGTATTGTGTCGTTCTGCAGAGTGTGACTTGAGGCCATTGCTTCCTATGGTGACAATCGTTACCCGACACTTTAATGCAGTGGATGGTGTGAAGTATATACCGAATGTATCTCATTCCCCTCGTATTTTATCAGTGGTAGATAATGGGGTGCTTCCAAGTCTCTATAGATATAGTGGTTCTTGTGCGGATCCTTGGTAGAGGCAGTATGTTAATCCGGGAGCAGCGCAGTAGTGAATACACTTGATCGAACAACGACTGACTTTTTCACTGACTTTTAGAGGGTAACAACATCTAGTACTTCTTATCATATTATAAAGCTATCCAATTGATCAATTTAAACAAGTGTAAGCAGCACATTGCAGACGCGGGGATTGCAAAGAAAGGCCGTCAGACTACCGGCACGTGATCGCCCGTGAAATGGAACGCGTCTGAGGGGGGGGAAAAAAGGAACAAGAAGGAAAGAAAGAAAGAAAAAAGCACTTGGAGAACGCCACAGGCGCTCGCTGGACAAATCCACTGGCCTTCATCCGCGGAAGCCACCATCCGCGATGTCTCAGGTTGATGTAGAATTGGGCGAACTGCTGGCCGAAGGGCTGCCGGTCCCCGTCCAGCTCACCATTCGCCATGTCTCCTCGACTCCCTCCCCTTCAACCGCGCTCTTCGCCGCGCCTCCCGGGGAGACGCCAGAACCGACCTTTTGCGAAAACCACTTTCTGTCGGCCTCGGTCAATTTAGAGGAGAAAGATGGCGCGGAGGTGATTGTCTTTGGCATGGAGGTGCTGGTGTACAGCACGGCGCACCTGACTACCATCTTCGTTTCCAAGGCCGACTCCACCGGCTACCTTCATCTCCTGCCCAATGCGCCCAAGGTTTCCATTCTGCGGCGCATCTCTCACACCTTTCTCTCCTTTTTGGTCAAAACTCATCAGAGACCGGGTGTCAGACTGCTAGTCTCGCTATTTGCCCGGGCGCAAAACCAGTATCTCTTCCCCGGCAGCATTGACAACCCCCAGAAGCATGTCCTAGATGACCGCGGCCTGATCAAATGGTGGTGTCGCGTCGTCGACCCCATCTTGCGCGAGTATGAGCCGGAGTCCGGTTCGCAGGATAAAGGGGCCCAGGACCATCAGACGGAGTCGGCCAAAAGCTCAGCAACCGCGTTCCTGATCGTCCCGGGATGTGATCGGTTCGAAACCAGGGGCTTCTTTCCTCCTTTGGCCAAATCGGACGACAAGGACCGTCCAAGATGGCTCACTAGCTATCCTGTGCACCAATTGTGTGACAATCCCAAGGCACCCCCGCGTTGCTTGGTTCCCCGGTTTCCGGATGACCCCAAAACACGCTTCTTGGAGGACTTGGATGATGAGCTTCCGAAGCAGGAAGCGGAGGGTGTAGTATCCGCAGAAAGTGCTGGTCAGTGGCGAAGCGTCAGGTCTCTGGACCAGTTCTGGGAGATGATGTCGTTCCGACAAGAATGCTCGGCTGGACGACTGGTTGGGTTCTTGTGGCTTGTTATCAATCCTCCGGGACTCGTGAACTCGGTACAGATGACCAGTTCTCGGTCTGTCCTTGGCGACTCCAAGAGCTTGACGGACCATGTGTCCCAGGTGATGTCTGGCGAAAGTGTGACAAGTACAAAGCCGGCTAGTGATGCTGCATCCACTCCAGAGCATCCTACGACAACAGACCATGATAAACAACTGTCATCAGACCCTACGGGTGGATCTACTTCTATTTCAGCACCCCAGCCAGCTGCTATACCATCTGAAGCTAAAACCCAGGCCCCGCAGCCCTCGGATGCAGATGCCTTTCATTGGCCTGAAGCTGGGCGAGGACATGCGGTTCTGAGTGAAGCAGACTACAAAACGGCGATCAACTTCCTGCTCGATCAAGATTTTGATACTGTGGAGGCCTCAATTGCTAGCACAAAGGCATGGGGTGAAAAGGTAGCCTCCCTCGCAGATCAACTCTGGGTTGGACAGCTGGTGGTGGGACAAAACACGAAGGATGAATCTTCCCAGAAACCTGTGGAGGTGAACACGCTCATGACCACCGGACTTGTTCGCAAGCGCAAGAAGCCCGATGCCGAGGTTGAGCAGAACAGCAAAACTGCTGATGAGGATGGTAATGCTGGAGCATCAACCCCGGCTCCTCCGGCATCTTCTGGGTCGGATCCATCGCCGGCTGTCAACGTTCTCCAAGCCAACTTGATCCGGAAGAAGAAGAAGACGTAAACAGACCCTACTCGTGTCGGTTTGGCTAGTTTTCTAATTGTATTCTTTTGGGGTCACCGACGAGCTCATGTAAATTGCATATGCGGAGTCGAAATTGGGTAGGCATTTGGCGATGGATGGATTTGCATTTTGTATAATAGGACAATATTTGGGAATTTCATTTTATATCATATTTACTTATTTACTGATCATATGACCGGTTGAACACTCTTCCGACAGGTTCGATGGAATAGATAATTAAGCGTGGAGCCACGGCATCCAAGCAGGCAGTGAAATATAATGTTTTATAGTAGAACTGTGCCTGAGGCCGCGGAGGAGGCAGTGCGGCTGCATCCGAGCATCCGCCGGTTTCAAACTAAACCAACTAAAGATGAACAGCGCAAAACCTCGCCGGTGAAACCCACCAGCAGCGCCCGAGCCAACCATCCGCTGGATCCGACTGGAACACTAGTGTCCTTCGGCTCGACGGTTCATTGCTTGTCTACCGTCTGTCTGTCGCTGCAGCTTGACGGTTTGCGTGGCCGTCGCTCCCCAGTCGAGGAAAAAAAGCAACGAATACGACTTGTGGCCCCGACCGCATTTCCCTCGTTCTCTCCACTTCGTCTTTCGTCTCACTGCCTGCTGGCTTGTCTACGTCTTTCCCTAGAATGTCCTCATCGTCCTGTTCTGCCTACTGCCAGATCTCCGCCTCTCGCTGTGTCCGCCTATGTTAGAGCCTCAGTCGCGGTCGCAACCCCCCGATGCTGAACCAGCCATCAACCATGGCGGTTGGCAGTGGGCTGTCGCGGCCGGTTGGGTGGGATTGATTTGGTATACCGTCGTGGTGGCTGTCTGCATGCTGGGTTACTTACAGCTGTAACTCTACCTTTTTTGTTTCTCTCCAACCCATCTTGATCAGGCTTGGCATCTTTGCTGACTTTCCACCTGTTATTCCCATCAGATGGCGCTTTTATTTGAGGAAACCCCGGAAATCTTCATCCGCATCGGCTTCGAACGCCCCCCACGTCACCGCGATCCGACCGGTGAAGGGTCTCGAGCCCCATCTCTACGAGTGCCTGGCTTCGACTTTTCGACAGGACTACCCTCGCGATAAGCTGACCGTTTGCTTCTGCGTGTCCTCCCGCAGTGATCCTGCCTATCCTATCCTTCAGAAACTGGTGTCGGACTTTTCGCAGTTTGATGTACGACTTTACGTCGAAGACGATGACCCGTTACTCCAGCCGGGCCACGTCCCCGCCTACGACTTGGGGCCCAACCCCAAGATTCGGAACATGAGTCGTGCCTACCGTGAAGCCAAAGGGGATATTGTCTGGATTATCGACTGCAACGCGTGGGTAGGCAGGGGGGTCTGTGGACGCATGGTGGACAAGCTATGCGGGACTGGTGCCGACTCGACAAAGAGATACAAGTTCGTGCACCACTTGCCAGTTGCAGTGGACATGACGGGAACCGCTGGCCTCAAGGAGGAGCAGGAAGCGCTGTTGGAGGCTCACACGAACCGGAACGACAGTCGCGACAGCAGCGAGACCACCATGGTCATGGACCACGGGGCTGGTATGCTGGCGACCGGTGGTGGCCGCTTGGAAGAACTGTTCCTGTCGTCCTCGCATGCGAAAATGTACACTGCCATCAACACCGTCTTGATCGCGCCATGCATCGTGGGCAAGTCGAACATGTTTCGCCGCTCGCATCTCGACTACCTCACTGCGCCGTCTCCGGCAGATCCTCACCGGCGGAACGCGGGCATCGACTACTTCTCCGACAACATCTGTGAAGACCACCTGATCGGAGACCTGCTTTGGAGAAAACAGGTCCGCGGGGAGAAAGAGCAAGGAGAGCGCTGGGGCAAACACGCCCTGGTGTTCGGAGATCTGGCTTTCCAGCCCGTCGCCAACATGAGCGTGCAGGCGTACGTGGCTCGCCGAGTGCGATGGCTACGCGTGCGCAAGTTCACCGTGGTCCTCGCGACGCTGGTCGAGCCAGGCACTGAGTCAATTCTGTGCTCATGCTACGGAGCATGGGGTGTCACGACAGCTCTGGCGCAGTACCTCGGAGAACAAGGGTATGCCATTGCTGAGGCACTATCCACCTGGACTGCATTCTGGGGCTTCTTTTGCCTGAGCATAGTGACATGGATTCTCATTGACTGGACCGTGTACATCATGCTGCACAGCGGCAAAACGGTGGAGTTGGACGAAGACACGCCGTCGTTCGCGCGGCCGCCCCGAGGCGTAACGCGGCGGCCCTTCCGGGCGTGGTTCACGGCCTGGCTGGGCCGGGAGATGCTGGCGTTTCCGATCTGGCTGTGGGCAGTGTATGGCGGCGTGACGGTGATCTGGCGGGATCGACAGTTCCGCGTGGGTTTGGATATGAAAGTGCGGGAGATTGGAGGAGATTCTCTCGCAGTGAAGGGGACATCATCTTCACGATCCAGCTCGTCATCATCTAAAGCCCGACGAGACTAACCTCATACCACTTACTGTATACAATATTTGTAAACTAGAAGAAAGACCAGACCACGAAAGACCAAGAGCGCAATGAACTTTTATGTATGATGCAAGTCTATACTATACCAAAGAACGAACCTCCTCCACCTATCATCATCATGACTATATATCGTAAACAGAAATTAATTCGTCGTATCCATCTTCTCCCCCTCCTCCTTCTCATCCTTATCTTTACTAGCAGCCTTCTCCAACGACTCCGCCGCCTTCTCCGAACTCAACAACCACTCGACAACCTGTCTCCCCCTCGTCATCTCCCCAGCATCCTGTTTCTGCTCTCCACCCTCGCCACCAATCTCCACCTCAACCTCCTCATCCTCGTCCTCCCCTCCATCCTCCTGAGTCTTCCAATCCGCCCGCTCCGCCAAAAACACCGCATCCAGCCCCGCATCATTCTTCACCCCGACATCCGCGCCCGCCTCTACCAGCGCCTTCACACACTCCAGATGCGTGTTCAGCGCCGCCCAGTGCAAAGGCGTGTTTCCTGAGTAGTTCCGGTGGTTGAGGACTTTGGTGATTTCTGGTCGGCTGGGGAGGGTGGTTAGGGTGGTGAGGAGGTAGGTGAGGATTTCTATACACATTCACATATTAGTATATGGGTGTGTGTGTGTGTGTGTGTGTGTGTGTGTGTGTGTGTGTCGCAGACGCAATTATATATATCCCGGGGAAAAGGAGGGAAGGGGATGGATGGATGGATGGACGTACCTAGGTTCCCATTCGCAGCAGGGTAATGCAACAGACTCGACCCACTTCCACCTTCTTCTTGAGGAGCCGTGTCGATTGCTGCGGCGATAATGTGTGCCGGGGTCGTGGAGGTCTGGGTTGCTAGGGTGGTTAGGTCCGTTTGCAGGTCTTGGAGCTCGCCGGCGCGCGCGGAGTAGATTAGGTCGTCGATTGTGTCGGGGGTTAGGGTGACCATTTTGGATGGGTTTTGTTGGTGTTGATGTCGATGTGGTTTGGGGGGTTTGGAGTTGCGGTAGGGGTATCTTGTGTTTTAGTGTGTCTGGTTTGTGTTAGCTTTGGATCCATGTGGGAGTTTGGAGTTTGTGGTGTTGAAGTGGATGCATGGATGGAGGGGTACTTGATATTAGTTGATATCGTGCGGCCATTCTCTTTCTTCATAGATAGAGGGTACAAAAACCGTTGAATGGAACAAGCGTTCTGTCCGTGAGAATTGACATCACAGCGCTATTCTTCAACACACCATCGTGTTTGTGTATAAGCGCTGATCTCTTCTTCTTCTCCATCTTCTGCTGCAAAAAAAAGTATTGCCCCTCATCACATGAATTGCCCCTCCATTAAGATTGAAACAGGCTCAAGAAAAGAAAACGAACTGCTAACGCAGAGAACAAGAAGGAAAGGTCAGTCTTACCTTCAGCGATATGCGTGAATCGTCAAGCGTCTATGCTGCTGTCTTTTCGTGGTCGAGACAATACTAATGTCTGCGGAGAACTTTGATGATGCCCGGTCAGGTGACCAGGTGGATCTCACCCATCTTTATCCATCTTTATCCATCTCTTATCGCAAAAACTACTACAAAGTATACAGTGGAAGCAATTACTAGGTTAGCTGTTGTAAAATGCAATATACTATACATTCCGCTCTATCATGCACCCATAACTACATCAACGCCATGCATCCTCAATAAGCATACAACAAACAGAAATAGGTATCTCAAGTAGAAAAGCAAAGTAAGACGTGCGCTCGCTCAATCGAGCAGCACCAGCACCAGCACCAGCACCAGCTTCAATCCCTCAACCACGCCCGTCTCTTTTCCTCCTTTTTCTCCCTCCTCTTCTCCTTAAACATCTTCAGCTCCTTCTTAGTTAACTTCTTCGCACTCCGTTCCGCCCGCAGACTCCGCCCATCATGACTATTCGCCGCCGCATCCACATCAAAGAATGCATACATCTGTCGGTGCGACTTATTCTCATCATTGTGGTACTCTGTATTCTGCGACGCTGCCTGCCACCGCCCCGTAAACCGGTTGAACGCGCCCACCGCCACATATGCCTGTTCCGGGTCCAGCGCCCCTCCCCCCGCAGCGACCTGATTGGGCTGCTCGTACTGCTGCGCATAAGGCGCCGTAGGATCGTAATCACCATGAATGGCGGGATTGTAGCCACCTACCACAGCGGTGGGCGCAGCAGCAGAGGAGGAGGGACCGGCGGCGGTGTCTGCATCCTCCGCGACGGTGTTGTCATCCGCCTTAGCTGTCGCGTCCGGTACCCGCGGGTTCTCCCATTGCGAGATACCCGTGAAGCGATTGTAGAAGTAATAGGCTTGGGCGGTGGGGTCCCAGACGGGTTCCCATCCGTCGTCTTTATTATCATTATCCCCTGGGGGTACTTCGTTGGGGAGCGGCGGGGGAACCTCGTCCGGTAACGGGGGTGCGGCTTCTGATTCTGTTGCTGCTGCTGCTGCTGCTGCCTCCTCTGGTTCTTCTCCTGGTTCCTTGTCGCTGTTTTGTTCTATTTCTTCTCTTTCCTTGGCTTCAGGGCCGGGTGTTGTTGTCTCCTCCGCGGACGGGGTCTTCTCCTCGTGCTGCTGCGATTCTCGGGTCTCCGGGACCTGGGGCGGAGATCCCGCCGCGGATGGGCTGTCGTCGGTCGAAGGATTCGCGGACATCTCTCCTGCGATTAGCTAATTCCCTCTTGCTAGCTGAGCGGTGTTTGCGGGTTTGGATTGCAGAAGCGCAGAGGTCAACGGTCCTCTGGGTGCTTGGGGTTCTTTCACTGCTTCATTCGATGGGTTTATAATATGAATCCGGAAGGTTGGATTTGCGGTATGACTAAGCTGGGTTGCTGAAGGTA
Source organism: Aspergillus luchuensis (assembly GCF_016861625.1). Classification (NCBI taxonomy): domain Eukaryota; kingdom Fungi; phylum Ascomycota; class Eurotiomycetes; order Eurotiales; family Aspergillaceae; genus Aspergillus; species Aspergillus luchuensis. The sequence goes on from NC_054849.1 coordinate 5,457,187, forward strand.
GTTAGTCTAACCTGTTTGGGTTAGATGTCTCTATAAGGTCATGTGATACTCGGTATGTGATTGGATGGGGCGGAGGTAGATTCACTTGGTTGAAGAAGTAGTGTGATTGATTGTCGCTATCTATATGTAGAGTTCTTGTAGCATTTAGAATAATCTGATGAGTAGAGCTAATGGATGTAGCTATGAGAAATAAGATACTAAAATCAGTAGCGCTCCATGTACGCTTTACTAGGGCTTACTTCATGTCAATGTACCGGGTATTGCCAGCGATATATATTTCTAGTTCGCATTATGCTGAGTTCATATCACTACTACTAGTAGTAGTACTACATCAATAATCTCAAAATAGTAAGTACCTAGTGCTAGCGTTCAATAGCATTGACTAGTGACTACAGAGCCATTGAATAGGCAATAACCGGATAGCTGAACTCATAGAACGCAATGTTGTACCACTTCACAGGTATATTCCAGTTGGTCCATCGACATAAAATAGCAACTACTTACAGTGATATGAATATACAGATCTAAAGCCCGGAGTAATGCAATGTAGAAATGGCATTGTTACTGTCACTTAGGCAGAAATTTCAAGTACAGCCTACACCTATCATTATCATTATTGGGGAGATACTAGTTGTTGAGCTACATAGACCGCTTCTTGATATCTGCTATTGTAAGATATTCACAAACCCGAATAGTAACTGCACTCGCTGATTGAAATGTAGATACAGTTCTTATCAGATATGCCACAATGAGCTCCGAACTAACTAATCTCTACGGAAATGTGTCGCAACGAGGCTAAGTAACACCTAATCACCACCACTACGATGAAAATATAACTTAATACCCACCAAACTACACCACTTAAAGTTACCTGTATACCTCAGGCACTGCAAGCTATAACCCGAAAACCCCCGACCAGCAAGTGCCGATCACATCCTATACCGGACCAGAGCAGGGAGGTGGCCGGGTAGGGATCGAATCAAGGGATACACACGGACTACTGTAATTATGCGAAAGGCAAGGCTTTCTTCCAAGAACGGGAGCTAGATATCCTTGGAAGATTTAGCTTTACTACAAGGTTAACTTCCCTAACAATAGGCTTTATTAAGGAGAATGAATATGAATGTTGAGTTTAACCCGGTCAAGGCCGAGATCTCCAAATATCTTGTTGGAATGGGTTCTATTTGGTTTATGTGGGGGGGCTGGTAAGTTGTGCATGCGAGATGCAATGCATGATGGCGTGGCTTTGAGGCGATCTTGCAGGGAACCGTGGCACGAGGTTATTACTTGGATGGATGTATGTAGCATGTACGATCGAAAAGTATGAATGCATTAGAGAATGGTTTAGGGTGAGGCGATGCTGCATTAAGGTACTCTTGGTGCGGTGGAGAGTAGAAAATGTAGTTCTATAATTATGAATCTAGAGTGGGTTGCCCTGGTAGACTTGGTGTTTAGGGTCCACGTAGTATTGCCGTATCAGGATGTTTGTATGCTGGTGTTGGTGTTGTTATTTGCTTCAGATTAGGGCATGGTGGATGGTCTACATGCTTATATTAGTTCATATTGTACGAACTATGTGTTACTGAGAAATGGACTCATACTATTGACTACGCATAGATACTAATAAAGGAAGTAAGTGAATTGGAAGCTAGTATTGATAGTAACAGTTTGATCGATTTACCTGATATATACTAGTACTACCACAAGCAGTGGAGAGCATGATATAGTATATATATATATATATTACCGGTCAAGTAGGAATGCCCTAGTAATAGTGCTACTAGCGCTAGTCAATGTGTGTAGTGACCGCTTACTTGCAACTATCTACGGTCCTTAATCAGGGAAAGATTACAGGTTTTCTTTTGCATTGGACAGGTGGCTATCTAATTACAGTAATGAAGCTAGTGACCTTGTAGATACAACCCGATGCTCCAGATGCTAATGTTTCATGTTACACAAACACCAAAGGCGAGATGCAGCTTCACGTGGAACAAATTGGCGAGCCGGTCCAGGCAGCAAGGCCGCCACGTGCCCCGGGAAAGAGGCATCATCCGAGCTTCCTCCTGCAACTTCCCCAGCAACCTCGCAACCGCAATGATCTACGCACCAAACAACACACAATACCCCCGAAGGTAGTGCCTCGAACGTCGCATACCTATGTTTCCGATGCATGTTAACCCGGAATGGCTTCCCGACTATAGTGTAACAATGCTCCTCACCGTAGGATGGATGCCGTCCTCGTCACCTGTTTCAGACCCATCGAATAACCATACCAGCTTCAAGGGCTTCCTGATAGCTAACAAGGAACTAGGAACCTACAGTAGGCACTTCCAAGGGACCAGACCCCAGCTGCTCAGATTACAGAGGAGGCAAGATGCCTAGAAACAAAATTGGAATTCGGAGATTAACAGGGATTCATTGGACACCCCTTGCTGGCTCTGAGTCCTGGGGAGGAAATTTCCGTTGCCACTTACACTCCGTAGTTGGGGTGGCTTGAGAGAAAGATCTTCTGTCAAGAATCCCTTGCAGAGGAGCACATACCATTGCATATGCTCTGTGAGCTTACGAGTGTTCTTGCAGTCACTTGCATACCGCACGAGCTGTGAGGTGGGACAACATTGCACGGGCCTAGTCATAGCACGGTGGCTAGGTGTGCCGATTAAGATGAAGCAATATGGGAAGAAGCGAATTCGGGCACTTTGTGGCGCATCAAAGAGTAAATCTTGGACGAGGGATTTCCGGTATGGCTGTGGAATCAACTCCCAGCCATACATACATGAGTCTGAATCGCCGAATAGGCTAGCCGCCCGAGGCGCATACATGAGGATCTGCAGGGAAAGCGAGGAGGAATGAGACCTTGGCTAGCCTGCAATGCACCCCAGTCATGCTATCTCACGGTATGCGGAAACAGCATTGATGCCGGGCATGCACGACTTGGACCAGGGGGTCGATCCATGCCAACTGCTTAGGGAGCCCGACTCTGTTGAGCTACAATGACAGCTATTGGGGCATAGGAGGTCAGGAACGAGAAGGGATGTCCTTGCATCTCGCATTCCACAAGGGGAAGCAGGTCGAGTGTGTGTATGTGCGGATGGATGGCTTCCGCAGGCATAACACTCATCTTACAGCGTCTTGGCTAGGAGCTCGAGGCCTCCACCAAAATCTATATAAGGGTGTTCGAAGTCGCCCGGAAATCAATTCTCTTCATCAGCATCAATCACATTCGTTGATTAGCCTTCTTTCTCTCTCTTACAGTCCAGTCTTTCCAGACAAGCGCTCTTTTACAAGCAACTCCGAGTTTCAACTCTCGTTCAATTCCAAACCCACCGTCACAATGAAGTTCTCCATCACTGCTGCTGTTCTTGCTTTCGCTGCCACCGTTGTCGCCATGCCCGGTGGTTCTCCTTCCTCCGTGGATGGTAACGGCCCCGGCAACGCCAACGGTGCTGGCAACAAGGGCAACAGCGACGTTCGCTTCCCCGTCCCCGGCGACATGACTGTCAAGCAGGCCGAAGACAAGTGCGGTGACCAGGCTCAACTGTCCTGCTGCAACAAGGCCACCTACGCTGGTGACAGCACCAACGTTGACAGCGGTCTCCTCGCTGGTACCCTGTCCAACCTCATTGGTACTGGATCCGGCTCCGAGGGTCTTGGTCTCTTCCAGGAGTGCTCCAAGCTCCCTCTCCAGAGTAAGTTTCTCACAACAATAACATCAATCACCAAAGCTAATGATCACAGTCCCCATCATCGGGATCGCCGTCCAGGACATCATCAGCAAGCAGTGCCAGCAGAACATTGCTTGCTGCCAGTCGTCTCCCGCTACCACCGTGAGTATCTCCAAATACCAAGTACATCATCAAAAACTAACTGGAACAGGACGACGACCTCATCGGCCTTGGTCTTCCCTGCATTGCCCTCGGCTCCCTCGTTTAAGCTGCTTTTGGGCGAGCTTATGCTTGGGCTTGGCTACGCTTCTCAACGGAATCGTTTGTGGTTGGACCTTGGATTTAGTACTTGGCTTTCGGGCCCGAGAAACATCATGGACTGACCGTGTGCGAGAAACTTGGTGGCGTGTGGCACCTCGGAGAAAGACTGTTCTGTTTGTTTGTACTGCATTTCGTGCATTTGCCGGTGCTTTTGGGCGCTGGTCTCGTTGCATAGAAACTTAATTGCATTAGACTCTGTCTATATTCTTTCCAGTGCTTCCACAGTAACTAGTAACCATTGTAGAACCTCAACCACCGACGATAGTAAACCTTAGTCTCTATTATCCGAAAATACCGCTCTCCGTCCTCACCACAACAGTCGCTTTACTTGTTCACAAAAGAATTCCCCTCACAACCGAACTGTAGACATCATGCGATATTCCATGAACTGATGCCAGCCAAAATGCGAAGCACAATTTCCCTTGACACATGGTATCCAAAGGATAGTAAACCGGCAACCAACAGATATATCCAGGTTACATAAGACCAGTGCGGAGTAATCTCAATAACACTGGCCTTCTCCAGCCACAAATATGAATCTCATCCCGCTCGCTGCCCGCTTGAGTGCTAAACAGCTATGTTCAAGACGTATGATTCCCCTGAGTAGGTGGTGTGTGGAATGCTACATCTATCTCTTTGCAATTATCAACTCACAACTCACTGACCCTGTCTTAGACAGCCACATAATACTTAGATTGATTATTTTTCTACTTCCTTGTCTCTTTCTCCTCCCTCAAGTGGAGATAGAACATGGTGAGTGGGACTGAACCTCGTGTCATACATGGATAGATGTTTACTTTCACCAGAATCTAATACTGTCTCTATTTACTAATCAAAAGTAAAAGGTATGTTCCTTCAATAACATTAGCATTATGCTCTGCATAGGTTAGTTATGTAGTGGGGTTTGTATGTATGTGTATGTATGATCCACCCATCCATCCATCCATCCATCCAATACCACCGATTCAGCGTATCTTACACCATTATCACCGCTATCATAGATTCCTCCACGTATCGTACCATCCTGAGAAGAGACAAAGAAAGAAAATAAGAAGAAAGAGAGAAAGTAACCAGGCCGGTCAGGCTAGTAGTGATACACACATCCACTCCCATCGGATCCTCCTACTTCAGTTGCTCTTCAGAGGGTGTAGATAGTGGCATCCCACGGGATAGAACCATCCACTCCTCAAATAAGATAGAGAAAAAGAAAGGAACAAGAAGACAAGAGAAATAAGAAACAAGAAGACAAGAAAAGAGAAGGTTAGAGAGAAAAACAAAGAAAATACAGAAGAAAAGAAAGAATCCCAATCAAATGAAACAGTCAACCCAAGCCAAATCAGTCACAATCACCGCATCAAAAACAGACCTTAAAACACCCACGAAACCCTCCGATATGGACCATACACACCAACAAAATACAAGCCTTGAACCGGTACACCTAACTCCGTCGCTACTGAAAAAGAGTCTGGCTGTTGCGGTTAGTATTGTTGCTGTGCTTCTCCTCCGAGTCACCGTCGTGAATACCGGCCCATTTGCACGGCAGGAGAGGGAAGACAGCGGTGCCCATTCGGCGTTGCTTCTTCGTAGGGCTTGAGCTGAGGCTTCCCAAGCTAGTTCCTGAAGCAGGTGGCGCGGATGACGAGACCTGGGCTGGGTCGGGGAGGGGTCTGCTGTTGGGTCTGAGGACGGGGGATTTGGGAGGCGGGGTGGGCGGGCGGATGGACGTGGAGGAGACGGATGAGACGTAAGAATGGTGTGGTGACTCGTTCGTAGGAGATGCGCGAAGAGGGGATTTGGGAGGAATGGCGAATTTGAGGTTAGATAGTTTGGGGGCTGCGGCGACAGCTGCGGCGGTGGATTGGAGAAGGTTGAAAAGCTCGTTCATCGATTTGCGCTGGCTGAGACGCCAGGTTGAGGTGGGCTTGGTAGGCTTGGTGGTGGCAGTCTCCAAGTCGTGCTCTTCCTCTGTCTTTACTTTCTCGTCTGTCACTCCAGCGTGGTTTATGTCCGCATCCTGCTTGTCCTCTTCTTCAACATCCTCGGGAATGTCCTCAATGATACGGCTCTTGATCTCTGGCAATTTGGCTGCTGCGCTGGGAGGCACGTCCATGCTGGCAGGACGAGGCTTTTTGTCTGGGCTGCGGGGAATGCGGCGGCTAGACAGCTCAAGATCAATGTCGTCTTTACTCTTAGGCGACAGATGGGCTTTTGGAGGGAGAGGTTCTTCAGTCTGAGGCCCGACCTTCATGTCAATGACTCGAGAGGTCTTTTCAGAGCTGGAATCGACGTCAGTGTCATCGTCTGAGAGCGTGCCGGTCTGCTTCGCAGCGGTATCATCTTGGACGCCTTGTGGCTGCTTCTCATCCGGGTCGTCCAGCGTTGAGCACTCTGAGTCCGCAGGATTGACGAGACGGATGGACGGTGTCATCTGTGGGGTCTTGGTGACAGCATCTTGAGGTTGGTCTGGCAGAGCTGATAATTCGGTTGTTTCGTGGTGGTGCTTCTCGTGCTCATAGGCCGGGAAGGGCTCAGTAGGCTGCGCAAGTTCTGAGATACCTGCACATGTCCAAGAGGCATGGTAATCCTGCCGTCGCTGACGGCGGAGCTTCCGTGCCTGCAAGCAGGGTAGGAAAATGGAAGATAGGCACTTCATCTTGCGTGAACGCTGCATGAGGGATGAGTTGAGGATTGAGTTTGTCATGATGCTTGTGTTGTCAATTTATAGCGGCGTGAACCGTGGTGATGTTGTTCTCGTCGTCGGGGCGATAGTAACAGTTGCTCCCGGCGATTGATGCGGGGGATTTTATTGAATCTTTGAGATTAAGGACGCGGGGGTCTGCCACTGGCACTGCAGTTCACGGTAGGTTCGTGGATCGTGATGGTTCAGGGCACATCAAGTGAGTTTGGTCGTGCGTGATGCTGATGATCGCACCTAATCTCCCACGGGATAGAGGATGTGAAGTGTAGATTGAACCCAGATTAGACTCTGTCCGCCAGCAAACTTCGGTAGGCACTTCGAGTCAACAAGCAAATAGTCCATCTCTGCAAGGAGTGACCAAAGGGAAGATTAGGACGCAAGGACGGCCATCCACATCTTCGTTGCTCTCGCACTCTGAAAGCCTCTGTGAGCATCCTCTGCTCGGCAATGGTTTGCAAACTCTGGTATAGAAGCTCGTATTGCTACAGTCTATTTCCATGCAAGCCATATGCGGATCCCAATATCTGAAGCCTCAGTGGCGGTAAGGACCAGTATTGGCGAAGTCAGGTTGCAGTGGGAGATGCATCCATTGTGACGCCAGCATATCCAGTGGGAGTCATTATGACCATGTGTAACCGCCACGAGAGTATTCTCGTTTGGACCAAGAAATGATCTGGTCATCGTGCAGCTCCGCATGTGTTCTTTCCCCAGAAGTACTTGTGTTTCCCTCGTTCATCCCTTGGTGGTGGAAATCTCCGCAAGGGATGGCTATTTATGCATTTGACGGGTCGCTACAGTCGTTGCCTTTACACAATCACTTCTATTCCTTGCTTAGTCTGTAATTAAATTCACAAGTGTACGCTCCAATCATGTTACCGGGTATCGACTCCATCCACATCCTCTACAGCTTGCTGGGGATGGTTGCCGTGTGCAACGACCTGGAGCGGTCCAGCGCCTCGACGGCTTCCTTCTCAATCCGCTGAAGAAGCTCAGCGCAAGTTGGAATATCGTGGATCAGACCAATGACTTGACCGGCAGTCCAGACCTGTTTTCGTTAGCAAGTAGCCAGACCAATCGGAATAGGAGTAACATACTCCATAGTCAATATCGCCATTCAAGAAAACCTCTCTGCCGCGTTTGCCACTGACGAAGGGCGCGATGTCGCTGAACTCGCCCGACTTGCTTTCCTTCTCCACCTTCAGAGCCTCCTTGGCCACCTTGTTTCCATACAGGCGAGTGGTGTTCTTCCACCGTCTCATGACCAGAGCCGTCTGTGTCTCATCCGACTTGACAATTGCCTGCTTGACGTTGTTGTGAATGGGTGCTTCAATGGTGCACATGAACCGAGTACCCATGTTGATACCCTCGGCTCCAAGAGCCAGAGCAGCAGCCAGCCCCTGACCATCAGCAAATCCACCAGATGCAATAAACGGAGTCTTCAGCTCCTGTCGCGCGCGACTAAGGAGAATGAAGTTGGTGATGTCGGTTTCGCCGACGTGGCCAGCGCATTCGAATCCGTCAATGGACAGGAAGTCGACTCCCAGCTTCACCGCAGACTTGGCATGACGGATGGTCGTGCATTTGTGAAGAATGGTGGTGTTGGCCTTCTTGAGTTTTTCAATCACTGGGCCTGGATTATTTCCCGCTGTCTCGACAATCTTAATGCCTTCGTCGATCACCACCTGGGCATAGGCGCCGTAGTCTGGGGGAACGAGAGCGGGGAGGAGGGTGATGTTGACGGCGAAGGGCTTCTTAGTCATGGTCTTGCACTTTCGGATCTCTTTGCGAAGGTCTTCTGGGGTTGGTTGAGTAAGGGCCGTGAGCTGAGCTGTTAGCATTCTGAATCCTCTGTTTCCCAGGCTTATCTCAAGACTGTACGTACAATACCCAGTCCACCAGCGTTACTGACGGCAGCAGCAAGCTCTGCATAACCCACCCATTGCATACCTCCCTGTACGACCGGGACTGCACATTATCAGCAGGCTGTTAAGACCAATGTATAAGCCCTCGTACCTGAGATGCCCAGGGCTCTTGTCAGAGCAGTGTTGAAAGGCATGGTGTCGGTGCCTTGAATCTAGGGGTCGGGGCGGTAACTTTCTCGGCAGTTGACCAATAGAGGCGAACGGAGAAGACAAGAAGATTTGAATGAAACAGGCTCAGATGTATGATCTTATGCGTCTCTGATTCTACTTAAAGACGACAGACAGTAGTTGGAGACCAAATATGGGGAAGGCTAGGTAAACCCCCGTAAATAGTAATCAACGGTTTGCCGCGGCCGCTGCTGTGGGGAAGCCCGAGTTGCCGAGGTTCAAGCCAGAGGGTTATCTGCGTCTGGACAATCTAGGAAGGGGAAGTGTTTGATGGCAGCACAGCAAAGAAAGAAGATTGAATCACCAACTGCTGGATAGGTTGGTTATCTCTTCAGTCTTCATGTAAGATGTAAGGAAAGTTGTACTCCTTTGCTAGGTACCGGTGACTTCTTTGTCGCCTCCATTGCTGACCGGCTACATGCATGTGATGACGGGGAAATTCACGAGTCACACATCAGCTGAGAGGCGAGGGTGTTGCAGAAGACAATCTGAACTTCATTTTAGAATTACCTCGCACACTGAAGCATAGTTTAAGTATGGCTTGATAGAACAAATTGGGCCGATCTCTAGAGTAAATCGGAGCATTAGTTATCTGCTTGAGAGTCAATTTCAATACTGCCGCCCGTTATCTTGATGCTCATCAAACTGGCCAATCAGAAGCAGGGAACTAACCCCAAATCGATAGCACGTGTCACTAGCCCTATGCCCTACCAGTGTGCCAAGATAGGTCTAGCGCAGAGGATGTTCTGCATGGAAGAGGAAAGTGACGCCGCATTGAAAGCTTCAAGTCGAATGCTGCAGCTTTGCTTTTGCGCGGGGAATTGGCTCGCGTCGCTCAATTCATAGCCCGAAACAGCAGATTGCATACACAACCATGCCGTCGCCATTCCTTACCCCCGGCTCCCATTCGCGCCTTGATCAGCTCGCCCTCCTTCACCTCCGTCGCGACCAGGCCATTCCGACTGTCCTCCGCCTTCAAGATGACCAAGACGCTGGCTACAAAGAGGGCAAGGTAGAGACCACGCGATTCGGCTCCTTCCCCCACACCACTCTCGTTGACCAACCATGGGGAGCGCAAATCGGCGCCTCCAAAGTCGACACGGGATCGCGACGAGGCCGCGGACCCCAGAAGAAGAACCAAAAGCTCAAGCGGAAAGTAGACGAGATCGACTCGGCCACTCCTGTCGAGGGCGATAACACATCGTCTCCCAAGGCTGCTGTCGCTGCATCCAGTGGTTTCCTCCACCTGGTCTACCCCACTCCCGAACTATGGACGACATCTCTTCCCCATCGCACTCAGGTCGTCTACACCCCGGACTACAGCTACATCCTCCACCGTCTGCGCGCTCGCCCCGGAAGCACCGTCATCGAAGCAGGAGCAGGCAGTGGATCTTTCACGCACGCGGCTGTTCGAGCGGCCTTCAACGGATACCCCACCGACGACTCGCCCGCGACGAAGAAGAGAAGACTCGGCAAGGTCTGCAGTTTCGAGTACCACGAGCAGCGCGCAGAGAAAGTGCGCCAGGAGCTACACGAACACGGTTTGGATGGACTAGTCGAAGTGACGCATCGCGATGTCTACAAGGACGGTTTCCTGCTCGGCGATCCCAAGACCGGCAAGTCTCCCAAGGCCAATGCAATCTTCCTGGACCTGCCTGCTCCCTGGCTTGCTCTGAAGCATCTGGTCCGCCACCCTGCCGACGGTGGAGAATCTCCGCTCGACCCCGATTCCCCAGTGTACCTCTGCACATTCTCGCCCTGCCTAGAGCAAGTCCAACGAACCATCAGCACCCTCCGTCAGCTCTCCTGGCTCTCCATATCCATGGTGGAGGTAAACCACCACCGCATCGAAGTGAAGCGGGAAAAGACTGGTCTGGAGTACGAGCGCGTCCGCGGCGCAGTAGTCTTCCCGAAGGACGTCGACGAGGCAGTCACCAAGATGCGCCAAGTCGAAGAACATTCCCGGAAATATCGTGAGATGATGCACCAGCTAGACGACGAGGAGAACGGCACGCCTGCGGCCAAGCCCGAGATCAAGAAAGAGCAAGAAGCTAAGACCGAAGAAGAGGAAACCCCCGCCCAACAACCCACCTCGACTATTCCACCTTACAAGCAAGGCCGCTTGGTCCACCGCTCCGAGCAGGACCTGAAAACGCACACATCCTACTTGGTATTCGCTGTTCTTCCACGTGACTGGACTGAGGAAGACGAGCAGAAATGTCGCGAGAAATGGCCTTCGCATCAAGTCGACTTGACTCAGCCGGAGAAGCCTAAAGGGAGAAAACAGCTCAAGAGGGAGCGGAAGGAGCGGGAAGAGGAGGAGCAGAAGAAGCAACAGCAACAACAACAACCACAAGGGGAATCGACAGCACCCGTAGCACAAGAGCAACCAGCTGCCCCTGTGCAGGCTGAGTAGAGCTTATTACGTTATTTTGTAATCTGAGTTAGATTAGATAAAAGTATTACTTAGCGTGTTCAGGATAAATACTACATCATTTTGTACTCTACTTCTTACCTTCTCTACTATTTGCATGCAATAGAGATATAAACATGAAGTTCGACAGTCCAATAGTAACGGGGGTGCTCAATTGTCTCGTGTCGATGGGAGGCCGAAACATGACAGCACTTAACTAGTACGAATTTATTCGGCCAATAGGTCAACATATACGTAGCATCCAAGATAGAAGGGTTTGCGTCGGTTGATTTTCTTTTCATTGGCAGTAACTGTCAGGTAGGCAGAAATGGTAGGTAGGTAGGCAGGCAGGTAGGTATAAGTCTATATATGTACAAACATAGTATGTGCGCAAGAAGATCGAAAATATGACAAATGCACGTGCAAAAGCATAGATGATGACCTCATAAGCAGAATGGGTTGTGGAATGAATAAAGCCACGCCAAGAATGCATGCATGGGTCAGAAGGTCGCAAAGATGAAGATTGGAATAGAATGGCGAGTTAGGATGGCGTAGCAAAACGACGTGGCATGATAATCGAGAAAGGAGTCGAAGGAAAAGAGTAGGAATGGATCATGGAAGTCTCTAAAGGTTGTTTTCCTTCTTGAACTTGTCCCATGCATCGTTTAGAGCGCCGAATACGGCACCGGCGATCATGCGTTGCTCGGTGGTGGCGTTTGTGGGGATCTGGTTGATGATGGGTTAGACAGTCAAGCCTCTTATATATCTTGGTGATGGAGGGCAATAATGCATACCTTGTCCGGGTGTACCTTGGATATTCCCTTCATGTACTGAATCTTCACCTTGTTGGGGATGATCAGTTCGGACATGTTGACCTTCTTCCACCCGGCTTCCGGCCAGAGGACGGTATCCAAGCTGCCCAACAGGGCTCGCAGGTTGTCTTGTTTCCCATTCTTCCACGCTGCCAATCGTGCATCTACACTTTCGGAGAGCGCGAACTTCTCTTCATCTGCACGCTCTGCTGCTTGGTTGGCCTCCCGCAGGCGGTTGACCGCCTCGAAAGAAGTGCCAGATGAAGAGCCCTGAATATCACCTAGAGCAGAGGCCTTCTTCGGAGCGGGGGCAGGAGGACGTCTTGCAGGGGCTGCTGGTTTCGGGGCGGGTTTGTTGATACCGGCCGCTTTCTCGCATCGGTTGCGGCCCTGGATACTGGTGCTGCCACCATGGCCATTCTCCACGGCCAACTTCCACGCCTGAGCGGCGTCCGCCCATCGCTCCAATTGCTCCAGGGCTTCGGCCTTACGCATCAATGCCTTGCCGAAGAAATCCTTCATTGGCTTAGTGGGCTCTCCATTGAGGAGGTCGATGCTCTCGCCTTCTCCCTTCAAAGGACCGATGACCTCCAGCATAGTGTCCGCATCGCTAATTGCCGCCTTGGGATCGCCAGTTTTCAGCGCAGTCATGGCGCGATTGCTGCGAATAATGATCGTGATAGGGTGCTTGTTTGGCAGCGGTGTGAGTGCCGCTGTAAAAGCCTCGTGTGCAGCGGCGTAGTCGCCCCTCTTATAGGCCTCGGCTGCTAGTTCACGCTGCCGATGCAAAGAGGAGAGGACGTCTTGAGCGACTGGCGGAACAGCACGGGGCGGAGCCTTGGGCCTTGAAGGTAGAGCGGTGGATGGTGTTGGTCTCCTTGGTGGTTGTGCTGGTGCAGGTGAGGGCTTCGGCCGCTGGACAGGCGCTGGCGCAGAACTCTCAAACAAGTCGACATTAGGTTCCGCGGCAGGCGATGGGGCAACGGGGCGTTTTCTTCGCGCAGGACTGACATATGCTTGCGCTGACTGCTCCTCCAAAGCTGTTTTCGTTAACCGGGATCTAGGGTCTCTAGTCTCTGCTCTTGGCTGCTGTTGCATAAAGGCGGGTTGTTGCATACGCCGCTCGCTAGCTGGAGACGGCTGGTGTCTAGCACCATTGCTGCTTGGACGAGATGCAGGCCCGTCGGCGGACCGCATAGCATTGCGAGACGGACGAGGAGGACCGCCTGACTCTAATAGGAGCGCCTCGTCTGTCATTAATTCAGGTCGGGCTTGGGGCTGACTAGCACCGTGAGAACGATCACGGGACGGGGGCTCTTCATGCGAAGCGGCATCTCTCAACCAGCGAGGCTGGTTTGAATCGTGATCAGCATTGAGCTCCTGTACCACTTGCTGCATTTTCTTGCTGCCAGTCTTCCACAGAGAGTTCGCGGTCTTGAGCAGGTTGTTTCCAAATGTCGCCGCAAGCTGTGACGGATCCTTCTCTGCCGGCGAAGAGGTTCGATTATTGCTGCGTGACCGCTCCTGCTGCATCCATGAAGGTGCGTCACGCCCAGGCCTTTCACTGCGATCGCGACTTCTGCTCGGTTGCTCGGTGAACCGTTCATCCGGAGTTGGTCGATTTTTCGACTTTTGGCGTGATTCTTCATGCGCTTGGGTGAGTAGTAAGCTAACAGCAGCCTGGACATCAGTGCCGGATTGTGTCATTCGTAAAGCCTGACTGGATTTGTCTGCAGGGAAGCCCATATCAACAAGCTCTGCAATTGCCCTATCCACTCCATTAGACGGCCTAGGGGGCGGCGGGTTGTTTTCTCTTTCAACGGGGGTAGGTGATTTCGCAGCAGGAGGCTCTGGTCGGGGGATTTCAGATACAGGCTTGCCCAGCAAGCCAAGAAAGTCATCGTCATCATCAGCCTGCGCGGGCCGTGGAGGTTGTGCGGGCTTGGACTTCAGCTGGTTAAGGCCGAAGGGGTCATCGTCATCAGGAAAAGACATCGAATCGGTTTGCTGCGGCAGACCTGCATTGCTTGGTGTTGCCTGCACCGAGCTTAATTGTTGCGGCGAAGGACTGGGGCTAGGCACCGGAAAGTTCGTCGATGCGTCTACTGGCGCAGACGCATTGAAGGCGGCCAGGAGGTCGTCCTCGTCGGTCGATGTGACACTCTGCTGAGCAGGAGTACCAGAAGTGGGAAACCCGTTATTACTCCTGCCCTTTTCTAAGCTATCCCAGAAATGAGTGTTTTGCCCTCCATATTGCGATTCGAAACGCGATCTGTTCTCCGCCTCCTTCCTAGCTCTCTCCTGCTCTAGCTTCTTCTGCTGCTCGAGTAATGTAAGGTTCTTGTTGGCATTGGATGAGTTGAAGGAGACAAGGTTTGCAAAGCTGTCCTTGTCCGGCGTTGCGGACTTTGAGGGAGCATTGGATGGGCCAGAGGAGCCAGAGAGGGGCGTGGAACGGCCAGAAGTATCACTCTGCCTAACGGTCGGGAATAATAGGCCTGTGTTCATCGGCGGGGGTTTGCGAGTATCATTCGATGAGCTGGAGGTCCAGCTCAGACCGTTTAGGTCGTCCATTGTGATTATAGTGGTGTGAAAAGTATTAGTGGGGTATGGTCTGGAGGGATCGTATTAGGATTGAAGCCGTATGCGGAGGATGTGAGGATGCCATGATCTAGATTAGCTCACCATCAACGGTCACCGGGCAGCGGAGTGAGTGGATCCGGTCGAGAGGTTGAGGATTGAATTCACAGAAGATGCGGCTTGATTGCAGTATGAGGAGATGCCCTTCAAAGAATCATTCTGCCAACTAGCAAAAGTCAAAGGGGGATTGATGAGCCCGCCAACTGTTGTTTCATCAGTCGGCACTACTATTCCCCTAAAGATGGAGGGCCGCGACCGTCGCGGTGGCTGAGGACTGCCGATGGGGCATAAGGTGTGGCGGTGCAATTCAACACGTGAGAGGCTGAGGGGAGTAAGGCACGTGCACCCAGCCCCCTGTAGCTGAGTCATCCTTTCGGACGACAAAATGACTGGAACCTGTCCTTTTGCCTTGCCTGGCAGCCTAACAAAACTTAGTACAACGTAGATAGTATCTGGGTCGGGTTCAGTTATCCACCGCACAGTGGACCCAAATCTAGACTGTTAACCTGATGTGATTACTATCATCCCAGCCCTCGGCGGCCGAATGAGATGGACGATGCGCATCTCCAAGCTGGCCTGTGAGCACTAGACTAGTACTTTTGAAGAAGATTGAGTGGCACACCAGTCCTTGAAGACAAGGCACTACGGATGTCTCACAGTGCTATTCTAGCCAAGCAATGTGGTGTGGTCTTAATGCTCAAGGCAGATGAATTACAGTGCGTAAATTCGACGATTTAGCTTTCAAGCTCGAGTCTCTTGCTAGCTAGTCATTACTTTTGCCTCTGCCTCCTCGCTTCTCTTGACGCCCCGTCTACAGGCTGTAGATCGGCTGGCTCCTGTGGGCACCAATGTCAGTCAGCTTTGCACACGGATCCATACTGGATACGCGGCAATTCTCTATGGGGATGTGGACACGATGGCCAGTGATTACTGCGTAGCGACCACTAACCGCACAGGAAGTTTTTAGGCTTCCGAGGTTTGTCCATGGTAGTGACTGGACCGGGCGCTCTGGGAGAATGGGGCCCGGTGGCTCTTCGGAGGGTGGCTGCCAACGACGAAATTGAAAGGCGAGACTTCTCAGTGCTAAGCGAGCGGTACGGAGAATCGAGGCTCAAGAATGGTAGTTAAATGCGAGTAAGGAAACTCCGAAGGATGATGGGCCTGACAATCTGAAGAGCAGTTTCATGATAATTAGTTGCTACTTCCAGGGAATGGTGTAAACAGACCAAGGTCATCCTAGGCCCCGCACCGGAAAACAGGTCCTTGACAGAGCCTTTATCTTTGTAAAAAAAGAAAAACTTTCGCGGGTGATATCGAAAGGGTTCCTACAGTAGTGGGATCAGGGCAGCCACGGTGTTCACCAATTGGCGAAACAATTAGTTACTTTACGGCAACCAGCCATGTCAGCACTCAACAAGCGTCTAGGAATCCCCGACGGGATGAAATCCATTTCCCACTACCAATCGTTGTGGATGACAGCGGGGGCCTGACAGGGATGCGCGATAGCGTCAAGGGAGCATCGGGAATTATTCCAATACCGACTAAGCGGGGTGTCAGGACGGAACAGGCGATCATCATGTCTGACAGGAAGGAAAGACAGGTGGTCTTATTGTCTGAATTAGAGTCAGCCATCACTCGGGTATAGTAGTGGTCTCGCACAACATGACCTTGAGGCACATAATCCCCTCCGGTAATATGTTCAAGGAATCTCTGGGAAGACTAATCGACGACCATAACGAATGTTGCAAGTAGTGATACTAACCAACAGCTGTTGTTCATTGAGAGCAACGCACTCATGTAAACGCAAGAGGGGCCACACGGAATCTCCGCTGGATGTTAATGTTGGTGGCGGAAATTCGGGGGAAATGAATGGTGCGGTACTGGTAGGGCGGGTGGTCCGTAGGCAAAGATGACAAGATTAGTCGCACTAAGGAGTCATGTCAGTCGCTTCAACTAGCATCGGGTCTCTTACCAGTAGCCGCCGTTGAGATTACGGGCCAATTTGTTGGACCTCTCCAGACCCAATTGTAAGAGCTCGGATTACTCCGGGTCTTTCTGTCTCCTGACGAAGTTAAAACACTCGCGATGGATGAGTGAGATCTTGCTCTCTTCAGATGTGGTTATATCACAATGGTCATGTTGTCAATGCCTCGATTACGCCGCGAAATTAAAATACCCGGAACGTTAAACCTGAAACCCGGGCGACCCAGCAGTATGGCCAGGGCCGTGTTTTCCGCGTTAGCGGGTACGCCAGTGCATTGACATTTGTCATTTTTGGAGGGGAAGGTGGGAGGGGCTTGCAGCAACTGTGCATATCGACTAATACAAGGGTTTTCGTTCCTATCCTCCCAAAAGTACAGGGTGCGCGGAGTCGTTCGGATATAATCTTCCCAAATACACACAAGCTTCTCCAATTAGCATTATCAGTATCATACGATATTATTTCCTAGTACCGAGCAGTACTCTGAAAATGCCTATGGCTAGTAAGCACACCTTGCCTATATCGGAGGAACCCCAAAAGTTTGGCGACACTTCCCACTTACTGTATCCTAAGTTGGCATCAGTGCTTTCCTGAACGACACATGCAGCTCTCGCGATAATAACTCTCCTCTGCTCTGGATCCACTCCAACCGTGAAATGTAATATTCATTATCAATAGCAAGGCCATTGGGGGCCACAATGACCTGAATGGGACAGTCATAAGATCAGGTAATATACCTACAAGGCTTCGACTACTCTGGGGTTCGCCTAGCTGCAGAGTTCATCAACCAGAGAACCCCAGTACATGTGCCAGTCGCCAGCTGCTGTTCTTTGCCGTCTGAAACGGTAACAGTAACAGTAATTTTAAATGACGCCACGGTATATACCATACCTTAGTATAAGGGCAATCTTACTCAAGCCAGACACGGTCGCTCTTGACAACATCCTCTACTGAATGACCGCAGATGCGCGACACTCGGGGATACGGAGGCTTTTGTAGGGCCAAGAAGCCGAACTCTAAGAGGATTCTTCCGGCTGAACTCAAATTACAAATGGTGGTGTGAGCCACATCTCCGCCCTGCTACTTCTTCACGAGAGAGTACGATAAAAGATCGACTCGAAGGAATATGTGAGGATCCTGAGGAATTAACACTTGCAGTCCAATACTATTCATTTCTTCTCACGCGACACCATGGGCATGATCGACAAATCTATGCCTATATTCAGCACGCACCCAAGAGCTGTCAAAGGAAGTATCTAGGCGGTAGGACTACTATATTCCAAATAGTAGTAGCATGTAGATGATGTTTGTAGTTGAGCCCAGTCCATGTCTCATAGGAATGTTTCACTTGCTTTCTGAAAAGCTCCATAGATCTAAGAAGGTATTCAAACCGGCTGCTGCTTCCTGTTCTGTAGGGTGTCCATCGACTGTGTAAAGGCATCCGAGCCCAGTCAGTCTTCTCCATCATCGGATTTCACTACCTACTGCTGTCAATGATCATCATCCCGCTCTGCACAATTCCATTAGGGTTGTCGGAAAGTGGGCTCAACACGAGCGCGAAGCTCAAGAAACATTATCCCGCCCTAGCGCCCTCGCATCCGACCAATGTGTTCTACAAAAGCAAAGATGACATGCGGGTACGTAGCTATAAAAAAGCAACCTATAGGAATTGGGCTGCAAAGCTCATCGGACATGGCCCATGTGAAAACGCTGTGTTGGTAAAACCAACCTGTTACGGACGACCTGGAGGTTTAGTATTTTCACACTGATGAAACGTATCGCAGACCTGCGGCACTTCCTGGCCATGGTACCCTTTTGCGATCGTCTCCAACCCAGCTAATATTACATTCTGCACCTGACATGCTTCAGAGGAACTAGAAATTATTTTCCGTCAACTTATTCGCTACTAGTTCGAATATTCTGGTGTGGACGATCCTGCCGGATTGAGATCGACACGGCAATAGTTGCGTGCCCGCGTACGATTCAAACCAAGGTCCACTTGAACCATAAATGCGCGTATCGGCAACTTCCCTTCCTCTCGGGAGTCGCACACTTGATGGAAATAGGGTTGCCGATCTCACAAAGGGCCAATTCTTCGCATACTGCTGGCTCTGCTCTATTCTTGCACAATTGCGAATGCCGGATGTTGTGGGTGGTAGTAGGTGCCGAGACAAAGTCCGGTCAACCGCAGCACGATTGGCACTATTAGGTGATTTTCTACCTGAAGCATGATCGGCCTTCGGCTCGTGTTGGGATCTTCAGTTCTCTAGTTATGCACTATAGGGTCACCAACAGTCATAACGCCCCAGCTACAATCTGACTATCACATCTGTTGGAAAAGGCACGAGACGGTTATCTGACAGAAACAGTCATACTGTCATTGACCACTACCTTGTACATCTCATTTATTATTCAAACTATATGCTTCACGACACCCAATTCCACTGTTGTGGCGCAGCAGTAAGTAGACTGACTATACTTTACTAACACTTTCCATACTTAGCACCTATACGTGGCATCGAACAATAAGCCAAATATAGCAATCACCAGGGCAATTGACAATGTGAAGACCATCTACACTCTAGTTTCAATCGCCTCTCCGTCTCTCTACGAATTTGCCACCGCCTGTGGATCGGGATTGCGTTAGCAAAGCAGAACGATATGGAGGCAAGGCTGCAGCAAGGCTAGTTCCTCCTGAAGTGAAACATGGACATGTACGTATAAGGTAGGCTATGCCGCGGCTATAGTCAATATGGGGTGATAGTAGCTAGATAGACGCGGCATAAGCTCACCACCCCTGAAGTAAAAAGGAATCACGAGTTACACGCCATAAGATCGGAGATATTCCCCAGATAAGCGGGAGCATCGCACTATAGCAGCCAACATTGCGCCTGGGCAGTGACTATTGGCCCTGCACACCATTACCACGATTGTGCCGAGTATCAGTGCACTTCGATAGAAGATAGCTAGCTAGGAGTGGACATTGAAGAAGGTGGAGAGCTTGACTGATACCCGCTGCTGACCTAGGTCGCCAAGGGGGGGGGGTTGGCACTCGGTCAATCATTCACAAATGTGGATGAGGTATAACCTATCTATCTACCTGGAGCCTTCATTAGCATTGATTCGAGTCATATCTTGGTTTCCTCTTCCCCTCTATCTTTGGACTACAGGTGAAGGAGCCATGGTTCCATGGGAGGGACATGTCCCGATTCGGTGAAGTGCTGGAGGCGCAGAGTGACTAACAGCCTGCTAGATCCGCCGTGTCGGGGCGAGGAGAGGGGGGGGGGGGAAGCAAATGAACCTGGTACGTATAGCCTTGTGCGCAGGCTTGTCTGTGCTCCCCTGTACTCCTCTTTTTTCTTTTTTGGTCCTCGCTAATTTAACCTATTTTTCCATTGGTTCCATCGATCTGGACACAGCATCCCTTGGTCGGCCGTAGCTAGCACCGAGGAGGAAGTTGATGGGTGATGGAGTTTAGGGGGAGGTGCTAAAGTAGTCGTCGTCCAAGACCCGTTGGAACTGCTCCATTCTGGGAAATTTGCACTTTACCAGACACGGGGCCAGTTATGGGCTCCCTCCCCCACCATCACCGGGACCAGGTACCGGTCTGGTACCGTGCGGTACGTATGGTAATGCGCGCGTATGGATGGGTCGGGTTGGGTTTATCATGCATGCACCATCATGCACCTACATACTTAGGGCACATCAGACATTGACTAGTTAGATGTATCTATCTTCCACTCTTCCAACTGGTCTGATATTCTCTGACCTCATCACTGGCGTCGGGTCGATTGCGCCGCGGTCTGAATACTCCGCGGTAGTCTTGGTCCCTTGGCCCTGAGTTTGGCCCTTCTCCCCAAGGGACGGACGGACTGCCCTAACTACCTAGGCATGGGATGGTCGAACTCTGTAAGCCTATCTGTACCTTTTTTGGAATCATTTGCTTTAGAGCAATATGTTGCCAGTTATACATATTTACTATTGGCCCCATGTCGTTCTTCTGTCTCCTGTTACTTTGTACCTGACAGGGACTACTTACCTACTTTACTACCCAGTAAATACCAGGTACTGGTGGAAAGTTAAGTTCTTTTCAACCGACTACATTTCCAGTAGTGTTCACGACCGTGGGAACGGTAAACAATGGTACGAATCGGTTCCTATCAGAACGCTAAATCGGCCAACCCGCCATGCACCCTTTTTAACATCGAACTGGAGCCTTTCCGACAAGACCTCTGCCCCCCTCAAGCTCTCCACCTCCCGACTCCGAGGGCTCGACTAGTTCACTGGGTGTATGCTCCGTGAAGGTCCAGTGGCTACGGACCACTCCTTTTCGCTCCAATGATGTCTTGCTAGTTGGGCTACTAACTCCTAACCTTTCCTAACTCCTCCTAAGCTCACTCGGCCGCCCCGCCCCGTATTATTCCTGTTATTATTATTTCTCGTCCTTATTATTAGTATTATTTGTCCCTCCATGCTGTAAAGAAAAAAAAAAAGTTTTAAGCCCAAAGGAATTGAAAAGGCCCCAAAAAATTACAGAAGGTAGATGGAAAAAAAAAATAATAATAATAAAACAAAGAGAAAATTAAAAAAAGAGTCAGAAGAGTCAGACTAAAGAGTCAAAACCGAAAGTCACCACCCACCAGGGCCTCTTCTCTTCTTTTTCTTCTTCGAGTCTCCCGCAACTGCCGCAGATCACCATCCTTTTATGTACCTTTTCCCCTCTGGTGTCCATTTTTCCGGTCTGCTTTCTTCTGGCACCAGGGCCTCTCATCTGTCTTTCTTTTTTTCCTTTCCCTTCCCTCCTCGAGTGTTCCACCTCACTGTCAATCCCCTGGCACGAACAAGTGTTCTTTCTTCCCCCTGAGTGCTAGGGAGCGTTTGTTGTGTTTCACCCTCCGTCTCTACTATTGACCCCTCCCCATCACCATGGGTCTCTTTAAGCGCAAAGACTCTAAGAACTCGATTCAAAGCGAGAAGGAGGATTTCGACTCGACCGTAACCGTCAACAGCGCTCGTACCTCCAATGCATCATTGAGATCGCCCGGTTATAAAGGAAGTGGGCTGCCTGCCTCCATCCCAGAACTACCCATTGCCAAACCACCTGATTCGGCCCTCGATCCAGCGGCCTACCTGCGGAGTATCCATGCTGTCCGTGAGCGCTGTAGCCTTGTTTTGAACAAGGCCAAGAGAAATAGACTCAACCACTTTGATGTGGATATGGGCAAATTCATGGCCACTGCATCTTACATTGTCTCCATTATCAAGGTACTTTCTATATGCTGCAGCCATCTCGGCCAAAGGATTAGCCCAGTCCCTCTATTCCGTCTCAGGTTTGCTAATCAAAGCTATCGTTTGCAGAGAGATTATGGCCCGGACTACGACTCCATTCCTCCTCATGGCCGTTGGCAACACTTCGACGTGGGTGGACGACCCCGCGTCAACCAATTGCTCCAGTCCTGGCCCAGTACCATTGATGCGCAGGAGCGTACCCGGCGATTGATCGACCTTTTCGTTGTTTCCGTCCTTCTCGATGCTGGTGCAGGTACCAGGTGGTCATACAAGTCGAAGGAGTCCGGCAAGTTCTATTCGCGGAGCGAGGGTCTGGCCGTGGCAACCTTGGAAATGTTTAAGAGTGGTATGTTTAGCAGCGATCCGACGGAGCCTTGTCAAGTGGATGGGGCAGGCCTGAAGAAGATCACGGTCGAAGTACTCGCAAAGGGATTGCAACACTCCGAAACCAACCCCTTGGCGGGAATTGAAGGCCGAGCTGGTCTTCTGATCCGACTTTCCGAGGCCCTGAACAACCAAGATTTCTTTGGGGTAGATGCTAGGCCAGGCAACATGCTCGGTAAGGCTTTATTCGATGAAGGGTCGCTGGGATCTCGACTAACATAACATCGTTAGACTACCTCCTTTCTCATCCGTCTACACTTGCTTCGTCGGTTCCGATTGTGCCTATCACCACGCTCTGGAGTGTCCTTATGGATGGATTGTCTCCGATCTGGCCGCCGTCCCGCACCCAGATTGATGGGCTATCTATCGGAGACGCCTGGCCGTGCTCCGATCTCCCCAAGTCTCCCCCTGCGAAACCCTGGGAGAGCATCGTCCCATTCCACAAGCTTACGCAGTGGCTGTGCTACTCTATCATGGTGCCCATGTCGAAGCTGATGAAGATCCATTTCGCCGGCAGTGAACTGCTCACGGGTCTACCCGAATACCGGAACGGTGGTTTGCTGATTGACATGGGTCTGTTGACTCTGAAGGAACACGATTTGGAGCGGGGTATTGCCGCCTACAAGGAGAATGCGCAGATCAAGGGCCAACCCAACGTGGAAGTTGTACCACTGTTCTCCACGGATGACGACGTTGTCGTTGAATGGCGGGCTGTGACCGTTGGGTTCCTGGATGAGCTACTGGATGAAGTGAACGGTCAGCTTGGACTGACGGGAGACGATCAGTTGACCCTTGCACAAATGCTTGAGGCTGGATCCTGGAAGGTATGTGATATTTTATCCCTGCACTCATTGTTTTACGTGGGCAACATTTGCTGATGCAGAAGTAATAGGGTGGCCGTGAGATTGCCGAAGTGTCGAGACCCAACACGAAAGAACCTCCGATCATGATCCGTTCCGATGGCACTGTTTTCTAATGATCGCATATCTGTTGATGTTTTGGATACCTGACACCGCCAGTCGACGCCCGTTCCACGGCTGGTGGTCGTGCTTACGACTTTGATGACCGGATGTTTATGCGTCTTACTACTTTCGTGCCCATCGCCTGTGGCTCCCCCTTTTTTTCTGTTCGTTTTGTACAAGGTCTCTGCTGCGGCACCTGGCCGACTTTATACCTAATTTCTTCTGTAGGATCATCGTGAAGAGATGATCGTCTACCTTTCCTGTACACAGTTCCTTGGGCCCTTTTTACCTTCTTGCCTATATTTGGATGGAAATGTGATCATAAAAGTTTACCTGGCTGGGATTAGTCTTTCCGCCAGCAGTCTCAATCCTGACTATTTTCCTTGGAAAAGGAATTATTATGGGGATAGTGTCTTTGCTAGTTTGATAATGTTTTGGTTCTAGTCAATCCACTATAGATGAAGTGGAGCCTGATGATTGGCAAACACCCCTTCCGTGCAGAAAGTCTAATAACAATGGAGGCACATGGGAGGAATGTGGATGAACGCCACCTCCGTGGGACGAATTTCAAGGCAGGGGGAAGGAGATGGATAGTTCGGTGAGAGGGACAATACATTACTCGCATTACTGACCGTGCACTCTGCATCCCATCCAACCTTCAATGTCAGCAGCCCTGGGTGGACCGTGCGCTCTCCACGTGATGGGACCCCGGAATATTATTAATCCCGGGAAGAAGCTCATGCAATGACGCCCGGAAGGCTGGTCATCCGGCTGCTGCTGCTCCTTCTGTCCAACCAACCACCCTCGCCCATTCATTGCCTGTGGAGATCGTTCCCTCCCTCGACTTGCAGGGTCCTACTGCATCCCATGGGCTGGAGGTATTTATGCGGATGCTAAATCCCACATCTCTTCACGGTTGCCATCCATCTGAACGATCACCAGCCCCGTAAAGTGCGGGGTACGGTTAACGGATAGCTCCGGGGAACTGCCACAATGGATATGCGCAAGAAGAAGAGAAAGGTCCTCTTGATGGGCAAAAGTGGATCTGGAAAATCGTCGATGCGCTCAATCATCTTCAGCAATTATGTTGCGAAAGATGTCCGGCGCCTGGGTGCTACCATTGATGTCGAGCACAGCCATGTCAAGTTCATGGGAAACCTCACGCTGAACCTCTGGGATTGCGGAGGGTAAGTCGCAGTCTCAGGCAATTTCTCGAATCATTGCAGTGTCTAACCCAACATGCTTTTTTACCATGAAACAGACAGGATGCATTCATGGAAACATATCTCGCGTCTCAGCGAGGGAACATCTTCTCCGACGTCGCGGTCCTGATCTACGTCTTCGACATTGAATCCCGCGAGGTCGAGCGCGATCTTGACACCTACAACGCCATCATCAACGCCCTGAAAGAATACAGTCCCAATGCCTACGTGTTCTGCCTTGTACATAAACTGGATCTCATCCAAGCCGAGCACCGCCAACGCATCTACGAAGAACGGTCCGCCTTAATTCGCAGTCGTTCGGAGCATTTCAGTATCGACACCTTTGGCAGTAGTATATGGGATCAATCGCTCTACAAAGCGTGGGCCGGCATTGTCCACAAGCTTATTCCAAACTTGACTGTCATCGAGCGCTTCCTGCAAGCCTTCTCCAAGCGAATTGATGCCGAAGAAGTCATCTTGTTCGAACGGTCAACCTTCCTCACCGTAACTTCCGTTTCCTCAGAAGTAGGCGACTTGAACCCCATTTATGATCGCCATGAACGACTCTCCAACATCATGAAAGCCTTCAAGCACTGTGCGGCGCGGAACACCCACACAACCCCTGCATCTGCCGGGTTCGTCGTCATGCATACGAAGACTCCGCAATTCAACGTCTTCCTCGGCCGCTTCACGGACAATACATACATTTTTCTGGTTGTACCGCCGGGCGAGGCAGCCTACAATTGTGCTGTCCTAAACACCATGCTAGCTCGAGAGGGCTTCTCCAAAGCCGCCGCTACCGGTCACGGGGACGGATTTCCCCTCCCTGCGGCTGAATCCCCGGACAACAGCAACGGGACCCATTGATTTGACTCCTCGACCGGCCGCCACCGGCCATCCCTCAAATCAGCCAAGCACTCCACCAAATATAAAAGAGAAAACGGACCCGTACGCCTTATGACGAAAAAGAAACGCAAAACAGCATCTCACTTCACTGCGACCAACGAACCAGTCACCTATTAGCCAGCGTCGTTTACACGGCATTCAAACCTACGAAAGCTATGAGCAGAAGAAATGTGTGAGTAAGTACGTAATGCAAAACCAAAACAAATCTGTTTTATTCAAAGACAAAGATACCCTACTTAGCATGCATGGCATTCTATATGTATGTATACTGTTCTTTCTTCTTTCTCTCGCACTTTCAGACTCTCCATATCATATCATATCATACCATAATCCTCTCATCTGGATCCATACTTTTACTACTATGTGTAACATGCCAATTGACTATGTTTCTGGTCCTTATGTTCCACGGCTGGTAAAAAAAAAGTTATTGTCTTCATTTCCTTATGACTGTCTCCACTCACTCACTCACCTGCTCATTGATGTACTTGCTTCTCACAAATATTTCTCAGTCCATATCTATTGGTTCTATATTACATGGTCATTGCGTGTGTATGTTGGAAAAAAGAAGACGATGAAGAAAGAGGAAGAGGAAGAAAACAATGATGGAAAGGGATTGTGCCATACATTTGATGATCAAGAAACCGCGGAATTAAAAATGCGATATGTTATAACCGATTACTACCATACTTCCATTGAACCAATTGATTCCAGTACTGTGATCTCCTAGACATTAACAGTACTCACTAAGTGCGTAGCGGTACGGTAAGGCAATGGCGAGGTTTCTGTGGCATATCATGTCACGTTCACGTTGCCTGAGGCCAAGAGAGAAGAACTACTTTCTGCAACATTCCTACTACTACTACTACTACTACTACTACTACTACTACTACTACTACTACTACTACTACTACTACTACTACTACTACTACTACTACTATCAAATTGCCCGATGTATCATGTGCCAGTGAACCAATCTGTACAAGGAGTACACTCCATCAATAGACAAATGATGCATCCATGCTTGATGCATTAAAAAAAAAAAAGGAAAGGGGGAAAGAAAGTATACCTATTGAATGGAAACTAGAGAAGAAAAGATATAGAAAGAAAGAAAGAAAGAAGAAACGCTTTACATCATTGTACATCTGGCATGCGGACAGCAATGTCGCCTGATTGTGTTATATATCGCACCCATGGGAGGGAGGGGTATTGTAGCTGCATTCATCGGGTCATTCGTTAGCATTCATTCATGCATTCATTCAATTGCATTGTGCTTGTGTGACGAGACTGCTAATCCGACTGATGGTGGTGGTGGGGGAGTCACGAGAGCTGACATGGGGATATGGACATACCTTAGGTTCCGTGATCTTCAAGTACCGGACTTGGATACCGCTAGTAGTGAAGTAAGGGATTTCGAATTTGACGTTGATCGGCCGCTTTGCCTTGCCCTGCCCGGTTCCACCCATGCTACCTCCGAAACCACCGGTCATGCCACCACCGTGCTCGTCGTCGCCCTTTACGGACGGCAGACCCAGCTCTGCGCGCATGAGGAACTCCTTGCCTCCGCCGAACTGCTTGATCTTCCAGATGATGGCGGACTTCTCGGGCGCGTAGTGCACGGTTCCGATGTTGGTGCGGAAACGGGGTGAGTCGGCGTCTTCCGGGACTGGGACGAGAATTTCTACGTTGTTGGCAGTGCTGCGGCGCTTGAATTGGGCCTTGGCCTGTTCGGGTGAGATGGTGTTAGCTTGGTCATTTTGTTTCTCTTGAGTAGCAAAGGCGGGGTGTTGGCCGTACCTTCAACATGTACTCCATGCGTGATCCAGAGTGCGATTCCACCAGACATTCCACCCAAATCAGAGGCTTGACTTGGGTGTTCAACCGGTAGCTCATCAGCTCGAATTCGCCATCCGGGGGAATGAAGCTGATGGTGCGGTCATTCTCGAACCGAGAAAGACGGACACACTGGTGGAACTTGACGTCCTCCATCTCGACCGCCTTTCCTCTCGTTGCGCGACCCGTGGTCTCGAACATCACCTTGTCGTTCAAACCCAGACGAAGTTCCGGCATACCACTCAGATAACACTTCATCTTGATAGCTCCGAGAATCTCCGATCGCAACACGTTACCAGACGCGGACACGAGGAGGTTAAGGGACTCCACAACATCAAGGAAGACTTCGTTCTTGCGGTACCGGATACCCTCACTTCGCCATGACACGGCATTGGTGACAGCAATGGGTGGTCGGGCCTGGATCTCCAGCTTGTGTGATTCTTGGGTAATATATCTGCCATGGACTTGTCAGCTGTGATCCTCCACCGCTTATAGTCGCATAGACGGGCCCATCTTACTCTTGCAATATCTTGCTCTCCGTCGTCTGCGGGTAGCCAAAGTCCATCATCTCATCGAGCAATTCATAAATGATGACAAAGTTATCGCGGATACTCTCCTCCTCCAGTACCTTGAAGTATTCCGTGAATACCTCCACGATCTTGTGTAGGAAAAGGAGGATCTCGGTGGCATTGGTGTTCTTCTTAGTCAGGGCAAGAATGTAAAGGTTGCTGTGACGGATGTAGAGGTACTAGACAAGATTATATTCTCAGCAATTGACCTCCATGATTCTGTGTTCCTTTCTGAGGATGCGCGCAGGGCTGATGTGGGAGATGGTAGACACAGCGGGTTGCGGGGAACGGCGGGGGGTAGATGCAGGTGCGCCGCCGCAGCCACAAGTCGGAGACACAGATACGTACGTTAATTCCTTCGTGGGAAAAGCACGGAGCCACGGCGGAGCTCTCTTCTTCGGCGTCACTGAGGAGGATGGGGAATTTCTCGACGGCGGACATGGGGATGTCTCCGCGGTAGTTTCGGGCTAGAAGGGTCTAAATAAACGGTCAGGTTCCAGGGGATCACGGCGGAATTGTTCGTGACAGCGCAACCTCCACGGGGGTTCATACCTTGCCCTTGAGATCGAGAAAGAAGATGGCCGACGCCATCGCGAGGGTATTCGAAGGGAGGTCGTGGGTGGAAAAGTGAAGTGGAGGTTAAATGGCGCGAGGATCGAGGAGGTGAGTCGGGCAGGTACTGGAGGACTAAATGGGCGGGAGGCTCCTGGGCGAGATTCAACGGGAGAGGCCAGCGAAACCACTAGTTCAACATGCTGGACTTGCGGGGAGGTAGCTGTGGACTCTAATTTAGCTCAAAAGCACTTTCAACCTGGGGAATCTATAAAAACCAGAGCCGGAGAACTCACAGGAAGCTGCAGAAGGAGGAGGTCTTGGCCGACGTGCCTGCGATGAAGCTGGAATGGAACGAATATCATGCAAGACTAAGACAGACTTGAACTGATGATGCGGCCATCGGGGATGCTCTGCCTTTCCGCGTGGTATTGTTTCGTACACAATACACCGCCAGACAAAGAGCTTGTGGCGGGGTAAGTTACCATAATCTGGTCACATTAGTGTATTAAGTGTATCAATGCCTCAGGGGTCTCTAATCAGAGCGCTAAACCTATTCGAGAGATCCGGCCAGTCCAGATCTCCACTAGACCTGATGAAGCCTAGCGCTGGTCACGCGCGCAGAATATATTTCGGCCGTCGCAAGCGAATTCTCTTCCTCTTCTTTTCTTTTCTTTCTTTGTACCATACGCCCTTCCTAGACAGTGCAAGGCAGCTCAAATTGCTTTTTTGTGATTTCTGGGTTCTTCCGTGACATTCTGTCGTGGAGTTCCTGGTTTCTCATTGCTGACTTTGCGATACAAAGGTGCGAAGACTAGGCATCGTGTATTCGAGGGTTCCATAAGAGCTGGCCGGGTATTTTGCTTACTGTTACCCGGGCGGTGTCAGAGGAACCGTACATACTTTTGGATATCTACTTTATTTGTTCAGAAAATTTGATTGGCATGCCATGTGAACCGAATTCTAAAGATCCCATAGACGTACAAGTGTAGTAGATGTTAGAGAGAAGACAGAACTTCCGGTGGTATTTGCAGTCACTATATAAGACAAGTCGTAGATAAAAATACATAATATATGGCGGATGAAGAAAAGCCCCAACACATACACAGAACATCCAGGGCACAAAGAAAACAAGGGGAAGGGGAAAAGAGAAAAGGAAGTAACGCCTTGAAAATGCACCTGCGGCCATTTCCCATGAATCAATCACCCAACTCAAGCCGCGATCTTAAATCCCAGAGGTGCTAATATGCGCTCACGGGCCACCTTGTTCGCAACAGCATTGCCCTTCTCCAGGGAGATGGCACCGATCACAGCGTACATTGTGTGGGCGAGAACGAGGTCCATTCCAGAGCTTTCGAGGTTGTTGGGCTACACGTAAACACACCGCTGTTAGCAGGGGATTCAATTGACTGACTGGCGAGACGATATCAAAAAGCCAGCAGCGCAAGGCGTTCGAATATCGTTTCAATGCATGGGACTCCTAGACTCACCTTCCGAGGGCACCATCTCACAACTCTCTGCATGTCATACTTGTGAGCCAATTCCGACAGCTTCGTCTTGCTCGTAAGGAAGCTCTTCGTGTTGTAGTCGAGGTTGTCCAGGCTATCCAAAGCCGGGTGAGTGAAGGGGACCCGGCCATACGCATCGGGGGTGGCAGATTTAGCAGCGTTGCTAGGACTCTGAACCAGAGCCAACGAAGCCTGCAGCTGAACAATACGCTTGCCTGTGTACAACCCCATCCGGATTAGTATCCAATCCTGTTACCATTCATTGCAGAGCAACATTTGACATACCCAGGAAGGCCAAACGGTCATTGAAACCTCTCCGGCCCTGATCGAAACTCTTGTGTGTCACTGCGAGCCACTTGGTCTCCTCCGAGAGCATCTTGTCACCGTCGTTTCCGAGCATGAGGATGTAGAACCGGTCCAGAACCTTGGGGTCAGAGTTCACGGGGAACTCGGGGCGGTTGGAGTTGAGTCTCAAGGAGAACGGCGCTTTGGCACGAGGCGGCGTGTACGACCACCGGGGCTTGTCCGCATGGTTAACTGCTGCATCTTCGGTGGCCGTCGAGAGTCCTCGCCGCGGAAGGAGACCGGCTGCGATCGAGTTGGGACGAGCGAGGGAGCGGCATGCGGAGCAGGAAGCGGTCCTGACCGCGCGAGTCGATAGTACGGAAGCCATTGGAGAGAGGAAGGGCCGGAATCCGGAGTGGTGGGTGAGAGGGAGGAGGTCGCCAGGCCGGGTCTTTTTCCACGATCGATGGCGGCCATCAATGATAATAATTCCTTTGGAGGAGGAAGAATTCGGAGACGTGGCGCTAGTCCCGATCGGGATAGCCGCTCAGTTCTCCGGCTCGCCCGCCAAATCTGTACTTTCAAACAATGGATAGAGAGCCACCCTATGAAACCAACCTTTATATCAATTCATGACAATTATTTCAGTACCATTAATTGTGTTTTAATGATCAGTACCTTTGCCTACCAGTTACTACTCGGAGCCCATCCCCATTCTATCCGGTGCGCTCGAGCCATCAACACCTGAGCCGTATGGATCTAGAACAAGAGCATCGCTTCACAAAACTTGGAATCGGTGGTAATGTGTAGGCTAATTGTTGTACGGCCGGCCTATGCAACTACTTCACATATTATTCAAGACTAACTCAGTTGTCGATGACGAGTGTCGCGAGGAGACACGGAAAAATACATGCCACC
Source organism: Aspergillus luchuensis (assembly GCF_016861625.1). Taxonomy (NCBI): domain Eukaryota; kingdom Fungi; phylum Ascomycota; class Eurotiomycetes; order Eurotiales; family Aspergillaceae; genus Aspergillus; species Aspergillus luchuensis. The sequence goes on from NC_054849.1 coordinate 5,488,212, forward strand.
AACTGCCAAACTTGACTCCCGCATTGACTTCCCCAAGAGCAACAGTATGCACTATAAGGCAAAAGGCAAGGATGCACCATAGAACCAAGTGAGCAAGACTCTTGGAGGACAAGGCGTGCCTCACGGGAAGCGCGCCAGCCTAAAGCATATTTGCCGTCTGGGCTCCCGTTGTACAGCTCGCGGGAACCAGCCAGAAAAGTACGAAATGACTAACAGTTTCCATAATGCTTCTATTCAGAAAGGAGCCGCTGATCTGTAGGTACCTGGCCATAACCTGCGGCGCGGGATTCCACACCGCAAAGTTGAGCGGCCACTAGTTTCCCTTCATATCCTTGTCAGCATGTGTGACATGCAAGCACTGGAGACCCGGCCGATGGTACTTATGTGCAATTGTTGTAGCACTCGTGTCCCGCCATTCCCCGATTATTGTGTGCATCATGTCGCTCAAAACTGTGGTATGTCTAAGCGTAGAATCAGCTCATGCTCCATTCGGCAGTTGTTCCATGAGCCCAGTCGCCACCGCAGTGTTGAAGTATGAGACTGTATTAGCGAAATCAGGACAGGTGGTGACCATCTCATATTGCTTCAGTACCATAGTGGCATGTGAATTAAAGATGGCTTAAGATTTAGGTACGGATCACACCTCTGGAACGTGGTAATGAGGGTCATCGCAAGCCGGCCATGTACCTACCGTCTGACATCCATGCCTTATCCTGTGGACTTCGCATGGGATTAGGGCTGGAATTAGAACAAACACAGCAATTCCTTTTTCATGCGAAATGGGGTTGAGGAACCCTTTGCTCTCGAATCTTTCCGAATAAGGTGGTTCAGACCCTTATGCTCACTCTTTTGAGAACCTAGCCTGTTGCTGCGTTTAACCACAAGCCTTCTATTGTGTCTAGAGTGGCATTGTGCAAGGATAGTACGTGTCAATTGCGGCAAGACGCCAGTTACTAAGGCAATGCACTGTGCCTCAGTGCGTCGCTTTGCGGTCGTCGGCAGAAATACGTTGCGCATCCGATTCGACGCACTGCTTGCCGCGGGGAGGCAGTCCAATGCAGTCCCTGCAACAAACAGGGCTACTTCCCCGCTTTCCTGAATCTTCAACATTCTTGGAGTGGCACAAGGCTCAGAAATTAGTCCACGTGCTTACTGCAGTGTGCCTTGTATTCCACTTCCATAACCTGGACTCTTCCGTATCTTTGCTGGCTACCACTCCATTTCATTTGTTGACCGCTCGTTTAAGGATCTTTTGAGCTCGCCAGCCCCGGCTATCGTTCAGGATGGATTGGCTAGGAGTACCCAGAATGGCTAATGGGGAACGAGGGCAAAGTAGGAATGATCGAGGGGCAGGCGATACATGTAAACTGCACAATGTCGGCACTTAGGTCCTGTTCGTTCTCAGTACACTGTCTTTATCAGCTGAGTAGTCCAGTGTGTTAGTAAATCTGCTTGGACGGATGGCCTCCGCGTTTGATCATTTGCACCAAACAATAGTATCCGTGGTCTCGGATATCAGCAGATAATGCTGCTTGGTTTTCACGGTGCAATATCAAACAACCATCCGTGATCTCCCAAGGTACTTGGAATCAGAGCTGCAATGAATAAACACTGTAGACGATGACGGATAAGATTACCCAACAGAGGATCGCCGTGATGAGAGTCGGCGGGTGGCAGCTCCCGTTTAACAATTTAGTGGGGCACAGTATATCATGAAAGTCCGGGCATAGAAGTCCTGCATCCGTTATCGAATGTAGTGGACCGAGAAGTTTTAGTCTTCCGTACGCTCGGGGATTGCAGCCTGGAGTCTCCAGCCGTCGGGTAACCAGCAAGAAATATGTCTTCTGTGAGATCACGCTACGTACCAGAATTCGTCAGGTCGTGCTCAAGAAGGCAAAATATGGAGCAATTGGTCAAAACATACAACGTAGCGTACGCTGTTTAACATGACATACCACCAAACATCCGTCGGGCCCTTGCAGAAACGGCAAAAATCCCATCGAGATCCGGCGATAGCCATGAAGATCACCGTTAGACCATCGGAAGTGTCATATCCACGCGGTTCCTCACTGTTGGTAGAACGTTGATCGGTATGGCGGTGTACAACTCAGAGGCATCCTTCGGACCCATTGCTGGGTTCTGGGGCTAGTATTTAATGCGGGATGTTAGCCAACTCACACCAAGAGAAACAGCTCATATTCTACCCCGTTGTCATCTGCTCCTTCATTGATCTTGCGGCATATCACCAAATCCTTCATACTTAGAGTCACACAACTGCACCACCTTATACCTTTATCAGAACAGCCGCTGCTAAGATTGTCTTGCCAATTGACCTCCATGTTTACTGAACGAAGATATTGCGTCATGTATCGCGCCCATTTCGATTTCATACTTGAGGACATCCCTCAGCCAATCTGGAGTAGCTGCGAGGATGTCGCACCAATTCCCTATTCGGTGCATGATCCACCCTCGCCGGGCCCTATACCTCCTAATCCGCCCCCGAGCCCTGCATGATCATCGATTGTTCAAGACTGGTTCTTTTCAAAGGACAGCACAAACTAGTAGAGAAGGTAAGTTTATAACCAATAATCTACCCCGCGATGCTGAGTACGTTCTGACAAATCTGCAATAGAACGTGATGGGAAGGGAATGAAATTTCCAGTGCACTATTGATTCATAATCTTGACATCATTGAAAGGCGAATGCAAGAAAGGGAGACTATCCTTGAGACATGTCAACTGCCAGGCTCTCGAGCCAAAGTCATGGGGGAAACGGACATAGAGGCGTGGCGGATTGCTTTTATTTTTGTCCTTTGATTTGAGGAGTTCACGGAGTAGATTGCACACTAGACAATGATACGGCCAGTTTCTGCATGAGAGCCATAACAGTCATGACCTGATTGCATAGATCTCCAAACTCATGGCTTTAGGACATACCTATCGACAAGTACCTTCCGTGGAATCAAGGCCATCGCTCCGCCTTCCCCTCCAGGCGGTTGTAGGGGGGTCACGGCTAAGGCATTAGTCTTTGTTTCAAAATCCCCTACATGCCGACAAATTCCACGGCTAGGACAGTGAGACGAAGCTCAGAGTTTGCGGTGAAAAATGTAAAGTTTAATCCAAAAACAGTCGTCAATTGACTGGTATAAAATATATTGCACGAAAACAATTTTAAAACACAACAGGAATCAGAGGTATGTCACAATAGTTCACAGGAAAGCAAGAATGAGAGCGCTAAGAGTACTCAGACCAACCACAGTCCAGCCGGACTTGATGACCTGAGGGTTGGTAAGACCAGCACCAGTATCCCAAATCAGGTGGCGCACTCCGTTCATGCAGTGGTAGGTGAAAGGCAGGGCCATGGTAGTCTTCAGGGCAACCTTGGCGACAACAGGGAGAGCGGCGAAAGCGGCGGCAGCGGAGGCAGAGCCCAGGTCCCAACCGAGCATGGGAGAGGCGAGGTAGGCAGAGGCATAGAGGTAGAGACTTCCGGACAGCGCAATACCGGTGATACGGTGGATACTACTGCCGATCCATGTGATCTGGGGACGGTAGATGCTAAGGTGGGGAGAGACGGGGCGGTTGAGACGCTGCTGGGCGAGAAGCTTGGTAGGGTCGGAGGAGTTGGAGGAGGTAGCAGCGTGTCTGCACGACAACGTTAGCAATCCATGTTCCGCCTCCACTTAGCGACATTCGCTTCATGACGTCGAATTCGATATCGCGAAACCCCTCCCAAGTCGATAGTCGCATCTGAGTATCCCAATCACGCATAGTAGCTCACCTAGTCTGAACGGCTCTTCCGAGAGCAACAGCAGCCGGAGAGACCGAGTTCATCAAAGACCAACGCAGGGCGTAGGGCTGCTGGACGGCAACTGCAACATTTGAGGTCAGTGTCGCGCGATTAGCTGAAGAGGATGAAGTAGGTACGTACGCCGCCGCAGCGATTGCTGAGCAACCTTCTGAGAGAGCATGATGAAATTGATAACCTCAAGAAATAGTGAGAGGCTGATTCGGGCACACGAAGCTGACCGTCGTCGTCGTAGTCGTCCAAGAAGAAAGTAGCCTCGAACTGCCGACTCGCTCGTAACGCTTCGGAATCACGGGACGGACAACCTCGGGTTCACCTCCCAGTCACGGGACTTCACCCGATGCCCCGAAATCAGCCAATGAGCAGCCCTGCATTACCACTCGGAAGATCCATCTTCCATCTACTCACCGCCCGTAGTTCCGGCTTTTCGACTTTTGTGTGTTTCTCCCGTCGCTTTCTCTTCCTCTTCTTCTTTTTCTTCTCTCCCAAGGGTCTCCGCCCACGTTGTCTACCATTCGGGATGATGTCGACGTGCTTAGCAGGGCCTCACTGGTTCGGCATTCTGTCGTGACCGCCGAGGTCATATGAGATACCTGAGAAGGAGCTGTCCCGTCGTTAATCGCCCATTCTTCTCTATCCTATGAGATGGAAGGGTTTCATATCAGGGTTACATGATTTTAGGATTCGCTAAGAATTCGCGTAGAACTAGCATTTTAGGCCTGGTGTAGAGCAAGCATCGTAGCTGTCGCTGAGTTTTGGGATATTATCCACTTACACGACGGGGTTCGATACTCCTGCTACACTGCTTGTTCAATGACTGCTGCTGCCGTCTCGGCTCGATATTCGCAGCGATGCTTTGGCAAATAAAACCTTTAGCCTCTGTTTCCAATGCAGACATCCAAACATAAATGCGGTGTGGTGCAGGTGCAGAATAAGGCTTGCCAAACAAAAGCCCTTCAGTTAGTGGGAGAGCTCATCTGATAAGCGAGGGAAGGCCAGTCAATAATTAGTTGAAGGCCATAGGGTGCTCAGCAGGCCCATCCATAAGCTCATCACAGCAATCCGCAAAATCTATTACTACGTTCAATATACAGAAACTCTCGATCTCATAATTAAGATATTGACAGCGCTACTGGTACTAACTTATCAAGCTTATCAAATGTCTTCACAACGGGGCCTGATGTTCAGACCGGTAGTGGCCAAGAGACTAGATGTCTAATATATATCAAGTGCTGGGAACTTGAAATATATCTTACTACAAAGACAACGTAGTACTTATTTTCTGGGTCTGCATCAACATGATAGCAGTGGATCTCATTGTTACTGTAGGAGTGTTTGCTTCATAGTCATAGTCGATGCTCGTCTCATTAACTGGACTTCCAGTCACTGTCCATAACTAAACCCCAAGTAGCATGCAAGAAGTCTTCTTAAAGCCGGGGCAAGTGCGGGGAGACTCCCGCAGCAATAGTGATTATGGCACGCTAAACTCTGATAACCACAACTAGTCTACAACTCTACATTGCAATGCAGTTCATTTTTCGGGGCATTAACGATATTGGTCGTCAAGATCTCATGCTCTAGGAACTATTGGGGTGTTGTATGGACAAGGGAAATAACGTGTTGTGCTCCTACTGTTGTCAACTAGTATATCTATAGACAGTAAGCTACAGCCGACCACCACCAATTTGCAAGTAATCCTGGCGATCGATATGCTCGCAAATCATGTAGTGCTGGTGTACACATTAAACTCACTACCTGTGTACCTTCCATGGCACTTGGCTGACAACTGTCGATCAATATGTCTATTCCGGAGCTTAACCTCGCCTTACTCAACATGACAGGAGGCTAGTCAGTGATGTATCCTACGGACATGCTCCGTAGACATCGGTATTCTCTCCCGACCAACCCTCCGACCAAGAAGGTCGGGGAAAAGAGACTCTCGGCCCGAAAGCGTCCAAGGAATCAATAGTATAAAGAAACTACTATTTAGGCTAAATATATGAGATGGCATGAGGGGAGGTTTACGAGGCATGCTTATCTGATCTTCCCCTCCTCTCTCCTCCATGCTCAACCCTTCTAGTTCGTATTTCAATAGATCACTTCAACTCTCCAATACCAAGATATCATAGCTTCATCATCCAAATCACCAGTCCATAATCCACCATCAGACAGTACAGCAACCACCATGACTATCCAAACTGGACTCGACTACATCCGCTCTCGCTCCATTGTCGACTGCGACACCATGGACGAGCAAGGCACGTACTTAGTTCCATGCACCTCTTATCATCTACTAACATACAAGGACAGTTGCCAAAACCCTTGGTCCTTTCCACGACTGCACCTCCAACCAGGTATACACCTACTAACCATTCCACTCACCCCATCCTTACCACCCGGCTAACATCACCACAGGCAATAGCCTACAACGAACTCACCAAGCCCCAACATGCCGAGCTGCTCCAATCCTCTCTCACCAAAGCCAAAGCTCTCATCCACGAATACCCCGGTCTCACCATCGAAGAACTCGCCATCGAGATAGCAGTGCGTACACCCTCCCTTCTCCTTCCCAAAACCTTCAACTCACCACAACTACTATATATAACTTGACCTAGATGATATCCCTCTCCCTAAGAATCGCTCCCCACATAACCGGTCACATCCACATCCAAACCAACCCCTACTATTCCTACTCCACCGAAAAGACCATCGTCAACGCCCTCCGTACGTCCATCCATCCCCTCTACATACACCCAACAGAAACATACCACCACTAACCCCACCCCCCCAAACCAATAAAACAGGCATAGTCAAGCTAACCCACCACCTATCCCCCACCCACCCCCAATCCCGCATCTGCATCAAAATCCCCAGCACCTGGGAAGGTCTCAAAGCATGCCAAGTCCTCGAACAAGCCGGGGTACGAACCCTCGCCACCACCCTCTTCACCATGCCTCAAGCCATCCTAGCAGCAGAAGTAGGATGCACGTACATAGCACCATACGTGAACCAACTGCGAGTGCATTTTGAGCCGGGGTATACACACTCCCTATTACCCTCCACTCCCCCCATAAACCCACACAACTATATTCAGTAGTACTAAATGAAACTTATAGCTTCAAAGACCCCTCCCCCCTCCTACACTTCAGCGCCCTAGTCCAGAAATACTACGCCTCCATCGGATCCCAAACACAGGTATTACCCGCTAGTTTGACGTCCACGAACGAGATCTTCGCCTTGGCGGGCGTGCAGCATATCACGATTGCTCCTGGGTTGTTGGAGGAGTTGGCGAAGCCGTTGTTGGAGGGGAAAGTACCTGTGGAATCGTTGTTTGATTCTCCTGCTGTGGTGGAGGGGGCTGTGCCTGGGAAGGAAGTGTCGTATGTGGGTGATGAGGCGGGGTATCGGATTGCGTTTACGAGGGATGCGAATGGGTTGAGTGAGGAGAAGTTGACTCAGGTGAGTTTGGTTATATTTTTCATTGTTAGGTTGAGGGGATGAGGTGGTTGGGTTATTGATGATGATGATGATGATGATGATGATGATGATGCTAATGGGGTTATACTACTGTCTAGGCTGTGAATATTTTCTGTGATATGCAGGATAAGTTGGTTCAGGTATTCAAGGGGTTGAATTGAGTAAGAGGTGGCAGTGAGATACTACTATCTACTAGCTATGTATGTCATTGAGATTAGGTTGATAGGATACTCTACAATCAATCAGACCAAACATACATCTATCTATCCTAATAACCTTTGTTCTCTTCTACCTACCTATCTACCTACCTACTCTTCCACCACACAATCCCCTCACCCGCTTTTTAACCAACCAAATCAATCGAATCAACTTTCTAGGTACTTAATAACGATCTAGCCAGCCCACCAACCAACCAACCAACCAGCAACCCACCCTCAAAAAAGCAATGGAGAGCAAGCAAAGCAAAGCAGCATACAGGCACGCAAACGGACTTGGGAGTCTGGGTCTGAAAACGCCTGCTCATGCAATATGAAATGCCATGCCAAAATGGATATAGGAAAAGGGGCAAGAAGAGGAAAAGAAACACTATATACCTTTTTTTTTATCATCCTTAATTCCGAAACAGAACAGACAAAGGCCGCATACAAATAGTTTCAAGCAGAATGGAAAGCAGACAGATGGACATATGGATAGAGAGATAGAGGACAGGAGTTGTATGTGTGTGGGTGTCGGCGATAAGAGCTTCAGTGTGTGTGTGTGGGTGAATGTTTTGTAAATGGTCACATGAGAACATCAGTCATCAAACCAAACCGTGGGGGAATCTAGGACTGAAACAAATGATCGGATGGGTAAAACAAATGAAAATGTTAAGATGAGATAAAAAGACCACAACATCATGCGCTCAATCGCTGGATAAAGGACTGTCGAGGACGTCAGCAAGTTTAGTGCGTTAAGTATATGGTTAGAATCACATACCGGGAAGAACTGCCGGAATCCCTTCATGTCCAGCCGGCCCAATGCTCCCACAAACTCCTCCACCAAGTCCGCTCCCATTCCCATTCCTGGCAACTCGCGATCCCGCAAGTACTGGAGGTACTCCATTCCTGTCTTGGCGTATATCGTGCGCTGCAGACCTCCTGCTTCGGCGAGGACCTGCTTGGCCTGTGCATCCTTCGAGTTGAAGGACGGGGTTGCGGGGAGCGCCCAGCACAGAGGCGACAGCCGGGTGATCATGAACTGACCAAATCCTGGCAGTGCTTGTTGCTGGGCTGCCGCGCCATTCGCACCCTCCGGCGCAATGTCGGGCCCGCCCCAAGAGCTGCCCATCTTCGACAAGACCGAAAACGCCATCTTAGCAGTAGTGAAGTCCTCAATGTCCTTGGCGAAATGCTCGATAGTACCGATGACCGTTTCGAACATGGGTTGGTTCCCTAGTGTCGTTAGCTTTGATTAGAGTATCGAAATCAACCAAACTTACGCTCGCTAATAATAACGGCCCCAAGCTCGTTGTTCAGGACCGCCAGCAGGAAGTTGAGGTATTCCCGCTTCAGCTCGGCCAGTTGGACCTCGTCATCAGTGCCGGTCGGGGCGTCTGCAATGCCAGAGAACACCCGCTGCAGGAATGGGGTCAACAGCGCATCTAGGATAGAGTAGATCTCCGCCTTAAAACCGAAGATGACTTGATCCAGCAGTCGCAGGAACAGAGCCATCTCATCACGGGAGGACGTCTGTGTGAGCAGACCGTCAATCCACCGCGGCAGCTGGGGCAGGATGCGGGATCCCAGAACGCCAATAAGGCGCGAGAATGCAAACCGAGCAGCTGTTCTGACATTGAAGGATGTCTTTAGCGACTCCAGCGCGACGAGAGTAGCCTCGGAGACCTGCATGAACGCCTCCGAGACTTCAGGTGCAGGCAACGAAGCGGGGGAGCTGGTTCCCGGCATCCAGTCGGAGAAGCCTCTGGCAAGCGTACCCAGTGCCATGATATCGTGGTGTATCTGCAGCAAAGCCCGCTCATCATTGGCCTTAGCCGGGGCCAGGTTCTTCTCCATATCCATGAAGACGGGGTTCAACACAGACTGTGCGTAGAGGACCTGCTTGTCAGCGGGAACAGTCGGGGTGGAGCAGATGATGCCCACGGCCTCGAACAGGTACAGCTGGCTGTTAAAGACAGCATCGGCCGACCCCTCGTGGTCCTCTGAGGACATCTCATCTCCATCCGAGCCTTCAGTCGGCAACTCAGCGTTGATCACGAGCAAGTCGCCCAACGCCTCGACGACGGTCTGCGCCACATTTCCAACATGGGTTCTGAGTTGCTTCACCAAGCGCTGGAAAAGGTACCATGACCGTGTCTTCACCTTCTTGACCGGGTGATGAACGAGTTGGAGGAAGCTCTCCAGCACGGTCGGAATCAGATGGGTGTGATACTGGAAGAAGGAGCTGTAGCGAACACAAATCTCCATGTACTGCAACTGGGTGGCTGGGTGGGTGAAAGACCGGATGTCTGACTCGACCATCTTCAACATCATACCGACCAACCTCTCCGCGGCCGCGTTGTTAGGGACCCCCTTGTTGTACAAGCTGCCAGCCCTGACGGCAACCTCGCCGAACAGGAACATCTCGTGGAGAGCCAGGTCCAAGTCCCGCCAGTCGAGCTGAGCTCCCGATTGACGCAAGCTCTCGAATGTGTTTCCCACAACCTCCGAGACAGCCTCCATGCAGAGCTGCTCGTTGACGCTTGCGACGATCTGCTGCAGCACGCCCAGGCGCTTCCGAAGTTCTTGAAATTCCGCCTCGTCTGTCTGATCGTCTTCGTCACCCCAGGATGAGGTCTCATCGTAGCGCATCTTGGCGATGATGGCTTTCAGAATGGGGAGCAGGATGGATGAATGTTGTTCGGCCAGGGCAGGGTTGACCTTGGCGATCTTCCGCAGATAGGACAGGAGGTCGCTCACGCAGGGGATCACAGTCGAGCAGACTTCATCGTATTCATCGGAGAAGTATCTCAGGATATGCGGCAGGAAGGCCTGTAGCAGACCGGTGGCTTTGGCATTGCATTCGGCCGTGACAGTGTCCTGCTCCAAAGCCCGTACGATATCAATGACGGTAATGTTGACCAACTTGGCCACCGTTTCCGCCAGGTCAGTATCGTACTTGAAGGTAAACCTGTTATCATGAAGAGGGGGGCTGTTCGAGAGCTGAGTAACAATAGTGTCGAGATTGAGGAAAAGAATCATGTCCATTTTATCTTCTGGCTTCATCTTCTTGCCGATAATTTCCGTGAAGACGTCAACCGCCGCATCGCGCACCTTCTCTTCTCCTTCTCGGAGCTCCGCCTTCTGCGCTCGACCGAGCTGCTGGAACAAAAGGTCCAGCATGGTCTGGTTCACCACAAGACCGATATCGATCCAGCTGACCCAGCTGCCGACCGCCCTCAGGGACATCTCGACGATCGTATCATTTCCGTCCCGCCATTCGGACAAGATCTGCTGCCACGAGTTGGCGATTTTCTGCATGTCGCGCGAGCGAATCAAATCCTTGAGCAGGTTGGCCTTGTCCTGCTCGGGGCGGGACCGAGACACAAGCACGTCACCAATTTCCTCATGGATCGCATTGATGACACGCAGGTAGAAGACAACGCCGAGCGGGTTGTCGTGGCTCGTGCTGGCCGAACTCTTGTATGTGAGGCTGAGGAGGTCGTCGAAGAAAGTCTCCCAGCCATTGCCGTAGAGAGCTGAGAAGAGGAAGGTGATGGTCTGGGCGATCTTGTTTTGGATACTGGTCGGATCGGGGGTAACGTTATCCTGACCGTACACCTGGCGGAGATAGGCCATCAGGCCGTCCCGGACATAGCCCAACGCCTGGGGGTCAATGAAACCCGCCTGGGCCGCACTGTTGACCACTTCCAACGCCACATGCCGTATGATTTCGGAGTATTGCGGAGTCTTAGTGAAAAGGGTAAGGCAGACCTGCCATCCGGAGGGGTCGGTGCGGAGTTGGTTCAGGTAGTCGAAGGCCTGAGCCTTAAGAGTTTGGTCGGAGGTTGGGTTCCCGGCGATTTCAATGGCATTTAGTACCTACACGGGGGGGAGAGGGTCAACGAGAGGTCGACGGAGGGGGAGACATGGGAATGAGGGGAAATATGAGAGGGGGGGAGAGGGGATATAAGAAAGGGGAGGGGGGGTTAAGGATGGAGGGGAAGAGAGATCGGTGGTGGGGTGTGGGCTGAACAGAAAAAGAAAAAAAGCGAGCAAAGGTAAAAGAAGACAAAGACCAAAAGAGGGTCAATGTATAGACTAGGGACTGCAGCTTACCTGCTCTTCCATCTTCGACCAGCCGGGCTGCCTTCAGAGTCGCAGGACTCGGAAAGCAATGAGGGTGAGGGGGAGGGATCAAGGAACGATGGAGGTGGTTGTTCGGTCAAAATGCAGATGGCGGCGGAGAGTCATAGCAGAACAGAACTAGTCGCAGAGGCCAGCCTATTGAGCCATCACTAGTGCGTTGGAGCAAGTGGATTCTTTCTTCGGCGTCAGACCCAGTCACCTGGGGAAGCGAGAAACCGCAAATTCTGCTCACCGGACGAGTCGTACAATAGCTCGTCAGCAAAGGGGGCTTGTGGACTGTGATTTTCAAGAAAACAGTGATTGCTCTCGTGCCGATGACGTGCCGCCGGAAGGAAACAAAAAAGAGAAAGAAATCTTTCGTGCCTGAGTTTGTGTGGCCGCTGTTCCGCCCCAAAACGGCAACGGGCGGCGTGCCGTTGCTGCCTGATCATTCAGGCATATTGTCAAGATATAGTTACCCTTATGTCTACCCAACTATATGCCTTAATTTACTGATCGCTCGATACATTGCATTACATTGCAAAATCATAACTCTACCATTATTAGTTTAAGCGGTCCATATCCCACTCAGCTGCATCCTCGCGCTCAGTGCTTCCCTTCCTGGCGCAGCACCTCGTTCTCCATTTTCTCAAAGCCCTCTACAGCCTGGCCGTAGCGCTCAAACACTCCAGGCTGGTAACCATCCGCGATCTTTTCAATGAACTCCTCCTCATGCCACCGTTTTCCAATCAAGTCTTCGAAAGTCTGTCCCTCAGCTCGCTCCATGGCCCAAACCGCCTTATACGCCGCACCCAGCGCACAGGCGTTGTCGCCAATCTCCAGCTTATACACTCCCTCACTACCACCCAAGATCTCTCCAGCAACTTTAGCAATGGCCTTGTTCTTCGATCCACCGCCAACCAAGTACACCCGACGTGGTTGCGCGGGGATGCCCTCACCAGGGCTCTGAGTAAGGCCACGAGACCGCAGACGCAATGACAGCATCTGGCTCTCGACAATGGCGCGAGCCTCATCAAGAGTATCCCAGCCGCCATTCGAGGGCTGCAGGCTGCCGTCCTTAGGGTCATAATCGAAGCGCCACTGACCCGAGCGCAGGTTCGGCACAATCTCTGGACGAGGGAAAAACAGACCCAGCTTCATTGGGTCGGAGTCAGCCTTTTGGCCCATGGGCGGGGTCTCCAGTGTAATCTTGTCGAAGTTGGCCCATGAAGTAGACGGCTTCTCGCCCAGCTTTTCGTTAACTGCATCCCGGACCAACTCGCGGGCCAGTCCACCGTTCTTATAACAAAGCATGAACATGTACAGACCCGCAGTGGTGGGGTGGTTGAAGAAGTGAGTGGCCGGGTCAGGCTTATAGCTGGGCGTGGACATGAGGAAGGTGGTCGAAGTGCCCAGAGATACCATAGCATCGGAGGCTCGTAGGGGCAGAGCAAGGATGGTGGCAGGGTTGTCACCAGTGGCGGGAATGATCGTACAGTCGGGGCTGAAGCCGTAGCGTTCCACATAGTACCGATCAATTGGGCCGAGATGGATGCCTCCATCTTCGAAAACCTCGCCCAGCTTGCGTTTCAGGTCATCAACGCCCGATGAGCCGGCGCAGAGCTGTAGAAGCTTCTCATCATAGGCACCCTTCTTGATGTTCCAAAGGTTCATGCCGCAGACATCGGAGATGTCCATCGGTGCAATGTGACCCAAGAAAAGGGACGCAATGAACGAGGATACCAGCGAGATCCGCGACGTCTTCTTGTACACATCAGGGTATTTCCTCTGGAAACGCATAATCTGCGGACCTGTGAATCTCTACGAACAATTAGCAATTGCCAAAACCCCTCTACACTCATGTAGACTATTGCGGGGGTGGATACTCACATGGTGTGCCTTGCTTCCCGTAGCCAAGGCCAGCTCGCTCTGGCCACCCAGAGCGGCATCAAACTCATCACACTCCTTTTGAGTGCTCGAGTCCTGCCAGTTAGGACTGAACGGGTGCGAGAACGCCCCGTCCAACTGCTCCTCAAGCGTCTTGCTTGCATCCAACTCCTTCAACAGCTTCTCCGCATTTTCTCCCCAGTATACACTTCCGTGCTGCTGTCCCGCGCCACTGATGCCCTTGATCTGGCTAAAGTCCAAGCCTTGTTTACGCAGCCCGTCTAGGACGCCATCCAGGGCCTGCAGCCACAGGGCCACGGGGGCAAAGACCTCATGTTCGGCTTCGTTGGTGAGAACACCCTTTTTGATGGGAAAGCCGCGGGAGTCGGCGTCGAAGTCAAATTTGGAGACATAGACGACCTTGAGGTCGGAATTGACGACGAGACCCTTGAGCTGTTGGGTAGAGAGGTCGAAGCCGATGTATAGAGGGCCTTGCATGGTGAGTGCGGCCCGGGGGGGATGATGACGTATGGGTGGAAGTGGGATGGCAATTCAACGGAAGGGAGGGAAGAAGAGATAAGGTAGAGTGGAGAGGTTTCAATTGAAATGGAAGAATCCAGAAGAATCAAATTCTAGAAAGCAAGTATGATTTTACGTGAAGCTAATGAAAGAAGAGAGGAGTGGAAAAGAGAACAATTGCAAACGCAATGAAGTCAACACACCGATGGATGATTTATCCCTTGAGCTCCCGCCAGCCTGGCAGCTGGTCGGCAAAATCCGACCAACAGGAAGGCAATTGGCATGTCGGCGTGCCAGAGAGCAGATCCCATGACTGATCGTGCCCGACCTCGTCTTTTTTACCGACGTGGGCGCTGCTTACTGAGTGATTCTCATTCTTCTTGTGCTTTTTGGTACGCGTGGGGTTCACGATAAGAAGATATTGATTTAACCTGCGACCCCCCACCGCCGCCGGGAATTTACCCGGTTAATTACTAGTGAGAGGAAGGGAGGCCACTTTGGACTCAAGTGATCGTGCTGAATGACCACCATCGTGGGTCTAGATCCTCAGAGTCAGTCCAAAAGTCCCTTCTGCAGACTTTTTTCTAGGATCCTTTACAGGGAAAAGTTAGACTAGTGCTGGACTACGACCAACTGGCTAGGGCCTGCGGCTAAAGTGAAGATCCCGCGGATCGCCTCATGGGATCGAGTTCAGTGCGTTCTGGTACATTCATCCAGACCGAATAGATACACAGTTATCATAGATAATACAATCCCTTCTATTTTGATTTCAAAATCCCACTCCTTGTCTCCCTCTCTACTTCCACCTGGGATCGCCTATCAACCTTCTATTCTATCCAACTGGCTAGTACTCCACGGCAGCAGACGGGATGTTGGATGTCCCCCCACTATCCATCCTCGGGTATCATCGAATTGGGGGTGCAGAACGCTAGTGAACGACTGACACATGGAGCGGACAGATCTGATATTGCCAACCCATGCTATTCATAGGGACAGAACCTGACCTTCAGCGGGTTTTGCGGGGTTCATGGTCATGTTCATGGTCATGGTCATGCTCATCCTCCTCGCCATCCTCTGGCTCAGGACGCGCACGAGAAGTGACATCCGCAGGGATGAACTCCTCCGTGAAAGTCAGCTCCTCGTGCTCCAAGGGAATAAACCGAACCTTGAGACGCTTGACTCCACGCACGCCTTCACCGACCGCAGTGCGGATGGACTCCTCGACCTGCCGGGTTCGGCTGACAGACCACGCGCCTGGCACAGCGATCTCGACATCCATCAGATAGTTCTGTCCGGACTTCATGCCCTGCACATCACGGACCTTGATGGCATCGCCGCCCTCCAATTTCGCCAGCATCTTAGCCGCGGCTTTCTGTACAGATTCCTTGATGTCGTCGTCAACGTTCGTATCAGCGAGCTCCAGCAGCGACGTCTTGGTATTTCCCCATCCCGCCTTGATGACCATCAGCGAAATCAACAGTCCACCCACAGGGTCCAGCCAGGATGCATCTTGAAAGAGATAGGTGCCGCCAATCGTAAAGAGAGCGACGATACTGGTCAGGGAGTCGATGCGGTGGTGGATGGCGTTGGAGGCTAGTACCGAGGATTTGCGTTCCGTAGCAACTTTCATCGCTGTCGGGGAAAGGAGCCGTCAGCATCGCAGTTAGTGTTAGGGCAGGGGGTTTCTCAAGGTACTCACTAGCATGATATAACCACTCCTTCACCACGATGGACCCCGCAGCAAGCCATGCGGCATGAATGCTCGGTCCCATTGCCTCAACGCCGTGGCTATGCGAGTGACCGTGTCCCAGGGCGCCTACATGCGCGATCGCTTCCGCGGCCTGGGGGTAGAACTGATCCAGCAGAACCTGGCCGGAATTGAGGCCCATAAACACACCTCCGCAAAGCAACAGCCCGCTAACCCCTAATGCTCCGATGCTTTCGATCTTGCCGTAACCATTAGGGAATCGCTCGCTCGGCGGCTTGAGCGACCAGGCGACCGTGCCTAATGTCAGGAAATCGGAAACTAGATCGGTAAGGGCGTGGTAGGCGTCGGCGATGAGAGCTTGGGAATGGAACACGTAGCCGCCGATGAACTTCCCGATGGCCATGGCGAGGTTAGCGACCAGGCCAAGTCGAGTAATTCGCACACCAGCATCATGTTTATCAGTAGAAGTAAGGTAGACGTTTCCGTGATGGTGATGGTGGTGGTGGTGGCCACCATGGCCACCGTGGTCTCTGGATTGGGTGGTCATTGGAGGTAGGGTCACGGAGGTAGCGGAGGTGGCTGCGGCGATGGAAGGGACTAGAGTCGGACGTGTGACGGGACAGAGCAAAGCATTGGAGGAGGAGACAACCGGAGAATGAGAGGAGGAGACACTAGGGTTCTTATGGCGCAGACGCGAGAGCGAGGACGAGGACGAGACTCGCAGCTGAAGAGCCCTGGGGAGAAGAACAATGCCGGATCGTCTCCCAAAGGCACAGGCCGGCCGTGATAGCGGAGGATGGGCCCTGCACCACAAGGGCTGCGTCAGCATCCTCGTAGTGGCTTGTCTAATGGACCAGGTTCTGGCTGCAATTATATTATTTTGGGTTGAAAATACACGGAGAGGAGCCCGGACTGAAACAGCAGCTCCATGGTGGTGCAGTGGATTGTTTGAAGAGAAGAGGAGTAGCCGGAAAGCCTGATTGTCATTGCGAGTCACTCCGTCATGGCTTGTCGGTCGAATCTCCGGCTGAGGCGATGCCGACATGCGCTGACGATTTCGGCCCCGGAGTTGATCCACTGATCGCTTTCTCGATAACAATCTTCCCCCAATTCCGGCGGCTATGATTAGCAGAACCCTGCCATTCTCGCTGACAGACGAACTGCACACACGAGACCAATAACCTCCCAGGTAATGCAATCTCGATAATGCTGGACCTTTCTGTCCGATCTAGAGCGCTGTCTCCCTCCGTGACCTTTTCGCTCTCTCCGCCGATCCCTTCCCTCTTTACCCCTAAGAAGCAACGCAATCTCTGCTTGGCAACTCCTCCAGCTGCGTCACCGGATGCTTGTCATGATCCAGAGCCCCTCTTCGAACCGGAGACAAATATCTGCGTTTGAGGCATCCATCGATTGTCGGTTGGCGGAATTCTAGTGCCGAACGAAGGAGAAGCGGCGTCTTGGCGGGGATCAATCTTTAACAGAAGCTCCGCAACGGACGCTGACTTGCCGAACAGTTAGATTGCGTGCTTGTTAAGCTTAATAGTCCGTAGTATTCCACTAGAAGAGGTTCAGCGTATCAAAATATTAGCTCACAAAGTAGACCGATCAAGTCCACTGCCAAGTTTATGATGGCTCGGATAGACCACACCAGTTGTTTTTAGGTTGGCTTGGGCCAGATCTTGAACACGAGCTGGATGCTGAGTCTTGATTATTCGCAAATGGGAAGGCTGCCATTGCACTGCTTGCAAACCATTCCTTTGATGATATACTCTGACTGGACACGATTCTCGTGACTCGATAGTCATCAGAGCATCATTCACCGTTAAGCTTTGCTCAGCCTTACAGGCTGATGTCAAGTAGCCTTCGTAGAAGACAAGGCTGTCAGAAGAGCAGATATATAGACCGAACCAGACACGAAAACAAGTCCATCATCAGGACAACCCAATATATGACACTGCAGATCTTGTTAGCACGATGGCCTATCGCCAGCGACGTTTCTCCATGTTCCTGCGCCGTCCCTTCAAAGAAATTACCCAAAATACCTCAGTCCCTCATCCAGACTTATTCAAGACCTTAGGTATCGGATCAAATGATACTCAAAGAGGCAACGCAGACCTCCCAACGATCGGGGAATGTGCCGTCCATCTCGAACTGCTCGAAGTATTCCGTAACCTGCGTATCCAGATCATCCAGTCGAAGGAGTTAGTCCGCGTATTCCGTCTCGATTCGAGCCGATTATGGATATCGAAACATCGTAGAGAAACGAAGAGGACGGAAAAGTGGCATCGGTTCGTGTCGCTTGCTGTTGAGAGATTTCAGGTCTGGATCCGTGCAGCGGAGAAGCAGCTTGAGCGTGATGGAAACAACAAAACGCTTATACTTCCGCCTGCTGGTAAGTTTCACTGTATAGCTGTATGGACTTAGCCAGTGACTGAAGTCGTCAGACATACTTATGGTTTGGCACGCATTCCTGCTCAATCCATCCGATTACCAGGAATTCTGTACAAGCCGTCAGCTTGATCGAATTCAGGAACTGCCTTTCCCATGGGTTGTTATAGTAGGTTTGCACCATGGATTGATATACACCGCACACTAATCAACTATTACATGGCAGCACGACTGCATCAACCCAACCAACTGGTCATATACCCTCCCCAGCCCAAACAAACAATGGCTCAAATCTACAGCAAGCATAACAGCAGACCCTCTTGTCAGTCTCACAGACACCATTAGCGAAACCCAGTCCACGCCAGACCAACCAAACCAAGAAAAACATCCATCAATCTCCCCCGAAAACGAAGCCCTTCTACACAACGTCCTCCGCCAAATGAAGTTCATCGACCAGATGCACGACTGTCTATGGATCTCTTATCCTGACGCCGAAGACATACTAGAGACTGCTCGAAAACGCTACAACAACTTCGTCGAGTTATTTCGTCTTCATCCCGGCGTTATGCTCGTTCCAACGTTGGATATAGATCTAGTCTGGCATACGCATTTGTGTAGTGCGGCACGGTACAGGGAATTCATGATGGTGAGGGTGGGGCGGTTTATCAACCATGACGATAAGTTGGGGAAGGGTGCGCTGGATGATGGATTTGACAGGACGAAGGAGCTGTATGAGGAACTGGAGAGTCGTGGGGGGGCTTAGATGTGAGTGATTATTTTGGTGCTATGTTGTAATATGAATAATGTGGGAAGATCGCAGAAATGATAGAGTGCTGGTCTGGATTATTTGTACTATTCTAGATACTCCTTGTTGGACTGATTTTCAGAGCCTGGAACAAGTGGATGGAAGATGTGTGCTATGGTCTGCACACTTGGTTCGTGTCTTCGAATTATGTGATAGTATCCGAGTCATTAGTAGTATCTAGATACAGTGAAAAGTGATCCATGGACAGATAGGGTTTACTTCAGTAGAAACGACAAAAAGGAAACTTAATAGGATTTGTTAAACCCGCTAGCAAAACAGCTTTGCAGGCTTTGGTCAAGGTCAAGATCTCTAGGCTCCATCCTGTCAGCTATCACTTTCCCCTAGATTGCCGTAGATAACCCCAATAGACTGAATACCACTGTAGAGTTCAAGCCGAAAGTAGAAGCCTTTGATATAACAATTTTCTGGGGTTTCGAGATTTCGACTGCGGTACTCCTCCTCCGATACTGAGGATAAGGAAGAGCATTGCCGGCCCCAGTTGGTCTTGAGCTACTCACAATGAGCCGATGAAGTAAGATTGGCAAACAAAAGTAGATTTACTTACTTTAAGTAGCGGAAAATCGTAGAATGGATGCATGCGAACAACAACCCCCGCAAGAAACTCATCCGGTCCGTCTATTGGTAAATAGTCCTTCTCGCCTATGTCATCACCAACGATGCTTGTCCCCGACGAGTCATGTACAGCGACACCATGGATCTCATCTATTTCGCTGTAGATTGTGACTCCCGAGAGATCCTCTGTTATCCACAGAGCCTCGACGGTGAAATTCCCAATTCCAGACACGAGTTTTTCCTCCCAGTGAGGGTACAGCGGAAAGTAATAGTTCTCATCAATATGACTCTTCCAGAATGCGTTGCTATTCCGCACTAGAAGGGTTTCCTCAAAAGAAGGGGTTGTGTCGGAGCACCACCCAATATGTCTGAATTTGACTGCCTGCGTGTTATCATTAACTTTGGTACCCAATCAGTAGTTATGCTTCAGTAAGGAACACATACGTCTCGCACAATCCTAAGCCTCCCTTCTCGTCTCCTTATACTAAATCCTTCCCAGCATTGATATCTTTTCGGTTCCTCAAAGCTCCACGCTGAATGACCGAACTTCAAGCTCCTAATACCAAAAGCGTCCGCCAGGAAACAGACAACGTCAACCAGGGTGGAAAGAATCTCGACTCGAGAGACTAGCTTGGAGTGGTGACCAACGTGTTGATGAGTGCTTCTTGTCAGAAAGTCAATTCCGCAAACGTAAACATGCTCCTTGATTCTAATCCCATAGACCGTAATTACTTTGAGATCAGTCGGCAAGTCTGCGAAAGAAATCCATAATCCGTAAGCATGGTTGACCAATGTCTTCGTAGCCCTTATCTCCACGGTTGGCGGTGTCGATTCTGTAGCAATGTAGCGTATTAACTTGCTCAATACTCCTATCCTAGACACTACCTCCCATCTCAGATCGAGTCCTTCATTGCGTGATTTGGGAAACCTAAGAGAAAGAACAAGCAGCAGTCGGCGCTTGGATATACCTTCGTTATCAGCGGGAATGCACCGGTAGAACTGGCGTGGTTTTGTGCGCATAACCGAATCCCCATAATTCAGCGCAATCTTGCTGGCGCAAAACAGCCGAATCAGATCCGTAGGTGGAAGGTAATCTAGGATCATGGTCAAAATTTCAAGGGGAAGTTCAAGCAATTGTGAATCACAGCGAGCAGAGTCTGTCTCCATGTACGGCCCAGTGCAACGTGTTGCAAGGTCAGAGGGTATAATAGCAGCATGTGGATCGAGGCAACCTGGGAAGTGATATCAGTATGGTTCGAAATATTCGTTGTAGGATATGTCATACTACGCAGCTTCATTTGTGCGTGGTCCCCAAAATTTCTTTGTCTATCTGGCTGTAAGGCCTGACACAATCGAGATAATTGTTCAACTTCTATCTGCGATGCAGTTCGCTCAAGCAGAACTTGATAGCAGGAGGAATGAATGAGGAAGCAATCCGTCGATGTGTAGGAAGGCCAAGTAAACACTTCAGTTCTTTCCGGTTGATCTTCATCTTCATCGAAAATTATGTCTTGGTAATCCTCGGAATCGTTGTAATACAGATGACCAAGGTAAAGCTTGCCATCCTCATGGCACACTAGATGGGATTGGTTAACACTGACAAGCCCGGAGAAGAGTAAAGTTTACCTATTGTAAAATCCTTCGACCACTCTGCCTCACCCAGCCAGCCAGAGCAGAGCAAGCAACACGATAAAGCCACGAAAACCGACATAAGGTATTTGAGTTATTAGAATGAGCTTTACACTCGAGTAGATAGTAACACTGAAGCTAGTATGAAGGTCAAGCTATAAACAAAGTTTTGCGAAACAGTACGTACTACTGCTAAGTAGAGTAGTGAAGTGGAGCAGCAATGAAAGTCTACTGACGTGTGACCAACACAGTAGCAGTGAATGCACTCCGCTAAGATAGAGT
Organism: Aspergillus luchuensis; assembly: GCF_016861625.1. Taxonomy (NCBI): domain Eukaryota; kingdom Fungi; phylum Ascomycota; class Eurotiomycetes; order Eurotiales; family Aspergillaceae; genus Aspergillus; species Aspergillus luchuensis. The sequence goes on from NC_054849.1 coordinate 5,509,609, forward strand.
AGTATATTCCAACCTTGCTGATCAGGATTCTAGATGCTGTTGCTTTGCATAATTTAAACCGGGCCAACGTCCATGAGTAGTCTATAAGCATCATGCATTTAGTAAATCCAATATTCAGTTACAAGGCTCGATAGAGTGGTATAATATCACTTGCGCGCTGGAACTCACTGTCGCTGTTGCTGATGCTATTGGTGGTAATCGCACTGGCATCCGCATCAGTCCCTAGGGCACATACCACTCTATTGAGCCTTGTAATCCAGAGTCTCAGTTCGCTCATCTGGTCACTGAGGTGCGAAAGCTTGACTTGACCTTCACGTCATTACATCTCGTGTGGACAACTGATATGATGTGGACCGTGCAACGTCCCTCGATTTGGTCTTTGATTTTATCTTTGATAGTTGGAGAAGAGACATGCCTGTCAGCATCACTGGAACAACACCGCAGTCACAAATGCAGAGAAGAGAAATGTCGCAAAATGTGGAAAATCTGCCAAACTGGCGATCACGGCGATTCAGGGGTATACGCCATCTGTGCCAAATGCCACGACCACCCAGCTGGCGGCCCAGATGGTTTTCTTGAATGCATTGAACTCACGGTTTGAGTATTCAGTAGCGCTATTCAAGCTCCTCAAGCCAGAGTTGAACGTGTGTTTTCCTCAAACTATTCTGCATCTCTACGTCCGATTCCTCATCGTCTGGAGCCTCCTCGTCATCAGTACCTTCCATATCGAACCAGAAAAGCTGATACATAGGTCTTTCGCTGCTAGGGTAACCTGTGGATCTCAACCATCTGAATATACCACGTGTAGCGCCTTCGGAAAGCGACTGTGAGAAGAAGTTATATGTATAGTCTTCAAGAACCGGAGAGTCTCTGTTATGGAGGTATTGCGATTTTTTGTCTGTCGGCTGGCTAGTTTGTTCTCTTGTGTTTTTTATTGAACGATTGTCCGTCAAAATCCATTCCCAAGAGTCGTATTCCAGGTAATGCCCGGTACACCAAGCATGTTCAAAGACTGATAACTCTGTTTCGCTGAGATGGGTAGCCCCAAAGGGCTTCCAGGGCCAGATTGGAGGTCGATCGTGACTTTCAAAGGCTGTAATGAAGAGTAACCGACACTCATCATCGCGATGTATATAATCGCCATCGATGGATTCTATTTCTGAGGACAAGAAAGACTGACTTGTTTCGGTCCAGGCAGACGCAGGAAGATCCACAGCCGTCATGCCTGCTCGTACGTCGCGCAAGATAGATTTTGCCAAGTCTGTGAGAAGGGCACCGAGCCAGAGAATACCGATTCGAGGTTGCCGATTTATCAGAAACGCGGCCTTTGAATTGCTCTTCGAAGATATTGAATCGAGAATTGCGAAGGCTGGGTTCAGCCACGCACTCACAAGGTTACACTCGATATCTTTATTGAAGAAGGTGCTGCACAGTATCGAGCGTAGACCCCATACATTGGAACTCAATGTCATGTACTTGGCAAGCAATTGGCCGTGCTCTTTGAGGAGTTCCTGAATGGGAACAGTGGACCCGCCATCACCCTCTTTTGACTTCAGTCGGGAACTTTCTTTAGGGAAAGGGAGTGCGATTGTTCCTCCCCTCATGAATGGGATATAAAGTACCCCGGCAAGGGCGACTGAGCACTGGGCGTAAAGACGATGGTGTACACAGAAGCGTCGTAGATATTCAAGAGCGGTCCATGAATCTGGTGGGTCTGCCCTAGTATTCAGGAAGCCCTTGGTGGTTACTATCAATCCAGCGCCAGTGGCAGACAGCGACCACGGCGACAAATATTCATGGCCATTGTACTTGGTGGTCGCATCCCAGCAACTGTCAGAGCACAAGACCGCACGCCACCAGGAAACTTCCTCCGCGCAAGCATCGTCACCGATATCAATCTGAATCATATGTTGCTTGTTTGAGTGTACTGGGCCTTCACAACTCGGCGGGGAGTAGCTCATCTGACATTCGTGATCACGCGAACGTCCGAGCAACTCAACCCATCGGGCGGACAATATGTAGGCCCATGCAAGATAAAGAACTGATAGATAGTTTCCTTCGTCATAGTCCGATAGTCCATGGACTCCAGGCCAGTGTGAAAAGGGAGAGTCTGTTGACAATCTCACACTCACTTTATGGCCAACAGCTAATAGAAGCTGTTTGGAGAGAACCCTAGGCGGTAGATCACATTTGCCTGTAGAGGTTCTCCACGTTGACTGTGCGTTAACGACAAGACTACCTTTCCCTTGTGTCGATTGTTTCTCCTCGCAAGCGAACGCGATCTTCTCGTCAGAGGCAGCGGCGCTACCACCAAGGAAAGGCGGGGTCTGGCAGACAAGTGATCCCAAGTCTATTGCGTGCTGTGGGAATGGATGACCTTCATCCTCACTAGCTAGATAGGAGGACCACGTTCGAAAGCTTTCCTGGAGGACATGATTGAATATATCATCAGCCGGGCGCACAGCATCGCCCATGATCCACACCTTCACGGAGAAAGAATTTTAAACAGAAAGAACCTTCGCGGTTGGTTGATTCGATATCAATTATGGGAATGAGAAGACGTGAGTAAAAGGTCCCGATTCCACGATGATTTCCCTCTCGTCTTCAGCTAAGTATCAACGGAAGGGAGAAAGAGGTGCTGTTGCCAGTAAGGGAGAATTATATAAGCACGCATGCTGCGTACACATTCAATTTGAGAGTGAAAAATGTATAATACAAGTATAACTGCCTGAGGCTGGTAGTCATGCTTCTCACTTGTCGGAGTAGTCATCACTACTATTGTATCTTATCTCTCGTGACACTTTCAAGCTTCCGCTAATCATCTATCCCAACCACCAAGACATTTCTATCTTTAGAAACAATGTTCGGCCTTAAATGGATTTTAGGACACGGCAGAAGATAACTCTAAAATTGGTCGATCATGAGATCTGCTGTTGGAAACATTGACTGGAAGGAACAGAGCCACGTCCTTTGACACTCCGGACAATGTTGCGCGCCAAACCAACAGAATGAAGCAAGAACTTATGATTTGGGACTAAAGCGCAACATCTCCCTTTACCAGTAAATATTCCAACATCACAAACGCAGGCGGTTCCAAGCGGGTGGAACATGTCTGGGTCCTTGCTGTGATGGCGGATGGGGGTGCCTGGGGCCAGCCAATGCCAACCCGTCAATCTAGCGCCAGCTGTGCGTGCCTCGTCTCTCTGGCGTCTCTCCCCTCTTCCCCTCTCCATAGCGGCAACCACTTGATATCACATCTCCTCTCACGCTATCTTCTCTAGCGCAGCTTCCATGCAGTGTCATTGCTCATCACACTGGGCGTCTGTCGGGTCGGCCAAGTCCAACCCATGGCGTATACTAACCGCTGCACTTTTCCAGCACGACACGCTGGAATCTCAGCACAGCTGATCCGTTGGAATCAGGGTAACCACACAGGACTTATTGGCTAACAATGTTTCATGGGGTGATTCCAAGTCGCGACATTCGTGGTGTCTCCCGAGAACCATGGCCTCGAAAGGTGCTTCATTGATAGGCCCCAGTTACCTGCTGCCTCCAGCCATACAATATAAATATCCAGCCATCGACATGATCCGGAGCCTGCTTCTCTGCCTGTTCAATCTTATCATTCAAGAACAATCTTCAGTTCCGGTGTACATACTTTGGTATATACATCGTGTTCATAAGTCGTCATAATGATCGACCTCCTAGAAGTGAAAAGACGCTACGAAGCCGTGCTGGCAGTTGAAGATAGCAGAGACAAAATTCTTCAGGTACTCTCCTTCACAGCATAACGCATATTCAATTAATTAACCTCTTCTTCGACAGAATCTCTTTGCCCAAGTTGAAAGCCTGCAAAGGGCTCTTCAAAACACGCTTGGTGATGCCAAGTTCCAGGAATTGAAGAAGTATAAAACAGAGTATGATGATTTGCGGCTTGACCAGGTATTACTTTTATTCTAGTGTCTCGCTTCTATAGGCTTATACAGATCCGCAGTCCAAGTTAAGTTTTGTTTCCGTACTTGTCGACGGTGACTGCATGAATGTAAGTAAGCGTCCGACTGTTGTCTCGTCCTATACTGACAACTTAGTTCAACGATAGTCTCATCCGACAAGGCTACAACGGTGGACGCAAGGCTGCCATGCTCCTCCGAAAGTCCGTCGAGCGTCACATTCGTGATATCGACCCCCAGGCCAGCCCAAACATTCAGTACCGCATCCGAGTGTACGCCAACGTTCCGGGTCTGATGAAGACGTACCGGGAAGCACACATCTTGCGTTCCAATGAAGCGCTAGATCCATTCATTCGGGGGTTCAATATGGAGAACAGCCTGTGTGATTTCATCGATGCTGGTAACGGCAAGGAATGTTCAGACGTTAAGATACGGGGTACGTTGGCCTCTTTACCAACTTAGGGCATGTACTAACCACCGTCATAGCAACATTCGAACAAGACATTCTAGACGTCCACTGCCGTCGCATCATCTTCTGTGGCTCGACCGATAATGGCTACGCACGCATCCTCGGCTCCCACCAAGGGTCCAACCGCATCTCGCTCATCCAGGGAGCACCCTTCGCCTGGGAAATGGAGCAGCTAGCAAGCGAGTTCCAAACTACATCCTTCCCGGAGGTCTTCCGATCCACGAAGCTACCCTCCCGAGCATCATCCTTCAGCGCATTCAAAACCGCATCCGCCAACTCATCACCCAGCAGCTCTCCAACCAGCCTCAGCACGCCCTCAACGCCAAAACGCAACTACGCCACGATTGCCAAGTCGAACCTTCAAGCGACATCCCCCACCAGAACAAACAGATCCAAACGATCGAAAATCTCAGTCATAACATTCGATATCTCCCCCTCATACGACACCCACATTCAATTTAACACAGTGCAGCTTAACAGCCAGAGCCAACGGGTTGATCCGCCACCCCGGGCCAGCAGCAGAGAGAACTTTGAAAGATTACGAAGATCAAAGTACTGCAGTAGATATCATATCCTGGGAGAGTGTCCTCTTGGCGATGAGTGCGGACACAGACACGGACGCCGACTCGGATCTAGGGATGTTCATGACCTCTGGTGCGTTACTCGGACGTGCGTCTGTCCGAATGATATCTGGTGTACGGATCCCAAGTGTATTTGTGGACATCAGTGTCCGTGGGAGAATCAGCAGGGACATTGCAGTGCAGACTGCAAGTTTCCCGAGTCTATGCATGGGGTGGATAAGTCGGTTGCGGTGATTTTGTAGTAGCTTGATTATTTTTGTGAGAATGTATTTTCTTGAACCCATGTTATATACACCATCATCACATCATTATATTCCTTATTATATCCATTCCCCCACTAACTGAATCTATAACGACGCTCTAGCCTGACGATCGCTTTACCACTATCAGAACAGTCACATGAATTTTGCATAATATCTTTTGTTTTTACAAATAATAGACACTCCAGTCTAGTCACAAATTGAAATGGGAAAAAAAGAGAAGAGAGAGAAAGAACCCACTAAGCAAACAAAAACTTCGCCGCATGTTCCACATGATCATCCGAGAACGTCGCCATAGTATAATAACTGTGATCGTAATCAGGCTGGTACCGAATCGTCACACCCTCCACACCAGCCTCCTTGGCAGCTTTCTCGAAGTTCTCGGGAAGAAGTTGGCCCTGCTTGTAGAAGTTGTCTCCGGTGCCCTGTACACACACACACACAATCATCAGTATACATCTCAAAATCCAACCTAAAAAGAAGAGAAATAAAGGGAGGAGGTGGGAAGGGTGTGAACATACAACATCAATCAAAACATCCAACCTGCCACCCTTCCACTTCTTCAACAATTCCGTAGCATCATGCTCCTTCCACTTCTCCTGCTGATCTTCACCAAAGTATCCCGAAAAGGCCTTTTGTCCCCACGGGCAGTTAATCGGGTTGGTGATGGGCGCGAACGCAGACACGGACTTGTATTTGCCGGGGTTGCGGAGGAACTAACCCCCAATATTATTAACTTATATATTCCCAACATCATCATAGATAGATAAAAGGTAGAAAGGTAGAAGGTATATACGTACCAAAGTCAAAGCACCATGTCCACCCATACTATGACCCGTAATACTCACCCGCTCACTATCCAATTGCGGGAAGGCAGCAAACACCGTCGCGGGCAATTCCTCCGTGATGTACGTGTACATGTTATATCCGTTATCGTAGGGCGGCTTGGTCGCGTCGACGTAGAAGCCGGCGCCAGTGCCGAAGTCGTAGCTGTCGGCTTCGCCGGGGATGTTGAGGCCGCCTATGTTCATTCCATCAATCATCCATACATTAGCATTATCACAACAAATAGAGGATAAATATGACTATGACTGAATATTGAAGTAAAGAGGTTGTAGAATAGGGAACATACGAGGACTCGTATCAGGGTACAACACAGCAATACCCTTCTTACTGGCACCGTGCTGGAAGAAGCCCTTCTCGGAGCAGTTCTCGGCGGTGCAGGTCAAACCCGAGAGGTAGATCAGGACGGGGACCTTGGCGGAGGGGTTCTGGTAGGCTTGAGGAGGTAGGTAGAGGTTGAAGCCCATTTCACATTTGGTGGATGTGGCGGCGTGGGTGAGCTTGAGGAGCTTGCCGCCGAAGGAGGCGATGGTGGCTTTTGTTGTGACGGACATGGTTGTATATGTATGTGTATACCTTTGGGTGTTGTGGATGGGGTAGAGATGGTGATAGGAAGGAAGGGAAAGAAAGGGTGGATGGTTTACTTATATCAACAATTGATGAGGGGAAATATCGGATGAGGGGAAAATGAGGGGCGGTGGATCCGTCAAAACTCCGGAAATTTTTGCCGTTTGAAGTTATCGACGCTATCCCGGATTTATCATCGAGACAATCTAGATGGTTGAATAGATAATATGTATGAACTGTAGAATTAAACTAACTACCTTGCCATGCTATGCCATAGGTATCATATTCCCTTCCCAAAAGGTAAAGAACGCCAATGCTTATCCATCTCCAATAATTACGCCAAAAACACCGCAGGGATGCCGTAGATCACCGGCGCCGCTCCGTTCAAGTACCTCAACACACAGGCCTGCCGCGACTGGCAAACCGCATCATCCAAGGCCACTGCCTGCTCACGTCCACCGACAAGGCCCCATTTCTCCAGCGTGCTCTTGGCAAACCGGTCAATGTCCTTGTCTGTCACATCCCAGAGAGTGGCCACCAAGGCCGGGCTCCCCGCATGCAAGTAGTTCATCGGCGTGCCGTACGGCTCGTACTCGCCGGCTTCCGTCAGAGCACCGCTGCTGCAACCCATCAGGAATGTGATTGCGCATCGGTCAAGACGCTTGATCGTCCGCGCCCGACAGTACTGTGCGCCACTGCCGTGCCCGAAATAAAGGAACACGTCGTTCGACTCTAATCCGTTCTTGAACTCTTCCTCTGTAGGCTCCCGGTTGGCCACTCCGCTCCACCCCTCCAGCTTCAATAAGTCCTTCTCGAAGGTGCCCTGCGTGGTTTGGAGGTCACCGGTGGGGTTGAGGAAATATGTGCCATTCTTGCGGTTGATCGTAAAACCAGCCTTGCCTTCTGCACCTTCGTCGCGGAATCGCACAATTCGGTCGCGAAGACATTCCAAGGAGGGCACCCGGCACACCGGGAATCCCTGGAGACACGGAAGGGACTCCCACGGGAACATATGCAAGGACTTGTCCAACACCAGAACAGTCCGGTTGGGTGAAGGGTTGCCCTGCTCTTTCCGGACTTGCTCGTGATACCCCCTCAGAGAGTCAAGGGTTTCCACAACCATCATGTCAAAATCAATTTCATCATATGCGTTGCGCTCACCCTGAAATTGCAAGATATCAACAACGAAGTAGAGAAGGTCCATCAACGTTTCTTCGGGGTCTTCTTGGTCATCCAGGTCCTTGACACCAATGAACAGTTCAAGCACATTCGGATGAAGTGTCAACCGCGGACTAGCTGCACGACCGCCCTTGCGGCGCGAGGGCAGATGCTTGTCCAGGATGTTATGGAATGCATCTGCAAATCGTGCAAGCGAACGAGTCTCGTGAGGAACCGGCGAGAATATTCCGCGGAATCCACCGAACCAGACAGTCTCGATATGTTGCAGAAGAGCTTCCATCCGACGGTCCAGTGCTTCCCGGTTCTTCCACCAGTCCTTTTTCATCTGCCGGTCGGTTTGGTGCTTAGCTGCATGCGCACTTTCGTTGGCCAGTCGAATCAGCTCCTGCATATCTCCCTTTCCATCCTCGAATGTGTATTGCTCCTCCTCATCCTCCGAACTGCCACGCTTGAGAGGCAAACGCAACAAGAACGGCGAACGACCCTTTTGCAACCGAGAGACCACAAACTCGGTACGGTCAGTGCTCAAGGACAAAGAAAGGACGTTCCAGTTCTCCGGAAGAATATCAACATATTCTTCGGTAAAACGGGAGCAGAGATCCTCTTCCGGTACCATTGCAGATTCAGCAGTCGGCCAAAGCAGGGGATCGCAGTAATCCGCAAGTTGTTTGTCAAGAGTGATGGCAGCATGCTCCCGTGTAAACGCACCAATGCGGCCAACCTCGTTCACATTTGCTGGTGACTGAGAGAGCGAAACGAGGCTATCAAGTGCTGTGACATGGGTCAACATGGAGATACGGCTCATCAAGCGAGAGGCGGCATGGCTGTCAAGGGTTGATCCGAGGGTTGTGGCAAGCGGAAAGATGGTATTCAGACTCTCGCTCGCTTTGGCGAGCATTACAGAAAAGTCCTCTGTCGGCTTAGGCGTCTTAGAACGTGTACCTCTCGTAGCCGTCTTTGTTGGCGCTCGTGTCCTGCGAGTCGCAGTTGTTTTACCGCTGCTGGTCTGGCTCACCGTCTTACTTGGCGACTGGAGTGATGGCAGGGAGATGGTCGATTCGGGGAGCACACAGTACACTGCATGAGTGGCGAAGTTCCGAATGGCATCAGCGAGTAGATGCTCACTTTCGCCAATGTGCAGGGAGATCTGACTGTCTCTAGAAGTGGCAAACTTGCGTGCATCCTCCAGCAAGCTGGATGCCTTTTCAAAGTCCCGTAGCGAACGTAAGCATGCTGCCTGCTGCCGAAGAATGTCGCTCCGCAAATGAAGAAGTGACGTCGAATCTGTCTCTGTCGATTCGGAGCCGGCGCTTGACGTCTTGGGCGCACTTGTAGTTGCTGCACGAGTTCTGCGGGTCGTAGTCGCCGCCCGTTGCCTCGTCTTCCTAGCAGTGCCTTGGACCTGTAGCTTTTTCATCTTGTCATTAAGTTCCGCTACATCCGAGAGAACGTCCAATGACTCAGAAGCGCCACACTCAGCCATGAGCCTGTCGGCTTCGAGGAGAGCACGGTGTTCATCGCGGTAACGACCCTGTGCTCTATGCAGAGAAGCAAGGCCGATCTGCAATGAAACAAGCTCAATGCTGTTGTCGAGCTGCTTGGACAAGGATTCAGCCGCTGCAAGAAGCTCCTGTCCTTCCTTCATATGTCCACCATAGATCCAGTGCGAGCCAAGCTGCGCTTGTGACGCGATCAAGCGAACGTTGGCGTTAAGTGTTTTGTTAATCTTCAGCGCTTGCTCTCCGTAGTAGATGGCGTCCTGGAATAAGCCGTGATGGGCGGAAAGGCTCGAAAGATTCAATAGAGCCATGTGATGTGAACCAATATGAGGCCAAAACGGGGCACCTTGTGAGTACACGGCCAGGGTTGCGTTCGCTTGCGAGACCTCGAGTTTCGCCATTCCTTCAACCACAGTTTCCAGCTCAGAGTTTTCGGCTGATTGAGCGATCTTGTCTTGTTTTCTCTGCGCAAGCTTTTCGATCTTAGCCCAAATCCTGCAATTCAGCCTAACAGACAGTTTGCCGAAAAACAGAGCATCATTGATTGAGCCCTGAGCGAAAGAGAGTCGGGAGCTCATGAATGCCGCGTCGGCCACCAACCTCTCCCACATAAGCTTCGACAATACCGAGCAGGCGTTGAGATCTTCCTTCTTCTGGTTCTTCTCATACAGAGTTCGGGCTGCTGAAAGTGTACTCGCTGCTTTCTGGATCTCACCAACTTCGAGAAGGTAGCCCACGCGAGCTAGCTTGTGTGAAAGCGTTGCCAAACAAGAGATGTCGCGCTGACTGAGATATTGATCCGCTCGGTTCAATAGTTCGTCCGCCTTCGTACAGTATCCAAGGCGACTGTATTGGAGTGCCAGTCGTGAAAGAACGATGACCGCTTCCGAGAAATCGCTAGATCCGCGAAGCTCAGTCACTCGTAAAACAAGTTCGAGCGTCGAGAGCTGCAACTTCCATAGCCCATGAATTTCGGTATAGTCGACGATAGCTTTCATCTGTAGCAAGAAGTGATCAACGTCGCCAACGCTTAAAACTACCGAGTCCCAGTCATTGCACTCTCGCATCATCAGATTCCACCAACTTAGCACACTCTCCAAATCCTTTGGCTGAAGAGTGCCTTCATGCAGTCCTAGCGTAAGCCGGACGGAATTCTGAATGTGTCCTGCAAGAGGAAAGAGGTCTGAATCGTCACCGAGTTCTTCCATATCAAGATCGCTTGAACCAGCCTCAATGACATTCTGTAGTATAGCAGAATCCAGGGAGCCCGGGTATTCAAGGGAAAAGCGCAAGGTGGTAAGCACGACCCGCAATCGCCGGAGTGGATGGGCTTCTGGGGAGTATAGTTCGAAAAGCTTGGTCAAGAGCAGACCGAATGTAGACCGGAACGAGTTATCGAGTGTAGAAGCCGAGGCCAAGTCCGTCATGATACCTAACTGCCATTCGATAAGATGCCCACGCTGGAGATGGGTCAGATTGTCATCGTCGAAGACGCCATTCTCTTTTGTCGACTTCCTTCTCAGGTTCATCTTCAGAAAAGCATAGAGAACACGGCCAAGCATGAAACCACCGCTCTTGGGATCCTGGCACATCCGATGGGGGAAGCACCCTTCTGTAATAGAGAGGACTTGGTCGAGTGTGCCGGTCAATAGATGTTCCTCGATCGATTGCTGAAAGGCTTGCTCCGCCTCACGGCCAGCATTAGCTTCCAAGTAAAGATGCGCGAGCTTCTCGTATTTGAGAGGCGTGAATCCCGCAACCTTCTGAGCCGGCGAGCAATTCGACAGGAGCGTCGCAGACTGCTTCAGCACAGGCACAAGTTCGCGAACTCCTTTGCCAGACTCCCTTTCCTTAATGTACCGAGACCAAAAGAGATTTGACAGCTTCACGAAGCAGATACCGATGCTCTCGGCAATAGAATCGGACGCTTCTCCCGCTGACTCCATCGTCATCAGCAGGCGTTGGCTATCTATCAATGTTGACTGCATTTCCTCCCATGGCGGTCTCTGTGACAAGATAGATAGCTTTCCAATGGCGTTGACAGAATCGATAGCTGCAAGTGCAATATTCCGAACTGCAACAACACGCTTCTGAAATGGTTCGATTTCCTTTCCTTCGTCTTCGGCAGGTTTGCGCCCAACATATCGTCGCAGAAACCTAACGAAACCGTTCAAATATCCGTAGATGCGATAAGAGACATCGTCATCGTCTTTCTTGGGGCCTTTTTCCCTCGAAGCGATGTCTCCAAAAAGACCCATGGCTAGTTTCTTCAGTTTGGCTGCTTCAACCAATAATTCGTCAAGATCGTTCGCGCTACCTTTAAGTGGCATACATAGAACATTGGTAGCTTCCTTGATTGCCTTTGCCAGTCCGGAAGAATACTTCGTAGCCTGCTTCAACGCTTGAACATGCAATGATGCAATCTTACAGCGGACGGTAGCCAGAGAGAGACATTGTCCGTCAGAGAGAGGGGTCAGAGTTTCCGTGTACAATTGTAAGGCTTCGTCGAGGCATCCCGCTTCCTGAGCGAGCTGGCCCAGGATTGTCGCAATTTTCGCCACAGAGATGTTATCGTTCATGCTGGGTGAGGAACGTTTTTGAACACCGGTAAAAGTCGATTGCAGTCGAACGATGGTCTTGTAGGTGGAAGCAAATTCGGATTTCGTAATGCCTTTGCTCTGATGAGCATAGCTAGCGACGTACCGTGCCAAGGGATCCCACATCTCCTTAGCATCATCACATACATGCCCCGAGGTCTTCCAGGACATGCAACGGATCTCGAGTGATAGGAGTTGAAGGGTTAACGATGTAGTCGGCTTTAGTTTGTTCGTTGAAGATTGTTGTGTGCTGGAGGATAGGGATAGTACTGTATTAGACAATAATTGGAGCTGCATTGCGGCCTTGTCCTTGGTAAGAGCTCCTGCTTCTAGAGCAGCCAGAGTCACATTTGCCGGGCTACTCGGGTCCGATAATTGCAAGGATGGAGTCGCGTTCTGAACAGTGGCGGCCTTCTTTTCGGACGAGATAAGACGAAGCGCATTCGACTGGTATGACACTATGAGGCCATACAGAGAGCCCGCATGGCTGATGTTGGAAAAGGTTAGAAGATCAGACATCCGTTCCTTGGTTGTTTCGCCTTCCTGTTCTACCGGGCTCCCTTTCCGGCTTGAGCCTTTACTTCCACCACTGACTTTGCTATCGAGGTATTGTTGGATCCTTCTCTTTAGTGCTCTGAGCTCCTTGTAGGCTAAGTCACCCAGGCCCAAAGAGAGAAACCTTCCGGCCAGAATGCATGCACCTTGTTCGAGTTGAACGTTGGGTGTCCCGTTCTCCTGATCGGTCTTCAGTGTCCTTAAGCATGACAACGACATAGCCGCGCACTCAGCCACCGCTAGTATTCCGTTGTCTGTTTTTGTTGTTGCACTCTGTAGGGACATTTTTGACTTTCTGGGGGATTTCACGACACGGGTGGGAGAGGGTGATCCGCGAGGGGTACTAGTCGCGGAGGATCGAGCATCATCGCGTTTCGTCGACTGCAGCTTCACTGCTTCTGAAAGTGTTTTTAACGTCGAGTTAAAGATCTCTGTAGCGAGAACAAGCTTCTCCTGGTTCGATAAACGCGCCGCATCCTGATCGACCACTGTGCTCAAAGCCGCTTCGGCCGCAGAGACCGTCGTCCGCGATCCTCTAGTTGTTTTTGTTCGACTCGTAGTGGACGATGCTTTCGTCGTCCGGCCTACCCGCTTCACTGTCGCACTTTCGATATCTGGGGATGCTTTCGACGAACCGCGGAGTAATGTTTGGAGGGATGAGACGGTGCCATTAGAGCATGTGGAAGTTGAGCGGACGGCCTGCTTCACCGATTCTACAGGAGAACCGGGGAGTAGCGTCGAGACCGTCATGGTTGGCGGAGTTTGAACGTAGACAGTGCAGCAGTCACTGGCAATTGAAGGTCGTGGGGGTTCGTTCGAGCCATGCCTTCGATGTGATCATGACAGCCGGGCGGGAGCCAAGCAAAGGCGCGCGTTGTCGCAGCAACCACTCGGCGCCTAATCCCAAACCGGACTAGTGTAATCTGGCTCTGAATCTCCGATTGCCTCAGGCCGAACTCTGCGGCAGATAATTGTGTGCCACAGCAAGTGTACAGACACCCCAGTGAGCAGCTTTGAGAGCATCTCGACGTCGCAATTCGACACAGTCCCCAGGACGGAGCTCTTCATTATGAACTCAGCACGAATCTCTCTCCGGCATCTGGCCCAAGTGGTCCCAACCCTCCGACCTGCCGGCGCTTTCCACATTCCAACAACTCAATTACAGTATCGTCTACAGTCCACTTCTTCCAAAGCGATACCCAGATTCGCTCAAACGTCACTATGGACATCAATGATTCCCAAATTTATCCGGAACCGCGGCGCAAAGGAAACCAAGCCGTATAAGCCGAAGTCCAAAGAATGGAACCCCGCAAGTTTCTACATCATCATCTTCATCCTGATCGGATCCCAGGCCATCCGGATGATCGCGTTGAAGAACGACTATGCAGCGTACACACGATCAACAGATGCGAAGATTAGGCTTCTTCGGGAGGTCATAGAGAGGGTGAATAATGGGGAGAAGGTCGATGTGGAGAAACTGCTGGGCACAGGAGATGAGGCGAAGGAAAGAGAATGGGAGGAAGGTCAGTGCTTGCTTGATCTTGATTTACCGTTTTACCATACTGAGGATCCTGCTTTTACTGACTTGGGGGTCTTGTCTGATATAGTACTACGCGAGATCGAAGCAGAAGATTCATTATGGCATCGCAAGGCGGCCGCGTCGGAAGCTCAGCAAGAGCAGGTCGAGGAGCCAAAACAATCGATTATGAAGTCAATTATTAAAGATCCTGCTGTACCTGCAGAGGGACCTCAGGATAAAGGCTTACCTGCGGATAGCCCGTCAAAGAAGAAGCTCAACTTCTTTTAAACAAGCGTGCGTCTATTGATGGCCAGCATCCCCACACGGACTTACACCCGAGGCTACTATCGAGATGCATTTCCCGAATGATGAGAACGAACCGTGCTTATACGCCGGACAAAGTTCCGTAGGTGGTTGCTGTCAGGGGTGCAGAAACAGCTCAGGATATGGTCCTCAATCATTCCCAAATCCGGAAGGAGCGAAGAGCAGATGACAATATCTGACAGGCCATACATAGTCCTCGTTTGCTTGGGCGTGGCCATCATCTGATTTTACTTTGCATAAATACGCTTTGTTCCCTCTCCTACTCTTCAATTGATACCCACATAGCTTTCCAATGTATCCCAAATCATGTACTTTTTGTGGGAGGCATTTTGGACAGGTCTTATATTTGTATTATAAATTCTTATAAGGTGAAAAGACACTATTACACTCTTGACCAAAAAGTCACGAAAGCGAACTGTAGGAATGGATGTGGAAATGATGTAGAAACCTCTGAACAGCAGTCTACAGGAGTTTCAAAGACCAAACATTGACTGAACCATGTGCTAACGACATTCAGATTTAATCAACAGTGCTGGTACAGCAGCATGTAATGATGTCCTCGACCTTGGATATCTGAGACAATATCTGCAAGAATATATATCAAACTAGGGTGGCCCCGGAACAGCTTCAATCGGGCCTTTAATGAAACGAATCACAACTGTTCATCCTGAAACTTCTAACTGCTTTTGGTACATGTGCAAATGCAAATCGCGTCTGTGTAGTACATAGAAACGGAGGTCACAGGGAAGTCTTTGCTCCAAGCCAGAAATCTAAGAACCAAGGAAAACGAGTTGGGTAGTATGACATGAAAAGATATTTCCATTTAAACAAAGGAAACAAAAGGA
Source organism: Aspergillus luchuensis (assembly GCF_016861625.1). Taxonomy (NCBI): domain Eukaryota; kingdom Fungi; phylum Ascomycota; class Eurotiomycetes; order Eurotiales; family Aspergillaceae; genus Aspergillus; species Aspergillus luchuensis. The sequence goes on from NC_054849.1 coordinate 5,524,797, forward strand.
AAGAGAAACCAATTCGTCGCTATGAAAACATGAAGATGCTTATCTATTGCTTGGACTGCTGAAGGAACTTAGGCCAACGGTCCGCCGAGGGGATCGGAACGCGGCCAATGTTTTGATCCAAATCCAGGATCAGCTTGAGGGCGTTCCTGGATCTGAGGTATGGCAGAGGAGCCTTGGCAGTCTGCAGGCCGACGCCAGGTTCGATTTGTCCCGCCGGGGTAACTTCCGGTTCAGACCCGGGCATAGGAAGCATCTTCTGCAGGACCTCATAGGCGGCAAGTGTGAAACCGAACTGTGGGGATGAACGAATGATACGAGCCGGGCCTCCCTTGAAGAAAGCCTTGAATCCTTCATCCCTCCAAACAGTGGCCGCGCAGTGACGCAGTCCGGTGTACTTGACCTCACCCTTGCGGGCTTCGACCTGCAGACGGGTCTTGATCACGTCACATGGGGTAGTAAGATAGGCTGCGGGCATACCAGCAATAGCACCTGCAGTGAGCAATTGCACAACGCCGAGCTTGTGAGTGGGCGACTCGCCGAAGAAGTCGGACTTCAGGTGCGCATAAGTAGGGAAGTAGATGGCGGAGAACGGGACTGGCAGGTAAACAATTAGAAGGGTTCTAGCAACTAAACAACGGGGCGCGAATCACTTACCATCACGGAGCAGACAGGCACTTGCTCCCTTGTACAGACCCATCAAACCCAGGTTCTTGACGATCCAGAGGGCAGAGCGGCGAGGAGCACCCTCAACAGACTTTGCGATCTCACCCTGGACTTGGAGACGAATCTTGACAATCTCCAGAGGGTTGGTGAAGATCTAAAACGGGGTTGCAGTTAGCGTATTGAGCCTCATCAATGCATTAGAATCACTGTCAGGATAACTTACAACTTGACAAGCTCCGGCAGTACCACCGGCCAGGATCTCGTGACCAGTCCAGATCTTTCCGTTCTCCTTGTTGGTGAAGTGCCCACGCACAAGGTCGTTCACAGTGAGCTTAATAGCCTTCTCGGGGGCGACACCGATCAATTGAGGGACGACACCAGAGTACAAGCCGGTAAAACCCTCGTTACGGATCACTTTCCTGAAGCAATCCAGCGAGTTGTTGTAAAGTCTCTCTCCGACGCGAGTTGAGCGCTGGTTCTGCATACGGGTCTTCACAAGATCAATAGGGTACACCATGAAGGCTCCGAAAGCACCTGCAAGACTGCCCAGGGCGAAATGGTGGACGGACTCCAACACGCTGTACAGCACCGACTTGGACTTCTCGGCAACCTGGTGCGCCTTATCCGACGCAGCTTGTCCAGCAACTGCGAGGGGCATACGCCACGATGCGTCAATGACCTTGGCGAAATCCTTCTGCGAAAGTCTTCCAGAGGGAGCATCCAATCCAGCGAAGTGGAAGAGGATGTCGGCCTCCATGGGGGTGAAAAGGGAGAACCGGGTAACACGAGCGGCAGCATTCAAGAAATCCGCGCGCGTGATCTTGCCATCGTCGCTGTGCTGGGCCGCCTCACGCACAATAACATCAATGATATCCATCTCACGCATAATGTTCTGGAAGGCACGGACGGTGGCATAGGAGATCTTGGTACCGGCGGAGATGTTGCACAGACTGGGGAGGTTTTCCAAGACGTAGTCGGACAGCTTGTGCTTCGAGGTCTCGAGGATGATGCGCTGGAAGTCTTCGGGCTCGATGTAGCCATCACCGTCCTTGTCAAAAGCGTGGAAGGCTTGCCTAATGCGTTCTCCCTGCAGACCGCGAAGCATCTGGGAGAATTGAGGGTACGTCATGTCGTGTCGGCGCTTTGTCTTTCCAGTGTAAAGGGAAGCCCATTCTGAGTTCCAATCGAACGGGATGCTGTCGCTGCTCTTGCTCAGGTTGCACACTTCCTTGAAGGTGTCCCATTTCACGGTGCCCGTTCCTTCCGTGTCGAACAATCTAAAAGCGATCTCGTATTCCGCGTCGGGTTTGTCCAGCAGGTTCTCGAAAGTCGTCCAGTCGGCAAGGCTGACTTTGCCGGATCTGCGCCTGTCGGCGACCATGAACAGAACGCCATAGTGCTCGCGTTTAATTTTGTGCTATTGTGAAAAAAGGTACCGACATGCATTAGCCAAGCAGGAACCCTTGCGAATCGTATGACACATACAGCACAATCTGGGGGATGAGCGGCAAGGATCAGGGTGACTCACGTAGTCTTCATATTTGGGAGCGATGGCATTGACGAAGTCCTCCTGGCTCATGTAGAGCTCTCCCGTCTCCTCGTCTTTGCGTGCATGGCGCAGGAAATTGCTTTTGATCTGCTGCGATGGCTGGGGCTCCTGGGAGGTGCCCACCAAGGATTCCTTGACTGCGTCCTTCACACTAGCCATGGTGTAAAATACAGCAATCTATGAACAAACGCCAAAGATGACAGATGCAATTCCAAAAGAAACCCAACGGAGCGACAAAAGAACGGAAAGGAAACCACGCGAATTAGGCAAGCGAGGGGAGGAGCGGGATTAAGAAGGGGTTGGGGATAAGAGGAGGGAGTGGAGAAGGGGGATTAAGACAAAAATAACGGGGGAGCGAAAGTGCTTTGCGCCTGAGCGATAATCGATCGATCAATAATAATATTTTAATTTCCGGGGGTGGGCAGAGTGAATCATACACTGACAGCTGTGAGCTGCGCAGAAAAAATATGGGGCCCAGCAGTAAGTAAAGAAGGCAAGAACCTGACTTTTACAGGATTTTAATTGACTATTTGCGGTTTTAACTAATTTTTTCGTTTTGCTTTTTTTGGTCAATTATGTTACCCTTTTTTTTTTTCACATTCATCAGCACAAGCAAGCCTCACCTGGACAAACGGATAAAAAGTGACTTTTTATTTTTATTTTTTCCAATTTGCCTGATGACCTTGGGGCTGAGAGGGCGAATCAACCAGCAACATCGGGCGATCTCACCGCCCCTGGCTGGCATGCATGTTGTTATCTAATTAACCGCTCCGGTGAGGCCTTTTCCTATGCTTATGGCCTTATGCATCGGAGTTGGCCCCGAACCCTGGTCAAGTGCGGCTTCCTGGCTTATTTAACTCCGCACGCAAGACCCTCACTCCCCTCACAGGGCATTTCATATACACGTCTTGATGCTGTGAGATCGCGAAGTGGAACAACATATCTATCATGAGAGACCATTTTCATATGAATCAAACTTTTTTTAAGAAATTTCTCCTGTCCGAAAGCTAGTTCTCCCGAAACAATGGAAAGCCACGCTGACCCAAGGGACACACCCTCGATCCACGCCCCCTCACGGATCACGGATTTCGCCATGGACGACCAACTTCTCTCGGCGTGCCACGGTAACTCCGGAACTTTGGCCACCTTCGATAAATATGATAACCAACCACTGGGTCCCCCTTAAAGCCAGACAACCAGGATCTGAAGCACTCTCCCACTTCCCTCCCAAGAGTAGCGAATCCCGTTATCTAACGGAGTAGGGTGGTCAAGATGCATCGCAATTCTTCAGCGAGAGTAGCGAGCCCATAGCAACTTGGAGTATGCGACCCCTCTATCGGCGTTCATCTGCCACCAAGACGCGGCATGCGACCCGATCTCGGAGAACCACCATCAACGTACAGCTGAGGGTCAGACCGGATTTGGGTTTCCAGGTGAACAGCAACCGCACATCGACGAGTGATACTGTGTAGTAATGCAAGGCTTCCGCGCTTCACATGACATCGCCGTCTGACACACAAGAATTGGAGTCTTTCTCCCCGTCTCGGGCCGATTCATTTGGCTTACCCGCGAATGAGATGAGCTGCTTCCACGAGATGCGTCTCCGGCTCGGTGGGGACTCCGGGACAAGCAGGAGGAACTAAATAGACTAGGAGTTGATAGTCTATTCATCTTACCTAAGGATTAGACCTTCCCCATATTCATGGGCGTGTCTATCCCCCAACTAAACGAGCCCCGAACCTGGAGAACCCCGGGGAGGCTTGATTCCACTGTGGCTCAGCAGGTCGTCAAAGCGCATGTATATACGGGGAGCCGCAGGTTCTGTGCGCCAGAAAGACACAAAGGAATGCACAGGTGATACTCGTAGACGAAACCCGGAGAGGAAGGTTGTACCGAAATCCCCCGGAAGAAGAACACCTAAGCATGGCCTCTAGCCTAAGGCACCAGGGGGGAAAAGGGTAAAAGACACGGGACCATAATTTCTCCGAGAGAAGACACGGCGCCACTCCACCTGGCATTACCAGGTCTCGGCCTCGGCCTTGCTCCGACCTGCACTTCTTCTCCGAATAGCTGTTCTCTCACGCGATCAGGAGGGATCTCTCCCAAGATGGGCATGAGTACGGAGTAGATAGGCAGCCCTTTCACCGAGAACTACATAGTCCTACACAGGATTAGCCATGTCAGTCGATATCTATTCATCAAGTAAATGCAACTACTTCTACTAGTTCTAAAACTCCTTGCTACAATAGATGCTCAAAAGTCTCGGGACAACCCCCCAAATCACACCAAAACTCATCTATTTTAAATCTATTTATCTCAACAAATTTATATGGTATAGTGGATTTTAAAATTAATAATATTATATTTAAATATTAAAAGATAAATACTCTACCAAAATTTTTTTTCTTATAATCTTTTATGTGAAACTGTACAGATTTAAATATAATTAAAATTAAAGAATTATATATTTTGTATGGGAACCCGTACAAAATTTTCTAGAAAAAAAATAGATTTCTATATCTATATTTTTAAAAAACCACGAAATGATCAATTTTAGGTTTTATAAAAAATAATATATATAAAAGATATTTAAAATTGATTAGAAAGTAATATAAAAATATAAAAAAAATATTATATCATATAAATTTCTTAATATATTTGCGTCGAAAAAAATAGTAAAGATTTTAATTTATTATAGATTATTTCGTGAATAATAAATATTATTTCTTATTTATTATATTTATATATAGAAATGATAATTATTTATATATACTCAGGATTAGAGACTTATATCTCATCTTTTGAGAGAGTTATTTGTGTTAGAAATTAAAGAAATTTTGAGTGTCCCGAGACTTTTGAGTATATAGTGTATATCCAATACACACCGAGCCCTGTTTTAGTCTCCACATGTTTCTAGTACTATCATAAGTTGTTTATTCCTCTAACTTACCGTTTTTACTACTAGAAGTGACTAGCACCTACAAACAAAAACAAACATGTTCAATACGCATCATAGTGCGATTACTATCCGTAGTAACCTGCATAATATATGCTCTCACTTTCCCCAACGAAAGGCTATTCCATACATAATATTGGATGATTATTATCAACGCTATGTACTTCCTAGTATCAATGCTATTATTTATGTCATTTATACTACGACTTCCTGACTGTTCATAGACCTTCAGAACGAAGGTTATATGATTTTCATCTCACGCATATTTATTTACTACGTACGTACTTCTATTGAAGATCTCCACGATGGCCCACACCTGCTAAATGTATTCGTAGCACACTACCAGAAGTAAGGACTAATATCAATGAAGGGGGACTGAAATTTGATTAAGGGTAGAGGGAAAGGAAATAAATAGTCCACACTCTCACAATGGCTCCTCAATCATCGATGGCATACAATAAAACAAAAAAGAAAATATAACTATCATTTCTCTACTTCATAGTCCCCAGATCCTCTGCCTGTTCACCGGTATACATGATCTGTTTTTACTTCTGGTCAATACGTAGCACTGGTTGACTTCGTTCGTAGATAAGCGGACACCGGTGTAGCTACTTTGACACATTTGCTCACCCCTAAGCAATTAGGTCAAAAAGGCTACATGAGGGAGTTGACTCGCTGGTGTTATCTATTCTCGGGGAGCTTGAAAGGTTTAAACTGAGTTTGCCTGTACGATACGGTTGACAAGACAGACACTCTGCCTGTGTACATACGCGATCCAAGTGTAGGTTGATTAACGATGACTATGTACTCTCCACCGAAGAATATCAACTCAAGTAAGAATAACGATATAGATATTCTAGCTCCAAGTTCCCAAGACTGTATACCGGCAGGCTAGGCACTTCTGGCGACCTAGGGTTTCTCTATACGCAACAACCTGAAGAGTGTTCTTTCCACAGGAAGAAGATATAACATGACGGCGTTAAATCTAAATGCCGTGAGCGTCACACATGCACCGACGACAGCATCTAGGATAAAATGATTGGCCGTCGCAACGATAGTAAGTCCCATGAGCATGGGCCAGATGGGTGCCACAGCTCGAAGGTACCAATGAGGACTGAACTTCAGCAGGCAGAGCGCAATGAACATCGAGTTGCCGAAGTGGAGCGAGGGCATCGCTGCAATTGTGAGCTGGAATTTGTTCTGCGTCCAGGCTGAGCCGCCTGCATTGCTGTGCAGAACGTCGATGAAGCCGTACTCCTCTGGCAGCAGGCGAGGTGGCATGCACCTCCACAAGGTAAGGATGGTGAAGGCAATGACGTTCTCGAACGCCAGTGTACGCCTGATTGCTTGATACTTGTCTCGTTGGATGCAGGTATAGCAGTAGACGATGAATATCACACCGAGGACAATGTGTGAATAGTATACTCGAGCCAGGAATCCCATGAGCCATGGCTTCTGCTCAAGCACATATCTTTGTACGGATAGCTCGACATCAAGGTGAAGGAAGTGCTCGAACGAGAGGATGGAAAGGGCATGGCGCTCAGCGGTGTCGAAAATAGCCTCATGGCCACTGATCATCCTAGCGGAAAACGCCCGTAAACCTTGATAAATCTATCCACACAGTCAGCAATGCGTGGTACTACAGGAAATATGCCTTGGGCATCAAGATGTGTCTCACCCAATATGTGAGTAGCCAATACCATATTTCCAACAAGAAGGGGAATTTGGCAAGGATCCGTGATTGTATGGTTCGGCGGTTTCGAATTATGCGCTCATCAGAGTCCTCATCGTTTGGCTTTATGTCCACTGGAGGAGCTTCCAGCAGTGGTGACTCGACGTCCGGCGTAGCGAGGAGCTTAGCGTTCTTGCGCCGATTGATGAGTGCTCCTGCGGTGAAGGCGGCGACAATCGCTACAGCAGGACGTGACCATGAGTATGCTTCTTCGGATGATGCGGATTTGCGAGTAGCAGGGATATAACTTACCCGCAGGCTCTAGAATGTTCTTCACCGCGCCCATTTGTGATGTTCAAGGTATGGAAACCAGGATTAGGTCATGTACACCGGTGGTCGAGTTTACCCTGCACTGCAGGCGGAAGCTTCGCATACACTGGAACTTATCGATGAGCCCAGCAAATGGAATTGATGTGTTGTCTCGAGCCTGACACCAGAGGATCTGCCTTGTCTGAAGTCTTGCAACAAGATCCCGGGAAGCCAGTCGGAGAAAAAGGAGAAAGGGGAGCCAAGGTGACAACGAAGAATTGAGTTGAGAAGTTGTCGTCATCCGTGGCTGCCATACTTCCGTGGATACCTGGCGCCTGGTGGGGTTTGGCGTGTTTGCATGGTCGACGTGCCAGGGCCCTACAAAAAAAAAAAAAAACAGGGCAGGCAGGCAGGTGAGTTTGACTAGTCTGCTAGGTTAGGCAGACCCATCACTCTGTCCAGCAACCATCAACGCTCTAACGATTTCCAAGAAGTTATGGAGAAACTCCTATCTACTTATGGACCACACCGAGGTAGGTCACACGCGGTATTACCTCTTTTGAGAGCCACTCTGGTCTGGGCCCGAATTTAGCGGCGGCTCATCCAGGATCCATCGTATCCGAAGGGAACCGATGGCCGGATCGGGCTGCCACTGCTCTGCTTCGTTTCAAGCCACCATGGCGGGTAAGGCTGGAGTTCAACCGTTGCAGAAGTCGTATCCAAATTAGCTACAGGTACGGAGTACATTAAGTGAGATGGTGATCATAGTAGTACGGGCAGTGACGCCCAGAGTGCCAAGTGCATCTCGATCGCGCTTTATTGGTTCCTACCACGCACTAATTCCTTCGACCGAAAGCTTCGCCGATCTACACTGACAACAACTCTTTTCCTCCTCAATGTTTGTATTCTTTAATTGCTTTATTTACCTTTTGCCATCACTCAACAACATCAACAATGAGAATTTGTAGTCCATAAATGCGTGTGGTACAGTGGAGAGTTTGTTCATCTTTTTCATGCTTGCCGATCGGAGCCATCTTAGCGTCACTAAGTACTGGCTACGAGTCATACCTCGAATCTGTATATTGGCCCCTTTCTGTACAACACCCATTAAGCTCTCATGTTATGATGTAGCATAAATTGCAGTATACTTGGACTGCAAAGTATAATTTATGCCAATATACTGCATTTTGTTTATAAGGTAGACAGCATAAGTAATGAAGAGTTCTACTAGTCCTCTGGGTTAAGCCAACCCGAGCACTACGAACAACCTAGGCTTTCTGAATCATAATCCTCTTATCGATACATCCCGCATATCCAAACAATTGTCTTAGTCTTTCTTAAGGCAAGTCCCAGAATTCAAGCTACTGTCAGATGAAACTCTTGCTGATGATTCTCATGATGAAAAAGGGGTTCGGCCGTAGACCCTGAGATCCCCACCAGATATACTCGTCACCAAGGGTTCCGTTGATAAGATCTAATAACAAAGGACTCTGCCATCCCATCACTTATCAGAAGAGTGCGCAGGCTATATACTAAACCTTATATGGCCCCTCATATATTACTAGCTTGAGAACATGGCTTTGATATCACTTATATCCGTCATCTGTGTTTAGCACCAAGTATATTTTCTATTGTTGTAGGATTTCCCATAGCATGTAATGAGTTAAGTGCTCACACAAGTTTATGAGAGCACAGCGCATAGAAATACTCTCATGAACACTCTGAATAGTATTGACAAACAAATTTCTGGGTTATCATCCTCTCTATCTACTACAAGTACCTTCTTGCAAGTACGAGCGTGAAGTGGCAGGTTGGCTGATCGCAGAACCACTCAACATCCAGCGATATGGGTACGACTCACAGCTTGTACTCAGATTGTGCAAGGTTTTCTAATAGGCTGTAAGCTGAGGTTCAATGCAGAATATTTAAGGTTATCAGTAGATGGGCGAATGGCATGCTGACAGACCTTGCTGCCTTGCTGCTCAGTTTATAAGTTTAGGCCCATAGCGTGCTGTTACCGTCAAATCTAGACAGGAAAGAGAAAGCTGTGATCTTACTGTTCCTCTATGCAAAGACTTTTTAGGTAGGTTAATATATCTAGATGCGTAAAAGAAGATAACCAGGTCGCTGGGAAGAAACAGGGACGGTTCTCGGTGGGGCACCAGGGCGGCTAAAAATACCAAGCCTTGGAGCGCTACCAAAGAGATTCGTCATTTCTCCCTCGCCAAGTTTCGGCCATGGCAAGTGTCCTCCACCAGTCCACCATCACTCAAGTGTTCCTCCCCATTGTTAGTCTTGAAGGTCTGAACCCTTTGCAGCACCCTTTTGCGACCACCATCATGCAATCTATTGACCGTCGATCATGCCCATTCCTGGATATCCTCCAGGGCTGTCACAGTCACAGTGATCAACCAGGGCCATGACCTACTAATACTGATTGGGCTGAGAGTACACCGAGATGCAGACTGCTGACGGCAGAAGGGAAAGACTGACCCGTGAACCACAACACTCATCCCGCGTCGAAAGGGGACTAGAAGACCTAGCCAGATTTCCTGCTGCAAATGCAGTGGATCGTAAGGCGAGGTTGGTGGCCTTTTTACAGGCTGCGAAGGGGATCGCATCACCAGTCAACCCCCTCTCCTCCAAGTCTCTAAGTGGGCGCTCCACCCGGAACACGTACCAATAGGCCCCAGTGCAATAAATTAATCCCAAACGGGCCAAGCTGCCCACCCCCCAAACTGGCTATTTTTCTAAAATGGTTTTGGCGCCGGGGCTCGTCGCCTTCCAAAGCACCACGACCCGGTTCGTTTCTTATCTCATTCCTCATCGACTCTCCTCCCGCCCAGCCCGGATCCTCGCGCAACCAGCCGCATCATCGGAAAAAGAGGACCCTGAATACCGCTTTTCTTCCATCACACTGTGTCGACAGGTCAATCAGCTGCGATATCCGTCGATGGGCAACCCTGAAGTGACCTTTTTGTGCCTCCCCAATTCTCGAGCGCCTCACTCCTGAACACTTCCTCCAGCCATGTCGAATCGCGGTTGAATGCGGTGACTGGTTTTTGATACCAGCTATTTCCCTCCGGTGATCTATGCTAGGCAACTTTGACAGATGTGAAGGACCGAGGAACGATGACAACAGAGCTTACCCGCGATGCTCCTCAGATCCGGACTTCAGGATGGCTTCCGCGGACCTTGCGCCGACGATACTTGATTCCGTTGGCCTGCCTCATGTTCTTCATGCTGTTGGTGACTGAGTTTCTTCGACAACTGGGCAACAATGAAGGCAGCCTCAGTCTCTTTACCTCGACTGACCAACTCACCGACACCCGGAAATTCGCCTACACCTACGTTCCCACCATCCTGAGCATGGTTATCGCAGTCTTATGGTCCCTCGTTGAATATGATGCTCTTCGGCTCGAACCGTACTTCCAACTATCAAGACCCCAAGGGGCTCCGGCTGATGTGCTTCTTCTCAACTACGAATTCGGTCACTATACAACCGCGCCATTCTTTGCTATGAGGAACCGCCATTGGCTTGCGGTCTGTATCTCAATCCTGAGTATCCTCCTGCAATTGGTATTCCCGTCGTTGCAAAGTAGTCTATTCAACATGGATGATGCTACCGTCTACAAGAATCAGCACCTTCAAACATGGCCGACTATCGTGAACCTCGAAGAGCAGGAATCCTTGGTGGATAACATCATCCAGAACACGACCAGCATTCGAGACCATCGGGACCTGTCTTATAGTCAGCCGGAATCGAGCAAGTACGCCATGGCACCGGTGGCTATACCATTAGATGTTCAATACGACACCAAAATGTGGGAACTCACACAATCCATCTACTGGACAGAGTTATCCTGTACTGAGATCGACGTGGAAGATGCCGTAACCGTTGATGTATCCTCCAATACTTCTTCATTCGGTATCGGATCTCCCACTAGACAACCCTTGATTTGGAACCTCTACGACGTGTCAACAACCGATAATTGCACCCTGGAACTCAGCGAGGAAATCACCATACCGCCGACAAACTCATCTGTGCAGATTTCACACTGGCAGCCGAACGCATCCACGACTAGTATTACCAAGCAGTGTGCTTCTTTCGACCTAATCGGACTGACGGTGGACGTTAGTCTCAACAAATCCAGTGAACTTGATCGTCAGAAATCCGACTATTCGAGCTCTGATTACATCCATCAGGTCAATGGATTTGGCTGCAAGCTTGTCTATCTGACCTCGGAAGCTGGCATCTCAGTGCAAGTAAATGGTTCGCTTTCAATCGTTGATCTGCATCCGAACTCGACTACAGAGGTCTCAAGAGCTTCTCTTAATACTACCCACTTCAAAAGCATAATCTTGCAAGAGGTGGCCTCCACCAATGGCACTTCCACGTTCAATAAAAAGCCAGTGAGGCCATCCACACTTCATCGCGATCTTATCTCGAAGCTGGAAACTAGCGTTCAAGGCGCTTTTGTACCGTTGATGAACAGGATCTTCGATCTCACCAGTCAGTCACACTATGTGCAAGCTTCTCATGTGACACATCAGATGGCCATCATTGTTGGCCCGGTACAGTCCTTCTTCTCCGAGGCAATCCTTCTGTTTGGATTGGTAATGGTTTTGTATTTGGCCTACACCTACCCAAATCGCCCGAATATGCTTCGAAGTGACCCGGCTTCTATCGCATCCATGTGTGGTATCATGGCCGATGTCATTGATGCTTCGTGTCTGTCTCACTTGAACCTAGATCAGTTGTCAACCAGACAGTTGAGGACCATTCTCAAGAACTATACTTGCCGCTGGCAGCAAGCTTCTGACCCTCCCCGTATCTGTATTGAGCCATCTGCTGGTAAGTCTCGCACTAATTGTGATTTGCCTCGGTTAGGGCCTCATAGAGCAGACATGTTGACACTGTTCAGTTCCTCGGTCTCAAAGGCAGATCTTCCAAGGCAAACCCGATCCAAGACCTCATTTCCTCCTTATACCAATTTTCGCTCTTGAAATATTCCTCTTCATAGCGGTATTTGCAGGTATTGTGACGATATTCGTGGTGTGTGCCAAGGATGGGGCATTCCATGCATTGACATATCTCAACTCCGACAGTCTGGCGGCGTTGTTCCAATTCATCCCGTCTGCACTCGCTTCCATTATCAGGGCATTATGCCTCTCAATATACCGATACCTGAGCGTCCTGGAACCATGGTCTGTTCTTCAGGCAGGGGGCGCATCCGCTGCGTCTTCCCTACTTCTCGAGTACGGGTCATTGAATCCTATTGCTTCACTCTTTAAGTGGTTCAGTTACCGCCACTTCTTGCTGGGACTCGTAGGAGTGGCCTGTATGTTCAATACCGCAATGAGCATATTAGCCAGCGGGCTTTTTCGGCACGAGCTTGGTCCGACGAGGGCGGATGCTGATATGAAGTCCAACTACAGCTATGCGTCAATCGCCATAAGACAAGCCTCGCCAATAGGCCCCGAACTTGACACCATTAAGAGCAGCATCTACAGCGGTACCTCGGTGCTCGCTTGGACCACATCCAGCTATTCATTTCTCCCTGCATGGACGGACACATCGTCCGAATGGCTCGTTGGGGGCACCATTCGGGGCGTTGGTGCCGATTTAGTATGCAAGCAGCTTTCGATCGCCGACAGCTATTCCGAGGACCCGGTAACAAATGTAGCCAGTTGGCAATACTCGCCTTTCAACGAATCAGATACGGTGTGCCAAATAGACACAATCCAAGACACTGAGGCTAGCCAAGTAAACAGTTTGACGGTTCGCTTCTTCGCTTCACCGACATTTGCACAATCAAGTGGCTGTCAGAAGCCTGCTGTCGTCGTGGTTGCCTACCCCAGCGGAGGTGGCTATCTACAAACCACACCCGATACCGCAGTCGCGTTGTATTGCGAATCCCTCTTCATTATGCAGAATTTCTCTGTTGGTTTCAACTCTGATGGGTACATACAGTACCATGTTCCTCTCAATGGCACCTTTGTGACAGACGATGCGATTCTACGCAACGGGACGACAAACCTGGCCAACTACAACCTCAGGCTATCAAACCCTCTAAGCGTCACATACAATGGCTCGTATCTAGAAACCAACAATGCAAGCAGCACTGATTGGTTTGGCACCCTCACGGCAAATCTCTACCGCATTCTGGACACCAATACAAGTGTCATTACCGCAAATGTTCTCGAATCCGCCACCCGCAATGTCTACCGGTCAATCTTTGCAACTGATCTATCGCTTGAGCGGGATGCTTACTTCCAACTTCAAGACCACCCTGCTCGGATCAGCGATGGTATTATCTACAACATGTCATGGGCGGTGGTCCCATCGTTTGCATCATTCATGTATGTTCTAATCATAGTGGTCTTTGATGGGTGCGTTGTCGCCTCGGTTTTCCTTACCAGGAGAGGTCGTTTCAAATTTCCTCGCATCCCACGGTCCATCGGCTCTATCATCCCGTGGGTCATTCACGGACAAGTTCTGAACGATTTCAAGGGAACATACGCTTGGAGTGAAGGCGATCGAGAGAAACACTTTGTCGATCTGGACAAACGATACAAACTTAATCGACACGAAACGGCCGATGGACAATGGAAGTACGTTTTGGATGAAGACAACTCTCGCCGCGACAGTGAATCCTCTACCATCGAGTTACAGCCGATTACTCCGGTGCCGAAAAATCGGTTCCGAACTCTGCTGCGAAGGGTGACTTCTGATGACAGAAATCAAAACGGATGATGACCCTCTTGGCTTGGTTGTTTCAATCATTTCCGACATCTTAGCGGCTTCTTTGAAATCGCCATCGAATTGGAAAAAGGGTTTCAATCAAATTACAAAACCGATTGATCTCAGCACACGCAAGAGTTTCTACACCAGGCGGTCCGGACCTCGAGGCAGCCTGAACCCTTCCTGGAGCCACCCCGCCATTGATGCCTTGGCTTCCCCCAACCATCCTACCATTGTCATCATGGAATTTGATAATGGGAAAGACCGGGCTCGCTTGAAACCTTGACTTAGGCTCTGGGAGCCATTCCAGAGCCACAATCACTCGTATTGGCTGGTTGGCACGATCGTCAACACTCTGGCAAGCCGGCATCTTGCTCTTTCCATCTAAAATGGCACAGAAGGTCATTGGGATACGAACGATGAGAACCAATGGTTCGGTCGTGGGGTGTGATGTCGGTGTGCCTATATGCAAGTGCCGTCAATGTCCCACACGCTCGCCCATGTGTGCTCCGAAGCCCACGGCAAACAACCATCTTATTCGGCACTTCAAACTCTGCAGAATGCTTGTCCATTTCATGGTGAGGGGAGCTTCCGATCGTCGACTGCGGGAAATTGTGAAGATGCCGGGTGGTCGACGAGGGGATGGCGGCCGGCAGCCAATGGTTAGTGTTCATCACATTCTAAGCGCCGGGCAGCTGCACGAAAAGGCACAAGTCACCCCTTCATCACACCTAGTCTCGAGGTCCCTGCTGAGCGACAACGAATCATGGAGTATGGATGAGTGCAAAGCGTCACCTCCTGACCCAAAGTTTCTTAAAATAGGTTGCCATCCATCGCCAGGTCAACCCCTCGCCTTCGCCCTCCCCACCACCAGGGTTTCTCCCCAGCAATGAAGGTCGAACAACTATATAGCCGCCCAGCTAGCCCGGGGATTAAGGGTTCTTCCTCTTTTCTTGACACACAATTTGTTTTGGGCTTTGCTGGGTTTCTGTTTTCGTTCTATTTTCATCCTTGAGTAGTTCGTTTGGCTGGTCCAGGCGACTATCTGTTTTCAGCTTCCTGTTTGGCACGTCATCGAGTAATAATAGTATCATTTACACGCCTGCCTCATTGGAAACACTCTGTTGATCAAAGTGGTTTTCCTTGATAATCTTGTGCTGCTGCTCCTTGCGCCTATTCTCTACTTGTTTCTTCCACCCAGAGAACAAGATATCTTTTGCATTCAATCATCTTTCCAACCCATCAGTGTCAGTCAAAATGATCGCTCGCAACGCAAGACCGAAGCTTTCACTGTGCACCTCCGCTGCGCAAAATACTTCTCGTCAGCCTCTGTCCCTCAAGTCTCCCAGCGCCATACCGCGCACTCCGATTTCCCCTGCGAGCCCGAGTGCAAAGCGGTTCTCGTCTTTCCAAGTACCAAGCTACGCCTACACCAACTCGTGTTCGTCCAAGAGTATCCTCAAGAAACATTCTAGCGCCTCGAGTCACGCAGAAAAGCGGATTCAGTTCAAGGGCACTCCCACTGTCCACTGTGTCACACCCATCGAGAATCCCGAGGAGTACTATGGCACTTACACCAAGTTGTCGCGCGAGGAGCGACGTTGGACTGTTCGTGAATGAAGACGAGGCTGATATCGCTACAACCAACACTACGGCCAAAAGCAGATCGGCGGGATGCTGGGCCAGGAATCCGAAGAGCCTTTTGATGCGCCACGGTTTCTGTGCCCTCCCCGCTCCGACTCGGTTATGATAAGTCGATCCGGCAACTGGAGCGCAACGACAATTCGGGGTATGTCTGGCGGCGCCGCCGGGGCATTGGATGTCCTTGAGTGCAGCGGAAACACTGGGATGGATGCATTTGGTGGATTGAGAATAGACTCAGCGTGTATATGATACCTGTTATGTTCATGATGTGATGATACGGTCCGGCGTTTTGTACTTAGCATAGGGCCTATCTTGGGCTGCCCCAATGACGATCGTTATGGCTCCATAGTGTTCAGTGCTAGCAGTAAATAAGTAGACCTACTTATGCTGAAATTTCGCCAACGGTGATCCTAGCCCCATCAGACCGACCGTAGCGATTTATAGTAACAGCGGCGGCGGCCCCGGGTTTCGATGGCCCGTGCGTGGAGAATCCCGATACGATAGTCTTTAGTTTTCCCGCCGACAAGCCAGACCCAGAAAGCTTGCCTCAGCCTTTCCTTCGCTTGTCCTTCAAATCCTCTCCAATGTTGAGCAGAGTTTCCACCTCAGCATTACGCAAAGGCTTGTGTACTGCTCCGAGGTGGAGTCTTCTACCTCGAAGCCGCCGCGGGCTGCTCACACTTGCCATCGAAACGTCCTGGTGCGTCTAATCTAATCCGCCCGAACACTTGCGCGACAGCATAGCTAATTGTTCCGATCTATCCAGCGACGACACATCGGTAGCCATCGTCGAGAAGGAATCCAATGCCGTTCAAATACACTTTCTCGACAAGGTGACCTGCGACACCAGCGCATACCAGGGTATCCACCCGGTCGTGGCTCTCGAATCCCACCAAGAGAATATCGCAAGTCTCGTCCATAAAGCACTCGCCCACCTACCCGTCGCGAAGCACGAAAAGCACCAAACGATAAATGTCTCGAGTGATTCGCAATCGCGCAGGAAACCCGACTTCGTATGCGCCACTAGGGGACCGGGGTTCCGCTCGAACCTCTTCGTCGGGCTAGATACAGGAAAGGCGCTGTCCGTCGCATGGCAGGTGCCGTTCGTCGGAGTCCATCATATGCAGGCTCATCTGTTGACTCCTCGTCTTGTATCGTGCATGAACCGTGGCCAGGCCCAAGATAACAGCCAGGATGTCGCGGCGTCGCAGCAACCCATCACTCCCGAGTTTCCCTTCCTCTCCATCCTCGCCTCCGGCGGCCATACAATGCTAGTCAAATCCTCCTCCATAACCGATCACGAAATCATGGCATCAACAGTGGACCGAGCCCTCGGAGAGGCTTTGGACAAAGCCTCCCGCGAAATCATCCCTCCCTACCTCCTCCAGACGTCAAAGAGCACCATGTACGGGAAATTGTTAGAACAATTCGCCTTCCCGAACGGCAAAGCCGACTACGCCGACTATCAAGCCCCCAAATCCCGCCACGACGAACTCCTCCCACGCAAAAGCGAAATTCCCTGGGGCTGGTCTTTCGTAGAGCCGTGGGCCCATAGCCGTCAACTGCAATATAGCTTCTGCTTCATAGGCAGTACGCTGGCGAGGATATTCTCGGCTCGCGAGGCGGCCGGTCAAACGATCAGTCATGAGGAGCGGATAGCTCTGGCTCGGGAGGCAATGCGGACTAGCTTCGAGCATCTGGCGTCGCGCACTATCATGGCGTTGGAAAGTCTTGCTAAGCAAGGGCCGGAGAAAGAGGTCAAGACTCTTGTTGTTAGTGGTGGCGTTGCGGCAAACCAGTACCTTATGACTGTGTTGCGCTCGTGGCTGGATGCCCGCGGGTTCGGGCACGTTGGTCTGGTTGCTCCCCCGCCGTACTTGTGTACGGATAATGCTGCTATGATTGCTTGGGCGGGTATGGAGATGTTTGAGGCGGGCTGGCGCACGAATCTTACCTCTCGGGCTATTAGGAAGTGGTCGCTGGATCCGCGAGAGGAGGGAGATGGTGGTGTCCTTGGGCCTTTTGGGTGGGAGAGAGCTGAAGATCATTTTGTACAATAGGTAGATTTTGGGGATGATGCTGTTACCACTTCACTCTGCTTCGAGTGTGTATTTTTATGAGCTGTATATAGATCACAATCCATGTATCACCACTACTAGTGAGCTTTACTGGCGACTACCTACAACTCGAGGATTCCGTATAATCATGTACATTTCATTCCATGTCATATGAACTAGTAATTCGCAAGCCATGCGAAAGGCGCTACCTTAACACAAGACACACATGATGCAAATCCGATCTGCTCAAGACAGCACCAGTATGTCTGTGATGAGACCGTTATTCCAATCCCCGGTTTCTAGAGGTGACAGCTTATCAGCCTATCACCAATGGTGAAAGCTCATCTCCACACCCCACCAGCAGCGACAAGCATTTCGGGCTCTTCAGATCTCCCGACCCTCGCCCGAAGTTTCCAGCATCGGTCGACTTTGTACAGTTATTTCAACCTTCAATCTCTATCAACCACCTGCAACAGTGCCACCCTGCTGCAGCGCCGTCACTTGCTTCCGAAGCTCGAGGAAGAAATCCTTGCCGTTTGCCATTTGATTGGCTGTATATGTTGTTGTTCGAGTTAGGTCATTGATCGTATGTTTCGTGCTGTTGTTTCCTGGGGATGTGGTCACGTACGTTTTGCGCCCCAGGGTCCGCTCGCGCGGTTGTTCACGTCCTTTCCTTGTGGTTTGTAGTAGTAAGGTCTCGGTTCTGGAAGAGGAGATGAGGGTTAGCGATAGGTAATCGTAGGTATTGGTTTCGGATAAGCTGTGATGGTATACGCACCTCCCGGTCCTAAAGTGCAGCGCAAGCTGTGTGTTAGCTGGTGCCAATTTTCGCGTAGAAGCTGGCCTAAACTTACCCTTTCTCAGAGCTCCCTTCGCCTCCGCGGCATTGAAGCCTCGCACGGGGACATGCTGCTCCTGCTGCGGCCCGGAAGCGAACTGGTCACGCGAATCTCCCCAATTATTCTGTCCTCCCCGAGACCCACCATGCGCGCTCATGGTGCGGGCGTTGGAGTGTCTTTGCGCCGAGTGGCGGTTCTGGTCGTATGGGCGACCTCCGCGCCATCTAGAATGCATACCCACGGGTGGGTTGTTGTTAGTCTAGAGATCTGGGGAGCATAGTAGTAATTCAGTCCCCAAAAAAAAAAAGAGTGGGTGGTTAAACTTACCGCTCTTCACCGGGGCCACTCATTCTGTTAACTATCTAACCAGTAGACGGTAAACAGAACAACGAAGTGGGCTTTGTGAATGGGGAGAGAGAGCTCTTGGGAAGTAAGTAATCAAGAGGGGACGGAACTGACAGACACTGGAAGGTCGGCGGGAAGCAGCGCGAATGTGGAGAGCGGCTTGAGACTCTCCGCCTTTGGGGCCCGACGGCCAGCCAAGCGGGTTGCTTTGCTTATCATAAGCACAGCATCTGGTCAACTTCCCGCTCTCTCGCGGCCTGCGCGTCTTCCCCCCTCTTCTATTGTCGCCCACATTCACTGTCGAGTACTGTCTTTTCCGACCTTGGCGGCTTGGAGGAGTCATGCTCTGTCTATTTCCGATCGTTTGACTCCCATTTTCTACCTGCTTTACGGCGCGACGTGCGTTTTGTCTGGAATCCTAGAACGTGCGGCTGAGCGGCACCGCTCGGCGTCGCTCTATCACCAACTCCTTTCTAGCTGAACTTCCTATCCGTCTCTGTTCGCGCTTATTCCCGCCTTGTTTGAAACTATGGCGCCCCTCTCATGGCCCAAGAGCCACCGCTCGCCCAGCAGACCCTCCCGATCCCAGACTAGAGTGACCTTGAAACCTCCCTCGAGCTCCGATTCATCGGTGACCAACGAAGGCCCTCCTCTTAAGAAGCGAAAGTATGTCCCTGGCGGACCGGGTGGTGGTGGGAGATACATCGAGCTGGAGGTGAAGGATACGCCGAAACCCAAGCCGTCTCCAGCAGTCAGGCGTAATTCTTCCAACTCTCGTGGTCGCAATGGCCCAGTTCCACTTCCAGAGTCAGCACCTCAACCTCAGCCTGTACAACTGCCTCCGCCGCCGCCACCTCCTGTCCCGACTACGCCTCCCTCCGCGCGTCTGAGAAGAGAGAAGAGTCAGAACCGGGGCCGTTTCGGGTCGTCGACGGCGGCTGCCCTTGCTCTACAACAAGGGGATGGTTACAAGCCGCGAGAGGAGCGTGGTTGGGAGGAATTCCATCCGGATCTTGATATTGATGCGAAATTTGCGGTCTTCGATGCAGAAGAAGTGGATCGCCCACCTCCCACATCATCGATTGCTCATATCCTGTCGCCAAACGGCCTCGATAAGACGAATGAGAAGGATCCAATAGCAGAGCTGATTCGCGCGCATACGAATGGCTCGTCACCAACCCCTATCAAGCGCCGACCAGGTCGCCCTCCTCGTCGACCTGAGGCCATCCTGAATGCCTTGGGCATCACACATCAACAGAAGAACGTTCCACCTCCAGGCCCGAATCCCCGCGAGAGGCTGACGTTGCCGAAGCCCTCGTTCCGCATACGCGACCCGTTCACTTTCTATGACCAACCTGGAGTGGGTCAGCAGAACTATGTTGATCGCACTATGGCGAGTGTAGGGTATCAAGAAAGCGACCTATTCCTCCGCCATGACCGTCGGTTGATCCGCATGACAGAAGGTGCCCAGGAAGATGATCTGGATCCGGCGAACCCTGTCACTTCAGAAGGTGAGGTCAATGCTGCCGTTGGCCGGGTGGAATATGATATGGATGAGCAAGATGAGAAGTGGCTGGAGGAATATAATGCGAAAAGAAGGGAGGACCAGCTGGAGCCGATCAAGCCGGCGGTCTTTGAGATCACCATGACCAAAATCGAGAAGGAGTGGCACGTCTTAGAGAAGCGTATACCGAAGCCTAATCCCAAGCCTCCCCAGACGCAACGGCCCCGTTCGAGCTCTGCCGCGGCGGTAAATGGTGAAACTGCGCCGGGTGAGGAACAGGACAGCAAATGTGCTATTTGCGACGATGGTGACTGCGAGAATTCCAACGCTATTGTTTTCTGCGATGGTTGTGATTTGGCAGTCCATCAGGAATGTTACGGAGTGCCGTTCATCCCGGAGGGACAATGGCTATGTCGCAAGTGTCAGCTGATTGGAAGGGGGTCTGTCAACTGCATCTTCTGTCCAAATACCGAAGGTGCCTTCAAGCAGACTACCTCCTCGAAGTGGTCTCATCTCCTGTGTGCGATCTGGATTCCTGAGGTCTCTATTGGTAATCCTTCTCTTATGGAACCGATCACGGATGTGGAGAAAGTGCCTCGCAGTCGCTGGAAGCTTCACTGCTACATTTGTCGCCAGAGGATGGGGGCCTCTATACAGTGCAGTAACAAGAATTGCTTCGTCGCGTTCCATGTTACCTGCGCACGGAGGGCTCAGCTTTACCTGAAGATGAAGTCAGGACATGGAACCCCGGCGGTCATGGACTCCCATCTACTCAAGGCTTTCTGTGACAAGCATGTACCACCTGAATGGCGCAGAGAGCATGGGACAGATGTTGCTACAGCTGAGGCAATAGAATACTACAGGACTACAATGCAAGGCCGCCGATGGGGAGACAGCCAGGCGGCGGCTCTTTCCTTGGAGCCTACACACCCTCTTGGTTGCGACCACGGGGATGAGGACGGACATCGCATGCATACACCACGTATTACCTTGACTGTTGGCGGCAATAAGCGGAAGCGACCGACTGTACCCAAGACTATTTGGAAGTTACCGTCCGGGGCCCCTGTGATTCCTCAGGTTGTGCTTAACTCGGTCGTGGCCTCACTGCAGCGCTTCGGGGTTCGCCAAAGAAAACAGTATGCTGAGGATGCTTGCAAATACTGGACGCTGAAACGAGAAGCCAGGCGGGGAGCCGCCCTGCTGAAACGTTTGCAACTCCAGCTGGAAACCTTCTCGTCCATGGAGATGACAAGGAGGGACTATGTTGCTATGGGAGTCCCTGGGAGCAAGAGACTACAAAGACGTATTGAGTTTGGTGAGAGGCTCTATCATGATTTGGATCGATTGAGGATGCTGTGTGATGAAGTGAAGAAGCGCGAGAGGGAGAAGTTAAAGGACGTGGAGACGCTTAAAAGCATTGTTGACACTGTCTACTTCCCGATCTTCCCTCTGCTCTGGCCAATATTCGAGAAAGCTCAAGTGTAAGCATGATTCTTCTACTTCACCTCACGTGGTCTAACATCGCCGCAGGCTTGATGGCAAAGGTATCTTTCGACAGGGCCTGGCGTCTATTCGAACTAAGCTGCAAGAACGGTTCTATCCGTCGGTCGCTACCTTCTCTGCTGACCTGGCTCATGTCTTCACTACGGAGATTGGAGTCCAACCGGCTGGAGATACGGCTGAGCTTCAGATGCAGATTAGTGGTCGTGCACCGGAACTCAGTCTAGAGCAACGCGAGAAGAGAAAGCTTGCCAAGCGGATAATCAAGGCCATTCAGCCTTCTCTAGAAGATGCGATCAGGAAGGAGAGCGAATTAAACCGCAAGCCGTTTGAACAGGAGCTCAAGGAGCTCGATCTCATGCTAGAGAATAGTGTCATGTCCAGGCGGGGCTCCGAAGTTGATGCGCCAGAAACAGTTAACGATGAACAAGCATTTGCGGTATCAAATGGTACAGAGCAGAAGGTTGAGGAAATGGACGTGCTTGCTAAATCTGAGCCTGAAGATAGTGCTGGTGTTGCTGACGTGCCTGGGAACACAGCTACAACAGCTGAGCCTAGTGCGGCCGAGTCCCAACCGGCAGAGGCATCTACCGAGCCTCAAGTACAGCAGGACACGAACATGGAGGATGCACCCGCTGATATGCAGGATACAGAGCCTCAAAGTGCAGATGTGGCGCCCACAGTTGTACAGCCTACAATTGAAAATCAACCATCTATCCCTGATCGAAACGGAAATCTGGAGAAAGAAAGTGTTGAGCCATCCAAGCCGCCAGTGGAGACCCAAAATGGGCCGTTGACACCCCCACCCAGTTTCAAAGGTGATCAACAATACCCGTTGGCGCAAGGAGGCATCCAGTGGTATATGCAACCGTTCGATCCCATTGGTACCACCATCCACGAGGAGCGGTGGACCGGGCGAGATGTGATGCGAGGGATGAGCGAGGAGCTCAGTGAGCTAGACGAGGAGGAACTAAAAGACCTGGTTGAAGATGAAGAGCTGGAAGGACAGATGGTCAATGGATCGAACGAAGCAGCAAATGGAGGCGATGCACCGACGCAACAGAGCGTTAAGGTACATCGAACTCGACGACGCTGGCGCGGATTCAGGTAGTTAGACGTACAGATGGCGGAGATATCATCATTGGTTTTGAGCGAACATTCCCTACCCACCTACACATCATTTCTTTCTTTGCGTTACCCGGATTTCCCCTTTCTGCATGTTTGCTTTTCTTTCCTTGACTCCCTACTACTGCTGCTGTTGCTGCTGAGGGAAACAAACATAGGCTGGCCAGGCGTTGGGTAGGTCAGAAACTGGGAATTTGGTGGATTAGAACAGTAGCCATTCTCAGGTAATGAACTTTACAGAATGTAATCATGTCAATTCGCATTAAATGTGCATACTATTGTAGAGATAAATAGCCTTACTCCATAGTGTGGAACAGTATTGAATGGCTGGTATGGAGAACGGCCTTGGCACGACGGCAGAGCCGCGGGCGGTCCAGAATGGCTTATGGAAGACTCGCCGCGCTCGACTTTCTTTCCCGGTTTCTCCCCCTTCTTTCATCATCACCACCGATTTCCATCTCTTCCTCCATCCATCCTTTTTGCCTTCCTCCCTTATCCCCCTTCTTCTCCTCTTCTTTCTAATCTCTCGGAAATCAGAGCCATCTTAGCTTCCTGGCTTTCTGATATCCGCGTCGGATAGCTATCGGGTTCGGTTGTTGAATTTTTCTGCCTCTCACTAGCACTTTCCTCGGTCTGCGTCGCGCGCGCGCCTTCTCATCCCTTTTCACCTCACTCAGCTCTCTCATTCGTCTTTTCGATTTCCGTCATTATGGCTACAGAGTACGATAACGAAAACGGTCGCTACGACGGTATGTCAACCGGTCATCTTGCCTCGCCAGCTCAGCTGATCTCCCCGGTAACATCATCACAACAATGCTGACTTGCTGCTGCTCAGACGAGCCCCGTTTCGCTCGCGACCGCAGCGCATCTCCTCGCGATGAGCCTCGTGCTGATCGCACCCGTAGCCGTTCTCCCAACGGTCGCGTCGATGATCGGTATGTTTACGTGCAGAGCTGGCTAGCTAGCTAGCTAGCCGTCCCCCACACACCAGCCAGACTGACTGGAGCTTCTTTCTAATAGCGCCCCCATTGATCCCCGCAAGAATCTCGATGACGAGGAGGGTGCTATCAACACTGGATCCAACCTGTTCGTCACTGGTATCCACCCCCGTCTGACCGAGTCGGATATTTCGCGTCTGTTCGAGAAGTACGGTGATGTCGAGAACTGCTCGATCATGGTCGACCCCCACACCAAGGAGTCTCGTGGATTCGGTTTCGTCAAGATGGTTACTGCCGAGCAGGCCGATGCCGCTAAGGAGGGTCTCCAGGGCGAGGTCATTGAAGGCCGCACTCTGAGCATCGAGAAGGCTCGCCGTAGCCGTCCCAGAACCCCGACTCCCGGAAAGTACTTTGGTCCTCCCAAGCGTGGTTAGTTATTGTCCAGACTCCCTCTGTATATTGATATGTGGCTTATGCGTGTTCAATTTTGTTAGATTTCCGTGGAGGTCACCGTGGCGGCCGTGGCGATCGCTATGATGATCGTCGTGGTCCTTATGGTGGTAGCTGGCGCCGTGGTGACGACTACCGCTATGGCCGCTATGACTCCTACAGCGACCGCCGCGACTATGGTGGTCGTGACTACCGTGACTACGGTGGCCGCCGTGACTACCGTGATGACTATGGTTACCGCGGTGGTGGCAGCAGCGGTGGCATTGATCGCTATGCTTCCGGTGGCCGCGAGGACCGTTACAGCCGCGACGACCGTCGTGACGACCGCCGTGAGGAGCGTCGTGGCGGCAGCGGTGGTGGCTACTATGACCGCGATGCTAACCCCCCGAGTTACGGCTCCGCAGCTCCTGCTCGTGATGCCTACGCAGGCGGCGGCGGTAGCAGCGCTGGCGGTGGCGGCCGTTCCTATGACCCCCGTGACGACCGTTACAGCACTAGGTAGGTGAAGATTTGACTGATCTGGACGGTCGGAACAGGGCCCAGAGCACGTAACCTCGTCCAGTGATGGGTCCGTTTAGCCTCCGCGCTTCTTTCATTTTTTTCTCCCCACACCTTTTGTTTTCTGTGACATTCCCTTACTTACCCTATGTCCTGGAATGGTTTTTAATTCCCAATACCCCCATTCGAATGGAATTGCGCTCAACGGGCTACGGTGGGGCGTCATCTGTTGTCTTGTCGAAAATGGAGAGAAGAAGTCTTCATCGCATACACATGTCATCCGGCGAAACCGACATGTCACCGTTTATGCGACCAGTCGATCTTCGAAAGAGAAAAGAAAAACCAAGGGAAAAAATAAGAAGAAAAAAAGAAAAGGAGAATCCTATGTGGTGTCGTCGGCACTCCTCACACGCTGATGTTTTCTTTTGTTAAATTCGCTCGCAACACCGGAATATTTGGCGGCATGGGAAAGAACAAGAACTTTAACGTTGTAATTCCTCGGATTGTCAGATGGGTTCAGCACACTGCTACATTTCACTCTTCAACCCTTCCGGAAACTTGGTCGTTATCTCGCTAGTCAGCTGTTCGCCTTTGTTTGCGTCTTTGCGTCTTATACAACTCATCTTAACGTAACGACTTTCGATTGTATTCGGCCAGAAGCTTCCATAAATCTGCTCAGCCTGCAGAGGCTATTGCTTACGCCCTGGATCCCGCTCTCTGTACCCGGCGGTCTGCAGGGAGGTCGACCAGTGTCGCGCGGCACCAGTTCGCCATAGCGTTTGCGTTGTAGTATCGCCAGGGGAAGAAGAAGTCCAATTTTCGCAATAGAGCCAATCCGATGGCAGCAGCAAACAAGTGGACCCTGTAATTCCGGGCGTCGGTACTTTTTTTCCCCCGGTGCGATCGATAATCCGGCCATATGGAAGGGGGTGGGAATTGAGGTAGGTTCGATCGGTCTGAGACTGATTGGAAACATGAATATCAGAATGCTACTATGCTCTGATTGACCTAGGTTGAGAGCAGGGGACATCTACGGGTGTCTCTTGTCCTTATTTCTTCTTTTTATTTCCTCTCCATCTTTTTTTCCACCATCATCTCATAATGGCTAACTGCAGGGCAGCATGCTTGATATCTGTTGTTACATAGATATTTCCGTTGCGTTTGGGGCTAGGGAATAAATTCGTTCTGTTTCAGATTGGTTCTCGCTGTGCTCCCTTGTAGCATTCCGTACCTTACATAAAGAATTTGAACCCTCGTTTGGGGCGTAGAGAGAATATAGACGTGTAAGCAAGAGTCTTATCCGATGTCTAGTATCTAGGTAACATGCAGTCTCCAGTGACCGCCCTACCCACAAGCAAACCCGTGCCTAATATTTCCAAGACAACAGATATCTAGCCACGAAGCTAATCGTACATTTCCATCCAAATCATATCCTCATAGCCGCATTATCTCCACCCCATTGAGCCAAATAGATAGCACCATACAATCGAGGATACACTCACTCACTGCCCCAAGAAATGAGAACCCATAGCTAGCGAGCAAGCAACTCTCCCGTATGTCAAAGCTATCCAAAACCCAACGATTCAGTCTATCTGTGTGGGGGTGCGTCTCAGACTGAACGACTGGCGTAGACTAGACCAGATCAGCATCCATCCATCATCTCCTCCTTGTTGCTCTTATGTAGATGAGATGAACCTTGAAAGTAGTCGCTTCACGTACAGCAGCACATATTGATGTTTTTATGTTTGCGTCCACTGAAATCTGAGCCAGCCTTTATTCCACCATAGATAGTATGGGATGGTGTATGAGCTCGTTGATCGTCTCGTGTAACACATCACGGATCAGCACCAATGGTCGATTGGTACAAGAACGTTTACTCCGGAGTCTTCGAAACACCCTGCTGTTCGATTTCATTGCTCTTCTGGATGAGGTATTCGCCGAGGACGCGGAGGGGGTTGGGTGGTCTATCATCATGATGTTATAGACACCGTTAGCTCGCATCCTTACTAGATTCTTCACTTGGATAAGATACAATCAGAAGGTATCATGGTATACGCACTGCTCCTTCGCAACGACCGTCATCCCATCAAGAAGATGCGGCACAATCTTCTCATTCATGTATCTTCTAATCGGGGCGCCGCCGGGACGCACTTGGGTGGTGGTGGTGGCGGAGGGAGTTGCAGCGGCGGAGTCGGCACCGGGGGTGTTTGCAGCGGAGTCGGAAGCCATGATTTTGTCTTTTTCGGGGTTAAGATGTGGGTGTGGTTGTGGTTGTTGGTTTTGGGGAGGGAAGGGAGTGGTGGTAGTAGAAGTAGTAGATGGTGGTGGAGGATTAAGTTGAGGTTGGGGTTCGGATGTTGTTGCTGTTGCCTGCTGGAGGAGGAGACAATTTTAGTGAATGCTTGAAAGTGGCTAAACAATGAGAAAAATGGAATTGTAAATGTCAATTGAGGTGCATTTGGTTAATGGGGACAAAATTAAGAAATTCAAGACAGAAGTAAAACAAAAGCGGAGCAAGTTGTTGCAACTGCTCCGCCTGTGGGGATCGCGACGGAGAGTTGTACTGTGCTGTGTGGTTTCTGGCAGTTCTGGGTTGTTTCTTACCGCGTTGTCGTCGGCCATGGTTTTATATTTTGTCTAGAATTTGATATGCTTGTAACTCCGATATGATATTTGAGAGATATGGGATTATATTCGATGAAATTGGCCCTGCTGACTGCATGTGCTTCATCTTGTGCTTCGCAACATCAGCATCAGTGCAAACAGTGCAAAGTAGACATGATGCTTGTCCGAATCGGGTTATAGTGGTCAGGTGACTTCGTGTCTTTCCGCGTCACGTTCTTTCCTTGTAACGAAGATGCCGATGGAGAGGCTATCATTGCAGACTATGTGGTAGTAACTGCTGCTCGGGCTGCAGCATGTCCCTGCTGCACTACTGGGACACTCTTCGTCCTTCCGCAAAGCGCAGGAAAACCACCAAGGAAGAGACTGACACCGGCGATGAGAAAGACACTCCCGACTCGTCTGATAGTCCGCTGATAAAGTCCTCTGAAACAGCGCTGCCGGAGCGACTAGATTACAATCCAATTCCTGTTGAAGCTGGGTTTGGGGCCGCTGGAGATGACTCCGAAGTACCACCAAACAGCCAAACCGAACTCGAGTCCTCCCTGCCTGCCATCCAGGCAGACAATCGCGCAATCGAGGAATATGAAGCTTCGCGCGCAGCTGACGACGAGAACGAGCCGGATCTCCGGCAGAGACTGAGGGATGGTACATGGCGGAAGGGTCGGAGTTCTATCTACGTGGATGCGTTCAATCTGGCACTGGAGACTGTGCTGGATGAGGAGGCGCATCTCTTTGATAAGGCGGAGATGGAAGTGTTCAGGCAGTGGCGAGAACTGGACTATGAGTCTCAGTATTTGTATGTCTACCTGGGTCATACCTGTTAGATACTGAAGCTGACTGTATAGGTATGTGCGTCTATTCCTCCGCAAGACCTCTGCCTGGCACCGCGTTAATCGGCTAGGCTACTACTCGGATATTGCAGACATGTCTCGAGTAGTAGCTGAACTGCGCCGCGCTCGCAATCTTCCATCGACATCTGAGGATGGGAATTCCACAGATGGCACCGTCCCTGTCGATACGAGCTCCGTCTTAGGTCAAGATGGCGAGTTCAAATTCGCCG
The DNA here is from genome assembly GCF_016861625.1 of Aspergillus luchuensis. Classification (NCBI taxonomy): domain Eukaryota; kingdom Fungi; phylum Ascomycota; class Eurotiomycetes; order Eurotiales; family Aspergillaceae; genus Aspergillus; species Aspergillus luchuensis. The sequence continues at coordinate 5,553,276 of NC_054849.1, forward strand.
AGGAAATGGATCAGATAACCACGCTGGAAGAAGCGTCCTCGCTCTTATTACTCGACGAGTTGAAAACGCTTGCCAGAGACGCCAAAGTAACGGGAAAGAGCAAGAAAGAGCTCGTAAACGCTCTACAACGATCAAGTCAGAAACAGACGGGCCTCGATTGGAACAGTAAATCCAACGGCAACAACAGACACGACCACTTCATCCAGAAGATCCTCGACTACACCGGCGACTGCATCCGACTGGCCTCCGGCCCTCGTGCGCTATTCGAACGAGTCCATCTAGTCTTCTACCGGTCCACCGAATGGACCGAGAAATCACTCACTACCATCATCTTAGCCAAGATCTCCCGCAGAAACTTCCCAGAATACGTAGTCTGTCGAACCAACTCCATCTTCCCCTCGCGGGAGATCCTCCTAGAATTCGAATCCGCCCTGCGCACTCAATACCAAATCGACAACCTCCTCGAGTTCAACGGCACTCCCACCGTCGAACTGCTAACCCAGGTCAAAGACCTCGCCTACAAAGTCTATCCCCGGTGGAAAACCCTCCTCCACCAGGAACAACAAAAAGAAGACACCATCTACGATTACAATGAAGGTGCCTACCTCCGCCGTTTCTCCCCAGCATGGGTATACACTCGCATCATCCACAAAGGCCTCCACCCCCTAGGCCGCTTCAAAGAGCACGAAGAGGAGCACCGTCTCCTCTCCGAACTCCTAGCCCAGCGCCTCTTCCACGCCGCCCGCCGCGGCGCATGGTACCAGCGCAAAGCCCTCCTCGAAGAACACTACCTCTGGGCATTGAAACCCTCCGAAGGACGCACCGAAGAAGCCCAACGCAAACACTGGCGCCGCGTCGCCCTCCAAACCTGTGAAACAGGCCTGCAGGACCCAGACTGCCATCTCATCTACCACTATGACCTCCAAAAACGAATCACCAAGCTCGAAAGAGCCCTCAAGGTCGTGAAACGCGAACAGCACGACTTCGGGCACGTCAGACTAGCCAAACCCGCAGAACGCACGATCGAAGGTATCCAGATCGAGCGTGATGAGCCAACCCAAACCCAACCCTCAACTCCAGCTGACACCACCACCACCACCACCACCACCCCTACTATCACCACCTCCTCCAAACGCGGCCGCCCCACCATCTGGCTCGACCCCCGCGACGGCGGGGAATGCCGCGTTGAAAGCATGTGCCTAAGCTGGTACCGAGATCGTGGCTGGAAGGGTTACCACTCCGAAGGAGGCATCATCAGAACCCTGTTCACCTACCTCTTCTACGACATCCTCTACACCTACGTCCCCAACGTCTTCCAAACGCCCTTCCAAACCAGCCCGCTCGATCTCCACACCGACGCCTTCTACCCGACCCGTCTCTCACAGATAAACCACCGGCTGGTGGAAATCACCAACGGCGAGTCGGAGCGGCTGATTCGCGCTGTCTACGCGGATCAATCCCCGCGCCAGACGTGCGCGATTGGCCTCGATTGGTCCTTTGAGTTGGATGATTTGGTTCAGATCGTTAGATGTTTTCCGGGGGAGGCCCTCGCGGCTGTTTGTAAGGTCGTTGCCCAGGAGTATCAGGCTCGTGGGGGTGGGGTGCCGGATTTGTTGGTTTGGAGGGTGTATGATGGGGAGGAGGGTAGGAGTGATGGTGATGGTGATGGTAATGGTAAGGGGAAAGAAGGGTACGGAGAGGTGATGTTCGTGGAAGTCAAGTCGGCGAATGATCGGTTAAGTGATTCGCAGAGATTATGGATTCATGTTCTGGCGAGTGCAGGGGTGAGGGTGGAGGTTTGCAACGTTGTTGCTAAGGAGGTTATACGGTCGTGACATATATGATATATATGTACAGTGCTGCGTATATATACTACGTATTATAGAAGATGGGAAAGATACATCCACTACAGTTGAAACATCTACGATAATTAAAAAAAGAAAGATAGGTGTGTGGTCATAAATTTTTATTTCATGACTATCGACGGAATCAACCCTTTCCAGATCGACCCAATCAACCACAACGACAGCCACTTCACCACAACAACTTCTAACCCCGCACAAAGAAGATGTGCACGCGCTTAAGCGACGAGGGTGGAAGCAGTGGCGGACTCGTAACGCCAGGTGGGGGGGAGGACACCGACGGACTTGTAGTAACGAGACAGACGGTGGATACGAGACTCGATGAGAATCAGGCGGAACTTGCTGTCCTTGTCCTTGCGGTTACGCTCAAGGTGCTTGCGGACGGCGACGGCCTAAACCAATATTTATTAGTATCTCATTTGAATGGTTGGATAGGGGGATGGGGGTTGGCATACCTTCTTGATGAGGTGGTACAGGTCCTCGGGGAGCTCGGGGGCAAGGCCTGTTGTAAAATCACTCTGTCAGCCTGTGGTTTGACCAAGCAGAGGCATACGGGATCACGCAAAAGAAAACTACCCAACTTCCCAACTGCATTTCTGCGAGTTGGGGACGTTTGGAGTTTGACTTCTGGTGCCCTCCAGTTTTATGGACATATTGTGGTATGTGTGTGGTGTACAGATGGTGGGAGGCAGAGAGAGAGAGCCGGGATTGCTGCGATTGCGATTGCGAGACTGTGGTTGTAGGTTTTCGAGTGTGCCATGTCGATACGGAGTAGAGTCCGAGAACAATTCCGGGTATGTTTCAACCTCATTCTCTTGTCCCTCTTCTTCTTCACTTTCGTGCAGAATATATATCGTATCGGTTGTCCATCAATAACTCGAATCGAATCGCCGGATATATTCCAATCCGGGTCCCTGGCTGCTGCTGCTGCTGCTCTGCTCGCGCCCATTCCTGCCATGTTCACATCCACAAACATGCTCATGCAACTGGTGCGACTGGTGAAAGGGAATAATTTGTCGGTGATGTCGTACCGTTGGACTTCAAGATACGGAGGATCTTGTTACCTATTCACATTTCATATATTAGTATCCTTTCCAACCCTCGCTTGTCGAATCCAGAGGGAAAGGGGCTCTTACCAGTGACAGTCTTGACCTGGGCAACACCGTGGCTGTCACGGAGGACAACACCGATCTGGGAGGGGGTAGCACCCTTCTTGGCGAGCTTGCAGATCTGCTCAACAACCTGCTCGGTGGAAGCCTTGAACCAGCTCGGGGGAGTGCGAGAGTAGGGGAGAGCGGAGGACGAAATGCCCTTTCCCTTAGAGTGAAGGCGACCCATTTTGATTGATTGGTGGTGTTGACGGGGGGTGGTTGTCGAACGGGTTGTGAGTGAGCTGGTCGAATATCGAAAAGTTCGAGGAGGACGAGGTTATTTTTTCGTTGGGTGGATTTTGCGATCGTGGGTCACGTGGGATCCAGATTTGCTGGTATTGTTGTGGGTATGGTCATGTGATGTGGGAGTTGGGTTCGCTTATTTTTTTCTTTCCCGGAGCTTTTTAAGCTCCGTTTTGACTTTCTTTGAGTCTTGGGATTTTGTTTCTTGGGGTATGCCCGCGAGCTGCTTTGAGCTGCTGCAGAGTTTATGGTGCTCTGATCTCTTCGATTTCGGCTATATAGTGATCAACTAATTGATACAGCTACATTGCTGGCAAATTTGACGTTCAGGTTAGTTTTTACTCCTATGTTTTTTTGCCCTCTGCTCTGCTTTACAGGATGAAACACACCTTACTTTTTATTTTTCTGGTACCTCTTATGTCAGAGATAGGCTTCGGTCTATCTCGATGATCTAAATGGACTTCTGATATCCTTTCAATTCGCAAAATGTTATGTCATGGGAGTTGAGACGCATCGTGCTAACTCGCATCAAGATAGGTTGCCAATTTTTGAATCGAGGGTATTCTGGTGTTGAGAGATGGGCTTTATAGTCATATATCAATGAATTCATATTATTCAACAGAACTACGGCATTTTCCCTGCTCGTGCAGATCATGGAGTCGCGCGATCCCATATTGTAAATGTACAGGAATGTAGAGGATTGGCCAGACAATGTCTGGAGCATGCAGGCCGACGGGATATCTGCCACTGCTATCGCTGAGAGTCCTGTCGTGTTGAAGCTTTATATTACTGGATACTGCGATGGCATCGGCAATGCATTCTACACGATAAGCCATTTCAGGGTCGCAAAGACTGCTTGAAGAGAGTCACGCAGCCTCGTCGTGTCGTAAAGCTCTGCATCCATCGTCCAGCAGACAAGTCATCATAGCTGCACATCTCCATCAGTGTCAAGCAAATGCAAGCAGTATCACACCGCAACGAGGCATCGCTTTCAAGACATCCTCGTGCATCCGCTTTAGCATCGCAACTCTCTCCCCACATACTGTTATCGGGTTCCTGGATTTTCCAGTGTTTTCCGCGCGACGCCCTGGAAAATTCGACGACATAGTGTGATTTGTCCATCAAGATTCCAAATCAACTCACATAGACGCGCAGACGGACGAACCATGGTCTACTCTGCGACGTGCATCAAGTGTTGCTGCGAACCTCCTGTAGCCAGATAGGTAGTCATGATGCGATTTGTCTGTCTATCTGGTTGTCTGCCTCGTGCAGCAACTCCGAAACAACAGTAGACCCGCATAAGCGTAAGCGTAAGCCCTAGCCAACTAGCTACACGGTAATATTCTGTGTGCATATTTGAAGCCAAGAAGACCATTCGCTTGGGCATGGAAGCCTGCGTTGTGGATTGGCGATGTGTCATATCCTAGCAGCAGTAGCAATAGTGGGCTGTGGATACCAGCCGTTGGTAGTGATGGTTGAGTCACTGAAAGGCTTCATTCAAACCCACCTGATGTGACCGCCAGTTGTGGAGCATAAAAGCAGTCAAGTGGGTATGCAGCAACACGTTTGTGTTCGAAACGAGGAGAATAAGATCGAATCGTACTTTGTTTGTACGATAGAAGCGGCCATCTTCCGTGTTGTGCGAGATCAGTAAGACAATACTCTGTACACCGTAAGTACTCCATAGACTGGAGAATATGCAAGTCTAGACCAGGGACCATAAACTTGGAGGCGATCCAGGTCCATGATTCGACCACTCCATGAGCTGTGCGTTGACGTCTGATCCCAGTGATCGCCAAATCAGACGGTCGAGTGCGACCGGCTCCAGGGCACGGCGCGGAGAGGGGCAAGTGCAAGGGCAAGCTGAGCCCCGTATGTATCACCATTCAGCAATGAGAGATCCATAGCATTAGACGGAGAGGTGAGATCGTGGGTACCGCAAGTGAGCGTCGGTCTCCACGCGTTGTGACCGGTCAGCTGGTGATGAGCCTATGATCGCCCCCGTCACCGTCACTGCTGGATGGCAGCGACTGATTGGCTTGCCCCGTTCATCCACAAGTGATGGCGCAGTTGCACGGGCTAGATACTTTGTGCGGGATCTGAGATGGATCGCTGGGATATGCTGGGGGGCGAGAGTGAGAATTGCCTCTTGCGGCATCCGAGTCCCGATGTGCGCCATGTCTTTGCCTTTATCGCATGACCTGTTGGGATTTCACGGTCGCTGCTGTTCTGCGGGCTGATTTGCCCCGCTAGTAGAGCTGACCTTATACAAAGGTACACCAGTCAAAACTCGAGAGTGAGAGGTAGCACAGACATCACAGATAGCTGAAAGGATGTCCAACGGACGACCAGTTGGATGATTGATTTCCCTCCCAATTTGCTGATTCGTCTCCTGTCAACTGGCTTGGCGGCGAGGTTTTGTTCTGACAGCCCTATGAGCTATAGTGCAGGTAGTCCCGGCTTACTATTGGATTCCTTCCGGGGGAATAGTATCCAAACATAATAAGCAAATGGGAGAATTTGAATTCTCTTCGTCAGGGGTACAAAGGGATCTCTTCTTGCGTGCATCTCGTATTGTTTGTTGCTTATTGTGTGTCTGTAGATACTAGTAGTGATCGTCTCATTAGTATATCAAAGTCACCAGGGGGTAAGGGACTAACCATCAGAAATTTCCATAGTCTGTACTTTAGTTGTTTCACTAGCAATGTATTGCTTTTGCTGCCACCATACGTATGTAAAAGTACTGCGTAGGCCAGAAAAACTCCTTGATTATGCTACATAGTTTGTAATAGATAGCTGCCAGACCTGCATGGCACTGCCCACTAGTCTATGGCAGACCAGAAATCACTCATGCAAACCTACCAACTACCAAGATAGCGACATACTTTCCAGGAGATGAATTTGAATTCAATAGCAAAAACCCGATTGGGAAAGTCTAATCAGGAATCCGCGGAAAAGACACGAAGTATACTCTGGATGGAAAGTTCCACGACGAAGCTTCGATACGAGAATCGATGGCGTCTGCAAAGACATCGAGATACTTCCCGTGCAACTCTGGTTAAGCTATAACTTAGTATCGACAGAGTTAAGTTAATCTCTCGTATTGCGGGATGCGCGGGAGCAATGCCGATGGACGGGATGGAGGCATAATTGGAGACTGACAGTTTCATCCACCCGGCAAAACTTAGTCAGTGCTATGGAGTACCTAATTACTTAGTTAGTTGGTAGCTATTCTAGACTCGGGTAGAGGGCAAGATAGCCAAGCGAAACACCTTGTCGCAAAAGGCCCCATCCAAGTGGGAATTTGAAAAACTTTGTAATCCAGCTAAGTCATGTACATTTAACTCAAGACTAGAAGCCGCGAAGAGAATGTGGCAAATGTTTATTTCCTATGATTGCCAAAGCCATTTATAGAAATTCTCCACGTGTGGTTACGTCTGTCATGTCGTGGTGTACGGAGTAGATGGTGAGGACTATGGAGTAAGCCAGCTAGCTGACCATCTCGTGGTCGGTGTTTGAGATAGAGATACACGAGTCCATAGGCTGAACGAACAATGGGATTGTGAGAAGAAGCGAAATCGACAAAAATCTAGCACCCGCCCGTAAATTCCACTGATAGATTGAAGATCGGTATATACCCAGTCCTGCATCAAACAGCTGGCTCGCTCTCTGTCCACATTACCCAATGAGGGAAATAATCATACCCGCTTCTCAAAAGCTTGGTCTACCGAATCTCGCTACCCAGTTTCCAATGTTCCCAAGGTTCTTCCTGAGGAGTGATAGCTAAACACTACCGCAGTCGATCAATGCTGATGTGCAAAACCCACTTCTATCAACCGGAACTAGGCTAGAGGAACGTCAATCCATACTGGATCACGCAAAAGCTCCAGGCAGCTAAGAAGGGGAAGCTAAACTAGTTTACCAGGCTTCGGTGCCGGGCGTGGATGCCCTAAATTTAGCCGGACGAGGGAAGGTCCCCTTCGGTAGACTTCAACTACCGTGAATTGCTTAACGAACAAGAAGAAGGTTGGTGTCGATCAGGCCCGCGGCAAATTCCCGCACAACGGGATATCTAGACCATCTGTTTAGCGATGAGGGTTTGTTGGGGATGATGAACCTGCACTAACTGGTCCCGATATGCGGCTACGGCAGACTGGATGCAGGTCCGTGTGGCAGTTCGAGGAATGGATGCAACCTCGATGGCGATGGACACAAGTCCAGCGGTCGCGGCACGATGTAGTATTACTAGACGAGTCGGTTGGTCCATGCGCCCGCCGCCACTGGGGCATCGATCTAGATTCTACACGGTATGTGGAGGGGTTTTTGCAATTGATGCCCGTGCCGATGACGATGGCAGTGCGACAGAGGCGTCGTTGTTGAGTTGCATTACTCCTGTGCTTACGTGCTGGGTTGCTGAAAGTACTTTACTTGGCTGATGATTGTGTTCAGGAGTGGACCTTTTTGTCCCTGAAGTCCGTGGCTACACGGTCAGGGGCACAGATGGCAGATCTCCTTTGTTTTGAGTCACACCAGGTATCAGATGGCTCAAGATTGAGAGACCAGGGGGAAAGCAAAAAAAAAACAACCAAGATAACTGCAACATAGCACAGAGTGAATCCTGGGAGTTATGTAACGTGACCACAGAAAGACCATTCAATTCCCATGGAACCACTATCGAGTCAAAACCCGGCTATGGGGGGTTTAGAGTCTCGTGGCAGGTCGACCCTCACCCAGGGGCAAGGGCTACTGGCCTACTGCAGACTACGATGGATACAGGCAGTAATCGTCGCGACACTCGTGCGAAGCCGGTCGAACTCAAAACGACCAGGATGAGTCTTCTAGTGGCTGGGAAGGTTGCTGGTTCGGGTATGGTGGAGGTTGATCGAAGTGCCTTTCCACCCCTGCCTGCATACGAAGCCCCTCCGACGCACTAAGCAGAGGCACTCACTGTAAGGTACGCGGATGGTTGCTGAGGTTTTTTCCCTCCTGCAGGCTGTTGGCCAGTCCAAGAAATCCTAAATTTTTACCTCCCGAGGGATTGTGGGAATGAAATCCTTAACATTGGCCAATAATCATCCTGCGGTAGGGACGATGTGATGTGCTCCATAATATACGAGATATGAAAATTTCGTAGAGCAACTCCTGCCCGAAAATGGGGACGCAGTCAGATCCCCATTATTGCAGCAAAAGACTGGATAATAATGGGATTGTTATCGTGCCCTAAACCAGCACACGCAGGAAGAGGCGGCGGATAACTTGTCAACTAACGTTTAGGATGGCTTGCCCCCTCAAAAAAGATAGCCTAGACTAGTGAGTTTCATACCCCGAGAGGAATCAATGGCTCACTATCTCATCACTAAGAGAATTATGGAAGCCTCCCCCGAAAGATCCATGGATGGCTGGGTGGGTCTCCCCTCTTCCAGCAGCAACTAAGTAGCCGACTCCGTAAGGAAGCAGTATCTAAACGAAAAGGCCCAGCAAAAAGCTACGGCGCAGGTCCAGTCGGTATTTCGACGGCCAATCAGCAAGACGAAACCACTCCGATCCATGCAGATGCAGGCATCGCCAATTTACCCAAAGGCGTTAGAATCCTGGCGTCGAAGCCAGTGTCAACCAACGTCCGCAGCGACGGCATCTGATTCCCCGCTCGTGGTCTTTTGCCCTACCACCGTCTCCCAGGCCTCTCGTTCGTTCGTTTCCTTCCTCTCCTGATTCCACCTGGTCCCCGATGCTACTCACTAGCTCACTTTCCTTTTTGATTTTATTATTGGTTTTTCGATTTTCTGTACTGCCTCTGCGCCTCCCAGTCAATTGGAACCCCGACGGAACTTGGGACTCGCTCGCTCTGTCTCTCTTTGCCCAGAATGGGCGTTGTCGCACGAAGCCAGTCGAATGGATTGCAGCGACTCCACCAAGCCCATCAATGCCCCTGGTGCCAAACCTTACCGTAGTCTCTCTCTCGCCGTTCCGAGCCATGGAGGGGAATTCCACCGTCTATCATCAGAACCCAATGAGCGACGTCCCAGACCATGGCGACGCTGCGCTGCTCTTGTGTGAACGGACCTCCTATCAGTCCATGACCATTGCCCCAACCAATCCTCTAGTGGTACCCAGAACGGTACCATCTTTCTGGTCGTCGGTACATCATCCATTGCCCTAGCTCGTAGTTAGTATATCTGATCAGCCTTCCCACCCCCCCATGTCCGTCCGCGCCCACCTGCCTCTTGCTCCCCTCTCTTCCTACTAGTATCATGCAATAAATCACAAGGCTGTCTGTTCGATCGATATCAATCGTTCCACGGCCGTGAGCCTCTTGCGCGGGGTAACCACGCCTGGCACAGTCACTAGTACAGTATAATCGATAATCCCGCCACTCGTTTGCCCCCGAGGGACAGGACATGACCCTCTCCGGGCCTCTATCGCATCCGTCGCATATTCACGAAGATTCCTACCACTATGGCCAACGAAACATTGTCTGGATATTGTCCGACTCCTTTCCTCCAGGAGTCACTGTTCCCGTCGAAAGGTGGATGTACGCTATCCCCTGCTAGTGTGGACCCAATTGCCGGTGACAGAACTGATCGTGTGCTTCGTTGCAGTCATTGATGGACGGTTTTGTGAGGAGCTTACCACAGAGCATGGCAAGGTCTCTTGCTGTCTTCCATGCCCATTGGCAGAATGGACCTATGGCGAAAGTAAGTCCACTGCTACCTGCTGCCAGTGTTCGAGAATCTTAGCTCACAAGAATCTGTCGCATCCAGAATTGATCTCCCAAACCAAGGTCGCCAGTTGGCTTGGTGTCGCTACATTGCCCCTGTGCATCTTCCTCCTGGTATCATTCGCCGTGCTGCCCCCGAAATGGACGCATCGTCATTACTTGAGCATCTGCTTCACCCTGGGAATCTGCTGTATGGAGGTGGGTAGACTGCCATCGCCAATCAACTGCCCTGTATTGACTCGATTCCCAGATCGCCTTCATCATCCCGCTAGGAGTCAAGCCGGAGCAATGCTACAACCAAATCACCCCCAATGACATGCACACCGACTTGTCATGCGCGTTTACCGGGGCCCTGCTCCTCTTCGGAGGCTGGGTATGCGTCGTATTCAGTATGCCTCCACACCGTCCACCACCAGCAGCAACAACCACTAACCAGCGACTACAGGTTTCATCCGCACACTAGCCTTCCACCTCCAAGTCTGCTGGGAGATCATGCTCGGCCCGAAATTCATGTGGACAGCACTCATCCTAAGCTGGGGTATCCCCGCCGTCGGCCTGACTGAGATGCTCATTTTGACTGGAGTATCCTACCGCTTCGGCACCGTCTGCCACATCAACGTCCACGACAGCAACAGAGACTACTGGGCGCCCGTCGTCGCATTCGGCGGAGCATCCCTCTTCCTCCAATTCGCCACCCTCGTGTACTGCATCTACATCTACATCAAATCCATCTATGACGAGGAAACCTCCACCACCAGCTCCGGTCTCCCTTCCTACTCCGCCAGCGTCCGCACTGTCACAGCCCGTCAAGCCTACCGTCGCGTCCGCCGCGTCCTGCAACTCCAATGGCGCGGTGTCGCCCTGGTCCTCGTCATCTTGACCAACGTCATCTTCTTCGCCGTCGTCTTCATCAAGATGGATAACCATCTCACCTCCACCGTCGCTAATATGAAACTCGCCACCCCCTGGCTCACCTGTCTTGTCGAAACTCAAGGCAACATCCAGAAATGTTACAGTGAAGCCGAAGCTATCGTCCCGAACAAAGCTACCCTCCTCGCTGTCCTGATTTTACTGGCGACGGTCGGCTTCTGGAACTTCGTCCTCTACGCCCGTCCTTCTATCTTCGTCGGTTGGGCCGAATTCTTCAAAGCCCGCGTTGCGAAACCCAATGAGTTCGTCTCTGTTGATGCGCGCAGAGGAACGCCAGATCCTCGCGCTTACGAGATGATCTCCGGATCGAGTCTGCCCCCGTATAAGACCCCTGAGCCAGTGGTGCGGTCCCCGAGTCCCGCACGGACGATGGGTGCCCGTAGTCCAGAGGCAAAGGGAGGACAGCATTATGGCCGTGAGGCCCGCTATGTACGGCCCTCGATGAGTTTCTCGTCTCCGAGACCGCCCAGCGCAACGCCGAATGGCGGGGAACGTGAATGGGATCCAGAAGCTACATTTGCTAAGAGCCATTCACAGAAGGGGTCGATATGATGCAGTGGGATTGGCGTTTGTAACATGGTTTGGTTAGGTTTCTTTGTTAGCATGGGGCGCATGGAAAAGCCGCTCTATATTATTATTATTGTGTGATGTGAGACTACTACTAACTGTTTACGGCTGGATTTGATGTTTTTATATACCCTGATGCATTGATGTTTGCATGTATACAATACCCTTAGAAGAAGAAGGAAGAAAAAGAAGAAATGAATCATTACACATACATCAATTCCTTCCACATTCTATGACTCTTACAGTAGGAGAGTAATTAGTAACCATTCCTGCAATACCACTACGGTAGTACAACGATGGAAGACAACCCCGGTCCACCCCCAAACCTTAACTTTCCCCAACGGTCTCGCAGTCTGTCAGTCAGCAAACTCAGCATAACGAAATCCTTTCGGCTAACTAACTACAAAGTAACTAGTTATATCTGAATCCCCCGCAGGGCTAATACTAATGCTAGTAAATTACTTACTGCCAGTGACAAGCGGAGATGGCACCACCGCCACCACTAAATTCTTTTCTTTTCTCTTCTCTCCTCCGGTCTAGAATCTCTTGGCCTTCTTTCCCCCTCTTTTCTCTAGCGTAGCATTGTTCGAGTGACATGACATGACTGACATGACTATCTTTCTCCTTTTTGGTCGAACTCAATTAGTATGAGTTCGCCCTTTGCTTTTGCACGCTTCCTTTCACTTGGAGGAGTTGGATCATCGGATCATCGCTGTGAGTATCCGTTCTTGTCCTGTGTATGTATGGCACAGACACGGTCACAACGGATGTTAGGATCGGGATTGTGATTGTGATTGATGAAAGCCGAGGCAGGAATGCACAAGCACACAGTTATCATCATCCTCGGAGTTTATTAGTTTGTTAAGGTAAGTTGAGGTAGTTGATGGCATAGCACGGCTCACTCCGGCATCGGATGGATGGATGGATATAAACCCTGTTGGTTATACTAAACCGATTAGGTAGTCAGCCCCGTGTGAGGTGGCTGTAGGGTTGACTGTCTGGTTTTTTTTCGTTCTGAATTATGCTTTTCATTCAAGATTTGAAATTCAATCAATATGTAAGTGTCTGGAACGTAGATTCAGGCACCGGGTTCAGGTAGTAGCTGTGGTGTACATGTTACGTTATGTTCAATTAGGTATGTTGACTGTATTCCATTGGGTTAGTTAGTAGCTGCAAGTGAAGACACATGTGCTTACTGCTTACTGCTTACTGACCTGCATACGGAGAATATATAACAATGCTCAATATAGTATCTCCCCCGCGGGGAACTGTGGCCAGACTATTCTCTAATTTATTTTACTAGGAGGTACTAAACGGAGTACTCCATTCCAGCCGAGCAAGGGCAGTAAGTAGGGTAGCGGGTGTGAGATCCTTCCCTGACGCACAGACCTCGTGTATATTAAGCCGAGGAGTAGAACTACTAGTTAACTACGAAGTACTCGGTGGTAGTGATTCATCAGTTGAGGGATTATTATGACAGGAGTAGTGCTTATCAATCTTTATGAGTAGTACTAGTATTTAGTACTGTGTGATTGAGTTATGAGTGTAGTTAAAAATGACTAATGTAAGTTATACATGTGTGGGGGGACTAATAGCACTATGTGTATACCCACTATACATTCAAGTATCTACAAAGTAGTTATAGAGTCAACGGTGCATACCTTCCGAGAAACTAATTACTCGCTTCTTTGCTAGAACCCAGGCTAACCATCGGGGACCAGAGTGATCATCCTTCGGGGTTCAATCGACTAGGAAATCGATCGTCCTCGGGTTCTGCATGTTTTGCCGTGTGGGAACGTGTCTGTGCCGAGGGACACTGGCACTTAACTGTTCGTAGTACTAGTAGCGGAATATGTGATTGGGTTCGGCAAGTGGTTCATTGCATGCTTAGTATCGCTTGGTTAATGGGGGTGGTTCTCGAACATAAATGAAGAATAATGGTTGATTTTCCAATAAGTCTGATATTGGCAGTAGCTGCTTACTAGGTAAAGTACCACTTTTATCTGGTATAAGATCTCTTAGTAGTAACTACTATAGTGTATATGAAGGACATTCTACTAACCCTACCTGGAAATCGACTCATAGGCTCATACTAGTAATCAATATAGCCGGGTCCTACTTATTTCATGCCACAGCAAATATATAGTCACTTAGACACTGTATTGTTTATCCAAACTACTATCGCCTCATCTCACGATTCTAGGGCAAGCCATCAAACCATCTATTATAGTCTCACACCAACCAACCATAATCGCAATCCAAGCATCATGGTGACAATCAAGGCAATGCACGAATCCAAGCTTCTTTCAGTACAACTGAACCATCTGGACTCATAAACAGTGATCTTATCTGAATAACCATCCTGCGGATCAGCAGTATCATAACAAGCAATCTTCTCCAACCGATCATTGAAAGTAATGATATAAAGACTGTTCAGCCCAGGAGAGTCGACAATACTTGTATCTTGATCGACCATGATACTCTCACATTCCCAACTTGTTTATGTTAGCCACATTGCACGATCAATCCAACCTCCTGGTATACTTACTGCGTATAAGGTAGCATCGCACAACCATCAGGAGACCTTGTCTGTCCTGCTGGATGCTTAGATATGATTACATTTGAACAATTGCTGTTGACTTACAAGTCAGGCTGAGATTGGTTGGGACTATTAGCGGCCGTACTTCGCGGGGGATTTCCGACACTGTCTCCTTCGTGATACATGTCTTCGCGGAGGGTAACCTGCATATATTGTTATCATTAGGGTATGGATTTATCGGATATAGTATTAGTAGCTGGGGGAGTCTGTGCCCATGGCAATTGGCAGCAAACCGAGTAAAGAGACGATAGCCTGAGCGAGGTGGACCATCTTGGCTGCTACTCGTCGTTCAAGTCAAGGAGTGATACGTGTGCATTAACAGCTGGAGGTAATTGAAGTAGTAGAGAGTGCAATGGAGCTGAAAGAGATAGCTTGCGGCTTACTACAAAGTTGGTAGTCGAAAACGAACCTGTTTATATGACAAATTTGAGAGGCTTAGAATGTTGGATTTATAAGAATATGAACAACAAGCTTGTTCTACTAACAAAACAGTGAAATGCTCCTGACCGTTGTGTAACATGCCTCCTACTTGTCGCTTCAGCTGCGCCCCGAGATATGCTTCTTTACGGTGTAGATATGTACTACCAGTAGACGGAGTCGAGATTGTGATAGTGTTTTCATACTATAGAAGTAACTCAGCAAGATGTGGCATGGGATGCATCGGATGACCTTCAGTGGTATTGGACAAGTAATGCCTCCAAATCATTACTACAAGCATGTCAGATCCAAGTTCATTCGCTATGATACATCGTAACCCCTACACAGTACTAGAAAGCGCATCGCAACCACCGCTGTCCCCCATCTCCAGTAAATTTAACTTCCAGTACAGATTGTTGCATCGTCTGCCCCAGGCATCGTCGGCCTTGAATCAATTACGCGTCATGAAGTGGCAATGAAAGATAACAAAGGAAATAGAGTGATATAAAGAAATGGGATATGTGTATAGACCATCCATCCTACATTACCATGCGTTGACGTCGAAGTTTTCCTGCACGGGTTAGCAAGGTAATAAAACCATTGACTCAATAGGTTGGTCTTACCTCGGAAAAGTAGGTTGTAACCACAGTCCGGTCCGAGAACTTCCTGCCCGCAAGCGCCTTCAGGGCATTCGTCGTCGACTCCACCGTGTCGAACTTGACAAAGATCTTGCCCACTCCTGGCGACTGTCGGCTGCCGCCTGTCGGACGGGGTACCTTCAGCTCAACTACAGTGCCGTACTTGGAGCATTCGTCGCGTACGTCATCGCAGATTTCTATCCCATTAGTCAAAAGCTTCTTGCATGTATCAGGCAAGCTTACCTTCGTAATCCTCAGGGTCCATCAACTCCTCCGGTGTCACCATGTTGAGCAACTGCAACACGCGGCTGGTCTCCAGGTCCTGGGACGTCGTCTTGGCGAACATCGACATCGCGTTGACGCCCATGTCGAGGCCGGCAGCTTGTGTCATTCCGATACTGGCGCGCACAACCTTGAGGTGTCTATCGCCCAGCTCCATTCCATTGAGACCTTCCACCGCAATGGTTGTTGCTGAGGGATCGGCATACTCGCAGAACGCAATGCCCTGTTCATGTCAGTACACTTCCTCGAGCCATTTGATAAGTACCTACCCTAGACTCCTCCGTAGAACTGTCCTTCACCAAAACAAACGACTTGAGCTCTCCGAAAGACTTGAGAAGCATCGTCACAGGCTCTTCGGGGATGTAGTGGGGAATGTTGGACACGCAGATCTTGTTGGGAGAGTCAGGAACCTCATTCAACAACACGCCTTCCTGGTATTCCTGCTCTGCTCCGCCAGGGACAATGTAATCCTTGGGTCGCCGCACTTCCAGGCCCTGAGCGGCCCCATTAGCGGCCCCGTTGCCAGCAGCTTCGTGCTCCTCCATCGCTATTCCGTCAAACGCAAGCGCAACTGTAGCGTCATTGGGCGACTTGAATTCGAGCAGGGCGAACGAGTGGTCCTGGGCCACCTGGGCCGAAATGCAAGGATCCACGCTCTCGATAACGTTGAGGCCATTGAGCTGGACGTTGAAGAAGGCCAAAAGGGTCTCGCCGGTGACAGTCTGGGGAATGTTGTAGACAAAAAGACGCTTGGCCTGGCGAGAGTTGGAAGGCTTGAGGGTAGATGTGTCCGCGTTGCCGCCGGCGGGCTGGTTCATGAAAGCTTGAAGGCGGCTGGGGTCCATCGGCTGCTGTCGGGGGGCTCCAGGGAGAGGGAACATGCCTGCAAAGTAACTACATTAGACCATATAGATAACAACGAAAGATCGATCTCACCTGACAGCTTCGCCTGCTCGGCAGTAACATTCTCGTAGCCCGGAGGTTTGATATCCCACTGCGTCAGGCGACGTTTCCGATCCAGCACCGACACGATATCTGTGAGATCGGGTGTAGCCTCCCTCTTTCGAGGAGGTGACGCACTCCGTCTGCGCTCCCCTCGCTCGCCACGGTCGCGATCTCCACGTCCACCACGCTCTGCACGCTCTCCACGCTCACGCTCGCGGTCTCCCCTGCCTTCCCGTCGGGGTCTATCCTCGAACAGATCTCTGTCTCCCCTTTCGCGGCGGGAGGGTCTATCTTCGTATTCTCTGCGGCGGCGATCACCGCGATCCCCACGGTCACCGCGATCCCGATCCCATTCCCGGTCGTCTCTGCGGCTAGAATAACGGTCCTCGCGTTCTCTGGCGCGGTAGTCACGGCTGGACGAATACGAATCTACCTCATATTCGCGTCGGGAGCTTCTGGAACTGTAGTGGGGGGATCTCGAACGTCTTCTCTCTCCTCTCTCTGCTCTGTCGCCGCCGCGCTCGCGACGCTCTTCGCGCTATCGTTCACTTCAGTTAGCTCCGGGCAGATACACCCTTGTTTGATTTTCACTCACGTAGTAGTCCCTAGGGCGACCAGAATCTGTGAAATAGTTATCAGCCACTATACGCGGCAGTAAAGTGATATGGTGAAGATAAAGCTCACCTCTGGACGTGTACGTATCGCCGTTCATTCTGAAAGCTCCGGCAATATTTCTTTGGCTCTTATTTTCCCGTTTCACGTGGCGAAAGGGATGGACAGCGAATAATTATCGGAGAGAGGTCCAACACGATCAGACACTCCGAAAGGCAAGCTCGATGGCACCGAAGGATGGAAGCAGGGTGATCGGGGAGAAAGTAAGAGCTGCGCTGGAGGGAAAACTCGCAGGTGACGATCGGCGACACTCCCGTCCGAATTGGTTAGCGCCTCTGGTCTGCGGAGTCCTGACCGCCTGCTGTGTCGGCCAATCTTCCTGGCAGAATCAACTTTATCGCGATTATCGTCGCCTTTCACATTCGCCTTCCTCAGCGACGGGCAGGTAATTGCTCAATTCACTTCAATCATGACTGTCGGCGCCTTTTCAGAATGGCGCAAGTTGCCCGTGAGTCTCAATGAACTCTGCATCAATACCACCCTTCGCTGTGGTCAATCTTTCCGGTAACTAAAACCGCAAGTACCCTCCTCGTCTTCCCCGACGTTCAGTCTAACAAGGTCTCCATATCATCTACAGATGGCACAATGTCCCCGACACAGACGAATGGCGCTGCGTCCTCCACGGCCGTCTCCTCTCTCTAAAACAAGACCCAACCCACCTCTACTACCGAACCTACCGCACCACCCAATCCCCCAAACCCAAAAACAATGACGACGACACCACCCTCTCCCTCTTAACCCATTACTTCAACCTCTCCGCCAATCTCACCTCCCTCTACACCGAGTGGTCCGCCCAAGACCCCAACTTCCGCAAAAAAGCCCCCCAATTCACCGGCATCCGCATCCTGCGCCAAGACGCCTGGGAAGCCCTGATCTCCTTCATCTGCAGCAGCAACAACAACATTGCGCGCATCTCGCAGATGGTCGAGAAGCTCTGCCTTAACTACGGCCCCTTCATTGCATCTATCAATGGTCGCGCCTACCACGGCTTCCCGGCCCCGGATGCCCTCACCGCTACCGACGTAGAGGGTAAGCTGCGCGGCTTGGGGTTCGGGTACCGCGCCAAGTATATCTATCAGACGGCGGTGATGGTGGCCAAGGAGCGGGAGGCCGGGTGGTTGGATTCGCTATGTAACCCGGAGTGTCCGGCTTGGAGGGTGGAAGCTGCGCCGGCGGGTGAGATGAAACCCGAGGGGAGAGAGGGGTATCGCGAGGCACATGAGAAATTGCTTGAGTTGCAGGGGGTTGGACCTAAGGTTGCGGATTGTGTGTGCTTGATGGGGTTGGGATGGGGAGAGGCGGTTCCGGTTGATACGCATGGTTTGTTACCTCGGTTGCTCCGTCTGTCATGTCATGGTTGGATTGCTAATGGTGTGTGGCTTAGTCTGGCAGATCGCGCAGAGAGACTACAAGTTCGGAAAGGGGGGGAATAAGTCCTTGACGAAGGTTACTTATGATGCTGTGGGAAACCACTTCCGCAAGCTCTGGGGCAAAGAAGCGGGGTGGGCGCATAGTGTGCTGTTCACGGCGGATCTGAGGACATTCTCGGATCGGTTGGCTGCGACTACATCGAAGAAGGTGGATGTGAAGGTAGAAAAGGATGACAAGGAGGGTGTCGAGGTGGAGACGAAGGTCACTACAGCTATAGCTGTACCAAGTAAGAGACCTGCAGATGATGAGAAAGTGAAGGTCGAGAAAGAAGATGATGACGAGACCATGGAAAAGGAGAAGCTGAACACCATCGTACAAGCTTCGCAAACAACGACAACAAGGAGGATGTCGAAGCGACTTCGGAAGAATTAATTATACCCTGTATATTACCTTTCTATAATTGATCATATCTTAGACCTATCTTTGTGCCTTGGTACCAATAGCATAACAAGACCCCTCCCCCCAAAATCCTGATCTCATTATACATACTACGTATGTCTTAAACCCACCCCATTCAAATGAGACAATATCAACCAAGTCCACCTCAAGGCAACAGGAGTATCTACAGTACGTACTATCCAACCCCATTGTCTCAAAACAACTCTCATATACCCCTCACCAATAGTGAGCGAAACGAACCCATCAGGATCATCAAGCAACCACCCGAACCGAATTCTTGATTTCTTGGGCTAACAACATACTAAAGTAGGGTAGAGTGTACGAATCACGTAGCAAAATACCTACCTGCTACTCCTCCTTCGGGTTACTCCTTTGGGCTAACCGACAAGGCCAGCCCGGGGTTTATTATATGTACTAGATAGGTATGTATTGCGGTGGTGTCGGTGTCTATCCCGTATCGGGAAATCTAATCACTAGTACTTCGTTTTTCAACTACGGAGTAACAGTAAGGTAGTTATTAGTAGTACTATGAAGTACTAAGTAGTAGTCCAGTTTAGCTAAAGTATGGTAGGGTAAGGTAGGGTAGGGTAGGATCATCCCGCTCACCCGAAAGCAACCAGCATTCATCAACTTGGCCTACCGAGCAAAAGTAAAGTAGATAGGCTAAAAGTGTGCAGAATCAAATTAATATCGCACCTGCTGCAGAATTACCAAGGTATCAGTATTGTTCATTATCCAGTAAGGCAAGTAGGCCAACTAGCAGCTCTACCAAGCTACACTAAGCCAGCAACCTACTCCACAAGGCCAGCGAATCAATCCCCTTGACACAGGTAACCAAGCCAGCTACTAGCCTTAGCCGGTCGGAAGACTTTCCTGCACGCCGGGTATAATCGGTGATATTTCTTTACTTGGTAGTTGGATCGTGACGATATCAACAAGAGCAATGCAATTTCTACTGTGTAGGATGGAGTACGAGTAGGTAGATCAATGAGTAGGGTTTGCGGTGAGAATCGGGATGGTCGGAAGGGTGTGGGAGTGTGTGTGCCTGTTCCACACCTTTCACTTGTGTATCTATCTGCAAGTTGATGGGCGGAGGAGGAAGAGGGGAAAAAGTGGGTTCAGGGCCGCAACGCAACCAAGGAACAAGACGAAGATCATTCACGATGATGACGATGGATGTCTGAACTTTGAATTAAGAGCAAAGAAAGAAGAGGGTCGCGGGGCAAATTGGTGGTCGGTTAACCTTCCGCGGCGGCCATGGCGATCATCATCAACAGGCTTGAAGGTGTTGCCGATAATGTGTGCAGAAATTCAGAAGCAGAGAGTCCACATCTGCTAGGCTGCTAGCATGATGAGTTGATGAACGGGGGATGTGGATGGTTGGGATGTCGCTTGTTTTCGGATCTCCAGTTTTCGAGGGGTATGAAGCTCCAATGATGTGGTGTGATGGAGAGGGAGAGCTACTGCGAAGAGGAAAGTGAGTTGACTCCATCAGGAGGCGGGAAGCTGAACGGCGGCACGTGCATCCCGATGTTGCAGCTGCCAGAAGTGGAAGGTGCAGGCAACTCTGCCGAGTGCTTGACGGCGAATCAATTCCCAGACGCAAATTTCGAGGCTCAGGGCCCTCGGCCTCTTTCTTAGCTGCTTTTCTTCTGCTGCCCACTTCTGCGCTCGAGCTTCTTCCCGTCTTCTTACTCCTAGGCTCACTGCGCCTTATGGGCTAGAGGGGTCATATTGTCTCGATGGCTACTCAGTACTAACCGCCAACATGTGGCATGGAAACAAAGTCATGATACAAGAGGGAAAGCACAGATCCACGATCGAAAAGAAGTGATGGTAGTGAGAGGCACCTCGTTCTTGCCTCCTGGCATTAGCATTCATGCAGATTCTGGGTACAACAGTACGGGTTCAAAGCACAAAACACATTGGTATCATTAAAATCAACAGGCTGATTCTCAAAACAGATGCACATATATGCAACCCATTCCGGGTTGGCCTGCCCGGAACAAGCTGAAAAGCTTTTCAGGTCCTAGGCGGCGGTCGATGTAGCAGGTCCGTATATTTACAAGTCCCGCTGGCGTCGACTTGACTCGGTCCACCTGAGTGGACGGCGATGGCGAGAATCGCGAGGCCCGAAGCAAGTATGTCTAGGTGTGCTCATAACTCGGTGAAACGAAAGTTCTTTGAGACGAGCACCAATCAAGGCATTTTGCCTTCGAGGCTTCATGGGACGCTCGCATTCGCAGGATCCTCGTTCCAGCCCCATTCTCTGAGCAACTGATTCACACGGTACTCGGTTGCCCAGCCGAGTTCCGTTTCGATTCCGTGAAGCAAAGCAAGGACCGTCCGCCGTTCTCCGGGTTCCGTCAGGCACTGACCACTAACAAACAGCGGCTGGAGGGAATTGATGCGGACCGCGCCGGTTGGACAAGCCAGCGCAATCCCCACAATTTCTCGGCTGTGAAATCGAATATCACTCTCGATGGAGCGATATGAATTAAGTCTATCAGCAATGGTGCTCCTTCTGCTGGTGGACTCATGCGGCTTATTTATGAGAAGAAGGATACGAGCCATATGGTAATGCTGCATCGCCGAGGAGCACAGAGGTAGGCTATACCATACCTCGGACAGCGAGCCAGCGTCAAACTTCGGGTTGTCCCTGTTTTGAGGTAATTTGGAAAGCTCAACCCGGGCACAAGGCTGGAATGTCTCAGGAAGTCCATTATACCAGGCATCGAGTTCGGCTTCCAGGCGGTACCATCGCTCCAGCAATACCTGCTGTGAAAGGCCCAGAGGACCCGCCCCTAACGATCCAGGGTGGCCCAACTGGACATTATCACCGGCGTTGATAAAGTTAACAATCTTTGAGAGAATCCAAACTAAGCCATTCGAAACAAGATCTTCCTTGATGGGTTCTTCATCGTCTGGATAGCCCATCGCGGTCGCATTACTGGAGCGTACAAAGCCCATATTGTCGATCTGGAGACCCGCCTCAGTCCACAAGACCAGATCGTCGGTGTTTAACCTTGTCTGGCTCTCATTGATGACTATCGAACCCAGTTAGCACCTTGAAGGGAGGTTATTACAAGTCATGTATGCACTCACAGGCAGCTAGGTAGTCTTGTCGTGCAAAGTTCCAGAAGGTCGCCTTTCTCGCCTTCGAGAGCCCCGAGACCTTGGTTTGCTGCAACGCTGTTCCCCCGGGGGAATGGCGCTGTTCGACTGGCATCATTCCCACCTCCGCTACATCCAACAAAGACTTCACGCCGCTCAGATGGCGATTCCACGCCGGACCTGTGGCATCTAGAAATTCATATACAGATAGTATAGCTGTGGCGGCAAGGATTTCATCCGAATGGACCCCCTTGGAGAACCGACTGTCCGAGTAACGTCGCCTGCGTTTGCGAGGGTTTTCTTGATCTTCGCACAGCTCAGCAGCCTGCCACTGTCCAAACGCCTCTGGGGTACTCAGCGGTGGAGGCCCTTTATCAGGCTGCAGTTCTTTCATTAGGAGTTGAATGGCCTTTTCATAATACTTGGCGCCAGACCAGGACCAATCTACGTTGTTGGCGAGATGCCTAGTATACACACCACCGGTCGACACTTGTGTTCCTTTTATGCGGCCTAGTTGCTTCGCAGCATACGCACAGGCGGCGTATTTCAGCAAAGGATTTCGGAGAGCCCTGACCGGGACAGACGATGCGAAATAGGTTCCTAAATCGAACAAATCCATCCTATCATCCATCCAATTAACGATGTCCAGCCGGGTGGTGGTGGTTCAGTGACCTACCAAAGTCCTGGTGCCTCTGAAAAATGTCTCAAGAGATATGCAACCTCGTGGTCTGTTTCTGCTGGCGCATCCGACTTCGACTCGGCAGACGTGGTTCGCGGCAGTGCTGGCCTGGCGGTCAATGATGAGCTCCTACGCTCGGGTGGGTGCTGAAGATTGGGATCCACAGGTGGTGACCGTGATTGTGAAGGATTAAGAAGGAAGTTGATATTATTATTATGGGTATTGGTGGAGGATATCGAGAGAGAAGGAGAGATTTGAGGTGCGATGACGCCGCGCACCTGGCTTGGAGTGTCTGAGGATGCTGTAGATGGGACATTATTAAAGGGTACGCTGTGGTCTGTTGATGGGATGGACTGTTGGTCAATGCTCAAGGGAGGATAAGAAAGGCGATCGTTGGCTGCCACTGTGGAAAGAGTCTCTAAGCCATGGGTTTCGCCGTCAGTGGACGACGTGCGCTGGGCACTCCAGGCACGCGCATGAGAGTTCGCGGCCAGAATGGCAGCTTCGGACTCTCCCAGTGCAGCTTCAAGGTCCTCCGCATAGGGATCCGAGTTATCGACGAAGATGACTACAGGTTAAGGCAGAGCACCTGTCAGCCCAACGGGACTCTCAGCGAGGATGTTCGGCGGGTCCATACCATGTTTGGGGATGTCGAGCCAGACACTGTCCTTGTCAAAGGTATTCTTATACGAGTAGAAGCCCTTCAGCGTGCCACGTCCGGTGGAGGCATCGCTCAGATCCTTGTTCATCGAGGCATTTTGCTGATGGCGAAAGACGATCCCCTCGCTGGGGCGACAGACCCTGCCGCCTTTACGACACTGCGAGCATTCGGGTTTCTGCTCGTCACCTAGACCCAACAGCTTTTCTTAATATCTGTAACTTTCTGCCCAGCGCAGGGATGATAAGCAAGGTTGTAGACCTACATTTAAGTTTCCGGGTACGACACGTCAGGCTGCGGAGGGTGTGGCAGAGGGCCAAACAGTCAGTGTCTGGATGATATGACAGAAGCAGAAGGACAAGGTGATTGTTGCTAGGAGGTTCGGGGGGCGGGTGTTCCCGATCTTCCAACATATGACATGGGGAGGGAGTAGTAGTGATGTCTGGATCTTGGACGTACCAGCCTGTGCGGGATCGCATACCGGTAGGGACCGCTGGCAGGTGAGCTGCAGCATCCGAAAGAGCTCAGTGGGGAACCGACAACAACACAGCTCTTAGGGAGGGAAGGATATGAGTGAGTGAGTGAGAGAGAGGTGTGAGCAAAGGCGAGGTCAGCCAGCGAGACTGGCCCGAAAGCGCCCTAAAGGTCGACTAGGCCCGACAACCGAGGCGGAGAGCGATTATCTGGGGAGAAAAAGAGAAGAGAGGGAAGGGCGCGAGTGAGAAAGAGACGAAGGGAGGCCGAAGGAGGCTGAACGGGAGACGATCGCAAGGCAATACAAAAGAGGCGCAAAAAGGAGAAGCGCAGGAAAAAGACAGCTACGAAGCTCACTGCATCGGCTTATTCTGCCCTTTCTCTTCTTCTTTCTTTCTTTCTTTCCCTTTTTTTCCCATGGACCAACAGAGCGGGACGGGGGAAAGAGAAAAGCAAGCAAGTAGCAAGTAACGAGTAGGCGGGCGAAAAAGAAAAGCGGGGGGACTTAGCAGTGTCAGTCTTACTACTAGCAGACTAGTGGTTAGTTCCAGCTGGAGAACTCCAAAGTTGCCCTTCCTTCTGTTTGGGGGAGACAGAGTCTGGCCCAATTCCGTTGCCCGCAGTTTTGTTGCTCCGGTTGTCTCTTGCGGGGAAAATTCCCAAAAGTGCCTCATGTGATCAACTAACTCCTTAGCTAACAGATATCAGTCTCTGACTCGCTTGCTTGTCCAGAATATTTAGTGTTCCATACTTTTTGTCTCTATTTTCCCTTTAAAATCTCTTTCCTCTCACGCGATCATCTTGATTTCCTTATGTGGGATGCTGACTGGCACCTTCCCTCCCCCCGCTTTTTATTCCCCCATCCTTCTTCTTCTTCTCGCTTAACCAGCACAGTAAGTGACACTCACACTGACATGATCAACAATATAAAGTTAGTTAGATAGATAGATAGATACTTGTCGCTACGCTAAGAAGTACCTAAAAATTAGACAGCTAAATCCCCAGAATCGTACTACTGTAGATAACTAGATAAACTACTAGTAGCAGCAAGTTTGTCCGATCGTTCTTTCCCGTTCCCGTTCCCCCACCAATCACGTTTTAGTTCGGATTTCCTTGAACCTAAGACTATCCACTGTAGTATCATATGATAGGCTTGCTATTAATATAGCAGTACGTACATCGATAGGAAAATTAATTTGAAGATGGAAAGACAGACAAAAGGAGACACATGTCAGTTATTGAGGATTCTTATTTTCTTTTCCTTTTTACGACGGACATGGATTAAATTTATCAGAGTTTGATTCTATTGAACGCCCGAAGAAGTAAACATAACTCTACTAGTGAAGAATTGAAGAGGTCTATAACTATCTACTTACTACTAACTCTGCATGACACCTGCAGGGCGGGAAATTATTGAGCTACTCAACAGCTAACGGAATACCTAATTATGAGACATGTAGATACTACCCCCTACTAAAGCGATGTTGAAATTGTCAATGCACAAAAATGTTGTTCATTACCGCGGACTCGCGCGGATTAACTTATCTTATGTATGTACATGTCCATCCGGTAACATGACATCCACGGCTCAGAAGATGAGGGGGAATGAAAGGCAGGTCGCTCACACTCCGGTCCATAGGACAAAGTGTGAGTGTATGGTACAATAGATACGGAAACAAGATCACACTCGACAACGACGACAATCACAACAACTATAACATGGCAAGGATTGGAAGGGACCACGATGTGGGTCCAGATTGAATTGAACATGCATGCGCACAGTGCATGCGCAGGCAGATGGGACATAAGCAAGATTTCAAGCAGAGAATAACATTGAGGACAAAAAAGACAAACAACCTCCTTGAAGTGCCAGGAGGTCGATAAACATCATGAATCAAGAATAAAAATGAATCGGGTATATGATGGATTGTTTCCCAAGAACGCCGTTCGAGGTATCAGATGAGACTGGAATCAACATGGTGGTAGATGGTGTGTCAGATTATATGGTCGTTCTGCTTTTCAGCAAGGTATTGCATCCGGGGCAGCCGAAATGCCCCTCCCTCCAACTTAGATGGCTGGTGCACCCGGGTTCGGTTGCTTGATTGAGTTGAAGAGGTACTCCGGAGGAAGCCTCCGCATGTTGGAAGGACGGTCCATTCCGACTCCTTGAGGAGCCCGCATGTAACCTTGACGAC
Source organism: Aspergillus luchuensis (assembly GCF_016861625.1). Lineage (NCBI taxonomy): Eukaryota > Fungi > Ascomycota > Eurotiomycetes > Eurotiales > Aspergillaceae > Aspergillus > Aspergillus luchuensis. The sequence continues at coordinate 5,579,250 of NC_054849.1, forward strand.
GGCGTTGGATCTTGTTGAAGATGATACCGGCGATGACGATCAAGAAAACACAGCCAAGAGCGCAACAGAACGAGATGAGAACGACAATGCCGTTGGACAGGTGCTTGCCTGGTTGATACGTTAGAATTCGATACTACAGTCAATTAGATGAGAAGAAAGACATACCTCCGCTTGTGTAAGGGTTCGAATTCGCGAAAAACATGCGAGCAACGCTGCCTGGCTGGCCGTCAGAGGTGGAAGACAGCATGAAAGGTATCATTGTTGTCCCGTTGTATAGGGCCGCGGAGGCGTTTCCAAAGTCCGGCAGCTGGAGCCGACCAGTGACCAGAAGCATCTGGTCATCGTTCAGGTTGCTCACATCATCGTGATTCTTGTTGATGGGAAGAACCTCAAGCCCACGGATTTCTGTTTCGTCATCGAACATGTTCCTCACGAAACTGAAGCTAGAACCGTCATAGGCGGCAAGGAAGCTGGAGCCGTTGGCATACACGCCCGCAAGCCAAAACTTGGACACCGCGGTGTTAGCCGGGGTGAAGGCAGTGATGCTTCCAGGAATGTCAGAGGTCGAAGCCCCTTCGAAAGTCTGCCAACTCTGTTTCTTGACGGTATAGGTCGCGACTACGGACTGGTTCCCGTCGATGTTGAGATCTCCAATTGCCAACAGTTCCTTACTGTTGAGCCACTTGAGCGCCAGCACAGTTCCATTCAGACTCGCGCCTGGCCTATTCCACTGCCGGTCTTCTGTGTCCCAGTAGCAAACACCCGGGCAGGGCAGAGCCCCCGCGCTTTGAAAGTTCCCTGCAACATAGATGTGCTTTGAGTTGGGACGGGCAGCAATGGCATTCACCGTCACATCGTCGCCAAGGAAGCGGGGTGGCTGGTGCTGGGAAAACGTGTTGTTTTCCATACTGTAAACCACCAGACCGTTCAATGTCGAACCACTGACGCTTCCAGTAACATTTCCACCTGCGTAGAGAACGTTGTCTGAGATTGCCAACGCCAAGAAGGTGGAGTTGCTGTCAATGCCTGCACCTAGACCACGGATGGTGGCGGCATTGCCATCAAGTATGGCGAGGTTATTGATCGCAGACCCGTTGGTCGCATTAGTAGTGAAGTGGCCACCTAAAATCGTGAGGTTGTTGCTCGAGCTCGTATCAAAAAGACCTGTGTAGGTCTGACCGCTTGTGTTGAAATCCGTCAGCAGAGGCTCCAGACCCAGCTCGTTGTCGTAGAGAAGAGCAACAGCGCCGGCCGCAGCAAGACCACCGGAAGAAAGACTACCGGCAAGTATAGTTGCATTGTCTGCCTCGGCAAAGGCTGACAGTTGTCCAGCAAACTCGTATTGGCTGACGTTGAGGTTCTGAAGCCAGTTGTTGCGCGAAGGAACCCAGACGGCAAATCCAGAGACGTTGGTTGCTGGGCTGTCATCAAAGGCTAGCAGCTGATCGAAGTTGCCACTAATAACAATGATCGTCTCGTTAAGATCCAAGGAGACATTGAGCTTGAGAGCAAGGACATCGCTAACAGGACCATTGACACCGGCGCCCAATGCCGACCACGTCTTCGAGTCGAAAGAATACGCTGCGACGTAACTCAGGCCATCGTTTCCACCACTATATGTATCAGTGAAATTTCCACCGACATAAAGGTTGTCGCCCAGCACCGCCATGCTAGCCACTTCGGAGTTCAATCCACCCTTGGGCATTGCTGTCGCATTTCCATCCTGTTCAAAGTACATGATGTTCTCGATATTGGAGCTCGAGAAATTACCACCGACGTATACGATCTTATCATGGCTGGCCAGGGCGTTGACAGAAGCTCCATCTTCGAGTGCCAAGCCTGCCTGATCGATCGCGGAAGCCGTGACATTGGTGCTGTCATCCGATGGATTGTAGTCAAAAAGGCCATTCAAATTATCACTCGAATTGCCTGACACCGAGTTTGCCACGAACTGAACCAGTGAGGCTACCACAGTGACATTGTTGCCTTGGCCGGTTGTCGGAGTCAACTTGACACGGGGACGGAAAGAATCATCGCTGGCATCCACATGGCCGGTATAGATGGTGTCGTACTTCTCATACAAATTGGTTTGGTAGATAAGCGTTTGGACAGGTTCATCGGTATCACTGGTAGGGGTAACTGTCACATTGACGATGCCACGGGAATCACAGGTACTATCCTGCTCACAACCGGGGGTGTACAGCTTGATTGAGTAGTTTCCGGAAAGCTTGACATCGGGTTCAAACACCACTGAAGCACTGGTTGCATTTGACTCTGTCACCTGCGTGGTCAAGTATTCAGACGAGCTCTGGCCGGACGGTGCGACAGACCACGACCCTGTGCGAGTTGACTTTGACGGATAATCGGAACCAGAACAGGTCGGTTCGTTGAAAGCATTCATGGCGTATGCATAAATGTCTGACAGCCATTAGATTTCACGTTCACTGTAAGGAAAAAGAGATGGTAACTCACTGGTCTCGAACATTTCGATCCCGTTCAGACCGGCACCCTTGCCGTACCAGTCCTGGATCTCGATCTGAAATCCGCTCATGCCAACACTGTTGACGAAACGGAACTCGCGATACTTCTCCGATGTGCTGTTTGAAAGGGAGCAAGACTGATCGCAGTGGACGTCCTTGCCGGTGTCGGGGTCGGTATATGTCAAGTTCATAATTCCATTGTCCGGAAGTCTTCTGAACAGGAACGTTTTGGTGCCGCGTCCCTCATAATGAGTGTTGTACAATCGGAATTTCGTAGGGTAATATTCGAATCCCATCATGGCGCGCCAGTACCCGGGGGAATAATCCGCTAACAGCCAAGTCTTGCCTTCGCCATCGTCGCCGCTCGTCTGACATATAATGTTACTAGGACTGATATAGCCGCTTGTCGAGGATTCTGCGTCGGAAGTAATCGTGGCATTCTGAAGGTTGATCACCTGCAGCCCTTTCTCGGATGACGTAGAATTGCCGGTGCCGTCAAAAGAACCGCCCCAAATGATATGGCCATTGCTGTCTTTCAAGATCGAGTTGACGGGCCCGTTGAGGCCTCCAAACGTCAAATTCGACCAGCCTTCATCTCCGACCCAGGCCACGGCGTTCGTGATGTTGTAGTATGTGAAGTTTCCTCCGACATAAACACTGTTCGTTTCCTGGTCGCAGAGTAATGCCGATACCGAGCCCGACAGACCTGACAATGCTGTCACCTTGTTCGAGTCCGGATTGTACAGCGCGACACCTTCCGAGTCGACGCCTCCCAAACTGGTGAAGTTGCCTCCGACAAAAATACCCGAGAACGTTCCGTCTTTCTTCGTGAAAGGGCACATCGCACGGATATGGGCGTTGGACGACTCGAGTGACGTGAGGATTCCGTTCGGGAGAGGGGTGAGAAGGGATTGCGCGTTATCATTTTCGGTCGCGGTATCGGACTGTTCGGTGTATTGATAGAGGGAAATGGCATCGAAGTCTCCTGTGAAAGCGATTTGGCCTAATGGCGACAGATCTAATTCGGGCTCTGAGACGGATTGAAAGGTGAGTGCGTAAGCGGGGGTCGACTGGAGAAAATAGCCAAGGCGGAGGACAGTCGACAAGCCAGCCGTCGCAGGCCCAAACAGTGAGGGTGCCCTCATTGTTCAGGTTCGCGACGACAGGCCAAAGAAAGGTTGAAGGCCAGGGATTGATTGAAGAAAGGGAATTGGAAAACAAATTGCCTGAACCCGAGTAAGGCGGTTGAAAGAGATCTGGATAGATTGATCAAAAAGAAACGACTGTGGTTTTTCCTAATAGGAGGCTGAGCTACCAGCACGAGGAACACGAGAAAAGGAGTGGTCGGGCCCAGAAAACATTAATAGACGAAGGTGTAGAAGAACAAAAAAAGAAAGGAACGAAAATAGAGATAAGGAACGAATGTGATCTCAGGCAGAGATAGCCCGATAGTACAAGAATGGCCACAGCCAGGTGAAAATTAATTAATTAACGAATGACTGGGAGAAGAAGTTGGATGGAGCGAACGAGTGACATGGCCGGCAGGGGCTTGTTTGTTCCCAGAGAAGTTGCTGGTAGTCTAGTAAGTTACTTAGTAGTTGGTTTTTCAGGTACCATCATTTCCCGCCCGGTCATTGCCCATTTGGCTGCGTTCCGGGTTCCACCAGCTGCGCAGTCAGCAGCTCTCGATGGCTCGTTGGTGAGGGGCCCTCGGGATGCTCATCGGCCCGGCAGGTGAAACGCAACATTACTCGCTCGCTAGAGGGCCCATTGTTGCGTATGAGCCACGGAATGGAGCTACTCTTACTTGGGGAGCCAGTTTTGTGTCCACCGACCGCAGAGTGGGGGCGCGCCCTCAATTACGGGCTTCATTCCATTTCCTGTACTATCGAAGTGGTCACATCATTATTGGTATTTGCATACCCTTCAACTCTCCGATCAGGTTGGAAAATATGCTAATGGAAGGGCTCTAGACTACTGCCATCAGGAAAGAGGCTGGTTTGATCATCCACGCAGGATCACTACTTGCGCCTCCGAATGAGAGACACCTTGCAGCCGGTGGGATTCCTATTATTAGGTGATCTTCTCCATTCACCCCACCCCTAGTATTGGACGCCGTCACAGCGACAGTAATGACGGGCAGCATCGGGAGACTGGGAGAAAGTTAAACATTCTAGAGGTCTTCATTTCACAAACGTCAGCCCAGGATCAATGCATTCCACCATATTGAAATCGTCCTTACTGGCGGTGTACTATGCAGCTAGAGTCGCATGAACAGGTTACAGAAGTCTAATTCTATCTACCCACCGCAGGAGCTACATTAGGTTTATCTAACACGATACACCTACATGCAGCTACATCGTGTTTATTCTGATCTGCTCTGTACTAGACTCAATCCTTCTTATTATCGCCTGGAGGCAGCCGTCTCATATGCTCAGGTATAGAGTCACGAGTTTTGGGCACTCACCGACAGTATTCATCTCATTCCCTCGAACCATAATCAAAGCTGCATCAGGTGTTATTAGTGCTTAGCCCCCAGGATTTCTGCATAGTATTAGATATCACACCCGTCACAGACAGTGCTGTGTGGGTTGACCTTTCTGTCTTTGCTACGGGGATGGATTCGTGATATCCTTTTTTGTAGGATTCCAGAACAGTAGTTGTTTGTTTCTTCGATGTACTCCGTACTTATATTTTGCTTTAGACCTTGATATAAACCATACACACGGGGAGCTCTCTCTATCAAATGTAAATGCCATCCTGTTCATGTACATGCCTTGCCAAGAGCAATCGTGGCCTCCTATAGTGACAAGTCAGATGAACCCTGTCGTTGCCAGCATGCATTGGATATGTAAGATTTGTATCCCGAGAATGAATAGAACACTGCAAGTAAGAGCCCAGTTGTCAGTCAGGCAATCTTCTGGAGACGGAAGCAATAAGGCCGTCTTTATCCATCTGGTCCTCGGCATACAACAAGTGCACGCGAGGTTTTCAACAGAACTAGAGTCCCCAGGCCACATATACGCAGAAAGCACCATGGCTAGGCCAAGCTTGGTCAGGAATGAAATGTATCCAGAATCTTCCAGAAACCATGAATGCTCAGATTGTGAAATGGCTCGGATTACCGGAGATGCCCAGTCATTAACTGTCACTCGCGGCACATCATCTGACATATGAAGTAGACGGTTGATCTGCATGGTCTCCATTAGAGAATTTATTGACGTAGTTGCACTGACGTTGGATATAGTTCTCTTGTTTTTCTAGACTACCAACTGCTCGCTCTTGGCTGTGGGCTCATGGCTGGTTCTGACTATGGGGTTGATTGATAATTGGTCTAGTAACTATTCATTAATCGCGTTATTTTAAACGGGTGCTTGGTTCTCGACGCTTGTTCGCTTCTAGAAAATATTTCTATATACCAGAGTCATTTAGTAGTTTTCTGGCTTGTAATTCTTCGGCGGAGATATGCTGCTGGAATAGTAGTAGCAATAACTTCAATGTACGTTATGTGGAAGTATTAGCCGAAATATATAGATCCGAACAACACTCCACAAGTCGTACTACGGGCAACGAAGTCAAGGTGATGCCAACATGAGTGTGTGGGAATGTGCCCTAACTACTAAAAGTAACACTACAAGTGATAAACTAGTACTAATATAAATGTATCACTACCGAGCACCCCTCGTCTCAATATGTTGAGTGACATAGATCAAACCCATGCTAGCAGTATCGGACAGTAACAACCCTGTTTCTGAGGTCTACCTCCTGAAGTGGTGAGCAAGCAAACTGATCTTGATTTAAATAATATGAGTATTCTTCAGTGTTATGACAACCACCTCACTTGAGATTAGGCGACCAGACATCTTGACCGTGGTTGACTGTTACTGCCTCAGGCACCAAATACTAAACCAATTCTGCAGAAGTGGTGCCAGGAACTTGCCGCACCGCGTAAGAGGCATAGCCGCGCGCAACGCGAGACTCCAGGAAAAAGGATATCGGAGCTCAGTATCGGAAGTAGCTCAAACACCTTATCTGCAAAAAGCACACTCAACCCACCAACCACTCTATTGGAATTTGTCGCCGCTTTGAGGGCAACTGATTCGACTCTTTCAATACCCATTACGCTTATTGTGACACCCTTGAGGGCTCCTCCAAAATGTGAGCGTCTTCACCTATCATCGCCGGCTACGGGGCTAATTACTCTTTCTTCTAGGGAGAGCTTCGATAACATCTATCTCGACCTCTCGAAGCAGCATGGAAAGTGCAAGCTGGCGGAATCTGGCTTAGGATGGAAGCCTTCCGGTGGAGGCGAAACGTTCACTCTTGACAGCAGCAATATCGGCGCAGCCCAATGGAGTCGAGCAGCAAAGGGATATGAGCTGAAAATCTTGTCGCGCTCCTCGGGAGTCATCCAGCTTGATGGATTTGACCAGGAGGTATGTCCGGGAATAAGTCTGAGTGATGTCAATATGAGAGAAGAGGCTGTTCTAATCTTTGCCGCCGTGGACGCTAGGACTTCGAGCGATTGAGCAAAGCCTTCAAGATCTGGTACGGTATCAACATGGAAAGCCGAGAGCACGCTCTTCGTGGATGGAACTGGGGCAAGGCAGAATTCACCAAAGCAGAACTATCCTTCAACGTGCAGAACCGACCGGCATTCGAAATCCCCTACTCCGAGATATCGAACACGAACCTTGCCGGAAAGAATGAAGTCGCCGTGGAGTTTGCTCTTGGTGGCGAGGGTAACGAGCCCGCCAAACCGGCTGGTAGCACGAAGAACCGTGGTCGCAAGGCCGCTTCGGGTCCGGACGAACTTGTTGAGATGCGATTCTACATCCCAGGAACGGCCGTGAAGACGGAGAAGGGTATCAAGGAGGAAAATGCGGAGAACCCGGACGAAGAGAACGGAGCCGAGGAAGAAGAGGGCGAAGAGCAGAATGCAGCAAACTTGTTCTACGAGATGCTCATGGATAAGGCGGAGATTGGAGATGTGGCAGGCGACACATTCGCTACTTTCTTGGATGTCCTGCATCTTACACCCAGGTGCGTATCACCCAGACGATATCTTGGATGTGTGTTAACGAAATTGCAGAGGTCGGTTCGATATCGACATGTACGAATCATCCTTTCGGTTACGCGGTAAAACCTACGACTACAAGATTCAATACGCTTCTATCAAGAAGTTCTTCCTGCTTCCGAAGAACGATGACACACATACATTGATCGTTCTGGGTCTTGATCCCCCGCTACGACAAGGCCAGACTCGCTACCCATTCTTGGTAATGCAGCTGAAGTTGGACGAGGAAATCAGCTTGGAGCTCAACATGACAGAGTGAGTACAGCAGATGAATCAGTGGATCGCATACAGCTGACAATCTATCAGTGAACTCTTGGAAACTCGCTACAAGGACAAGTTGGAGCCCCGCTACGAGGAACCCATCCACCAGGTGGTCACGAAGATCTTCCGTGGCCTGTCAGGCAAGAAGGTCATCATGCCGTCGAAGGACTTTGTCAGGTCAGTGAAACGGTATCCCATGTTAGCTTATGCTCTACTTACTGACATCCTACAGCCATCACGGTCACAGTGGAGTCAAGTGCTCCATCAAGGCGAACGAGGGTCTCCTCTACTTCTTGGATAAGAGCTTGATTTTCGTCCCCAAGCCTGCCACTTACATCCAGATTGAGAACATTGCGATCATCACCATGTCTCGTGTGGGTGGTGCCATCTCGGCCAGCAGAACATTTGATATCACAGTTAGCTTGAAGGCTGGCCTGGGAGAACACCAATTCAGCAACATCAACCGGTATGTGGATCTCTATAACGCTCAAATATTTAGCAGAGGCTAACATTCCCTAGCGAGGAGCAACAACCCCTCGAGGAATTCTTCAAGGCGAAGAACATTCGCTTCAAGAACGAAATGTCCGACGATGTATGTGTAACCTTGCAAATTCCTCATCCATTCGCGTGTTCATCATCACTAACCTCCCTGACTAGGCCTCGGCTCTCATTGCGGCAGCTCTTGACAATGACGACATGGGCTCCAGCGACGACGAAGGCGTCCGGGCTGACCGCGGCTCGGCCGATGAAGACGAAGAATCCATTGACGAGGACTTCCAGGCTGAGTCTGATTCTGACGTCGCGGAAGAATACGACTCCGCGCACGAGAGCAGCGGCAGTGCCAGTGACGCCGAGATGGGTGATGCATCTGATGGAGAAGACGATGACGAGGATGAGCCCATGTCAGAGGCGGAGGGAGCGCGGCCGAAGAAGAAGACGAAGGTTGGAAAATAATTTTAACGTCTTAAGCCCGTTGCTTGTATTTTTTTTCTCCCGACCGCGTCCCCTATTGTTATGATGATTATCGCATAATGAACCGGGCTCATCTATCTGGATGACTTTTAGCATAGTCCTTCTGCCGCTCTTGCTCTGTACTTGGATTTTTGACATCCCTGTAAATGTATACTAAAATGTGGCACACATAAAGGACTGTTGACCAACTGAACACACCATAGTTAGCTAACTAGGAAATCCCGTCCACCACCATAGCAAGTAGTACCACACCACCATACTGTACCCAAAACATCACAACAAAACAAGACACGTCCAACAGCCCTCCAACATGATTCCCTCCTAAAGTTTGCTTATTGGCAACACTATCGATTATCACCTGCATGTCATGTGCATAACATGTCATAAACCAGGACGCGACGCCGATCCATGTTCGTTTCGTCCGTCCGTTCGTTCGTTCGTATCCATATGGGATCTACGATCATAGAACGAGAACCCTCCCCAGCCAAACCTTCTGTACAGTAAGTGGGGGGAAATGGATTCGACTTGTAACATCCTCAATCATGAATACGTGCCTCAATATAGGATATATCACATGCCATTATTGTATCCCTATCCCTACTGGGGGGTCATTACTATACTAGTACTACTAGTAGTAGTAGTAGTTGGGGTTAAGCGAGCTGCACTAATTAAGTAATACTGTACGTAGTAGTAGTATTTACTGTAGTTGCTGCATGTATGTATGTATGTATGTATGTTTGTTTACTGCAGGATGAAATATGCCCGATTGCCATGGTTATTTCAAACCTGTCTTGCATGTTGGGTGGTTACGATAGGTTCGGATGTTGATGTGCGGTGTAGGGGGGTGTTTGTTGTGTGTGAGGCAGAGGCAGGAGTAGGTGTGTGTAAGTAAGTAACTGTGTAGCCTCATGATTTACTCCGAGTCGGGTTTCTGGCTCCCTTGCTCTGTGCACTGGTTCGATCATGGGCGATGCAGGGTTGGTGGTGGTGGTGTTTCATTGGGTTTGGGTTATTTATAGAAGGATAGGGTGGTTTAATTAGATAGAAAGTAGATACTGGAAGCAGGTAGGTGAGTGATATCTTGTTTTGGGGAGAGGGTGAATCCCAGAGAAGGAAATACTTATACAACCCCCCTTTTGATGGAAGTAACATTTTGGACGTAAATTCGGAGAGAGATGAATGAAATTCGGATCGACTGGACTCAAATACTTTCTCTTTCGTAGTAGTGCTAGAACCAACCGGCAAGTTCCTATGGTGTGACGCCTGCTTCCAGACCGTTGGGCGAAGCAGCAATGATTGGCTGAGGAAGGAAAAGCCTTGACTGCAACTTACGGCATAGGATGTTATTCCGGCCCCGACACAACAGAGTCAGTGTCCATTATGGGTATTAGTCGGTGGTATTCTTCCTCCCCCTGACTGCTTGCCGTCCCGCCCGTTACGCGGTTACGCATGGAAATACAGACTAGCCTGCTTTTGCTTTGCTCCTCCCGAAGGAGAGAAGGTGTTGTCCCGTGCGGTGCCAGCAACCTTTTCTTTTCCTGCCGGTTCCATAGCTTACCTACCAGCTGCTTCTTACGCCCGATTATCTGTATGTCGTTCAAGACAGGTGGGTTGGGCTTGCGTATAAATGGCCATCGGATGATACTTGCAGGTCCCAGATGATTCGCACCGTCCTTCCAACTAATAATAGCCCACCCGCAGCGGATCTGTCTTGGAAAGCAAACCTGGGAGTGATTGCCGTCGACCCAAGGTCCGGTAGATTGAGCACTGTGCAGGACACACGGGTCAGGAGTTCAATTTATCAGGCCTTCCTGATTGTACAGCTCCAAAACCTCGCCCTCCCAAAGTGGAATTCTCCCCATTCCCGGATGCACATCCTATTAGATAGTAGATAGTCAATGGTTCCAGGGTTGGTTGGTTGGTTGGATTCGTTCCCCACGATCTTACTGACTTCGTACTGTAGTACACCTGACCCCCCCGGGGAGAATGGTTTCGCATCTCTTATTAAGCTAGTGGTGTCCAAAAGATCTCGAGGGACTTTAAGTTTGACTTTGGGGGATTTTCTTATTGCTTTTTCGTTATGGACATGTCCGGTTAAGAAAAAAAAATAATCACTGGCTCTGTTGCTAAGGTAGGAGGTAAGTACAGTAGTGACAGTTAAAATACTCCAGGGTGATTAGTTCGCAATGAAGTTCCGAGTAAAATAATGATGACCATGGAGCCGTTGTAATTCGGAATGTCGCGGTTCTAGATAGGTGTGGGAGGGTGTAAACAATAGGTAACGCTGGGAAAGAAACTCCAATTGATCATAGATAGAGAGGATGAAAAAGTGTCATATTTAAAAACCAAACGGTGTGCAATCAAACCGTCCATTGGGGAAATAAAATAAAAGTGGGCGACAGGACAGCAGGACTAAAAGGATTGATTAACTAGTTAGCCTGCCTTCCCATACAGTCAGTCAGTAGTAAGTTAGGTTAGTTTAGTTTGGAGCAAAGTAGAGAGAAGAGAAACCAGAGCCCCCCTTTCTTTCTCGGACAGGGCCACCAAACAGTCTGGCTCCAACGACTAAACCACACCCCCATCACTCCGCAGGTCCCAATCGCTCTCCCTCTTTCCCCTGTTCCCTCAGTACGTATTCACTTCTCTCTTTCATCGTCCTTTTCATTTCTTCTCCCCGACTTTTGTTTTTTTCCTGTTTCGTTTCGCATCATCTCCTCCACACCCTGCTTTTTTAGCTGTGTTTTTGAGATCCTCCTTGGGTTCCAGCTATAATCCCATCCCCTTGGCTCGTTATTGAACTGAACCTCACCCTTTTACCGGTGAATAATAGTATCCAGGTACGCAGGCTGGCTCCTCTATTTTCTGGCCCCCCTCCCCTCCTCCCTACCTTCTCTTCTGCATCCCCACGGACCATACGTGGAATACGGTTATCCTCCACGTTGCTGCTTCGATTATTGCGGCTTCCAGACCTTCCCCTTGACTGCTTCCTGCAAGGACTTTGTCGCTAACGAAGAAGGTACTACCTATTCAGGGGAACTTCCTCATCGACGCTCGCTACTACTTGCTTCCTCTACGCTCGCTTCCCATATTACCTGCACACCCTTCACTTCCACAATGGGTAAGCTTGTCGCCCTGTACCCTTCCTTTCCTCATCAACCTGCGATTTGAAAGAAACCACCCCCCCTTTTCTACCTGCCACCAATTCTCCCTATCGTGTCCGAAACCCGGCATCCTAGCGCGTTGTGATACCACCATGGCACGTTCCAGGAACCGAAGTGCGGATGGTCGCTCTCAAGGAGATTCGGAAGCTCCTCCAAGCTTCCTCCAGAAGGGCTCGCAGAGACCGAAGCGCCATTCGTTTTCGCCTGCCCTCGATCGCTTGTCTTCCGAAAGTGAACGACAGGATGATGAACCAGTTGCTGACTCTGCTTCGCACAATGTAGCTACACCACCCCCTGCACCGGTTGCCAATGGCACGCCCGTTTCGTCCTCTCCCCCCAGCAGCAAGCCCAGTTCGCCCTTCGTTGAGCGCAGTAACCCAATGGGCGCGGGAAACGCTCAGACCGTGAGCTCCAAGGACCCCAAGGCTGTTGCTCAAGCTGCTACGGATATGAAGAATGTTGTTCGCCGGAAGCTGACCGGCTACGTTGGTTTTGCCAACCTGCCCAACCAATGGCACCGTAAGAGTGTCCGCAAGGGATTCAACTTCAACGTGATGGTTGTTGGTAAGTGCCCAACAGGCGGAACCACGCATGGCTGCAATTTGTTCAATCTAATACACCACTAGGTGAGTCCGGCCTCGGAAAGTCGACTCTCGTGAACACACTCTTCAACGCCTCGCTCTACCCTCCTAAGGAACGCACCGGCCCCAGCCACGATATCATCCCCAAGACCGTTTCTATCCAATCTATCAGCTCCGATATTGAAGAGAACGGTGTCCGTCTCCGCCTGACCGTGGTGGACACCCCCGGATTCGGTGATTTTGTTAACAACGACGACTCGTGGCGCCCGATTGTGGAGAACATCGAACAGAGATACGATGCCTACCTGGAGGCCGAGAACAAGGTCAACAGAACCAACATTGTCGACAACCGCATCCACGCTTGCGTCTACTTCATCCAGCCCACTGGCCACTCCCTGAAGCCCCTCGATATCGAAGTCATGCGCAGGTTGCACACCAAGGTCAACCTGATCCCTGTGATCGCCAAGGCTGACACCTTGACGGACGAGGAGATTGTGGACTTCAAGAAGAGGGTAGGTTGACCCCTAGTTCCATTCCTATTTGTATAGTATGCTGATGCAATCACTCTCAGATCTTGGCCGATATCCAGCACCACTCCATTCAGATCTTCGAAGGCCCCCGCTATGAGCTTGACGACGAGGAGACTATTGCCGAGAACCAGGAGATCATGTCCAAGGTCCCGTTCGCTGTCGTTGGTGCCAACTCCGAGGTCACGACCCCTGATGGCCGGAAAGTGCGCGGTAGAAGCTACCCTTGGGGTATCATCGAAGTCGACAACGAGGAACACTGCGACTTTGTCAAGCTGCGCCAGATGCTGATCCGCACCCACATGGAGGAGCTCAAGGAACACACCAACAACTCTCTGTACGAGAACTACCGCTCCGACAAGCTTACCCAGATGGGCGTGGCCCAGGACCCAAGCGTCTTCAAGGAGGTCAACCCCGCTGTCAAGCAGGAGGAGGAGCGTGCCCTCCACGAGCAGAAGCTCGCCAAGATGGAGGCCGAGATGAAGATGGTCTTCCAACAGAAGGTCGCAGAGAAGGAGAGCAAGCTGAAACAGAGCGAAGACGAACTATACGCCCGACATCGCGAGATGAAGGACCAACTGGAACGGCAACGTATGGAGCTGGACGAGAAGAAGGCGCGCCTCGAAAGTGGGAGGCCAATCGAAAAGGAGCCGAAGCGAAAGGGATTCTCGCTTCGTTAGACGCACGCACGCATGACTGGTACCCCGATGCCTTTGCCAAGGGACTTACATCAAGGACCACCGAGGTTACGGATGGTCGTCGGAGGCACTCAGGTGGTTTTATGTTGATTTCTCCACGACTCCCGATTGACCGCACGCTCTTTCTAACCCGCCGCCTCTTTTCTCTTGTGTTTATTTGTTCTCACCCCCACACTCCCTCAAACCTCTACTTTTCTCGTATCTGCTTCCAGTAATGACTCTATTATCGACCGGGTGGACCGCAGAAGAAAAGACAGCCTTTGTTTCTTTTTTCTCTTCTTCAGCCGAAACCAACCACCAGTTGGGGCTTGACTAGGAGATGTGGCCGGAACACCGGAGCTGAATCCAGCTTGGTGATAATGTCTGGATGCTCCCGTGCTTCTGGTCGTGGAATCGCAAGACGACGCACGGGGTGACGGCCTGGAAGACCGCTTTGGGTTCGGAATTCACTGCTTCATGTCCACCATTCGCTTCTTGTTATGTACTTTTGCCTACGCTATACCTTGTTCCCGTCCGATTTCCTATTCCCCGTTGTGGCCTGGTACTCCTACTTTTTATTTCGTCTTCGGTACACTTTTTATTTTTTTTTTGCCTCTTTTACACCATTTTAGTGAGATCACCCACCCCTGACCATCTTTGTATTTTCTGGACGTTTTTCCTTGTTCCTCTGCTGTTTCTGTGCGCTAGTTGTCAATCTGAAGTGTTATTGAAGAGCGAACGATACGATAATGGAAGCGGGAGGTGTATGAGCGAAGAAAGCAAGACGAAGCTGGAGGTGCTTCGGGCGGTTGTGATGTATTGTTCCATGGCCAGCTGGGTGCGACAGCAGCAGAGCTCATTCGACGAAAGGCGTATTCAGTAAGAAGCGTGTAGGGTGGATATATGCCTACTGTGACATAGTAATTTCAATCCAAAACAATCGAGCAGTATCCAGCTTAACACCAAGAAATGTGGGTGGGGCAGCTTTGTCGCTCACGATGACTCTCCAATTCTATTCGTATCAAAAATAGGCTATCAGAGTATCGTCTGTAGTTGCTCATGGTTTTGGATACCCCTGGATGCTTCTTTAGGGAATCGATTTTGCTAGGCATAAAAGCCCTCAGTGACCGGAAGACCCATTCAGTAAATGCAATCAATAATCCGGATACCTACTAACCAACAATTACCCAGAATCGATTTGCACACGACATGGGGAAGAGCTCGCCTGGATCATGACATCGATAAGCTTTTTTCCACCGACGGTTGTGTTGCATCATTGCGGGCGGGCGACGTCACGGGAGTGCGGCTGATGCTCGAACGAACCAGTTGACCGAGGGAGACTAGGCTGAGTAGGACTAAAAGTAGTACGTAGTAGCTTCTTCCCTCAGCTGGCACACTTACTCTCTCCAACTTGCACCAGAACCGCCGTTCGTTCCCTTCAAGGCCAAAACCCACCGCTGTCCCCGCCCAGCCTCCCTTCCCAAGTGGATATCCATCTGCTTCCACCGCTCAATTAGTTTCCCCGATATTCTTTCTTCGTTCCTTCTCCTCCTTTTCCCTTTCCCTCCTCATCTACTATTGCTGTTGGCTGCTCCATTGCCGCACCGCCGTTCCACTCCCCGGTATCTCGGCCCTTTCTTACTACTAACCAACGACCCTCCCTACATTCCTGCTTCTTCATCCGACTTCCCGAGACAAGCGATCGCAATGGCCCCTGCTCCGCCCGCTAATCTGCCTCTGCCTGAGAGACTCAAGGCTCTGGCTCAAACACTGCAGTATGTGTCGCATGTCCCGGAACTGACGGCTGGTACTGACGAGGTCTCCCCTACTTAGATTTGCTTGGTTCGCTGGGTAGGTTATAGCTCCGTCCTATTTCGCACCGTCTGTTCTTTTTGGCGACGTTTCATCATACAACAAGACCACGGTCTTGGGCCTGGCCAGCAGGACTTGCCTACCGCACCATCCCTCACCACTTCTCGCTTCGAACGGTCGGACCGAGCATATTCGCTAACGCATCATAGGCATGTGACGCTTCTCCTTTCGGTTTTCCGCTATGTTTTGTCCTACATCACGTTCAACTACTACTCCTCGTCGGCGCAGGTAGCCTACCGCCTTGCGTTTGTTTCCGCTGCCGCGACATACGGAATTGTGGTGTACAAGGGACACATTGCCCGTGGCCGTCTCCAGGGCAGTGTTCCCAACATTGCGCTGAAGCTGGCTGGTGATGAAAATGTTCAGTACCTCGGTAGGTGATGGCGATCAAATAGCGAAGACAATGATACTGATAAGCGTAACTAGGTATGGCTTTGGTCTGGCTCTACTCGCGCCAGATCCCGTTGGCCCTGCTTCCTTTCAGCGTCTACTCCATCTTCCATGTTGCGACTTACACTCGTGCCCACCTGATTCCCACCATTCAGGGTCCCGCCCCTGGTGCCCCGGCCTCTCCCGCTTCTCCTAGCGGTCCTAAGCCCGCCGCCAGACCTTCTCCCTTGGCCGATACCATTGGACGGTTCGTCAAGCAGTACTATGACGCCAGCATGCACCTAGTCGCACAGCTGGAGATGTCTCTCCTCTTCCGCTTGGCCGTCGGCATCCTCACCTTCTCCAAGGGTAGCTTTGTGCTGTTCTTCTTCTACCTGGCCTTCTTCCGCGCCAGATACTCCCAGAGCTCCTTTGTGCAGCAGGCGGTCCGCCACTTCATCGCGAGAGTCGATGCTTCGGTTTCCCACCAGAGCACCCCCCCGGCGGTTCGCCAGGGTTGGGAGTCCTTCAAGGCTGCCGTGGGCCAGGCCTACGAGGCTACGGATCTCAACCGTATGAGCTCCGGTGCTGCGAAGAAGCCCCAATAGAGGGCCGTCAGGATTGGTTCAGGACGTTCAGGATTACAACGGAATTGGTGAACTGCCCCGTGAATCTACGTGCATAAGATTTTTTGGGAGCCGTTTGTTCTGGACACCGATTATTGAGACTGATGTGCCAGTAATGAATCTCCATGGCCAGCGATGTCGCCCTGGCCGAGGAGCACGGCCCTTTGATGAACAATGAAGGTTGTGAATAGTGGAGGCGAGACGAAGCGAGATTTGGGAGTAGCATCCGGGATGGTACTTTTAATTGCTCAGGGGGAGAACGCGGAGGAAGGTTACGTGAAATGTCTCAGCAAGTTTTTTTTCTGTCCTTGAATACGTCTCATTGTTATATATTCCAATGCGACAGTATAGTGTTAGTGGCTGTCGTACTCTGCCTTCCCACTGGATTATGAGGGATTAGTAGGATCGGAAGTAGCCTATGGAGAGCGTCGGCGTCCGGCGGGTCCGATTAGACTTCCGATCGAGCGCGGAATTGTGATGCAGTGGCCACGGCTCAGTCAGCGCGTAAGCAACGCAGCGATAGGCGGATTGCCCGGCGGAAGCTTTAAGAGACAGATGCCTGAGGCTGCCATTCTAACTCGGACGGCGGAGAAAACAGGAAACCGACCGAAATTTTGGGGCCTCCCGGACGCTGGCGATGATGCCCGAAAGATCTTTTTTATCATCGAGAGGTGCGATGCTCCCAACTCCCCTCTCCCGACCAGTGTTGGCAACATAAATTCCCCCGGAATCCACCTTTTCTCCCGCCTTGCTCTACGCCCAGTTCCTCTCGACTGTCATCCCATTCTTGTCCGGGGTGGCGTCCTTCCGTTAAACCACAGTCGCTCGCCGCATCCCAACCCCCGTGGTCTGGTCCGCACCACGATCCGGTGGGTTGCGGTATCCTTGCAATGAGCTTGACCTCGCGCGTCTTGGGCCTGTTCACGACGACAGAGACACCGTCTACCGATCCCCCTTCTCCTGCGTCGGCCTCTCAGTTCCCCAACGTTGCTCCCGCTACCAGCGACCATGTCTTTCATTCCGCCGGTCCGATAAGCGCATCCAGCGACCATAATGCTCAGAAGGCTACGTCCCTTGCGGACGAGGAGGAGCCTCGGCCTCCCTATCTACATGTATGTTTGTTGGTCTCGTGGAGTTGCGACTGTTTGACAAGCTTTGTCTTGATTGCATACAACCTCAGCTGTATTCTGACCATTGTTGCTTGGATAGGCTATGCTGGCTGGAGGTACCGGTGGTACCTGCGGTGACATGCTCATGCATTCGTTAGATACAGTGAAGACTCGACAGCAAGGCGATCCCCACTTCCCTCCGAAATATACCTCTATGACCTCGTCGTATGCTACCATCTATCGACAAGAGGGTTTCTTCCGTGGTCTGTACGGTGGTGTGACGCCGGCGCTGTTTGGGTCTTTCCCTGGAACGGTCATCTTCTTTGGTGTCTACGAGTTCACCAAGCGGAAGATGATCGACTCTGGGATCAACCCCAATATTGCGTACCTGTCTGGAGGTAAGGGTGTTTGTTGCTTCGCCATGGGTGGGCGATACTAATTCGGTTGCCGCTAGGTTTCTTCGCCGATTTGGCTGCCTCCATTGTATACGTTCCCTCCGAGGTTTTGAAGACGCGGCTGCAGCTGCAGGGACGCTACAACAACCCGCATTTTAACTCGGGATACAACTACCGCTCGACCACCGATGCTCTACGCACGATTGTTCGCCAGGAGGGTTTCTCTGCCCTCTTCTACGGCTATCGGGCGACCATCTATCGTGACCTTCCCTTCTCGGCCCTGCAGTTCGCATTCTACGAGCAAGAACAACGGTTGGCGAAGGAATGGGTGGGCTCGCGAGACATTGGACTGCCTTTGGAAATTATGACTGCAGTTACGGCTGGTGGAATGGCAGGTGTGATGACTTGCCCGATGGACGTTGTCAAGACGCGGATCCAGACGCAGCAGAACCCGGAAAGCTTGAGCTCGACCAAGTCGGCGGGTGAACCTGCGTCGACGAAGGAGAGCCCGCGCCAGCATACGTCATCGCACACGACGTCCACCCTGCGCACCCACTCGCGACCCATCTCGACGTCTGGAGCATCGACGTCGGTCGCGCCGCCCGGGGCTCCCCGTCTGGATACCTCGTCTTTCTTCACTGGCTTGAAGATGATCTACCAGACCGAGGGCATTGCGGGGTGGTTCCGCGGAGTCGGACCCCGCGGAGTGTGGACCAGTATTCAAAGTGGAACAATGCTGGTCATGTACCAGTACCTTTTGAAGAAACTGGAAGCTTACCAGGGGGTGGATGATCTGAGCCCTTTGTGAGGGTAAGCTTTTAACTTGCATTGAAGATTTGACATCTGCGATCCGATAGTGAGATTACTATCGACGGGTGTCTGGGACACACGGTGGGGTGTCCGCTGTAGATAAAAAGAAAAGAGCGCACCACAACCGGAGCATGAGCATGAGCATGAGCATTATAGACGGCTATGTTGGAAGGGGTGACCGGACGGGAGTGGTATGATTTTTACTTTGTTCTTTCTTCTTTTTCTTTCTTTTCGGCTTCTTGTCTTCTAATTATTGGATTCCCATTCCCCTCCCGTCGTTTTCCCCGCATGTTGAGAGCTTGCATGATTGCATGATCGGGTGGTTGTGGTTCAGGGCGCGCATTTTGTTTATAGGAGGAAGGACATCATCTCATGTACGGATACTTTTACATTGATAGACATTAGACAAGGGCTGGTAATGAAGCATTGTATATTATTCTTCAAGAGAGAGAAGAGAGTTTTGAGTAGAACCAGAGTTAATTCCTAGCAACAACAACAATAACAAAGCGATCGACAAAGAGAAACCCGCCAGTTGCCGAGGGGCGCGAGAAGAGAAAAAGTAAACAAAAGCCGGATGCGGTCAGAGCAGCAGCCGGACTGGATTGGCTCCTCCGCCGCTGTGACCTCACGAGATGCTCGCTGAACTGCGACTGATTCACTTCCCTCTCTTAGTCTGGCTCTGGTTACTACTCGCTGGTACTACTACTACTCCTCTCCTGTTCGCCTGTCTCTTGTTTACTACCTTACCTTGTTTACCTTTCCCACCACTACTACTACTACTTACTTCCTTCTTTCTCCCTCCCTATCTTTCCCTATCTATATACCCTTATACTATCTACCCACACCCACCTATCTTTATCCCTTGCACTTGTGCCACTGGTCGCATGGTCTTACGTGGACCCCGTACCCGCGCGAATCGTCATGCCTACCGGATTGCCTTATTTGCAGAAACTGCGCAAGCCCCAACTTGCAGAATGGGCTGAGCTCACTGACCTCCAGGAGTAAGCAGCTCCCCATGTCCATAATGACTGGCGCTGCGCTGTGGGCGCGCGCGCACACACACACACCCTCTCTCTCCCTCTCTCTTCTAACAAAGCAATAGCTATGAGGACCTCACCAAACCAGACCTCGCTGCCGCTCTGGACAGCCATCTCCAAGCCAATGAGTCCATCTTCAAAACCGACGCGCGTCTGGCCGATTACTACCGGCGACTGTCGCAATCCCCGCGCGTGTACTCCCCCACCAAGAGAGCCCCTAAGGTTGAAGTCTCTCCAACGCCGGATGAAGCTCCTCGATCTGTGCGCCGGAGACAGGTGAAGGCCAAGGTGGAGCGCGAGCCTACGTATGATACCCCGCGCACGATAACTCCTCACTGTCGCGACTGTTTTTTGGCCTCAATTCCGCTAACTTCCCACAGAGAAGAATCTGAGCCCCAGACCCCCGGACAGGTGGTGGGCGTGCAGCCGCCAACGATGTCATCGTTGGTGTCGGAGCTACCGCCCTCGCCGGCCGTGGTTACCGACGTGATTGATCGCCAGACAGCCGCGTGGGGCAAGTCCGTTAGCGAACTGTGGTCGGAAACGGGTGTGCACGAGCGTACCGAGTCGCTCCGCTCCAACCTTAGCAGCGTTAAGGCCTTTGGCACGTTGATATTATCGGTCGAAGCCCTGAACGTGTTGCGCGCTGTTGTGCCCTGGAATTACGTGGGCACTGTTCCTATGCCCCCGTGGACGCATCTCTCGGACTTGAAGATCGCCATTCCGGACATTTTCATTCTGGTCGAGGGGCATTTCTGGGCTGTCGTCTCGCTGTGGGCGTTGATTAGTGCGGCGCTGCCCTTTACTGTCGCGTACTTTTTCAATCTGAGCTTGCAGGCTGCGCAGGCTGGGTCGCAGGTTCGTCGCGGTCGCGCTGGTGTGCATGCGAGCTTCGATCCGCTGAGCTTCTATATTGCCAAGGCGGTTATCACGTATTTGGTCTACACGGAGCAGTTCACCTTCTGGGGTGCTTATCAGGGGTTGACGATTGATCGGTTGGAGGGGTCTGTTCCTTGGGGGTTGAATGGGGCGTTGGCGGGGAGTGCTATTGGAGTGATTGGGACTCTGTACGAGGCGATTCTGAGGAAGTGATGTATAGTTGGCAGCGGCAGTGGTGAGTGGACAGAGTACAGATGATGAGGGTTAGAGGTGTGATTGGGGTGTTTGACTGATTATTTTTGACTTTTGGCTTCGTTTTGGTCACTTCCATCTACGTTATCCTTGGTTGTTTTTCGGTCAGGGCGTATCAGCGGACTGGACTGCTGTTACTGCTATGCTTTGAGGGCGATGGGCGCTGTAGTATTGCTTGATATGTTTTAAGTCTAAATGTTAGGATGAATGAATACCAACATCTATACCGCCATCCACTAACCCAACAAACATATCCAACCTATCCAACCACATAAAATAGTCTAAGATGATGATGAACGTTTAAACCTCCCCGCCAACTCCACCGTAAACAACACCGCTCCCCCAGCACTAACCTCCACCTCCTCCGCCCGAATATGATTACTCGTACTAATCTGGCCCCCGATCTCCGTTTCCCAGGATTCCACATCCCACTGGAACCCCTTCGTCGTGATCCTCTCCGGTCCAGAGAGTGGAATAATGCCCACGTTTTCTTCCAGGAGATACTCTTCTTCTTCTTCTTTCCTTTCCCCGGAGGTAGTAGAGATAGCTAGATCAGCCCTCTTTACCCCAGGAGTACGAATCACATTCTTCCCCGGATGTAGGATAAACGTGATACTTTCTTCCGAGACGAGATATAATGCGCCCTCGTTCCCATTTCCCCTTCCTTCCTTCATATTTCCTCCGGAAGAAGAGGAAGAAGAAGAGGAAGACGGGATGGTAGAGTTAGAATACAAATGATGTATCTGTGAGAATGCCTGATCGACGCGGCCGCCGAGACCGCCGAGGATTAGTATTGACAAGCTATCACTTTCTTTGTATTCTTGGGGGGTGGTGGATGATGATGATGATGATGAGGATAAGATTTCGGCAGTGTTGGCGCGAATATACCGCAATGCTTTGGTGAAATCGGTGCTGTAGTCGTCGTGGTGGTAGATCACGTTTACCCCGTGCGACTCGTAGTGGGCTTTTATTGTTGGGTGGATGGAGTCCAGGTCGCCGATTATGGTGGTGGGGTGCTGTTCCATACATATTAATATCGTGTAGAGAGTGAGAGAGGTATTGATGTTATGGGTGGAGAGAAGTAGTATAGTGTAGTACTATCTTCCTATACAAAGGATATTTGCATGCATATAGATAGCGTATATATAGCATATATACTAACTAGTATATAGCATGGATATGAACATGGGTATGAAAGGGTATATATACATACATCTACATCCTCTCTCCCCCGCGCTTTCATCATCTCGTAAAAGTGGTTGGCGCCACCGTCGGCGCAGACGGTTGTTAGTGCTATCTTTTATTCAGTATACGGTTTTCTGTATAGGGTTTTATATAGAGTGTATGGATATGGGGGCATACCATGCTGTTGTAGAACATCATATGCTCTCTCGTTGATTGGATGGTTGAGGATGAGCAGGGCGTAGGGACTCGAGGGAAGGCCTTCTTCCGTTCGGAAGAATTGGGTTGGGTCCCAGGTCATTAGCCTTGTAGTTGCCATGGATCGCTGGGTGGGAATATGAGTGAGTAGTTTTAATAGTAAGATATATGCAGATGAATAGATTTTACTATGTTAGTAGTAGGTAGTTATGTTACTAGGAAGTGGAAGATAAGATATGGTGGGGTTGAGAGGGAGGGGTGTGTTTTGGGTCCCGCGAAAATTTGGTAGAGTTCGGTGATAACAACTTTCCCCGTCCATAAGAGTGTCCTTGGGGTTCTGATGCTCACATAGTTTCTTGATTAATAGATTAGATATTAAATGGGCACGCGATTACTACTACCCCTCAGTGATCTTCTATCATGGATGACTAAATACTTTCAGAGAGGGTATTGGTGGTGGCATATCATTCAGTCATAGCATCATCAACTACTTACAAGTAGTAGTATATGTGAGAAGAAGATTGAATATAAATATTCCATCAATACTCACACTCCTCCAACCTCATCATTATCTCCAAATGTCCATACTCTGCCGCCCACACAAACGGCGTCTTCATAAACGAATCCACCGAATGCGCATTTACCTCCTCGCGATCCAACAGCAACTCCACAATCCTCTTACTCCCGGCCTCTGCCGCATAAGACAGTGGTGATCGCGCCGTCTCATCACTCCACTCCGCATCAACATCCTCATCCGCCAGCAACAACCGCACAATCGCCTCATTCCGATACTCTGCTGCATACGATAGTGCTGTTCGCCGGAAAATATCCACTTCATTTGGCCGGACATTCCTGTTCGCCAGCAAGATCTTCACTAATCCCTCGTCCTGCTTCTTAGCTGCCCACACCAGCGGCGTGAAGTAGAAGTAGTCCAGCATGTAGCTGTTGAAATCGCCCCGCTCCAGCAGCAGCTTGACAAGCCAGTGGTTCCCGTATTGGGCTGCGCATACTAAGGGGATCTTCCAGTTGTTGTTCTGCACGTTGACGTCTAGGTCTTTCTTGGAGAAGAGAGCCCGCGCGAGTTGTCGCGATGGACCTTGGTCTTTGGCCAGGATATGCAGGAGAGTGTCCCCGTTGGCTTCCCGCGTCATGAGCTGCTTGGAGGAGAGTCGGTGGATGAGCTCGGGGGCGGAGAAGAGGAGCATGTATTGCTCGACTGGTCTGCAGAGACCGAAGAGGAGGAGCAGGATCTCCAGTGGGACTTGACTGGGGATGCTGACTGTGAAGCATTAGTTGATGTGCAGATGTATATCAACCATGTGGAGTCCTTACCAGGTGCCATCATCTTCTGTCCAGTATACATCTTGTCTTGTGTACTGTGTAACCTGGATATAGTCAAGATTATAGATCGGACTGCAGACCGGAGTAGACAATGAACTTCAGCAGACTCAATACATACCCTCCGGGGCCACCTTTCTTATCTACATGATTTCAGCTCACTACTCGGTATAACCAGATGACACTAAAATGAGGAGAATCATCCCATCCATGCAATTCAGCACTGGCAGCACCAACAGCGTATCGCGCCCCCCTCTGATTGGTCAATTCGGGGCGGACCAGCAGAACAGCCCAAACAGGCAAGAACATCCCTGCCTGAGGCATCCAGCGTCAAATCGAGGTGGTGGAATTGGTTTGCATCTCCATCTCCATCTCTCATCCCCGTCCACCTCCATCCACTCCCATCCGTCGGTTTCCCGCCCAATTCATGCCGCTCGCCTCGCGGTGATCCCCCCTCCTCTTCCTCTCCTCTTTATCATCACCTCCCTTAATTGTCAATCCCAACTTCCCCCCACTCTCACCCGCCATGTTTCGCTCCGCACCTCGAGCTATCCTCCGCGCACCGGCTGTCGCAGTCCGTGGCCCGGCTGCCAGACGATTGATAAGCACCAACACACCCGCCGACTCCAAGCCGAGGAGTTGGAAGAACACCGCTGCCCGCTTGGGTCTGGCCATTGGCGCTGTCTACTACTACAACACGAGCCCCTACTTCGCTCAAACCCCGTCCTGTACGTTGTTGCCGTTGCCCGTTGCCGCTGGGTTTTTTCCCACCGCATGCATGGCGGTTCGCCGTCATGCCTCGGAAGGACGAAAGAAATCCATCACATCACCCACCCCCTCCCATCAGGCCAGTTCAGCTAGCTAATGATGCAGTCTCTCTTCTCTCGCAATCTAACTCCGATTCCGCCGAGGCCGAATCTTCTCTCACCATCGACTCCATCAAGCCCAAGATCCGCGAACAGAAGCAGAAGAAGCCTGCTCCCGCTCCCACTCCTGCTGCCCCCGAAGTCCCTCAAGATGATGCGCAACAACCCTCCCCCGAAGCTGCTTCGATGAAGTCCCCCGAGGAGCTCGAGGCCGAGGCCGGCCAGGAAGGCGCCTTCAACCCCGAGACCGGCGAGATCAACTGGGACTGCCCTTGTCTGGGCGGTATGGCTCACGGACCTTGCGGTGAGGAGTTCAAGGCTGCTTTTAGCTGCTTCGTGTACTCCTCTGAGGAGCCTAAGGGTATTGACTGCATTGAGAAGTTCAAGTACGTATAACTCATCTCCGAACCATAAGCATGGAATGCATTACTAATGCGGGGAACCACTACTCAACAGGGGCATGCAAGACTGCTTCAGACTACACCCCGACGTGTACGGCGCTGAACTCGAAGATGACGAGGAGGCTGCTGCTGCCGCCGTTGCCGCTCCCACTCCCGAGGCCGGTGACGAGCAGCCCGTGACGGCCGCTCAGATCGAAGCTGCCTCTCACCCCGAGGAGAAGCGCGCCCATGCACAGGAGATCAACGCCCAGACGAAACAGGAACTCGCCGAGAAGGGTGAGCTGGCTGAGGCGGAGACCTTGGTGCCCAAGGCGGCTCATGATGCTGTTCCCCAGACGGAGAAATAAGCAAATGAATATACCATATGGCAGAGCTTGGAAGATGCAGCATTGGAATATCGAAGAACAGGAAGCATAAATGACTTGAATAAATAGAGAAGAATGTTGGGGAGATGTATAAGATCGGGCAAGCCAGTGTATTACTATATGCATGCATGATTTCTTTTTTTCAGCTCATATTTATACCCGCTCGTCCACTCAGTCTCGTCGTCTTCCCATTTTCTTCGTTCATTTTATTCTCCGTTACTCTGTTCGTGATATCCTCCTGCTCTTCTTTCCCTCTTCTTATTTGTCTCTGTCTCCGTTTCGATCTCCAGTCTGGCTGACTCTTCTCATTGATTGATCTATCAGCATCTCCGACCCTCTCTATATCCACTTTACCTTTTACCTTTTTCTTTTGAGTCACACTGTATCTAAGTAACTGCCCCTGCGCTGCACCTGCACCTGTACTTGTACCTTTTCTTTTCCATGTTTAGCATCCCGGTCCAAAAGAGAGGGGAGAGGGAGAGCGAAGTAGATTGAATAGACATAGATGATTTCATTTCCATTGCAGTATCTTTAGCCCCTTTTATTGAAGCAGCAAACGTGGTTCTTTGAAAAAGTAGAATACATTCTGATTCGATATGAGATGATTTCTAATTTAACTGGCTGTAGGATGGCTCATGCGAGTGAGTGATTGTGTAATAGCATGTTGCGTTTCCAGGGCAGTAAGTAGGAGAGGTCACGTCTCATCACATCACGTCTATCTCCTTCTGCGCTACCCAGCTGGAGTTAGCCAGTTGGAGGAGATTAGTAGAAGAAGCAGGGAGTAGGACGGAATATAATCATGCCGTGCCCAGGGAGCTTCTTCTATCTCCCTATAACAAACCACTGCGCAGTTGTTCTGTGTCGGGAGGAACCACACACAAAGTAAGGAATGATCACTGTGTTGAACAGATGATCTGTTTGCTATGCTTGGGAATGCATGCGACATACCCATTCACTTCCACATCACATCGCCGATGTATCAATAACCGAGTGGTTGGTTGACTGTCAGACAAAGCCTTGTCTGCACATGATCAGGCTGAAACCATGCACACGAGGTAAACAAGTGTGCGTTTGTGACAAGTTGTTAAACAATCAACCCACTGACTGATGGGACGACTGACGCGAAAAGCGTAATAGTCAAAGACTAGTCCGAACAGCGCACTGCTGGTCTTTTCTCTAGTTCATGAATGTATACCATGACTGTTAGTTTCCATCGAACGCATCATCTACCAGTTTACGTCGCTCAGTTGGAGTTTCCGGGATCGGAAAGCCGCCCTGGCCGCGCTTGATTTGTCCATTCTGGTGTCGCGATGGGGGGAACGCTTCTCTGCGGCTGCAACACTGTCAGTGTATTGATTACACTTGAAATACTGCAAATAACGTACCATCAGTGTTGGTCTCCGCTTCATTGGTCATTTCGTAGTTGAGGACCAGGTTCTTGATCCGTTGCTGTTCCTCGCGGTCGGCTTGCTGCTGGCTTCGCATTGCCACGGCGAAGCTGGAGTCGGAGGGCAGGTCGATCGTGCGGGTCTGCATGGTTAGTCATGAGCCTTGCAAGAACTAGATGGAGAACCTACCTGCTGCTTGTTCCCCTTCTTCGTCATCAATGAGAACGCCATGGTGTTGTTCGTGGGCTTGGGTGCCTCTGGCGGGGGCGTCTCAAGCGCTGCCTCACGTCCAGACCGCTTCATCGGCAAAGGTATGTCAAACACACCCTTGCGTTCGAATTTCCGGGATTCCATGCTCTCCGCCATCATCTTCTCGAATTCGCGGTCAAATTCGGCTTCCGCTTCTGGGTCGCGTTCCTCTTCCTGTCGAGTCACGAAGATCTCTTCGTCTTCAGACTCACTGTCGCCGTTTTGTTCGGCGTTCGGACCGGACACCTGTTGATACGTTAGTAGATAATCGCAATCTTAACGTCGGTCAACGAACCTCAGCCTCGTCGCTCGACTCCTGGTCCTCTTCCTCGAGCATTACGTCCTCCTCCAGACCCTCGTCTGACGAGCTGCTCTCCGCATCGTCCTCATCAGGCTCAGCGGGTCTCTCTGCATCCTGCGTCTTGAAGTTCTGCGCCACAGCTTCGCTGAAGATCTGAGTAGCCTCGGCCAGATCAGCTGCTAGCTTCCATTGAGGACGAGTCATGGAGAAGGTATCCTGGACTAGAAAATCAACGTCCATTGGCAGGGGATCCTTCGTATGCATGTAGTACTGTTTTAATTAGCCTCGAATTTCTTGCGGGCAGTGGCAAAAATACCTGGAAGAAGGTCAAGAAGAAGTCAAGCTTCTTTTTGGCCGAGCCCCGATCAAAGCAGTGGCCGCAGGTGTCGAGAAGAGTGCAGACCAGACGGACACGGAAGAAGTCATCAGGCAGGTCAAGCGGGTTGATCCTTCCAGGCATGGGCGTACCACCCTCTGAGAGCTGTTAATGACGTTTCGCGGACGGTGTCGACTCACTCACCATGACCAAAAGTAATTATGCGATACAAGGTGTCAAAGATCACCGGCGAGTCAATCATCTTGTAGTTGTAGAGCTCTCCGAGGTACTTGACTTCAGCGATTCGCTTCTGATTGAACTTGAAATCGTTCTGCTCCAGACCCAGCGTGATCTGCTCGAGGATGTTGTCCACAACGCCGATGACGAAATCCTGGTGATATCTATAAAGGGCACTGACGAGGATCGCGAGAAGGTGGATGTTGCCATATTTGACCTTCACCGGTTTGCTGAAGACGCGCTCCAAAATATCGACCACCTATCACGCAGTTAGTATGATCTTCGTACACCGCATCGCTTCATGCTGTACTTACATCTTGTTCCTCCCAATGAAGCTTGCGGATCGACTTCAAAATCTTGGTGTAGTTGCGCTTGTTCATATCCAGGTAGACCAGTCTCCGAATGTAAGACTCCATAGGGGTGCGCTCCTTCTGCTGAATGGCAGGTCGCGGTGGCGGATCAACGTAGTAGACTGCATTCTCAATGATCATCCGTTCCTGCTGACCCAGATGCTGGACAGTCTTCTTCCTTCCTAGAGTCTCCAGGAAGGAAGCCATCCTCGGGGACGTGTCAGGGTTCCGAAGCAGATAGCGTCCACAGTTCTCTAGGAGATGCCCGATGATCTCAATGTTCATGCGCGAAAAGTCATCCAGTGAAACCTTGAAGCAGTGGAAGATGATATGCTCCGGAACTACACCAAACTTGGTCAGTTCGGCCAAATAACGGACATTGCTCATCCGAACCTGGCCCAGGAACTCCTTTGACTTCCGGCGCTGGAGGCTTCGGAACTCCTCATCCAGATAGTTGGTGATTCCCTGGGGAATATCAGGCATGTACTGTCCTAGCGTTGCAACCAGACGAGAGTACAAAGGAAGAAGATCGATGCGGCCCTTGGGGACATCGGAAACTGCCTTGATGAGCCTGTTACGAGACGCCTTTGAGTTCAGGAAGCAGAAGTCTAGCGCCAGCTGGTCAACCTGGTCCTTAGTCTGCAGATCGGGCAGCTTAGCCAGAAGCGCATCCACCTGGGCGCCGACAGTCTTGCTTGCGATAGCAGTAGACTGGTCATCGGCATCTGCTGCAGCCTTCTCCTCGGCTGACTGCGCTTGACCAGCTTCAGTCTTCTCCGTTTCTGTGCCGTCTTCTTCTTTCTTCTTTCCGGCCTCATCCTCCGCCTTCTTCTTCTTGCCATCCTCCAACAGTACAGCCGGCACTTTACCCTTAAGATCGACCAGATTCTCGTAGAAGCGCCGTTCCTCTTCGTCTTCCCAGATACCGGCGCCCTCTCCTTGGCCACGCAAGTACTCGCTAGCCTTCACCAGGCCGATACCACCGCCCGCTCCAGCATCAGCGGCTTCCTTCTCGGCCAAAGCTGGCATTTCCACGCCCAGAACCTCACACAGGACCTGAGTGTTGGTAACCAGTTTCTCCAGTGACTTCGTCTGCTTCTCAAAGTTGGCCTGGCGGTCTTCGAAGATTTCGCCACTCTTCACGTATGCTTCGGCATTGCGACGGCTCTGGGCGGCCAACGCTCTCTGATCGCGAACAACATGTGTCTTGACATCCTCCAGGTATCGATTCAGGATATGCTTGAACCGAAGCTGAGTCTTCTCCGAAGTGAGCGGCGGGTCATCACCCTCCGGGGCTGTTGTTGCATCCGCCTCCACATCGCCATTAACAGTAGTTGTAGCACCATCAGCCTCGACAGTCTTCCTACCCTCCTCGACCATCTTCACGCCCAGCACATCCCAACTGAAGCTC
Source organism: Aspergillus luchuensis (assembly GCF_016861625.1). NCBI lineage: Eukaryota > Fungi > Ascomycota > Eurotiomycetes > Eurotiales > Aspergillaceae > Aspergillus > Aspergillus luchuensis. Next base: position 5,608,937 of record NC_054849.1, read on the forward strand.
TTAACAAACAGCACAGCCAGTGGCAAATTTGAATGGTCGCGATCATGTCCAAGCAGGTCCTTCAACACCTCCAAAGGAAACGGCTCGGGCTCCCTCTCACCATCTTTACCAGCAGACGGCGGCGCTCTTCTCACCGGCCCATCTGTCGCCTTTCCGCCAATACCAACAACTCCATCCTTGCCCTTCGCGCCCACATCATCCGGCTTCTCAATATCATCCAGTGTCTTCAACACCCCCACCAGCCACAACTCCGTAACAACCCTCAACAACACCCGATGGCGAGACAACCGTTCCTTTTCCTCGCGCTCGCGCAACTCCTGGCTGAGCGCCTTCAGCTGTCCTCTATCCGGGGTACTCAGGCCCCGCCCTAGCAGCCATCCGATCTGGCGGGTGAATTCGGCAGGTCCGAAGCGCTGGTGCAAGGCACTAGTGATTTCGACACCTGTAGCAATTTCGCCGGGCGATTTGAGCTTGCAGAGACCTTCATAGCAGGCGGAGATAATTTCCGACAGGTATTTGTGCAGCGAGAGGGTGCGGATATCGGTTAGGAAGGTTTGTTGGGCAGCGGCGTTGATTCCGGTGCGGAGGCGCTTGATGAAAGCGGTATTCTTTTTCAAGGCCGAATCGAGGGATTTGCTGACCGGAAAGACATCTGTTGCATCAAGCGATCAGTTAGTTAGTTAGGTAGTTACAATAACTTCATGTGGTTCCGATGCCGGATCATGTTCATGTAACGGCGTAGTGGGTTGAATTGATGAGGAGGGGGGAGGGGTTTTCTTTACCACTCTCGCCGGCCCATACTCTCTCATTTTGGAGGCGGAGATCCCCTGTAGACAGAAGGAATAAGTTAGCGAACCCAAGTTGGGGGGAAATTTGGTGACATGTGGTGTGGAGTGGGATTGGACATACGCTTCCTCTGACGATCCATTGCTTGCCGCGGTGTGCGGTGGTGGTGCAGCAGCAGCAATCAGCGCGTGGGTTGATCTCAACTGTCCGGGGAACCTTTCAAAGAGTGGGAAAGGAAAGCGCATGAGTGACTTGAACGCCACATTGGTGAAGCGGGCAGGAGACAAGTGACGCGCAAGGTGTCTCGGGCGTCAAGGGGAGGTGGAGAGAGGGGGAGGCAAGCCTTGGAAGTGGCTGACGGAAGTTGAAGTGAAGCGCAGCTGGGAAAGTGAAGAAGAAGTGGGCCGAAGGCGGAGTTCGTCATTACCCCAATAGTAAGTACTTACTACGCTGCGATAGACTCCAATAACTACTTTTTTTTCAAGAATTAGTTGCTTCTTCTTGTTGGCACTGCCCCATCAAATTTATATTACTGATCCCATCTCCCTAATAGAATTCACTCGTACGGAATAACCCCATAAACCTCACATTCACATCAAACATTAACCACAAACCACCACATTCTCATTCAAATTCCCATCCATTCCTACCTTCAACCACAAATTACCATCACAGAGAATATCCTACTCATCCCCCATCACACCCCCATCATGTCCTCTCACCTCCGAAAATCCCATCTCCCTCCCCTCCGTCTCCAACAACCGCGCCTGCAACGCATGCTTCCGATCCTCCTCACTCCAACTATAATGCCGTACCACGGGCGGCTTGATACTCCTGCCTAGGATGCGACTGCTGGGATCTTCTTGCTCTCTTTCGGGACTGCTTTGTGTGTGCAGTGGTGCGTCTGCGTCTGCGTCGTTTGGTTGGTGTTGATGAGTGCGGGGGAGGGTGGTTGATTCGGTGGTGGGGATGATTCGTGGGTTTGGGGACATATTGAATGTTGATGAGTGGTTTGGTTAAGAGGGTGTATTGATTGGATTGGATTGGATTGGATTAGACTGAGACGTGTGTTGTAGGTAGGTAGGTAGGTAGGTAGGTAGGTAGAAAGATATAGGTAGGTTGTAGACTGGTTTAGTGTGCTACCTAGCGATGTAGTAAGAGGTCAAGTACTTGGTCTGGATGTTGGGAGAAGTGAAGGAGGGATGAAGTGTTGGGATGAATACGGATCTACTGGCTTAATATGCCTGCCTGCCTGTCTTCTTCCAGTAGATAGTATACCGTGTATCTCGGATGGAATCGTGGCGATACGATGTGGGCTGACGTCTAAACCATGGCCAAGAATGATCCAGATCCGGCTAGGATTGGACAGGAACGAAGCCTGGACAGTGCTACTGCACGACGCGGCCGGATAGTTGATGGTGGTGTTGTGCTTGGACCTGAAGTCATTGGGACATCATCTATGGCGCAGGCACGTGATGCCAGCTGCGGTGGAAACCAATGATCGTCCCATGTTCCTGGCTTCAAGTCTACTGTGAACGATGTAAGAGGCTTGCATCTGAACATAACTAAAACGCTTTTGTTTCCCTAAGAAACTGTGATAACATACAGGTCATGAGGGTTGGGTTGGGTTGGTTGAGGGTCCAGGGCTGCTGGGCATCTTGCCAACAGCGCACTGGGAGACAATGTTGAAGGAAATTTTCAGACGCGGATTCGTTGACGGACGTCACACAAGACACGGGTAGGTCTTGAGCGCCCACAGAAATAGCAAGGTCTACACCATGAGGCATGGACAGAGACCCTGACTCGTAATGGTCAATGCTGCCACAAAAGGAAACACAGTAGACATCGCACGTGGACAAAACAATACATCTGGCTTGGGGGACCGTTAACAGAACGCAACAAAGGAAAGAAACCCACATCATCATACACCTTCATACAGCAACAAAAAAATCGACAGGGTATGCCCACGCCACGCTATGCGAGTCCTTGAAGAAAGATAGGAAGAAAGAAAAGAAAAGGGGAACGTTGCAAATATGTACTCAGAATCCAAGAAGGTCGTGTCAAGATATTAGCAGGGATCGAATGACTTTTTATTGTTTATTTGGGTTTGCGCCAGAAGTATTGCTGCGAAGGTCAGTTATATGTTACTGTTTAAGTGGGGATAAACGTACCTTGTGCTGCTTGCGGCAGTTGCGGAGGCCCGGCTTCCTGAGATCATGCACAACCGCCTCGCGTCGCATATCGTCCTCGTCAAAGTCAGGAATGTAATAGTACTCGGCTTCCAGAGGCTTTCCTGCGGCATCCTTTCCCTCCCGTGCCACCTTTCCAATGCACTTGGTCGTGTCCAGGATGGCACGGATCTCTTCTTTCGTGGGGCCCTCTTTGTGATGGCCGTCCCGTCTCCACAAGGACGGTGGGAGGTTGTTCAAGATTGTCGAAAATGGCGTGGAGGAGAGCCGAGAGAACGCCAATTGGTTGGCGGCATGGTTCTGAACCCGTTCAAAGCTCTCGCTCAACGGCTCCAGCTTGGTTACTGTGCTCTCCGTCGACTCAACGGCCTTGGAGGGTTGTCCCGGGGACTTGGTAGGCTGGACAACCTGGTTGCGGGGTCGTGCAGGACGGAGTGGTGACTCATCTGCAGTGAATGAGGCCATCCGAGGGAGTAGATTGTCGCCAAAGGGTCCAAAGGAATGAACAATGGGGTCATTTTCTTCATCATGGTCTGAGAAGTCATCTTGCTTGCTCAGCTCACTCAACTCGCTAGACTGCGAGCTCTGCAGAATGTCACTAGCGATGGACGACGAGTTCTGATCTGCATCAGCAGTGCTGTTGCGACGGCTAGGTGAAGCCTCGTCTTCGTATACGACCACGGAATTCCGCGAGCGTGTCGGGGTATATATGGGCGACGATGGGGGCACCAGAGACTTGACCGCAGGGGACGGCGAGACGGGAGACGCCAAGCGCTGACGTTCCACATTGGGGCTTTCGTGAATACTCCGACGGGATTGTGCTTTACGTTTGGGTGTAGTCTCCTCCCATGTCTGCTCGGAATCCGTCGAGGCATAATCTTTTCGGTCACTTTGAGGCCATTGGACCAGCACGCGGGCGTCATGAACATCGATCATGATGTCAGCATCCTTGATATCCGAAGTAAACGTCTTTCCCTTGGCCAAGTCATATGTTTTCCCCTGACAATGCAACTTAATCCCGTTCCATCCCATGCACATGATCTCCACTCTATCAGGGTCAAAGGGATTAGCTGCGGGCTTGTAAGTAGCCTTGACATGCACCCTCGATATCATACGGTTGGCCGCGAGCTGATGATGGCACGAGGCACTGGACCTTCCCATCAGGACGGGCTCCCCGCTCTCGGGAAGCGTTATGGTAGGGACAGCAGACAGAGGGGTTCGTTCGGAGCTGGACGAAGTAAACGTACGCCGTGAGGCCGTTCGCGGCAGGGCCATTCTCGGGGGGGAGGAGGACAAGATATGGGTCGACGAGGTCGGCACCGGCGTAGGGTAAGTCGAGACAATGCCATGATTGTCGCGTGCTACACGCTTCTGTGGACGAGGAAGTGAGGGAGAGGAGCTCAATGGCTCAAAGGCAGGCAATAGGGCCGCGGGACGCTTCACACCTGCCACCGGAGCAGCCAAACTGCTCCTTGGAGGCGAAGACTCCATGATGTTATTAATTCGAAGTTAAGGCCGTCTGGTCGTGAACCACGACCCGGACACGCTCGTATACCACTCGAACAACGGCAGGAGGGGTGGACGAGGATTAAAAAAGGTCAATTGAGGCTTTCGTCGCGTCGAGGAAGAAAAGGTTGGGGGAGGAATGTCTAATTCTATGGGGTGGGAGTCAATTCACGAGACTCGGGGTCCCGAAGGAAAGAGAGAGAGAGAGAGAGAAAGACAAGATGAAGCGTGTCAAGGATGACAAAGGGAAGGAACTTTGAGGCTTCACCCCCCAAGACGAGGGCCAGGAGGTTGGGGAAGTACGAAACTGGGTACGAACAGGCAAAAAACGAGAAACATTGAAGAAAAGGGTGAAAGGATGGTGTGTGGTGGAATGCCTGCCGGAACGGAGCGTCTCGTCCAGCGCGGAAATGCACGCTTACAACCCGAGACGCGTTCGATAGGCGCCGACGAGGGTCGAGAGCTCCACCACTAAGCTCGCGCAGCCTCGCAACTTGGACCGTCCGAAACTATGCAATGCACTGCTGACTTGGGTGGAAGGGAAGTTTGCCAAAATATGCCAGGCTCCGGTTGCTTACAGGTGTGAAAAAAAGGTAAATCAACCCTGGCGGCTCCCTGAGTTCCAGCACTCCCCTGCGTGTCAAACGGAGGGAGGAGAGGTGGCTAGTCTATAATCTCGGTATACACAACCCTCGACACCCCAGGCAGGAACGAGGCGCGTCTCCGCGTCTAGGAGTCATGTGCTCCGCGTTTTCTGGTTCGGGCCCCGTGATGGCGCGCCTGATCACGTGGTGCTGGGCACCCAGCCTCGGCCAATGAGCAGTCGAGGCCTTACCCAAAATAGTAAAGCCATGTGCCCGTTGCAGGGATTTCGTACAGATCGTGACTTGCTATCCCCATCTGGACTAGTGCGTGCGACGTGAACAGTCCTCAAATGGGGTGGATGACTTCAACTGCCCCTGATGGTATCCTCCAGAATACTACCTACGCGGGCTCGAACTTGGTAAATGGTCTCATCATCGGGCCAGGTACGGGCCCGGAAAATACACCCGGCAAGATGAAACCCTCTTTAGGGTGTGATAGAAGTCACAACGTGTAGTCCAATCGCCGGTTCCATGGCATCATCACCCCTCATTGCGGTAAGTATATACTTAGTAGCAGTAGTAGTAGTACCCTTCCCGAACAAACTGTCGCAATTGCGCCCCCAATCCACCATAACAGTTGGTCTCTGTTACTTAACTCTCACTTTACAATGTAACATCAATGATACAATCCATTAGTCAGGAAATGAGGACAATGGCTACTTAAGTGGCGATCGAAACAGCTTAACCCACTAGAGAACTTCAAAGAACCATGATGAATACTAATTATTGATATGACGGACCTGAAATGTTAAACCCCAGCCCACTTCTGACATGCCACACATCACCGGTGACAGAACCCTGAAGAACTCACCGACCGATCGGGGGCTCCACTTATGCACATTCCAAGGTCACCGATATCTGATAGATAGAGTCATCCCGCGGGTGCCGACCACCACTGCCTACCCGACCACCCCAATCAACGCGTTCCGACCAATCTGACCCTGCTGCCGATTTGCACACAACGCGTTTCATTTCTTTAAAAATCAAGCATTTATCGATATATCATATAAATTTGTATGTAGAATGATGCTATTCAGGATAAATATTGAAGATCAGGATCCCTGAGCGGATCGTACGAGGGATCCTGAGCAGGATGCTGCATATGGGCCAATCCTAATCGAACGAGGTCTTCTTCGTAGCGCCACTAACTACTGATTCAGTTGTTGTATTGGGATCCCGAAGAAATCAGACCTGGATAACCAGGAACGCTGTACGCAGGTGTGGAAGGAGGCACAAAAGGTGCTATTCAAGGTCTTCCTAAGACGTCACTCTCTAGCTGTGTAAAGCGGCCAGGTGAGCGGGTGTGTAGGAATTCTGTATAGGTTGACTAGGCAGTTGACTGTATAGTAACGGTGTAGCCTTTGGAACGGGAGTAGAAGTTATAATTTGATGCTGTATAGGTTGAAGAGGTGGTCAACTAGGTGTTTACCTGAGTACCTCTCGCTTCAGAACAGGTGTAGGAACGGGTGTAGAAACACGTGTAGGAACTGCAACGAAACGACGCTTTCTGGTAGGCGCTGTAGGTGTATCTTGATCTGTATCTGCGTGTTGCTTTGAGGCCTCAGATGCTGCTGTTTTCGTGTGTTGTTTTGCTTCTTCTTCTGCCTTCTTCTTTAGATAGGTAGAATGGGCCTTATCTGCCTCCTCACGGGTTAAAATCTTGCCTCCTGTTCGTATAAAGGTGAAGATATATCATATTCAGAGGTATAAGGGATCTCTTGACGCGTAGGGGTCCTAGGAGGAGGCACTGGCGAGGAAGTTCGGTAGAGATCTTTTTTATTGTTTATTTTTAAACGCCTCTAGATATCATGATATTCGAAGTTAGTAGTGATATCTAGACATTGAATGGAGTCAAATACCGCTGAATTAGGCAATCAATGGTAAGATTAGTGGTGGTGGTGGTGGTGGTGATGGTGATGGTAGTCAGATTGGTTGGAACGCGTTGGTTGGGGTGGTCGGGTAGGCAGTGGTGGTCGGCACCCGCGGGATGACTCTAGATGGACACATCAGACCGTGCATGACGCAGGTGGATGCCGCCCTGGAATGCACCTCCACCGCCTCCCGAGCACTCTATCGAAGGATAATCTACATACCAGCCCTGACACACCTGCTTTCATTTAAACTCAGGAGGCTGGGGGTGGGACCCGCCAGGTTTCGGAGGGCCGCCCTTCTTAAAAAGCTAGTTGTCGCCCTACGCGGTCACAAATACGGCGTCCATGCACCCAGATGGTATCAGACCGGTACAGAAAGAATTAAAACCATCTTAAATCAATTGACATAAACAAAACTACTATACAAGGCATTGCTAACTTATAACATGACGAGCAAATCTGGCTGCTCACGGGGGGGAATAAGGTAGAGAAGTGCGGCTGAAAAGGACGGAAATCAGTGTTACTTTGCAGTAGAGAAGGTAAGGTCTAACCACAATCGTCTCCATCAAGGGAATGGCGACGCGACATATGTGACAGGTGCTATATTTTCCAAGCCACATAGGACAATATAGTAAGATACAGAGAAGAAAGCAACCGCACTGGACAGAGAATCATGAACAGAATGAACAGAGGCATGAAAGTTCTTCTATTTGCGAGCCGACGGGGTTCGATTCAGATTAGCGGATGCGAACCGAATCGTACGGCGACGGCGGGTGGGTGTCGGGCCCTCGACTATCTTAGTAGAAGACATAGGTGGCGGAGCCGGAGAGAACCTCAACCTGTAGGTGAATGATGATCAGCAAAAGATCCCAGCAAAAAAAGAAATGAGAGGAAATGAATGCAGGTCACTTACAGTGCAACCGGAGTCGTTGGAGCCAGACTCGGAGTAGAAGGTACCATCCTCGTACTTGCAAGAACCGCTGAGGTTGTCACCCTCGATCTTCACGTTGAAGTCAAGCTTGGTGGTGGTGGTAGGGCTGTTCTGGAACAGAGAAAGCCACTTGCCATCGTTGTAACCGACACCAAGGTTGATAGGAGCCCAGTTGCCGATAGGAGAGCTGCCGTTACCCCACTGGCAACCAGTCTCGGTGGAAACACCCTTGGGGTTAACGTAGTACTGAGCGGAAGTGGTCTGGTTCTCCCACTTGTAGTAGGTGGCGCCGTTGGGGCAAGTCAGGGGGTGGAGCTCGCTGTTGGCAGAGACAGCGAGAGGGATGGTCTCGGATTCGGTACCTGTATACATGATTAATGCCTTTGTTTTGACCCACATGTCGGAAGGGAAGTTCAATGCTTACCAGGGTAGTCGGTACGGCAAACAGCGACCTCCTCGCTCATGGTGTTCTTCACGTGGACACCTCCGACACCCTCAATGCAAAGCTTCTTGGACAGAGACTTGTTGGTAAGGTGGAGCTTGCCGTTCTTGCACTCAATACCACCAACGGACTGGCCGGTAGAACCCTGGGTACTGGGCCACTGGGACTTCTGGTATCCGGCAGGGCAGGCATAGGAGCACATGGCTCCGGAAATGCAGGAATCGCCGGTGACACCGGTAACGATGCTGTCGACAATCTCGTCGACGATGGTCACGTACTGGATACCGGACCAACCGCCAAGGCCAAGGTAGTCGAGGGCAACGGCACCGTATTCAGAGGGGAAGGTGTCGCAGTCAAGCTCGCCATCAGGGAACTCCTTGTCCACACCGGTGGCAGAGGAGGAGCTGCTGCTAGAGCTGCTGGCGGAGGAGCTGGAGGAGGCAGCGGCGTACGAGCTGCTGGTCTTGGTGCTGCTGGAGCTGGAGCTGGAGCTCGACGAGTGCTTGACGGCGACCTCGATGAACTCAGCAGCAGCCTGGACGGAAGCCGTGGGAGTCGGGCTGGTGGTGCTCGAAGCCACAGTAGAAGAAGAGGACTCGCAAACATCCGCAGGCACGTTGCCAGAGAACTTCAAAGTTCCCTTGCGGATACCAGCGCAGGCCTCCTCATAGGTAATGACCTTGCCGTCGAGAACGAAGGTGGTGACGGTAGGACCGGGCACCGTGACGACCTCGGCGTCGGGGGAGCGCTTGTGGTGATGGCGGTGCTGGTGGTGGTGCTGAGCGGACACCAGGGTACCGGCGGTAGCCAGGGTGAGGGCGACAGTATTGAACTTCATCGTGTCGGTTATTTAATTCGCACGGGGTCGCAAGCTGTTCAGTGTTGCGTCAGAATGTGGATCTAATCTATATAAACCACGGGATCCCATATTAGCATGCGCTCAACCTCCATTGACCACAAGCCGGTCTGTTCGATACTAGGCACTAGCCATGTATGTGCTTGCATTCTTCACTGCGAAATGCAAGAGAACGAAGAGCTGCACTGCTATTGTATGTGATCCCGGGTGTTTCGCGGAGGTGCACATGATAGGAGACATACCAAATTCACAGCAAGCCAGTCGCGCGCTTCTTGCAAAAAATCTGTACACGAATCGAAGTCCTCGTGGGGCAGGGGTTGCTAAAAGTCTGGCAGAGACAAAGCAAGTTGCCTAGAATAGAGTATGAGAGTTAAAGAGTGAAAGAGAAGAGAGAAACAGGTTCCCAAAAGAGCGTACGAGAGAGAAGCTAGTTCTCTCAGGTCGGATAGGAAATCTCGCGAAGGATAGCAGGCGAAGGGCCGAAGATGAAACGCTCTGGGGGGGGGGGGGGTGAAGGGAGGCAAGAAAATGTGGAGGGGGATCTCGAGGGAGAAAAGGGAAATCGGGAGGGAGATGAAGGAGTAAGTAAAGGTTTAGTTCGCGCCGTGGACCAGGGGGGGGGGAGAGGGAGTGAGTGGGCGAGAGGCGATAGACTAGCTTAGTGTGGATGTGGGCAGGAGGGACAAGGAAGGCGTGCGCTGACCTTTTTTTTCCAGGGGGTGAACCAAAGGAACCAAGAAAGAGAGTGTGAGAAAGTAAGTGAGAGGAAGAGAGAGAGCGTGGCACTTGGACCGAATGAGTGGATGGTTGACCAAAAAAGAATAAATTCACAGGTAGGGAAATAATGGGAATACTAATAAAATAACAAAAATAATCATAATAAATCATCAGGGGGGCCCACAGCCCGAAGGCTCAAGACATCGGGTTGAGTTAGTGTGGGCTGTTAGCCTTTTAGCGTTGGAAATTAGCTTGTTACAGTTGTCCGTATCTGTAGTATCTGCGCGGTATTGTCCTCTTCTCCTTTCGGGGGTGGGCAATATTAATCCCTATTTTTGTGTCAAGCTACGGAGTATAAAAAACATTAATGATTGTCGCAGGACGGTAACTCTACTCCTGATGAGAAAATCAGGGACGGACGGGTATGGAGTACTACTATTATGGGACGAGAGCGCGGGAAAGGGTATGAAAGAATCTATCTACGGGCACGGTTTTGAAAAGGGGCGAGAATACTTCTGTAGTAAGAGAGAGAGAGAGAGAGAGAGAGAGATCACTGACAAAAGGATCTCAGACCCGTTTTTTCTTTTCCCTACCGTTGTGATGGTCAGGCGATGGACAGGGGGGCGCGGCACTGGAGAAAGAAGGCCAAGAAACCACCGGGGTTAAAATAAAAAAAGTCAACATGGACGGCGCAACGTGACTCGTGAGAATCGCTGAGAATTGCAGCTGTGGGTGGAGACAAGTGGATAGAATAGACAGGAACCGCCTGGGCTCTGGAACACTGGGCCAGCAAGCCAGCAGCCTTGGGGCTTTTCTGGGCCACGGCGGTGATTTTCCCCTTTGAAACCCTTACGTTTTTTTCATCTTCTGCTGGTTTCTCTTTCTTTTTTTGTGTTTTGGGGCCTTCCTGTTCCTGAAAGTGAGCTTGGCGTTTACCGAAATTACTGTGTCTCGCTGACCACGCATAACCGGCTCTCGGGCACCAGCCGGTGGGCCATCAAACCTTCTCCCCGGTCAGGTACACCAATCATCGGGTCCTGTGCTGCCGAACCATTGCCACAATTTGGCCTACCAGGGAATGTCTCATGTCGGATCTCAATGTTGGCCTGCAGTAGGGGGAGGACTGTAAGTAATATTAGCAGTTGAGCACTCACCTACTATCTACCAGTAGTCTTCGACTGAGTCTGCTCACTGTTCCAGTCGGATTTGACGGGCGGTAAAGATATTTTCAGCCCCGAAACCATGATCCAGCCTACTTTGTACTTCCCTCATCAAGTGTTCCATAAGTACACCTTTGTTGGTTGAATGGAACGGGGCCAATTCATCAATCAATCAATCAATCTGGCTGACACATCTCCCCGGCGGAGTGCGGGAATTCCCTCCATCTGATTCTGATGTCACCGATTCCCCTCATGTTCGAGCAATTAGGCGAAGTGGCTGCCTAATTTATGATCATTCGTTCTATCCGTTGCTGCGTCGTCAATGTTCTCATCATATACCCCCCGCCTGCGACGACATACTTACAGAAAGGATACAGGCCATTACTTACAAACGATTTTCTCGGCCTGGTGCCCACTTTTTATAGTAGTAATAGACAGTGCAGTGCACATCATGCAGAACAATATTAAGAGTGTCTCTCACTTCCCTACCTACGATCTGGCCTGGAACAGGTAACTTCTCTTACGGCCTGGTTTCCACCGACTAGAGCCCGTTGCGGAGCACGCAGACGTTAATCTCAACTTGCAGAATGACTATCTGAGACCCTGGCTTCGTCCGGACTGGTTGCTCATCCCACATGTCGTCATTTCAATACAAGAAACCTTTCAGAGATGTTTTCACGATGCCGTTGACTTGATCAGTACTTAGTATTAAGTAGTAAGTAGTTGGTTGTTGGTATATCATTGGCTATTGGCTTTAATTAGAGACAATACCGCCTCTTGAGGAAAGAGGAAGCCGAGCGCTATCCAATACACTACACGTCTCAATTACATAGCGTCCTGGAACAACTGTCTATCTACACAATACCACTACTATCAACAACGATGCGGTATCTCGCAGCCTTGTGTTCATTGGTTGTCCGACCACGGGTACATACGCAGGTACAGAGTACACCTGGTCCAAACGGATATCTTCCTGCATCGACGTGGCAAGGTACCCTCGACAAGGCGACGCTACCTGACATGGCTAGGTGTCTATCGGTATTATATGCAACAATCGCGGAATCTTTCAACCGAATCTCATTGGTAGCGCCCCTCTTGTATTCTTCGCGACTTGACACATGTTTACAATATCTTTGATGGGTTCGGCGTTGGTAGCAGTGTATCTCAGGCGCCAAAGATCCCACCCACATAGATATCTGCCGAGAGTTATCGGAGGATTTCGAACATCTATCCCCGCCCTACCGGGATTCTCTTCACCACTGTTTGACTGGTCGTTAGCTTGACACGCAGATCCCTCGATGAATGTGTTGGTTATCTGTTCAAGTGTGACACTCGTTGTTTGGTCCAATTTGGCCTCCGGCAACGATATCTGGCCCATGCAGGCGATGCCGAGTCGTGTCAGCCTGTACTACGGCCTCTAAGGAATCTAGTGTCTTCAAACGCCCAGGTCTTTTCCTCCATCGGCGTTGCGATAGAGTAACCACCAACCTTGCCGATTCCGCTCCACGCCAGTGATAATTGCCATCGCATATTCTTCGTCTGAGTTTGCTTGGTATTAATCAGAATTTCGCCAACAGACTGGTCGGGTATGCTGCGATGTTGTCGTGGGGTTTCGGTGCTGCGCCCAACCAGACAGCATTGTTGTTGTCGCCCAGCTATTGTACAAGTCCTACCTGGCCAAGACTGTCATTAAACCTAGCGTCCAGCTAATTGGTTGTGGAGGGGATATCCCTATTTACATGGATTCCTTTGCGTTGAGGCACCTCAGGCACCAAACAGTAATACGAGAGAGCAGCCTATGAGACCAAGAAAGCAGGCAAGGATCTCCTGGATTGACACCACCAGCCTCTTTCCAAAGGTCCTTTCAGGCTTTCAGCCCCTCAGCCCCCGGGCCAAGTCTTCTTCCTGGTCACTGCGCCCGCAACCAAGGGGTTCTGGAGTCTGACGGACCCTTTTGCGATAGATTACTATTGGACCCCTGACTGAGACTGCACCGGTAGATACCATAGTGGTAATCATACCGTATGAGCGGTGACGGTGTCTACTAGTACTCCATACTGACCAACCAACTAAATAACTACACTAACCACTCCAACTACTCCGTATTAAGCCAGTGATGGATCCGCCCCATCCCATCCATGCTTATCGCCGCATAAAGTGAAAAGAGACACAGCGCGAAAAACGTGAATCTCGTCCGATGGCGTCCTGGTCCAAAAGCTTGGCAACTGGAGACTCCAACCCCCAATGCGGCCAAGACCGACTCATTAGCACCGGTTAACACGGAGCTCACAACAAAAGGGAGAAGCGCGGTAGTTACTGGCTGCTGGTTTGCTTGCGCGGCTTGTATCCGCCGTTTACGTACTCAGTTGATGCTAAGTGCCTGCGAAGAAGCCTATCTATCGGATATGCCTATCACTTCAACCAATCTGATAGTAGTCATCGCTGCTTCTCCGCATTCTGGATGGGTGAACCGAGGAGGGGATCGGAGCGCTCAATTAAATTAGATGGAGTGGGTGGTGCGGTGCCTTTCTGCATGTTCAACTGCTCGATAAACAATCACCAGAATTATTTGGCCGCCTATAGTGGGGACAAGAAGCTTTTGGACCTTACATGATTGATCGTTCTTCCTGAGCCAGTCCGGAGAGTTGGAACGTTCTTGAATGGACAAGTCCACGGGTGAAGCTCAGTCACTACGCCCAACTCGGTATCTCGACGACAGCTCACAACTTATTTCCACGCATCCGCCTCGCCCGTGTCTCCTCCCGTGGACTAATAGTCTCCTCCCACCCGCCATATTGACATTCGACTATTGAATTCTTATATCGAACTAATCTCCCAACGCATCAGCTATTGACGTGTCCCTGTCCAAAATTTGGTACCAGAGATGATGCTGTATTGGGGTGTTCTACCAATGATTCGCCGACTTGAGGATCTCTTTCTTCCGATTAGTCACTTGACGTCGGGACTGCGGACGTCTATGGGATGCGCGCTGAACGGAGTAACAGCAAGCAACTAAAGCCGGAAGTGTTTCAGACACCGATGTCTTTGTCCTATCATTGTGCAGCTGTACCTGAGCCATCCCAAGTTCCGTTACTTTCTCCGCTATTCCACTAGATTTTATCCGTCGGAGACAGTTGGAGCAATTGTCTGGTTTCCGCCCCGTCCAGCCGAATTGAATAGTTAGCTTGGAGCAAAGAATATCGGTGCATCCTGTTCACCGGTCAGACGTCACGCACGGTGCCTAATTAATGAATATCGGCAGCCATCTGGAGAATCATTGACTCAAGATTGGGTTCGATACTTGCAACTACTACTACTACTACCCCTTAAGTGCAAATAGGGGTTTCCGAGCGGGCTGAGCGGTTGATACCCACAACGTTAGACTAGATGCGAGGCTTGTTCGTTGTCTTCTGAATGTCGCTGTGGAGTGGTTGGGACTGTCGACTGTTACTAACAATCAGCAGTTAGGCCAATAGTTGCATCCGTTGCGGGATTGGCCGGATTCACACTAATGAGCCTTCTCCAATCGCATGCTTGAGTGACTCAATGACTGACGCCTCATGTCTTTGTTAATGATGTGTCGGTGTCAGAGCCGGCTCTGTTGTTTCTTTATCCGCTGTTTACAGGTCATGAGTTTAGAAGCAAACAACATGCACACATCCCTGCGACAGCCTGACTGGCTCATTGCCTTGTTGCCTTGAATTCTAGGCCTCGATTGCACTATCTTGGCTGTACAGTTGCAACACAAAGCAACCACAAATGAACAATGGCGGTCTTCAATACAAAGTCGTGACTATACTGCATGTGGGATTCTGGAACCCTTGGCAGTCCCACGATGTTCGCGTCCATGGGTACATGCAAGGGACTCTTGAACAACCCACCTATCGCGGAACCTATCCGGAACTTGGCCCGTGAGAAATTAAGTTTGCCATGCTGCTGGGTACTTGGTTGTCTTTCACAAGTGGCTTGACGATTGTTTTAATGGGAGACATGAGAGTATCCGAGTGAATAAAGAATCTCTTGTGCTGACTTGAGCAGAGACTTTATCGGACATTTTGACCATCAAGTCTAGCGAACAATGGCACAGCGTGAATCGAAGTCGACAATGATGGCTCGATGACTCATATCCCTCGCCTTCGACCCCGTGCAGATTCTGTGTTATGATGCAATGTGCAAGTCTTTATTTCCTCCGATGCAAGAGACGACTGTGCCTTGGAACGGATAATACCCGGAAGCCTGCGGCCTGGAAGCGAGGCAGATGTGGCAATACCAACCTCTTCATTGGCGTGGGGATTTGATCCGGAACGCGATTGCATGAGCAGCCCATGCTTGCAGAGGGACTATCGTGGTATGAAGGCAGATGCGAGGGCTGGATCGCAAAGTAAGTTTGAACCGAGGACGCATCGAAGTCAGTGGCAAGGCAAGGGAGAAGACCAGTACTTTTGCCGACGACAACGCCCAGAACCTTTCCATTCTTTCGAAAGTGAGCAGCCTATCGCTGTTTGAGATTATCCCAGCCGGACCAATAGCATTGCTCTGTATACTGTTCAGGCAGGAAGCATCTGACGGTTTTGCCATGCTATTCACAGTCCAAAGTTTACTCTATAACTGGGTATATCGGCTCCACTGGCCAATACGGCCACTCAAAATTGTGACTGTCTTTGGCTCAGACTGTAAAAGGCGAGCAACTGACCCAGCAGAGACATGTATTGCAGCCTTTCACTCTAATTGGTAGGCAAATCACTCCGTGTGAACGTGATCTAGTCATAGCATTGTCTATCCCCACATAGCCTAGCTATTCGCACTGGATACGCTCACTGAAGAGACAGAATCATCTTTACTCTACGTACTTCAATCAGCATTCTTTTCATGCAGTACACAATGCACATCGCCGGTGCTAACTGAACGAAGATTCCCTCTGGCCTTGTTGCGAAGTCGGTGCTCTCACCGATGCTTTCAACCCGCTCCTTCTTTGGCGATTGTTGCATTGGATGCTCACTTACTTTTATGTGAGGGAGAAGCCGACAGTCAGTGAAGAAGTGACGTCCAAATTCCACCATCCGTCTCCATGACGGTCTGTGCAGTCCTTGTCAACAACCTTGTAGTTCCCTCTGCACTCTTCAAGCTCGGCGGTGTTTCATGCATTGTTGACCACCCCAAGGGATCAGAGAACGACGATAAGATAGATGAGATAGGAACTGTCCAGCTGAAAAGCCGGGACTGGTCGAAATTTGCTACCATTCAATTGGTGCATCCAGATCTGCTCTAGCCGGGATTTCCCCATAAAGCCGATATAGTTTGATGTCAATGCTGCATGATCAAACAGTGAGAAAACCGGTCTAATGGCTATGAAACATTATAAGGTTATCTTTCTATGTAGTAAGATGATGAGAGAAGGCATGGGGGTTCTTTAAAATTAGTTGTCTTGTCGAGTCAAAATGTAGACCGTCGATATTGAACCCTCGGCATTATTTCTCGATCGCCGAATGCCATTTCTTCAACTGGCGGAGTTGTATGACCATCTCCTCAAGAGTAAATAATCGCCTGAGAAGTAAATAGAGTACCTGGCCATCAATAAGACGTGCTTAATAGCCTATAGCAGCCCCGGTTATATTGTAGTTGGTAGAGAGGATTGACATGTGAATGATTACTCCCCACTATAACTGGTCCCCTTCTACTACTTGGACTTATACCATCGCCGAACCACCAACCACTGCATAAACCCTCAAACCCCGAATCTAACATACCATCTCAATAAATCCTATGGAAATCACCCATGACGTAAAAGCACAATCCAAAACAACATCTCCATCACCAACCGAGCATATCCGCGCCTGCATCGCACCGAGGCAGACGCTAAGCCGAAGACTCCGACGGATCGGCGACACAAGCTTGGCGGGAAATCCGACGATAACCTTAGTTCTGCTTCTTCTTCCTCTCCGCCTTCAAATGACTCCTCTCCCCTCTTGACCACCACCATCCTCCCTCTCCCCCTCATCCCCAGAAGAACAGACAGATATATACACAAGATACAATCATGCTCCTTCCGCAGGCAAGACTCTCCGCTTTGCGCGCCCTCCGCGCCACAACAGCACCCCGCTCCAGCATCACCACCACCTCTGCGCTTGCCCGCCTTCTCTCCACCCTCGCCGTCCTCGAACAGCGCGATGGCAAGCTCCAGTCCTCCTCCTTGTCCGCTATCGCTGCGGCCCAGAAGCTCGGTGGTCCCGTGACGGCCTTTGTGGCGGGTGCTGGCGTGAAGGGTACCTCTGCTGCCGAGGCGGCGCAGATTAAGGGTCTGGACAAGGTGTTGGCGGTGGAGAATGAGGCTTATGAGAAGGTACTTCAATTGCTTTTCTCCCTCATTGGATAAAGTAAATGCGGAGGGTAAGTGCTGACGAGTCATGGTATAGGGCCTCCCCGAGAACTACGCCCCGTTGCTCGTCGAGAACATCAAGAAGGGAGAATTCACGCACGTCGTGGCTGGCCACTCGGCGTTCGGAAAGAGTCTTCTGCCTCGTGTTGCGGCTTTGTTGGATGTGCAGCAGGTTTCGGATATCACGGGCATCGAGAGCGAAGATAGTATGTCTTCTTTACCTTGCCAATTCCGGGCGCGGGAATTTGCTCCGGTGTCGGAGACACAACATTCATATACAGCAGTATACTAACGAGCTAACTTAACAGCCTTCGTCCGCCCCATCTACGCCGGTAACGCCATCCTGACCGTTCAATCCACCGACCCCATCAAGGTCCTCACCGTCCGCGGTACCTCCTTCCAAGGCGTCGAGACCACCGGCGGCAGCGCCTCCGTCACCGAGGGTGTCGACCCCAACACCCCCGCCCAAACCGAATGGGTGTCCGAAGAGCTCGCCAAGTCTGAGCGTCCGGACCTTGGTACCGCCAGCCGCGTCGTCTCCGGTGGCCGTGGTCTCAAGTCCAAGGAGGAGTTTGACCGCGTTATCGTTCCTCTCGCTGATACATTGGGCGCTGCCATTGGTGCTTCCCGTGCTGCTGTGGATAGTGGCTTCGCGGATAACAGTCTGCAGGTCGGACAGACGGGTAAGAACGTCGCACCGCAGTTGTACCTGTGTGCCGGTATCTCGGGTGCTATTCAGCACTTGGCGGGTATGAAGGATAGTAAGGTCATCGCGGCGATCAACAAGGATCCCGATGCGCCGATCTTCCAGGTTGCCGATGTTGGTCTGGTTGGGGACCTGTTTGAGAAGGTTCCTGAGTTGACGGAGAAGCTGAAGCAGTGATTAATTCTCATGTTCATGTTTGTGCTTTTGTATGATGGGGGTGGGAAGGTGAGGTGATAGATATACCAATGCCATTATGTATTATGTTGTACGCCTGTTCAAGCATCGTCTGAACTTTCATGGTAAGAACCCGAACTACATCACACTACGATCAGAACACCAGCACGTCTATACATAACTTTTATTCGACCAAGGGTATTGATTAAGCCCCGATGTATGAACAAGAAGAAAGAAACGAACACGCGCCGCCGGAGTAAAAACACAAAAGAGACACCCATTGCTATTCAATACAGCCCGGACATAAACCCAGCAAAAGCAGTTTGTCAATCAAGAAGTCGACTTTCTCTTCTTCTTACCAGCACCAGTCGCCGCCGGCGGAACCGCCACCGCACCATCCTCCAACGCCTTAGCCTTCTGCTTCTGAAGCTTCTCCTTCCTAGCAGCCAGCGACAGCGTCTCCTCATCATCCTGAGCAGCCTTAGCCTTAGCCTTCTTGGTCTTCTTCGGCGCCTCCTCAATCACCTTCTCCTCCTCAGCATCACCAATCTGCTTGCGCTTCTTACCCGCCTCAACAGCAGGAGTCTGCTCCTCCTCCTCAACAACATCTCCATCCTCAACCCACAACTCACTAGCCAACCAAATCGGCATAGCCATCGTATTAGCCCCCTTAATATGCAACGCCTTGATATTCCTCCACCCCTTGGTGACAAACTTCTCCGTCAACCCCTTCACAACAGCCTCCACATTCTCCGCCACCTGCTTAGCGGAGAACTTACTCGACCCAACACGGATCGCCGCCGTCGTAGCAGGCGCCAAATGCACCGGCGCACAATTCAACGCCTTCTCAATCTCCTTAGCCACAATCGCCGGCGTCGCAAACGCACTCTCCTTATCCCCCTCACCCTCCACCTTCCTAGCATTCCGAACCTTGGGATCCTTCTTCACCTTCTTCCCATCCACCTTCTCAATCTCCGCAATCCGCACCGGAATCGGCCTCTTGCTACTCTTGTAGAAAACCTTGCCGAGCGTATTCACCAACCGCATAATAATCCGATCATCAGCCAGGAACACATCGTGTTCAGCGAGGAGTTGTCTCCGGCTCTCGAAACTCTTGTACCGATCCTTCAGCTTCGAGTATCCGATTACCCGCTCGATGCGCGACGACAAGTGTGCAGGGAACGACGGGTCCGTAACGATGTTCTTCACGCTGCGCTGGGGGTCCGCCGTGATGAGACAGATGCTGAGGGAGGGAGAGGAGTTCAGGCTGTGCGGAATCGGGATCTTGCCTGGCTTCAGACGGTTCTTGTCCACGATGTGCTTCTTCGTTGTCAAGACCAGCCAGATCGCTTCGTTGTGCAGAGCGCTGCCTTCTTCCGCGTCGCTGTCGTCGTTGTCGCCGATAAGGGTCTTCTTCGTGGCCGTCTTTTCTTTCTCGTCTTGCTTGGTCGCGATGTGTTTGAGGAGGGCCGTGGAGGCGCGGGAGACCTGTTCGAATATATTAGTATTATTATTTAGAAATATCTTGTGGATGTATGTAATAAGAAGTGTAATATGATATGCAGTGCATGCATGAACATCGGTGAAAGGAGACATACCTGAGTCTTCTCCAACTGGTAGGGTGACCCCGAAGTCACCTTCGTCGTTAGCGCCGTCGAAGACACCATTGTTGCGATATGCTGGGAGGAGTTGGTGCAAGTGCAAATGTCGCGATGGGTCTCGATCTCGGGGATATTTTTCTATCATTAAAAAAAAATTCATGGGAAGGCGGTCTCTCGTTCTGCCGGCTTGGCGGCGTGCTTAGTCATGACCATCATCGAAATCGGTCATGTGATCGATCGATAAGTTAGTTATAAACTATCATTGTCTGTAATTACGAAATTATTCGAATAAATAAACGCTTTAATTCAATATAAAAGTAGTATCTACTATTTAAACATAAGCTACCGGATATCAAGTTATACACAATGCCAAATCGTAATCATTACCCACCCACCCACTCTGCGCACAATGC
This sequence comes from Aspergillus luchuensis, assembly GCF_016861625.1. Taxonomy (NCBI): domain Eukaryota; kingdom Fungi; phylum Ascomycota; class Eurotiomycetes; order Eurotiales; family Aspergillaceae; genus Aspergillus; species Aspergillus luchuensis. The sequence goes on from NC_054849.1 coordinate 5,629,309, forward strand.
ACCCTACAACTCCGCCAACAACTCGCCCATCGAAATCGGTTTTCTGACTGCATTTGAAAACCCATCATGGTACGTCACCCAGACGCGTCTGCCCGCCTTCAACGTCTCATTCTGCTTCGCCGTCTCGGGCGACTCATCTGACGGCGGTGGTGTGGGCTCCTTGATGACTCTGCCGAAGAAGTCGCGCTTCACGTTCGGCCCGTGTGCGGTCTTCTTCGCATCGCCATCATCCTTGGATTGTCCATCGGCGGTCTTGCCGGAGGACTTTTTGCCGATATTGGATGTCGTTAGTGTTTCCGATTGCTTGCGGATGTTCTCTTTGCGGTATTCTTGGTCTAGGACTTGGCGGATTGCGTAGCGGACGGGGGCGGAGCCGCTGGCGGTGGGGGTGGATTTGGTTTTGGAGAATGTGATGAGGGTGTCGAGGGGTCTGTGAAGGTGTTAGTACGGATTATATAGGATTATAGGGAGAGGGAGGATGGGGAGCATACGGTTCCATCCGGTAGGCCCATCCTCCGTGGGCTCCGGCGTTCTCGATGCGCACTTTCTCGAATCGTACGCCTAGACCGGCCATCACGCGGACGGCGGCTTGGATGAGCGTGCGCTCGCTCTCTTTGCGCACACTGGCTACGCTGCGCTGCTCGCCGCTGCCGCGGACCACGACTGGTTTCACGTCCGGGGAGAGCATTCGGACGAGGTTCGGGATGAGGTCGATAACGAGGGAGTCGGTGGATCGGAAGAGGCGGGATAAGGGGGCTGAGAATGCGGATTGGAATTCTGTGAGGATGGCTCGGTTCTGTTTCTGCGCTTCGTAGGCGGCAAAGTCTGCTCGGGGACCTGAAAATGGGTGTTCCTCTTCTTCGTCGTCGACTTCCCGGGGTTTGGCTTTGCCTTGAGCCGTAGCGAAAAGGTGGTGGAATGCTACGACAGATTGGCTGAGGTAGGCGCTCAGCTCCCAGTCTTGTGCGGTGTAGACCTTGGAGGACATGGTGTCGTGGAAGTGTAGCCAGTCGTAGGCTGCGTTGGGTTTGGAGAGGAAGGTGTCGTCTTGGTAGCTTTGCAGCGGGTAGGATGCAAAGCACTCTGCCACGGCGCGGTCGTGCTCGCCGCTAGCATCGACCATTTCACGTAGTCGTTCGATGGCATGACGTTTCCGAAGATCAGCGACACCTACTGGTACTTTGTCCTCGGAATGGGAGAAGGGATCGCGGAAGGAGTCGACGCCAACAGGTGCATCTGTGAAGCCGGCGCCTTCGGTGAAGACTCGCTCGATGAGATCGCGCACACCACCGCGGTTTAGGCCTTTGAAGAAGGCACTGCCGCTACTGTTGGCGCTGAGAACCTTTTGCTCCAGCCAGCTTCGTGTCAGTCGTAGAGTAGATGGACATTCGTTTCTTAGCTTATGCGCCACCCATTCTGCTGCAACGAGCACACTGCGGATGTCGCCCTCTGCTGTTCCGCTGCTCTTGACGCCTCCTTGTTTGCGCCGAGCAAGGCCCCAGGAGGCTTCACAGAGCCGTCGGACGCCATCATTGTCGGATGGAATGCCTTCGACGGTGAAAATCCGCTTCATGCGCGTGACGACATTCTCCAACGGCGCTTGGCGGACATGGATGATCTCCGCAACCGAGGCCGCACGTAGTGGTCGTAGACTAGGATGGTAGACATCGTTGCAGACCATGATCAGCGGCCGTAAGAATCGGAAGTTGTCGCCCTTCTTTTTCCTGCCTTTGGTTTGCTCAGTGGCGCCTGACGAATTCTTCTGGTCCAGCAGGACGAGATCGATCAAGGCTTTCATGAAACCACCCTCACCGCCGCCTCCAGATCCGCTGACGACGCCGTCTACTTCGTCGACGACGACACAAACAGGCCGCCCTGCCTTGCGTACCTTTTCCTCACCAACTTCCACATTCATGCCCTTGACGTTCTCTGTGCCCAGGGAATCGCGAATCCTGCCTTTTACCACATCCTTGCTTCGATCATCACTTGCATTGATTTCTAGCACTTCGTAACCAGCCTGACGAGCACATACATGTGCTAGCGTAGTCTTTCCTAGACCTGGCGGGCCACATAGTAGCAAGACCTTCCGATGCGTCCGTTCTTCTTCCTCTTTGCCGTTGAACGGCTTCTTTGCCTTTGCCCTAGCGATATTGGGAAAGACGATAGGTTCCCAAGCTTTCAGCCACCGCAGAACAGATCTATGTGTGCGTTCGTCTCCTATCAATTCCGTGAACTTTCGTGCGCGGTACTTCTCAGTCCACATGGCTGCAGCTAGCTTTGCGCTCTTCTGGTCGTGGATCGGGGCTTCAATAGACGGCTGTACCACTGGGGCAGGTCGTGTCTCGGCCGGGGGAGCCTCCGGCTCATTCGCTGCTTCATCGAGAAGCTTGTGGATATCGATACCGTAGTAGCTCTTCTGAGCCCTTCCGGGTGCTGTAACGGAGCGACCGGCAACAAGTCTTTCGTAGCTGACACGGGGTGCGGGCCTCTTCAATGAAACATGGTGTGTCTTGCCCGAGCAGGTTTTTATCTGTATTGATCGATATGGCCTTCGCGAGGGAAGCGACGTGATTGTGCTCGGCTCCGGAACAGGAGTGGGATCAAGGTCTGGCGCAGTAGATGCTGGCTTCGGAGTCGATTCCGTTGGCAGTTGAGATGGCCTCGGGATTTCAGGTAGTTCAACAGGCGGCTGTTGAATAATGTCCTCCTGCACCTGAAACTCGCTCCTTAGTTGCGCATCGTTGAAAGCATCCCAGTCATCATCATCATCCGCTTCATCCAAGAACCCGCCCATAATCTTCTGCCGCTTGGGCTCTTCACTTTGCGATTGTTCTTCATTCTTTCTCTTCTGCGACTCCGGCGACGGAGCGCTCGACGGGAAGGGAGCGGGGGATGCAATGAGGGGCATTTTGACAGTAGGTGGAGAAGATGGTAATAAGGCGAGTGTTCGAATAGGAGAGTAGATGTTCTTCCGCTTAGAAGTTCGTGTCGGAGTATCTGATTCCAATCAGTTGATATACTCAACACTCGGGATCGTCGAGTCTACCAGGCCTTATATCCTCGTCACTGCGGAAGACATCAGATAGGTTCCACGACCGGTGCTGAATAACTATTCCTTTGCGCGTATTATCTTCCCGTTGGAAGTTCAATGCCTCGAGCTCGTCGGAGAAGGTATCGGAGGGGGGTTCGGGAGGGTCTCCCTCGGAGTGAAGATGGATGGCCGGATCGAAGGAGGGAGGGATGGACGGGGGCGACGTCGTCATCAAAGCGTGTCTGCGATTGTTTGAAATGATAGTGTGTACTATGGAGTGTCTACTCCGTCCCGAATCGATATTGTCGAGCGGGCTGATCGAAGCAATGATAGATTGATGGAGTTGGTTTGCGACGCGTGCGACGCGCCGCGGACGCGCTAGTCCCGATTAATTAAGGGCCCTTAGTAGCCTAGTGGGTGTGCGGACCCTAGATCTATACAAATTGAATAAAATGAGAATCTAGATGATTGGAAGTGTTAATTATGGATTTAAATTAAATTAGGAATTAAAGGATAAAACAGCTGATTAGCTTTGTAATAAAACAAGCATCAATCTTTCCCAGTCGTATAACAAGAAGTCCATCAAAGCAGCTTTTACCCAACTCCGACGCCATCACCATAGCACAAAACCAGCAAACAATCAAATCTATAGAAAGCGCATGCATATCCTCGTTATGGTTGATATCCTCCTTCCTTCTCATCCATGTTGTATGCCCAGCACCCAACTGCAGATATGCTATCATTTCAATGACAGGTATGTAGCGAGAGTCGTGTAGTTGGTGGACGGGGCACGGCTCTTTTCTTTGGCAGGCTTAGGCGAGGCAGGCTTAGGTGGAGATGACTTGGTCTCCTCCTTCTTCTCTTTACTAGGTAGCCACTTCTTGCTCGTGGCTTTGAGGTCTTTCAAGGTTGATGCGGTGGAGGAGACGCTGTAGCTGGACGAAGCGTCGTCGAGGGTGGAGGTAGATTTGACTGATTCAGGCATGGCTTTGGATGTGCTTCTGAATTTCTTAGGAATGAAGAGGATGGTTCTGTCGGTGGTACTGTTCGACAGTCTGGGTGGATGTATAGTTCAGTTGGAGTAGTAGTGGCTGTATAAAGAGTCAAGTAGGATAGTAAATGATGAGTATGAGCAGTCACAAATGATCTAGAAGGTTCTTTGGTAGTTGAGATCTGAAGTATACGAAGCAAGGCTACCAGGCGGCTTCCACGGTCCTTATATACTGATGCATTCGTCCATTCCGTGATGATGGATTTAGTCCGAAGCCCACGGAGTAAAATTCACGACGACCCACCCTGACGTCTGAGGAAATGATCGAGGCTTAGCAATCGGACAACATCCTACATAGTCAGATGCTTAGTTTAGACTGCAACTTATCCTGGTGAATCATCAGCGCAAGTCATTGCTCGGTGTGGCCCACCCATGATGCGGTAGGCCGCATACCAAGGAGCGAAGGGCGTGTGGTTGGGTGTCAACACGAGGCGCTAACCCAGTGCGGTGGCCGCCATAGGGAACGCCGCTCTCTGACTCGAGAAGCGATGGAGGTCAAGATCTGCCTGATATTGTTGAGAGATGGGTGACGACGCCCTTTGACTTTGCATAAGAGTGGGATGTGGCCCGGAATACGGTCTAGGGCAATCGGTCGGGGTACTAAAACAGCATGGTCGGATTGGTCTCGATGTGGCTTTGGGGTAAATAAGCCTTAGTAGACGTTGTTAAGGCGCGCCGAGCCTGCGATGAGTCAATGCCTAAGGTTGTAAGTTACCGCGTGTGACCTAGACAGACAAAGCCACTGCCTTGAGCAGGCAGAATCTGACACATGCTCTATGATAGTCAAAATCATATTAGCTATGGCCTAAATGAAGTCTATAATGCTGCCTGAAGTCGAGGGCCGTAAGAGATCATGTTGCTATTCCGACTCCGATGCACGAGACTTCAACTCCGAAACTAGTTTTATTCCGAGCCAATGAGATCCCGAGCCCTAGCAAACACTGCAGAGAATTCTATCTTGTCCAGCTTCGGACTACCTTTGGGGGTGACTCGATTAAATTAAATGGCCAATTGCTTAAGCCCCTTTTCGAGAATAAGTCGCTCAGTTTGTATAGTAAATTTATGATACTCCGCATGCAGACAAGCCGTGCCACGATGCTAGATCCCCATGATTCCTTGTGCTTACCGCCCTCGTCTATTGCCAATCTCTTCGAAGTCGCATCTTGGTCTGTTAAGATGACTTTGTGGATGAGAAGTTGGTTATTCTTCTACTTCCTTGTCACTTTTTTGTCTTCGATTTTATATAGGCCTCCCTAAAGCGCTTACTATAGTACGATCGTCCACAGTCCCTTTGACCTTCCGACTGCTTTACTCCCTCCGAGCTGGAGGCCCTGAGGCAATAAGTGTGGGAAAAAAACACGCTGATATCCGTTACTAAGCTGGATTCTCCTAGGAGTGCCTTCAGGAGAGCATACAGAAGCAGGGAGGTTCGCGTCTTGATGATGCTGCCAGTCCAGCAGCAGATCTAGTATATAAAGACAATCAGGATGGAGTAACTCTACTCTCCAACGCGAACCTCCCTGCTTCTGTATGCTCTCCTGAAGGCACTCCTAGGAGAATCCAGCTTAGTAACGGATATCAGCGTGTTTTTTTCCCATACTTACTGCCTCAGGGCCTCCAGCCGGACTGCACCAGCTGTCATATTTCAGCATACCTGGTTTTTTAGACAATATGCCATTGCTAAGTTGTATTGATTTGCAGATAATTAAGCCTCGTTGGGACTTAATACCCTTTCTAGTCACTCGATCGGGACAATATATATTAGCAAGTATATTCTGGTTCCCATTCCAAGATCATATAATAGACCACATGTTGAGGTAGAGAGTATAAGTTCTTCTTCCATGTCTTGATAAAGATTTGTTCTTCCTCGATATTACCTCTAAATGCGCAAAATTGGTTCTTGTAGCACTCGCGTGTCTATTGAGGCTAAGAATCTGTAACTAGAGCTGTTCCTCAACGACACCAACCGTCAAAGGCCCTATATCGGTGATCCCAATTTTTGAAATATTCGAAAGCCCGTTGTCTTGCTCTATTCGCTCGAATATGGCCTATGTAGCCATAGAAATACGAGGGGCAGGGGAATAACCGATAATTTCAACGCAATCTGACTTAGTCAGTACACATCCCAGCGGAATTGAGATATTACCCTCTCCTAAATCCCAATATCCACGGAAGCTGTTTTGAAATCCAAAGACTGTTTCTTATTGTTAGGCTTCGCTGTCTGGTATTATTGATTTCATTGGTTTTTCCTGCTGTAAGAAGTATCTTAGAATCAGTAACCACTTGCTGTGCAAGGAAGGGTACTTAATGGTTGTTGTTATCTTGTCACTGACCGAGTGCGGACACTCTTTTCAATTCATTTATCATCTTGAAGTATGCCGGATAAATATTCGCTTGTTACTAGATGGTAAAGATGAGTGCTTAGATAACAGAAAGAGCGGTTTCCAGTTGCCTAATTTCTTTTATGCAGGGTAGAAAATCGAATAGGCTGTACCAGAAAAGTTGCTGACTGCGCGCAATCAAGTTCATCTTGCAAGCCTGCTGGTCTGCTTCTTAAAATTCGCGATGGTTCAATGTGAACTTCTGCGTCGGTGCGTCTTTCATGTCAAAAATCGTTTGGAGTAACGGGCTCTCTATAGATGACCGTTCTGGGGTAGCTTTATGCTCTTCCGACGTCGAATCCCCTTTTTTGGTAGGATACCTCTCCCTCGGCTTCCTCTTGTCCATAATATAATATAGTCCTCGAATAAAGTCATTTGTAACCATTTGACCTTTAATGGTCTGCTTTATCCTGCGATTGTCACCCTTTCCTTTAGTCCTGACAAACTTGCCATCGTATGGCACTTTGCATCGTACGTAGGTACAGATCGTTGTCAGATGGTATCTGGACTTCTTATTTATCGGGGCAGTGCAAGTTGTCATACGCAGCCCGCCATTCTGGGACTAAATTGCTGATGACATGATGCGGTAGCAACAACTCGCCTAATCATCGTAAGGTGGACCCTAATGTGGCCAGTAGACTGTCAAAAGCCATTCTTATATCATTTTAATACACCGTTATCCCAGTGGGATGCATGCAAGAGGCCTTTCCGCAAGGACCACTGCGGTCTTTCGGGCGTATAAATGCCCATCCCCGTACTTTCGTGTCAATAATGTCCCCTGAGTATCCTCTAGTAGTAGGATATGCGCTCATATTGCGTTCAATCAAATGTCTCTTCTATACGTGGAACAGAATCAGTAATCTCTTCCCGCCTTTGGCTACAGACATGCGAGCGGGAAAGAGGTTGAAATAAAGGGCGGCTCAAAATGAGGCTCCGGCCAGGCTGTAACGGCTTGCTTTCCAGATTGGGAAAGACAGCCCTAAGAAACGTTCATTTGAAGGATACGGACGCCAGACCAGGCACCGGGCACTGGGGAGTGTTCTAGGGCTCTGACATGTGTGGGATCGGAAGCTATATTTGAAGAGAGGCAAATTAGGAAGACGGTGGCGAAGGGCCGGAGAATGTAGCTACATAGCAGGCGAAGGGTCCGGTGAAGTGTCTATATACGTGGATATTCCCATCTGCAGTGCACAGAGCGCATAAACTGAGCAATAAGGATAAGAAGAAAGTCTCTGGGTGGTGTAGTCTTACTGAATGATCGAGGGCTGATTCACATAAAGATCTAAGTGCAGATGTAGATCTATACTAGGACCTGGCTCTCCAGAGTCAGATCGACCAGGATATCGGTATATGAGTTCGGTCGGTCTTCACTTGGTTCATCCTGGGTATTTTTTGTCTGGGCGATAGTAATGAGGTCAAGTGTGGAATCATCAATGGCGCTCATAGGAACCACTAACTCCTTGAGGAACAAGACGCAAGCCTAGAAGAATCAAGAATAAAGCTCGTAACAGTCTATAAAGATAAAGGGATGATAGCTTATCAGAGTGCACATGTCACTTCAAATCTAGGAGGGTGAGTATACAAGGATAAGAAAGATGAAGCCATAGGAAGAGGCTACAAAGGCACAGGGTCGGGTGATATGTTTACCTGCGGTAGAACCTCAAGTATCGCAAGACATCATGATTCAATAATTCGCTGGGGCGTTTCATGATACGCTTCATGGAGAGTCATCTGTGAAGTGAGCGCTTAATTTGACAGAGCATAGTAACTTGAAGTCTTCGGAATACCGCATATTTAGGAGTAGTACTGTAGTAATAGTACCGGTTAGTAAAGATTGCTTAAGTAAAAGTGCTTAGTAATAGAATGCTTTGCAATGTCTTAACGTGAGATATTGATGACGATGAGGCTTCTCCAGACATCGACCGATACATTAGATAGTTGTGTGCATCGCTTGATTATGTAGAAGAAGGACAGAGGGGTGGTATGGTGTGGTGACTGGTGAGGCTCGGCTGGTAAAATCCGAATTCTGCCATCCCTCACCGCCATCATGAGCCTCACCTCAACCTCAACACCAAGTCTTGGCAAGCCCGCATCGGCAGATGGGTTGCAACGATGTCTTATTTCCAGCGCATTATCAAAGTAAATCGCGAAAAAAACATATCTTACGATTCTGCAGGCACTGCTGCATCTGTCTATCAGGTTATTATTACTCGTAAAGCACAAGTTTGGTCATTAAGCGAATTTTGATTTCATACGACCGTAACCTCTATAAAAATCATCCAAACGAGCTATAACCTCGTGTTTAGAACTCCTCGTCGTCAGAAACCTCCTCCCCACGCTTCTTTCTAGCCATACGCTCCTTTCTCTTTTTGCGAAGCTCAGCAGAAGTGAGCTTCTTCTTCTTTTCAACAACGGTCTGTAAGTAAAGTTAGTATAAGACTCGAAAAGCTTCCAACGATCCGAGAAACGGGGATTTGAACTGACCTTGTTGCCCATGGCATCGACGACCTCCTCGGGACCATCCTTGGCCTCAAGACGGGGACCGGAACCTTGTCCCTGAACCCAGTTGTGACCGGAGGGAGTCATCTTACCGTCAACGACGGCCCAGACTTCCTCGGTGAGGTTCTCAGTGAACTCACGGGAGTGAGTGATGATGATGACACCACCCTCGAAGCTCTTCAGAGCCTTGGACAGAGCACCGAGAGAATCACGGTCCAGGTAGTTAGTAGGCTCGTCCAGAACGATGACATGAGGACGCTGCCAAGAGCAGGCGGCAAGGACGACCTTGACACGCTGACCACCGGACAGACCGCGCATGCGGGAGTGGGAGACCAGCTCAGCATCGAGACCGAACTGCTCGCAGTGGGCCTCAATCTCCTTACGGACCAGAGGACGGAACTGGCCGCTGGCGAGAGCCTCCTTCTGATCGACCTCGGCAACCATCTTGGCGTGGGACTGCATGATCTCGTTACGGGGAATCCAGGCGTTGTCGGTGGTCATCATGGGAGTCCAGCGCTCGCTCTTCATGCCGATGTTCTCACCCAGCGAGAACGAACACTCGTATTCGTAGCTGTTCTTGAACTTACGACGAGCGTGGATACCAATGACACGACGGGGCTGGCCCTCGATCTTGTAGATCTTGTCCATGGCCTTCTCATCCTCGTCGGTGACGATCTTGTTGGCACGGTCCATGGTCTCACGGTCCTCACCGGTCTGGAAACGCCACTGGATGTACTCGGAGGGAGTGGAGTCGAGGTGGTTATCAATGTGAGCGAAAGCGTGCTGCTTGATGTAGGCGATACGGATGTTCTCGTGCTGGTAGACGTCACCGGAGGTGGGGATCAACTCACCGGTCAGGACGTTGACCAGGGTGGATTTACCAGCACCGTTGGGACCGATGACGGCAATACGAGAGCCCAGGGAGACCTGGAAGGAGATGTCGGTGAGCTGGGGCTTGGGGGTACCGGGGTACTGGAAGGACATGTTGTTGACACGGATGATGGCCTTGGCCTTGGTCTTGACACCCTCAAGGAAACCGGGCTCGGGGAACTTGAACTCGAGCTCGGAGGCACCCAGCTCGTAGTAGGAGCGAGCAGAGGGGACACGCTTGACGAACTCGCTCAGGTTACCACGGTAACGCTTGAGCTTGAAGCGCTCGTAGTGGACGACGTGCTGGATGACGTTGTCCAAGAACTTGCTGTCGTGGGAGACGATGATGGAAGTGCAGGGGGAGGTGCACAGGTAGTTCTCCAACCAGGCGACGTTCTTGACGTCCAAGTGGTTGGTAGGCTCATCGAGCAGCAGGATATCGGGGGACTCGAACACGGCACGGGCCAGAGCCAGCTTCATCTTCCATCCACCAGAGAGGGAGGTGATGGGACCCTCGAACTGCTCACGCAGGAAACCGAACTCCTCGAGCTTGGCCTCGACCTCCTCCTGGCTAGTCTGGACACCGACCTCGCGGAGCTTCTTGATGGTCCAGCCAATGACGGTCTGCTCAGTATCGGCGGCATCCAAGTCGTGCTCAACGTAGACGGTCTTGACCTCATCCTTCTTGGGGAAGCCCTCAAGCTGCTCGTTGTTGATGGCACGCATGAGAGTGGTCTTACCGGTACCGTTGGGGCCGAGCAGACCGTAACGCTGACCACGCTTGAGGCGGAGGCTGGTCTGGTTCAGCAGAATCTTGGCACCGTAAGCCAGGGAGAAAGTGCAGTTGCACAGATCCTCACCCTCCTCCTCGTCGGAGAGAACCTCATCCTCAGCAGCGGCACCGGGGGAGGCGCGCTTGCGGAGGGTCTCGACGATGGGCTTGGCCTCCTCGTCACCAACGATGGCAGCGATGTAGGGAAGGGCGTTCTGGGTCCAGCTGGTGACCTCGGCGTCCTTCTCGTCGACGAGCTGACCAGCGATGGCAGCAACGTAGGTGATGACGGACTCGGCCTTCTCAGCCTGGGCGGAGAACTTGGAAGAGAGAATCTCCTTGAGGATAGCGGAGACGGTGGAGATGTCACCAGCGGTGGAGATCTCGGGGATCTTGCCGTTCTTGACATCACCGACACGGCACAGGGTGTCCAGACCCTGCTTGGTCTTACCACGAGCCTCGGGGTCGGCCAGAGTCTCGTAGTTCTTCTCAAGACGGGGCATCAACTTGGGCAAGAAGGGAGCGACAATCTGGGGGTCCTCCACGAGCTTACACATGTTGTCAACGATGACAGCGGACTTACGCTTGATGGCAGTCTCACGCTCAACCAGACCACGGTCCAGCAGGGGGACCATGATGGCGAGGGTGGGTCCGGTGACATCGGAGACGAAAGTGGTAGCACCGAGCAAGTGAACGGTCTCGGGGACGTTCTCGGGCTTGGCGATACACTTGATGAGCTCGGGAATGAAACGCTCAATATCCTTGTTGACGATCAGACCGCAGACCTTCTCCATGGTAGCGTAGGCAGCCTTCTTGATGTCGGCCTTGGTGTCCCACATGGCCTCAGAGACAACGGGGATGAGCTCGGGGACACGGAAAGAGAGCTGAGCGGGGGCAGTCTCGACGAGAGCGTTGATGCACTCGAGAGCAGCCAGCTTCTCCTGCCACTTCTGGGCGTTGGCGAGGGACTCGAGGACGGGGGGAAGGACAGCCTTGACGGCGTTGCCGTTGACACCCTTCACGATGGCGAGGGCAGCACCCTGGGCGGCGTTCTTGACGGGAACCATCTTGTCACCGACGGCGGCAAGGACGGGGCCGAGGAGGGTGACGAGGTGAGGCTCAACACCAGGAGCGATGGTGGCGTGGGAGGCAATAGCACGGATACCCTCGCAGGCACGCTCACGGACAACAGCATCCTTCTTGTTGCTGAGCTGCTTCTGGAAGGTCTCGACAGCCCTGAAAATTTTTCATGTTAGCCATCCGCCACCGACCACATAGACGGCAGAGCGGGGTATTCTGCAGGTTATACATACTTGAGAGGGAGAGCCTGCTCGGGGATAGGGCCGCTGAACAGGTGGGCCAGGTTGTCGGCAGCAGCGTTCACCTCATCCTGGGAGGAAGAGATGTTGAGGTTCTTGATGAGGTCCTCAAGGACAGCGACAGACTGAGCAGTCTCCTTGCCGGAGACAGCAGGAACGGACGAAACATCAACAGCAGGCATTTTGATCGTGAAAGACGATGTCGTAACGTCGGAGAGAGAAAAAAGGAAGAAGAAAAAGGAGGAGAAAAGAAGCGAGAACGGGTGGAAAGCGTTCTATTAGGGTATCTCGATAAGAGGTGGCGGGCCCACGAAACCGCGTCTGGAAATTTTCACAGCACGCAGCAAACGCTCTAACACGGCCGCACAGGCAAAATCTATTTTTTTGTCCGAGAAACGACAAAAAACAAAACAAATTTTTAAGATAGAGGAGCAAACCTCTTAGAAGAGAGAGATGAAGGATGGGGAGAAAAAGGGAGGGAGGAGGGGGGGGAAGCGAAGGTGGGTGGAGGAAAGTGATATTTATCGCTTTGTGGCCTGCGTTTCGCCGCCCAACTTTTTTCAGTCCCGCCGCCAGTCCCAGAAAATCTCTTTTAATGAAAAAATTTTCGCTGTTCCTTAGAATTTGTCCCGCACTAACTTCGTTTCCGGTGTAGCGGCGATGGGCTGTCGAAGCAACCAACCGTGGCTCGTGAATGACTCTATCTGCAGCCGCTGATTGGCTGGACTTTCGTTTTCGCTGAGTCAGCCGCGTTGAACCCTCAGCCAAGGTTGCCCTGGTTGCTGCTCAACCATCAGGTTCGCTCCATCCTCACGGTCTGCCCGCTGCCATCATGGATCTTTGAAGGTTATTCCTGGCCATCGCCTTCCTGCCGTTCGTTCCGACTCTTTTCCGTGCGGGAATCAGCGGAGATGGAGCAGTGGGAGCGGATATCTTGGGAAATCATGATAGCCTTCCCCGACCGATATTACCCCGTCAAGAGGGATTGTGATTATTTTTACATACTTTCTGCTACTTTGTAACATATGGGATGGGCTGCCAGCCAATCCCCTTTCAGATCATCGAGCCATTTGCAAGCATCATCAAGTTGCCCCTTTCTTTGACAGGGCTGAGAGGGTCTTGAGCACAGCCGGTTTCTGTACCACCCTTTCTCCCCCTTATTGTTACTTCTGAGGATACTTGGAACGTCGCAGAATCCTCCCTACCGTTGTCCATCCCAAGTCTGGGGAAATTATTGTCAGGCTTTCATCGCTTATGGCGGAACGAACATCTTCACATGTGTATGCCAGCGTAGCAATGCTGTGAGGACAGTTCAGTACTTACTCTTCAGACTAGCCAGTCATCAATAGCCATTAGTTATTCATACCTTGAGCCGGTCTAGGCTGACGGGCGAAAACGGAGAACGATCTGGCTCCGGGCCATGGCTCTTGGTAACTCTAACTTAGTAGAGTTTTCGTTATTATGATTTTTGATTTTACCCCCTTCTGTTATCCCTTTTCTGAAGTCTTTCTGCCTCGAAGGGGGGCTGCGCCACTTCACCCCGGGAATGATCAGAGGTGGCGACCGGCATGAAAGCAGCAGCATCTGCAGGGCCAACCAAGCCATGATGACACGGAGGGGCGGAGACTAGCCGGCCGCAGTAGATTATTATCAGTCTATCTATCAGGATGTTGCACCCCCGGATTAATGGCGTGTCAAGGACATTATCAAGGTATGTGCCAGCATGCAGCGCCATCATGATTTGAATGATGGTTTGTCGATGCATTTTGTGGTAAGATGCAGGCAGGCCTGGGAAAATCCTGCCCGAAGCATAACCATGTTGTTAAGAAAAGGAGCATTATACTTTTGCGCCCGGAGATTGTTCCCCAGAGAGTCATGGATGCCTTATTATTGCCAAACACAAAGGGATAGGCGACTAAACACTCTCAGGCATAATTCCGGGGTTTAAGCGTCGCAAACACACGTCTGAAACAATGGCTCATTGGCAGGAGTCGATGCATCACCGCCATTTGTCTGACTCAGGCTTTTCTCACCGCATTCAAATATAACTGGCTTTAATCACTTTTCTTTACGTTATGTTGCCGATTGGCGTGTTGAGACCAAGTAACTTTACAGCCCTTCTTCAAAGTGATATCCAGGCCTGCCGCCTCAGCCAACCCGAGAACCGTGCCTTATGATGTGCACCGTCAGTCTTCAGAATATGGGGGCCCCCCTCTTATCGCTCTTATCGGCTATCGAATTTTGAGTTCAATTTTCTCCGGATCTCCTTCCATTCCTTATCCCCCGCGAAAATATCCAAATCTGCAGTGGCAACCTGCAACCAACCACACTATTGCCACAACAACGGTGGAAGTAGAAACCTTCTTAGAACTCGTGAGCGCTATTCGCCCATGATGGTGGGTCGACACGTTGTTTTCCTACCGACACCTCGGAGTCTCTAAAGTGCACATCCAATACTCTTCTCCTCTCTTCGCGAGATGGCAAAGTACCCTTAAAAGTATCTATTTGGCAGATACAAATTGTCTCTCTACCTTCACTAACCATCATGGTTATCTCATGATGAGTCATTAGTAACCATTACTATCCCTTTTGGGTGTTGCCCCGGGTGCTAACCTTCAGCGCCCTTGGTACAGCAAATTACTACTTACTATATTCTGGACCTCAATCTAAACCTGCTATCAGACAATCGCGTCGCGTCTGTCTTACCATAATTCTGTCTCTTGAATATCCAACAGTTCCAATCCACGACATCATGGAGTAATATACAAAGTAATAGTTCGCTCTCGCTTCGGCTCATTCACATCTAACCATGGAAGAGTCAAGAGGCGGAGCACTATAAGTAAAGAGAGCCACACAGATATATCAATCTGTTGTCACAAGTTGTCCTTAATCTACATCAATTTCAGGCTCCTGATAAATTTAACCCGTGTTAGCTGCTTGCGACGTAGCGTGCGTGATTCCCGCCTCAGAACTGCGTCAGGAATGTTGACGATGCGCAAGAACTATACTTACACAAGTCCGGCCTTTGACCGACTCATGCCGTCCCATGCTGTCATGGCTTGAATTTATCTACGTGATACAATTAGGGCATGGCGAGGACACATGACGACATTGCTCGATATGTCGTGATCTGGTACTAATATACCATAAATCCCGAGTACAACTGACGAAACCCGTTTATTGTAGTTAGTCATCGCACTTGATGAAGACAATCGTACGGTCGCAGTATCACACGTTGGTTCGCTGAGGATACATGTCTGCTTAGATACGAGGAAATATCAAGAGATCGAGACATTTGCTGACTGAATGATATGGGTTGTTCGATCGATTCGTGTGGTGGTATCATGAGAACTGCTCAGGACAAGATTGGAATAAGTAGCCAAAATTAAAAGGCTTACATATGAACAGCATCATTGGTCTAGTGGTAGAATTCATCGTTGCCATCGATGAGGCCCGTGTTCGATTCACGGATGATGCACTCGAATTTTGTTTTTTTTCTTTCTATATTTGCTCCCGCCGACTGACCGCTGCGCCGATGTCATGATGGTGTAGCTTTTTCCTTCATTGTTACAATAGAGCGTATGAGACAATATACATACTGACCTTTCTATCAGTACATGTCAAGGCGAACGGGAAAATGCATTCGATCTATCTGGTCTCAAGAGTTTGGGTTGGACAGTAGGTATCCTCCCGAATTCTTCATATCACTCATTCTATCTCGCACAAATCCAGAGGATACCTGCCTTGTTTGTGTATAGGCCGTAAAGGTCTGTGTCACCAAGCAACGTGAGTCTTAGTAAGACCGGCAAGTGCAATGGTAAATGGGACAAAGAGGCAACCACATGACTACCTAGCCTCTCCCTCCTAGCATCGTCAATTTTGTGTGCCTCAATAGATCATAATGTAATACTAGCTGCATCACTTCTAAGTCCTTTGGTCGACAGCATCGATATCCATACTACCCATTATGTCGGATTCATTCCGCCAGTATTATTACGACCAGTACGATGACCCACAGAACTGCTATGGCCAGCAAGCTGCTGGATATAGTCACGGAGATACTCCTGGCAATTATTCTTCAACGCAATACCAGCAAGGACAGCGTTCGCAGTACGCATACAATCAGGCTCTTGTATGTCTATCTAATATTACCAATCCCGTATGCGCATGCCTCATGGGTCGTAAATAATCCATGGAGATAGCAGCAAGCTAATTTGTTAGCCTACCAATAACCATTATGTGAATCCATCCCCAGGCAGCCATCCTGCACAAGATCAGCAAAGCTATACACCTTCCTACGACGCAAGGCAACCAGATGGACATCGGCATGAGCAACCCACGTCCATGAGATGCGAGCAAAGCTCATCTTATCTACCACAGACTCAGCATCGGCAAGGCCAGAATGTGTCTTACTATCAGACGCAGTCAGAGCCTGTCCCTACTACAGACACATCCGAAGGTGAAAAGGGGTTTATCTCGCATGAAGCCGGCGTCATCGGCAGGGGCGCTCTAAGTCACAAGCTGGGAGATGGGATGCTGGGTGTTGCAGGAGGTGCATTGGCAGGCGCTGCAGGCATGAACATCGCAAGTAAACTGTAAGACTGCCTATGATGATGACTGGCATACGTACGCTGACATGTGTTTTCCTCAGACGCAAGAGGCATAAGAAGAAACACCATGGCAAGAGTTCCCGTCGTTCAAGCTCCAGTCCCAGCTCAAGCTCCAGTTCCAGCTCAAGCTCGAGTTCAAGTTCCTCTAGTGATAGCCATTAGGAAATCATAAAAGCAAGCAAAGAGTATTCATACAAAAGCAGATATAAATGTGGTGCGCAGCTGGCCAGCTATCCCGAGCTAGCCTCTGCCTGCTGCCTGGTAGACACATTTTATTGTATACGTAAACCAAATTGTCCAGTCGATAGTCAGTCCACAATAGCAGAATATTCTACATGGCATCAGACAGAGAATGACTATGTAATGTTGAGAGATTCACTCTAGTCAGGATCGGCTACCTTCCCAACTTCTTTGGCTAGAATACCTGAAGGACACTTCCTCGCAACGGAGTCATTAACCTCATCACCGTTTTGCTTGTGAATCATTTTGCATTCACTTTTCTTTCACTCCCGTGTTGACTGTATGTCTCGTATCGATTACCGTATTAATGACCGACGCCTGTAGTGACAACCCCTCTTCTATTCACCTTGTGTGAAGCGTGACCAGACCCTTTTGGGACATCAGGGTATAGGGCCCACAATCTTCTATATATTTCTCCCTCGTCTTCTTCTTCTCTTTCCTTCTCTTCTCCTCTTCGTTATCTACAACCTCTCTCCCTCCCCATATCAATATACGTAGTAAGTTATCTCATGATGGACTCTGGTGATGAGCGAGAAGAGTGTTGATCTTCTGTTCTTCTCTCAAGACAATTACATACATTACTGACTATTCGCCAAAGACATTCCCGAGCCACCGCCTCTGCTCCCACACCTCGCGGGCCCACTCAGGCACAGCTCGAGCGGTCTAAGGTAAGTTCTCTATATTAGAAGATGTCTGATTAAGATTGATCTGATAACATACTGTTATGTCATTGATAAATGTTGATACTAACTAAGTTTATAAATCATAGATGCCCTCGAAGATGCCGGAGTTGAGGTCCCGGAGGGGTAAAACTCCCTCCGGGACCTCACCGAAGGCCAGAAGCTGCGGAAGAAAGAGCTGAGAGAAGAGATAGCACGACTGAAAGAACTTGAGCGAGAATATCATGAAGATTACATTAATGCACTTGAAGATGCCGGCATCGTTGTGCCGGAGGGGGTTCTGCCCCCGACAAGGGTGCTCACCGAAGCCCAGAGGCTAAGGAAGAGAGAGCTCCGGCGCGAGCTGGAGCGTCTCAAGGCACTGGAACAGGAGTACCGGGAGGATTACAATGTGAAGATGGACGAGTGGTCTACCTCCCGGAAAGAGCTAGAGGATCAACTTTCAGCGCTGGACCAGGCATACTTAACCCCATTATCGATGCCCTCGAGGATGCTGGTGTAGTTATCCCAGAGGGGGTTTTAACCCCCCACAAGAGATCTCACAGAAGGGCAAAAGTTGCGGAAAAAAGAAGTGAGAGAAGAAATTACGCGACTGAAAGGACTAGAGCAAGAACATAATGAAGCTCTTCGAGTCAAAACTGAACAATGGGACTGCCTTTGCCCCCCCATATCAAGATACGTAGTAAGTTATCTCATGATGGACTCTGACTCTGGTGATGAGCGAGAAGAGTGTTGATCTTTTGTTCTTCTCTCTAGACAACTACGGAAAGGTGAGCATGAGTCTAAGCAGCTCAGGTGATGCAATATATCTGATGATACTCTGTGCGTCTAACTCCCCCGCGTCGTAGTGTCCGTCGTCCTGATGCCACTGCTGCTACTGCAGCTGCTACATCTCGTCGAGGTGCTCGTCGTCCTCTCCCCACCGCCGCCACCGCCGCTGCTCCCCCTCATCGCGGGCCCACTCAGGTTCAATTGGAACGCTCAAAAGTAAGTTTTCTATATTAGAAGATTTAGTGTATCTATGTGGTACTGTACTGGGTTCTGTGATATCATACTGTTATGTTATTGATAGATATTGATACTAAGTTTATAGATTATTAATGCCCTCGAAGATGCCGGGGTTGAGGTCCCGGAGGGGGTTCTACCCCCCCCGGGACCTCACCGAAGGCCAAAAGTTAAGAAAGAAGGAGTTGAGAGAAGAGATAGCACGACTCAAGGAAAGAGAACGTGAACACAATGAAGCTCTCCGTGTGAAGACCGAGCAATGGGACACTGCCCGCAAAGGGCTAGTGGATGCTGTAGAACGCCATGACTCTGAACGCGCCGAGTCGTTTGCGCCCGACTACCAGTTGTCCAAAGAGTTGGACGAGCAGATCAAGTCCGCTGTCGCGGAAATCAAAGGTCTCGAGCACAACATCTTCTTCACCCGTTTTACTGCATGTATTTAGATCATCTTCGTTATCAGACACTTACAAACAACAAGACGC
This sequence comes from Aspergillus luchuensis, assembly GCF_016861625.1. NCBI lineage: Eukaryota > Fungi > Ascomycota > Eurotiomycetes > Eurotiales > Aspergillaceae > Aspergillus > Aspergillus luchuensis. The sequence goes on from NC_054849.1 coordinate 5,648,249, forward strand.
TTCTGCACGTTTCCAGGAAGCTGTCAGCTGATCCTTCGCCTCTTCTTCCTGCGTGGTCTCCGACGATCACCTCTTCCAACCAACCAACCAACCACCCAGCCCCTTGAGATCTAGATAGATCAAATCCATCTATCTTTGACCCTTTGTCTTGACTATTGATTTGTCTGCAAGTTCTTGAAGAGGATGTAGGCGCCTTCGATGTAGCTAGAGAAATGTTCCCTCATATTCTTATCGAGCAATGTGCCGTCATCGTTCGATGGCAATTGTAAATCAAATGTCATTGTTATACGGGCAACAGTTGTCCTCATGTTCATGAGTGCTAGCGGTTTGCCGATGCATGCGTAGGGGCCTTGAAATAGTTAAATTCGCAATTACAGGCGTGGTTAGAATAAGCAGACACGTTACTGCCACACCGGCCAGATTTCCTCCACACCGGCCTTCGCTCATGCCACACCCTCTGCCTATCTTATAAAATAAGATCCCATCCATTTAAGGCAAGGCTTGGGCTCTAGAACAGGCGGAATCCTATCACCTGCTACTCTTAGGACTTTTGTTCCTGAGGCATGGGTTCAGCATCTTAGGTATTGAAATTTACCCATGTTGGAAAAGCAGTAAAACAAATCAGAGAGGCCACATTTTAAATGAATGGGACCTTACCTTACAAGATAGGCGGAGGGTGTGGCATGAGCGAAGGCTGGTGTGGAGGAAGCCTGGCCGGTGTGGCGGTAGCGCCTCCCTCAGAATATTGGCAAATCCAGCAACTGAAAGATATAACCCACCGAGTAAAAAAGGAGCATAGGCAGATCCATATTTCATCGCCTCAGGGTATCTGTACCACCTCTCAGGGAGGAGCCGATTTGCATTCTCGTAGAAGGCATTGGCTAGAAAGGTGAGCATTTGCTTTTGTCAGACTGAGGGATTATATAGTCCACTTACATCTTCCAATAACCCATTGCGGGCAAGAAACTGTCATGTTTCCTGGTATGTAGGTGTCACCGATCATGATGCCCTCTGGTGGTGTCTTTCTAGGAATAATGCTTCCAATTGGAGGATGTAGACGGAGCACCTCGTTGATAAACCCATTGAGATGTCTCAAGCCCGCGATTTTCTCGTGCATATACTCCCCGCTAGGCTCGACAGCACATAGACTTAGCTCCTCGCGGATCATCTTCACGTGTACTGGGTGTTTAGCCAGCTCGTAGATAATGGTGATTAGAGCTGCTGCGGTAGTGTCACTATCGTTCACTTGTGAGTCTGCCTTGCTAGAAAGAATAGCTTCGAAGAGGTGCATACCTCCCTGCTGCAATTATCAATTCAACATCCCCAAGCAACTGATAGAATTCTTTAGTTGTAGGTACTCGTCCTTGCAACTCCACGAGCAGCGACGAGCTGATATCGGGTATATCGGGCGTTTCCTAAAAGCATAAGCGATTTAACCGAGCATAAAACAGCGGAAAAAGCCTCAAAGACAATACCCTCATTCTCGTCTTCAAGCGCTGATGGCTAAACTCCTCATATCGCAAAGCATCCTTGTTCATCCCCGGTATGGAGCCCAGCAGCCGAAGGGCCCAGATAGGCACGGAGTATTCCAACGGTTTGAGCATATCATTCAATATCTGTATTGCCCAGTGGTTGGCACTAGCATCTAACATGCCGAAAGTTTTACCGAAAGCTAAGTCGCCCATCACATCGTAGCTGTACCATGTGAGATAATTGCTGATGTTAATAGCTTGACCATCGCCGGCTGATGTTAAGAGCTTGATCAGCTTTTCTCGGTAGACTTGAATGCGTTTTTCGTATGCTCGAAGTGATTTATCGCTGAAGCCTGGACTCCATACTCTCCGTCGTTGGTCATGAGCTTCCCTGTTTCGATGTGCATGTAGCGATTGCACTGGTGCACCGAGGTCATAGAAGGGCGCTTTAGTACAGGAGGACTTAAATCCATAGATGATATTTACGGCATCGGGGTGGATTATGGAGAGATCAGATGGGCCTATGCGCACAAATGGTCCGTACTTCTTATGCAACTCTTCGAGGACCTGGTAGAGGGGTTGGTGAAGAAGCTTTGCTGGTAGCCAGAACCCAGATAGACGTGCACCTAGGGGGCCGGGAAACTGTCCTAACGGATGAAGAAACGTCCTGTAAATGATGAGGCTGCAGTATAGGCCCAGCAGATGTGTAGATATTAGGCTCAGAGATGCGGTGCTTGCTCGCGTAAATGAGATGTTTTGTGCATATTGAATCGTTGCAGCAACTAGTATCGACAAGCCACCATATGTGTAGAGATACCGAATCGGATAGAGATGGTGTTCGCCAGAGCGAAAGTAGAGGCTGTGAGCTAGCACGCCTAGAGTGAATGCTCCAGCTTGTAGTTGTAGTCCATTTTCCATAATCATGACCACAGGCTTGAAGCCAAACTTGTGACGAGAAGGGCGTTAGTGATATCAGGAATTGCTAGAGAGCGACGTTTAATCTAACAAGGACTTACAACAGTGAAGTTGTATCGATGCTGCCTAGTGTTCATGATGAGTTCAGTCGGTGGTACAATCAATGCCAATCTTATGTCGGCTTACCCAAATTCTTGAATGGTCTTTTCAAGTGTGCGGCAATATTGTCCATCTGCTCTCACAGTCGCATGAAGCGGAGAAACCCGAGCAGGACATGTATGGGCCCTGAATCTGGGACCCCTTTTTCGCATTTGTTCTATCGTTTCCTGCAATCCTGGCGTGATTTAAGCAGGCTAGTACCCATCCTTGACATCGCCTGAACTGGTACTATGCTTGTGACATGTAGCCGGTTGAGCTTTCCAATCGCCAGTTATTTAAGGTCATACGATGTACCTGGTAGATGCCACATCTGTCCATCTTTGTGCATTGTTGTGGACCCATTTTCACGCCAGCCCCCTCTCTCCTTAATTCAAGGGAACTAAATTAGTCCCTGGAATTTTCTTCTCCAAAATAAACAGTAAAGGGATCCATTCTGCACCTACCGAAGAGTATCTCTATGGCCCAAAATCAGGTCTTTTCAAGCACCCCCGTATTTTCTTGAAACGTCATTAACTCTAAACCAGAGTCTCTCAGCGCCAATGCGCTCCATAAACTTCAGGCGGCAACACCGGAGTTCGGAAATTTACTACCTGCAGCGGAGTGTTAAGGTTTTCGAAGAGCGTTGCATATCTGAATGGTTACACAAGTATCGGCTTTGTGCCCGCCTTGTTGTGGCTTTCTGTTTAGAATGCATATATGCCCGCAGGACAGACAAGTGCGACATTCCTCAACCTCGTTCGGGGTGGGAACGGTAAAATCCTTGATCATACTGCCTTTTGTATAAGGGCAATACACTGACTTCTTGGACCAACAGATCTGCGAGCATCATCTACCTCGAGAGATAAATTAAACCAAAATGGCCTCACCTTTCCTGAGGGACGAAGTCTCATCTCATCCAAAAGGTGTGGAGGCATCACCACCTGACGATTTGCCTGAGAATCAGAAGGCGAACGCTGGCACCGACTCCCAGACAACCTCAAAACCATGGGATACCATCGTGAAATACCAAACCTCAACCAATGGTGCCGAATCGTCCTGGTGGCGGAACATTGGCCCACTCCTTGGTCGGCTGCTGCAACTAACAGGCTACTCTGTGCCTATGCAATTCGAATATCTACTCTTCGCGCGGAATCACATTGTCCCCGCTCTCGGACCGTATCCGCAGCGCTGGCCAAGCGTTATGACCTATACCGACCTGCCGATTGAGATGAGCGTTAATTTCCAGGATCACCATGCATCGACCGTTCGTGTGGGCATTGAGCCGATCTGTGAGTTTGCGGGAACATCTAGTGATCGGTTCAATCAGACTGCTACGGAGCGGTTGGTTGGTCGACTGTCTACATTGGGAGGACTCGACCGCATGCTGTACCATCATTTCGTTAGGGATTTTGGAATCAGTGAGACGGAAACGTTGAAGGTGAAACAAGGGGAGTTTGAGAGGGACTCAGTGCAGTCGATGTATAATATAGGGTTCACCTTTGAGAGGGTTGGGGCAGCTAGTGTGGATACGAAGGGGTATGCTTTTCTCAGGCTGAAGGAGAAGGCGTCTGGCGTGCCTATGCAACGATTACTCCGTGATTCATTGAACCAGCTAAATGTGACAGCAGAGAGAAGAGACAGTGAGGCAGTCCAGAAGGTGATTGACTACATGGAAGAAGGCGGGGGATTCAATGAGTACACATACCTGGCTTGGGACTTTGTCGATTCGGCCAAGTCCCGAATCAAGGTTTATGGGGTACTTGGAGATTTAAGGATGGAAAAGGTAAAGGAGGTATGGACCATGGGTGGAAGGCTGAAGGATTCGGCTACGATGCAGGGCCTGGAGTTGGTCCGACGGCTATGGGGATTTCTGGAGGGCAACGGTCAACAAGGACAACATCCTTCTAAGGCGCCAATACTGATGTGGAACTATGAGATCCGACCGGGCCGCGACGAGCCCATCCCGAAGCTGTACCTCCCACTTCTTGGGAGGAACGACATGTTCGTGGCCAAGACGCTGGCGCGCTTCTTTGACTCGCTCGGATGGGCGGACGAGGCTCGGAGCTATGTGGCTAACGTGCAGTATCTGTTGTGAGTTCTGCCCTTTCCCGATCACAGTTATTCCGACTGACATTGATGACAGTCCGGATGAAGACCTCAAGCAGTCTGCCCGGCTTCACTCGTGGGTGTCGCTAGCGTATACCAGCCAGGCGGGGGTCTATGTGAGTGTGTACTATCACTCCAGCCTGGCCTAGAATCGAGTCTTGGAATCGTCATATGAACATCGCACAAAGGTATTACTATGAACTGAACTGTTGCATAAAAAAGGTCGTACGCGTAAGTAACCATTTGGCGGACATCTAGGCGTTCTGTGCGACCACCACACCGGTGAGTCAAAGCAGGTTAATAATCGAAAGAAACCCCAGAGAGGGATATAGACTACTTCCTAAGTAAGACGGTGGCCAATTTCTTTTCCACTCAGCGGGGATTGACTGCCGTCCGGTTATTGTGCGGCACCAGCTGACCAGAGCCGAGATGGGGACTAATTCACCCCATGGCACCCCCGCGGAGCTGAGAAGCGATGGATAAGACAGGTAGCAAGGGAGGGAAGGAAAGAAAAAAACATTGTAATCCGGCCAACGAGGGAGGGGCGCTCGGGCAAAATCCGCGCGCAGAAGGATTCTTGGGATGGAACGAACTGGGTCTCGTGTCCGGGCCGAGAACCGTTGATTCGTTGGGAGAAAGACCTGGCGAGCAAGTTGGTGGCTGACGGGATGCCAGTGGGAGAGTGAAAAGTTTACTAGGCGAGTTGGTAGTCTGGGACTAGAAAGAACTAGATAGAACTAAGGGTAAGGATAGCTCGGGGTTTTACCCCGCGATGGAGCCACGCACGGCCGGGGGGTGAGGGTTTTAAATTGTTCGCTTACCCCGGCGGCCATTGGCGGTCTGGAATTTATTTAGAGTTGATAGGACCCTGTGCAGCCGTTAATTGCGGCGTAAAAAACAGGAGACAGAACAGAGAGTACGATGGAGACTTTTTCATAGATGGAAGCCCAGATCTGGGGAGGAAACAAGAAGAGGGAGAAAGAGACAAGCCGCGACAAGGCGGGCTTGGCTGGTGGAGTTGGAGCTGGAGAGCCGCTTGGCAGTAAATCTGGGGAAATCTTGGCGGGGGAAAACACACACAGAGAGAGAGAGTTTTAACATTCTTTCACAAAAAGAACTAAAGACAGTAGGCTCTCAGATCACTCGATTACATCAGATGAGCAATTGACATGGCCAACGATGTGTCAAAAATAAATAAAGTGCTCATACAAACAAAGACAGAGGAACAACAAGCAGTGCTAGAGCGTGATGATGGCATCCGGCCTGACTAAGGAAATCCCCCGGTCATTTACGATTTGCCCAGAAACTCTGGTTGAGGGGCGGCGTTAAGCTTTCCAACCTCTCTCGTTGCTTTCTGTTCCTCTCTAGCTTTCCAAAGCTTCCCCAGATGACTTGATGGGACCCATCTGTTCCGGAAGATGCATCTTCCTCCTGCTCGTCATGGGAGGGATCGGCACCTGTCCGGCCATGCTCACCGTCGTCGGCTTTCTGTTCCAATTTCACGGCCTTCGTCCTTCTGCCCGATAATCGGGGCATAAAAGCCTGCTCCCCGCCAGCTGATGGCTCGTTCGTTTCTTTTTTCTCCGACCAGGCCATCCATTTCTCTTTCTCACTTTCCCAACCGCGCAGCGCTTGTAGACGCGCTCTCGCCGTGGTTCTTTTACTCCCTTCTTCCATCATGTCCCACTACTACGAAGGGGACAAACCCTCCACCGGGGTGCCCGTTCCCGTCCAGCTATCAGCTGCTGACGAGGATGAGCAGTCCACGATGAGTCCCATCAAGTACATGGCCACTCGTCTTACAACCTTGGTGCCTCCTATGAACCCAGCTCCCAATCCCTTCAAGGCTCTCATGCTCCTCAATCGGAAGCAATGGCTCTTTTTTGGGGTATGTTTCATCCCAAACCTCAGACGCCGGACCCTCTTCTTGCGCCATGACTAACCGCGGCTCTAGGTTGCTTTTGCCGGCTGGACTTGGGATGCTTTCGATTTCTTCACCGTGTCCTTGACTGCCACCGATCTTGCAAAAACCTTCGACAAATCTGTCACCGACATCACCTGGGGCATCACCTTGGTGCTGATGCTCCGCTCCGTGGGCGCCATTACATTTGGAGTCGCTGCCGATCGCTGGGGTCGCAAGTGGCCCTTTATCGTTAATAACCTCCTGTTTGTCGTGTTGGAACTGGGTACGGGTTTCTGTCAGACCTACAAACAATTTTTGGCTTGTCGCGCTCTCTTTGGCATCGCCATGGGTGGGTTGTACGGCAATGCCGCGGCGACCGCGCTTGAGGACTGTCCCATGGAGGCGCGCGGTATCGTGTCTGGCTTGCTGCAGCAGGGCTATGCGTTTGGATACTTGCTGGCTACCGCATTTGCACGCGGCCTGGTCAATACTACCTCCCACGGATGGCGACCGCTCTACTGGTTTGGGGCCTGCCCGCCCGTGCTAATCATCATCTACCGGATGTTCCTGCCGGAGACCGATACCTTCCTTCAGCGCCAGGCCACTCGAGAGCATGTTCGCGGTGGAGTGACTACAACCTTCTTGTCCGAGGGTAATACAGCCCTGAAGAGACATTGGCTGCTCCTGATCTATCTGGTCTTGCTCATGGCTGGCTTCAACTTCATGGTACGTTTGAATGCATACTTTACTCAATTCAGTCGATTCAGCGTCACTAACCAAACCCCAGTCTCACGGCTCCCAAGATCTCTACCCGACCTTGCTTGAAAACCAATTCAACTTCTCCGCCGATGCCGTTACTGTTACCCAGGTCGTCGCCAACCTCGGCGCCCTGACCGGAGGTACTACGTGCGGCTGGGCCAGTCAGATATTTGGACGTCGCTTCTCCATCGTCTTCATTTGCATTATTGGCGGCGCGCTCCTCTACCCTTACACTTTTGTCACGAATCACAGCGTTATGGCTGCTGCATTCTTTGAACAATTCTGCGTGCAAGGCGCATGGGGTGTCATCCCCATCCACCTGATGGAGCTGTCGCCGGGTGCTATCCGCACCTTCGCGGTAGGTACGGCCTACCAGCTGGGCAACCTCGTCTCGTCGGCTAGTTCGACGATCGAGTCCACGATCGGGGAACGGTTTCCCTTGCCTCCCACAGAGGATGGTACCAAGCGGTACCAGTATGGCAAGGTCATTTGTATCTTTATGGGCTGTGTGTATGGATATACGATCTTGGTGACGCTGATCGGCCCCGAGCGGCTAGGTCGCAAGTTCGATGTCGCGCATGATGGCGATATGGCGGTTGTGGCAGCACAACGGGGAACGGATGGGGAGGTGGAGGTAGAGGGTGATCCGGAGAAGGGCACGTCGAGGATGGTGGAGGGTTGATTCGATCAGTCGGTTAGATGTACTGTTGATGATGTTATGATGTGACGAGATGAGTGATATTCATTATGTTATATAGCCGCTTGCAATGCCTGAGATTGTACGCTATGTTTGTTGGCTTAGTCCATTGTTTGACTCCGTCCCGAGATGTCTCACTCCACCTGGCCCAACATCCTATCGCGTTGTAGAGTCTATGACACAGAACAGATCAGTGGGGATGTCGCAGATACCTAAATTATTGTAATCGATATGATTAGTCCAGGCACTGGTACAATAACAACCGATGATGATTGTAGAAGAAGTAAGAAGGACATCAGAATCTGCTTAATAATCGATGCTCATTGATCCCCTTTGGGACCGATCACCGGGTTGAAGATGGAGGATCATCATTATAATCATCTCTTGTTAAGTAGCAAGGAAAGCTTCAACTTACCATACTATAGATAATGTTGATGGCAGGAAGTAAGCAAAAATGTTCGAATAGTGGCCATTTCCCCTGGGCACACAGACCCTTTTATACAGCCAGCCGGTCAGGAGATTCTTCCTTAGGCAACCAACCAGCCAACCCCGCACGGATTGGAACTAAACTGCATTCATTCCAATGCAGTGAACCGGGATGCTGACAGACAGTCCTGTAATGCACGTTGGAAATATACTTTCTACTCGTAGGATACCATTACTAACGAATTCTTTGTATAGAATACCAGTAGAAATAGCTGATTGTTTGAGTTTAGATCGAGATCATAGGAAAAATGGATCCACTCTCGGACATTGGCATCGCAATCTCGTGGAGCGGAGATCGGCGACGCTCTTGTCTTGACTCGTGAGGTGGAACTGCAAATAATCTGAGTCTAGATAGACGGGATCTAATGCATCTGCATTGCAAATAGAAGCGGTGGGTAGGGGCGAAAAAAAGATGATGAGGTGACGATGTTCGAAACCCCCGAGGTAGTACCGTCAGGATACATCCACCAGGAAACTAAACTGATTGATGTCAGAGACAGAAGGGGAGGGCACATAGAGTACAATTCATGGATTTCCTCCATATCCCCACTGAATAATGACAGCCATCAACATGTTGGTAAGAACCATGAACCATAAGCTCAGCACTCCATCAGCCAACTCAAATTAGGGTCATGAATCAATCAGACCCTGAGAAATGAATTGAGATCGTCATCCCGACACAAAGAGCTAGGGCAGCAAAAGAGAGACGCCGACCAGAACCGCCAAGCCCCGGACCGGGACTGGCGCTGCTCTCAACTTTCCCTTACAACTTTCATCTTTCATTTCACTTGCTCGTCTTCGTTTGCTACGCTCTTCGCTCCTCCTCCGTTTCGGGCTTCATCTTTCCCTCCCTCTCCTTTCGACCTCCTCCTCTCCCATCCGGTCGTTTCGGTTTGCCTTTCCTTTTCTTTCATTGGGATCTCTCCGTCCTCCTCATCTTTCCCCGGTCGGCGACTCCCTCGTTCGTCCGCAACCCAAACCCCCCGACTGCAAGGGTCCGGTCTCAACGCCCACAGGAGGTAGAGGGAAGACCGCAAAGAAGACGAGGAGCAGCTTCAATCTCCAACGCAACTAATATATCTCTCCTGCATTTGGTACTACCGGCAGCTGCAAACCCTCATTCGCTCAATTCCTCGCGATCCGATCCGTTGGCGCATTCCAGCCTTTTCCTCAGGGTCCAACAAGCAGCCGTGATCCCCTTGCCGCCTGGCTGCTCCTCCTTCCCCCCCACAGATTCCTTACGATCCTACCCTCTTCCCCCGAAGACACCACCACCGCCTTCTCCTCCTCCTCCCCTTCTGCCTCCGAACCCGGCCCTTCCCCCCCCATACGTGCTGGATGAGTATCTCGATCGCCGCCTCTTCCAATGCACAGACGCTCGTCTGGCTCGCCAGCCGAGGACGACGCTGAAGAATCCCTGGCCCCCGTCTCTCGCACCCCGACAGACCCGAGTCCTGCGCCTCAAGTCCTCGATCCGCCGGAAAATTCGCGTCCGCAGGCCGCTGCCAGGACCGGCACCAGCTTCGATCTTCGTAGAGATGCCTCCAATCCGCGTTCCCGAAATTCTAGCCTTTGGCGCACTTCCTCCTCCTCCACCGAATCCCGCTCCTCCGCCGTTATGATGCCGCTGGCTTCCCAGCGATTGCCCATGGAAGCCTCCCCGGACGGTCACCTCCGCTTTCGACCGTCGCGCCTCCGCAGTCCCTGGCCCGTTTCCATCCTGACCGCGCTCACCACCCTGGTCGCCTCGATATTTCTCTTCTTCATCCTCCGGTCCTTCTCCGAACGGCAGATTGGCGGCGATGGCTGTGGAATTCCCGTCATGAGTCCCACCTTCCTTCGTATGGTGGGTTTCGATACGGAACATACCCGGTTTGCGAGCAAGTATAATCTGTTCCTCTATCGGGAGGAGGGTGTCGACCCGTACAACCAGGAGAACTTGGGCGTAAGTACCTGGCCAATGATTGTGCCGCGTGGCTGTGGCGTTGCCTCCCCGATCGCAGGCTGACTATGTATTCTGCTACATCCAGTTAAACGGTGCCCCTGTCCTCTTCCTCCCCGGAAATGCCGGCAGCTATCGACAAGTTCGCTCCCTGGCTGCCGAAGCCTCGAGACACTATGCCGACGTCGTCCGACATGATGAGGAGCGGCTCAAATCAGGTACCCGCAGCTTAGACTTTTTCATGATCGACTTCAACGAAGACCTGGCGGCCTTCCATGGCCAGACACTACTCGATCAAGCGGAATATGTCAACGAAGCCGTGTCATACATCCTCTCGCTCTACCATGATCCGCGACGGTCGCGGAGGGACCCTGGCCTTCCCGACCCCAGCGCGGTGATCTTAGTTGGGCATTCCATGGGAGGCATTGTCGCACGCACGGCGTTAACAATGACGAATTACCAGGCAAACTCGGTCAACACGATTGTCACCATGTCTGCACCGCACGCAAAGCCCCCGGTTTCGTTCGAATCGGACATCGTTCATACATACAAGCAAATTAACGATTACTGGCGGGATGCCTACTCCCAGACCTGGGCGAACAACAACCCACTGTGGCACCTTACGCTGATCTCGATCGCGGGTGGTTCGCGCGATACGGTGGTTCCGTCGGACTACGCTAGTATCTCGTCGCTGGTTCCGGACACGCACGGCTTCACGGTTTTCACATCGACGATCCCTGATGTCTGGATCGGTATGGACCATCTGTCAATTACGTGGTGTGACCAGTTCCGCAAGGCAATCATCAAGTCGTTGTTCGACGTGGTGGATGTCCGTCGGGCCAGCCAGACAAAGCCCAGGGCCGAGCGTATGCGGATCTTCAAGAAATGGTATTTGACTGGATTAGAGCCGACCGCTGAAAGAACGCTCCCACAGAAAGGTGCGTATGCGATAGCACTCGTCGATACTGTTGCTAACTGTTATTAGAACCATCTACATTATTGACGCTGGAAGATAGCACCAACATCATCCTGCCGCAAGGCCAGCGACTAATTCTTCGCGAGCTCGGCCACAGCCCGAATACCAACGTCCACCTGCTTCCCGTTCCGCCGCAGGGTGTGTCGGGGAAGAAGTTTACTCTTCTTACAGATCAGAAATTAGACAACCCCGGAGAGCAGGGGACATTGGAGGTTCTCTTCTGCAGTGTCTTCCCGTTGCACAACGGCAAGTTTGCCAGCATTTTCTCGATGAACATGGACTTTTCCGGGAGCAGCGCCGGCTCGACGCGCCTGGCTTGCAAGAACGCTGCGGAGGATGGCATACACCTACCAGCGTCGACGAGGACCTCGAAGCAAGCGTATGACCGGACCTCTCCTTTCTCGTATCTCCAGTACGATCTGGAGGATTTGGTCGAGCACCAGTTTGTGGCAGTGGTCGACAAAGCGCGGTCTCCAACTCGCGGCTGGGTGGTGGCGGAGTTCTCCGACAGCTCTGACTCAGTCATCCGAGCTCGTGTGGGCTTGGGCGGCTTGCTCAGTGCTGGACTGAAGATGAGACTTCCGGCGAACCGCCCAATGCTCACTGAGGTGAGAATTCCGGCGCTGCATTCGAGTTTGTTGAATTACAAGCTTAAGATCGTCCGCCGGGGTTACGGAGAACAGCCCGAGCTGTTTGCACCGCTATTGCGCCAGTCGATCCCTGATCCCCACGAGTCCAAGTTCTTTGTCAATGTGAAGCAGGTCAATGTCAATCTGCACGGAGTCGCTCCGTTCATGCCTCCGCCTCTTCGTGAGCAAGCCACCCTTGGTGGAGTGTCTTTCCATTTGTGGACAGATCCGAGCAGCGAGTCAACGGTTGACATCTCCTTGTCGGTGGACGTCCTAGGTAGTCTAGGTGAGCTCGTGATGCGGTACCGCACCGTTTTTGCTGCCTTCCCGATTCTGGTAATTGCTTTGGTTCTGCGCAAGCAGTTTCAGGTCTATGACGAGACGGGTTATTTTATCACCTTCGCAGAGGGGTTGGATAGCACACTGCGGTCGTCTTTGCCTATTTTGCTGCTCGCCATGTCGTTGCTGGCTTCTTCCCTGGCTACGTCGACTACGCTGCCTCCAAGCGATGATCCATTCCATTGGCGCACCAACTCCACGGAGTCGCCCGTTGATTTTACGAAGAATGATCTACTGTTGGGATCGCAGGATGCTTTCTTTTGGTTCTTGGTTCCTGTGTTCGGTCTGATCAGTGTGGGCGTGTGCGTGATGATGAATTATGTGGCTCTGTCCCTGCTGTCGGTTTTGTCTTTCTTCTATGGTCTGTTGAACAGCAAGTCAGGGTATATCAAGCGTGATGACAAGGGGTAAGTTATCCTCTATTATTTTGCATGCACAATGCTGACCATATCAGCAACCTTCCCATCTTTTCGGCCCCTACGCCCAGACGACGGTTGATTAACACCGCTATTCTGCTGATTCTTGTTGCGACTACTATCCCGTATCAGTTTGCCTATATGGTGGCGTGCATCGTGCAGCTCGCTACTTGCGTGCGAGCCCAATGGCATGCGAAAGAGACGGTATGCATACTCGCATTGTTGACTTGCGTTTGCTAATAATCCCAGAAATCTACGACTCATTATAATTTCGCCAATCTTACATACTCGATCTTTCTCCTGATGCTGTGGATCCTGCCGATCAACATCCTTGTCCTGCTCGTGTGGGCACATAACCTTGTGGTGCATTGGTTCATGCCATTCTCCTCCCACCACAATGTGCTGTCAATTATGCCGTTTATCCTGCTCGTTGAGGCCATGACGACAGGAACGATGGTCCCTCGAGTCAGCTCACGGTATGCTCCTTCAATACTAGTGTAATCTCAAAACTAACTGAATAGGCTAAAAAACGTCACCTCCCTCATTCTCTTCGCCCTTGCCATCTACTCCGCAGTCTACGGCGTCTCCTACGGCTACCTTCTCCATCACCTTACTAATCTTTTTGCCGCCTGGCTCGTGGGCATCTACCTCTTCAGCAGCGGCTTCTCACCCCGCCGACTTTGGCGCATCCTAGAAGGCGACGACGCGAACTCCTCGGCCGAACCAGGGAGTAGTCACATGAAGAAAAAACCATAATTCTACTACACCATACATATCTTATCCTTTATTCTTCTATTATATGTCCCGTTGCATCTTACCGGTTGCGGACCATGATTAACGGCGTTTTGCTATTTTTGGAAGCGGCGTTTGCTTTTTGTTTTCTGACCGAGGGTCGATGTACAGGATTGCGCTTGTTATGTGCTCATATGAATGATTTTATACTATATCGTGTTTGAGTGATCCTGACGGAAGGTGGGATCTGTGATGGCGGATGGATGTATCTTATTAGCTTTGTGTGTGTGTGTTGTTGATACTGTATGAGTGTGAGTGTGTGTTTGTATATATGGTTGGATCTGGAAATAGACTTTGGCCGGGTAATAGTGACGAGAGATGGTGTTGCTGTTCATATTATTTCCACTATCGTCAATGTAGACGACATCTATAACCTATAATATTTGCACCTCGTGCCTCTTCAGTCAAGTGCCTTGATCATCCTACGCTATATCCAAGCCACATTAGACATGACGCAGCATGTCCCGAAGTAGGATCTACTTGGCTGACCACTTCACGGGCATCTACCACGAGACAAGACTGATTCCAAATCAAGCTGCTAAATCTGGTCAGATGCAGCAGCACATTGACCTCATAGAAGACAACCTTCCGAGCCAAGAAGAGATTTGGTTGTCACCAGATAGGTTACAGTCTACGCATTCGTATCTCGACCCCTGCGCATGCATAGCTTGTCAGCTTCCATATATTCTGGTCTCTAATCACATTCTATACTTCCATATAAGATCTAAATAACATCCCTTAAAGCTATACATACACTTAACAGTGAACAATCCCGTTAAGACATTTACTACAGCTAGACAGCTGTCAGCTGGTTCTTCGCCTCTTCTTTTTGTAGGGTCTCCGATCACCACCTCTTCCAACCAACCAACCCCGAGGCCCCGAAACATAAGGAACAAGCCAAAATGCTCATCTTCCTCGGCAAGCTAACCTACCCGCCCTACGCCACGAACGAACTCTTCGCCGTCATCTTCAGCAACAACATGCAACAAGGTGAAAAAGTAGCAGTCGTTCACCAATGGACTAAGGATGCGGCCGGACAGGCAAAAGCCAATTCATTTGCGCAAAGGACTGTTGATAAGGCGATTATCACGTCGGCGGGGGAGAAGGAGATTGAGCTTTTTTATGGGGAGAGGGAGACGACTTATTACTGGTACTTGAATTCTCTTATCTTTCATCTGAAAGTGTTGGTTTGAGGGCAGATGAGTAAGTGCTAATGTGTGGGGGATATGTGTAGGTATAAAGGCACCCAATCCGGGAGTAAATTGACATTGTCGATGTTCAACAAGAGTGGAGAGGAAGTGGTCAAGAAGATTGAGCTCCTGGCGACGTATTATTGATCATAATCTAGTATTCTGCTTTCGTTGTCTATTCATAATTCATGCATCATGATGCTACTTGCATCAATCAGACAGAAAGGAACAGAACTCAACAAGAAGCAGTCTATGAGCTATCATTCTTCCACTTCCACCTTCCATATCCATGACATGTATGGTTATCGCCTCACCCTCTCAAATTCTGCCTCATACCTCTCCAACGCCTCAGTAAACCTCCTCGCCGACTCAGTTGACTTTTCTAAAGCGTCATCTAGTCTCTCCCGTGCTTCGGTATACCTTCGAAAGGCATCGTGGAAGTTTTCTTCTGATTTATCATAGTTCTTCTTGGCATCTTCGGTTGCATTTTGTGCTTGCACTGCCATGTCTCGTGCTGAGTGGGCTGCTTCTCGTGCCTGTTCGAGGGCTTCGGTGAGAGGTGAGGGTTCGTGGTCCGTTTGGGTTAGAGGGAGGTGGGATTGGTAGTGGCAGAAAAAGGACATGTTAAAGGTTGAGGGTATATAGGTAAGGAGGTTGTGCCTGAGCAGAGGAATGATGTTTGCCTGTGAAGGTGGATTTGGGGGTCTTGATGGGAAACAGTTGTGTTAGGTGCAGTTACCAAAGCAGCGGTAATATCAGAATGATAATTGGATTTTGCGCGCATATGATGTACATATGACGGCTGATGGCAAATTCCTTAAGTTATACTACTTGCTTAGTGTATGTTTCTTGTAGATGTAAATGTATGTAAAGTTTTATCTGTTCAGGGAGTTGTGTTTTAACCTTGAGACAATCGGTATCGGCTGATCTTGGTCACATCTATATAGGTCGATTGTTACTCCGATTTTTGAAGATATCTGCAGGATTATGCACGCTCAGAAGCTCAAGAAGAGTCGCTCATGCACAGGACCTTTCAATTTCGCCTCTCTGGGAATTGAATTTGATACTTTATGAATCCCTCAGCTAGTGCAGAACAAAATATCTGGCAGAGGGAAAGGCAGCACACATCAGCTGCGTCTATAAAAACGGTACACCACGCGCCATCGCCAAACGGCTCGGTAAAACCCTCTGATTCTTGCCAGGCAGCAATTGTGAGAGAGATCAGGCTGAAATATAACTTATTACTCGAGTGGAACTGAAGATGGTCGCTTTCGGCCGTAGGGGTCGCGGATTTTCTTCCCCATCAAGAATTGCCGCTTTTCGTTTGGAAGTGAATCGAGTTGCGAATAATCAAAGTCAATAATCAACACCCGGCGTAGCTCGGGGTTCCACAACGCGTTCTGGCGCTGGATTTTATGATGTATGACTCCAAGAGAGCGGATCTCCTTTTCAGATCTTTTGACTTCGCGTTTGAAGGACTTGTCCTCGCAATTATCGATCTGCTTTCCTGCCCAAGCCATGAGGAGCATGTGGTTAATATCGGCTTCATGCGAAAAGTAAGTCATTCTCAGATCCACTGTTCCAAGAACAACAGGAACTGCAGATCCCTGCGCTTGGTGAAGTATGCGGTAAATGTCTGCTTCATGAGAGACCTTTTCTTTCCAAAGATTAGCTGAGGCTCCTTTGCCAACCACAGTATACCCAAGTGTCGAAGATGTAATCTTAAATAGTGGGCCGGTTGACGCACAGCCACCGATGGGCGTGCATCCATGGTCAAATTCTTTATTGAGCTGCTTCTCGATTTTCCGGACCAACGTTTCAGGAAGAATCTGGTGATGGTCGCCATTTGCACCTAGCCGGTGCAGCGCTACGTTCGGACACTGTTCGTCCAGACTTCTCCCATGCTGCAGACCAAGCAAGCAACGCTGGGTACAAAATTGAGCTGTATCTTTGTTGGTGTCATCCCCGCGACAATCAGTGTCCTCTTGGAGCCCCGATGGCTCAGCATTCTCGCTGATTCGACGCTTTTGTCTCCTGGGGCCTGTATTGGTATCTGCATCCGGGGTACGGTGGCGCCGCGACGAAGCCCGAGTCGGCATTCTATGGTTTTCTGTAGGCGAAGACCCAACAGAAGAATGGGATGGTTGGTACGACGAGCAGGATGTGGAGTCGCTCTTGATGGTCGTGCTGTGGGAATGTTGCGAAGCCGTAGGACTTTGGTTCGGCTCAAATTGCGGAATTTCGGAAGATGTTGTATCAAAGCCTGTTGTCCAGGTCGGCAGGTCCTTTTTCGCCTTTTCTCGCCAGGCCTTATCACGGACTTCTACGCTACAACTCATCAGACAGAGACACAGGACTCGCGCCACAGATGTTAGGGGAGGATTTGTGGGTCTTTTGCCATCTTGTAAACTGATTTCACTGTTGGGCTCGAAGAGATGGTAGTACAGAGTGCCCGGCTCATGATAGGGGACTCGCAACATGATCAATGCCAGCCCAGTGCTCACGTAGGAATACTGAAGTCCCTTCATTATCATAACACGATACTCTTGTACAACGGCAGATCCCGTTAAAACAGCCGCGTCATACTTTCGTTTCTCTTCCCCGTCGGTAGGAGTCGTTTTAGTTTTCACTATCTCCTTCCAGAATTCCAGTGGGCGCAGCCCCAAGCGAATTTCCTCGACAGGTAGCTTGTGAGGTGGTTTGTATTCGACGGTCATTATCAGGTTGTCATTGTCACCGTCGACTTGGTGGATGCAATACTGGTCTGGTCTCGGATTCTGGCAATATAATGCTTCTCCGCTGTCCGGTCTTGCTCTTTGTCGGCTTCGACATCATCAAGACAATTCGCATGACTGTCGAACCGAACTCCACTGCCCAATTGAAATTTATCTCTTGCAGCCGGTATATTGCAGAGCTCCGCAAGTATCTTCTGGACTTGGCTCTCCACGGTAAACTGTTCAAGAGCTGCCACATCTCGTTCACTGCTTATTGGCCTGTCAAAATATTCGCCCATGCTTTCTAAACCAAGATGAGGTGTGAAGAGTCTTAACGCAGCACTTCCTGGCGGCTCAAAGTAGTTAAGAACAGCCCGGTAGATCTCCTGTTGCTCGGTGTCACAGTTTTCCCAAAGCTCGAGCTTCAAGGGGCAGTATTTTCCTCTGGGCTGCGGAATCTTTCCCTTTGTGCAGCGAGTAAGATTTTCGACTCTAACGGGTTGTGAAAATATGATGTGGCAGTATTGAAGGAGTTCTCCAAATGTCGTACGTCTCGATCGTTCCCTCTCCACCTCCAATTCCTCTCTTAACCGTTCCCTCTCCGCCTCCAATTCCTCTATTAACCGTTCCCCTTCTTTCCGTGCTTCCTTCGCCTTTTCCTGAGCCCGTAGCCTGTCTTCCTCGGCAATTTGTATGGCTGCACGAGCCCTTTGAAGTGTTGTATCAGCACTTTCCCCTGGTACACGACATTGGATTGCTGCATCAGCTGTTGTATTTGCTGCACTAGCCGCGCTATATGCTTCGAAAACCCTTTCCGGGGGAGTCTTGTACTCAGGGGAACTGTCACCACCCATTATATGTGGATATACGATGGGAAAAGTGAAGAAAATGCAACCGTTGGAGTGGCAAAAACACACAATGGAGGAATTTCGAAGAGTTGATCGGAAAGCTCTGTAAAGAAATAGACAGCGAAGAACGCCAACTGGCCGTGGATGTGAGCTATCAATTTATACCATTTCGTAGCTGCGTCCATCAAGGGGGGCTGATGAGGGGTAGAGCCAGTGCAGCTACCTCAGAAAGTCTTCATTGATGAGGTCGTACCAACAAACGGAGAAACCCGTATCGTAGACACGCAAGTCAAATCCATCTTGTCTTCTTTCGGAGACCAGCTGGAGGTCCATGCTGTTTTCCCTTTCCGATAAGAAATGTAAAAAGGCCTTTCCTGTTCGTCAAGCCATGACGCCGACGCCAATCTGGATGGGTAGGCACTTCATTTGTTTTCCCCTTTGTCCAGGATTTCGGTGTTTGCTATTTTGCATCGTAGAGCCACTGTGTCACATCAAAGCGGTAACCACGTACCATCCCGTCTTTCAAACAAAGGTGGTGCTGACAGCTCAAGGGCAAATGAACTTTCCAACTTACAAACCTTCAGCGTCAGGCATATAGCGTTCTTTGGGCGAGTTCATGATACTAGGGAGAGTCATAAAGGATTCTGCCTGGCAAAACCCGCATATCAGGAATAGAAGTTTCTGTTCGATCAGTCTAGAGTGACTCAACCTTCCAGACATTTGAATGCCCAATAAGTTGCCTTGATCAAACGAAGCGCTGGGGTTGGGGAGACACAGCTGTATGGGCACATGTTCTGAGCGTTTGTGTATGATTCCAAGGACGCTTAAATGAGTAACTTTATGGTCGTTTTCACAGGTGTCTTCCGCGCGTGTTTACCCGCGTGTTTGCATTCTTGGCTTGCCAGGATTATGGAAAGCCTAGGTTAATCCAGACTTGTACTAAGCACACCAATTTTGCCCTTAGTAATGCCTACTTCAATCTAACTAAGTATGTACATCAAATAGATGTGTTTGAGGGTTCCATGGGCCCTAGTGGGGTATCCGTAAGTAGCAGTAACTCAAAACAATAGCAGCAAGAATCTAATATATATCACAAGTCTAGGGTGCATTCGTAGCGAGGATTCCTCTATAAAACAATCTCCAATTCGAATCTTTCTTGCACTAACCTTGGGCTGTAACTGATAGTATGAGAGTGTGGTTAACGAAAGGCGAGCATCTCTATAGTGATCACCGAAAGGACAAAGAGGAGTCCTGAGTGCAATGTTGGGGTAATGGGAATCAAGGTATTCCAATTATGCATTTCTGGGTGCATGATGAAGGCCTGTACTCATTGAGACTGCTCTCATTGCTCTCAGAGCATGTATTACGGTGTTTTAGAGTAGATGCTGCATCTTTCAATTTCTTGCTTGCTAACTAGTCCTGCTATTCTTCCGCTTCTTTCCTTACCCACTGTTCCTCCATTCATCAGACTCTTGATGTCCTCCATCTTCTTTCAGCTGTTGCTCATTTACTATTTTTCCTTGCATAAGTTCTGTCTCGTGCTCCTTGACTTCTCCACCATGCATCAAATTCTCTTGTTTGTGCTTCTTGACATTCTCTGTGTGCATCAAATTCTCTTCCTATTGCTTCATACATTTTCTGTCGTGCTTTATGTATTTGCTCCCATGCTTCATGCAGTTCTTCTTTTGTTTCTTTTTCTCTTTCTTGTGCTTCACTAGCCACTTTCAAACACACATCAGCGCGTTCCTCTGCTTTCGTAGCTCTTTCCCTCTCTCTGTCCAGTTCTGCCTTGGCTTCTAAGTAGAGAGCCTTGTAATCCATTGAACCCTCACAATCCATATTTCATACGAAGGTGAATGTGAGATTGATCAGAATGGTATCAGCTCAGTAGGGTGAGGTGGATGGTTATTGAAGGTTTGACTACCAAAAATTTTGAAGGGGGGGCGAAGGGTGGTATTTGTAGATGCAATCATTGAGATTGTTTTGCAAGAAAGTGAGCGCTGCTTGAATAGCGGGGAAGTCCGCATGGAGTTCGGGATCCATGTATAATTGAATTTAAGCATAGATCCTGCAGTGCTTTATAGGAATCTTGGCAGAATGAGACGAACAGTAGAGACTAGATTACATCACTATTTAAAGAATCAGTAGCATCCATAGCTCTTTCTGCTAGATGGTAAGAGCAAGCATACTGATTGACATGGCTGTAACAATCATCACTCATGTGAACACACATCTACTATCCTGGCTTTGTATTCACGGATTTCTGCTTCAATCATCCGATGCGCTTTTCACTGTCGAATGACAGAAAACAAAGCATTTTCATGACTTCAATTTCTATCCATCAATAATCTCATGTTACAAAGCTGCATTAATGTTGGGGGTTTTGTTGGCATGTCTGTATGGCGGCGCTCGTTCCTGCTCCAGTTAATCAAGCAACAGAATTAGGAATACCAACTGTCAAGGCGATGTCAAGCAGATCCTGACTGACAATGTGGCTCAGTTCCCGGGCTGTGAAACCTGGATTGGTGCTCTCTGTTCTCCCGACAGTCCGGCTGAAGGTGAAGGTGGTGATGATGGTGATATTTTTGATTGATTGATGATTGCCTCAAACTATTATTAGATGTAGTTCCACCCCATCAGACCTCGGTTTAACTTAGTTATCAGTACTTATTATTCTATCGTACTTCATGAACTCTTCGAAGGATTTGATAGTAGCTTATCTTGATTAGATTCTATCTACGCCTAAAATAGTTGGACTAGAGCGACTATCATACCGACATAGCAGGGATCTGTGCATTCTCCTTCAATAGGGTCAAAAGGCAAGTCTATCGGCATCTGCCGCTCTAGAAAAAATCTGTAATATAAACGACCTCACTAATTCACGGCAACTTCCAATGGCTAATTAGCAATAGCATAGTGGAGTGAAATTTACCAGTGTAATGAACGGCAAGTGAAGCCTCCAGAAACTTATAAGTTCTCCATCATTCCCAATGTAGGATATTTCTTCAGGACAGACATAGTATTCACAGTAGCAGGCATTTCTCTGCTATGGGGCTTGTTATTCCTCATGTGAATTACCCATGTTTGAATTGAGTTTTTAGTGGCCTTAGAACATGTATATGAAAACTCTAGACCTCCGCAGTCTCCCTTCAGTGCCTTTTCCTCGGGCTATATGCCATCTTCCTTCCAAGCTTTTCAACAGATCTGCGGCCTCGTCGGGATTCCTTTCGTTGGAATGGGTCACTGTCGAACGCCTTACTCAAATAGCCCCAACTCATTCACCAATAGTGACGAAAATGGCTACATAGGCAGGGTACACCATCAAGTCCGGGGAGGTCCCGAGACGAGCAGCCAGCATTTCATGATGAATCTGACTTCGTCTTCGGAATTTTGTGTTGTTATCTATATAATATTATGCAACGAAGAAGCTTCATTGTCGCTAGGCCCGAGTCTGAAGGAAGACAGCCAGATTTGGGCACAAAGCTAGTTTGATCGCTAATTTGCCAAGGGTCAGAATCACTGACCAACAAAAAAGGGCATCATCGCTAACCATAATGATTCCTGGGGTCCGTGCAGTGATGCTACGTGTCCAGAAGCTTCACCTTCGGCACACAGACATTCCAGTATCACCTGGAAAGTAGGCACCACTGGGCTGAGAATACTCTCCACAGAAAGGGGGAGGTGTTTGGTGACCCTGCACCTGATCTATGACCAGATGAGCCTTGGTTGGTTCTTAATAGCTGAAAGCCATTATAATTACTATCAATTATTTACCTTTATCATGGTCTCGACTGAATTCCTCGATGTCTTCAAGCAATTATCCCGGAGTGGGGATCTGAAAGTGGAGTGAAAAGTTCCATCTCGGTTCTGGCATTTCCACATAGCGAGAATGACATGAACATGTCTAACATTCAGTATGAATAGCCCCTATGCTGGGCAACTTTGTGAGCAGTCCCTCTACTACGGACTACTGCATTCAGCGTAAACGCTCTTCACTCGGTTGGAACAAGTCCTCCTAGGAGATGCGCTCCTTCAATTAAGCCATGTCAGTTCTGCTGTCAACACTGCAAGCTTCTTTGGGCTGTTCTCGACTATGTTGCTTCTGTCATATCTGGCTGTGGAGGGCGTGGGCCGCCGACCCAGGACTTCAGTGTGAGAAGGCGCAAAAAGAGCGCAATGAAACTCAACAAGGTGCTATTATCACTGAACACATTGAGGCACGCCAGAGCCAGGCAGCGGACTTATCACATATAAACGTTGCATTCCCTCTGACGGAGCCTTGCTCAATCTCCGTCTTTTCAATACGGTAGGTACCTCACTCTCGCCTGCTTCAATGCATGGACACTAGGATTTACTTATGTGACGTGGCAAGGAGCTCCGGGGGCCAGTAAGCAACAAGCTGTTGCTAACGCTGTTATTACGCCTGGTCGGTCGTCCCTTATGATGAGATCTTTTCTCACAAATGCTTCAACAAAACTATCAAGTGGAAAGCAATGCAGAACTCACGCTTTTCCAACAAAGTCAGCATGGCGCAAGAAATACAAAATAGAAAAATACCATGTACACGTAATAAGAGATGTGGCTGCTGTCTATTGCACCATGGTGTGGGATGAATGCAGCTTGTCTCTTGAGCAGAAGCATGGCGATGAAGAGAATGCGATTCAGGCACTCAAAGGATCTGTCTGGGGCAATTCTGAGGCACCAATCTGGATTTTGTAATCAGGCGCGCTCTTGATTGCCCGTGAAAGTGTTCCCTGGCTCTCTCCTTATATACGACAGAGGACTGGCTGCAGGATGCTAGCCATGGGCAAGCCTTGGAAATTTAAAATCTCCTAATGCTCTTCGACATGGCCATTACTTCTTAATAGTATCTTGCATCAAAACCCACCTTCCAAAATCGATTTAAATTGGCCAAACCTACAGTGGCTCACTGCTAATCTAGATATAAATAAAGAATCTTGTCTCGTCAACGACTGGGACATCGAACAGTTTGTGCATCTCGTATGGTTGATCCATTACTTCCAGAACCAAGTGTTTTGCTTGTTCACGCAGAGCGTATCACGCGCAAGCCCTCCATTATATCTTAGTCATACGAGCTCAAATATTTGAAGAAGGGCAACTATAGTGTCAATCGGCAAACCGAGGCACACATAGTGCCATCGCAAAACTGAGACCTGCATTCAAATGGCCAACGCAGGATCGTGCCATTATAACATTATAGAAGATGTGACTATAGCCAGAATTGTGCAAGAGGAACAAAGACAATCATATTACCGACGACGCTGGGCCGCAGAGAGCTTCTTCTTCATTTTCTTCGCCTTTTCCTTCCTTTCCAATTCTACCTTCAAACCCTTAACTGGAGCCTTTATCCTCCTTGTGGAACCTAATCAACTATTCCGGATTATTCAATAACTCTGTTATTATATGAACACTCAGAATGAATCTCTGGCAAGATGCTTGGAGCCCCTTGAACCCTTCCCTGCAGCACAGCCTGGATAAGGTCTCAAACAACCAGAGAGAACAACAGTCTGTGACTGCTACCCCAACCAGAGGCAACAACAGAGAAAAAAGCGTTACATGCCACAGCAACGAAGGATCTTTCTCCACGTTCAACAACCGAGTTCACATATGATTAGATGTTGCATCTATTATCACCTGAGCAACGCAGTCTCAGTGGATTAGATTTGGTCTTATTGCTACAACATCTCCAATTCTGAAACTGTCCAGTACCCGAAATAGTCATCAGACAGCTCCAATCTTTGATCAACTCTCTGAACGCCACCGCGACAGTTATGGAACACGTCAATCTGGAGCCTAGAGACAGAAACGTTGCAAGCTGATCATCATTCCAAGTACGCTACAGGGTTTGCATCTATCTACAAAGTACTTTCTTATCGACATATGCTGCATGGTGCCTATCTCGCACACACACGACGCGATCTTCCATTACTCTCCCGAACGCCTAGCATACCTCTTCGGGAGGTGCTTCCACGCTCGCTGCAACATCTCTATATTGATGAGTGCTTGATCCAGTCCTCGTGGGCCTTGTGCTGTGAACTCGAAAACCTGGTGGTACACCTTTCGGAGACCGTCCCTGTGCTCAAGACGCTGTTCCTCTCTTTCTGATCAAAGACATCCAGGCGATAAACTTCGGTGATACTCTACCCAAGACAATCCTCAAATGGTGCTGTCCAAAGCATGACTGACAGTACACATTTTCGTGGTTTTCTGTTATCCATCGAAAATGATATGTTGCAGAAGTCCTCACTAAACGCGAGACGAAGCTACCATGGGGAAGAAAGTGACGAAGAAAGCAGCAACGTTAATTAATCGAGAAAACATTGAAGGGCAGATTAGAGAAACGTGTCAAGACTTGGAAACTACATACACAAATTGGGTGATTTTCTTCCGTATGGGAGAGAACACGCCCACCCGAGAAGATGGTTTGATTGGAAGCGAACGAGGAATAGAAACCATCAATGCATCGTTTCATTCAATAGCTTATGAGCCCGGATGGGATTTACTATCTGTTCTGCCTCAGCTAGGTGGGAAATCTTCGGAACACAGCGCAGACTCTTTTTCAGTACTTTTCATGAAGGATAATTCTTCAAGAATCTTGGAATCCACTCAACAGGTTATGAGCCCGATGCCTGTGTCTCGAATATCTCATCAGCAAAGGATGACTTCAAACCAGAATAACAAACAGCTATTTCACTTCTCGTGAATAGAGTACAATCTGGAACTGCCACTACCATCTTCAGGGGCGAAGAGCCATAATATCATCTAAGCAAACACTCTGCTGGTAAATAGGAAGGCAGGAAAGGAAAGAACTGAAAGCGTAATCCCTTACAGGAAGATCCTGTACAGAAGACACCAGTCATCAGAACTATATTGAACTTTTGATGATCTTAAAGAATGCTCACACCCCCAGCCTGAGTGCTCTTATACCGCTCTATTCCTCGAACCAAGCTTTGAGGAAGGAAGTGTCCATATCAGTCTTCCGAAACTGCATACATTGATCTAGCCTCAGAGACATCCTATGACGGGCGAAGAGGTGTATGATGGGCCTCAATTGTGACTGAGGCGAGGGTATAATCTCTCCTAATGAATTATTGATACTGGATTTCTGATCTTGGGGTCTATATGTGTGTGGGAGCAAAAGCGTTCTCATTGAATACTACATCAATATTATCATCATATCTCAATACAACGGTTAGGGGCGGTTTCAAGTGTTTGTATATAATCCATCAATATCTCAAGGCGCGCGTTGATGGTTGGAGACCACGAAGACAAAGATAGCAAGATATCAGATATTGCCAAAGATTAGAGTTTTGAAGATGCTCCTTCCACATCAAACTCAGTTGTGCAAAGTAAGAATGTGTCCTTCAGAGCCTGTAATACATCAGCACCTGTAGCCCCTTAACTACCAGACACTAAACTTACCGACAATCGATATTTTTCGTTGATCTCCTGGTAGTCCTCCCCAGCAAGCATATCACAGAAGTGGCGGATAGAAGGATAATGCACGATAGATATCTCATTCCACCAATCCTCCTCCTTTCTCTCCCAGTTTCCTCTCGAGTCCACAGCATTCGCAGTTCCAGACTTTGGCTTTACCACGTTACCCACTATCTTTGCATCCCCGCCTCTCTTTCCAGCCACAGGAATGAAAGACTGCCCATACTGGTAGTAGCTCTTCTTCCCATTCGGGTGGTTGAAGTGAAGCAGATTGAGCATCGTTACAGGCCCCGAATGCTGAGGTGTAAGCTTATCCATAAAGTTAAGGAGATCGGGTGAGAGTTCCAGGCTTTGGGAGGTCGGTTTGCTGCGTGCCTGGTCTAAGGATCCAGTCAATGGGACGGATGAAGCAGTGCGCTTAAGGGACTCGTCTCGTGAGGCGTAGGTGGCGAGTAATTTGGAAGGTATTCCCACTGTTACATGGTACTGGGTCTTTATTTGAGATTGAAGAGTAGAGGGGATCGGAGGTGAATCCGAAGGCGGTTGGATGAGAACGAGAAGATCCCAAGGCGTCTTGGTTAGAATGTCCTGGTCGAGGACTGTGGGACGAATCACGGCATGTCGCGGTCTAGAGCTTACGATCACGGTACGAGAGGAGCGGAGGGAGTTGAGAAAGGTGCTTGTGTCGGTAGTGAGTGCAAGCAGATAGAGGGATGCGACTGGCATATTGGGCTGTGGGTCGTATATCGGCCAAACAAAGGAGTAAAGTGTTATCTATCTATAGGCAATTTTGAAATCACCGTAAATGCTGGTATCGACAGATGCAGTCTAGGCCGGAAAGCTGTCTTGTTTATTATCAGATCGACTTTGCAAGTAAAGACAAGGCGATACAAAGCATTATATTTAGGACATGGAGAGGAGAGACGCGGAGATGGCGGAGATGCCTCGGCTGTCGGTCCCCCCGCAGGTCACGTGGCACCCCACATTCCTGCATTTCTCCATTTGGATGGTTTTATTTGCAACCTGCAAAGCAACTTTATCTGTGACAGAAACCACTCGGGATGCCGATATCGGCAGTACTCTATACTTAAGGAGGCTTGTTACAACCTATCATCGGGGTTGTAAGCCACCTGGAAAAAACAAATCCCGCCATGCCGTCTCCGGATGGATCCTTTCAGAGAATTATGACGCAGCTGTGGGAGGTCCAACACGCTACGGCTCACTGGGGGAGCTAAAACGTCTTAGAAAGGCAGGTAGGAGAGACTCGAAGACTCTATGATGGCATGATTGGCAGTG
This sequence comes from Aspergillus luchuensis, assembly GCF_016861625.1. Taxonomy (NCBI): domain Eukaryota; kingdom Fungi; phylum Ascomycota; class Eurotiomycetes; order Eurotiales; family Aspergillaceae; genus Aspergillus; species Aspergillus luchuensis. Next base: position 5,675,325 of record NC_054849.1, read on the forward strand.
AACAGGCGATGGAAGCATTGGAGCCATGCCGTGAAGAGGGTTCTTCTCCGGGATTCCAGCATCGGGTTGGCTTCTCCGAATGGCGGCGATGCGAATAGCCTAATTTCCTCCTCAACTTCCCCACATCTCCTCCAGTTTTGGCCGCGTGCGGAACAGACTTTATCCTCCACTACGATCGCGAAACAGGCAATTTTGAATTCGCATAAATACCTGGGGAGCCATGGTCTCTGTCGGCGTAGCAACCCATCTTCACTGGCACAATGAGGCGCCGTACGTTCATCGCCAGCCTGAGCTTGCTGTATAGCTGTGTACCAGCAGATGCCAGTCTCACTGTACTCTTCCAGAATGACGGCAACTGGACAACACATGCTGAAAAGCCCAGCGCACTCTTCGTCAACAATGCTTTGACCTACCAAAATGCGCAGGAAACCTGTGCGCAGTACAATGAATCACTTCTTAGCTGCAAAGACTATCCCGACTTCCATTATTCATTCACATACCAACAATATTTGAAGAACATTGGCTCAGATCAGCTCTTCTGGTCTTCTTGCAGCTCAGACCGTCCGACAACATGGAACGGCGAACTAGCCAATACTTCCTCGCCTGCTGGTCTTCCCTTCCTATGCTCCAACTCCGCCAAGTTCGTCAAGCAAGTGGATACCGATTATTCTGACTTCCCAAGAGTCAATGCTAGCGCCAATGGCGTCACCTTCGAGGGTCTGCGCGACCATATGGCATTCCGCTTCATGGGAATCCCCTTCGCCCAGCCTCCCGTGGGAGAGCTTCGCTTTAAATATGCCCAAGAATGGGCTAAGAGCTCTTACGTCAACGCCACCAGATACGGCCCTGCATGTATCCAATCTGGCTGGTATGACGGAAACAGCTACGGCCTCAACCCCTGGGGAAATAGTGAGGACTGCTTGCACTTGAACGTCTACACCCCTTCTCTTCCGTCAGCCAAAGACGAAACAAATTCCTACAGGCCAGTTATGCTCTGGATCCACGGAGGTGGCGAGACTTCAGGAACCGGTGCCGACTCCACCTTCGACGGCGATAGCTTCGTCAGCCGCAACGACGTCGTTCTAGTCACCATAAACTACCGGGTCAACATCTTCGGCTATCTGAGCCTCGATGACTCTACCATTCCCGGGAACGCTCAACTCACTGACAAGATTGAGGCGCTCAAATGGGTCCAGAAATACATCCGAGCCTTTGGCGGAGACCCCAACAACGTGACCATCTTCGGTCAATCCGCCGGTGCTTCGTCCGTCATTGATCTACTCACTACCCCCAAAGCCAACGGCCTTTTCCAAAACGCCATCGCCCAGTCCATCGCCGGCCACGTCGAGACCTCCAACGCTTCAGCTGCCGCTATTCTCCCTTACATTCAGCCCCTCTGCAATAACACTACGGGAACTCAGCGCCTCAAGTTCCTGCAATCCCTCCCTGCTGAAACTCTCCTGAACATCAGCTCCTACGTAACCTGGGACACCGTCATCGACAACCGCTACATCTTCGACTACCCACTCACCCAGATCGCTAAAGGCGAGATCAACAAGGTCAATTTCATTACCGGCTTCATGCCCGAGGAGGCACAATCCATCCTCCAAACCACTATCTCCCCCAACGCCACAAACTTCACCACCACCCTCCAAACCCTCGTCAGCAGCGGCTCCATCACAAAGTCCGAAGAAAAGGCCGTGCTCTCCTCTGACCTCTGGAGGAACTACTCCACTCCCTACAATGCAACCATCCACGTTGACTCGCCCGCCAGCATGACCTGCTACTCCAAGGAATTTGCCTCCGTAGGCGCAGCATCCCACGCATACAAAAGTCTCTACGTGTACCTGCACCAGCGCGCCTACGGTCTAAACTACTATGACTGGTATGATCTCTGCACGTACCCCGTTGGCAAGCCCGACACACCTTACTACAAATGTCACTCTGGGGATTTGTATGAGGTGTTTGGCACATACTATTTGTTTGATTTGCCGGTCCGTGCGCCAGAGGATATCTATTATACGAATATGGTGCAGGATATGTGGGCAGCGTTTGCCAGACGCGGAGATCCGAATGTTGACGAGGGGTATCTTCGTGCAAGGGGGTACTTCAGCAGCCTGAAGTTGATGGAGAGGTGGCAGTGGGATGAGTTCACGGAGGGACGTGGAAGCAAGAACGTGGCTAATCTGCAGTATCCTGCGCCATTCTACTCTGGATTGCCGTATATGGAAGAATGTGCTGTTTTGGGCCTGGAGCATACCAACTAGAGAGCTAGAATGTATTATGCGAGATATATAATCGAGACAATCACTATAGCTAGTAGACGTTGTTTCTCCATACAAACCTCGAACGATGCAACACGGCAATGCTCTGGTGGCAAGTCAGTAACCCTCACTGCAACGGCCAGCTACGCCATTTCATAGGCCAGATCTTTTCTTCTCGATCCGACGGCCAAATGGACTCGAAGGTCTCCAAATCCATACTCCGCATCGTCTCGCCCCGTTTGGAATTTGGGTAGAAACAATTAGTTTTGGGGGGATTGAGTATTCTTACTCCTTCCAGATTCAGAGTAAGTCTTTCTCTGACTGATGCTTGTGCGCAGCTTCCGCTTGGGAATAGTAGCAGCATCAAAAGACCTCCAATTCTCAAATTCAACTGAAGATGACTTCATCCCATTCATCGACATCACCGAAGATATTGGCGTATTCATTACGCCCTGATCTCAGCTTCCCTAGACTATTCACAGAACCATGCTCTCATTGAAGCCGCTCAGGCATTCCCCATCAATATTCCTTGCCTAGATAGTCAATTTTCACTAGCTTGCTATCACCGTCGCATCCAGTGACCCTCGTTCTCCAGGTATAAATATCTCTCTCATTTCTGACTTTGATCTCTTTCTTCCTCCCATCTCAGACCTTCTCTTATACTTCAATCTTGTCTCTTTCGATCAAGAACTTAGAAGAACAAATAAAAATGAAAATCAAGATCCATAAAATTTTATGTACATACAATCAATAGCATATAGCGAGCCTTGCCCTAATATTGATTGAGGGCTTAGTCTAAAGACTGAGCCTTCGGGCACCAACTATATAGTGGCAGATAGCAATATTCAAACAGGTAAGCGTTCCACGCATGCAGTCTAATTGTCTTCTTCGACCTCCTATATTAGCGGGAGTGGTTGTCTGATCGTTTTCTTTGTTTCTTTTCCCCCCTCCTTTTCCTATTCTGTTTGGCATAATGCTGTTCGAGTCCATCAATCGAGCACACGTTATGCGTGCACAACCTAAATATCAATGACATACCAATAGCTAACGCCATAAAAGTACATAGATTTGCCCTACTTTATGCTGTTAAATCCAGCATCTTGGGTTTACTATACCCTTAGAAAGGAAACGAAATTTTAAACGGAATTAGAAAAAAGATTCTTGATAAAATCGAGCAGTACGCACACTTTTTCACTGACAAATCGAAGAGTACATAGCCTTACAATTTACAGTGGCCAAATATGGCACTAAGCAAGAAAACTCTTTCGAATTTCGATGATCCTATTAGGTTGTTCCCCCTAATTATCTAATTAGGGAAAGGCCTCTCTTGAGGATTTAATATTCAAGGTAAGTTCCTTCTAGTACTTAATGTACAACAACTACCATCTGGTGCTTCTGTGTTTGTGATGCATATTCTTGAGCCTTTTCTCATGTACTGTATGATATGAAATCCAAGTTTCGGTCATTCAACTTTAAGGAAATTTCTTCAGTGCAAATTAACTTCCCTTCTGACGTCTTGACTGTACACAGATAATGCTTACACATCGCAACCGCGATAATGATTTTTTTAAAACGTTGTTAAAAGGTAAGTCTGACAACTCAACTTCCAAAATGCACTCCTCTCGCAAAGCCCAAAATGCCAAAGAGGGTAAAGAACCAATCCAGCATCAATGACTACTTCAAGAGGAAACAGGATAAGGTCAGTGACCTTGGTCCAGCTATCTCTCTTCGAACAAACGTCACTGGGTCTGCGATCTGGGTTATGGTTCATATAGGCATAGCAGCGGCTGCAAAAACTATATTCGAAGGATACAGCTGATATGTGGTAGGTAAAGGTATATATATATGCATTGGAGGATGCCGGCGTAGTTATCCCAGAAAGGGTTCTACCCCCAACTAGTAAACTGACCGAAGGTCAGAAGTTACAGAAGGAGCTCCGTGAGGAGCTACAGAGACTGAAGTCACTGGAGCAAGAATACCGTGATCAGTACAATGAGAAGAAGGAAAGGTGGACTTCCACACGGAAGGTGTTGGTGGATGAACTCGCAGCTCTTGACCAGTCATACCAGACCGAAGTAGAGCCCGATGAGAAAGGGTTGAGTTATGATGATGCGAACTTAGAGGCTGTTGTTGCTGAACTCAAGAGCTTAGTTTGAAAGACTGATACCAACCTAGTTGACATAACAGCGAGCTTGCTATTATTAATATAAGACCAAGACTTCAGCAGCAAAAAGAAAAGTAAGAAAGTAAGAAAGAAAGAAAGTAAGAAAGAACAAAGTGTTCGAGACTGGATGTAGAGGCCACAAAAGGCAGGACATCAGGTGATGTGTCCACAGTGCATCTTTGGCATCTCAATATTCCGTCTCTTCCGTCTCGGCTACCATCTCCATCATCCTCATTACCTCCACCATCACCACCATCACTACTACCACCACTACTACCACTACTACTACCACTACTACTACCACTACTACTACCACTACTACCATGCCCGGTAAGTACCACCTCTGACAATTGCGCATCAATATACACCTATCAACCCATACTTACTGTGTTCTTTTAGCCAACGAAGTGAGTATACTCTCAAATACTTTATATCACTTATTACCTCGCGTCCCCTCGTCAACAACAGCATTCAATCGAATAGTATACAACACCTCACACTATCATCACAATCTAGCTCATATGTGTTATACTTGCTCCTGATACTAACTAAGGTTTATTGTAGGAGCAGCAGCAGCAGCAGCAGCAGCAGCAGCAGCAACAGCAAGAGCAGCAACAGACCGGGCCGGGGCCCGCCGAAACTGTTAGTACCAGATACCATTGTTTTTATTATGATAGTATCTAATGATATACACATAGACCCCGGAGGAGGCCGCCGCGAAGGCGCAGAGGCGGCGAGAGCTGATGGAGGAGTTTTTTCGCCTGGAGGACGAGTATATAGACCATCTCCTAAATATCGAGGAGAAACAGCGGCGCTGGAATGAGCGGAGGGAGGTGCTGGTGAACGCTCTCGCGGCCGTTGACGAGTACATGCGCCTCATGGAGGAAAATGCGTGGGAGGACGATACTGAAGACGCCTGAGAATGAGAACTTTTCTTTTTTTTTTCTTCTTTCTATAAATATACTTCATTACTTCCTGAGTAGATGTAGTCCGCCACATCCCCGTACTAACTACGAAGCCTGTAAGAATGCCCCACTGGTGTGCATGACATCCTTCGCCAGTATGGACTCGCTGCAGGAAGGGAATCAAGCGACCCTAAAATACCAGTAGAGACCTAGAAGGATGGCTGTTAAAAGAATGATCCCAAGGCAGATACATTACCACTTTCTACCGAGTACACATTTAGCGCAGGGAGGCCTTACTCTATAGGATTGGCGGTTGCCGTGGCCGGTTGGCCTTAAAACCTCGCTTTCCAAGTAGCCAGTGTCTTCCCCGGACACTATTATCTTGTCCTCTACGGTGTCTTTTTCTAGGCTGATCCTATCTCTCTCTCTCCCTCCCCCTTCCTTAAAGCTCGCTTATTTCCGTCAGCACCTCATCTACCCTTCGCTAGGAGATCACCTCATATTATCACGAGTCGATGAACCGCGAGCCTCTCTGTTCCCATCCGCGTTAGTTCGATGATAATCGGCGACTCTTCAAAGATCCGTACCCATTTTAGACCCAGTCGCTGACCTCTTGCTTTTCTTTAGTGCCATCCCCCATTATCCGAGGCTCTCAGTCTCCACGAATCACGTCAATTATCCACGAGAAAGAACTCATCAACATCTGCTACCTGCCTCCACCTGGCATCCCTCTCCATACCACTCCCTCTTCACACCACTCGCTTCTCATACAACGATGCGAACTACATCATCTCAAGAATACCACTCGTCATAACCAACCCCCGTAGCAGGTTCCAGCCCATAATACACAGCAAACAACCAGCCAGCTAGTCCTACCATGCATAACAACCATACTAGCGAGGCTAGTACATATAAACCAGGAGGAGAATCACGATTGAAGTTGAATCATTGTCCAAGAAACGTGTCAGTGCTAATGTTGTTGCAATTCCTTCCAGTAAGCCTTCCTACATTTTGATATCGAGCACTAGAGTTCAGAGTCTCCCGCCAGCGCTGATCTTTGGATCTAGTTCAAGTATTAGGTCGAGCTTTTGTTCCCAAAGCATCAGTCAATACTAAGCGCCTCCGACTCATACTGTACGATATGACTTTATAAGGCTCCATGCAAGGCGCGGTCCATAGACGGGTAGTTGGATCAGGTGTCGACTATTAGCCAGCAGCTTTGTCGGGTTCTCGCTGATATTGAAATGCGTGTTAGACACTGCATCAGTGTCTGCTAGATAAACCATGCCGACTTATTCTTGTCTATGTCAGTACCCCAGGTAACCGTGTTACGCATGTGCTTTTGGTTGCTTCTTCAAAGCGCCGGTGGTTCGATACGGACCATTGGACTAGAAAGCTGGCAAGCAAGTCTACATTGATCTTGTAGATGTCCCTCCGTCCGGCTTTAGGACTCGTACTCTTGCTATAATGATGCTTTCTGACAGCTAGGTCATTTGTAATATTCTAAGACTTATTCTCACAAGAAGTCCGATTTTGTGCTTTAGAGGCTGGGAAGACTATGTCATATTGGCTTGCTGCTCAATGGTATGCGCGTCCTTGGCTGCTGATAGTAAAGAAGATGAGTGCAATACAACAAGTCTTGTCTGGTCGCCGACGAGCGGTTTGGCGGCAGCCACGAGTCTTAAGTTTAAACATATGTCCACTTCAGCGCAACATATCATTCGCTTGCTGCTTCCTGCTTCGTGAAGCCATTGCTGTAGTTTCTCAAACAATCATATACCCGTAGCCCAGCCTCTCTGCATCCCCTCATGGTCCAATATGCCTTTTCGCCACTCCCAGTAGCTTTCGGTATGGTCGTGTTGTGGGACAATGTATCAGCGTGGTCCCGTTGGGGCCTTCTCACGTCTTGTTCTATGTACATCTTGGCGATACAAGTGGTTGTTCACCCCATAGACTGCATAAACGCTTTCTCATCTTAACACATCCCTTACACGTCAATAATACCGGCCCGTTTAGAGGGTCCATGTTCTCTAGATTGCTCAAGACTGATCAACTTTGATTAGCACGAGGAACTTCCACAAACGAGCCACGGGTGTAAGTCACTAACATTGCTCCTTTCCCATTTCCAACCTGCACTTGGCACGCCTATTAAAAGCTGACACAAGCGCCGGGTTTGAAGATGAAAAAGGTGTCACCGTGGAAGGTTCATGTGTTAGCTCAAGGTCTCGACTGTAATCTAAATGAGAATTTGCGGGCAAGACAGTGATGCTTTGAGGGTGAGAGTAGCGAGAATTGGGGTTAATTCATACATTGAGTGGATCATACCTACAATAGCCAGCATTACATTTCAGTGCTCATCTTGGTCTCGCTTCTTGGCGATCAACACCGGACACCGCGTGAAGGTGTGAGCATGTGGCTGGGCCACATCGTCCGGCTACTGCACCATAGCCGCACCCTATGATGCAGTACCAGGTTGGCAGATGCCTTCCTGGAGGGTGATGCGTATGCCTTGCATACACTTCAATGACACTCTATGTGTCAATGAAACCCCTTAAAGAAGTCCCTTTCTACCATCACAACAGTGGCAGACGGGTTCATGGGAAACTTCCCACGTAAACTTCGATATTTGCGGTCGGAGTCTCTTGCTTCTAACAATGAGTGCAATATCACGACCGGCCGTCACCTCAGTTCTCCTTGATCTGGCTCCGGCTTTAACGAGACGGTGTAGTGGGCACGCGATGTCTCTTATCCTCGATGTAATGACAATCACACCGAGGACACATTGTTGTGGCCGACTATGGGTTCACAAGATCTCCCGTCGTCAAGTCCTCAACAAGTCCACAGTTGCTATTGCTGCAAACTATGGGTGCTTTATCCTTGCGTAGTTGACGCATCCGATCCAGCCCTTGCGGCCCTGGATCATCAGTCGTCCGCATGGAGCCATTGTGGGTAAGCGTGTAAAACACTAAGTCCACCGGCAGCGCGGGTACCTTCAGAGGCGCCATATATTGGTGTCCTCTTCCGACCATAGCCTTTTGCTGTTTCTTGTTGAAACAGCAGACATGACACAAGAGTTTACCTGAGAAGAGGAACTAGAGCAATGCATGCGACTATTGCCCCATGCAAATGTTTCTGAGACTCGAGCTGTTCGCAACAAACTCAAACTGTTCGCAACAAGCCCAAACTGTGTTTGCAACAAGCCTAAGCTATGTGCAACAAGCTTTCATCAACTGAAACCACCCACGTCCTCTCCAGCATTCTTCCAGATTGCAAGGAGTTCTGCAATCTTGGCCGAATTCAGTTACAGGAAGGGCCCCTTTGTGCCAGTCAAGACTGTCATGGTTCGGCAGGTACCCGGCATAGTGCCTTTGGCAATTCCTGAATATCCAAGCGATGGTGTGATCCTACAGAGGTTTCACAGCGGGTATTGCCCAGGTGATCCATATCACCAGGGACAAAACCGCACCCGTCGCCATGAATAGGAGGTAGAGAGCCTCTAAGACTACTCCTCTCTCAAAGAACAATTTGAGGACCACCCTTGCGGCTTGTCAGTCGCCCTACGCAAACTTTGCGCAAAGTGACATTGACATTGACAGTGGATGGATCGCCAATGTGTAAGTGACTATCACTTTTTCGATCTTGGCATCACCATCGACATCGCCGGGGTTAAAGAGACTCTTCTCATCCCTGACGCTACCACTGTCATCGACTCCAAGCTATAGTGAATGCCGCTGGCATTCAAGCTTGTCGTTCGGTGACGACTTAGCATTGTGGACTCTGTCCAACTTGCTATTCTCACCCAGTATTCTGGGTCACTGACCCGGAACACTTTGGATGATGAAGCTGATATACACTGTATACTCAGCTCGTCGTCTAGTGACAAATTTAGCGTGCTGGACCCTTGGCCAGCCTGCTATTCTCATCCATGTTTCTGGGTCACTGACCCGGATACACTTTGGATGAGAAAGCTGATATACCTTGTATACCAAGCTCTCTGTCGTGTGATGAAACAGTGTGCTGGACCTCTTGGCCAGCCTGCAGTTCCAGATGAAACTCAATACACTTGTATCAAGCCGCCGTCTAGCGACGTATCATCCTGCTGGACACCTTGGACCAGCCTGCAGCACTGTTGAAGCTGACATACACAGTATATCAAGCTCTAGCGACGTATCATCCTGCTGGACCTCTTGGCCAGCCTGCATTTCCAGATGAAACTCAATACACATGTATCAAGCCGCCGTCTAGCGACGTATCATCCTGCTGGACACCTTGGCCCAGCTTGCAGTTCTTGATGAAGCTGACATACACTGTATATCAAGCTCGCCGTCTAACGACATATCAGCGTGCTGGACCTCTTGGCCAGCCCGCATTCTTATCCGGTCTTCTGGGTCACTGACCCGGAAGCGCCTTTGGATAAGAAACTTGATATACAACCAGTATATCAAGCTCTCAGTCATGTGATGAAGAAGTATGCTGGAAGCACTCCAGCTACTATCACCAACACTCGTCCATTCCATCGTCTGGGTCCTTGACCCGAAACAATTTCTTGGACGAAATGGCTGATATGCTTCAAACATAACGAACCCACCGTCTGGTACCACACGACAACATACTCGCCCAATTTGTGATCTGGTCTTCTAGCCCGGACACGTTATTTGGACGAGTGAAGTTGTACCCAAGGTACCCCGTGACCTTTGTCAAGTCGTCAGCGATAATATACTTCTTAGATTATATTGACTTGCCTTTTCTGCTGTTCTTCCAATATTTGGAACTCCCGAAGAGGAAAGAGGTCTGAGGTGGTGGACGGCTGATTCCATAATTGTTAGCCTAGGTCGCAGTATGCCAACAAGCAAAAAATAACACGCAAGATTGTCATAAAAGTGTTGCATTTCATTTTCCATCGGTGAGTTGAGGGGAAGGCAAACCCTGTGAAGCAAAGATACATAGTAAGAGAGTAGCAAAGAAGACTTACATTTTTTCTGGCTACTCCCAATGGAAGCAGCCCCTCAGCTAGTCATGATACCATGACTCGCCAGGCAAGATGATGGGGGAGGGGAGTACAGAAGGGAAGTACATAAGGGTAATGAGAGAGAGAAGGAGAGGTGAAGGAGAAGAGGAGAGAGTAGATGATGGGGGAGGGGAATACAGGAGGGTGATGAGAGAAAGAAGGAGAGGTGAAGGGGAAGAGGAGAGCGTGATGAAAGAGATGAGACGAAAGAAAAAATGGGATGAAGGAAAAGATGAGATGGAGGGGAAAATGAGATGGAGGTGGGGAACGAGGTGAGGTGAAGATGAGAGGAAACAAGCGAGCAAGAAGAGAAGAATCAAGGCCCAACACCCCGTGACCGCCCAAAAAAGACACCATTTCACGTCACTTAGAAATATATTGGCGGGGCAGCCACTGTGACTGTAATCGAACAGTATTGTCAGATGCATGGTACCATTGCCGTATCCTAAAGATACAAAGTATGGACAGCGAACTGTTTATCTAGTTGCTCGATGGTCGACTTTTCCGGCTGTCTCTTCCCCTACTGCATGCAATACGAAGAATAACACGCGCAGTAAAATAAGTTTGTCGTACTTCAGGCTGTGGTGTCCTGATATAACCTACTACATGCATCAAGAATATGTGAGATGTGCTATTTTTGTACTCACTACTGTCATTTGCGGCTTTGCGCAGTCATCTACCTCTGTATCTGTCTAAGCTCAACAAAAACTACATCACCTCCTCTGTAAGGCTCCTCCGTCTTCCCTTTTGGGGCACTCTGTCCCGTATTATGCGAGTTATGGCTCTGCATCGAGAGTGCAGAATGATTATGCTTGTCTCTATCGCTGAATTGTCCGTAGCCATGATGATATAGTAGCACAACTCGACATTTGAATCACCCGCTCTGCTGAGTGGGCAGCAATATATTATTTGGGTATCGAATCCCTCCTTGTGTCATCCTCATTGTCCTCAGTTCCCAATTATCCGACATATGAGGTCATTTCTCCCCAACCAAGGTTGTCTAATCCCCCATAGGCTACCCATATTCTGATTGTTTCTATTTGCACGGAACTCTTTCCAAGCATTCCTATTAGAATATCTGCAGTATAACAATCAACCTCTATATTCTTTGAGGCAAGTATGGTAAGCTCCTGAAAACTCCCAACCAACTATCCCGTCCATATTCGCATCGGGAGTCTTTGGAGGAGGCGCCTCTTCCATCTCCTCCGGAGGTTCCTGAGGAGGCTCAGGTCCTGATACGGGCAGTCGTTGGAGAGCTGATGGTTTCTGCTACCGCTTCGGTTGAAGTAGAGGGGCTAAGCTTGCGAGGTCTACCTGAGCGAGGCAGAGATTCTAGTTGTTGTAATTCTGAAAGTCTTCTTTTTTGCGATAAGTTGTTGAGTGCGAGACGCTAAACCATGGGCTAGTGTCACGATTTGCGCTGATTTCTGTTCCAAAAGACCTCAGTTTGGTGGTGTGGTGGAAGGTGGAAGGTGTTGGGTTTTTTTAGACGCGTGACGCGGGAGCGGAATGTCCTGAGACTTTTTGAGCAACTATTGTATGTCAAGGATAGAATTCTGTTCCACATAGTCTGAGGAAACGTATTAGAAATTGTGTCAAGAGCCATAGAAATATAGCTGACTGTTACCGTTCTTTTCGTCAATGATTATTCGTTCATGTGGAAGCTGTGGCCCTAATAACTCCACCTCCATCCCGGGTTGCTGGTCTTGTACCCGTCGTAAACCAGTAAGAAAGCTGCATACTCGGCCAACTTCTGTAACGCAATATTCATGTTATGTCAAGACGAAGAGTCAAATATATATGGAGTTAATCTGTTTAGATCTCAAGGGGTTGGGTGGTTGGTTGGTTGGAAGAGGTGTTGGTCAGAGACCACGCGGGAAGAAGAGGCGAAGGACCAGCTGACAGCTGCCTGGCTGCAGTGAATGTCTCAACATATTACGGCAGAGGTAATCGATCTTCACAGTTTTCTGGTCCTTCCCCAAGGCCTTTGAAAAGTATAAGAGAATTTCACCCCCAGCGCAGCATCAACGATAGGGAAGACTTCAGAGAACTTGGTCAGCGATGAAAATTCGGAAAGGACTCTTAAAAGGATCGACCACCCACCAGAGTTGATCTTGATATGACTGAAGTGTATTTCGGTTAATGTCTGCTTAGAGAGCGCCATGAGGACGAGATAACTGTAGCTCGGTGTGTTCTGAAAATGACTCGGCGTCACACCTCTAGACCATGCTGAGCTATGAGTTTTGGAATTAATGGGTCCGGTCAAAGCTCAAATATCTCACTGGAGCAGCTCATTTAGTTGAAGAAACATGTCGAAGCGCTATCTTCGAGACCAAGAACAACATATTGCGTCTATCCGGAGACTAGACGTAGAGATATGCTCACATACGGGCCCCTCAAACCACACGCTGTAGGAATAGGCTCAGACTGAAGTTGGCCTCGAAGTCGTCGCACTAGCAACAGCTCATCAGGATTATATAGTATGATGGCGAAAAGCAAAACAAAGTCATGCAGGAAACCGCCGCGTTGATGCTTTTCGACTTGTTTATCGCGTCGGAGTAAAGGTACAGGTGTGGGGAAACCACACGAAGGGGTTGTAGCTGGAAGCGAAATCACAACAAAGACATCTTGAGCGCTAGAAACACAGCAAAGATCTTGGAGTTTGCAGAGTGGAAAGCGTGAGTTTTTATGGCGAAAAGTAAACAGGTCATGCAGGAAACTGTCATACTGGTGCTTGCGACGGCGAGATGCGTTCCGTTGCTTGTTGTATTGGAGTAAGAGTAAAGGTATGAAAAAGCACACAAAGGGGTTGTAGACGAAAGCAAGATAACATAAAGGCTATCTTGAGCGCTACAAACACAACACAGTAAGGATTTTTCCAGGCACGACCTACAGCGGGAACCAAACGGAAGCAGAATAATGCAGCGAAAGTGTGTTGTATTGCTTTCTAGGAACGCGCAGCAGAGCGAGCGCGAAAAGGGGAGTGACTGCCTCAACAAAATTCTTATAAAGGTTCAAAGATAGAAAGCATGAACTAGAGGAAGTAGAAAAGTGACGGGAGGAAACTGCAGGTGTGACAATGACCAGCAAGGCTGATGCTGGGCCGGACTGCGTGATGGAACACCTCAAGCTCTTCTAGTCTCGCATTAATATCCCTAAGATAATTCAGGCCTGCAAGAACGCAAGTCTCTGGCTAAAACTAGTCTTCTTATACTGCTATTATAATAAATAAAATAATACTATATTAATAATAATAAAGTATATTATTAATATCTGAAAATACTACTTATTTAAGAATATTATTATTAAGATGGCTAATCTGGAGATCTACTACTTTTTTATTTTATTAACTGTAGATTTTAAAATCTTATTCTAGAGAAATCTTACTATCTTCAGCTACTAACTTAATATATTTATTATATTTACTGTCGCCTATCTTCCATAATTCTTTACGTGATTCTGTCTTTATCGTGGTAGAGCTCAAGCATAGAAGATCCTAATAATATTGTCCTCGGTAAGCCGCGGGTCGTCGTGTGTTAAATCGAAGTACTTGTGAGCATTGATCACGTCGCCATCAGTGTATTTGCTGTCGGCATAAGCCACTTGAAATGGCTTGGTCAATGGCGTCAGCATAGTAGCCCCCTCTAAGACTACCTATCGCCTTGAGGCATTTCAGGTATGTAGTAGTAGTAGTATTCATATGTTGTATCGATCCGCCGGTCCAGTGCATGAAGCCATCTGGAGGGCAGGCCCAGAAACTGCACCAGCTCTGGGCTGCCCTGCGCCTGCTCTTTGCGCCTCGATCCTTTCGAAGTAGCGAAGTATATCGGCCAAAACCTTTCCGGGACGGCAGGCGCACGATGAACCTGACTCCTCAAAAGAAAAAGGTTGGCTCATGTAGCTGTTGTCGATTCTCTGGAGGAGACGGGCCCATAGGGCGATAAAGATTGTTTGCGGCTCATGCAGAGCCATTCAACAGCATGCAGCTCTTTTTTGCATACCTGTCTTGCTGCTGTTGATATATTAGATATTTTTTCTATGTCAAATCGGACTTCAGTACAATATGTAGGACCATCCTCACCTTCAAAAAGGCAATGGGATGTCTGTTATCTTGGAGGTCGACTGCTTCAGTCGGTATGCTGTTGCAAAGGCAGTTTTAGGCCACTTTCCATAAAGCTATCGTTTAATGAAGACTGGCTATTGGGGAAGAATGATGCGTTAGCTTGTCTGAGTATTTGATGTGTGGGACGGGGAAGAGGTTCATCGGAACTTCTGTTGATTGTCTTACATGGACTTGTAAACACAAATAACACAAGGCAGGTGCTCAGGATGGTGGCTTCCATACTCAGCTCTATTCGACCAAGGTGGTTATTGCCGCATATAAATAAGCTTTCGTCAGAAGCATGACCTGATGCAGAGTGACCTCAAATGGAAGTCAAGCACTTCCTCGGGTACGTCGGTACAGTTAAGTGTCACGATCCCGCCTGGTGTGCTTCAGGAGTTATTCCGCTAGACTATCCAGTAAAAGACTAGAATTCTGAGTCAACAGACTCAGAACGCGCATCTCTTATAAGCTTCAATTCACTAAGTTCGTTGGTCATGTGACCAGTTGTCACAGTTAGTAGATAGTCTTACATCAGTAAAGTTCTACCATAGAATACTGAGTGTCTGTATACTTATGATAATTATTGAGTTTATAGATCACTGGTGTCTTCCATCCAACCTCATGTTTAAAATTCCTCGTCCTCCGGCTACTAGTAATTTGTAATCATCAAAGCCTAGTCTTCATTTCGCATGGCTATCAAACTCTATAAACACCCAGAAAATCGTAGCAAATCCTATCTTAACTTGTTCCCCCAACGACAGCCTTGTGGTTCGCCGGTTTATGAAGGGGGGTTGAATCTGAATTTTCCATGATCGAGGATTCTGGTATCTGAGGCAACCATCAAGGCCACCGGGGATGTGCTTGCTCGAAGTGAACACTCAACACAGTTGTAGTGACTGCCATGCGACTATCTTTCTAAGCGAAGTCAAGAGTTGCTCTTTTTGGAAGGCCACGGGGTGGCTTGTTTCCTCTCCTCTTCTTATCCCCATTTATATCATACTTTACACCAACTTGTCATCTCATTCTCCCATCTCTGCGAATATGGGGCACTCATGTCTAGGAATTGCAGTATAAATTACACAGTATGTTCCTTTCTACTTCTCATTTTCCCCCTCCAGTTCCTTATTACTTTAAGATCTCTCTACAAGTCCTTCTTTCCATATAAAGCAGCCCTCTAACACTTTAGCATTCTTCTGGTTTTAATCTCTTTATCTTCTATATTAAGTTCTCCACTATAGCCATTTGCATAATTAAGACTTTAATATTTACTCGTTAAAATATTTCGCAAACTGCCGCCTTCGGACAAGCCGTTGACGCCATTGACCAAGCCATTTCAAGTGGCTTATGCCTGAAGAGCCACGAACGAGGACAAGGTCTTCTGGATTACTGGCCTGGGAAGGTTGAGGACATAACCCTGAGGCACATACTTATACTCTGTTGCTAAGTGCACTATATTTGGGCATTGAAATTCCCTTCATGCACCCGCTCAATCAAGCATGAGCCATACTCCAGCAATCTGATAGTACTTGAGACATGGTATGGGTTTCCGCAAAACGAATATGCCTCAAGATATATCAGAAAGAAGCAACTGTTGTCATATCACTGTGGCATGTCTGGATTGGATGCAAGTGATGTGTCCTGTCCTTCTAGAATTATAAATATGGCAGTTGCCACTGATGGCGACGTGATCAATGCTTACAAGTACTTCGGTTTAACACACGACGATCCGCGGCGGACAATATCATTGGGTTCTACCACGATAAAGACAGAATCACGCACAGAATTATGGAAGATAGGCGACAGCAGGCATAGTAAGCACATTAAGTAGCAGCTGAAAATTGTGAGATCTCTCCAGAATAAGAATTTAAGGTCCGCAGCTAACAGGACAAAGAAGTAGTAGATCTCCAGGTTAGCTATCTTAATAATGATATCCTTGAATAAATAGTACTTCTAGCCATCAGCAGCACACTCTATTATTACTAATACAGTGTTGTCTTACTTATCATAGTAGCAGTATAAGAAGACCAGCTCCGGCCAGAGACTTGCATCCTCGCAGGCCCGAATCATCTTGGGCATGTTCACCGAATTGGGCATTGCCCTCTCTAAGTACCACCCCGACCGGGTGATGGAACATCTCAAGCTCTTCTGGTCTCGCATTAACATCCCTAAGATGATGGGGTGGTACTTAGAGAGGGCAATGCCCAATTCGGTGAACATGCCCATATGCGCCCGTTCCAGACCCAGGCCAGCCTCCAGAACCGCAATGAGCTCGTCAAAGTAGCCATTGCGCTCATACTGGCGCACAAGATCTTGAAGTTCCATCACCCGGTCAGGGTGGTAGCAACTGTTGAGCAAGCACAAGTTTATCTTGGCATTAATAAGGAGACAAGTAATGCTTTTATTATGGCCATGTATACAGCTAAGATACAGTACTGTACTGTCTTATATTCCAGTAATATATAGAATAGTGTCAATTCACGCATTTGTAAGACACAACACCTTGAAGTAATATACCACAATCCGGAACACTGCGATGGTATTAGCGACATCGGCCCAGTCACAGTCAAAAAGTCTCACTTTGGTGAGTAGCAGTGCGCAAGGCTGCCTGATAGACTGTCTACTATCTGTCCAGGATCACCTGGATCTTTTGTACAGGCCACGCATTGCAGGACTACCAGTCCCCTCTCGAATCCAAAATAGAACTAAGATCATTTGATCTGAGGTTCAATTCAAAAACGGATAGGGATTGATCCTCTAAAGAATCGGGCTTCGAGGCTCTGCCTGGCTTTGTCTTCCTCGGTGCGTTCGGTAGTACTATAATCGATTCATAGGCAGACGCTTGTTATCCCATTTACAAGATGAGATATCCGCTCTGTGCGACTATCACCATTGACATGGAGAGTTTAAGACTATCTCACTTTTTTGTCGCCCCAATACCTCAAACATAGAAATTGTCTTCAATATGATTTCCACATATCCATCGACCTGGCTTTTCCGGGCGGCCAGCGACACATCGTTTTGGTCTACTTGGCAAGGCAATTGCTCTATTGTATCGTACCGCAAACCAGATTTGATACAGCCGGAGTAAATTTCGACATAGTATAGAATGCATACCCAAGATTGTACATAAGATGGCTACAGTTCGCATGCTTGGTCCATTTGACCTTCTAAGGCTAGTAAAAATTGGTGGTAAGCGGGAGAGGTTTGGGATAAAGTCTGAATGATCGCTTACTATATTTATTGGGACATTCACCGAACAAGACCATCAGATCATCTCTTCCTCCTCCCCTACGGCTCCTCGGTCTTCCCCCTCGGGGCACCCGGTCCCGTATTCTGCGAGTTATGGCTCTGCATCGAGAGTGCAGAATGATTATGCTTGTCTCTATCGCTGAATTGCCCGTTCAGCAGGATTGGTCTTTCGAGAGAGGCATAATCGCGCGGAGGGAGTCCCCCGGCGCGCCACCGAGGACCCGGTGATTGTCTTTTTAATTTGGTGTAAAAGGTCCAAAATGACGCCAAGCAAGCCATCATGATCGCTGTTCGCATAGTCAGATATCGTTCCCCATGTTTCAAGTCAACTGTATTTTGGAGAAGACTTACCAACACAGATCTCGATCGCGTTCCAGAAAACCAGCCAGGCAGGGCTTAGGATCCCCGTTCCTGAGACACTCAGCTCAAGTCGCACCAGCGCTATGATGATGATAAACGCCGTTAGAAAACTGACACCGATCAAGGCGAGCTTTCTCCGAATGTCGATTTTAACTCTCCACATGACGTGACCAGAGAGAATGATAACTATAAAACGAAGAGATGATTAGACTGAAGTAAATGCGAGGGTGTTGGAAGGACGTACTAGCTGCATCAGATACAATATCCATACTCGTCGAGACCTTTAGGCTCACCCGTTCATACCAGATCGAATACGCACTCGCACAAGCCTCTGTCAGAGCGGTTAATTTTAGCACTAGTAGGAGGAAAAAAATGGAACTGACCAATGCTATCCTCAAAGGAAGCCATCTCACATGCATAGTCCAGGACACCCAGTGTACCCCCATAACAGGCGATAACAAATGCCAAAACCACCCACCAGAGGATGCGTTGTGCACGAAAACGATTTCCCAGATGTCGGAAGAAGAAAATGAAGGACAGCTTGACCGACCACAGACTAGTATACGAGAGAAGGTATCCGGCCAGCTGCCCACGCAGGTATCGCACCTGGATGGCGGCAATGTTTTCTGGCAAGTTGGAGTAATCGATTGAGCCTGTGGTAAGGGTTGTTATATAGAACATCTGCTTATAGCATACCGACCACACGATGCAATTGGCAAGAGATAGCACCCAAGCCGTTAAGATCAGGACATCGTGTGTGTGCCATTTCCGGTCGACAAGATATTGGAGGAGCAGCCGAATAAGGACGAAGAAGAACGTAATGGTCTGACAGACCCAAAGCACGGCCTTGTCGGGGAGAATAGTAGTCAGCCAGCCAAGCTTAAGGTAGAAGCTTCAGGCTAAGGCGGGAGGAGTCCCTCAGACATACCACAAAAGTAGCCTCATCGATATAGTTATTCGCCATGGCACGTCAAAGTATACGCCGCCGGGGATACGAGATCCAACGCAGCTTCTTCGCAGTGGACTGCGACGGGAATGGAGGGGCAGATAGCTGAATATACTATACGTCCGGAGACGCAGCGCTGGTCAGCCTTGGCCCACAGCATTCCATCCTTATGCAACTAACGAGCGATGTATGCAGCTGCAAAGACTTCGCTGCACCGCCCCATCCATTCCGATACTGCAACAGTCGCCCGGATTGTAAGCATCCGCACGCCCTGTGTAATACTTTTGCGGATGTAAGCGCCCCAACCTTCAAGGGTACATTGCACTGCAGGCTATGAATAGCTGAGAGACAATCATTGGCAGCGTAAGATTCTTGAGCTTACACATAGCAAGGGAGGCGGGGCGACGAGTAAGCATTGTCGGAGTAGACGCATAGCGGGACAGTGTTCGTTTCGAAAATTACAAGCATCTAATCAGCTCATCAGCCGTCATACACTATCTGTATTTGAAGTACAGCTAGCCAGCCTGATGTCTCGCATCCCCACGAGGCTGTCTCACTAAAGTAGTGTTAGGCTGTTAGCTATCGAGATCGGAGCATTTGTAAGCACTAACAACCGAGTCCCTATTTTATGTTGACTACAAGCCATACCATGAAGAAACTGGCAATGGAAACTAAAGTGTCGGGACTTGCTTACTCTGCCTTACAAAACGGTGGTTTGACCTCGAGCGCACTTGCAAGCAGCGGAGCACTTGACTACTTTCTGACACGCATGAAAGATCGGCATTAGATGAGCCATAACGAGGAGTGCCGACGCACGTTTGGTCATTCTTGCTTATCTGACACTGTTCTGTCTTTGATTGGCCTTCACTATGAGACATCCCTTGATTGTCATGCTAGAGTGCATCGATCAGCAGTTTACAGAGCGCTATGAATCCGAGTAGTCGAATTGAGTAGAGTGCAATTGGAAGTGTGAGGATTTTAGTTTATCGGATCATCTTAAACCTTTTTCTCCTATATACTCGACTTAAAGTAGTTCTAGTAGATAAGGTCACATTATGTTACACTTCATATCCAATGAGAGGCCAGTCTAGTGAGCCTTCTCGAGCTACTTTCCCTCCAAGTCATTATTTTGCTTTTCAGTTGCCGCTGGCTCATTCTCATCCCCATTCGCGGTCACTTCCGCCAATTTTTTGCTCGCCGCCTCTTTCTTAACGTTGCGCCATTCCATGGCCAGAGCGAATGGGACCGCCAGACATGCGGCCGCAAGCCCAAAGTCCATTACCGCCCGAATTCCATAAGCATAAGCATCTTGCAGCGCGCGGAGGATGGTCGCATCAGTGGTGAGCGACCGTAGGCCGGTCGGACCAGCAGCGATGACGGTCTCTGCAGCAATGGGAAGATGAGATGTGCGGACTTGGTGCTCGACGCTCGTTTCGAAAATGCTTTCTCCGATGGCGACGGCTATGGCGCTGATGTTCGGTACAATTGTGAGCACTCATTAAATGAATCATCTGCACGGTGAATAGAACTTACGCGCCGAGTTGGGAGAAGAAAACAGTGATTGCTTGAAAGTCGAGTTGGTCAGCGCGAGCGATTACTGGCACCGGAAGAGATGGTTTTGGCACTTACCATTACCAATTGGTATATCGTCGTCACTGTAGAATATAAGAGTTAGCGATATCTAGAGGGATGGGTGTGCTGTCTGACTTTAGAACGACCTGGACCGCTGTGAAAGGCATCTGTAGTCCCAAACCATGTCCGACTCCGGCGATGACGAGGAATGTCGCCCATAATGCAGTCGATGTGCCGACTTCGAGCTTGGTTAGGCAGGCAGTGCCTATGATAGAGATGACTTGGCCCAGGACCATGAATGGAACCTGGCAGTGGACCTTGGATCAGCAGCGCTCATGAATCGGAAGTCAGGATATCTGGTGACTCACGTAATGCCCCGTGATTGACACAATGGCGCCTGTAAGGACAACGCCAGCGATTTGAGAAACGCCCAGAGGGATTCCCCGGATACCGCTAACTGTTGGGGAAACAAGTTGGGCGGATTGGAAGTAAAATGGGATATAGTAGAGTGTCTGTACACATAATTAGTCGAATACTAGATTGTATCTCAGGCTGGAGGCTTACAACGTAGATACTGATCTCTAAGAAAAACGAATACAGAGCACCCATCAGCACAGAGCGCTGGCGCGCAACTCGAAGGGGAACGGTGCTACGCTCCCCTTGATACCACTGGGAGAGAAAAAAGGCGATCAAAAGCAGGCCTGCACCAACAAACAGACCGATCACCTTGGACGAGCGCCATTTGCTAGAACTGCTGCCAAATTGCATGGCGAGTATTAAGCAGGACACCCAGGCGATAGTCAAAGTGATTCCAATGTAATCGAAGGATCGGAGGCGCGCGAGAATTGAGTCTGCTGGTTTTGCTCGACGGTCCTGAAGCTTGAGGAAGAATAATACCAGGATGATTGCCACGCCACCGATGGGTAGGTTGCTGAGCGATTGAAGATACGGTCAGCCAAGATCAACACGTTAGGATGAAAAGCCCTACATCCAAAAACACCAGCGCCAGGTCACATGTTGTGTAAGAATACCTCCCAGTGGTGGTCCCAAACATGCAGCGATACCGAACACGCTCAACACTATTCCCAGATACATCGGCCGTTTCTCTAACGGAACGCTCAGCCCAACGATGCTGAGAGCGCCTTGATATAGACCAGCAGCACCAACCCCGGTGATCGCTCGACCGACAATAAAAGCCGTGGAGCTCGGACTAGCAGCGCATAGTACGGATCCCGCTTCTCAGGTCAACATGGTAGACACGAAGTGTAAACAGTCAGTAGACTCACCTTCAAACAGAACGGCGACACTAAGATAGGTTGCCTTTGCATCGAAGAGCTGGAACACATTGCCAAAGGCGGGTTGAAACGCTGTGACCGTCAGAAGATAGGCTGAGCCATACCAACCCACATCATCAAAGGCTTGGAATGTAGTGGAGATACTGGGCACAGCGACACTGATGATTGTAGTGTCGAGAGCAACCAGAAAAGTTCCACAACACAAGGACACGATAACGATGGCTAGCCGCCATGTCTCCGTTGGTGTTGTAGCCTGGTTTGCCGAACCTTCAGATTGAATGGAGTTGGTTTCCTCCATCGATATCTGAGCTGTTGATGGCTTTTCTGTGTCAACAGCCATCTTTGGGAAGTCGACCGGTTAATCGCGATAGTATGCAAGGGAAGAGGACAAGGAGTCATGAGGAACAAGAGGCGATCAAGACGCCCAACTTAAACATACATAGCAACATCGGTCTCAGCCTGTGTTAGGCTGACAGCCCACTTACTGTGCGACTCGAAAAGCATCTTGGACACGAATCATGCATGCAAGGAGCAATGGGGCCACGGAAGGAAGACGTTGCAGGCACGCGGGAGTGTCTCGGACTTGGTCGGGATTTTAACTACTAACCTTTCTGATCCCCCTGCGATAAGCGGTAAATACAGTATCGAAAATACATACAGATTTACCAGTACCAAAAACACCTTGAAAATACCAATTACTACCTCACCACCCACTTCGGGGGCTGAAACCACAACCCGCATCTCGTATATGCATCATACCGCCTGCTCTGTACAACATAGGCAACCTGACTAATTATAGCGCATTGCCGACCGCTTGGCTGCACCAGGTCGCACTATTTGCCTTGTAAAAGTCCGACAACGCTCACAGGGACCACCGAGTCATTGAGACCAGCGTTGGATCGATACAACATCGGATAAAGATATGCAGGAAAAGACCAGACCAAAAAGCTTCCGACCCAGAGAAATCCAAATATCCGTTCACCACGGGACGCCGTCCAGTTGCGGGACGGCCCGCCACCGCGAAGTATAACAGAGTAGGCGTTGACGGCCAGATCTTCCAGCATTAATCCGAAGGCCTGCGTGCAGAAGAATTGCACCGCCCCAGAGCTAGAGGGCGATAGCCCCGATGACAGGTCAATGAGTAAGTGCATGAAAGCGGAGGTTGCAAACACCATCACGACCTTGGCATATCGGTCGGCGAGCGTCCCTGGCTGGAAGCGAAAGACATCGCGTGCAAAAAATCGAGAGATCGCACGGAATTTGTGGGAATTTGATTGGTGCCACACGCGACTATGCCGGCATTAGTTCAATACCAAAAAATAAATCAGAGGTGAAGGGGGGTTTTACCTCCAAAGTCTTCGCAGGCTATACGCATCCGACAAGGCTCCGTAGAATGGAGGCCAGTCCTGCGGCTTACTCCACCTCGCAAGAACGCTGGTGAATGCAAAGAGATAATAGAAACCACCCTGGCTGGCCAATAAGCCTATGCCAGCCGCAATGCCCGAAAAGACTCGGATGACGATCTCTTCCGTAGTGATTTCGGAAATCCTCCGAAACAGCGGCACACGAGAAGCAATGAGGAAGCGAGATCCCACCTCAGGATCGCCCATCGAGCCTAGCACATCGAGGCCCAGATAACTGAGGAGGATAATTCCCGCAGATCGACGGAGGAATGCGGCTCGGTCGCAGGTGACCGCTTCAGGAATGTGGTGCACTTGCTCAGACGTTCCAATGCATCGCGCATTGAAGGCCGCCCAGATACCAAACCGTACACGGGCCACCCAGGTCGAGTTTAGCGTCTTGGGTGACTTTGTCGGGGAGGGGTCAACAAATTCCCACCGTGTCAACAACCCTATGTCGATATAGTGAAGCAGTAACATGACCGAATAACCGCCTGCGAGGCTGGCCCATGGTGTCCGTACAAAGTATCCCAAGGAGGTGGAGATGCAATGGCCAGTGCATAGCGCAACAATCACCAATGCGCCAGGCCTCAGGCTTGACAGGGCCGAGGTGAATCCCAGAGTGGTCACCACCACGGCCGTTTGAAGAGCAATTGTTAAGAAAGGATTCAAGGGCATTTTCATACTCTAATGCTGGTCTTGGGGGTTGCAGCTGTCGCAAAGTAATAGCAAATAGCGGACAAAGCAGGGAGGTAATGAATGTATTGTAGGTCAAGGGAAAAGATCAGGTCTTGTGAAAAGGGGGAATAGAAGCTGGCAATGTACCTATGGCCCAACCAAACAAAGAAGCAGGGATTATTGGACACTTATTGGCCTAAAGTTGGGCAAATGACTGAGCAAGGGGGAAACCCTTGCAGCTGGCACATCCCGGTCCAGTCTACTTGGTGATCGTGGGTAGTCACAGCCTTCTTTCATTGCAAGATTTTGAAAAGAAAACAAAGTATCCGGTAAGGCTTGCGTTACAAGTGTCAATGACCTGGACACCGTTTTTGCATAACCGACGCCTCGTCCATTACACTTAGTGCTTACTCCAGACCCCGCCTGTCGATCAATTACCCTACCCGTCTCACCTCATATGGTAGTTAATAGATTCATCGTCTTGAATGAGAGTTGAGACTAATCCCAGTGCAAATGGATGAATAGGCTGATATGGGTATCTGAAACACACTGCACACCTTGAATTATGTAAATCATACTTTCGTTTTCGCCCCCACTCCTCTTCCAAGTTTCTACACCTGATTACCATTGGTAAGAAGGGCTTCTCTAAGCCTTAGTGATAATCCATTGGCTTCCCTACATGGTCTCTCGCCAGGCTTTTCGGAGGGCTGTGTGCTGCTGATGGAAGCAATGATGCAATGACGGGAAATTTTGGTCAGATGAAGCCTACAAGGCACCCACTGTTGCCGTCAGATGTGTCCTCGTCGTGTGCTTACCTTGACTCGTAAGATATCGCTGGGGTGAGATTTGGCAATCGTGATACTATCAGTGGTAACAAGCACATTACTCGTGGGTTGCTTAGGGGCCAATAGTGGTCAGGGAGAATAGCTGGGGAAGAGTAGCAGGTCGTAAAATATATAAGCATCTCTGCAAGTACACACGGAAGTGTCCAAGTTGAGCTTGACTTCCACGGCACGCGAGGATTAGCATCAGTTCTGACTATGCTTGCGGATATGCTTTATAGCAGCAGCCTGGCACTATGCCAGATGCTGGATACCAGGCGCACGTCTTACCTTGTGGCAACCCTATGGATCATTTGGCAGCTGATCAAGCTGCTCAAGATGTATAGCAAGCGCCCGGTATGCATGAATATCTCCCTCGCTTTATACAGCTTTAGTACGCGATCCAAAATCATCCACGCTAATGTCTATAAACCAATAACAGCTCAACACTCACATCGGGGGTACGTCTATTTTATTATTCGGAAAGTGGTTCACCAGTCTCGAGTTTGTGGTCGATGGGGCAGGTACGGTCTTCAGTCTCTATCAGAGGGTACGCAACTCCATTTCTACTAATCTGCGCTGAGATATCCAACTAATCGCAAGCAGTTGGGACGTGATAAGTCCTTCGCGATTCCCGCTCTCAACGAGTATCAGGTATTAGTCTCCTCCGAGCAAAAGGTTCGGGAGCTGGGGGAGAGCGCGGAGAGCGTGCTTTCATTCCACACGGCCATGGAACAGGTATGGACAATTTTTGACGTACCTAAGTATTACTGTGTCTTACAGTGCTATAGAGGATTCAGCACAAATACACCTTGTTTGGCTTCCAGCACAACGATATAGATCCGCATAACGATATTGCTAAGCGTGTCATCAAGGTCCTGCTTCGCATCAATTTACCTCAGATGCAGCAAGGCCTACAACCCTTGGTTCAAGATCTGTTTAAGCAAGAGCTGACAGATAGAGACTCGGATGGTACGTACACTTTAGTCTTGATGATGTAAAATGGCCATATCTGATTCTGTCAACAGGTTGGAGTCAAGCAAGTGGATTTACCCTAGCTAAGCACCTTGTTACACGAATCAACAATTACGTTCTCTTGGGTGAGAAGCTGGGTGAGAAATATGCCATACACCACTTTCTAGTAAGCTATAACCTAACGATGCTTTAGCTAGCGATCCAGCTTTCGAAGACGCTGTCAATCGGTACCTTCAAGACGTCGTGGTGACCATGGAACTATGTCGCCACCTCCCATCATTCCTTGTTCCGTGAGTACTGCTCTGTTGCATATCCCACGTGATATACTGATTTTCCAAGATTGGTGGCACCAGCCATGATGCGTTGGAGTGGAGCTATGCATTTCATCGGTCGCTCTGTTACTGCCGAGGTAGAAGATCGACTTGTTAAGAGCAACGGCACATCCCAGGATTCCTCAAAACCGGTGAGTCAAGAAGCCCCTCTTTTATGGTTCCGAGACTAACTTACCTGTAATGATAGTGCGACGGCATCCAGTGGGTAATAGATTCATCCAAGACTCCAGAACAACGAACAGTATCTCGACTGGCCCAACAAATAATCGCTATTCTCTTTGCCTCCGTGCATCAAATGGCCGCAGTTAGCATACCAGCCCATACTATACCTCCCCAAGGCTAATTATCCAACAGGCTCTGGTATACGCCATGTATGACTTGTGTCTCCATCCGGAGTTCATCGAGCCGCTCCGCGAGGAAATCAAGCATGCGCGAAGCGCGACCAGCTATGAAGATCACTTTGATCGGTTGCCTTTGATGGACAGCTTCCTACGGGAGTCTGCCCGACTCAGTCCATTAGATGCCTGTGAGATTCCCACATATATCACGCGCAGTTTACTTCAAGCCCGGTAACTAAAACCCGTTCAATTACAGTGTCAATTCAACGGGTGGCTCTATCACCCTACACTTTCGCAGACGGCACGCATGTCCCAACCGGAAACCTTGTTGCCGTGCCTCAAGAGGCGATTATGCAAGACCCGGAGCATTATCCGGATCCAAAGAAATTCGATCCATATCGGTTTCTGGCGGTAGATGAAGCGGATGGTTCGGTGAGAGCTTTCCCAAAGTATACAGACGTGCATTGGAACTATCCCTTCTGGGGTTCGGCGAAAAAGGCATGGTAAGCATCAAAACGAGTTATCCATAACATTTATCTGTAGCTGATAGGCCATGATGACAGTCCCGGTCGGTGGTTTGTCTCGAGGACATTGAAACAAGTTCTCAGCCATGTGATTATGGAGTACGATGTCAAGCTGGCGGATGAGAATGCATCACGAACCTTTGTTTGGACCACGGCTATTGTGCCTCGATCCAGTACAAAGTTGATGTTGCGAGCGCGAAATTGACTTTCATTTCTATAACCATTGCATTATATACGAATAACGATTTTGAACATGCTCATCTTCTCCGTACTTTCAGCCATAGATAAACGCAATATACAATACCCATCACTCTAGTCCCCCATCAAAGTACTTGAACTAGCAACAAAGCGTAACCTCCACCAAAGCAGCAAAAAACTTCCTTAATTTACTACCAACACCTCAATCAAACCTCACAACCTCCATCCCCATCACCAGCTCCCTCAACTCCCCCTCCGCAGGATACCTCTCCACAAGCCCTCCCAACTCCACCTCAATCCCAGCCCATACCATCTCATCAACGCCCGTTTTCGTCCTAGAATACAAACTTATCCCCGCCGGCATGAACATCGACTTATTAGCAAAGACAAGCAGCCACTCGTCGTCATCGTCTGCTCCGCCCCATCCCAGAATCTCCCACTGCGCACTCACCATCCGCAGCCATCCGCTCCCCCGCCACTCCATCTGAATCGGACCATGCTCTTTTCCGCCTGATATAGCTCGGTCCGTTCCGGTTGTGGTCTTTACTGAGGAAGAGGATAGCGTTTGGTAGGATGTCTTGTTTGTGAGGATAGGGGTGGGTGAGGTTGTAGTAGGTTGGGAGAGCGCGCTTAAAGGTAGACTGCCTGGTGGAGTGGTGGTGGTGGTGGTGTCGGCGGTTAGTGTGATTGTGGGGTTGCGTTTGTCGCTCCAGAAGGGACTGGAGGAGCGTGTGATATACCAGGTTCCGAGGATGTTGGTGGTTGTTGGTGGTAATGGTGGTGAATGTTCATGGCTGGAGTGGTGGTGGTGGTGGTATTTTTGGGGAGCATGGATCATGATGGGGTTTGGTATATGGAGGTTTGAGGGAACTTGGGAGGGGGTGGTAGTAAGTATCTAGGAGTGTAGGGTTACAGAATTATGGATTGGCTTTATTGAAAGCAGAGGGAATAGATGAGTATTTATATTACTACTACTGATAGAAATACCTTGGAGCGATCAATGTACATACCATGCACTCAGGCTCTTATGTTGTTGCATATTGACAAGTAAGTATGGACAGGATCAGCTTAGCCTAGCCTGTTACCTACGTATATGCGGGTTTGAAAAATACGTACTCTTTACCCTCTTACTCGATGTTGTGCCGGTATGCATACGGTATGGCCCCGATTCATTCTTCTCCACTCTATCCACATCCCTGCCTCGATGATGACTCTCGGCTTGCAATGGCCCCGGCAAGCTGATGATGATGATGATGATAATGATGCCGTTGTTCTACCACAGGAACATAGATTAGCTCCGAAAGACAAGGCAAGTACTTGATTTCCGCGAGTCTAAAACCCACAGTTTCTCCATAAATATTTCTCGAGGAGCTGCTAGCTATTGACTATTATCAGGGTGAATCTGCTCACCGCATCATTGAACTCCCTTCAACGCTTATAAGATGGCCCCCCCACCGTAGTGCCTCTTGATAAATATGGCCTCTCAGGCTTATGACTCATAAACCAGCTCCAAAGACACGTTGTCCATGAGACTAGGACCTGTGTCGTGCAATTGCATCCTATCTCACTTATCCGAAGATTCTGGTAACTGTGCGACTTGAACGGAAGTCGATGCAGAGGGGTCTGTCTTC
Source organism: Aspergillus luchuensis (assembly GCF_016861625.1). Lineage (NCBI taxonomy): Eukaryota > Fungi > Ascomycota > Eurotiomycetes > Eurotiales > Aspergillaceae > Aspergillus > Aspergillus luchuensis. The sequence goes on from NC_054849.1 coordinate 5,704,090, forward strand.
GCGTGTGGTGCACTAGAGTGTGCAGAAGCAAGGTCTGTGGTTTTATCACAAGATGAGCAAACTGAGGATAAGAGAGAATAGAAGTTGTACTTAACCGCGTGTCAAAGAGTCAGAAGCTTCTTGCGCTGAAGCAAGCGAGACATTATTAGAGTCTTCAGAAGACACTCTTGGGTTGATGCAGAATGAGTCGAAATATTGAAAAATGCATTGCATCCAGTCGTCACGCGAAGCAGTTAAGCAGTAAGTTCATAATTGAAAGTGGTTCACTTCGTAAAGTCTGGTTTGATAGAACTAGTATTGAACCTGAGTGGAAGATCATTTATATAGCTGAGAGGGGGGGTCGAGGTCACTTAACCTAGCTAGTCTGCGTCAGATCCCATATAAACAACTAGACATTACAAGACCGAATTGATATTGGCTTACATTATTATCTCTACGTGTCATGGATTGAATAAATGACACGATCATAACACGGATACCGACTTAGCGAGAAGACGCATGATGTACAATAAACGAGAGCTTCAGAAGGCCTGTTTAAATGCCAGTAAGGGCATATATGAAGAGAGAGACGAAAGCAATACCATGCTCCCTTAAACGGACTTCAAATTGCGCTACCATCGACATCAGAACAGGGCGCATTGGTGACTGGGCCAAGCCATGTGTCTGAACGACAAATCACAAAGAATCAAGCCATATATCGGGCTATATCTACTCATAAATGAACAATATCATGTTTTATTCTATATAATGCAAAGCGATTGATACTCATCTATATTCATCCCCCTCTCTATTCTGATTCACATCCGGCATCGTCTCCGTGGTAATCTCCACCTGTACATCTTTGAATATCCTAACTCCACTATGCATACTTCCTCCGTTCTCGGCAAGCTCAATATCATCCTGTAGCTGCGTAAGGCCCTCCTTTCGCCGGGCTCGGCTTCCACCAGTATAGTCATAAGTGTAGCTGTGATAACGACGCGCAAGACTGCTGTTTTCACCGATCAAGCGAGGGGCGTAGCGGCGCAGGAAGTGGCGGAGGAAGGGGAGGCAGCTGCAGATGATGGCGAAGTTGGCTTCGATGTTGCTGCAACGCAGTTAGAGTGTGTTGTTGTGATCGGAGTAAGGAACTTACATCCACAGGTCTGGTCGACCAATATTGTAAGTTGGGTCAGAGGAATTAAGAAAGGGGATCAAAGTGATTAGACGGATGATGCCGGTGACGAGAGTTCTACATAGTCAGCAAATGACGCGAAATGGTGAGGGAATACTCACGCGCAGCCAATCATGAACATCAGCAAGAGGCCTAGCTTCTGTATCCCCGGCATGTTCAGCCCCACCACCGTTGGGATGGGTACCAAAATCAACGCAATATCAGAGATGATGTTCAGAACGGCTGTTGCAACATAGAGCGCGTATGGATTAACACATGTCCCTGTGACTGATATATCCCAACCTTTCTGGATTGGGTGGCAGCCGAAAATGAAGGCCAAGACGAGCGCAAAGCTGTAGCTACTGACTACAAACGCGATGCCGTACAAAATCCATTGTTGGTACCGTTTCTGACAAAGGATGCGATAGTAAAGGATAATCAGGCTGATTTTTGCAAGCGCCAGAGCGGGAACATAGATGATGGCTGCGGAGAGAACGACCTAGATATATTAACTTGGGTTGGATATTTTTCGAAGAACATACCTTGACATATACGTCATACACCACAGGCGTCACGTTCCAGAAATGAATTCCCATGCCCCCATGTTTGTATCCATCTGACATGTTAGTAGAGTGATAACCAATGGCAATAGGCACTTACAGATGGAGCATGCCTGGGTGCCCAGAGAGAACACCTGGAGCAAGATTAGTGGAATAGCTTCAATTCCAATCGCTGTGGCAGCCTACCCAAGCAAGGATAATAGACACTGTAAAAGTCAGATAGACTCTTCGTCATTGAGACGCTAACATACCATCATCCCATCCGAACTTATGCAGCAAATGTGCTTTGGTATACACTCGCAAGGCTAGGCAGCTAGTGCTGATGATTAAGCCCGCCGAAATCACCGCCATATTTGCCGTATACAGATGGCGATGCGAGTAGTCAAAATCGTACGTCTCCCCGGGGGGAGGGTCCGCCATTGTAGTAATGGCCATCTTCAAGTGGCATTGAAGGCCAACAGCCTCTCATTGGAACCTCACACCGGCATAAATTATAGAAGGGTTCCAGAAGGGAGCTTATACTCTATGAGGCGCCCCTGAGGCACGGAAGGCCTAGTCGACGGCACAGACAGAATAAAGAGAAAGAATTTGTATTTCGGTCATTTTTGTTTTTCTTGCTTTTTCTCTTCACGGAAAAGCGTATTGTGTGCGCTTTCCAACAAGGAATGTGCTATCGAAAGCTTATGCACGCTCTCCCAAGACGACAAGGATGTGCGCATCCTTCATTAACAGTGGTAAATTGGACCACATGCCGAAACTACGATGATTAACAATAACAACTCCGCCAAGCTTGAGGACTTTTCCGGTGCTTGGATAGTGTCATCTGTGTGGAGCGGAATAATATGCCATCGCGTCCGGCTGTCGTCCAGGCCAAAGCCTGGCCGTCCAAAGGCCCGAGGGTCGGCGGGTGTAGGAGTGGAAAGGATCGGTGGTGGAGCGCCCTAAGTACGGAGTAGAGGCAAGCGAACGATCAGACCGTGCTACTAGACTAGTTCGAATCGCGTTGAAACGGCTCGTGCTGGCTTCATCATCGGCTCCACAGCGATGCGGGTTGACTGCGCCGCATTTCCAGAGATGCACTAAGTCCGCGTTAAAAAATGGCGCAGCCTAGCAAGGCGAGATGAGGGTGGAGCATTCGTTGTCTCATTGTCTAATCTATCCCATTCTTTTTGGTGCTCTACTGTACAAAGCGCTTCAACTAGTCGTAAACTTCTTGGAGATGCTGCTTAAACCTGGCTGATCTTGAAGCCACCGGGAACCTGTACCTGGAACACTCCATCTGGATCATACTTTCTGGCCACGCGGGAGATGAATTCGACATTCTCCTCGCCATAACCCTTGAGAGGGTTCTGCGACTTGTCGGCGTAATTGAGGTAGATGTACTCATTGTGCGCCCCAATCGACTTGGCGTACTCGTCAACCTCCTCCAGGATCGACTGGCCAAGACCGATGAAAAGATCTTCGTCCTGTGCATCATCCCAAGCGTAGTCGAATAGTATTTCTGCAAACGGATTAGTGCTGCGCTAGGAACAAGGTCGGGTCACATACGGATCAGGTTCTCATCAAATCGCTCCAAGCCCAAAACATTGCCACCCTTCTCCACGCTGTGCTGAGCAAAAAGCTTAGGCCAGGGCTGGATGATTACATCCATGGCCCAGTAGTCACTCTTGACATGGCCCTTGGCCTTTTCAATGTTGTTGTTGTGAAGGTCGATTGCCTTGCGAAGGACATTGATGTCGTTCTTGTAGGTACCGGTTGTGAAGATATCCCTGTGTCGTGAGCTGTTAGCGACCCAAGTAACAAGAACCGGCTTCAACACCACCAGCGACGATCTCCTCAGGAAGATGCCTCTTCAAGGGAGAAAGACGACCGAAATTGGCTATCTATTAGGGACTGGCTTACCGGTATCCCGCCGCCTGAACCAGCTCCTGCGTCAGGTTGTAAATAGTAGCAAACCGCATCGTGTCAGTGGTGTTTGGAATACTCGTAAACTCATGGAATGCGGGTGCAAAGGCAACAGGTTTGGTGTATTCCAGGGCATCGGCAATAATGTTCTGCCCCGTCGTTGAGCTGTACTCCCACATCCCGATCCAGGATGCGTAGGGGTCATTGTGGATGTTGTTGGTAAAGTTTACTGCGGCCGAGAGCTGTCGGTCGGTGGTCGAATTATCGTAGACGACCAGTCCACCCCAAAGCATATCATGAGGCAACGTCTTGAGGTCATACTTTGTGACAACTCCAAAGTTGATCGATCCACCCTTCAACGCCTTGTACAGATCAGGATGGCTAGTCCGGTTGGCATTGATGATCGATCCGCTGGCAAGAACGACTTCAAAGTTCTCGACGTTGTCACAAGCAAAGCCTACACGTGCGGTGTAGAAGGTGTTTCCACCTCCGATCAGGAACCCACCCACGCCAACTGGTCCACCGCGTCCTCCAGGCACAGTGACACCATAGGGATCAAGAGCCTTGTAGACCGCCTGCCAGCGCGCCCCCGGCTGGATAGATGCAACGCCTTTATCCTTGTGGTATGTGGTGCTGTTCATCATGGACAGATCAATGGTAACACCCTGCCCGATATCTGCTGCACCAGGCCAGGTGGTATGGCCACCACTGCGCACAGCGAATGGGCATTGTGTTTCGCCGGTCTGGGTCAGAGTCGAGACAATGAGCGAGACATCCTCCGTAGAGTGTGGCTGGACAATACACGTAGGATCGAGCTGAACATTGACCGCAAAGTAAGATGACACGGACTCGTTGTATGCCGTGCTGGTAGGATAAAGGACTTGGTTACGCAGGGAGGTCGCTTGCAGAGCGGCGCACTAGGTAAGAAGGCAATTAGTACACACACTAAGTACTGAACACAAATCACATACACAAAGTTGCGTAGAACCAAGTCCGAGGCTGGCCTCGGGCAGAATGCTAAGGACAGGGACTGCCGCACTGGAGACCTTCATGTTGAGTTCGTCTATTGGAAACGCTTGGAAATATTTCCTCCGACTGCGTCCCTCAAGATGGCTACACTATCATAATATAAATCGAAACGCTGCAGCAAGCGGGCTAGGGAATACTCCTGCCCTTAGTGCATTATCGTAGCGGATTCCCCTTGCTCATATTTTGACACAGCCGGAGTGGTCCCGAGCCGCAACAAAGTACATGGCTAGTTGGCTACATAGGGCAAGTCAGCCCGTATGGCACGATTGGAATTGGAGTAGCCGTGGACGGCCTGTGTAAAGTTTTCCTGTGGAGTAGGTTGTATGAAGCGAACGAGTTCATGTGCGAATCCCTATACGAGCATGTCGATCAATTGCCGTCTACGTTGTAAGACATGCTGGCAGGCCCAAAAGGGCGATTGCACCGGTGGTTCAGATTGTCTACAGAGTAATAACTGGCCGAGGCTTGATTTGACGGCTGGGCGGCCCGGTTAGTGGGTCTCTTATTGACAGGCACACTTCCCTTCGCTGTGGAGCTCCCTTATATAGTGGGAAAGCTAGTTGGCAGCATACTAGGTTTTAGTGTTGTTCGAGCGGGCGGGGAAACCAACTCGGAGAATCAGACAGCCGCCTCGTCGGTATCTTTACCATGAAATATCATGAGAAGAGCGAAAATAGAAAAGGTCATTGAGTATAAAACAAGGCGTAGGTCGAACAGAGCCAGGGCTGAAGATGTTTCCCACGAATCCGCGCGGGTGCAGGGATAGGGGTCAATGGGCGCGAAACACTGCCTAATCACCTAATTGAGAGGGTCATGGCAGTTTGCTCAATGCAAAGGCGCTGGCTTGCGCTCCTACTCGTTCTGCATTTATTACCCTTCCATGGGTTCCACCATCACGTCGTATCTCCGAAGTTCAGCCAGCTCTCGCCTTCTCATCGGGCCCGTCATTTCTGTTTGCTGCCAACCGCTTTCTACGATCCTCCACTTGGTAATTAGGTCTGCTGTCTAGACTCGGAATCAACCACCGGATGTAACCTATCTGTTCCGATTTGACGTTATTTGGCAAAATCCCGTGTGTTATGTGGCCAGATGCTGATAGCCAGACTGCTAATATAAAACCACTTATTGCACACGAGGCTGGAAATACCTGCGCGACATATTGCAGATGTGAATTTGTGGCGGTAGCCGTGAAACGCGGTCGAACATTTTGATTGAATCAGTACAGACTTGATATAGCGGAAGACCATGTAAGTAAGTCACTTCCCTCCCTTGCCAGGTCAATCCTGATTTCGAGGATGGTATACATCTTGTGAGATATTTGCCTTATTGCTTAAGATGAGCTAGGCGTAGTGGCTGAAGGGTAGGCCTCTTCGACTTTATATCTTGGATGAAGTTTATGTAGCATCGTACTTTGTAAGTGTAATCCTTATGTGAAGTCCTGAACTCTTCCTTTGGTGAGCCAGAATGGAATTTGTCATGAACACCTTTTTGTGCCGCTGTTCGTCCGACCAATCCTGGAGAGCGAGCTATTGGAGTCAGCCTTATCGGCTCCTTTTCGTTTTATCCGGGCCTGCAAGCCACCCAGCACCTAGCAGGTACAATTTTTTTGAATTCTGGGTCCTTGTTTGATTCCGGAACTGAAGTGGGATAAGTTTCATAGTATTCGCAGATACAGACTGTCCCGCTGGCACTGTCGTTGTCATTATCGACGCAGAGAATCAGAGCTAACAGTAAAGCTAGAGTGAGCTGAAGGTGTTGTCAGCATGAGAGTATCTGCAATCCTCTCCGGACCTTTTTCTCAAAGACTTAACAAGGATGATTCCAATATTGCGAATGCACTTCACATATAATCAGAGCCTATGGTGTTTGACTGTTGAGTTGCTCCGTCGCGGAGTGAATCCGAGCGGCACGCGGCGGAGAAACAAACAGTGCAAACACCGCATCTTATCAGAAAACTTTCCCATCCCAACTGCGAAAGTTGATCAGTCAACTGCAGACGCCCCGGCCTTGTATCTGTCGCCGGTGCCGCAATGCCCTCCTGATTATACGGGCGCGCGAGAGAGAAGGGAATGATTTCGCCATCTTCCCTAATCTTATGCCTGTGGTGCGGTTGCCTCTTGGCCCTTTTTATCTTCGATCATGAGCAGCCCAACTCCATATGAACCAGACGAAGACGACGACGACACATCGGAATACAAGCTCGAGATCAAGCGTTCACAAACAAGCGCCCCGTTACCGGTTCCTCCGTCAACTGGTCCCACTTCGTCGACAACAAATCCACCCGTGCAAACGTCGAAGACGGAACGCAGGTCCGCAAGAGGCACGCGGGCCCAGGCGCTAGAGGATCTACAATTATCGCTATCGAAGGAGTCTGCGGAAGCATACTCTAGCGTGCTTGCGGGAATCATCGGAGATCATGCGCCCGTCCCTACAATCAACGGTGGTGAGAACCACATTACATCGCAGAATGGAATCGTGACCTGGACCCCGAAGGAAAAGGAGGTACTATATAATGTTTTGGATAGGAAGAGCAAGGATGGGGTTCAAGAAATTTCTCGTCAGCTAGGCTCAAAATCTGAGCTTGAAGTTCAGGAGCATTTGAACCTGCTCCATACGGGCCTGGAAAGACAGCACCTAAAAGATCGTCATACTAGGACAATTATTCTAGGTGAAGTACCCGCAGCAGCTGAAATAAGCAAGGACTGCTGTGATGAGCTCGACCAATACGCTGAATTGGTTTCAATGGAGGAGCAGTTGGCAGAAGATGTCGCTGGAAAGCAGAAGCATCAAGACCTGTGGATCATCAATCGGGAGACAGCAGAAGAGCTTTCGCAGAAAGTCAAGTCCCAGGGCGCCGATCCAAGTGCTAGCTCCAGTGCGCATCTTACGGCTGAGCTCTTCAATATGAGAAAGTGGATCCGGCTGTCAGAACGATTCTTTATGAATTTTGGCGGTGCACGACTGGAAGACAACTGGACCAATGTAGCCTTCGCGGATGAGACACCGTCCATGACTGCCGATTCGTTCGCGGACTTCTACGCATTGACGATCAGTCTGACACGCCGTCTTGTCCAGTCATCTCTTTTCTTCGCAATGTCAAGGCTGCGAAATATGCGACAAACTGGCAATCAAAAGGCGAACGTCGTGAGGTCTCGCGATGTTAAGACTGCGCTGGACGTGCTCAACATGCAACGGGACCGTTCCGACTACTGGGTCGGCCTGGCGCGGCGATGCAGTTTGAAGGTTGAAGATTCTCGTCATCGAAAGGGGTGGAAATCAATACACATGGAGCATGATGAGGTAGAGGATATCTTGTCTGGTAAGATACCTTTGGAATCAGAGTCGCGTGAGAGAAGTGCCTCGAGGGGAAGGTCAGGAAGCCGTGCTCCAGAGAACACGGATGTTGAGGACCCAGATTACAGCGATGACGAGTCTGAATACTCCTCCGCGGCATCATCCGTGCTCTCTTCGCCTACGTTGTCTCCAGTTGAAGAACAGTCAACAGATCCAGAGGACGACCATGCTGAACAGGTTGATGGTCAGATGAGCCGTCTTGAGGAAGTGGGCCTATGGAAGCTCATTGGTGAGCCACCTCCACAGTCCCTCGAAACCCAAATTCAAAAATATGATGCGCAAGATGCTGTCCCACGGAGGCCGGTTGGCCAGCGCAAGACAAAGGAGGACCTGGTCGATTGGCGCGACAGGACGTTTTATCGCAGCGAATGGGAGGAATACGGGCATGATCTTGTGGACCTATACGACGAGCTTTCAGAAAACCGGCGGAAGAGGCGACGTTTCGACCAGACAGATACAAAGCTTACAGATCGGTTGATACCGACTCCTGATCAGCCGCGTGTCGGCCTTTCTGACACTCGAGTCATGGAAAATGACAGCGACCATGCGAATGATGAAGGTGACTACGATGAAATGCGGGTGGATGAGCCGACACCATCCAAATTTGAAATGGAAGGGTTTCCAGATAGAGAAGGTTCCTCCTCACAGGGCGAAAGTCCTATATCCGAACATGCATCTCGCCTGATTGAAGAGCTTGGGGGTCATTCAGAAGGGTATCAGCCACGAAGAGACCTGAGATCAGGCGTTATGCTAGTCCCTTCCAAGGCCACGGAAGCAGATAGTCCTCCACGTCGTCGCCTTCGCGGGGCGATCAAGCCTCAATCGGATAGTGAGGCAGCGTCTAGTACTGACGACAATCTACCTGAGCTACAGGCAGCCTCGTCCGAAGAGGAGGAGACCGATGAAGGCGAGGTGCCATTGTATTCCCACCCAATGAGCCCAGCCGATCCGGTGTCGGACTGATCGATCCTGCTGGACTGGGTATCACATAACTTGGTTATTGTATTCAGGTCCGTTTCTGTATGAATATTTTGGGTGGCTTGATCCAGGTCTTTTGTATATAATGTCTTTCGGTATACCTACTTGCATGTTTATCTAGATACCTCGCCAAGGCGGCTATAGACTTTGTTTAGATACGAATTCAGCTACATATCAAGATATCCGACTTGCATTGTATAATCGGCGCGGCTGGATAGTGATGAGTCTCGGTCTTTTATAAAATGATACAGCCAGTACACACAATTGACCTTCATAGTAAATAAAGGAAGAAATAGATCCATTCTCTCATCTTATAAAGATCTATGAGAATAAAAAAATAAAAACAAAAAAGGAAAGGGCCGAACGCGATTTGAACGCGTGACCTTAAGATCTGCAGTCCCACGCTCTACCCCTGAGCTACCGGCCCCTTTCTTGTTGAAAGATCGATGGTCTTCTTGTATTATATTGCTTTGATTGATGAAATGGCTCAGAACCTCGGATTTCTTGAGTTCCTGCTGGTTCCTGGGATCCATGTGTGTTTGGCTTTCCCTGGGTTACCCACGAGGTACTACTTACTTTGACATGTCCACGTCAGCAGATTGACTTAGCTTCCAATTCACTAAAACTACATGAGACAGATTCTCATAACTCCTTGAACGTTTTTTTATCTCCCCAATTGATGAGTGAGGTTGTGCAGGGAATGGTATACAACTTTGAAAGGGCTACGGAGGTCAACCCATGGGTATCTATGCACATTTCTCGGGCGCGTCTTTAGGTGGATAGTGGTACGTGTCAGCATATTGAGCTACCGCTAAATGATCTGCTGTGTATGATGTAGCTATAAAAAAATCACATGCCATAGGTTCATATAAAGGACAACCTGTATATGAAATTCAAAATCAAAAAGCAAGGGCCAAGCGTGGATCGAACACGCGACCTAAAGATCTGCAATCTCTCGCTCGTACCACTGAGCTATTGACCCGTTTGCTTGGCAAGGTGGCAAAACTTGTGCTCTACAAGCGGGGCCTTATCTTCGCTGATAGTCTACTCTAAGCTGGGATTGTGTATGTACCAAGTCTACATGGCGCATTTGGTTGTATATGTTGGGTTCGCAGATCATATTCGCCTCTATATGGCTCAAAGACTGAGGCAATTTCTGATTTGATCTCACTACGGATGACCTGTTTGTTGTCTTCACTTTCATGTCGATCCCATGTTGGAATACCAGTATCTACTAGGGCTATATATATTCAGCCGCTCAGGGTACTAGTCTCGGCAAGTTGATATCTACTATCTTAATGTCACCCACAGCCATGTTCGTACAGAAAGCTAGTACCTCGCAAGCAATACCTTGAAAAGCATATAGCTATCAGAAGTACCTCATATGTCACCACTATCACGCGATAAGATACATTTGTAACCCATATGCCAAGGCGGGCCCGTCAGCTTATTCCGCCTGGTATAGGAAAGAAACAGGTACTCTGAGGATCGGAGGACTTATGGAAGGATTGATATTAATTGTATTCCCGATAGCTTGAATCTCTTCATGGGTAACCTTATTCACGAGCCTACAAGGGCTGCCTATGCCCACCATAATGTATACTACGTCAGATACAAACACCAGGTCGACCATGCAACCAGAGACATAAGCAGACATGACTACTTGAAGAACACAACCACCAATTGCAAGCGAAACAAAAATAGTAACCGAAATACCAGATCCAGGGGGATGAGATCTGCCGGCGTTTGAAAGTCCCTGACCCGGTGGAGTTGATGTACGGAGCTGCCTGTCCGTCTTACAAATCAACAGTCAACAATACAGGCATACATCACAGAAACATATCCTTCTGACATTTCGCAGCCCCTGGCCCAATAAAAATTTTTTGGATGCGATATTGCGTTGTATTGTTGGCTATCACTTGGTTTGTCAGCAAGGAATACGAAGAGCCGAAACACCGACATAAGCTGACGATCAGAGGCCGAAGTCAATGGTTTCTAAGCAACATCGTCTATGACGGAGACAACAGCTGTAAAAATGAATGAGTAGATGAATCTTATATAAATGGATACATAGATCTGCTAATAGATATCCATCCTTGAAATACCCTCTCACACCAGAAATCACAGATCTCTCTCGATACAGCATCCACCACAAATACCAACACCCATACAGCATGTCTCTCAAACCCATCACCCTCTGGGGCCACACCCAGGGCCCCAATCCCTGGAAAGTGGCCATGGTACTCGAAGAACTCGAAATCCCCTACAAAACGATATATGTAGCTTCTGGAGACGTCAAAAAAGAACCTTTCACCCTCGTCAACCCCAACGGCCGCGTCCCCGCCATCGAGGACCCTAACACGGGAATCACACTGTGGGAGTCCGGCGCCATCATCGAATATCTGACCGAAAAATACGACAAAGACAACAAGATAAGTTTTCCGGCTGGTACCCCCGAGTTCTTCGAAACGAAACAATGGCTACACTTCCAGATGAGTGGGCAGGGCCCGTACTTCGGTCAGGCTATCTGGTTCCGACGACATCACCCTGAAGTGGTTCCTAGTGCTCAGGAGAGATACAAGAAAGAGGTTCTTCGGGTGTCATGGGTACTGGACAACGTCCTAAAAGACAGAGAATACCTGGTCGGTGGACGTTGTAGTTACGCGGACATCTCGTTCGTGCAGTGGTACAATTACTTTGGGTCCGCTACGGATAATGATGTTGATCTGGAGAAGGAATACCCGAACCTTTACGCCTGGCTGGAAAAAATCAAGGCAAGACCGGCTATCTCTAAGACGGCCAGTCTACAGAAGGAAGCAATCGCAAATGAAACGCACTGAGTGGATTTGGATTCGGTGTGTCATTCAATATAGGACGTCTATCGGGAACTTGAGAAGGGTCGAATATGGGGACCATGTATGTAGTATATCAAATTTTGAAAACAATCAGTAATTATTCTCGTACCTCGGATATCTTACAACCAAAGCAATAGAATATAGATTGCGATGTCAGAACAGAGTAGGGCTGGTAGGGAATAGATCGATAATGTGGAGAGAAGAAGCTCCATCCGCGATGGGGAAGAGCCAGGTAGCGACTAGTCCAAATACGGCTAGCGCATTGTATGGTCTTGGCGCGAGTTTTTGGAGCGTCGGTCCGTGTCGCGACAGTCGCTCTGCCTCCAAGCCACTCATCCATCAATCTCTCGTCGCTGTCCGGTGGAGTCATCCACCCCCATTCTATCTTGCATATCCCTAATACCCTTTCCTTTCACGTCTCTACCACATAGAGGGCCGCGTCCGCGCCCCGCCTACCTTTCTTCTGAGCAGAGCCAAGTCCCTTGCTCTCTGCCACCCGCGACCTCAGCTTCCCGTCGTCGACTATCGTGCCAACAAGATGGAAGACAACCAGGTTATGTCTGGTGGCGCCACTGAGGATGCTCAGGCTATTAACGTGGCACAGGATGCCCCAGGTGATGTGATTACCACTTCCGGTGCGTTCTCCCTCTTTCCGCCCCTAAGGGGATTGGAACTTGCCAACATTCGCAATCGTGACACCCAGGATCGCAATCGCATCAGGGATCTCCTGAGAAAAAGACCGAGACTGGCCCCGATACTAATAACCCGCTAGATGCCCCCGCTTCACCCAAGCGCCAGAATGCCGATGGCGAACCCGAGGATGAGGAGATGGGCGGCACCGAGACGGAGACCAAGAAGGAGACCGATGGAGGCGAGGACCTCGCTGATGTTGCCGCACAGTCCGGCGCTGAAGGTGCTACAGATGAACAGCCGGCGCAGGCCAAGGCATCCATTGAAGCCTCCGCGCGCTCACATCTCGTTTCGCAAACCCACGCCATCATCCTCCCCAGCTACTCCACCTGGTTCGACATGCACCTCATTCACCCGATCGAGAAGAAGGCTTTGGCGGAGTTCTTCAACGGCAGAAACCGTAGCAAGACCCCTGCCGTTTACAAAGATTACCGTGATTTCATGATCAACACCTACCGTTTGAACCCTATCGAGTACCTCACAGTCACTGCGTGCCGCCGCAACCTTGCCGGAGACGTCTGTGCGATCATGCGCGTGCACTCCTTCCTGGAGCAATGGGGTCTCATCAACTACCAGGTAAGTATTCCCCCCGGTGCCAACCTCAGTCCCGAGTTGCTGATGCCTTGACTCAGGTGGATCCCCAAACACGTCCGTCCAACATCGGCCCTCCTTTCACTGGCCATTTCCGAGTGGTCGCCGATACCCCCAGAGGCCTCCAGCCATTCCAGCCCGGACCCAACCACTTCGTCAAGCCCGGAAAGCCTTTGCCGGCCACGGATCGTGCAGCATCGGCCACCCCGGCTGCCAAGGCCGACCTGAACCTCGAGATCCGTCGCAATGTGTATGATGACAAGGGCAAGGAGATCACCCCTGCTACGGAGGACAAAGACAAGCAGACCAATGGCGAAGGCTCAACGAACGGTACGACGGGCGATTCGACCAAGGCGATGGAGAGCGCTTCCAAGGAACCGAGAAAGAAGTTCAACTGCTTCTCCTGTGGCATCGATTGTACTCGCCTCAGATTCCACTACGCAAAGGCGACACCAGCAACCGCCAACCCAGCTGCACCTGACACCAAGTACGACCTGTGCCCCAACTGTTTCCTTCAGGGCCGGATGCCGTCCAGCCACAGTGCTTCCGACTTCGTCAAGCTCGAAGACAGCCCATACTCGATTGCCCCCGACCGGGATGCTCCGTGGTCGGATTCGGAGCTTGTGCTGTTGCTGGAGGGATTGGAGAACTTCGACGACAACTGGGAACAAATTGCCACTCACGTTGGATCCAGGACAAAGGAGGAGTGCGTGATGAAGTTCTTGCAGCTGGAGATCGAAGACAAGTATCTGGATGATATGCCCGAGGTTCGTGCTGGCAATGGGCGGGAGCCTATCAGCCAGACCGAGAACCCTGTCCTGTCCGTGGTTGCGTTCCTTGCACAGATGGCCGAGCCTGCCGTGGCCGCAGCTGCCGCCGGCCGCTCCGTGGAGGAGATCCGCAAGGAATTGAGAAAGCAGCTCGAGAAGGGCTCTGGAGCCCAAGACAAGGGCAAGGAAAAGGAAGGCAGTGCCACAGTCAAGGCCGAGGATTCCATGGAAGTGGACTCTGCTCGCGAGGAAGCAACCGAGCAAGCTGTCGAGGTCGCTGGCTCCGACAAGGGCAAGGCTTCCCTTCCCACTGTGGCCCTCGCGGCTTCTGCCGCTCGTGCTGGTGCTCTGGCTTCTCACGAAGAACGTGAAATGACCCGCCTGGTCTCATCGGCCGTCAACGTCACCCTCCAGAAGTTCGAGATCAAGCTGCAGCAGTTTAATGAGATGGAGGAGATCATCGAAGCCGAACGCCGGGAACTTGAGCTCGCTCGCCAGCAGCTCTTCCTCGACCGTATGGCCTTCAAGAAGCGCGTCAAGGAGGTCCAGGACACTTTGCAGGCCGTTAGTCTTCGGGGCCCTGGCGAGGAGACCAATAACATGCTCGCCGATGCTGCTACGACCGGGATCGGCAACCGCTATAACTTCCAACCGGCAGGAGGTGACGTTAGAGGCGTGCAGCCGTTGAGTGCAGAAACAGGCGCTGACTACAAGACGTTGGACCTGTAATGTACCTATGAAGAGGGAATGTTTCGCCAATGATGACATGCTTTTTTCCAACAGTTGGAGAGAAATTCAATAACCCTTTCCTTTCATTTCTAACGACCGGACGAAGGAGCCGACCGGGGTTGCTTTTTCAAATAATATCCATTGTATTGTACAATATCATAGGGCTGGACAGGAGGAGTGAAGGAGAAGATGGGATGAATGAGCCGTCAGGATGTATCTGACAGAGACGGACAAGATGGTAGTAAAGTGATGTGTGATGGATTTGATGGATGGCTTGCACTATGATCTGGTCTGATTTTTCTTTTCACATTCGATTTACAATCCGCTAGGTAGGAAAAGGCGCAATTGTTTTGGGAGTTCAGAGCTAAGTATTGTATGCGTGTGCCTTGCAAATCGATGTTCTATTGTTGAAATGGTTCTTTATCCTGCTTATTAGTAACTAGTAGTTTCGGGTTCGGTCTCTGGTTAGTAGTAAGTAGTCTTCTATACCAACTTGCTCAATGCTGCGAAGTATGCTCAGATTTGTTATAAATCACTCTGCTCTACACAATATTTGCTCATCATTTGCCAACCAGTGATACCTACCTATACCTACCTAGCCCGGAAATCAAGAGGTATAGTATGCCAAGTAGCCTGCACACGGTACTGAACAAGACTTCACTGTTACTTTAATCCCAACCACTGCAAGCAATTGAACCAACAACCACTCCCGGTCAAACAAACAAGCAAACCCCCTCTCATAACAGAGGTGTCAATTCAATAGATACCTCATTTTGCCTTATATAGAAGATGTGATACCTCAACACCGACTGTTGATCATCCCCATTGACGGACCAATTATGAAAGAGCATATCGCTCCACTCATGCCACTGCCCGAGTAGTACGTATGATGTTTCTACGGAGTACAGCGCTTACTATTGAACAGGGATTCATGGACTTGATCCGTCCGTTTGCTCACTGAACTGCAGTGGACGCGTCGTCGCGTGTTTCTGTTTACTATTTTGACTACTTCGTATTTGTCCTTCAATTTGGCTTCCCTGTCTACCTCTGATATATTACTTATATACCTGGTCGCGTTATATTCATTGACCTATTAGAGCATATCGAACGATTGTCCACTGGATATGCCTGCGCAGAAGAGAACCTCCACTGATATGATGAATCCTGCGATCGCTACTGGCCCTGATAAAGAGAATCAGACAGTAGTAAAAGCAGCACTGCCTTCCGGGAATACGCAGAAAAGCTGCGACGAGATTCGGCAGGAGATATGCCAATTCATCGCTTCAGGACAGATGAGCGCCAATGAGTTCCAGCGCGCAATTGACGTATCTCCGCGGTCTTATTCCGAGTTTTTGAGCCAGGAGGGCGTTAAGGGCGCCCGGTCGGCGACGTATAGAAACGCCTTGAAGTTTTTTAACGGCCGGAGCGGAGGTCCTGTCATGCCGTTGGCTGAGACTCAGCCTGCGGCAACTGCGGTGGGAAGTGTCCCGAAGCGGGCGAAGAAGAACCAGCCAGCGAGTCCGGCTGCGGTTGACCTTTCGGATGTTCAGCTGGTTGGAGATGAGGATGGGAGTGTGCAGGTCTTTGAAACGTGTGATGTGGTGAGGAGGAAGATCAGGGCGCATCTGCGTACGACTGGAGTGACGCAGGCGGGCTTCATGAGAGAGGCTGCGAAGGCGGCGTATCCTGCGGGTACGAAGAGACTGAACGCGAATTCGTTCGGGGAGTTTCTCAAGAAGAAGGGCCCTACCGCTGGGAGCTCAGGGGCGGTATTCTATGCCTCGTATGTGTATTTTGAGAAGTTGAGGATCAAAAATGGAAAGCCGAAGGACGCTTTTCGACTTGAGATGGAGAAGCTCTGGCCGAATGGCTTCGAGCTTGAGAATGCAGCTAACGGGAGGATGTGGTGTGGTCCTAATCAGAGACCCTGGGTTGACATATATGGGAAGGTGCACTTTTCGTGATTGTTACTGTCGGCTCGTCTGCAGACCGTCTCGTTTGGGATTGTTCGATTACGTCACTTTGTTATATACTCCATGATTGATTCTGTTGAGAGGTTAGAATTCATCCCGATGCTTCTTTTGGTTGTTCTTTGATCATTCGACCATTGGCATCGATGCCTGCGAAGAGCTCAGACGCTGTGCTTTCGTCCAATCTCAGAGCCAGCTTAGGTCCCGAGTAGAGTACGTCCCAGGTGAATGCAGGCTTTCCGCTTCTAGTATCCCAGTTCACGCGAGGAACTAGACAGGATATGCGTTTCCAGAGCCTCTGCATGAACCGTCGGGTGATGTTATGGGGTCGTCCGTCAACATAATTCTCAAAATTATCCCCCTTCTGTGGTCCCTCTGTCAGAAAGCCAGCATCTAGAGTAGACTCAGGGGCGGAAGAAGCCCCAACTGCCTTTCGTCGTTTGGGTGGCGCCCATGGTATAGTCCCCGACATAAGACCCTCCAACACCCTGAGCTCCGAGTCAGGCAGTGGTGGAAACAGATTATGTAGCGTCTGATTGTACCATTTCCTCCGAATATTTCTGCGACGAGACGGAGCAAGCGGTTTGCCCCAGATATTCTCCGCGGGAACCACTGGTTCGACTTGCTTGGTATAGTACCCGGCATTCAGCGTCGTGATCATTGAGTTACGGTTCTGAGCTTTCAAGAGATCAACCATGACCGAAGGGGGCCGCCATCCATCCTCGAACATCTCTGGTGCTTCCTGTGCCACTGTCTGCACATCCGCCGCATTCAATGCGTCCACTGCGTCCGCTGGTGTGACCAATGCTTGTATGAGCTCTTGTCTCCGTCGCCCTCTGCGGCCATAGGCCTGCTGCAAGACCTTTTCCAGCGGCTTTGTATATCCTTCATTGGCTCGTCTGAGCAGAGACAGTTGGTGTGTTGCTGACTTCCGGAGTAATAGAAGTCGATGTTGATCCGTCTCTTTCTTCTGGGTATACCGTCGGAATCGTTGGAGGATCTGGGCATGAAATGTAACTCTGGCGACGGGGTCGGGAAGGTAGGAGCATTCGCGGAGCAAGGAGCGGAGAAGGTGACGCCATGTTTCGGGAGGGATGTGAATGGCAGACATAGTGTCTGATGTTATGCCTTTATCTTCTGATCAATTCCTCTTAAGCCCGGAGTTGATTCCGCAGCACCGCGAGGCTATCGTACAGAAGCAGCAGGCGGTGAAGATATAACACCCAAACAGGCAATAGATGTTTTCGAGGCAGCGATACGCGAAATCGGGTTAGCCGCGAACGCGACCGGAGCGAATAACGAACGCCCCCGCGACTTCAATCAACTCATTCATCTCGTTCCTTTCCCTCATTTCCTTCATGCAAGGCTATGTTGTACAGGGTTACCTGAAAGAGCTGCAGATAGAGTGGCTTTTGCACTACTTGTAAATTACTCCGGGCCGTTCAGGGCCTAACTGCCTCGCAAGAATCAGTCTCATTGACTTGTCTCATCCCTTCGCGGTCGGTGCGCTAGCCACGCGCCTCTCTCTTTTCGCGCGACGTTCCGAATCGCCTGGCCGGTCAAGTCAGACTGGAGCAGTAGATCCCAGGATAGGTGCAGTTCCCCACATGCTTTCGTGATTCTCTCATTCTGTCATGATGCTGTTCACTTGTTGAACTGGCCCTGCTATTGGCTTGTGGTACCTGCAATTCGTATTTATTAACCTTTTTTTTACTTTTTCCTTCGACAGAGCAGCCAGCCTTGAGTCGGTGTCTGGGTCGGGCACCCTAACACTGCTAATTCACCGTTCCTTCAATGGCTTCCAATAACAACCACCCAGCTCGCCCAGGCTTACCCATGTCCTACTCCCAGAGCAGCATGAGCTCCGCCAATGGCATGGTATTTTCGCAATCGCAAATGGGCTCCTTCAACGCCTCCCAGTCCGTCTCCTCCACCCCTCGAGCTACGCCTCCTCCGAAAGGGTCGCAACAGTCGATGTCCTTTGGTTACTCGAATGGCCTCCCGCACGGCCCTCGGTCAAGCTTCGCAGGTTTTGAGGACATGAATGGGTATGGGACAATAATGTACCATGAAGAGTTCAAGCCTCAGATTTACAGGGTCAGTTCATATTCATCTGCGCATCTTCGATTCCCCAAGTGTTACTGACTCGCTTTGCTGTGTCGACAGGCTGTGTACTCCAACGTCTCCGTCTACGAAATGGAAGTGAACGGAGTCGCCGTGATGAAACGTCGCTCCGACTCGTGGCTCAATGCTACGCAGATTCTCAAGGTCGCCGGTGTGGTCAAGGCGAGGAGGACAAAGACACTAGAGAAAGAGATTGCAGCTGGCGAGCATGAGAAAGTTCAAGGAGGGTATGGTAAATACCAAGGAACCTGGGTCAACTATCAGAGGGGCGTGGAGCTCTGCCGTGAATACCACGTCGAAGAATTGCTGCGACCCCTTCTTGAATATGATATGGGCGGCACGAATGGTACGGCGCAGGACTCGCTCGACACCCCGACAAAGGAGCAAGCCATGGCTGCGCAACGGAAACGCCTGTACAGCGGGATGGATAATCGCGGCATGAGCCAACCTCAGCAAGGCACATTCTTCCAGAACATCTCTCGCACGGCTGCGACGGCAGTGAATGCCATGAGCAAGGCTCGCTTTGACTCACCTGCCGCTCGCGGAATTGATCAAAGGCGATCAAGTGTTATACGAAAGCCTTCGCACCAGATAAGCAGCCAAGATACCCACATATCTCTGAACAGTCAACAAAGCATGTATAGTGTGACGTCTGATAGCGGTTTCGGGAACAATTACCAGAGCAACGGCCGATATGCTATGCACGACGGTGCCAGCTTCGACCATGAGGAGGCAAACGAACCTCCGCGGAAGCGCGTGCGGTCTGCCTCCCATCAGGCGCCGTCGTTTGGGATGCCCTACGAGCACTCGACGGCTTCCATGGCTGAACCAACACCAACTGAGCCGAATGACTCCTTTTACCAAGATATGGATGTTTCAACATCGATAGTGGATGGTAGCAAGCGCGGGTTTGAGCCTTTGCCGCCCGCCACCACCCCGGAGAGGTTTCAGAAGATGAAGCTCATCATGACATTGTTCCTCGACAAAAAGACCCGCGATTTTTCCACCCATCCAGCTTTGATGCAATTAACTGGAGAGGATCTGGAAATCCCGTTGGACGAATATCGGAACAATGCGCTACACTGGGCGGCAATGCTCGCTCGGATGCCTCTTGTCTATGCACTTGTCGAGAAAGGAGTTAGCATCTTCCGTTTGAACGGTGCAGGTGAAACGGCACTGCAAAAGTCCGTAGGGACGAGGAACAACCTGGATTATAGGAGTTTCCCGCGTTTACTGCAGGTGCTGGCTCCAACTATTGACATGGTCGATTACAGCGGGAGAACAATCCTTCACCACATCGCTGTTATGGCTGCTACCGGTGGTGGAGGTCACGTTTCTGCTAAACACTACCTGGAAGCATTGCTGGAGTTCATAGTCCGCCATGGTGGTACGTCTCTGAGCCGGCAAACGCCGAACGGTGCCTCGGAAAATGGGCAAGGTTTATCACAGGCTGGTGAAGTAATGACCCTCGGGCGTTTCATCTCTGAAATAGTAAATCTCCGAGACGACCAAGGGGATACAGCCCTCAACTTGGCTGGGCGTGCACGTTCTGTGCTTGTTCCCCAACTATTAGAAGTCGGGGCTGATCCTCATATACCGAATCACACAGGTCTTCGACCAGCAGATTACGGTGTTGGTGTAGACATGGTTGACGGTAACGCTCAGTCGCAGCAAGCTGGGAACGGGGGTGACTCCTTCATGGACCAGCTGGAGAAGACGAAGAAAGAAATATTGGATTGTAAGCGCTCCTGGATGAAAGTTGCGTATCAAAGCTGACTCAATAGCGACTGTGTCTCAAATCACATCAATTGTCCAAGAGACATTGAGTGGTCTTAACAGAGATTTGGCCTCCACCCTGGCTAAGAAGCAAGAAAAGTTCGACCACTGGCACTCGAAGATTCGAGAGTCGGCCAAAGCACGACAGATCGAGCAAAAACAGCTCGATGAGCTCAAGTCCAAATCGTCCGACCGTATAGAGCTTAGCAGACGGTTTAAAAACCTGGAAAAGTCCTCTGACGACCTGCTGGTGATTCTGAAGGGTATCCAGGGCGATTCATTAGATTTGTCGAAAAAGTGCGCGATTGGGGACGCCGACAAAGAACACGGGCTCGACATTACCGAGTTCGAGGCCATCTTCCCCGAAACATTCGACCCTGCCTCTGGATTCTCCGAGCAGCAGATGGCCTTCCTTAGCTCTCTCCCCACACCCGACACCCTACAACAAAAGGTCGAGGGTTATCAAAAGTTTAATGAGGACATATTGAATGAGGTCGAGCGCCTGAAGTCCAAAAACGTGGTTTTGGGCCAGAACTACCGGCGCATGGTCATGGCCTGTACGGGATGGACTGCCGAACAGGTGGATGAAGCTGCTGAGGGGCTGACACAATGTGTCAAAGAATTGAATGAAAATCCTGTCCCGGAAGATGAGGCTATCGAGATCTTGATGAAAGATCGTGGCCAGGATTGGTGAATTCTGTTAGGCGTGATATGAGGGAATGTTATGGTACATATGCCTGGTCCGAACCTTCGGGTTCGTGGAGGCTTTTGGGAGCGATACAGCGATTCTTGTTTATTGTTGCTACCGGTTGGCTCTTGTAAATCAAGGAGCATTGTTTATACGGCAGGGCTGCGGTGTTTGAGCATGTTTGCTTGGATGTTTAACGCGTTGACGTCTGTATTTGCAGATACCCCAGGGCACATATAATGGATTTTGACGGCTAGTCGGATGGCGATATACCCGACAGGTGAATAGCTGTGCAATTGAATACAATCATCATCTCCTGGTTCTACTGCCTAAATTGTCCATTGATCATATGGTGCGTTTGCGAGTGTAGAAGTGCGTGGCCATAGCAACCATGGCGGTGGGAAGGGTGCTACTTGCAGGGATAGAATACTGCCACGTCCTAGTACAAGGCGTCACCGCCTGGATATGGCTTATCGATAAACCGGCAGAAAAAAGTGCAAAAAAGGCACCAAGCGGGATGGCGGGGTTCTCGCGGTCTCGCGTTCAGTCCTTCTTTTATCTTCCACAGTTGCTCCTTTGGACGTTTCTCCTCTGGCATCAGGTTCGCGGGGTAGTATTCTCATATAGGGACGCACAGGTCATGTTATACTGAGACTATCGTTCCTGTCAATTCATCCAAAAACCCCGACTTGAGGGTCTCTTGCCGTCTTATTAATTCAGATCGCATAGAAGCCTAGTCGGAAGATCGCATTGATTCTTAGCAGCACAACTATTTTCGCTCTTCTCTTAACGCATCAAACGATACCCCGTGACAGCCATTATGGCTGACGCTACTGTCATTTACCCTGCGTCTCTGAACACCCTGTTCGACGAGTCATCCGCTCTCCGGGAACAATATGACCCTATCCGCCTGGCAGATGCGGATATAGTGCCCCTCCTGCAGCTGCCCTCCGCAAAGGCAGTCTTCGGACATGATGCAGCAGATTCCGAGGCTCTCGGCCATGTCTCTCGCAAAGAGATCTCCTATACTACCTTCTTGACGGAAAAGGCAAAGGCTGTCGCCCAGACACCAGTGGATGGCTTGACCTCTGAGCAACAGCGCTCTCAATTGCTCCATATCGGTCTGGCCGCTCTGTTCGGCTTCTTGCAGTCGAATGTCACTGGTCCTCCGTTGGAGTTCAGCCCTGCAGATGTTGTCATTCCTGCTGCTCTTCGGTCGGACAAAGCGGCCCTCCGTGCCGTCCGTGATCATGTCATTCGGGACCTTTCGGTGGACGGTGAGGCCGCTTACAAGCTCACTCCTAATGTGGAATTGTTCGCCGTGGCAAAGGCTCTGCTGGTGGATGCTGATGTTCTGCTGACGAACGGTCCGTTGGTGGCTAGGACTGTGAGGGTTCGTGTCAACTTCCTTCACCAGAAGATGCTGTCGGAAGTGACTGGCGCGCTGCAAGATTCCATCTACACCGATTTGGAGGAGCTCGAAAAGCTTGTTCTGAGCGACAAGTGCACTGCACAGGAGAAGGGTCGGTTCCTTCTCGAAAGAGCTACCATCCATACCCACCACAGCTTTGATGCGAAGGCCCGAAAGGATCTCGAACAGGCTGCTGCGGAACGGAAGTTCGAGTTCGCTCTAACTGGTAAGCTCGGAAAGAGAACCAAGTTCCAGGACCGTGATATCAGTCAGCTGGTCATCCTGGCCAAGAGCGCCGATGCCGCCGCGGAATCGGACGACAAGCCCTCTGTCCCGAAGAAGCTGGATCTCAATGATGACACTCTTCTTGAGTCTATCTCCTTTACCAAGCCGGATGCTCAGAAATCCGACGATACACAAGTGACCGTCCAGGAGGAGTCAAACCTTCCTCCTGCACTGGCATCTCTCGATCCCGGCGACCAGCCCAAGCTTGACCCCGTCGACTCTGCTATTCTCCTCGCTTTCGCATCTGCCATCACAAACACCGCACCGGAGAACGGTCTCACCCGAGAGGAAACGCAGCCGTACGCGACCCGTGTGCTCGAAGGTGGCAGCTCAAACTGGCAAATCTACACTCAGGCCCTGCTGGTACGCAGCCGAGTCGAGGGCTACAAAGCCAGAACTGTCGAGAGATCCGTCCTGCAGATGCAAGCTCTCGTCGACCAGGTCATCGCCGACACCGCCACCTCCGATGAACAAGCAGGCACGTCAGTCGACGAGCCCACTACTTTCCTTCCTCGACCCGAGAAATCGGAATCCGCCTCCGCCGCCGAGCGTCTGGAGTACATCTGGATCCTGAGCTTCTCCACCCGCTGGAGCCTGGAGGCCGAGCTCGCCACCCGCTGGGTCAACCTTGGAGGTCTGCGCACTGCCCTGGACATCTACGAGCGTCTACAGATGTGGGCCGAGGCCGCTCTCTGCTACGCCGCCACCGAACGAGAGGACAAGGCCAAGTACCTCGTCCGCAGACAGCTCTACCAACCCACCGGCACGGACCCCGACGACGAGAACGAGAAATTCGACGGACCCGAACTCTCCCCTCTCCCCGCCGATGCTCCCCGCCTCCTCTGCATCCTGGGTGACATCGACACCGACCCAGCCATGTACGAGCGCGCCTGGGCAGTCTCCAACAACAGATACGCTCGCGCCCAGCGCTCCCTGGCCCGTCATTACCTCAGCCTGAAGCCCCCAGCCCTCGACAAAGCCGAAGACGCCTACCTCAAGAGTCTCCACATCAACCGTCTCAACCACGGCGCCTGGTTCGCCCTCGGCTGCGTGCAACTAGAGCTCCAGAAATGGGACGACGCCATCGACTCCTTCACCCGCACCGTCCAACTCGAAGACACCGACGCCGAAGCCTGGAGTAACCTGGCGGCCGCGATCCTGCGCTCTCCCAAACCCGCAGAATCAACCGAACCCTTCCCCATCCCCATCACCGAGGCCCCCACCAAGGCCGACGACGAAGAAGACGAAGAAGTCCCCAGCCAACCCGCACCCGAAGACCCCTACAAGCGCAAACGAGAAGCCCTAGCGGCCCTCCAACGCGCCGCCCAACTCAAACACAGCGACGTCCGCATCTGGGACAACGTCCTCACAGTGGCAGCCTCCATCCCCCCGCCCTTCACCCCCTTCCGCGAAGTCATCACCGCCCAACGCCGCGTCATCGAGCTCCACGGCTCCAAGAACGGCGAGAAGTGCATCGACCTCCCCATCACAGGACTCCTCGTCGACCACCTCGTCACCGCATACAACTACTCCGACCTCCTCATCTCCATCGATGGCGACGACTCCACTGCAAAGGTCGTCCGCAGCGGCACCATCGCCGGCCAGATCCTCTCGCTCATCGACACCAGCATTGTGCCATTGATCACCCACTCCGCCCCGTTGTGGCTCCTCGTCGCGAGAGTCGAGGTGTTCCGTGAACGCCCGAGCATGGCCTTCGAGGCGCATGAGAAGGCGTGGCGCGCGACGGTTGCTTCGGCATCGCAGGGCGCGTTCCAGATGGCTGATGAGAAGAGGTGGATGGATATTGTGCGGGCGACGGAGAGGTTGGTGCGTGATGGATATGCGCGGTTTGGTCCGATGGATAAGGAGGGCACGGAGGAGATGGTCGCGAAGGACTGGAGGTTTAAGGCTAGGAGTGCGGTTAGAGGTATTCTGGGTAAGGGGAAGGAGTTTTGGGAGGATAGTGAAGGGTGGGCTAAGTTGAAGGAGTTGCAGAGTGAGGTGGGGAGTAATTAGTAGATGTGATAGTTGGTTGGTTGGTTATGTGACGGATGTTTTGAAAGAAAAAGTATTATTCTGTTCTTCTTTTTGATTGTGGTTGCGAGAGCAGAAGCAGCATATACATAGATTTATGAGAGTTCATTTGTTTATTTCATTCGGTTGACTCTAATTTGTAATGGAATCTCAGGGTGCCATTACGCATCTAAACTTGTAGATAGCTAAGTACTCTCAACCTTCCTCTTCAACATCCCACAAAAACTCTCAAACAAGACCGAATCCTTCCCCTTCAGCCATCGCACAATCACCCTCACCCCCTTCTCATCAATCGCATCCTTCTTCACCTGTACCTTGAACCCCAGCGCCGCCTTCGTCTCATCAATCTCCCCCATCTCAGCCATCGCATCCGGGTTCTGCATCTTGCGACGCGCCTGCCGAGACCACACGTTCTGCATGGCGAACCCCACTCCCGTGGCGAGGTTCTTGCGCCAGAGCCATTGGACATGCAGGGCGGAGAGCTCGGTGTCTATTTTGCTGCTGACTTCATCGATGGACTCGGACTGTGTTGTGAAGATGTATTCTGAGGGGAAGGGGAGGAGGTGTTTGGGGATGGCGGCGGTGCCTCGTGCTATGGACTAGTGGGTCATTAGATTTATTGTTTGAGAAAATGGGATAGAGAGGGGTAGATCGTACGACTGTCGGACGGAGATCCGTCCATGACCAGGCGATGGCCCATCTTCGGGTCTTGTTTCCTTGGACGAATTCGGTCACGGCGTAGTTGTTATTCTTGTGTTCGAGGAGCGTCTCGATGAGGACGGATACGCTGCCTAGCTTGCCGAGCATGGTGGTGTACCAGATTACTCGCTCGCGGAGGTGCAGGCTTTCCTCGATCATGCGCGTGATGAAGGCGATTTCGCCGCCTGTGGTGACCATTTCTACTTCGGCGCCGGTGCAGGCCTGTTGATATTAGCGAGGGAGAGGAGCGGGGAGAGAATAGGTATTACTGTGAAGGGAGGTCGCTCTTTGGCTTCTGCGGAAGCTATTAATTCATCGCGCGAGGCGTAGAATGGGGGATTGCACATGGTGAAGTCGAGTCTGTGGTGGGTTAATTGTATAGAATAGTAGAAGTGGGGTTTCGATTTACCTGTCGACATTGAGCTTCGTGTCTAAAGGAATCAGCTCATCCTTCGGGTCTGTCTGGATGATCTCAATGCGAGAATCGAGTTTGTTCGCAGAGACTGTGTCTCGCGATGTTCGGATATTGTCGTTGTCGATGTCTGCGTATGTGAGTTGATGCGCATACAGTATAGTATGTGAATATACCTGTTGCGACGAAGCGCCAATGAGGTCGCATGGAACAACCTAGCAGGGGGTAGATGCTGCAACATCCTGTCCCACTACACTAGTGGGTTAGCGACCGAGTTCTCCGAAGGTGGAGTGGTGATTTACATGTCAAGCCCAATAACTTCTCGGTCAGGGTCATAGTTATCACGGTATTCATCGCCAGTGGTGTCGAGCAAGTCTTGCAGCCACAGGATGTAATTGAGTCTATACTGGGGTTAGATGCATTACACCATGCAACTAGTCCGTCGACAGGCCATTCATTTACCTATTCGGGACCTGCACGTGTCCTTGTTAGCTGCAGGAACGGACATCGGCAGCTGGCAGACGTACCGGTGGACACAATCGATTCTCCGGAATCTCGACTTTCAACTCAAAGTCGCGTTGCAGCAGACTCTTGGTCAATTGACTGAGTACGTGTCAGTGGCAATTGCAGCTACCATTCAGGTTAGTCTCCGACCCACCGAACAGCGTCCGGGTCGCTAAAGTCCAGTTGCCCATTGGCTTTCAAGCTTGAGATGGTTTAGTGAGTTGGAGATGAAAAGAAACACATAGGTTGCACCGGATGAACTAACTACTTTGCAAACTCGGGAGACTGCAAGGCAAGGGCGGTAAAGTCCACCTCATCCTTGTAGATATTGCGTGAGGCCCTCATTGTGTGCTACTGGAGGTGAAAAAGTTAGTGCCTTGTGCCACTGGTCAGGGACGGGCATCGTGCACAGTGGACTGTGTTGGTGCTGGACACAACCAATGGCAGCGGGTGGAGCGTACCGGAAATCCTCCCCCGATACGGTAGAAGCACGCTATTGCTGGGCGACCTATCGCTTGCTTTCGAGAAGAATGCCCAGACGGAGTCTCCGAGACCGCGTTGGCTGAAAACAGGGAAAATCTGGGTGGTGCGACAGAGACAAGATCACGGAAGGCTGAATTGGAATGGCTGGTATTCCGTAATGAGTGACGACTGGCCGTGCCTGAGGCGATAAGGCTGGGAAGAGGGGGTAGCTTCACTCAGGCACTCAGGCAGTGATGTCATGCTCGCGTTGGTTTGCATCTGCCAAATCTACTGCTCGATCTAAACTACTATCAATGTCACTTATCTAGTCTTCCTCCTCTCCAGTGCATCTCTGGAAAGTGGAAACTGGTTTTTCTTGCATGGCGGCTGCTCTGACCTCTGGATCTGACCCCCGCCGATCCGCCGATCTGAAACATTAATTCATTCAGCGGTTCCAGGCAGCATCGCAACCGATCATTAGTTTCTAGCTCCATCGGCCTCGTGTGGTGGAGCCACGGCTTTCTTCCCTCCCCCTCATTTTCCGTCCCTACAGGGCGACTGCTCCAACAATTGTTCTGCTTCCCCTCCTCTTCTCCCCCAGTTTCTCATTCTCTCCCTGAGGCTGTCGAATTTGTTACGGCCGCCATCATGGACAAGTTTAAGCATAAGCTCGAGAACCTGGAGGAGCAGTTCAAAGGTGTCATTCTTGTCTCCACTGCTTTGAATCCCACTAACCGCCCTCCGTCTCGACAGAAACCCACATCGAGGAGAAGGCTTTCCACCTCAAGCACAAAGTCGGCAAGTTCTTCAACATTGTCAACCCCAATCATCGCCATGATGAAGCGCACGAGAAGGCTACCGATGCCAAACGCACCGCGATCTCCGAATCCCACCGCTTCAAGTCGTTCGCGCCCATCCGTGAGGGTAACAAGGTCAAGTGGTATGTCGATGCTCTGGACTACTTGTGGGCTGTCTCAATGGCTCTAGAGGAGGCCAAAGAGACCATCTACATTGCCGATTGGTGGTTGTCTCCTGAATTGTTCCTCCGGAGACCTCCGTTCATGGCCCAGGAATGGCGGTTGGATCAGATTCTCAAGCGTCGCGCCGAGGCGGGCGTCAAAATCTACGTGATTGTGTACAAGGAGGTTAGTCTAGGCGTTAGTCGCATCGTCGATTGGTTGCTAAAATATATGGACTAGGTCAACCAAGCATTGACTTGCAATTCCGCTCATACCAAGCACGCGCTTCGCAATCTCTGTCCCGAAGGAAGCCCTGGTCACGGAAACATCAAAGTCTTGCGCCACCCCGATCATAACATCTTCGAGAATGCGGCTGACATGACCTTGTACTGGGTGAGCTTAAATCCCGAAGCTTCCGGCAGCGCGTGCTAACTTCATTAGGCGCACCATGAGAAATTCATTGTCATTGATTACGCATTGGCGTTCATTGGAGGTATTGATTTGTGTTTCGGAAGATGGGACGCTCATCAGCATCCCCTGGCCGACGTTCACCCCTCTAACTTGCGGAACGAGGTCTTCCCCGGACAGGAATTCAACAACAACCGCATCATGGATTTCCAGAGCGTGGGCGACTGGCAGGCCAACGAGCTTAGCAAGGCTGAGTATGGTCGAATGCCCTGGCACGACGTCGCCATGGGTGTGATGGGTGACTGTGTGTATGACATCGCAGAGCACTTCGTCCTGCGGTGGAACTTCATCAAGCGGGACAAGTACAAACGGGACGACAGTGTGGACTGGCTGATGCTGGAGGGTCGTACTGGGGACGACGAAGATCTGGTTGCCGTTCAGCGTCCGAAATTCCCGTGTGGCGAGTACCTGCAGCACCCTCTTACGCCTCTCGATACGAAGCCCCTCGGCCAGCAAGGCTTTGCACGGGCGCAGATCGTGCGCAGTAGCGCCGACTGGAGCAGTGGAATTCTGACGGAACATAGCATCCAGAACGCTTACAAGGAGATCATCAGCCAGGCTCAGCACTATGTCTACATTGAGAACCAATTCTTCAGTAAGATCGTTCACCCTGAGCACTGCACCTACTGCTAACCCCACCAAGTCACTGCCACGGGAGACAAACAGGCGCCCATTCTCAACACCATTGGTCAGTCTATCGTCGAGGCCGTTGTCAGAGCTGCCAAGGAGGGAAGAAAATTCAGAGTGATCATCGTGATTCCCGCCATCCCTGGATTTGCGGGAGACCTCCGCCAGAATGAAGCGACAGGCACCCGCGCCATCATGGACTACCAGTACAAGTCGATCTTGCGCGGTGAACACTCCATCTTCGGCCAGATTTCCGCCCAAGGCGTGAACCCCAGAGGTAAGGTGAACTTCCGTCCGTTTCAGACGCAATCTGACGTAGCTAGAACACGTTTTCCTGTTTAACTTGCGCGCATACGATCGCATCAACAAGACCCCTGCTCTCGTCAAGTTGGAGTCCGAGGCGGGCGTGACTTACAACGATGTTCAACGTGGCATTGCCGAGTCTATCATGAGTGACAGTGTCCACCCGGCTATCGGCAAAGAGGGCGACAAGCATGAAGTGGGGTATGACAATGCACAACAGGAGAAGGAGGTTCGTCTCGCACGGCTGCGCAAGTACGAGGAGCAGCATGAGCGTCACAAGGAGCTGGAGGGCCTCAAGGGTAGCGACTCTGTCGCCCACACCACCATGCTCAACGGCGGCAAGATGTCCGATGAGCCGTGGGAGGGCGACCCCGAGGACGAGAAGGAGAACTTTATTCAGGAAGAGCTCTACGTGCATGGAAAGGTGTGCATTGTCGATGACCGAGTTGTCATTTGTGGAAGTGCCAACATCAACGACAGAGTATATTTTCCCCGTCCTGAACCTCAATATACGCGATACTGACCGATAGCAGTCCCAACTTGGTTACCACGACAGCGAGCTTGCTATTGTTGTTGAAGACCAAGACTTCATCGGCAGCACCATGGATGGCAAACCGTACAAGGCCGCCCGTGTCGCTGCCACGCTCCGTCGCCAGCTCTGGCGGGAGCACCTTGGCCTGCTGCCCGCTCAGAATTATGACGCTTCTGAAGACCCGAACGCAAAGCCCCCCTACATGTGCATGAACCACATCCTCGAGGGACCAGAAGACGACTTCGTCACCGATCCCATGAGCGACGAGCTCTGGGAGATGTGGACCGGCCGCGCCACCGTCAACACCGACATGTACCGCATGCTATTCCGCGCCGACCCCGACGACAATGTCCGCACATTCGACGACTACGACCGAATCTGTCCTCGCGGCATCAAGCAAGGCCACTTGTTTGACCCCTTCCAGCCGGTCAATGAAATCCGCGAGAAGCTGGATAAAATCAAGGGCCATCTGGTCTGGATGCCACTGGAGTTCTTGAAGGATGCCAACATGGCCGAGCCTGGATTGGCGGTGAATCAAATCACAGAGGTGATACTACCTACCTACCTACCTACCTACCGATTTAAGTGTGAAACATGAGCTAACGTATCACAAATCTCCTCTACAGAGTATCTACACCTAAGACAAATTTTGCCTCCAGTACGGAGTACCGATTGTCCATCGACAGGTTGTACTTGCTTTACATACCTAGTGCCTAATAGTACATACCATTATCATACCCGCCACCGACGCCACAGACTAAACCTCGAGGAGCAAAGAAAAGGAGAAAAACGAACCGTCTAGAAGATTACCTACGTAGAGACTAGACTAACCTCCACCCCGAAAGGGTCCGTGCCCACATTACGGATCAGCCAGACCCTCCTGCCTTTCCATCCCGTCTCATTCCCAACCCATCCCAAGCCCATGGTGCATCCATCCATTCCAGAATCCTAAATCCATTCTACTTAAATCCTAATGATCCATAGTGCCCAACTCAACCCACCCCTCCGGGAATAGTAAGCAAAGTAAGCAATGAAAGTTTACCTGCGATGCGGAGTACATGAACCTTCTACGCAAGGGGTAGTAGTAGAAGTAGTAGTAATAGTAGTAGTGAATGTTTGAGAAGGGATAGAGAGAAGAAAAGACCGAAAGAGTGAAAGAGATACATACCTAAGACCATCAACCAAGTACATACATACATACATACATACATACATACATACATACATCCCCAAGCATGTCTATCCCAAGTATCTTACCCCCATGAATCAAGTAAAGTGGATAAATCATCCATACCTAACCTACCTACCTACAAGTTATCTAGGGATTTCCTGAACTCTATTCGCAAGGGATGATTTATCCGGAACCACCCCTGCCCTCTCCTTCTCACGTCCTATTACCCACTTTGATATTCGGGATTTGACATCTCACATACTTTAGTTGCAGGTCTTACAGTAGGTAGGTAGGTAGGTAGCAAGCAAGCAAGCATCACTTATTTCCCCTTCCCATACCCTAGTACATTTACATGATACATATTTTATTTCATACATACGTTGCGCATGCATGACAGACAGATACTAGATAGATTATCTACTCACTGAATCAGTACTACTAGATAGTTAGTCCCGTTATGTTTCCTGGTGTATGTATACTCCGTATCTACTTAGTACTTAGGGTATTTATGTAGACAAATAAATAGTAGTAAGAAAATAATGCTAAATAAGAACAAATCCTAGAAAGAGAAAAAAGCAGACGACTTTTTTACAACTCCACGACTCTACTAACTCGTCTAAGTAATTGTAGAGTACTACTACTCTGTAGGTTAGGTAGTATTAATAAACTAGTAGTCCCAATTTCCACTACCTAATCAACACTACTAACAAACTAATCAACTATATCCTGAAGTAATATTTTTTATTCCTCTTACTCACTTATTTACCTTTTTTCGAATTGACTTCCGATACATCATGCAACTCACCCGATTTGGTAAGTAAAGCTGACTGGGGTAAGTAATGGTTGAGTTGGTTGGACTTACAGTGCAAATTTCCTGTTTGGTGTTTGGTGGGTGGGTGGCTCAATTTCCCTATTTTTGCGGGTCGGAAGGAGGCCGGGGCGCGGCGGCCCACTTTTGCTTGTCATTAAGATAAATTATCATTATTATTAGTGGGGAAATTATTGACGGGGATAAAATTTAATTCGGGTCAAATAGATACTAGTTTGTTTATCGTAAAGTATGTTAGTTATTTTATGTCTGGGGATCTTCGTGTGTCACGTCTTTTTTAGCGTATTTGGAATTTGCCAAAGGGGAGGGGAATGTGTCTACGGAATTGTGAAATGGGAGTTCTCAAATGCCATTATTAAATTTGCGTCGCCGCATTGTATTCCTGATAAGGATCTATAAGTCATCTCTATCGCACAGAAAGAAAATTTGGAAAAAAAAAAAAAAAAAATAAACAGAAAAAGTAAAAGGGCCGGGTGTAATAAAAGACAAGGAATGCAAGGCTCTCTGAAAGGAGGCGCCGGCATAGGAATTGAATCACCAACAGACCGTTTGTTTCGGAACCCTGAACACCAGAGCGATGCTGCTTTTTGTGGCGAAAGTAGATCGTGGACATATGAAATTCCGGCCGTGGCTCTGCATCAGAAGGACTTTTGGGACTTTTCGTCGGGAAAGCAACATAAGAATCGATGGCAAAAGCACGAAAGGGGGGCGGAAAACGAGTGGAGTGGACGATATTAGTGACGGAGAATGGGGGAAAACACTGCTTGCACCGCGTTTGCAGTTGCAGGCTCAGATGCATCTCCTTTGGTCGCGAGACATCGAGTGGTATTAAGTCACAATCAGGTAGCCACAGCTTTGATGTTGATCGATTGAGATCTGGCCCGAATAGGAAGATATCCGATTGGACCAGACTACAAAGCAGAGGCGCTCTTCCGTCGACCCTACTCCGATCTGGGACGCCAACAAACCGAGGGGACAATGCGCAGTATGCCGCAGAGATGGAGAAAAAATTTTTTCAAAGAGTTGCAGGAGAAACCGAACCGAATGGAGAAGCAAACGAAATGGGAAAATTGATTTAAGTCAAGTCGCGCAAGAAAAGGCTGATAGGCTTTCGGCAGGTATGGCGCGAGGAGTGCTGCAGAAGGCTTTTTCGAAGTTCCAGGAAATGTACGAATCAAACTAGGAACAGAGGTTAGCTTATAGTTTCACAACTGGTACACAGCCTTCCACAAACAATCGCAGTCAGGCCACTTGCACACTTACCGATTAAGAGGCAAAAAAAGCATGCGTGACTTGATTCTTCTTAGCCTTTGGCGGTGTGGCAGGAGTTGCAGCGACAGTGGTTACAGATCTTGCAGCGCCAGATGGCGACAAACGGACCGGAGTTGCAGTCAGAGCATCGCCAGGTAAGGATATTCCCGTTTGTCGCCTGCACGATGACGAAAACGTGACCCGAGCATTGGTTGGCCATTTCGTCGCTATTTGCAGTATGTTAACATCCTTCCAATTTGCGCGTTTCCAGGAACTGGAAGTTTTAATGAGGATCCTTCACATACTAAGTTCTGCCTCAGAGATGGTGGATGTAGATTTATGCGTGAGCTGCGCAAGATTGCAGTGATACGAGATATCTCTCGATAGTCAAGTACTGGAGCTGAAGGGATGGAACGCCTGGAGCTTCTTCAGTTGCAATGTAAAGTAGACGGCCTGTTTTGTCCCTGAATGTAAAAATTGAAGAACAGAATGGAAGACCTGAGTGAGGAAGGCGACAAAAGAGTTGTCTGAGAGTCAAGGAAGAGAAGAATGAAGGGGAGAAGGATGTAATTGTTGATGATGGATGAAAGACAAAGGACGTTTGGGATGCGTCGCCATAGCTTTATATAGAGGACGAGGTTTCAAATTGGACCAGCACATGAGACATCTCCTTTTTAGTGATGCGATGGGTGCATTGCTTCGGATTGACCGTTGTTCAGAGAAGGTCCCAACAGCTGTACGAGGTCCAGACTAGAAGCAGGTCTGCTGCATGGAATGGCTCTTTCCGTCGGCAGGGAATCGAACTGCAAGTACCCGAGGCTGTCGACGGGTCATTAATTGAGTGGAGAAAGCGACAGAGAGTTGAGTGATGGATAACAAGCGACAGGGAAGAGGGTGTTGTGAGGAAAGGAAAGGATCCAGCGATGTAAAAGGAGAATGTGATGGACAAAAACAGAAATATGGGGGAGGTTGGTACGTAGCAGGAACGAGGGTGTGCAGATGAGGAGAATTCGGGGAATAAGCTGTCAAAAAAAAGTATTAAGTAGTTAGTCAATTATAGTAGGAAAAAGAGCAGCCCTCTCTTTTGCTCTGTGAAAGAAAGAGAGATCCATGGGTGAGTACCGGAGCCCGAAAAGGCAAAAGAAAGCACACGACCACCTACATCATCCTCACGATCACAGTCCATCTCCTATCCTAGTCAAACCGCAAATCTGGGTCCTGGGAAGCGCGACACAAGCTAATCCAGGAACCTAGTCTAGAAGGAGATGATGGAAGTGATATATCGTCGCCAGTGGACCCAACCAAGTGGGTGCGGAACTGTAGGCGACAGCCGCTTATTCCTTAATTACTTTTTCCCTTTTTATTTGCCCTGGGGTGTGTTGCTTTTTCTCTCTTCTGCGCTCGCATCTTTAAGCTTTCGCCCCTAAAATTAGGATTTCCCCAGGGAGGAGCTGAGGTTCGACCCGGGAATGCCTGGACTCTGGATCTGGACCCCCATTCCCGATTCATGCGCTTCCGTTTGGGGGCTGAGCTGGTTCCAGCCCTGCGGTGCGCTGCGACTTTGGCGTGCAGATCTGCCCCGACACTGTTTAATCTGTCTATCCTGGTTCTCAAGAGCATCGGCCATCCTGATGGAGCATCAAGTAACTGCTCATTCTGAAGATGGTTTGTTATCTTTGTTGGGACAAATCTCCTTCCTCATCTCCACCCTGAATCTCCATCTTGCCCAGTCTCTAGTTGTACAGAGACAGAGGCGGACGACTTCCCAGTTCCCACCAGGTTGATAGAGGATGGGGCACGTCCCAAGAGAATATTTGGGGAATGATAGACAAGTCTCTGTCACTTCAGTCAGAAAAAAGCATCCCTGTTTGTCACCCTGAATTTTCGGAAACGTCATGCCCAGCCGATTTGGGAAAGCCGGGCTATCTTAGTGTCGTCCATGAAGACCAGCTCATCTCCGGTCTATCTGATCAGGATGTCCCATCTGCTGAGCTTCTACCGACTTGTTTGATCTTGTAACATCACCGAGCTGCTCCGGTCGTCAAGTTGACAGTGTCTTTTCTGTCTTTTCGACTCCTCTCACGGCCCACGACAGGAGCACACATCGGCATCCTCTTACAGTCGATCCACCATCACCAGCAGGGATTCCCCGACCGGACAAACAACAAGTACACAGGCACATCTTTTCGCCTTCAAGCCAAGATCTGCATCGCATCGTCCTTTGGTTCATACACCCCTTCGTACCTTCTACTCCTGCACCCGTCCTTCCGTCTGCATATCCTTGACTCTACCTGCACCCCCTCTCAATGTACGATGCAGAGAACGTTCCGGGCGTTGGAGACAAAGACTTCCCAGCCAACTAAATTCTTTAATGAATTAGTCTCTCTACCTTCTCGGGCTCCTTGCTGATCCGTGGCCGATCGCTCCGGGCATTTGCAGAGGACCCGCGGGCCCGCCAACCAGGTACAATTTTTGAGTGGCTTGCTGAAGGGATTGTCCAGTATCCAGCGATACCTTTGAGGTTATTTCAGCCACAAGCCCACTAACCTTCGAAGTGGCACAGGAGAATCGGGAATGGCAAGCTGAGGTATAGAAAGACAAGGAAAAGGAAAGAAGAAAAACTCTGTCTGGTGTGACAGAAACGGGTCTACCAATCCTGCAAGCACGTACTTTTGTCCGTTGCGGCTGGCCTGTTTCTCATACCGTCATCGCTTGCTAATTTCCTCACTTTCAAGCGAGGCCCCGGAGGATAGTTGACCTGCGGGAAATCTTCCGCTCACCCAAATTAGTCGGACGCGTCGATCCCTCCAACTGAGTCGCTGAATGCCAGGGGTCCGCTCCATTTGGAGGAGCTAAATGCTTTGGCGCTGGATCTAGTCGGAGAGCCGGCTGGTGCTAAGGAGTAAATTCAAATTGCCGCGGCAAATCACAGGCGCCCGTCGCTCCAAGTTGACATCTCCGGGGCGCTCGCACCTAGATTCACTAAGCGTCTGAATGCCAATGAACTGAATGGGCACGCGGTGCGTCAAGTGCCCCGAGCTTTCTTCTCTTATGCTCCTATTCAAGCATGACACTGGCTCGCAACTCGGCCCGGCGCTCAGGCCAATTCTTACGCACATGGCTGGCAGTTGTCATCTGTCGTGGGATGTGTGACTGTTACATAACCTTCGTACGGCATAAGCCTGGGTCGGAAGCACTGGGCTCCCTGCTGATAACTCCCGGGGGATGTTTGAAGAGCCACGCCGTGGGCTGAAAGGTGCGGCGTGTGTAAAACATCCGAGTCGTCCATGTCGCGCTCCACGGTTCGTGGTCCATGGGTACCCCTGTCGGGGACCAATAAACAACAGAATGCAATAGGGTGGTATATTGCCGGACTGGCCTTGGTGCTCCGATTAATTGACTTAGTTTCACGGGCCTGGAGGGGACAGCATCCGCTTTTCTTCTCAATCAGGTAATGGTGAATTTGTCCCTAGTCGAAACTTGAACATTTGGCTGCACGCTTCCCTGATCTACCGGGAGTGGCTCCCGGGCATATTTCTGGTCCGGTGCGCTTCGGTCCCTACTAGTGTTGCCCCTAGGACCACTTGGTCTCCCATGGTGCTGGGCTTCGAGCTGCGTAGCCCGGTTCCGGTGACGCAAGGTACTTTTGGATTCTCGATACGTCTTTTTGTTACCTTCCTATCATCAGGGCCGGAAGAGCGCCGCCCCCACAGCCATCGAGTTTTTCGCAAACGCCCATTTGTTCGATGACCTGCCAAATGTGTAGTCCTGCGGTGGCGCCTGTAAACGAGCTGTTTAGGACCCATGTTCGACCGGGCTAGAACAACGGCATTCTTTTCCACGATTGTGATATCACGTACGAAGGACCGGGGAGAGTCTAATTGACCTGCCGTAGCTAATGTCTGCACGCAACTGCTAATTAGTCAAAGTTTGCATGTCGGGGCCTCTCTCAGTACTTCCGGAAGGTGTCATCAGCAGAGGATACCATCCATCACCATTTCGGCTAGCGGAAGGTACCGGTGTCAAGTGCAGCAGACAGTGAATGCTGCCGCCAACCAACATGTACAAGTTGTGCGCTCAGCACTCGGCCTCATGCACACCGCTATTGTTGTCATTAAACCAGATCAAGGATACGGAACATATCCACTGACTGAAACCGGGCAGCTGTCCGGCGGTTCCGCTGTACGACCTTTGATAGCCATTGAATGAAGACAAGTGCGAGTCGTCCTTCAGCTGGCTCCTGTCAAGCCAAACTACCGATACTATAGGCTAGATCTCTTTTCGCTCCCAAACCTGTCAGAACGATGCCGAACTTGGAGTAAGTTCCACCCGGAGGCTACAGACATCCCATCCTGGGAAGCGCTGGAGCTGAGCTGGCGGAGAGTCCGAACTATCACGCCACAATAGATCGATTCATGACGAATGTGGAAGCCAAAATTTGTAATATTCGAAACCTGTACATGCTAAAAGACTACACCTAACGTATACTGTAATGTCCGAGATGTTCTCTTGCATCAAATCCACTGGCCAAGGCCGCAGGACGTAAATCCAAGAAACTGATGCCTTCATTCCTCGGCCAACCTTGTACAGCACCACTACCGTCACACACCGAATGGCATGCAAAGATAATGGGCCGGACAAGATTGGACAATTGATCTCCCAACGCTCCGTTAAGAACATCCTGTGAATTAGGTCCGGAGACAAATCTCTTTTCCAACAAGATGCTCTTGCAGTACCCAGAGTGGACTGCATCGCTGGTGTAAAGTTGTGACGTGTTCCTCAATCTCCGTGCCATTGTAAATTGACCGGCCTGAGCGCACCTACGCAGAAAGCAGAAATGACAAGGGGAAACGACAGCCTTGATCGCAAGGGCTAATGAGACTAGGGTTCCGGGCCCCGTCCTGATAGATTCGACAGTAGAGCTAGTCTTCATAATCGACGTGTAGCTGGCTGAAATGTACAGCCGTCGCATGACCACACCGTATGGTTGAATTTAGCTTCAGTCATGAGTTGTGAGTGAGAAAAGGTATCCTGATGTTATCATCACATAAGATGATGCTTGCGACACATAAATCGAAGCAAGGGAAGTCGCCATGCGCTGTACGAAAAAAGGAAGAAGTCATCAATTTTACTCGTCACTGTCTTTAGTCATCATCTTACCGATCTCCGGGCTTGTTATAGAGCTGCCAGGGATACTCGGGAGGGAAGTTGGAAGAGAAGGGAGGGCAAGGAGCGCCAGGACCCTTCGGATGCCGAAGGCTGAGGCCAATTGACAACCCCGAATCAGTCAGTAAGGTGGAACAACGCCGAAACACTTGGATAAATTAGCAATCATCCTGTATCCAGATTCTAAAGGCGACTAACCTTTCACCGTAATGATGGCGTCTGATGCTTTCGGCCAGAAGACTCGAGATATCAATGACAATCAACTTCTTTGACCTCTTCACCACCTGCGGTGGAACAGGGAAGCTGTTCGTGACGACAATGTGGTCGATCGACTCACAAGCTTCCATCTGTTCGAGGGATTCCTCCGTGAAGAGGCCGTGGGTAGCAATGCAGTATACCTTCTTGGCGCCGCCCTTCTTCACTACAGTTTCTGCTGCGGCAGTCCAGGATTTACTCTTGTCGATCATATCATCGACAAGGAACACGGTCCGATCACGGACGTCGCCAACCAAGGTGATAGTCTTTTCTTGCTCAACGTGCTTTCCGCTGCTGCCCTCTTCGTCTGAAGATTCAGCAGCATCGAAAGAGCCACCTAGAGCATGGTCGCCTGGAAGGGAAGAAGTGTTGGATATGAGAGAGTTCACCATTGAGTCTGGGACCTCGGGCTCATCACGGCTGGCACTCTGCCCCGGAGTTGTTTCCCCTGAAGCGGGATGTGAAGTAGGACCGGTTGACGGGTAGTCGTCGTCCACAAGGTGACCTTGCACGAGCCGCCCAGTAATGACCTCGCGCACTCGCACATCAGTATACTCATGTGCAGCTTCCAATTCGGAAGGACGACGAGCGCCTGAAGGGGTTTCAGGACGCAGGTAATTTGCCGCTACGAGAGACTCCATGTTGCTGTTTGGCTCACCCCTGGCATCTTCGGATTGACTGCACTCACTAGTACCACTTTGTAGGTGGAGAGTGAAAGGGTCTTGATCCTTGTCCTTGGCGACGGGAGTACTCTCTTCCTCGATCGAATCGAAAAAGACAGTACTATCCGCCATACCGAGGGGTACTTTCGGACGTCTCCTATCAGTCGTGACGATGCCAAAGTTGAGTTTGAGTGTGTCTGCTAGCGAGGTGACACGCTTGGTGCCTCCTGCATTCTTGCTGACCACAACAGCTTCGCGCCAACCCGGCACGTTCATGCGAATCCAGCGGGCGATGAAGGGCTCGGCGAACAGGTTATCCACGGGTTTTCCGAAGAAGCCCTGCATTTGGGATGCCTAGCGATCACGTCCATAAGAACTCCATCCATGCCACGCAATAAAGCATTTGCGAAACCAGCGCAACAGACAGATCGCCTTGTGACTCACATGCAGATCCAAAGTTATCACATGGTCCACCCCAGCGATCGAGAGAAGGTTAGCCAACATGCGGGCAGTGATGGCACCACGGTGGCTCTTCTTCTTAGACTGGCGGGAGTACGGAAAGTACCTCGTTTGTGTCAGCATCAGACGTGCAGCCATGGAGTCAAGTAAAAGCATACGGCATGACCGCTGGAAGTAAGAAGTATGCGTCAGTCAACGACAATGGATTGGCGGGAAAGATATCCGCACATACCTGTGATAGATTTTGCGGACCCGCCCTTGCAGGCGGAGATCATAATCAAGAGTTCCATGACACTGTCGTTGATCTTTCCGCTGCCGCTCTGGACAATGTAAACATCCTGGTTACGCACCGACACCCCAATGTTTACGCTGGTCTCGCCATTGCTGAATTTCCCAAGATCGGCACGAGCCGGCTGGGTCCCCAGGCGTTCACAGATGGTTTCAGCCAGAAGGGGGTGGGATGTCCCCGAGAAGATCTGTACTCCCCGCATCTTAGGATTGAGATGAGCTAAAAGACATAGACCATTGATCAAGAGGGAAGAAAAGACAAGGTGGGCAGCAAGACCATCTCAAGCGCCCGAAGGAAGGGAAGCAAGGAGGAAAAAGAAAGGGGAAAGGGAGAGTAAAGGGAAGGAAAGTGGAGGGAAGTGGAGGGAAAAGAAAGAAAAAGAAAATTAGTCCGGAGTTTTCTCGTCGGGAAAAATTTCAAGTGGAGGTTCGAAAACGAAAGCCGTTTGGGTGCCTCTGGCTCCCCGTAGCAGAGCTCCCCCCACTTCTTCCAAACCCTCGGAGCCCAAAGATAAGCTCCCCTGCAACCCCGCGGTCAAGTGAGTTGGCCTGCACATTGTTCGATCATGGCACACAAATTCCCTCCCGTGCAAGGAGGAGGCTCCCTCATAGTCGCCTGGCAGGCGAAAGCGAAACATGTTCTAGTTGTCGGTGGTGGAGAAGTGAGCTTCCCCTTGCTTAGACCGTTTATCCTGACTCTTTACAATATATAATTGTTGCTTACCGAGGATTCCGCCTCAGGTAGCTGCAGGTCGCATCCTCCACGCCCTCAATGCCGATGCCAAAGTAACCGTCGTCTGTCCTACCTCCGGCCTCAATGATGAAGTGGCATTCAGGGTAGCAGAAGGACAAGTTAATCACATCGACAGGAACTTTGAGGCTGCCGATCTGGATGGCGCAGATATGGTACTCTGTGCCATTGATGACCCGGAAGCCTCGACACAGGTCTGGAAGCTCTGCAAGGAGAAGCGCATCCCTGCAAACATAGCTGATGTACCGTCGGAATGTGATTTTTACTTTGGTAGCGTCCATCGCGATGGGCCATTGCAGGTCATGGTCAGTACCAATGGGAACGGACCCAAATTGGCCAGCATTGTTCGCAAGAAAATAGCGGACACCCTCCCCGACAATATGGGCGCAGCTATAGACAACGTTGGTAAGCTGCGGAGGAAGCTCAGAGATGTCGCCCCAAATCCTGACCAAGGCCCGAAACGAATGAAGTGGTACGCTTCTCCAAATCTCGCCATGCGCTCGGTACGATGACCTCCCCCCCGCTGATCGATAATATAGGATGTCTGGAGTTTGTGAGTCATGGAGCTTAGAGGATCTTGTTCAGATGGACGACAGTGACATGGACGGTCTCTTAGCCCATTACGCATCCGGGAAGATCCCGACCCTGAATGAAGTTCGGTCCTCTTGACCGAAACCACTCAGTAGAGACCTTGTAGCACTATAACTGATGATGGCTTCGTGGAACCTACGACAGCTCAGACATGCCAGTTTATTGATGATCGCTTAGTGACTCAGACCTATCATTAACGGAAATGCTCCCGTGATAATTGCTATTTTGTACATAGAATATAAGCCCGTTGGAAGGAACAGCCTTGAAGGGTAATAATTGAAAATGATGCAATGCTGTGCTAGGTCTACATTCAATACTCCTCCAGATTGATAAAAAGCCCTACGGTCCTGTAGGGGAGGATATCCAAGAAAAGCGCAAAACGAATAGTGAAAAGAACAACATCAACACAAAACACTCAAGCACTGGTCTTCTCGTCTAGTGTCCCCCGCTGTGTTTGCGGGAGTACTGACTCGACACAGAGTTCCTGTGACCAGACTGCAGAGATGTTTGGCCGACAGGTATACCTAGTTTCGCCTCACCGATTCGGCGCAGCAAGGATTGGAGCGAAATCCGAATCTCGGGGTTCAGGTCACGAGCCAAGAGATCAACGGCTAATGGGTAGAAAGTCCCAATGTGCTTGTCGAAGCCGTCGGAAGGGAAGTTGGTGTAGCCTTCGAGGACATCCACAACAACTGGACGCCAGGCAACCACGTTACGATGCTGAGAGTCTTCGTCAAGACGGACGAAGCTGCGAATTATATCCGCACAGAGTCTGGCGGAAAGATGACTGGTTAGTAAAGAAGCCTAGATCACTTGAGATTGACGAAACTTCGGTTGTAAAACTTACGGAATCAAAGCCGCCTCTGTTTCAGCACGGCTGCTTCTACGCTCCTCTCTTTCATCGTGATACATTCGGAAGAGGATGTGGACATATGTGGCGGCGCTTCCACTCTCTTGTTTGAGGAGGTTGGGAGGCTGCTTCATGAACCCTTGACGCCAAAGCTGCATCCGCAATTCCTTGTCCTCGTTGAACTTCTTCGCGAATTGATAACTCTTCTTCAGCAAACCCATCAGGCGAAGCAGCTCGTGACTGGGAATCTGGGCGTAGACTTTATCATTTGAAAAAAGTTCATGGACAGTCTCGATCATGAGCAGCTGGAGCACACAATTGGTGATGATACGGTTGAAGAACCGGCGTCGAGCCACGGTAACTGCGGCCGGCTGTTGCTGGGCATCTGCCTGAGGTCTGTAATCCTCTAATGCAGGAGTTGAGGCCGCAGGCATGTCACCTTCTTCGTGCTCAGAGGTCACATTTTGCGTTCCATTGGCCTTTTGCGCTTCAGCGACGTGTTCCTGATCGGATGCGGTTTCGGAAGACTCTTGTCCCGACTCTTCATTCGAGGCTGATTCTCCATTTGCAGGTTTCAGCGAGCCAGGCGATTTTGAAGAGATGGACGCAGCAGCGGTAAACAACTCGTAAGCTGTAGTCTTGCTGAAAAGCTCGACAAAAGCGCCAACGACCTTCTTCCAGTGTTCCAGCTGGAATTTGGTAACATTTTGCAAGATTAGCTGCTGCAAACAGTTGCTACCGATCCGTGCAATCGTATCATTCTCCTGACAGATGCACAAAGTGAGGAGCTCAAGAATCCGACCGAGCATGTACTCCAATGCGTCGAAGTAATGGGTGAACAGAGTAATCATATTCCGCAGTGCTTGGATCATGGTGGTTGACAGCCACACAGAAAGCTCTTCATGATTAGGCACCTTAGACATTTCCGATTTGGACTGTAGCACCACGAAAATAGGATACAGGAGCTGCCTCCAAAGTACATCCCAAAATTCTTGCGGGAATTCACCGCCATGACGGATCAATGTCTCAAAGAGATACGTCAACGCTTGTGACCGGACTTCAAGATCGTCACCAGTCATCAGAACATCTTGGAATGCGATCAAGATCGGGTACCAAAACTGCTCCTCCTTGGACTGACGGGTGAGCTGCTGGGAAAGGTTGGTAGCATCTTCATGGAAGCCCTCCGGTGATGCACCACGGTGAGACAGCGGGCACTCTGGCGTCCTCAGCATTTTCGTAACAGTAGACTTCAAGGTCTCAATTGCCTGCAACGACTTCTTCTGGAATTTCGAGTTTTTGGAAAATTCAGTGAGGCAGACAACGAGGTCAGGGAAGGCACCCTGTGTTATAACGACTCCAAAGCGAGTGTTGTAGATCTGGGTCACATGCTCGAAAGCCATATTGACAATGCCTTCATACGGCTCGCGAGCAGCAACCGTAAAGACGCCAAACATAGTTTTCCAACCTGAGCGAATGTTGTCCCCACGTGCCTGGATCATCTGGATGAGACAACGAAGAATCATATCCTTGACAGTGACAGCGTTGCTGTTCGCCATAACATGTTCAAATGGCTTGAGGAAGTCCTTTTGGAACTTGAAACCTGGCAGCTCCTCAATCTCCATAAAGCGCATTGACAGTTGGCGAAGCGAATCAAGAGCGAAGAAGACCACTGTGGTATTTGAATGGCAACCCACATGATTGAAGTGCTGTCCGAGGACCTCCCAAATCTTTGACCATTCTATCCTGACTCTCGTCATGTTGTAGTAACTGATTTCTACCAGTTTCTGCAGGCTATACGTCCGAGGAGATTCAGTTTGCCCAGACGATTGGATCTCCTGCCAGCTGACCTCGCTGAGGGCCTTAATGAAATCGATGATGG
Organism: Aspergillus luchuensis; assembly: GCF_016861625.1. Classification (NCBI taxonomy): domain Eukaryota; kingdom Fungi; phylum Ascomycota; class Eurotiomycetes; order Eurotiales; family Aspergillaceae; genus Aspergillus; species Aspergillus luchuensis. The sequence goes on from NC_054849.1 coordinate 5,748,107, forward strand.
CCTCGTGGGAGAGATTGGCCGTATTGGTGAAGATGCGGTCCACTCCCCTTATCATTTCTGCAGATCGACTCTCCATTGCAACCTCGGTACGGAAAGCTGTAGGTCCATTGATAGACCGGGGGCGAGGCCGTCTTGATGCTTGCATCGACTTCCGAGATCCGTCCGTGGATGGCTGAGTCACGATACGAGCTCGAGAGACATCAGGTAGGGAACCTTCATCCACACCATCAGTGAGGAGCTGAAGACGGTCGAGTTGACTGACGCAGGTGAGAATCTCTCTCCAAGAGCCCTTGAGATGGTTTCCTTCCGTAAGAGCGACGTCAAGCAAGGCTTTCAACGCCTCCACGTTCTTTGCTACCATCTCCCTGACGTTGCCCAAGTTGGTAAACTTGGCCAAGGCGGTCACAAACGCGACCCGCGGGGTCTCAAGTTCGAACGCGCAACTGATACGTATAGCCAGCTTCATACCTCCCATGCAAAGTCGGATGATTTCGAGGTATTGGGTGTCCTGCATCGGAGCAGACAAGCCAGAAAGGAAAGACATCCAGGTGACATTGAACATGGAACCAACATGTTGGACAGAGGTTGCCGGGATGAAGCGTGAGAGAGCTTCCTTGACAGCTGTTTTGCGCTGAGCCCGTATCAGACTACGATAAAGCTGCTCGGTCTTGTTTGCCATTTCCTCAGAAGCCTGCGCGTACTTTTCACCTTGTATATCGCGTCCCACCGTTGCAAAAACTTGTCCAGCCCTGGACGCGAGGCCACCGCTGGGTGCAGACGTCGGAATGCCAAGATTGGCAGCATGTTCTCTCTCAGTATCCAACACAATTTCATTGTTTGCGATTTCGTCGTAGATGGAACCAAGATAATCATCAGGCAAATCCTGGTTATCGTTGATACCCCTGTTGTTCTTGATGAAATCTTCCTTCGTCATGCGGCGGCCCTTGATCTTGGCACTATGCTGATCGGTGTTGAGCATGATGACGGAGTAAGCAAGAACGTAGGCCGTATCCGCGTTTGCAAATGCGTTCGGATTCTGCGTTACATAGCGCTCTGCAAACTTGAGCATGAAGCGATCGATCTTCTGTGCCTCTCCTGGCAAGCGGAAGTGCTGTAGGAATTGACGCAGAGCATCGACGAAGCGCCGCTTCGAAAACTCCATCATATCAACGAAAGCATGCATGATGGCGATATTCTCAGGCTCTCCTTCACCAAGATACTCACCAATCATGGCTTTATCCAACCGTTCATTCCGGAACAAGAACGCGGCAATGTCCTCCGGTGAACTGGAACGTACAAAGCCATCTTTGATAAAGAGCTTGATTCCCCGCTTGGCCTTGAAGTTGAACTGTTGGATGGCGTTGGTGAAGGCGATCTTTCTTTGCTTGACCTTCTCAATCTGGCTCGGGTCGTCCTCCGCCACAGGTGTGGTACTGCCGTCGGTGCTTTCGATCCTCGGAGAAGAAAGATAGGTAGCGGCAGTCGTTTCCATTGAATCCCTAGGATTGTCGATTGACTTCTGAGAAGAGGAGTTGAGAACTGGCGCCGCTTGATCGACCAAACGCTGGGAAGCCCAGTTGTCTAATGACTGAAGGATTTCCACCAGGCACTCGACCGCCTGATTCTTCAGTATATAATCAGGGGGCACATGCTGTAGGTTTGGCTGATGAACATTGGCTACGCTAGCTGTGGTAAGGTTGGGCGGTAGAGTTCCCCGTTGATGCCAGTCGTTACCGATAGTCGAAACCTTGACATGATGCTCCTGATACTGTTGTTGCTGGAAAGCGGTGACTGTGACTGGGATACTTGCATACCGTGACAACTGCTCAATAATACTGGAGAATGGTCAGAAATCAGACTGCAGAATAATGAAATTTTGACATACTTTTGGAAAATATTTTCCAACGCGGTTCTGTCGCAGTCATAGTTGAGGTACATTTCCACCAAGGCGCGCGGATCACCTGCCAATCGCTCCAAGATTTCCATGAAGTACTGTTTCTGGAAAAGGGGAGAATTGCGCTTTTCGAGAATAGTCAAGTATATCTCCTTTAGGAAAACCTCAAGTTCTTTCTGCTGGCTGTTAGATCGACTCGCGCGATAAGTCCATAAAGCATACTAACCTTCATCATCACTCTCATATCCTTCAGCATTAGCCAGAATATCTCACAGCAAACTTCGAACACTCTAGGCACCGAGCTAGACCCATTCCGACTCAAACTTAAACACAAGTGAGGCCGGACAGCTTGTAGTAGTGTCATAGCATCCGGGCTGTTGGAGCTAATTTTTATAGTCAGGAGGGGAGATGTAAAGGTCACAACGTGATTGTTGATGAGGTAATGAATAAGGTGCAATGAGAGCAATTTTGATCTCATGTTCTGAGACTTGAGATCTTGCTGTTGATCATGGCTCAGTATTTTGTGGCTCAGCTTGCAGAGTGCCCTGAAAACCAAAAATGCGTCTTTGACATATATTTCGTCTTCATCATCATCGGAAGTGCCGTCAATGTCCTCTGCTGAGGCTGCAGACATTGACCGAGCAGATCTCTGATTGCCTCTGGCACGAGTAACCATCGTGGGAGCATTATCGTTGACCGAGGTCACGTCCTTGTTCGACTCGAAACTTTGCAACGTCAATTTCTCCACGGGCTCCTTCGTGACAGGCTGGTCGGAGGCTACGGCAGATGGGGCATCTGAGTCGTGATCATCTTCTGTTGCTTGTGGTGTGTCGGCTGTTTCTAGAGTCACAGCATCCGAAGAGCCTGTCTGGCCTTTCTCGCCATCGCGCAAACGTAGCTCTTTCAAGTCCAACCGTACCTGGACCCTATCAAATACAGTGCTGACCATCTGTGTCAAGGACCCTTGCGCGATTTGCTGATTCTGAGATGATTTGGAGTAGATGAAGATGTTGTAAATCTGGCGGACAGCCTTCAGGAGACCTGCTCCATGCACGACGATCTTGTCGTTCAGAACTGCCGCAAGGAGTGACTTGATGATTTGTTGTTGAATCTCAACGGGTGTGGCTTCGTTCTCAAAGCAGTCGCAGATTGCATCAATTGCTCGCTCAATCAGGGGTGGCTGTTCAGGGTTGGCCTCCGACTCTGGCGTCTTCCCATCTTGAGATGAAGGGAAGGCGAAGTATGAGTAGGTTATCAATTTTCCGATGCAATCGAGGGCCGTGACCTGTAGAGGAATACTGAAGGTTTTCGTGGCCAGCTGCAGAGGGCGGAATATGAGCTCAGGGTCAATGGGCTGGCCATCCGACTGTTTGACGTTTGCGAGGGCACTCTTCACAGCATCCTCAAGTTCTTTGCTTCTCCGCGCTTCCTTAGACGCGCCGATTGTATCCAACGCCGTCACAATAAAAACGGTAGAGCTGACCGTGACCGAGCGATGTGTTGCAAATGTAGCTGTCGTCGATCTTGAATCGGAGCGCATGCGTGAATCGGAGGGAATCTCATCTTGATGCGGGATGGAAGCAACATCTTGCTTGTCAGCCGAAGATTCCTCTTCAACGTTGACAGCCGGAACTACCGGTGATGTGTCCGCAGGTTGGTCCTGTGTATCGGGCTTCGAGGTCGACTCAGGCTCGGTGTCAGCCTTGGGTTCTGATGATGCGACGGCTTCCTCCGGAGAGCTTGGGGCTTGACCCGGCGACTCTGTGTTTTCAGCAGTTTCCAATTGTTCTGGTGATGAATGAGCCTCCTCTGATTCCTGAGCATCAATTCCTTGACTATCCGAAACCTCCGGTGGTGCGGGTTTATCTCCGTCGACAGGTGATTCCGTATGCGCTAGGACATCGCCGGCAACATCCTCCTTGTTGTCTACCGGCGGCAGGGTTGTAGATGTTTGGGTTGGTGGCTCGTTCACAGAGCCATTCTCGACTTCCGCCATTTATGCAAGACTCCGTCCGGAGTGTTGGAAATTAGGCAGACGAGGGGTCCACATGGGACTGAAAAGCAACTAAAGGGGTATATGCAGGTCTGAGAGAAAGGGCCCTCTAGCCTCCTGGACGCTGGGGAACTGATGCGTGTTCACTCCGCGGACGGGGAGAATGTACGGCTGCCGCTAGGGGCCATACCCGCCGCGCTGACATAATCAGGCCACGGCGGCGCCCGGCGAGTCTATTCCGATCGCTCACCGGGAAGCTCAACAGAAAAGTTCCTGGAGCTGCAGTTCTCAACTCCTCTGATACGGGCCCTTTCATTCCGCCAGATACGTCTCCGGCTCCCCCTTTCATCCCATTTAATCCCCTCATTCCCGTCTCGGGTCTATTTCTCTATCACATATAGCATTTGGGCGCCATGGTTGCTTCTGCTGTCCGGATGCGCGCTCCCAGCGCCATGTTCCTCTCCAAAGGCGCCCTCTCCCTGAAGCGGCCGCAAACTGTTCACAGATTCAAGGACATCGCTCAGTATGTCGCACCACCTCGTTGAAGACCACCTGGCTGTCTACGAAGCATGCTAATCATACTTGTGTGTCTTTTTAGATCTCAATTGCCTTCCCTGTCCGCCCTTTCCCGTTTTTATGCCTCCAAGTGTATGCCGTTATTCTTGTCGCCTTTGATTTGTGGATGATCGGATTTTAACATGTTGGATCTGCAGCCTTCCCTCCCCACACTGTCATCAGCATGCCGGCCTTGTCGCCGACCATGTCCGCCGGAAACATTGGAGCTTGGCAGAAGAAGGCCGGTGATTCCCTGCAGCCCGGTGATGTCCTGGTAGAGATCGAGACCGATAAGGCCCAGATGGACTTTGAGTTCCAGGAAGAGGGTGTTCTGGCCAAGGTTCTCAAGGAGACTGGCGAGAAGGACGTCTCTGTCGGTTCTGTATGTGATAACTCTTCTGCTCTGTTTTTGGCCCCCACCGAATCCTTTGCTGACCGCTATTGCATTAGCCTATCGCTGTTTTGGTTGAGGAAGGTGTCGATGTTGCCGCTTTCGAGGCTTTCAGCCTGGCGGATGCCGGTGGTGAGAAGGCTGCTCCTGCTGCTGAGGAGAGCAAGCAGGAGTCCAAGGCCGCTGAGGCTGCCCCGGCCTCTGAGCCCGCCCCTGCTGCCGTGGAGCCTGAGACTTCCGGCGAGAAACTCCAGCCCAGTCTGGACCGTGAGCCTTCCATCAGCCCTGCTGCCAAGGCCCTGGCTTTGGAGAAGGGTGTGCCGATCAAGGCTCTCAAGGGTACCGGCCGTGGTGGCCAGATCACTAAGGAGGACGTTGAGAAGTACAAGCCCAGTGCTTCTGCCGGCCCTACCTACGAGGATATCCCCCTGACCTCCATGCGCAAGACCATTGCTAGCCGCCTCCAGCAGTCCGTGCGCGAGAACCCTCACTTCTACGTCTCCACCACTTTGTCTGTGAGCAAGCTCCTCAAGCTTCGCCAGGCTCTGAACGCATCCTCCGAGGGCAAGTACAAGCTTTCCGTCAATGACTTCCTCGTCAAGGCCTGCGGTGCCGCCCTCATGAAGGTCCCCACCGTCAACTCCAGCTGGCATGAGGAGAACGGCCAGACCGTCATCCGTCAGCACAAGACCGTCGACGTCAGTGTTGCCGTCTCTACCCCCAACGGCCTCATCACCCCTATCGTCAAGAGCGTTGAGGGCCGTGGTCTGTCCAGCATCTCCAACCAGATCAAGGACCTGGGCAAGCGCGCCCGCGACAACAAGCTCAAGCCCGAGGAGTACCAGGGTGGCACTTTCACCATCAGCAACATGGGTATGAACCCTGCTGTTGAGCGCTTCGCTGCCGTCATCAACCCCCCTCAGGCCGGTATCCTGGCTGTTGGTACCATCCGCAAGGTTGCCGTCCCCGTCGAGACTGAGGAGGGCACCTCCGTCGAGTGGGATGACCAGATCATCGTCACTGGTAGCTTCGACCACCGTGTCGTCGATGGTGTTGTCGGTGCTGAGTGGATCAAGGAGCTGAAGAAGGTTGTTGAGAACCCCCTCGAGCTTCTTTTGTAAGCTCTTCCATACACTGTGGAACCCCGACCGGCGCAGTATACTAGCTATCTACGATCGGAGTTTCTTTTGGCCTTGTTGTAATATGTATTAAAATCATTGAACGTTTCCTCCTTTCACGACCGTCACGGTCTGTCAAGTACAGCCTAGATATTCTCAATGCATTTCCTATGTTCCGTACTTCCATGATGATAAGCCTTGCAGGATATTTTGGACCATGTTATTGGCCGCACAGGTTGTACCTGATACTTGAACCAACCCCTTTCTATAGATGCAACAACCTGTCTAGATTTATGCCTTGCAGAGCAGTAATTGGGTAGATCCATCAGGAACAACCTAAAGGGTTGCGTAGCCGCCAGTGCGTTGCGTCCGGCACGAGAGTCTTGGCGGTGCTCATAGCCTGGGCCAACCTTCGCCAGGGAATCTATGACGTGATGTCATTCCTCTCGGACGGTTCTCGTGTCCATAAATACTCGAGGTTCTCATCCCCTGAAACCTACCTCGATACTTTCCCGTGCGTCAGCCTATTACATCTTATTTTATCGTCACTTGCATCCGAATCTACTTGTGCGTTTGCTTGGCCCTTCCTGGAGGTTGCTAAGTACTCTTGGTCTGGGCATACTCCCACCTTAGATGCGCCGACTGATGACGTCCTAGATCACATATTCCTCTCAAGTCACACGACTCACTTATTCATCATGTCTTACGCAGAAGCTGCTGCCAAAGGTCCCAAGCAATCCGCAGAGGAGGTATGTCTACAGCCACTCCCCCGCCTAGCGTTCACTGCTTGTACTATATCATCTAGATTATGCAGATCGCTAACAGTATGGACAGGCGTAAGTCAACAACATCACAGAACAAAGACCCTTTCATACGGCTAACAGCTATGTAGTCGTGCCCCCAGCGTTGGTGGAGTGTACCGCGATGAAGCCGAGAGCACCGCTTCCCTGGTCGACGTCGACTCGCCGCACGTCCAGGCCGTGGATCCCGATTTCCTGAAGCAGGACGTGCAGACCACCACCCAGGCCGAGCGGATAGAGCGAGAAGAAGAGGAGCGGGAAGCCTACGAAGAACGGAGAGCCAAGAGCAAGGCTAAGGCTAAAGCTAAGGCGAAGGCTGAATCGGCTCGCAGCAACGCGCATAACCCTGTCTACCTCGGAAATGCTGTGATTCTGGCCTTGACTGGCGCTGGTCTGGGGTATGGAGCATACCGGAAACATGCTGCTGGGCAGCTTTCTTGGGAAGTGATTGGATGGGCCTCTGGCGCTATTGGTGCTTTTGGTGCCGTGGACTACTTTGTTAGCAAGTGAGTATCTGTCTGAAATGCATGTGCGATGATGGCGTTTGCTAATGTGGGGACGTCCCTTAGATGGCTTCTGCAGAACAAGTATCCTCCGAAATAAGGCTTGAAGTCGAGACGGAGCACTTCGTGGAGTCGTGATATCCCAGTGTCAATTCCGCGGTCTATTACTTTCTTACTTTTTGTTGTACTCCTGTAGGGTACATGAGGCGTTTGTGCAGTCTTTGGGCGTCATAGTGTGTTTGTTACTAGTATATCCCTAATGGATTGATCTCCTCTTAGCACAGCAGCCGTCGTAAGAATGAGGGCATGAAGTATTCTGCGGTGATCGCAAAGGCGAAGACATTGTCCCACGCGGGGTAGACAATTGCAAAAGAAAAAAGAAAATTCAAATGACGTAGACTGTAGAGTCGAGAGCTTTTAGTCACATCTCTAGCTTCCTGCATGGACTTAGTTTTGCTCGGACCGAGCTGAAGCGGGTCAGGCCGCACGAATGGCTGCAGTGGCAGGGGCGGTCAGCGCCGTCAGAATCGTGGCCTCTGCAAGAACATGTGGCCTTGGCCAGCATCATTGTTAGCCTGATATAGAAGGTCTCTCCTGACACGTCGCTATTTCTCGGTGCCGACTCCTAAACATTCCGCAGACTTGCTCACAGTTTTTGTACTCTTGGGAAGAAATTAGCACCTGCAAACCCAAGCTATACCTCTCCTTTTGCGGCCAGCATTGTATACAGCGCACTCACCCGATAGGGTACACCGCACAAAATGGTAAGTCGTCTCCGACCTCAAGATGTGAAGCCTCAATTTGAGGGATTATGTTTATGCCTGATGGGAGCTTACATTGTCTATTGTTCAGAATTCCCTCTTCAATTCCGCCCTCAAGCAGTCATCTGCTATCCGCCGTGACCTGGACACATTCTCCCAATCGCCAGCTACCTCATCTGCCGCACTACAAGGTATGTTTCGAAACTGGTACTTGTAGAGGCTCCACTACGCGACAGAGGGAGCTAAGCTCATGTGCATTATAGGACAAATCGCTGCTTCGCTAGCATCGCTATCACGCACCGTTGATGACTATTCTGCCCTGTCCAAGAAGGAATTGATTCCAGAGAAGCAAGAGAAGGCATTCGAACGAGTCAAGAATTTCCGATCAGAACTGGCAGATTACCGGCAACACTTTGATCGACTACGGAAAGAACGGGAGGAAGCTGTAAGAATACCACTCGCATTTTCGAGCAGCGTTGAGAGTTACTGTTACTGACCATGGTTTGTCTACAGCAATCCGTCACCAACCGCAACGAGCTCCTCGGTCGACGCCCTCATCACACAGCTACACCGGAGAACCCATATGCCCAATCATCCCTCCCTCAGTCCTCCGCGTTCGCTCCTTCCTCATCACGATCGGGACTCAGCTTTGGAGCTTCGCCGGCCGACTACAACCGGGAAACACATGCGCTTCGTGAACAAAGCTTCCTAGCGAGCACCAACACCCAGATCGACGAGTTTCTTGATCGGGGTCGTGCTGTGCTGGCGGATTTGGGACAACAGCGTGAAGTGCTGAAAGGCACGCAGCGTCGACTATACAGCGTTGCGAACACACTGGGTGTCAGCGGCGACACAATCCGCAGGGTTGAGCGTCGCGCAAGACAAGACAAGTGGATCTTCTGGGGCGGAGTGGTGCTATTCTTCCTGTTCTGTTGGGCTGTCCTGCACTTCTTGCGATAGTTGTGGTACATATTTCTTTTCATTCCCCTTTATATTGTTTTTTTTTTTTTTGCTTTTACCCCTTACCTTTCTGGGACTATTGTGATTTGGTGCTTGGGTTGTCTTACAAGCGCAGGCGTTTGGAGCGCATTGGCAGAGGTGGAACTTATTGCGCATTATTGTATGTACTTGTGTGTGTGGATGTGGTGATGGCTAGTAGTCTATATGTAGTCCCTGCAACAGGACTGATTAGATTCGCTGTCCCCGTGCGCAATGGGAATTGGTTTGAGTGTGGAGTAATCCAGAAGTAGTGCGCTGTAGACAAGGAAGACGGACGGGTGGATGGAAAAGGTTGGGGGGGACGTGGCCATCGGTTAATTTAGGGACCATGGAGCAGATCCCATAGCAACGTGGCAATGAAAGCAATTGTCTAGAGAGGTTTAATTCAATTTAAATTTACAAAAGTAAAAAGACTATCATTGGCATCGGAGAACCATTGACGACCAGCATACTATGAGGGTCGGTAGGACGGAACCGGAGCAAGTCGCTAGGCAAGTGGACAGACAAGGCAAGCACGACAAGATGATCCGATGGCTGCCGTGGGGATCGGAAACGGAGCCATTTAGCCGCCCCAAAATCCTTCGCGCTCACCGGCCACCGACGGCTTCTCCCTTCTTCTCCTTCTTCTCTCTCTTCCTTCCTCTCCATCGCAATTGTTTCTCTTCTTTCCTCCCCATCTCCTCATCCTTCTTCCAGATAGATCTACCTCTAGTCTATCCTTCACAGTCAAGATGTTCGCTGCTCGTCAGTCCCTCAACCTCCTCCAGAAGCGTAGCTTCTCCGCTTCTGCCAGCCAGGTGTGTAGCCCCAAATAAAAAACAACATTGCCTCGGAGCTCTCTTGTTCACTTGCTAACCATCGCAATTTCCATCTCAGGCCTCCAAGGTTGCCGTTCTCGGTGCCGCCGGTGGCATTGGCCAGCCCCTGTCCCTGCTCATGAAGCTCAACCCCCTTGTCACTGACCTCGCCCTCTACGATATCCGCGGTGGACCTGGTACGTCGCACAGCTTCTCCCTTCCCTCCAGTTTGAAACGCCCATCCGATCATCGGAGTCGACTAACAGAACCCTCAAACAGGTGTCGCTGCCGATGTCAGCCACGTCAACACCAACAGCACCGTTAAGGGCTACGAGCCTACCCCCTCTGGCCTCCGCGATGCTCTCAAGGGCTCCGAGGTTGTCCTCATCCCTGCCGGTGTTCCCCGCAAGCCCGGCATGACCCGTGATGGTATGCGCTGGACCACTTCAAAATTATAAAGGCACGAGCGTCAGAGTACTGATCACGCCTGTCACAGACCTCTTCAACACCAACGCCTCCATTGTCCGCGACCTCGCCAAGGCCGCCGCTGAGGCTGCTCCCGAGGCTAACATCCTCGTCATCTCCAACCCCGTACGTTGTTCTCAAATCACCACCAAAAATTCTCGAACCTTGCACTAATCAGGTAACCCCCCTAGGTCAACTCTACCGTCCCCATCGTTGCCGAGGTCTACAAGTCCAAGGGTGTCTACAACCCCAAGCGCCTCTTCGGTGTCACCACCCTGGACGTTGTCCGTGCCTCCCGCTTCATCTCCCAGGTCAAGGGCACCAGCCCCGCCAACGAGAACGTCACCGTCATCGGTGGCCACTCCGGTGTGACCATCGTTCCCCTCCTCTCCCAGTCCAACCACCCCGACATCTCCGGCACCGTCCGTGACGAGCTGGTCAACCGCATCCAGTTCGGTGGTGACGAGGTTGTCAAGGCCAAGGACGGTGCTGGTTCCGCCACCCTCTCCATGGCCATGGCCGGTGCTCGCTTCGCCGACTCCCTCCTCAAGGCCGCCAACGGCGAGAAGGGCATCGTCGAGCCCACCTTCGTTGAGAGCCCTCTCTTCAAGGACCAGGGTGTTGACTTCTTCGCCTCCAAGGTCGAGCTCGGCCCCAACGGTGTTGAGAAGATCCACGAGGTTGGCCCCGTCAACGAGTACGAGCAGGGTCTCATCCAGACCGCCCTCGGTGACCTCAAGAAGAACATCCAGAAGGGTGTTGACTTCGTCAAGGCCAACCCTTAAATGGTTTTGGGACTTGCTTGAAGAAGGAACCAAATTGCAATACCTCTCTGCAGCCGCTTTTCCTCCCTGTATAACAGTCTTGTGATAATCCATACCCACTTCCCGCCCCCTATGCACATCCCCATCTCGCATGTGGCTTTTATATCGGAGGAAATGTAGCTGCGGAAACTCGCATAGCAATGAGTTTTTTTGAGGAGCCTGGGTTTGCCAGGGGAGATGGACATGAACGTGTATTTCCTATAAATAAGAAAAATCTAATGATTCAATGTCTAGTTTTTGTAGCCAATCCTTGGTACTTGTAGGATTCAGAACTGCACCTTGGTCTATTTACTACCTCTCCTACAATTGCCTCGGCTGCACCAAGAAAACCGAACCCGTGGCTTAAAACTCAATCACCGAGTTCAACCACTCAGCCAGTCCGACCCAACCGCTTGTGACGAATCAACCACAAAACAAATGAAACAGAATAATTGAAAAGGATGAAACATCTATAACTAGTAATAGTAAGAGGATCAGTAACTCTAATAGTGAATATATATATAATACTCTATGTCTATTCCCTCCTGCACCAACAACATCCACTCCGAGTCTTTTGAGTCATCAATTTATATTCTACTTTAGTAGTAGTAGTAGTAGTAGTAGAACAGTTAGAGGTGTGAATCATGCATCGTATCTTATTCTTATCCTGGGACTTTGTTTCTGACTACAGTGATCATTATTCATTATGTTTTGGTAGATTACTAGATGCAGTGGTAATGCACTTGCGGCCGGCCGGCCGGTTAGGTATTTGATGCTGAATACTGAACACTATACATACAGTCTTGATGGTTCTGTTTGAAGCATCTACGGTTAGTATGATAGAAAATACATAAGGGTAGTAAGTTAAGAGTGGGGTATTTCGTTTCTCATTGTATTCCAGAATGTTAACTAGTAATAGTTGTTATCTTGTCATCATCCTTGTCATCATCATCACGGGGTCGTCCACAGCAGCAGGCGCAGGTGCAGGTGTCAAAAATCAACATCAACAGGAATAAAACAACGCATAGAAGACAGATCTTTGGCAGTAGGCGACACGCAAAATAAAATCTTGCTTCATACGAAGGGGTAGTTTGGTCAAATTGCAATCAGAATAGACGAAGAATGGAAAAATGGGGATAGATCATAGTCTTCGCTCGAAACGATACACCGATACGATAATGCAAGCCAGATGGAAATTGACTAGGTATAACTTCTCATAGCATCGAGGTATCCTGACCCTCCGCGAAGGTCTCGATCGAAGGTTTCGGCGACCTCCAGGACACGTCGGATGTGTTCCATGGATAGAGGGTTTTGCTCGTTAACAGCCAATGCTTGGGCTGTGCGGACGGAGTTTTTGATCTAGAAATAGATGAGTTAGTATCGGTACATGTTCCGTAGGCTGTATGGGGGATCTTACCTGACGCCCGTTGAGATTATGGCGAGCTAATAGATCAAAGTCCTTTTCTGTGAACGTGGCGGTCTCCACGCCCTCCTTGGCCTGCACCCGCTCCAAGAACATCTTCCAGACGCTACGCTTCGCTTTCGTGGTGAGTTCACCGTAGCGCAGAGCGACGTGAATGCGGGATTGGAAGGCGTCATCAAATGTCTCGACGCGGTTGGTGGTCAGGAAGAGAATACCCTGGAAGTACTCCAACAACCGCAGGAAGATGCTGACTAGGGCATTGCGGTGAATGTCCTGGATGGTACGCTTCTCCAGGAAGATGTCGGCTTCATCGAGCAGCAGAACGGCGCCCCAGGAATGTGCGATGTCAAGGATCTTGTTCAGCTCTGCTTCAAGGGTGCGCGGATCGGTGCCCAGCTCACCCGCGCTCACCATGTAGAGCGGGCGTTTGAGGAGCTCTGCGATGCCTTCGGCAGTAAGGGTTTTACCAGTACCGGGAGGTCCGTGGAGCACGGCCACGAGACCCTTGCCCTTGCCTTGGATGACATCGTCGATGTTCTGGGCCGCGCGGAAGGTGTGCGATTCGACCAATGCCTTGACGATGGACTTCTGGTTGTCGGGGAGGACCAGTGAATCAAAGGCATCTTCGTTCCATTCAATCTCACTGATGCCTGAAATGCTGAACTCAAGCCACAGCTTCTCACTGAAGGCGAAGCCGAGTACCACGGGGCTTGCGATGAGGAGCTCCTCTTCGGTGAATTCGCGGTCGGAGGGGTCCGCGACTTCGTCCATGTTCTCCTTGACAATTTCATTGCCGTTCTCATCCAGCTCAACCTCGACGACGTGCGGCTTGCCCTCCTTGTCCCGTACCACTTTGAATAGGAGTTGAGGGGTGTCTGAGTCGCGCGGTTGCCCGTAGGTTTGTTCTGATTCTGAGTCGGACAGAATACAGCAGCATCCATTGTTGCTGCCATCATCGTCGGAGCCGTCAAGGTAGTCGGGGTCCTTGGGACGGACGGTGCTGATGGGGTAGTTGGGATTGATGCGCCGGTGGATGGCGGGATCAACCATGACACGGCCGTTGATGTTGACCTTGATGACGGACCGCTTCTTTTTGTAGAAAGCCATACCCTTGTGATACCGGTAGTTCATTCCTCGCAGCGCCACGAATTTCTTACCACGCTCGATCAGCTTGGCTTTAACGCTTTCGGCTTCGCGATGATACTTGAGTGGATAACAGCTCAGACTGGTGATTTTGCGGGCACCCTTGAAGGACTCCACCTCGGCGGCCATGGTTCCCATACCGAATGCTTTGCCATCGTACTCGAGGTAGCGACCCTCGATGCTGTACCATTGACCTTTCATAAACGAGGACTCCTTGGTCGCGTACTCGATCTTGAAGGCACGGGGCTCATCCTGGTTTCCGTAGGTAGAGGAGTAGGCGACGGTGTTGGGCTTGAAGATGGCCCATAGAAGATCAAAGGTAATCATGCTGGAGTCCAACAGAGGGTAGAGGGTCTTTTTGGTCTCGGCATAGTCGGTGTCCAGATACTTGACGAGCACCTTGAGATGTGATGCTTTGATTTCGGCGAGCTTGCGGGCTTTCTTCTTCTTTTCGGTCTTGGCCAGCTGCCGGAGATCTTTCATGTACTGCCGCGTCTCCTCAAGGTAGAGGAAGAGCATGTTGGGATCGACAACCGCCGTCTCCTGCACCAAGCTGACGCCCTTGACTCCATCCATGACCTTGGACAGCGCATCGCGCAGGTACTTGCTCTTGAGGTCTACGACAGTTTCCAGATACTTGTTGTCCCAGTCGAACTTGCGGCGCACGGTGAAGAGGTATTGGTCCCACTCGTTTGCATCGGGGTCGTCGACCGTCTCGGTCAGCTTGAAGTTATGAATCGTATTGTCCCACACTGTAGAATTATGTGTCAGCTAGATCAAGACGAGGAAAGATGAAGGAGACGCACGCTGATCTACACGCTTAAAGGCAATCTTCGAGGCAGCCTTCTTGCGCCCCTTGGACTTTTGCGAGCTCCCTTTCTGGCCGTCAGTGTTACCGTCACCCGAGCCACGCCTGCCTCGGCCTTTGCGACGCCCATCGGCCAACTTGACTCGCAAGGAAGCCAACTTTTGCTTGGCTAACAGAAGGGCGAGCTCGTCGGCGTCGGCATCCTCGTCCGCATCGTCATCGTCGTCTTGTTGCTCTTCGGAAGAGTCATCCTTGGAGCGCGACTTCTTGGTGGTCTTCTTCGCCTTTAGCTTGGCGACCAGCTTCTTCAGGGTCTTTTCATCAAGAGACGAATCGGAGTCGCTACTATCCTCGAGATCGGAATCGGATTCCGATTCAGTCTGGTGCGACCGGCTCTTCTTCTTACGGCTCACACTTTTGAGCGATTTCTTGATCTTGTTCTTGGCCCGGCGGCGACGCTGTTTGCGATCCGACTCCGCGTCGGACTCCGAGGCCGACTGAGCGTCTTCGTCGTCGGAGGTAGATTCCGCGCTGGATTCCTCGGACGAGGCGTTTAGTTCCGACGAGCTGTCATCGCTGGGGGTAACAATGGAAGCGGCTTTGCGGTGAGACTTTTTCTTTTTCGAGCGGTTGGGATCCTGGTCTTTTGCAGCATGCTTGGAACACACGGACTTTTTGGGCACGGGATCGGAGACAGAGACGGGAGCTTTGGGGTCGGACTTCACTGGGGGAGCATCGACGGGCGGGTCGGCGTCAAGCTTGGATTCGGGGGAGGAGGAGACGGGGCCACTAGCGTCGGCCATGGTGGTACCAGTCACAGCGGTCGTAGTACTGCTGGAGTCGCTGGTGGTGGCAGGGAGTGGAGCTGAGCCAGGGACCGGGACGGGCACAGGCCCACTGTTGTTGGAGCTTGGGTCGCGCTGAGTCTCGAGCTCAGTTTGCTGGGGGGAGGATTGGGAATCAGTGGGGATGGTCATGGCCAGTGAGGAGAGAAATTGGGATTATATGGAGGGAATATATGAAGTGATGGAGAAAGTGCAGAAGAAAAGAAGGAAGAAAGATACACAGGTGAGGATGGATGAATGATGATGATGAAGAGTAGTGATATGGGGTAAATGGGAGAGAGTGGATGAGGGTAGTTGGTGGAAGGGAAGAAGTTTGGGGGAGAATGCCGTGGATGGGGAAATGGGAGAAAGAGAGGAAGAGAATGAGAGAATGAGAGAATGAGGAGAGAGCCAGACTCACATACTCGGATGCCTAAGAAATAAAAAGTATCCTCGCTTGCAAGAGCGCCTTGCGTGTTGGCCCAGCAGATGGCGGTGTGTGCTGCCTGACCACCCAAGATGAGAGAGGAAGCAGAAGAAGTAGTAGTGGTAGTAGAAGAAGAAGAAGGGAAGAGAAAAGAAGGAAAGTGAACAAGGGAGCAAACAAAAAATGACAGGCAGATCGACGAACAAAAGTAATTAAATAAATAAATAACCCCAAGAGTGAGGCGATTGATTGTGACTGACTGAGAGCAATGATGCCTGTTCAAAGTTGCTCTCTGCCTGCTGCATAAATAAATCCAGTAAAACTACTTACACCCTAAAAGAAAGAAACTCGCCGGATTGGGGAAGAGGCTGGGATAGCTTCAGAAACTGGCAGTGCCAATCACAATATGCAAATCTCACCGGGTCAGCAAATGCATCAGGATTGGATTGTCACCCTGCCAGACGCTTGGGGAAAAGAAAAGTGGCACAGACTTCCGAGCCCTCCAAACCCAAACAGCCATTCAGCCGCAGGATCATCAACTGGATCATCTCGCGCAGAAGTCTTAGAGGGAGAGCCATCCCCGGTCACCGACATTTTGCCCAACGTGCGTGTGTCTCACATGCGCTGTCAGTGCAGTTTCCAGTCACGCTTGGGGATGGAAAGTTGACCCAATATTCAGATGGGATGATCATCCCGATGGAATACTACTAGTAAGTAGTAAGTAGTAAAGTAGTCACGGAATAACAGGCAGAAGCAGGCAGTGACATACTACTACTCGACTAAAGTTAGAATGAGGAGTCATACTGACCCTTCATGAACACTGACAGGCAAGCCTGGCTCGTATTCGTCCGAGTTCTGACCAACTGATATTCTCCGTTCCAGTTCCAGATCCCTGTCTGCCTGCAGCTGAACCAGGTGAAGAATCCCGACTCCATTGCAATGCCCCGGGTGTCCTTCCGCGGCAAAGTACCCCGGCTCCGTACTTTTGTACCGTCAACCCTAAGCAACATCCATGTTGTCTTCCAACCGAGAGTTTGAGATCTCGAATTAAGATGCTTACTCGCATTCTATACAATACAACTATATGTTCCTACTACTAATAACAGGGTAGACATTACAGCGAGCATACTCTACAGGTATACATTGGGTCAATATGAGACTGAAAACACTATTGATAGTATGCAAATATGTGGATGATCCCGATATCTCCAGATACTTACCCCGGAGTATGCCTACACAAGCCAGTAAACTTGACGTTGTTACATCTACCAAAATCAACTTCAATTGTCATCTATACCTAGTATCTAGCATCACCGCTTTCAAGCGTAGTGCTCCATAGTTGTATACACTGCACTCACCTCTCCTTCATCTAAACGCAGATACTCCTAGTATAGTAGACTACAGAATGAGTCCACCATTCTTACTACCAACAATCCACACCCAAACAACTACACCTAATATCAAGATACATAACACATAGACCACAACACTCCCCAAACCCTGGGTAGTTCCTACCAACCCAACCCAGCTGATCCACAACTACAATTCACTTCCCAAGAACAGAACAGAAGAAGTCAAATCACTTCACTGTCACAGCAACACTGACAGAACAGATCACTTTCATATTGTTCATCCCCTTATGCCACTCTCATCATCCCATTCCCATTCTCATTCCCACCTCCCTCCATCATCCCATACCACCACCCATTACCATTACCCACAACCACAAATAACAAGACATCAAACTAAGATGTCACCCACCTTCACCCCAGTCAACAATACCCCCGTCCACAAGAACGGCACTGCTCCAAAGACCCCTACCAAGAAAACCAACGTGGCAATGGTAAGTACTATACATACACCCACATAAAACCATACCATATACACACACACAACTAACTAAGATAAACCCATAATAGACCCCCAAAACCCCTACTCCAACTACAACCTCTACCACCAACAGCAAAAAACGCCTCACCCCATCCTCCCCCACCCCAACCAGCAACACCACCCCCAACAACAACAACAAACGTACTAAACCTCGCACCCCCCTCCCACCCATCCCAACGACCCTCGCCTCCGCCAGCGCCTCCGACCTCCTCATCCTCCGTCTCCGGGACGAATCCTCCACGCCCTGGACTGCCATCAACCAGGCATGGACGGACCTCACGGGGATCAGTGTGGGCGGGTCGACCCTCCGAGCGAGGTACAATACCATGAAGAAGAATTTTGTGGTGGTGGATCCGGGTGATGTATTCTCCCCATTCTATAGTACTATACATGTAATCTTTGGGGGGAGGAAGTAGGGGTTGGCTAATGTGTGTATTACTATGTGACAGGAAGCGAAGATCCTCCAAGCTAAGAAGGATGTTGAGGGACGATTGGAGACGGAAAAGTGGAGATTGATTGCTGAGGAGGTGGGAAAGGCTGGTGGGGGAACTTATCCCGGGGAGTCTTTGAGGAAGTATGTGAGGGAGATGGAGAAGGGGATGAAGGGGGGTGCGGCTGCTGTTGCTGCTGCTGCTGCGAATGGTGGTGGTGATCATGGTGATGATGAGGGTGAGGAGGATGTTGATGATGACGATGTGAAGATGGAGATTGAGGAGGATTAGCTGAGTTATGGTTATGGCGGGCTACGGCTATGGCTTCTTCTGCTGTTGAGCTTGCTAGGTGGGTATTGGGAAGTCATAAAGTGACAGACAAGACATACAGCTGGCATCCATTCAAGATAAGGATAGTCAATCAATGCTAGTTTACTCCAATTCTCTGTACTCGAGGTATCATAATCAAAATGAAAGTAAAAAAAAAAAAAAAAAAAAAAAAAAAAAAAAAAAAAAAAATCACAACACACTTAATTCCCGACGCCCGTAATCCTCCATCCCATCCCTCATATAATCATCACTGTCTGTGCGGGCTACTATCGCCGGCCGGATCTTCGTCCCTACGAACCCACGCCGGTCTCGTCCCGTGCGTCCGCGGCCTAGCCAGTTATGCTTCAGCTCCTTGCTCAGGAGCTCGATCTGCTCTTGTGCTCGATCGCCGGTTTGCACGCTGGCCAACACGCTGACGCACTGGAGCATCCGTCCCACCGTCTCGGTGATGATGTGTGACGTGTCTGTGTGCGACGGCCGGTGGATGATACTGGGCCGTTGCGTCGGTGACGAGAATGACTGGAAGATCAGCTGGTCCGGGTTGGACGTGTTGGAAGCCGCCCGGCTGCGGTTGCAGTCTAGTGAGTCAGACGAGTAGCTGTTGGCGGCGTTGAGGAGCGTCGACGATTGCGAGCTGTAGCTGCCGAACCCGCCGTCCAGCGAGGCCGATGTCGTCGGCCGTGCGCTGTTGCTGCTGCTCTTGGTCGTGACGCTCAGCGCTGCCGTGCCGAGCTTGATGCTGTCCAGACTCAAACGGGAGAAGGTTGCCTTTAGCACGTCATACCGGTAGAGGATGACCATGTCGCGGAAGGCAATCAGAACGAGATTGCGCACGTCCAGCTCGCAGCCGGGGTACTCGCCGTTGAATGTGGATGACCAGAACTCACTGGCTTCTCGGCGGTTCATCACGGATCCGCATCCCTTGAACTCAAGGTCTAGGGGCAGAAAGACAGCTTGGATGAAGGGCAAGATCGTGCCAAACACAAGCATCCAGACTTGTACCAGATGAGGGACCAGCTTCTCATCAGGAATGCCGTTCAGCGTATGGTTCAAAGATGCACACCCTGTCTCTAATAGCTCGCGCAAGTCGTCTACCACGGCGGTGGGCATGCGTTTCTGGACGCACCGCTGAATATGGATGAGAACCAGTTTGTTCAGATCCTCGATGGCGATGCGAACATCCTCTCCGTCAAAAATAACCATAAGCTTGGCCTTGAGAAAGTCCCACGCATCTTCCGGCGTCATGTTATTCAGTCCAAAACCCTGGAGGGTCTCTCGAAGCGCTGCCTCTGCCAGAACCCCCGTGGAGCTGCCCAGCGACGACGGCCCTGCAAACGTCCCCGGCGCAGGTCCCGACGAGTTGGCCACCCAGTCCAGCTGTTCCGACTCTAATGCTTTCTCTTCCTTCTTCTTATCTCGTAAACCGTGGAGCAGGTCCAAGCCGCTCACGCTTTTCCCAAACGTAGTCGTGACCGCACCAGGCGAAGCCGGGGTAAAAGAATACAGCGACTGAGGGGCATTCGGATCCGAAGGTTTCGAGTTACTCGACGCCGACGATAGCGGCAGGTTGTAATGATCATCTCGGTCTTTCAGCTTCAACTTCTGCCGCGACAAGAAGTGATGCTTGTGCTTATCCTTATCCTTCTCTTTCTCCTTCTCACTCCCCACCGGCTTATCGGCCGGAACCACCGTACTTGCCGACGCGTTCGACAAGTTGTAGAGTGACGAATTATTCGAGGGAAACGTATCAGCCAAGCTCGTCGTCGACGCACTCACGATCCGCGATAATCCTCCGCTCGGAAACCCCATCTTACTCGGCGACGGCAGGCCCCGGTCCTTGCTGATCCCGTCCTTATCCCGACTTATCCCAATATGCTTCGGTTTCGAGAATAGCTTCATCTTCGATTTCTCGCCCTTGTGCTTGTGCTCCCGCTCTACGGGCGGCTCCAGGCCGGGCGGCTGCAGCGCGGGATTCCGGGGAAACACCACATTTGCCGCCGTCGTTGCGGCATGTGTATTCCCATTCGTCGACCCACTCTGATATGATGCCCCAGATGCACTTCCCGCGCTTGTTGGGGGCGCAAACAACGGCGCTGGAGGCGGCGGGGGTGGAGGGGAAGCGCTTCCGTCTCGTCGGGACCGAGAACCGTCTTCTGACACACCCCGCACTGGCGGAGGACGCTTAGGAGGATTCTGAGGAGCGGTCTGCTGTTGCTGGAGCATGGCCGCCTGGGCTGCGATTCTGGAAGCGGAGATGGTAGCCTCAGAGGAGGATGCGGTGGGGAGGGATGGCTCGAAGAAGCCCTGCGAGTGGTGACGAGAGCGTCTCTGCAGTTCCGGCGGGCCACCACGACCCGACGGTTTCCTGCTCAGGATCTCACCATGAGGCATGAAGGAGACGGGAGATCGAATCGTAGAAGAAGAAGAGGAGGTAGTATTTGTGGTGGCGGTCGAGATGGGAGGAGGAGGAGGAGGAGCGGTGGTGTTGGCGGTGATGGATGAGGTACGTGGAGGACGAGGAGAGGAGGTCACCGACACGGCACCGGGATTGAGGGCAGAGTGACGCGGCGAGATGGTGGTCACATTGGAAGTAATCGACGAGGCATCACTGCCTGAGGAAGCAGGGCGGGCGTAGGAGAAGTCGTCGAAGGAGCGGCGAGGGGGCTGTGAAAGTGGATGAGGAGGAGGATGAGGAGGAAGAGGTGAGCGAGACGAGGATCGCTCGGGCGACACCGGCGAGCGCAACATGATGTGAGCGAATAGATGGCTTCGGAGACAATGCTATCGAGACACAGACCCCGAACCCATGATATGAGGGGAGGAGGAGAAAAGTCGTGCTGGCGGCGAAAACCAGTCAGTCTAGATCCCCTGGATTGATTGATTGCTTGTTTGGCTTTCAGCCGCCTTTGGGGAGGATCAGCGACCGAAAAGGCGCCCGGCCGGACGATCTTCGCTCGTGAAACAAATCCAGCGCAAAGCAAGTCTTCCCCTCCCGCCCGCACGTCCTTTCTTTCTCCAACTTTATCCATCCCACTTGATTCCTTCCCCGCGACATATTTCTTGATTATTATTTTATTTTCATCCTCCACGCAACTCCTCGCAATGTCTGCCAACAAGCTCCACGCTGCTTATGTCGCTCCCGACCAGTCTCGCACTTTCGAGCACAGCATTTCTTCCCCGCTCCCCTCCGCCGACGCCGTCCCTCAGAAGGTGACCTATCTCGCTGAACTACGCAAGCTCGTACCCACACTACAGAACGACATCAACGTGTTCCTGACCGAGCGCATGGAAGAGGACAAGAAGGCTGCCGAGGCACAGGGTCAAAAGGTCTCTGATAAGGAAGCCAAGGAGGAGGAAAACTACGGAGAGGAGGTTGTGGAAGAGGATGCTTGATTCGGCCACATCTGGAAGTGAGACGGCTGAGAGAAAGAGTGTGGATGCTACGGCTGACGAAGAACGAATCACGACTAAATAAATCATATGCATGGATCCTTGAATACCGCTATCCCGGGGTATCATCGTGTAGGAAAATGTCCGCCACTCCGGTATGCTTTCGTTGAACAAGACATGGCCAGGAAATGCGGAAGGAAGATCAAACAAAGCGAGAAAGAAAAGAAACCACGAAAAGCACAAAAAAAAAACCTCGAAACCGATACCACAGTAATCCACAACCTCTATATACACACAAATCAGGCTCAACGCATGCGATTGGCACAGCCAAGATGAACAACCGTGTTACTGCCTCCAGTTAGCCAGGCTCAAGTCAAAAGAGAATGGTGATACTCACTCCGGAAACACATTAATCACACTGCCTCCGATCCGCTTGTGGCAGATGCCGCAGACCCGTTCTTCGGTAATGGTGACATGTCGCGAGCGCGTCGATCGCCCGTCCGTCCCCTCTCCTACCAACAATTGCGCCTGCGTCTTGATGTCTTCTGCCTTTTGCAGGTTGGCCACGATCCGGCTCTCGTTAAGGATTGTGTTGGCGGCCCGCATACGGCCCTTGAAATAAAATTCGAGCTCTTTGACCGGGAGCGATTCCGGAATCAGATCCAGAGCAGACTTGGGTGGCAGCCGGGATCCATGTTTGGCCAGCACTTCAAGGGCGGGTCCGTACCGTGGCTTGTAGCCATGCGGCGGCGATAGATATAGAGACAATAGAGTCAAATAAATCGGTGGTTTGTCATCCTCATACGGCAGTAGAGATACACAGCGCGAAGCCGCTCCATCCGCAGCAGTTGTATCTTCCACTTTATGGAGATGATTACAATATCTGGACGGTCAGCAGATTTCAAGTAAATTCGATAAATGCAACTCACTCTTCAGCCTTGACGTAGTCCTCCAACTTGAACACGTAGATTTCCAGTGCCTGCCGGTGTTGTCCCATCTTGCTGAAGACAATCGCTCGTGCCTCGAAGAACTCGGGATCTGTCGCAAGTCAGCAACGCAATGTAAGCGCAAGAAGGGTACTTACCATCCCGGTCCAAACGATCTAGAATCTTAGCCGGAGAATACTGGGAGCTGGACTTGAGCATATTCAAGAACTTGCTCTGCCAATTAACATAGTCATCCAGACTCGAAAACTCCCATTCTTTCGCTTGATGCTTTTTCAGTCGTTCCAAGTAAAGGACGAGCAGTTTCTGATGCAAATCTGGTGTCATATCATTCAGTTCCCCAATGATATGCTCCAGGTATCGGACAGCCAGGTTGACATCAATGCCTTGCAGGAAGTCTAGCACGCGGTCTCTTGGCAGCGTCTCCGCGTTCTCAGTATCTGCTAGGAAAACCTCCATCCCCAGCTCAGGGTCCTGTCGTACCGGCCACTCAGCGAACTCGAGGATCAAGTCAATATGGTCTGGAGACAGATTTTGCAGATAATTGACTGTTCGCTTCGGTCCGTGCAGCTGCGGCGCCGTCTCTTCTTCCTCGTCGGCTTGTCCAAACTTCTGGAGTAGCTCCAACGCCTGCCGGTGCAGCTTCTTTCCATACAGAAAGTCAATCAGATCGTTGTGACGTCCCGTTTCCTCCAGCTTCTCCATGACTACATCTGGGTCACAGAAGTTGGCAATGCGGAATAATGACCCTGCCAGTGCTGGAATAGCGTACATGTACGCCCGGAAGAGAGTCGTGTCCACGAGCCTTGCCTTTTCCCGCAGCTTTTCCCCAAGATCATACTCACCCTCCGGATCAATGCTCAGCAGCTTCATGACCGAGTCCGTCAACGCATCGTTCGCGCTGTCCGTCGTCGCATCGACCACCTTCAGCGTGCCATCCGGGTTCAGGAAGCGCTGGAACCGCCTCCGCACATCCGCCAGATACCTTTGCAGGTCACGAACAGCCAGCTTGAGATCGGCCCCTTCCAGCGCCTTGTCACTCTTGGCCTCCTCGACGACCTTGCCCCGGATACTGCCCGCATCGCTGGCATCATCTGTCCGCGTCCGCAGAAGAGACATCACCGACGGAGCATGCGAGAGTGTCTTCGGCGCTGGCGCTTCCTCCGCAGCCGGCGCATCCGTTGGGCTATTGTTCTCTTGCGTCTTAGACTGGCTGTCTGTCGTCCCATCTTCGGACTCCTCCGGCTCCTCGACAATCGACGACAGCTCCCCGGCGATGATCTTCGGATACAGTCGTATGACCGTCTCCGGGGGCGCAGATATCTCCGTGAATAAATCCATCGAATCAGTATACTTTCGCATCTTGAACAGCCCCTCAGCCTTCTCCAGCTTAATCTGGCGCAGCCGGCCCTGCTTATCCCTCAGCAGGGCATCCTCCAGCATACTAGCCAGACTGATCGCCTCGTCCAGATACCCCTTCTCGACCAGCGAGTCAATCTGCGTATCATAACTCAGCGCCTCCATCCGCCATATCGTCCGATCACTCGCCACCAAGAAGCCCTTCCCAGCATGCGCCAGACTAATTGTCGGCTGCGGGATATGCATAATACTGGCAGACGGTAACGGCACCGACTGCAACAGTGACAACGTCTCCGGATTCCGCACCTCCAACACTCCCTTCGAAGCATCATGCAGCGCCAACAGAAACGGATACGAATACCCTATATCCGCCGGCGCATGACTCCACGGAATCTGCCTCCTCCCCAGCGAATTTCCCTGCACATCAATAAAGTGCGTATTGATAACCTTCGCCAGCAACACCTGACCCTCCTTCAACCTCGTCGCCAACGGCTTCGGCGCACTGCCCCCAAGCCCCATATAACTCATACTGGCGACTCCCACCCCGGCCAGTCTCCCCGTACTCTCCTGACCCCCTAACCCCCCTATCCCAGACGGACCAGTCAAATCCGTAACCGTCCCACCATCCCCCTCAATATCAACCATCACAAACCCAGATCCCAACCCAGCCACCAGCCTTGTCCCAGACACCCACGTCAGCGTCTTAATCCCGCTCACCAGCGTCATCTCCATAGGCCCGCCCGCTTCCATCTCCATATCCCTCCACACCCACACCATTATCTTCCTCTTCACCGCCACCGCCACCCTCGACACAATAGCAGGCACGCCCGTTTCGGAATCATTCTCAATATTCGACGTCACCGCAAACGTCGTCGCCCCCTTCGTCTTCCCCAATTGCTCCTGCAACGAATACGTCCCCAGATCATGCAACGACACATATCCCCCGGACAGAGAAACAAGCACCTTGGCCTCCTTAATCAACGCCAACTGCTCGATCTTGTACCTCGAGAACTTTTCCACTTCGCGGAGTAGCTCCGTGGGTTTCTTGCTATGCTGTTGTTGTTGTTCCCGGTTCCCGTTCGTAGTCCCATTCGCGATTATCCCCGTCTCTGCATTGCCGTTGCCGTTGCCGTTTCCATGTGGTTGTTGATGTTGCTCGGTATTATCTTTCTTCCCCTTCCCCTTCCCATCACCATCCTGCTGCTGCCGCACCTCCCCTTCTCCCCCCCCTCCTCCTTCTTCTTCTTCCTCTTCATTCACCCGATATATCCTCAAACTCCCATTATTCAGCCCCGCCAGGACGCGATCCCCATACGCCAGCACGGACTCGATCCGTGATCGGTCGCGCGGTTTGAGTTCCACGAGCGGACGGGCCGTGAATGCGGATAACATCGTCGTCGTCGAGAATATTTAACCCCCTGTCTGTCTTTTGCTCTCTTCTGCGAATGTATGTATGTATGTATGTGTTGTGTATATATTCAAGAAGTATCGGTAGGCGTATAGTGTAGGGCGGTGTGGTGGCTAGCTAGCTAGCTAGCTAGCTCGGTATGTTGTGGAGGATGGATTGCTCGGGAGGTAGGCAGATAGGTAGGTAATGCGCCGTTCGCGATCGCGAGTTAGGTTCATGTCATGTCGTGGGTGTGAGAATGTGCAATTAGTCTCTCGGTGGAAAAAGGGTGGAGTTAGAAGGTGGAGGTGGGTGTCATGATTTGGGTGTTCGTTGTATGTAGGTGTGTAGGTGAGTGATGTGGTGCGGTGGTTGGGCGGAGGTTGATTGATAGCGGCGGAGCTCCTACGGAGGAGTGAGTGTCCAGCTGGACCGGACAGCTGCCCTGCCTGTCTCCCCGGGCCGTGTGCCAAGATGGGTTTCCCCGGCTAGCTGTACTACAACTATCTTCGTACCTATATTCTAGATTATCATATGACAGCATCCCTTGCGTGCCATTTGAAATTTAGAGAAGTTTGTAGCATTGATTATATCAACGTTGTCTTGAGTATCTAGTCTATTATGCTAAGCTAACCGATGGATGGATGTCCTGCACACACCGCTACTATCCCATCCATGGGTGTGCCATCCGCTGGCTTAAAGCTCCGATCCCATGCAATGAATCAATTCCATAACTGCCAACCGACCGATCAAAACCCATAACACAGCCCGACGGACCGCGACCGACAAGGAATCCGGATTTTTGCAATTATCAAGACCAAAGAATGGAGTGAACGCACGGCGCATGTACAATGTGAAGGTAAGCCAGATCCCGATCGGGAATGAGAGAAGGCAAAACCGATAGGTGGGATAACTATACGACCGAAAGGTCTAATGTGTTTCAAGCTTCAAATATAATAATAGTCGTCGGAATGTCTCCCAGATCATGCCTTGATCTCCGTGGGATATTCCTGGTGTTTGGCCGACGTGCCCTTCGCCCGCCATGTCGAAACAGCGGGGATGTCCGCCTTGAAGCGCTGCTCGTCGGTGCCATATGCGCGCGGCGTGAGCTTGATGAGCGTATGGAGCGGCACCTCCATCCAGGGACTTTGCTCCTGCGGCGTGTTGAGGAAGTAGGCATAGATGCAGCGGAGAACGGCCTGGTGCGTGACAATGATGACGTTCTCGCTACGCTCCAGCTCCATGATAATTGGCTCTAGCCGGATGACTACATCGCGGTATGACTCGCCACCCCGGTAGCGGTAGTTGTACTTGTCTTCGTCGCGCGCAGCAAAGTCTTCCGGGTACTTTTCCGCAATCTGCTCGTACGTGAGTCCGTCGCAGACTCCGGAGTCGAGTTCATCCAGCGCCTTCCACTCTAGCTTCTCGAAGCCCGTCTCCGCGGCGAGATGATGAGCCGTTTGAATCGTACGTTTCAGAGTTGACGTCCAAATAACGATCTTGGTGTTGGGTGGAACCCCGGACTTCTTTAATAACCCGGGCAGCGCTCGGGCGTATGCCTCTCCTCGCTCTGAAATGTTGGAGTCGCCGCCAATTTTCCCCGTTAGATTATATTCTGACTCGCCGTGCTACATACGTTAGATCAATGGTAGTTATTAAGAGGAGGAAAACTTACTCGAGATAACCAGATCGAGCGAGGTTTGATGTGAAGGTTCTGGATGTAGTAGACCAGCCGACTGGAAAGGTAATCCTTAATCTGATTAATGATGACGGTCGACCCGACATTGATGAGTTTGACGTAGGTGAAGTGCTTCTCGTTATCATCAATGGTCTCATAGACCTTCTCGTAATTGCGAATGCGGTTACGGAAATCGAGAGCAGCAACTTCCGGGTCCTGCCCCTTGTAGTCCGGCGACGTTGTCTTGACTTCCAAGATGTTGTTCATGATCAGGTCTTCATCATCACATATTGACTCGACGTATAATGTTTCAACGTTTGCCTCCTGGCAGCGTTCATGGATCCAGCGCCGTCGCTCTTTCGTGGAATTGGTCGCATCCAAAATAGCTACGACGCCTTTCCCGGACTGAAACCACTGGAGCATATCAGACACCGCAGCTTCGGCGGCGGCGCGTCTCATTTTCTCGCCTTCGGTATTATGAGGGTCGAAGAAGTTCGCATTGGGCTGTGGCGTGCCTGCACGACGGTAGCTGCCGACGTTGAATACCCGAGCGGGGATGCCAACCCAGGCAAGATATCGCATCGCTGTATCAATTAGTGCCTGACGTTAAACAACCCAAATCACCAGAGCGTACCTTTTCCAGCAATGAGACTCTTGCCTCTGGCTGGGAGGCCAACCATGACCACACAGATCTTCGAGTCATCGGACTAAGAAGAGTAAGTCTCTGGAGTGCTGCCATCGCGAAACGACGTAGATGCCCAAATTGAGAGAGTAAGAACTTGCGACGAAATAGACATGATACAGAATAAACAAGCAGCGTTGCAGTGTAATATGTCCAGGGTCATCGCCGACCCGGGCAATTGCCCCTCCCAAAAGGAGGGGTAACAGCCTCACCGGACGCATATCAGGGCAGTACATAACGTCACCGGCAATACTGGGTTCACCGCGCCACTCAAACAACAGACCACGACAAAAGAATTGTTTCACTTACACTGGCGAAATAATTATGGCCATTGCCCCTCCGAATGGAACCGGACGACATGATGATTGAGCGGAAGGAATGAGCAGGGTATCGACTCCTGACTGGGATCGATTTGAATGGGATGAGGTGAACTCAAGACCTCGGCCACCAGGGGTGCCCGACCGGACGCAAGCCGGAAGAAAGGATATAGGGACGGATAAGGTCAGTAGCGGGTAAAAAGGCACAGGGCGTGAGAGTAGCGAAAGTGGGATAGAATCTGCAAGTAATGGGACGTGTCGGAGAGAGAAAATATTCTAGAAAGTTGAGTTTGGACAGATCCGGCCTGTCTTTGGTATGGGGGGAGTAGCAATAGCAAGTAGTACAAAGTAGTGGAAGTAAGTTAATCGATCAACAGCAGCTCTGGTTGGATGCCATTAAACCCAACAATTCGATGCGGTGAAGAAAGAAGAAGCACAGACGTCATGCCGCGGGGCAGTCGCAACAAGGCCGAGAGTTCCAGGCAGGAAGTATCCAGTCTTTTAAAAGTGTTTTCATTCACTCCCTGAAGGGAAATCGAAGCAGCTCAGAACACCTCTGGAAAACTTCGGTCGCAGAATATCCGGGGAGATGGAAATTTCCCCAGTCTTGCCTGATCGTCTAGGCCCCCGACAAATTCCCTCCGAATTGAAACTAGTAGTAGTAATATTGCTTCCCTTCTGTCCACACGTGATCTCCTGCGTTTTCGTCGGGTAAAATCGCGACCGAATCTGGATGGAAGAGGGGCGCGTCGGGATGGATGAAGAGAGTCTGGATGTGGACGGGAAAATCTTGGTGCAAAGTTCCTGAGAGGCTCCCCCTGGTGACACTTCTTATAGTCGAGGATCGCATGATATGATACTGACTTGGTACTATCATCCTGAATGATTTGATATCGAATGGAGCCACGCCGATTGGGTCCCTTGCATGTCTCCCTGGTGGGACTTTGGACGACTATCAGCCGAACTCCTCATTACCCCGTACTCCTGGGGTCGATTTACATGAGCGATTTTTCGCCGTAGTCTGGACCCAATGAGCCCAATATTGGGTGATGCTCCGGTCGATTCCGTCTAGTTTGCGGGAATTGAAGTTTTCTCGAGTGCGCGTGACCGGTACAAACTACTACTACCTACTATCGATTGACTGCGAGGTATACCCGAAAATGGAAAACGTACAAGAGATGATGGATATTCATGAGTGATTATATGCATTTGTGGATATTATAGATAGGTAAATTCCAGGCGTCCTGCTATGCAATGCTTTTGCCGGCCATCGGGCCGATATTTTTAACCGTGTCCCCCTTTTTTTTGTCTCCGTCCCCGTCTCATATCCGTACGGTAGATGCGTAGCCCTACGGATACAAACGTCGAGGTCATCGATAGATGCTTCAGCGCGGCTTCTTCAGAAACCCTGCTAAGCATTGCCCCTTTCCGCAGACCCATGGCGTGCCATTGGCTCCCGGTCCGCGGCTTATCAACGGAGGCGGAGGCGGATGAGCGTAGTTCGTAACTTCTTTTTTTGGGGGGAAAAGCCCCTTATTCATATCGTAACAACGTCAGGCATCTATTTTTAGTGTTGGGGGGTGAAGTCTGGTTCCCATGATGGATGATTGCTCCGATGTGTCGCGCTAGTGAGACTATGCGGCGGCCGCAACCTCCTCAGCAACCGGGGTGGCTTCGTCCCGGCTGGACGACCACTTGGGTCTCCGCTCTTGCGAGTTGTTCTCTCCACGGGCTCTCTGGACCCGGAGGACGGCACCCCAGGGACCCTCCGCGCGGTTCAGTGCGTTCATGGCATTCTCAGCCTCCTCGACGCTGCTGAAGTCGACGAACAGGTAGTAGTGGTCACCGGGCTCGAATCTCTTCGCGGGGTGAGGAGCGAACAGCTTGCTGACATTCTCACTGTGCAGCCAATTAGCATCCCGGACAATCAATACACGCAGGTACCCATTCCATACACTTTGTAATCCTTGAAGAAGTTGGTCATGTTGCTGGTGATCGCCTCCTGGTCCGTCAATCTTGGGAGGCCGCCAACATAGAGGCGACGGCTGGGATCGCTGTTGGAGGGGGTACTGGCGGCGGTGGTGGTAGTGGTCTTCGACGGAGTGCGCGGGGGCTGGGCCTCGTCGCCGCGGCGCCACCGGTCCATGTTGAACGGAGAAGAACGAGCCTCACGAGGGGAGGCATCCGAGCGCGGCTGTTGCTGTTGCTGCTGCTGAGCCCGCTCACTCTGGGTCTTAACGACACCAGGCTTGATCTTGACGGGACGACCAAGCATGTCCCGACCGTCCAACTCCGTCATGGCGCGCTCAGCCAGCTCCTTGGTCTCCAGATCGACGAAACAATATGAGGGGTTGCGGCCGGTGAAAGGATCGATGGCGATATCGATACGCTCGCTATTAAGCACTCAGTTTGAAACTCCCACGGGTGTCTTCTGTTCAAAGAATCCATACATTCGGAACTCAGCCGCATCGAAGAGAGCCTGCACATCCTCCGACTTGGCCGTGTAGGGCATGTTGCCCACGTAGAGACGGCGGCCCTCCGAGATGGCCTGGGGCACATGCGGGCTGGGTCTGCTGAATGCAATTCTCGAGGTGCTGGTCTTGGGACCGGGGGACCCGGCAGCGGCGCTCTGACCACTAGGGCTCTCATCGCGCTTCACACGCCAGTTGGGGGAGTGGAAGGCCCGGCCTGTGGTTCTGACCCCATTCTGGAAGACATTCTTTTGGGGAGCTAGGCACGCATTAGCGATTTAGGATATGGCCGTGAAAAATTGGATTCAGCCCGAAGTGAGCAGCCCAATGCGATCGCCTACACACTTTGTTCCTGGGGCCTCGGGCTCTCGGGAGCGTCGACCATTGTGACGGTAGAATGTGAAGTGAGGGGTGAGGGTATAGTCTATGGATTCAAGGTTCGTTAGTATGGATTGACACAAAATTTACTTATTTCCTAATCCGACAGACGATCATGGCAGTCAAAAGAGGGGATTCATACCGTGAACAGGACAAAAGAAGAGTCACAGAAAGCCAACGATTGCCTTCCAGAAAATGTCCAAGGCAAGAGAAAATTCCCCGGACAACAAAAAAAGCGAATGCCAACACAAAAAAAACGTCGACGCTGTAGCCTGCGTCAGAAAATTGCCCTCTACATTTTTTTGATGCGAATCGGAGGCAAACAGCGCAAATGCCGCAAACAGAACAAACAGCTGGAGATGGTTTGATCTCTGCGCTGCCGATGATTGGCCTGTTAGCGAACCGGGGGAGATTTTCTTCATATAAAGCCGCCCTTTGTTTTTTCTCATTCCATCTTCACTCACTTCTACATCTATTTCGACAGCAGATTCTGAATCAATTCAGATGTCTACCTAATATGGTGACTGTTCAATTGACAGCAGCTACAAAGCTACGGGATTAATGCATTCCGTTATATGCTCTGCAGATCTGCAGAAATGTCACCAATACTTTTTCCTTCTCTTTGTTTATTGCTCTTTTTTGTTTACAGCGTTCCACACATATATACAAGTCATCCTTCAATGATGAAGCAAGATTTCACACAGACCTGTTCCGAGTTTACAAAACATGCGGATCAACAATCGTTCCAACTGCTGTCTGACGATGTGATGACTTGTACTCCCTTGCCCTTATACAAGATAGATTTATCAAAGAATGAGATCTTCTTTACTCGTGAACTGATTCCACAATGTAGTCAACCGTCGTAGTAAAGACATGTCTACATACAATTATAGTATTAATAGAATTCATCCTAAGGGTCTCGCGATTTGCATAGCATACATACCCTACCTGTCAGACATGATAATTCTACAGATTCTCCACGGCGATAGTATACTCCGTTATCTGCCCTAACAATGCTATAAATTTAAGAGCAATTGGTACTGTCATTGCCTGAGGTATTAACTAAGGTACATACTACTAGCCCTATTTTTACCCAGATTATAGAACGGGTTGTTTTTGAATGTAAGTAGCCTACGGTAGCCCTTGTACTCCAAGACTAAAGCATCGTACCCCAACTGGTTTACTCAGAAGACAGCTTTAAGTATAAACAGGAGTAAAACTCATGGTATATATTTTTTGACTCAAACTAAAGAAAGAAACACCACCTCGACTCACGGTCACTCGTATACATCATACTTATATTTACACTTTCCCCCATCATGATCCCATTTTGATATCCCAGTCCAACCAGAAAGACTAAACGTACTATCTACTCACCCCCTCAACCCCCAAACCGCACCCCCAATAACCCCAAACACCAAAACATGCAAGAGAACCCCCAACCCAGACATAAGCATCAACACCCACCCCTGCAACTGATTCTTAATCACAACCTCCGAATACCTCTGATCACTAAAGCTCACTCTCGAATACAGGGTCTTCCACCCCAAAACGGGCACATACCGCTGCAACGCCTCCTCAACATACTTCCTCGCCTTGTAAACCGGAGAATTAACCCCACCCCGCAACTCCAGATAATTTCTCCTGGAGAGATCATGAATAGCATGAGCATCACGAACACGCTGGTTCGAGTACTCCGTCAACGCAGCGGCGCGGGCATAATCCTTATTATTGTTCGACAACTTGCCGTGACTGAACACGCGGTGCTCATCGAGTAAATCGAAGAGGATCCGAACGTCCTCCATCCCTGCGTTCAGTCCCTGGCCGTAGAACGGGAACATGGCATGCGCGGCGTCGCCGATGATCACGGCTGTGGAGCCGTAATGGTGCGGGCTGCATTTTATGCCGATGAGGGGGAGGTGCGGGCTTTGGTAGAATTGTTGGGAGAGGGAGGATTGGGAGATCAGGTCTGGGCAGACGCCCGGGAAGTGGGTG
Organism: Aspergillus luchuensis; assembly: GCF_016861625.1. Taxonomy (NCBI): domain Eukaryota; kingdom Fungi; phylum Ascomycota; class Eurotiomycetes; order Eurotiales; family Aspergillaceae; genus Aspergillus; species Aspergillus luchuensis. The sequence continues at coordinate 5,781,063 of NC_054849.1, forward strand.
TCGAAGAAGTCGAAGAGGGTGGTTGGAGGGGAGGATTTGAGAGAGTCGAGACAGGTTGCTGGCGCGAAGAGAATGCAGTTGAAAGATTGGTCCGGGCAGGGGAAGGCGCAGAACATGTATTGCCCTCCGGGCCAGATGTGGAGGTAGTTGGGGGGGAGTCGGAAGGTGTTGGTCTTTTCGCTGGGTGGGATGCGTAGTTCGCACCATACTGTGTCGGCGTATTGCTGTTGGTAGTCGAGCGGAGTGTGGCGCATGATTTGTTGTCGTGTGGTGGAGTGGGCACCGTCGGCGCCGATGAGGAAGTCGAAGGGGACTTCTTTGGGTGGGGGTGGTGTAGTAGTGGATGGTGAGGGCTCTTCTCGTTGCTCGAACCACACCTTGCGGGTTTTCATGTCTGCTCGGATGAGCTTGTGGTGGAAGAACATCTTCACGTTGGGGGTGGCGTCGAGCTCTTGACGGAGGGCGATGTTGAGGGCTTTGCGGTCTAGAGAGTATAGGGAGTTGCCATGTACATCGTATTGGTGGAATGTCTGTTGGAGTTTGCCTGAGACGCTTCTTCCGTGGACCATTCTGCCGTGCATGGGGATGGCAGTCCGCATGATGGCGCGGAGAAGGTCAGTTCGACCGGACTTTTCCAGGGCTCTGATGCCCCGTTCGGAGAGAGTGAAGTTGATGGATTTCTGAAGCAGGGGAGAGGCACCTGATGGGTTGAGACGCTCATCTAGAGGAGGACTTGTTAGCTGGATGCATGGGTATAGGGGATGTTTGTGAAGAACATACCTCCACGCAGTTCATATACTTCTACATTGTCATGGTAATGGCTGGCATAGAGGGCCGCCAGGGAGCCCACTGGCCCACCACCAACGATGACAATCTTTTCGTCTGCAGCCATTGTAGTCATATTCATTGTTCTTGGAGACTCTGATGATGTCTTCTGGTATATCCACAGAGGAGACGAGGAGCCAGCTTATATAGCTGAGGCATGCCCAAGAATTACGCGATATAGACCATCAGAAGATTCGCGCAAAGTCTATACTGGCAATAGTTGTAGCACTTGTCTCATTCTCGACACTTTAGCGTCATCAGGCAGGCAGGGCCACGAGATCATCATGGAGAGCAATCATGTGGGCCACCTCTCAGTCGTACCTACATCTTGCTCCGAGTGTTCGTCGGTTGTATGCAGCTGTGACGACGATACTGCATTGACGTAGGTGAGGAGTTGAAGTCAATTCCAACCATCCAGGCATCAGTCAAAAACTTGAGAGTAAAGAAAATAGTAGATACCTGCAATCATGCAAGTAATGTGGAGACATACATAGAACTGGTACTCCGTAGTCACAGTATACTAGTACTAGTAGACAGCAATGCTTCGACTCCGAAGGACCGCAATATCCAACGACACCACATCCTTGGCTGATATTAATCTAACCTCGGGCAACAATGCGACGCAATTGCATACTGATCGTATTATCATGCAGAGGTGATGTGCTCAGCTGAAATGCACGTTGTTGTTGGCGCGGCAGATCGAGCGCAAACGGAAACCCGATGATTGGACACCTTACGATGTAACCCCTCCTCCTTGCATACCAAGTTTAAACACCATTCAGCTCCATTCAGCTCCAAGCAGCCTTACAACTTAGTATTAGAAATCACTAGTTACGGTCAGAAGTCCAATTCCACCCCGTGCAACTTAACCTCAAATCCTATTTACCTGCACGTCCAACCTGAACGAGCCCGACTTTCATGACCTATCCACCAACACCACCGAATCCAGTAAGTGTACATACTTTAATCCATATAAACATACCTACGTCCTCTAACTTACTGCACGCCATGCAGCAAAAATCCTTCAGCCAACTCACCCAAATACCCACAACTGGCTACAGCTTAATCTCCGCAATCAATAAAAACCTGCACCTTGCGCCATATGAAACCATGACAAACCCGCCAAGAAGAAGCAGAACCAACACCATCAACAAATTCACCTTCACCCGCCCCGGCGACGTCGTTTACGAATTCCCCAAATACACCTCCGCCTCCTGCAAAGTCCGCATCACTCTACCTCCAGGCAGCACCTGGACCTCAGGCCCACACTGGCACGAAAAGCGCGTCGAATACTTCCGCGTCGTGCAAGGCGCCGCCTGGTTCACCCTAAACGGGGAATACAAAGTCTATCGGCCGTCGGACGGCAACGTGCCGATCCCATTATTCACGGTCCACGAATGGGGTCGAGCTCCCGAGCAAGAAGAGGGGGATTTGATTGTCGATGAGTGGACGGCACCGGCGGATTCGTTCAAGATTGCGTTTTTCCGTAACTTGAATAGTGTCATTCTGGATGAGACGAGTGATGGGAAGACACCGCCGAGAAGTGAGTGGTGGTTGACGCTGCAGCTGTGGGTGATTTGCCATGGGTTGGATAATTGGCCCGTGTTTTGTAGAGGGTTGTTTGGCGTGCAGTGGCTTGTCACGCATGTGTTTTTGGGTTTGGTTGCGTTGGTGGGTTCGGCGGTCTGGGGGTTGAGGGCTGCTTATGATGAGTATACGGCACAGGGGATTAAGGATGTTATTCGAGCTGCTAAGGAGGGGAAGAGGGTGAAGAGAAGAGGTGTTGATTGATTGAGTGCATGTTGTTTTGTGTATGATGTTTGCCACGTCAGGATTGAACGTTAGGCCGCCTGCATGAATGTGATACCATCGTTGCCAAGTATGCAGTTGCAGTAAACTACACAGTTTGCATTACTTGAGGGTCCAACGCAGTTTCAACCTGGAGTAGAAGTAAACTCTCACTTGCCTTCAACAGGCATACACCTCGTGATGCTACCGTGATCGGCGAATAGCCACCATAGTGCTGGTCCTTACCATTATTTGCTAAAAATCAACTAACTAGCTCGGGGTGTTGTCGGTTCTAGCCCTTAAAAATCGTGCAGCGGTAACTGACACTACGCAGTTGTTCTTCTTGGCAGACACTTGCCGCTACTAGATAGTCTACGTGAAGCCGAGGATATACCACGAATCCCTGCTCCTAACTACTAGCTAATGTACACTGTCTACGCCAGAATTGATTAGAATGGACTGGTCAGAGAGACAAGTCCAGCCCAGCCCAGCCAAGCTTAGTACTTCACCTGTCTTTACTATTCTAACTAGTAGTATTATATTTAGAATATAGAACTCCAAAGTATAATAGATCATATTATGTACACGTACTACACCAAACACCAATCATCAAATCATACAAACCAGGAAACAATTTCCGATCCAAATCCCGATCATTCTTCCATAGACGGGCCAACTGTAAATGATGTACTCCCCACCAGCAGCTGAAAACCACACTCACCTCCTAGCTACTACCTACTACCTACAACCTACAACCAAACACACCGCGAGGACCTAAGTAGAGAAGTAGAAGTTCTATTTGACATACTATCCTCTCGAGCCAATATCTCTATCGTTATTTCCCATCACCACACAACCATCCACAGTTATACTTGCTGCTCACGCTTACAAGATCTCGGTACTACTTACCATGCCCTAAACATGGCAGTAATGGGAGAAAATATTACATACCTTGTATAGCCCTACCCTGGTCTTGAACTTCATCCATCAAACCATGCACCTAACTAACCTACTCTCTCCGAGTCTAACAGTTAGTTATCTCGACCCCATCTCAGCTGAGGTGGAGTGTGGGGTCACGGTTACTACTTAGCTCCGCGTTAGTAGAGTCCGTGTACCCGGACGACTACTAGTTCGTTCGCCACTTGCCACACAGAAGGGGCTTCCCGTGGCGGGAATGTCTTTGTATCTTTTCGATACCGGGGAAATGAGCTGAGAAATGAATGAGGGGTTTGGGTGAGGGGCGACGAGAATTCATTATTGCTTTTTGTTACCATTGGGTGGGTGCGGGATTGTCGACAGACAGGATTATCTTAGACACTTGAGAATGAGCAATGATTGAAGTTCTGAGTGGGGTCATGACTGAATTAGCAAAATATTTTGACGATCTAATTAGGATTATTTGACAAAGCAACTGCTCGGCAACTCTGCTACAAGCTAAGCAACATCACCATATCAGATCCTCCATTTTGTAACCATCATACATATGACTATCGATCACGACAGGATCTCCCAGAAGGATCAGCATGATCGTCAGGCGGTGTTGTATCCAGCCTCGGTCATGGGAACCTCGTCGTCTCGCTCGTATAGGATCTCCGGACGGATTTTCTGGCGTAGAATGTACCTTCGGAAAAAGTAAGGAATCTGGCGAAGTCCGTATGCGGCATGAAAGCGCGTCGGAACCGAAAACACTTGGTCCAATTCCTCCAGCGTCTTGCCCTTGGTTTCAGGCATGAACATCAGGATGAGCCACCATCCAACGATGCACCACCCCGCGTACCAGCTGAAAGCCCCCTGCGGGGTAAATGCCGCACGCAGGGAGGGCCAGGTAATGGCTAGCAGACAGTTGAACAGCCATGTTGTCGCCGTCGCCAAGGCCATGCCGTGGGAACGGACGTAAAGTGGATACGCTTCGGCGGAATATGTGAATGGGACTGGACCCTCCCCGACAGAGTACACTATCGCGAATAGATACGTGCCTAACGCAATGCATCCAAGGCGGGCGGAGGAGTGTGTATCTTCCGGTATCCAGAAGCTGAAGCCGGTGAAGAACATAGACAGTGCCATTAGAGGAAATGTGGTGAGAAGAAGGTTGCGCCGGCCAAACGTATCAATTGTGTATACAGCTGGTATAGCGAAAAGCCAGTTGATCATACCCCATCCGAAAGAGGCTGCCAGTGCTTTTCGCTGGTTTGATACGGACAACTGTGTCAGTGAATTTCCCGTAGTCCCGAGGAAAATCTCAGATGAATAGTAGGCAATAACATTGACACCTGCAGCAGAATTAGTATTTACATACTGGGGATACTCGGTATCATACCGCAGAACTAATGCAATCAGTTAGCAGCGGCTCAGTTGGAAATTGCAGGTGTAGTTGACATACCTGTTGCATGAACATGACGAGCTCCGACGCAATCAACGCCCGCCGGTTTCGGGGAACGGCGATAAGTTCGATGAGTTTGTTCTGCCCCAGTTTCATGCCTGTCTCTGCCTGCAGCAATGTGTGCATGTAGTACAAATCACGCGCAGCCTGGACCTTGTTGAAACGTAAACTGCACATGGACTCATAGGCCTTGTCATAGCGGTTGCGCGACATGTACCAACGAGGCGATTCGGGGCACGTGAACACAAAGCAGCAGACGAGAAGGGCTAGAAATAAGGCCGAGGCCATCATTAAGCGCCAGTTGAGACCGACGATCCCTGCAGGGTCCTGTATCTCGAAGAAGGCCAGGTCGGCAACGTAGCCAAACATGATGCCAAACGCGGTCCACATCTGCCATTGCATGACCAAGGCACCACGAATGACCGGAGGGGCTGTTTCTGCGGCGTAGATCGGGACGGTGGCTGACTTGGGACCGATGCCAAAGCCCAGAGCAAAGCGCGCAATGAACATATGCCACCAGGTGTTGACGAATCCCTGCCAGAGACAGGTGATGGCCGAAAAACAGCAGGTAATGAAGATGGTGCCTCGTCGGCCGAACCAAGCGTTGAATGGGACGGTTAACCAGCAGCCGATCAGAGCGCAACACATGTAGGGTGCGCAGTTTACGAGACCAAGCAGCCAGTTTGACCTCGATTCGCTGCCGCGATCGATACCGAACTGATGCTTATAGAAAATCTGGGCGCCATTGACGACAGTTTCATCTGCAGGTGCATGATTGCCTTAGCCTGTGTCGTGCCACATCAGGCGTGTTGAAGAAAAGGCTTGGACTTACCCATTCCCTGAACAGCAGCCGACAGGGAACACAAGCAAATGACCAGGTACATTGTCCACGGCTGGGACCAGCGATGAGCGTATTCATTCTCTAGAACTGCCAACTCCTGGGGCGTCAGGCCGGGCACCTCTGCATATCTTTCAGGGACCTGCGCCAACATGGCACCCATTGCAAAGGCACGCACATCCTCTTCGTCACCCATCTGGTGAGTGATGGCGAAGTTGATGCCCTGCTGGCGTAGTTCCTCCTGGGTGTATCCGGCCAGGGGATTGGCAAGCTTCGCGTTCATGTTTCGCCGTGCTCGCTCTGCAGCTGTTCCAAAGGAACGCTGGAGACGAATGTTTTCTCGATGGTCAGATGCATATTCATCGTTCGAGGGCTTATTCTCGAAGATCGGCTCCCCGATGACCGGACATTCCTCTTTTCCAAACATTTCCAGATATTGGGATCTGGTCGCGATGATAGCAGCTGATACTGTGGGGGGTGTAGAAACGAGAGACTGCGTGAAGTTCAGCAAGAATTAGCAGGTTGTCGATAACGCGAAGAGTTATTTGAATCGGGAGAAACGGAGAAACAAATTAATTAGTGACCGAGACCGGAGACATCAACATGAATGGCCCATTGCACAAGGATGGATCGCAAACCTGGCTGGACCGTTGGCGCCACTCCGAGGTGCATCAACAAAGGATGCAAGCAACAACAAAGAAGTGTAGTGTGAGAAGAGCGGATGTGAACAGACGAGCCAAGCAGATCTACCAGCGATAAGTTGGATGATACAAAGAACTGTTCAACGCGTAGGATGTGATGCAGGGATACGGAAGAAAATGCGTGCAGAAGAGTGGAGACTTGGGATGCATCACCACTTGCACAACTGGAACATTTGTCGACTCACCGTTTCAGCCAACATCCCGGGGCGATGACATTGACAAGCCACTGAATCAGATTGATTGCTGAGGCCGGACGCGTTGCTGGTTTATCCTTTGGTGAGAGGATATGGGAAAGAAAAGAGAGTAAGGCTGTGAGTCTGACTAACGAGCGACAGGGAGAGACACGATTCATTCACCGTGGACACATGCAACACAAAGGCGGGAATGAGACTCATCCACTCTCTGAGGTTGGCTAGTCCTTGAGGCTTAGAGACTGCCTTTGGTCGCGATCACAAACGTGGTTCCCTGTCATCCGGAATGGCATTCTGGGCAATCAGTGGGCAACAGTGAGGTTGTACAAGCCTCGTTTGCTGCAATGAGGCCACCCTCCATCTTGGATTGCGGTTTTGACATCCGCATGGCCATGCAACCCTAGATGCCAAATATACTTTTGCTCTTCCATCTGGACTGCATCCGTCAACACCGGGGCGATTTTAAATTTCAGATCTAAATCTTGTGGATGTTCTGGGGAATTAAGGGTGACAGACAAAGCCAGGATGGAAAAGATTACCGAGACTCACATCGCATCTTCAAAACCCCGGATCGCCGTCGCTTAGACATTGACTGGCGTGCGGGGTCGCTCTTACTCCACCGTCGGATCGCGCCAGGCCCGTCGGATGGAGCCAGACCACTGATGCTACTATCCTCATTCCAGGATAGATAGAACAGTGTTGGATCATCCGATGGTTCTGATGCCGCTTTTCCGTTCGGATCTCCTTACAGCTGCTTCTGTTGAGTGCCAGGAAACTTGGACGTCACAGTCTTACCCCGCATTCCGCAATGGCGCCAGGTATCCCTAAACCGACTACATCTGGACTATTATCCCAGCTATACCGACAGTTACTAGTCAAAGGACATACTGTAAAAGGCAAGGGGACATGGGTTCTATAGGCCGGTGATAATGCACGTCTGCAAGTCTCTACAGTGACGACATCCACTCTACCCGACTGTAGGCCGCTCCACTGTCAATCCATAGCTCTCATCCGCATAGTCGGATGCAGACACTCCTACTTCATATCGGAACAGCAGACGGATAGATAAATCCAGGTACTATCTCTCCATCTCCACTCTCCATACTCCACAGACTTTAATGTTATTTGACCAAAGAGTCCATGGGTCGGCAAAGGGTCGAGAGGGGGAACATACCCGCTTCCGACCCGCCTCTGCTCTCTATGATGGCATCACCCAGTTTATAAAGTAGCCCTTACTCCTCACTTCTTCTCCAGCAATTTGTACAATACCCCAGCTTATCTTTATTCTTCGTCTACTCCTACATCACTACACCCAACATGCTTGGCAAAATTGCCCTCGAAGAAGCCTTCGCGCTTCCCCGCTTCGAAGAGAAGACGCGCTGGTGGGCCAGTCTCTTCTCCACCGACCCCGAAACCCACGTCAAGGAGATCACCGACATCAACAAGCTGTGCATCGAACATGCCGACAAATACGGCGTGGGATACCAGATCCTCTCCTACACAGCCCCCGGTGTCCAAGACATCTGGGATCCCGTCGAGGCCCAAGCCCTAGCCGTGGAAATCAACGACTACATCGCAGAGCAGATCCGCGATAAACCCGATCGCTTTGGCGCATTTGCGTAAAATTCTCCCCCCTTTTCCCCACATACTACCTTACCTCACTAACTCTAATTCCCAACTGAAGGACTCTCTCCATGCACAACCCCCAAGAAGCCGCCTCCGAACTCCGCCGCTGCGTGCAAACCTACGGCTTCAGAGGCGCCCTCGTCAACGACACCCAACGCGCCGGCCCCGACGGCGACGACATGATCTTCTACGACAACGCCTCCTGGGACATCTTCTGGCAAACATGCACGGAACTCGACGTGCCTCTTTACCTGCACCCGCGCAACCCCACCGGCACCATCTACGAGAAGCTCTGGGCAGATCGGAAATGGCTCGTGGGGCCGCCGCTCAGCTTCGCGCAGGGCGTCAGTCTGCATGTGTTGGGGATGGTGACGAACGGGGTGTTTGATCGGCACCCCAAACTGCAACTCATCATGGGTCATCTGGGTGAACATGTTCCGTTTGATATGTGGCGTATTAACCATTGGTTCGAGGATCGCAAGAAGTTGTTGGGATTAGCGGAGACGTGTAAGAAGACCATCCGGGAGTATTTTGCTCAGAATATCTGGATTACGACGTCGGGACACTTTTCCACCACTACGTTGAATTTCTGTATGGCGGAGGTCGGGGTCGATCGCATTCTATTCTCCATTGATTATCCGTTTGAGACGTTTGAGGATGCGTGTGTTTGGTTTGATGGCGCTGAGTTGAATCTTGTGGATAAGGTTAAGATTGGGAGGGATAATGCGGCGAGGTTGTTTAAGTTGGGAGCGTTTAGGGATTATGATGCGAAGATTAAGAATTAGTCATGAGTTGAGTATGTACGAAATGAGATGATATTTTACTGTTTACTTTTGTGGGGTTTTTGGGATTGGAGTTACTATGGTATTCGGCTGGCTGACGAGCTATGATGATGGTTTCACTAGAATACACCTCAGATCTATCTAGCTTCTGCTACATCAGGTATGTAAGTATGTAAAATTGCTCTTCTTTCTGTCAGGCCACCTCCCAATCCTTGTCAATCTTTTTTTGTTAATTTCTTTCTTTGTTCTTTTTTTTTTTTTTTTTTTTTTTTTTTTTTTTTGTGTTTTCGCTTTTCATCCGTCACTTTGCGTTCGCTCTTCTCTCATTGGTATCTTGAAATCATTGCTTCTTGCATATGTATCATATCCGTAGAATTCCCTCTCTCACACCAATCTCAATTAGTTCACCTCATGACCTAACCAGTGTCAAATGAGCTTCATCCAAACCTGAAAGTCACCTTCAAAAGACCCAACCATCATCCGACTCCTCATCATCCTTAGAGCCAGACACAGCAGACTGCTCAGCCTTAGCCAGCGCCTCATACGCAAAGTCCCGGACCTTAACCGTAGGATCCATCTCCGCAGTGAAAGGAACGTAATCTTTAACCCCCACCACTGTCTTCGCTTCCTCCTCCTCCTTCTTCTTCTTCTCTTCATCGCGGCGTTTCTCCTCCTTCGCCTGCTCATACGCAATCTTTCGGGCCTCTGCCCGCTGAGCAGCCTGGCGCTGCCGCTCACGTTCACCCTCGATATGGTGCGCGAGCATGGCGCTCCTCCAGGCCTGGGGAGTCTCCTGCATCTCTCTGTAGTGAGGCTCCGTGTACCGCTCCTTGATGTCCACCGTGACTCTGATAATGGCATCATAACTCTCGATGGCCCGGTTGATCAGATCCCAGACTGCGATCAAGGCGCGGGTCATCTCGACGCGCACGGGATTCCAGTTCTCCTTCACGGGAAGCTGACGCTGATAGTCATTCATGAAGTCGGTGTAGATGTGCGCGTCGAAAAAGTCCAGGAAGACGGTGAGAAGGTCACGCTCAGATGGGCGGGGCTTGTTGAGATGGCTGATGAGGGTAGGCGTTAGTTGAGTTTGCTTCTGTTTTGCTTTGGTGAGAGAATGGGATAGGGGGAGGACATACTTAAGGATCAGTTCCGTCATGTTTCTGAACCGAGTCACCACGTTGTACTGCGTATCTTCTGCAATCTGCTTGACCGAATATTCAACGCGGCGCGCCCAGGTGAGTTCTTGTTGCAAGATGTGGTCCACAATGCCGATGCACTTTTTGAGCTCTTCTAAGTGGTGCATGACCTCTTTGACTTCGTCTTTGGTCAGTCCGAGGACTGGGTCCATGGGAGTAGCGTGTCTGCGAAAGAAGAGGAGCTCAAGTCGAAGCACAGTGTTGCTCATATCGATGAAGCGTGTTTTGGTAGTCAGGCTCATGTGTTCGGAGCTGGTCATGTTCCGCATGTGCTCGATGGTGCTCTTCTTGCGCTCCTCGGCAACAAGTGGAATCGAGTCAGAGCCAACTCCTGCGTGGTGGGTGTTCAACTGCGAGGCCGGGGTAGGGGGGCTCTCGATCTTAGGGGTCTCGGATACGTTGGTCAATGTGCTCGCGTTGATGGTATCCTCGTCACCCGTCATGGTGAAGGGAAGAGGCGCAGTTGCCAGCGAGTCAATCTGTCTGAAGCTGATGACTTCGTCGCAAATCTTGGAGATAGCTATTTTGTATGATTCTTCAACCTGCCTGTTCTGGCGGGCGTCACGGTTTTCACACGACCTGTAGTATTCAGGGAAGCGCTCCGTGTTAACGTGTAGAGGAAGTGGGAGACCAGAATTGGGGTTGTTTTGAGTAATGAAGGTCGGAGTGGGCTCTATGGGTTCCTCATTCACTGAGGGTCCGGGCTCCCCAATGCTCTCGCTTCTGTTGTCTGGTATGTTTGCGCTTGTTGCCTCTATAGCAGAAATCTCGTTGTTGGTTTCGATAGGTGAGACCATCCCCTTGTTTTCATCCTGGGCTTGCTCGGGATACCCCTCAAGATATGCGATGTGGTGGCGGTAGAGCTCACGGATACAGGACTCTATGCTCGACTTGGCGGAGAGAGTGCCACTGCCTGTGAGTGCAGATGCCATGATAGGCAGGTGGTCGCGTGTCCTAGAACTGTGCAAAAAGTACACTGGGAGCTTGGAAGAGAGAGCCGCAACAGAATATGTCACAATTGCTCAGATGTGTTCATGAACACCAGAGATCTTGGAGCAACTGCCTGCGTGATAGAGAACCATGCACAACTGCTCTTGCAGAAGAGAGATCACACACAGTATCACAACGCCTTGAGTATTTTGAGAAAGACTGAATATGATGATATGGGATGAGAGGGATGACGAGAGAAGAAGAAGAACACTGAGAGATCATCTTCGTGAGAACACTTATCAAAGCGGGCCATGCGATCTCGGCGACGACTAAGCAATAAAAGATTCACTGTGTATTCTGCTGTCAACGCCTTGAACTACTTGACCGTGCGGCTGGGATCACAGGAACAGCGGTTGTGGGCACAGGGACGGAAATTAACTTGATGTGACTATCTACTATAACGGCTATATTTGACCGTTCGAGGTTGTTTTTGTTGGCCTGAGAAGTTGCAATAGCGGGCATGATATTGAACCAATCCGTTATACATGTGGTTCATGTCTATACGAATTGCTTCCTTCCTCTGGCAGAAGTAGGGGTATGAGCTTACCCAATGGTTTGCTTTCATTGACATGAAGAACAGATGAAGACTACTAGGGCTCAACGCCATAAATCGAGGGGGAAATATTCCTATACGGAATTTCTCAATCGGAATGAGACCGACCTAGTGTCGTCCTGAAATCCCACCCACAATAGGTCGTCAATTGCATTGCAAAGTTGATGGCCGCAAATAACTGCATGTCTTATGAATTAATAGTTGGGCGTTGTATAGTGGATCAACCACTGGCGGAACGGCCCTTCCCGTGGTTCGGCTCAAGCACTATCTATGAGAACTGAACTTGGTGATGATGGCATGGGCAAAGGACCAAGAAAGTCTACATTTAGAAGGAAGATTGCGTGAACGTGGTGCTATCGCTAGTAAATGAGTCTACGATGATTGGTCTTCGAATAGGTCATGATCTGCAGTGGGCAGATACCCCTGAGAAGATACGCGGATACTCAGAGTTGGGCGTCCCTACTCTTGGGCACTAAAGAACCCCTTGTAGTGGCGAGATCAAGTCAGAAGCAGGATTGCCTCGATCTTCGTTATTGAGCAAGTCTCATTACAATTTGCCCACCGGCACAGCTTGGCTCGGGAAACTAGTACGTACTTAAGAATGTCATTAAAGGCACAAGGTGATAACATTCAGGGTATATGAAACTACATATCATGAGTGTACCGCATCTCAATCCATGACGCTTACAGAAAGAATCGAGCGTCTAGTTTAATAGAGATGCAGTTTGACCCTCCCTCCAGTCATGACTGCGGAAACTAAGCAGGTGAAAAGGAAAGAACAAAACGTCCTCGCCAGCCACACTACTTAAACAGACATGATCTGTGAGGTTAGCGAGGGTCTGCCTCGTTCTTCGCACAGTGACTGATTGGCACCTCATTGATAAGGAGTGTGACAACTCAAAGTAGTGCGTGGATATCGCCAGCGAATAGAGCACTTAAAGAAACAAAAACAAATTTGGATACGAAGGTTCATGACTGTAGATGACATACGTCGGACCAGGGTCAGTCTTCCTTCTTACTTTCCTCGGACTTTTCAGCAGAGGCTTGATCATCTTCATCCTCGTCGTCGGGCAACGGAACATCCATGACTCGCTCTCCGGCTTTTTCTAAAGCCCTGCAGCTCCATGTTCTTACACCTTTGTAGACGGCCTAGTATTCGCGGTCAGAAGTTGAAAATGAATAAGAAATCATGAATAAACATACCCAAAGGAAACTACCAACACCGATGACGATGACCAACCACGCGACCCGGTTGCGGCCAGAATTCCTTCCGCCACCAAACATCCCTGTGCCGCGCAGTGTCAATCCATGCCATGAAGAAAGCGCAAACACAGCCTTGATGAAAGACAGGAAGCCCAAAGAGGCTAGCCCCTTGATGAAGTGCTCGGTCCAGGAAGCCTCTTCATTGTCAGGTAATATACTCGACACAGGGCGTGTATCCCAGTAGTCCGAGCGGATAATGGGGTCCATAGGGTCCACGTATAGATTAATGATCGGGTCAGCAATAAAACCAAGTAAAAATACAGTCAACATTAGAATAATTAAAGTAAGTCCAAGCTGCGTCAATGGGCTACTGATCCAGTGTGCCCATCGGAGGCGCTCTAAGCGATAGTGGAAGCCACATGTCGGACAGTGCCAGTAATTCCTCTTGCCATAGCCTGGGTCCGCATGTCGCCAAAGTTGTAGACATCCCTCATGCACATAACGTGAGGATCCTTTGCATTTGCAAGGGCGGAGCAACCGACCCGACTCCGGGTCTGAGGACTGGTATGTCACGCGTTGCTTGGACTGGAGAAACCCAGGCAGGTGTTCGGATGGAGGAGGGAAGGTAGGGTAGACGGTCTCCAGGCAGATGCGACATGTACGAGGAGGGTAATGCTTTTCGGAAGTCTCGCCTGAAGATTGCGAAGGTTCATCAGGTCCAGCAACATCTTCTGGACTCTGCCTTACATTAAAGTCAGGGTCCGAAGCTGAGACGGAGGCAGAGCTCGAAGGCCACTGCCAGAGCGGCTCATTGCGCAGGTCCATTCTGCCTTTGCCCGAACAGTCTCAGAGCTAATGGCATAATATGATTCTCAGACCTACCAGCGATCTGAGAACCTCTAGCAGAAATTGGCAGGCGTCTGTGTCGAGAGATGCGCGAGGACGAGGAGAAAAAAGAGGGAAAAGTGGGTGAGGGAAAAAGAGGCCAGCTTAAAAAGGCGATGTGGAGAAGAAGTCGTGCCGTAACCGCACTAGCCGCTCGCCTACCGTCACCGCCCGAGGCGCGGCTTGGCGCCGAACCAGCCGGCGGTGCTGCTGCTGCTGCGTCAACATCCTGCCGCCTGCTGTCCTTGAGGGTAGCTCCATTCTTGATCCCCCACGACCTCATCCCATCTCTGTCCACCTTTCATCCATCACTTCTGCACATTTTCATACCCTCTAGAGCTTGTAATTGTGGAGAGACGCACTCATGGCTGATCGCTACTCCTTTTCTCTGACCACGTTCTCCCCCAGGTAAGAGAAGCTCACTGCTCGATAGCTAGGGTCCTTGCTAACATTGCTCAGCGGAAAGCTGGTTCAGATTGGTAATGAAGACAGCTACCTATTGTTAGCTGTTTACATAAACGTGCTAACGAGTTGTAGAATATGCCTTGAACGCTGTCAACCAGGGTGTAACTGCTCTGGGCATCAAAGGTATGACATAGCTCTGATCCACTCGGCCTAGCTTCGAATAGCTACTGATGACCTCTGCTACTCAACAGCTACCAACGGAATTGTTCTGGCAACCGAAAAGAAAGCGAACTCGCCTCTCATTGACCCACCTTCCCTCTCCAAGATCTCCCTGATCACACCCGACATCGGCATGGTCTACGCCGGAATGGGCCCAGATTACCGTGTGCTCGTGGACCGGGCCCGCAAGGTTTCTCACACTGGCTACAAGCGCATCTATAACGAATACCCCCCTACCCGGATATTAGTGCAGGACGTTGCCCGAGTTGTTCAAGAAGCGACTCAGTCTGGTGGTGTCCGACCGTACGGTGTCAGCTTGTTGATTGCTGGCTGGGACGAGGGCGTTGAGCCTGAATCGGGGGAGGCTCAGCGGGGTGATGGCGAGGACGAGCCTAAGAAAGCAACCGGCAAGACGGGTGGTATCTTGAAGGGCGGCCCCAGTTTGTACCAGGTCGACCCCAGTGGCAGTTACTATCCGTGGAAGGCCACGGCCATCGGAAGACATGCGACGAGTGCAAAGACATTCCTTGAGAAACGTTACACCGAAGGTCTCGAGCTGGAAGATGCCATTCACATTGCTCTCCTGACTTTGAAGGAGACTATTGAGGGAGAGATGAACGGTGATACGATAGAAATTGGTGAGTTTCACATCTGGCAGATCTGTTACTATCATGCTGACGATAACAGGCATTGTTGGCCCTCCTGCCGATCATCTGCTTGGTTATGAGGGTGTTGAAGGATCGCGCGGACCCCGTTTCAGGAAGCTGAGTAAGGAGGAGATTGAGGACTATCTCACCAACCTATGAAGTACCCCATAGATCGATACAGATCTTGACATATGAGCCTTGTAGTATAATAGACACGACTCAAGTCTTGCGAGGTTCCCACGATATGACAGGGCGTCCCAGCCACGCAGAAACCGGGGAGCTGAATGGTGGGTTTTCAGGAGTGACCCTGGAACCTGACGAAATATTGGGCGGTTCTAGACTCGCCAGTAATACTTCAAAAACCTGATCGGAAATGAATGCTATTGTCAATGAAATTGCACGACTGCACCTATCTTCCTAAACCCAGTAATTGGGCTGCTGGGCTTTGGGCCTGCAGGCCACACAGCATCTGCAGGATGGACTGGACCCATAGAGCCCCCATTGTAACGTCGTAGTCAGTCCGTCCTTTTTATTTCCTGCAAAATGGCAATGGCCAATCTAGCTTCGGGGGAAACCTGGGCGTTTACACAGAAGCAATTCTGGCGTTGGACCTGTTGATTGTCAGTGGGCGGGTCACTGCAGCAGTCACACGTCCATCAGCGCCAGCCATCTTGACTAGTGATCGCCGACGCCATTCCTTCCACCAATTTCTCCGCAGCAAAAGCAATGACTAAGACCAGCAAGCCTAAGCGGGGACTCAACAATGGCGATTTTACCTGTCATCCAGCTCGCCGATCGGACAAGGCTTCCTCAAAACATCGTCCGCTCGTCCCTGAGTTGACATTCTAACCATCGTCCACCCTCGCCGTGGCCCAAGCTTGATCTGCCCCCAAACCCCAAGCCCCTCCACCACTGGCAACTAGCTTCGCATCCTTCCACTTCCCCAGATCTGACGGCGCTAGGGCATTAGATGAAACTCTGTCAGAGGTGGCCCGGACTTTATCGACTACTCTGGATAGTTGTACCACGTCAGGACCCTGGATGCGGTGTGTTGTGCAGACTCCAATTCGATAACCTTTCCTTCTTGGGATATCTATTGATGCCTGACGCTACCGTGAGCTTGATTGATGGTTGCGACTCGTTTGTTCCAAGGCTGAGAACATGTGGATGGTACTCTGACCACAAGACTCGACATTGATGGCGCGGGTACTCAGAGACGGCGAACTGCCTACGACGACGACATTCAATTAGGTGAGAGCTGAGCGTGGGAAGCTTGATCTGCAATTTGCTCTGGTGGCCATTGGCGTTGTGGTCTTGACTTCGGTTGGCTTTTCAGTATAGCCTGTGACGCTGGCGCTATCGATACCCGGCTCGTGCACACGGAATGCTAATTCTGTGTTTCCCTGATTTCGCATATTTTAACTACTATGTCCGTATCATCTACGAAAGACCCGCTGGATGGCATCAGCGGCGAGCTCGCAAGCAGTGGTGGTGCCTTCAAAGCCACTTTGTTATTCTTCATGGCCATTGCCTGCTACAATGTGGCTGAGCTAGTTGTCATGGTCCTATCGACCTTCCGACGATGGAAGGGCCTATACTTTTGGAGCCTGCTGTTATCGGGCTGCGCAGGCGTGCTACCATACACATTGGGCTTTATCATGAAGTTCTTTACGCAAGCCCCTTCGAATCTCTCTGTCACTATACTCAGTATCGGCTGGTGGGTCATGGTCACGGGCCAGGCGGTTGTCCTGTACTCACGACTCCACCTCGTCATTTGCGACGAGCGCATCCTACAGCGGGTGCTGTACATGATTATTGCGAATGTATTCCTCCTACATGTACCCACGACAGTCCTCACGTACGGATCCAATGCTGTCGGTGATGAACAGCCGGCCTGGGTGATTGGATACAATATCATGGAGAAGGTTCAGATGACCGGCCTTACCATCCAGGAGATCGTTCTGTCTGGACTATACATGTGGGAGACTTTGTTAATGCTGCGGATATGTCTTGTCCGTGAGAACCAAAAAATCATGTATCAGTTGATCTGGATCAACGTCGCTATGCTGGTTATGGACCTCGTATTACTGGGTCTTGAGTATGCCAGCTTCTATGCTGTGCAGATCACGCTGAAAGGAGCGATATACAGTATTAAGCTGAAGCTTGAATTCGCTGTTTTGGGCCGACTCGTTGCTGTGGTACAGAACCGCCGGCCGATATCGATCGATCGGGACATCAATCTCTATTCTTTGGACCGAGAAACTACCAGCGCTCCGGATCGGAGCCTAGCATCGGCTGGAGAAAGTGTATCCAGCCGCACACCGTTTTGTGTGCCAGGCACAGGATACGCGAATGGGACGCATAGAAACATCAACATGGACACTGGAAAACTCGTGACAATGAGAGAGCTTTCAGCTTGGGTTCAGCGGCCAAATGATGATCACTGCTGACACACAACTCGTGATGTATCGACTAGCTCATTCATAGAATTGGTGCGGGAGCCATAAAGCGGGTTTCAGCACCTATGCAATGCGTCCTATTCAAACAATGGGTATATATAGAACACTATACTGAGGCAGATAATCCTTTGATCCTCTGCTCACAAAACACGTCATCTTTGACCTACTCAAATACCCCTTCCGAATCTTCCTCGTCCTGGCTGTCCGCAATCTCCTCTGCCTTTCGCTTTCGCTGGCTTGCAGTATCGGGAGCTGGGTCGGAGTGGACATCTTGTGCTTGCTTTTTCTGTGCTTGAATCTCCTGGGTCTGTATCTTCTCTAAGTGCTCTTGTGTGTACTCATTGTACACAGGCACTTCATGCACCAACGCTTCAATTACGGGCTCTTCTGGTGCAGGTTGCTCTTGTGCAGACTCTCCTGGTACAGGCTCTTCTGGTGCAGGGTCGGGTGCAAGCTCTTCTTGTGCGGAATCGTCCTGTGCTTGGTAATCTTCGAGCTCTGGCTCTTCCTCCTCCACCGGTTCCTCTTCTAAAGGTTCTTCCGGTTCAAGCGCATCTTCATCCTGTGCTTGCTTCTCCCTGACTTTTACGGCGACGCCATCCTCTTCATTACCTTCGAGCCCCATTTCAACAGCATACAATCCATCCTAGTCGACAAGTCAACACACCTACGGCCAAGCAAATAATCGACAGAGGAGATCAAAGAAGAACTCACATTTGCAACCCGAAAGGGCACTACGGTTGTTTTGTCCCTAACAGTGACAAGCCTCCCATCCCTCTTCATGACCTCGGCAACCCTCACCCACCCGCCATCCCCACCATACCCAAAGTCACCATAAACCCCGATCCGAGCACGAACGCACGATTCCCACCCCCTTCCACTCAATATGGGCGACAGCGTTGCCCTCACCTGTCCCCGAATCCGGGTATGCGTTTGGTTGATAACCAAGATAGCCAGGTTCGCCCTGCTTGCGAACTTCACCAATTGAGCAGCCAGATCGCTAATCACGTTCCACTTGCGCGTTGTGAGCCATTTCTGGACATCCCTCTGCGCTTGCTGCGGTTGGTTGATATCACTAGGGTTAGGGAAATAAGGAGTGAAAGGGGCAGAGACAGAGTCTATGACAAGGAGAGTTGTGTTTGGGGGTGGAAAAGAGACAGGTGGATGATGGAAGAGGGAGAGGAGATGAGGGAGCGTGGGGGCACGAATATACGTTAGATTTTCCGTCGTCAAGGACCTGGGAGATGACGATGAAGCAGGAGACTGCAACTCGAGCAGTTTGCGCAGTCGAGGCCTAGGAAGCGGCGATGCCGTATCTTCAATCACCCCAAAGAACAAACCATTAACTCATATCACAAATACACCCAAATAAAACACAAGCAATAGATCAAACCTACCTATCCAAACAACCCCTTCCCCCCTCCCCAGCGCACCAGCGGCAGCATTCAACCTATCACCACTCATCAGCACACACACACACACACACACACACACACACACAATACCATACTACCCACCACCCGCTCCACTCAAACCACCATTAGATCAATATAGAGAAATATAAACTCACCCCAACATAGTCTTCCCCGCCCCCGGCGGCCCAAACACCTCCGTAACATGACCAACCGGCAACCCCTTTAGCTGTTCTCCTTTCCCCTCAGTAAACTCACGTATTCGCTCATTTGACGTCGTCGATATCACCGGGGCAGAGATAGAGATCGCCTCATCCAACGCGACCAGCCCAGTCGGTATGGCCTTTCTGCCTGAGGCAGCAGCATCCGGGAACGCGGTCGACGCGTGCAGGGACTGCGAGGCCGGGAAGGAGATTACGCGGTCTGGTGAGTAGTTGGTTAGTTTTAGTTCTTCATTGAAAAAAAAAAATGTGTTAGATGGTATACATACGAGGATCTTGAGTAGATAGAGGAGGAAGGTCGAGGTGGTTCATTTCTGGTGTTGTGTTGGATGTGATTTGGTGGATAAGTTCACGCGTCACACACGCGTTTTGGTGGTAATTGATGTGTGTGTCTGTCTATTGTTGGGGATGAGGGTGGGCGGGGGTCATGGTCGGGGCATTATTATTGTGGATGTATTCTTCTCTTGGGATAGATGGAAGTAGAGAAGTAGTAAGAATGGCGGACTGTTTCTTAGTCTGACTGGGTAATTGCTGGAGTTGAGGTTGGATTTAAAGTGGTGGTTGATGCATTGATTGACAGTGAGTGAGTGGTGTTCCGCTCTTCCTTCCCGGTGGTTCACTTTATCTTGATTATCTAGGCTTTCGGCATCATGTGGGATCTTACTTCATTTAGTTATGTGATCACAATGACTAATGAGGACTGAGGAGAAGCTCTTGACTAAATATTTTGAATGTATAGTACTAGGTATAGCGTTTGTGATCTTCTTAGGTGACTCTTCACAAACTGAATTTGTTATCAACATTTCACTTGCATATGTCTACTAATAACATTATGTGCGAAAAGCAATAGCATTCACAACCCATGTCGTACAGCATATCATAGGGACTACAGTAAATCAGGGTTATTCGAATAAACAGCCAGCATTAAATTTGGCTTATGAATACATCCAGAGAAATGCTTCATCAAATGATGACGCAATCGGGTCATGCCTGACTGACTCGGTGTCCAGATTTCCCAACCTATTTGGAATCTCCACCACACAGATGGTGACTTCTGCGAAGATTTACCGGGAAATTCCAAATATTTAAGTGCTTCTAGCCATTCAAGGAGGCTGCCAGAGTCATGGAAAGTCCCGGCCCCTCAAGGGAATACCCTGTTGTACACAGGAAACTTCCCCCGTGGACCGGTAGCTCAAGGCCCACCCACTCCTATATAAACAGCCACGGCCCTGCTACTCATCCAGTCTTTCTTTCATCATCAGCAAACACAGTCTGATCAGAGTTTCTAATATATAAACCATCACCGAGCAAGAGAGGGGGCGTTCGCCCCCTCAACACTATATAAACAACCTATATAATACACAATACATCATCCTGCTTTAGCGACACGAAGAATAGCGAAAAAGAAAGCGGCCCATTCCCATATAAATGGCTCTGTTCTTTTCAATTCAAGGTTCTTCGGCTTGAGCTCAATCACTATGCCTGGCGTGTCGCTGCATCAGTCGTGTCGATGCCGTCTCATCAATGGAATATTCTCCACAGTGTATACCAAAGATGACTAGAGAGACATACAGGTGCCTGCGACCAGAGAACTGACCTTCGATGGACATATGGGTCTGTGCTGGGTGGAGAGGCGGAGTTGCGGCACATCGCGCAGTTCTTCAACGTTCCCCTTTGAAGTGGTTGGTATATAAAAGCGAGTAATGAGTCGACTAACGATAGCGAGATGACCGATGATGGGGTGACCGACGATGAGATGACCGATGACGAGTTGACTGCTGAGGAACTTCACGTCGGCTTCACGGACCCATAGGTGATCACAACGCTTCCACCAATATAATATCTACGATCTCTTTCGCTCCGAGTCAATTATATGTCGGAATGAGAATCCTGACAACCGGACTGCTCGGGAGTCAGCACAACCAAGCCTGAAAGAAGCTGGCTGTGGCGGTTACCGAAGTTGAGTACAATGAGATCAATGAACGTGTCATAACACGCACCAGACGCCGACCATCAAAACAGAAAAGACAAGCAGTAATGTTATATCAAGCGGAGAAGCACAGAAAGTCGCTGGAGCACGCAATATTGAACGATGAACAGCATTCAGAATGTTAAGACATTTATGGGATAACAAGATTGCTATATCTCCACTTCTTAGCCATGTTGCTTCTTGTTCGTCTATGCTTCCTTTGCCATCCCTAACAGTGTGGCCAACCATCTAGCCAATATCGTCCAGGGCTTGGATGTCCGACATCTCTGAAGGTAGAGGTGCAACTGGAACACATCAAGCTGCATAAAGTCCTACAGTAAAGGTACAACAGCCTCCAACTAATGACATTGGTTTGAAGCCTTGCCAAACACGAGCTCTGATCCATGAGCCCAACAAATCCATACATGAACAGCGCCCGGGCCCGGTTTGGTCTGGACATTGATCGCATACACATCCATGATAGCATCTTCCCTTTCTTTCCCAAGAGGCCACGCACGCGGTATCCAAATGCTGCTTCGATAGATCCTAAACCAAGAAAACAGCGCTTTGGAAACTGTGGACCTCCTGGAGGGATTCGAAGAAAACGTGATTAACACAGCACTGCATCGTCTTCTTTAGTTGAGAGCCTGGACTAACCAGCAGAAAGCAGCCTTCAGATCTCTTCGCCTGACAAAGGCAGGTTGTTCCCTCTGGAGCTGTGGCAACTAGTACCGAAGAAGGTACGAATTCTTGTGGGTGCTATTTGCCGTAAACTGACACGCCATGGGGTCTGCAAAATGACATACGGATATATAGAACCTTACCAGGCCAAAAGAGGCAGACAGAGAATAAGAGGGCGGAGCTATTTGACTGCTTTGTCGATAATAGGGGGCTGTGTCTTGCACGGCAAGAAATGCCTAACGAACCGACCCATCTACAACCGTCGTGGTTAGCCGAAGAAATATAGGGTAGAGAACACGATGCCCCTACACAAGAGCCATGAATATGAAGAACGAACCACAAAATAAAGATCGAAGAGAAAAATTCTAGTGGTTGCAGTGGAGAGCTCCAGGACAGTGTGAAACTTGTCGAGTTGAGTCGTTGAGAAGCTCCCTGAGATACCTTTCCCAAACCCCTTGACTAGAAGGAAACATGCTACAAATGTCTCTTCTACAACAAGCTGTTATTTTGCTACTACCCAGCTTATTCACTACCTCCTTGAGCATCGTTTTTAATGACTTCTTTCATCGATGCTCGTCACTCGAGGAGCCCGAGCCAAGCTTGAGTACTTCCACACGATTCTCCGACCTTGAGGGAAAGCCCCTGCAACACCATGAGATGTTTTTCTTCTCGAAAAATGCTTCTGTTCTCGCGAGAGTACAAGCTCATCCCAGAATACTCCATTCCGCCAGCAACACAGTCCAGCTACCCCTTTTACGAATATCCTTTTGAAGGTGCAGACAGGACATCAGAGCGATGCTTTCCAAGTCTGATATCGTTTCTTTCCATTTCACAACTGACGTAGGATCGACATGCGATTTGCACCACCATTCGCCTCGCTACAATATGATGCTCTCAAAGATTGGGTGTGAGTGTGCTTCTGCGCATGCGATGGCCTGTTCTGAAGAACGTCAGCATAGAGAATAAACATAAGATAAGAAGGCAGGGAGACGGACTATTTGTGATAGCAGATGCGGGTTTCCTGGATCCTGTGACTCCCGTATCCTTTGTTGCCCTGACCTTCAGATCACTTGTGCAAAGTGGTGGTTCTTGTCTCAGGGACTGGCCTTTCGAAAGCTTATATACTAAGCCCCCGTTGTTATTCAAATAACAACCTCTCCGGTTGGCTTGCTGGAGTTAGTTGCTGTCTGATATTAAGAGCTGGAGAACAAGTGATTGTGGAAGAATACCCACTCTCGACAAATGGGAGTATCGAGCATTATGAGTATGTCAATCTTCATGTCGCGATGCTTACCCGAGTTTATAAGAGCCTATCGATCAGACAAGCAAAAGTCGTTACCAAGATCGATCAGACCGAACCTTTGTGGAATACACAACAGTGAATGTCCATGATCTGGGGCTGGCTCGTCGGAATAAACAGCATTGACGAAGTGGCACGACATCCAATGAACTCGGCAGGCCCCTTGCGACTGTGGTCCTATTGAAGATGAGGAGTACGCAGAGTAAATGATTATTCGCACCTTGGTCCCTTGTTTCCCTTAGATGGTGCGAAAAAGAAGGACTGGGACAGATACTGTCTGCTTGCTGATCCAGGAATTACTTATATATATATATACTACACCTACCAAGACACAGAGACTGTCAGGAAAGGAGAAGATCATGATTCGAGTTACTCTGGCTGAGTCAGATCAGAAGTTCTGATCCATGACCTTGGCGAACCTTGCCTTGTTTCGCGTTTTTAATTATTACGGACTCCCTTCGCTCATGATTAATGGAAGTATGGTCGAGGAGAAGTGTCAAACCATTGTGCAGGGGCTCGAGATACGGTGTTTATATATACTAGTTGGCATCCATACCAGACACGGTTGCGAATCATCAGTCTCATTTGACACTATTACCTTTCCCTGCCGTCCATCAATCCGTTTTGTTCCTCCATACGAGCAGGGCACAGGGAAAAGAGCTGGCCAATTATTCTTCGATACGAGTAATCGACGCAAGAAGAAGTGTCTAAATACAGCCGAAGAGATATCTCGACATTGATCATCAATATCAACATCAACATCTACTTGCTGATCCTGGTGATCCATGTCTTCTGGGATTGGCGTCATAATACCTTCTTTTTTCAATACTCTCCCTTGACAGCATGAAAGAAAAAGAGTCAGCAACCGGGAAATATCTCGTGTCCGAATTGATTTCGAGTTCTACTACCATACACAAAAGCTTTCAGTCGAACCGACCCTGCTACTCTCTACAACCGGACAGTCCAAAGATAACCCTCCTTGGATAGAATAAAGTTACAACTTCTCAAGGCTGGAACTATCATTGACAAGATCAAGCAGACAAAAACTATACAAGCCAGGCTCAACATCCAGACCTACGGAAGCAGGCAAGAAGACGCAAAAATTTCCGAAGCACCATTTGTCAATTCGGGGACGGGTGGTTCTGGTTGCTTCCAACTTCATAGAAGTTACTAACTTCCACTCTTTCCGATCTGAAGCTCTCTTTGAGGTCTCTAGTACACTCATCGCAAATCAATCCCTGAGAAGGCTACGGAGCCGTGACCCGCGCGTCATGGACCAATTTCCCATTTTTTGGGCCAGTACCGTAGCCCGCAAGGGCCTATTAAGCTAGCTGTAGCTGACAGACTTATACTGGAATCTTTTGTTGAATAGAGTAACAACGGGAGAGCGAGAATTCCCATGATTGGAGATTCCTTGCCTCATCTCCCGCTTGTCTCCCGCTGTCAATCCAGATTCAACTACAAAGCAGTTCTCTTGTCTTTGATATACGTATAATGACGAAAGAAAGAAAATATACCACCCTCTAGACGAGCAGTGATGCTTTGATGGCTTCGAGTCAAAATGTCTACATTATAACCCAGTCGAAGAAAAAGACACCATACATCCATCCATATGTCTTCGATATATAACCCATGATGAAGGAGGAACTTTCCACTACCAACTGTCTGAACAGCACAAATACCGTGGCGACATCAAGCTCACACCGTCGTTGCAGCATAAGCTTACAGCCGAGTCGCAAGTTACATAAACCGAAAGGGGTGACTCTTTCGTCTCCATATACCAAACATACAAATAAAACAGCGATCATGTGAACGAACTGATCCGCGTGCAGCATACCATCTAGCAAGCAATGCAGAGTCTGTACAAATCAGCGAGAAGGAAAACAACGTCGCCAATGCATCGCTCGAATTCGTCTCTGAATATACCAAATTCCAGAGGATCAAGATGGATATGAAGGTAGTGCTCTCTCTGATATCTCATGATGTTATAAGTGTTTCTCTTCTCGGCGTGATGTGGTCCGGTTCGACTTGCGAGGAACATACATGATGGTGTGAGAACAATAAACCTGGCATCATATCTACCCCCATTTTGTCTTACAAAACGACTATGTATTTCCGGAATGATAAAAAGACCCTTCAATATGGCGTATCGCTATCATCGTCTACTTCATACCGGGCTGCTACTGATACGAATCACGGCTTCTCTTACGCCCTGCCCGCCCTGGTTGGTGTCTGCCTTCGTTGTTGCATACCAACAACAAAACAAGGCTTTGTATGGAGAATTCTTGAAACATCCATTCCCGAACTCATGTACAGTTGATATAAGCTGCATATAAGAAGGAATCTTTGGGATCTGAACAGATCGCTGCGGTGGTGGTTGGTTAGTTGTCTTGTCGTGGGCAATCGCATTACAATGATGTGATGTTGCTTTTGCGGGGCATTAATATGGTTTTGGAGGGTAATTAACATAGGAGGGAAGATAGATATACAGATGTGTGGATTGTTGGTGTTTTGTGTGCTTGGAAGTTAGAAATTGGGTGTCTTGGTGGTTGGTTGGTGGAAGATTACCTGCCGATGATTGGCTTGGGGCGGAAATACATCAGGTTTAAGGTACTACTTCGTTGTGCAGTGGCTTTGCTGCAGTATGAAGAGGATACTTAATTCACTCGATGGTGTTTGATTGGTTTGAAATTCATATGTATATATTCAGATTTCTCATTCGAAGTAGTCAATGACTATCTCCAACATTATCATCTACAGCAGTTGCTTTATCCAGCCCTTTACTATTATCCAAGTCGGCTGGGTTTCATCATCCTCCCAAGTCTAAGCCAATCCCATATCCTTGTAGAAGGCGTCAGTCTTGGGCTCACGGCCCAAGAACTCCGTCAATGTCGTCATCTCATCCTGGCTACCTCCCTTCTCAAGCACCTTGTACCGGTAGCGACGGCCAGCAGTCGGGTTCATGGGGTCGTCCTTGAAAACGGTGTAGAACATGTCGGTCGAGTAGACTTGCGAGCTGTCATGAGTGTTAGTACTTGGCTTATAATGGTCACGCCGAATGTGGGATAGACATACCTCAGGTAACCATAATAACCGGCATCATAGCCACCAATCAAGTGACCAAAGGTGGCTTCACCGTGGCCCCATTCCTCGCCCAGGCCAAGGCTCTCCGGGCCCTCCATCTGTGTGATCTGCTTGCGCAGGGAGTTGTATGTAGCCGAGATAGGAAGCTCCTTGATCTTCTCGTGGCTCTCGGGCTGGTGGACGGTCATGTCGAAGATACCAAAGTGCAGCTGGCGAAGGTTGAACAGGGCATCGTTGACGTGCTTGGTGCGGATGAGGTTCTCGATAACGGAGTCAGGGATCTGCTCCGAGGGGGCTTCCTGGCTACCGGCTTGCTCCTTCCAGGCGGCGAGGTAGTCAGGAGAGAGAGTGGAGTAGTGCTTGCTGAGGGACTTGAGCTGGGATGGGGTCCAGCACCAGTTCTCGAGCATCTGACTGGGTGCTTCGACGAAGTCCCGGACGGTGTTGGTGCCGTGGAAACGGGAGTAGATCGTCTTCGCGACGAGGTCGTGGATGCCGTGGCCGAGTTCGTGGAAGAGAGTCACGACTTCGTCGTGCTTGAGCAAGCTGGGCTTCTTGGGAGTCGGCTTGGTGAAGTTGCACACCAGTGCAGTGGCCGGGTAGCGGCGGTTGCCCTCCGCGTCGATGAAACCCTATAGATGTAAGTAAATATTGCTATTTTGCGCTGTGTAGGGTGCCTACCGGCTGCAAGTTGAAGTTGGCAGCGTGACCGTACTTGCCGGTCCGGGGGAAGAGATCCAAGTACAGATAGCCGACGAAGCCGCTGCCCTCACCCTCATCGTTCCAGACGCTGAAGATCTGGACGTCCTCGTGCCAGACAATGTCGCTGCCCTTACCGGTGGGGGCCACCTTCTCCCGGTCCTCACCAGTAATCTCCACAAAGACGAGACCGAAAAGCTCTTCGAAGATCTTCAGCATGCCCTGGATGGTGGTCTGAAGAGGGAAGTATTCAGCAATGAGCTGCTGGTCCAGAGAGTAGTCCTTCTCCAACATAAGGCGATCATAGAATCTGTGATCCCACAGGTAGTAGTGACCATCGAACTTCTCTCCACGGGACTCCAGGTCGGACTTCTTAAACTCGAGCAGGTTCTTGATTTCCTTCTGCCCACCGGCTGTCAGACGGGACCGCAGGTCACCCAGGAAGGTGTTGACCGTCTCCGGGGTCTTGGCCATCTTGTCCTCAATGCGGAATGCCGCGTGGTTGGGGTAACCGAGCAGACGAGCGGCCTCATCACGCAGGATGATGGCCTCACGGAAAAGAGGCACGTTCTGGTTGCACTTGTTCTCGTTCTGGATCATGACCTGCTTACGGGTCTCGGGGTTCTTGGCGTACTTCATCGTCGGGAAAAGGTCGGGGTACTTGAAGGTCAGCCAGAGCTTGCCCTCGTGCTCACCCTCACCCTTCTTCAACCCAGCCAGGACATCCTCGGGAACACCGTCGAGCTCTTCGCGGGTGAACCAGAGTCCTTCGTTCTCCTCGTTCAAGTTCTTCTGGAACTCAATGCTGACCTGACTGAGACGCTTCTTGATCTCCTTGAACCGGTCACGCTTGGGACCAGCCGGGAGACCCAAGCCATTGCGGATGAAATCCTTGTGTTCCTTCTCCAACAGACGGCGAGACTCGGGGTCAAGAGACTCGTTCTTCTTGAGCACGGCGTCGACGAGCTGGAACACATCCTCGCGCATGGCAGCTTCAATGAAGAACTCATCCATGAGCTCCTCCGCCTTGGATGAGGCATCCCGCAACTCTTGTTGCGTCGACACGGCCTGGTAGAAGCCGAGAATGTGCGATTCGAGGGACATGACGTTCTCATCCTGGGCCAAAGGCTTCACGACAGCGTTGAATGTAGCCGTGTCGGGCTTGACGGTAGCCACGACGTCATCCTGAACTTTGCGGGAGGCTTCAATGAGTCGCTTGGCGTCATCGACAATGGATTGAGCAGTTGCGGTGAAGACGGGGGGAGCCTGAGGAGGGCGGCGGAGGTGTTCGGGGGCCATGCTGGCAGTTGTGAGGGATTTGCGAAGGTTTGTCAAAGCTGAATGCGAGGTTGAAGGAAGTCGAGAGCCGCGGAAATGGCCCAAGGCCGAGGAAAGTCTGAAGGCGGGAGAGGAAAGGCGAAGCGGGGGAGCCACGGTGACGAGGAGAACGCCCACGAGAAGGACGAGGAAGGCGGGTAGATAAAAGGTGCGACAGAGAGGGGAGCGAATGGTGACGGTAGGAGGGGCACAGGTGGTGAAAGGCGGGGTGCTAAGCAAGCTACTGCAATGGAAGAAGCGGATCAATACGTGGCTCGACAGTGGACACTCTTGGGGGGAGGAGCTGTTTGGTGATGCAGAAGTGCAGCTGAGCTGGTCCCGGCGGAGCCTGCAGTCCGGCCGATCATGTGTTTTCCCTCTCCTCCACCACTAACTAATTAATCTCTCCCCCCAGCTTCTCTTTTCTCTTTGTTTGCACTCCACACTTCCTCCTGTCTGGTTCCCTATTCTTCGATCTTTCCAACATGTACTACTCATGACGAAGCTATGGCCCTTCTGACACCCCGATCCACTCTACGTCTGCCGGGTCCAGGGTTTCTATGTCCACTTCTACAGTTCTATTACGTAGCTACAAGAGCTAAAAAGACCTACAGGCAACTGTTCATAAATATGTAATCACACTTTGGATATCTGGATTCTATGCACGATTTCAACAATCGATGTTCCTCGTCACATCTCGTCGCTTTTTTTCAAATGAAATAGGTAAACCCGCGTCGACTCAAACTCGCTCCGTCGACATAAAAGAGTAAGGCCAACTCCAACAACGCCATACACACGAAAGAATAAACGCCCCGGGTGCTAAATTAGAAGACGAAGGATCGTCGGAGTGGGAAACACAGCGTATTCGCAAATGGTACATCAGAATATAAGGCGAAACGGTCATGGACATCGCGCCGCTCACGCAGCGTCGGCAGTGGGGATGGGCTCGGGGATCTTGGTGACCTGCTCACCAGCCCGGATCACCCGCTGGCCGGCATCGTCACGAACATAGCCGGCGCCCTCCTTCTGGGCCCGCTTCCAGATCTCAACCTCACAACCACCACGGATCACACCCACACGCATGGTCGAGAGAAGGTTGTGGGCAGCGTTGGAGTGGTAGTACACTCCACCGTTGAACATGGCAGTGGCGTCCTTGCCAATACCAGAGTTGATCATGGCCTTGCCACCGGGGTGGTCCTTGATGAAGTCGGTCACATCGTGAACGACACCGGCAATAGCAATGAGACCACGGCCGTTCTTAGCCTGCTCAACATAGTCGTCCCATTCCATAACGGGCAGCTGGTCGAGAGGGGTACCCCAGTCGAGACGGGAACGCTTCTGGTCAAGCTTCTTCTGGAGCTGCTGGACACGACCCTTCTCGATCTCGTTGGCACGGAACTTCTTCAGGTCGTAGGCCAGACCAAGCTGCTTCCAGGCCCAGATGCTCCACTTGGTTGGGTCGTACTGGTGCCACTCGATAGCGTTACGGTAGTCGGAGGGGAACTCGTGGTGGAAGTTGTGGTATCCCTCGCCGAGAGTGACAAGAGCAGTGATGACGTGGTCACGGGGAGAGTTGCGGTCGTCGAAAGGCTGGTCACCGAGCCAGTGGGCCAGAGAGTTGACGCAGAAGGTGGCCTGCTGGACGAAGAAGATACGCAGGATACCAGCGTAGACGAAACCACCCCACCAGTCACCCCAGCCAAGACCGGACACGAGCATGGGAACAATCAGACCCATGGTGAAAACGACCTTGAGGTAGTTGCGGTGCTGCCAGACGACAACAGGGTCTTCGTTGAGATCGGAGATATCGGTGCGGCCGATACGCTTGGGGTTCTGCTTCATGACCATCCATCCCAGGTGAGAGTAGAGCAGACCCTTGCGGACGGAGTAGGGGTCCTTGTCGGTATCGGTATAACGGTGGTGAGCCCGGTGATCACGCGCCCACCAGCGGATGGAACCTTCGACGGCACCACCACCAACGGCGGCGAGCCAGATACGGAGAGGAAGACGAGCAGAGTAGGAACAGTGAGCCCAAAGACGATGGTATCCTGGAGGCAAAGTTTGTCAGCATGTCTTGACAGTGTTACCTTTGAATGGGGCAAACCAACCTGCAGTGATACCGAGACCAGTGAAGAAGTAATAGATGACGGCCCAGATAGCAGTCTTGACCTGCAAGGGCACCCAGAGGGCCTGGACACAGCCGTACAAGGGGATACCGATGATGAGGAAGACGTTCAGCCAGTTGACATGCTTGTACCAGTTGCCGCGTGTCATGACAGTATCGGCAATGTGGACCTTCTTGGGGTCAGCGGCGCGAGGCCGGGAGGCGTCTGCTGGCTTTGCAGACATGGTGATGTCCTTCGTGTGTATGTCGACCCCTGCAGTATGGTTCGGATGAGGAGGAGAAGGATGCGTGCGGGAGAGGGTGGGTTTAAAGGAAAGGGCCAGAGGCGAGCGATAAAAAAGAGACGGAGAAAAAGGGTGGGGAATGCAATCGAAAGACCGAAGAAGTAAGCGGCAGATCTGAGCCAGTGAAGGAGGGAAAATTCGGAGGCAGTTGAACTCTACCAGGGTCCACCGGCGGATGAT
Organism: Aspergillus luchuensis; assembly: GCF_016861625.1. NCBI lineage: Eukaryota > Fungi > Ascomycota > Eurotiomycetes > Eurotiales > Aspergillaceae > Aspergillus > Aspergillus luchuensis. The sequence goes on from NC_054849.1 coordinate 5,812,026, forward strand.
GGTTGGGGAAAAGCAAGGCGGACAATCGATAATAATGATGCGACTATGAGGACACGCGCGTGGAATAAGTAAAGAAGGGTGGCCTGACGGCAAGCTCACTGGTAGATCAGTGAAGTAATCATAAGATCCCGAGGTCCCAAAGTGGCCGACGGGTTTCAACAGACACCAGGAAGGAGAGAGAAGAAAATCAATACTACTATCCAGGCACGTCTGGAAGGTGTCCGGATCGCAGAGTGTATCCGCGATGGCAAATGGCCGGAGTATCTCCAACCATACAGCGCCGCCTGTTCATCCAACTAAGCTTGTTGGGCCACTTCTGATTCGATGGTGCTGCCCGGCCAGACACTGCCGTTTTAGGTAAGGCCGGGAGTGGTCCACCAATCACAACAGTTCAACCATTCGTTGAATCCCCAACGTTTTTTGCCCCTTGATCGCTCTGTGTGGCTGGTGTCATGCCTCGGGTGGCTTGATCCGTGGCTCTCCATCCCGATTTGGATTTCGGGACGGTTTCTTTTTCCGCATCAAAGTATCGCCTGCACGGAGTGGCACAACTCCGTCTAATCTCAAGAGTTGAGCAATTGACCCCATCTCTTTCAAAGCTGATCCTAATTCTGGAGCATCGCAACATTGGAGTCTTTGCTTATGCGGTGGCCACACTAACGCAATCTAGTGCTATAATCAGCATGTCTTGGATCACTCATTGGTCCACTCAGCTCAGACTTTTCCGTTGAAGGCAGCCCTATGAGTGGACATTATTGCCACCGGCCGAGTTTGAAACGCCAAATTCAGTTTTGGCATTACTGCGAGCCGCAAGCTCCTCGGCACAAACTCTTCCCGGGTGCTCCGTTAATGCTCTTGAAAGTTGAAAGTCCGTAGAAAACCTGATGATCGTCGCCACATGATTCAGGCACGCATTCTCCCCAACACTTTTCTTTCACACTATTTGACAGCTCTGCACCACGTGACACTGTGACATTCCTCCCCTTGAGTCTTATCGCCTCAGGCAATCACATGATCCAAGCTTGGTTGGGACATGCCAACCCATCCAAAGCAAGGCCCCCCACACCGCAAGTCTTGAAATCATTCCCCAGACAAGGGATCAATTTCACTGGATCCCCACGTTATCAGATGGCCCCAGTGGCATTGAATCAAAGTTAAGGACCGGGGCCATTACAGCTCCGTTGAACACGTCGTGCCACTTTCATCTGGTTGGGACAGATCTCTTCCATACCCTATGGTTTCAGCAAAATTTGAAATCATTTTTCACTAACCGCCAATAAAATTATCAATAATTGGGAAAGTCTCTGATTTGTCCAACAGATTGTTAAACTGCGCATTGCGTGAGATTTGGCTGTTGCTTTTCCTAGACTTGAGTCTGTAGATCCCTTGCGCTTCACTCGGTCCGGAGTATGGATAGACCGAGGTATTTATTTGAGACGGTGAGAGCAATATACTATTCCACGGCTCATTAGAACCACACCATAAGTATGGCGATCAATTAGTAGGCATTAATGATCAACATAGTTTATTGATGGTCACATAGTGTTCAATTGATGTGGGTGTACTCCAGTTGGATATTTTGACTAGTATGCAAAGATATCCCGAATAGTGAGGTAGATCACCGATCAATTCTATCAGCTTCAAAATGCTGGATTTTATCCCCTCACCGGTGGCAGATGACAGTAGTAGGAATGCTACTAATCCTACTCCGGGGTTTTGCAGGAAAGAAAATACCGTTGCAGTGCATACCGGGTACATTTCGACGACTACTACTGGTTGTTCGACCGACACAAAAGGAATATATACTATACCATTTTCCATATATACAACACCAACTACTAACACTTCGATCGCAAAATGCCGCGTCTACTTATTACTACGTTTGAGACTTCTGGTACTATCTATTCCATGATGATATGAGGCATATTAGTACTGATGTACGAAAACTACTTTATCCTCCCACGTCTATCAAGCTCAATAGCAATGACCTAAAATCTGTTCAGCTACTATGCTTAGTACCTGTACTATAATCTCACGGGCAGTCCAATAGTATAGATATATTGCACCAACGATTGAACACAACAGTTAGTAGTCTAGCATTGCATCGCAGCTCGCCCGAAGATGACTGGTCGACTATGCCAAGTCTACCTCTGCCTACACACTTCAGAAACATTATCAAAAATAACGATAGAACCAGAAGCATTCCCATCCCATATTCCAATATACCGCTCCATAACCATTCGATCATCCTTACATCCCCATGACAAATCTCCAAACCATTAAAATATACACCAACTATTATCCAACCCCATTACTCACCATACGCTACCTCTACATACCTCCCCTCCGAAATCACCCGCAACGTAGCATGAAAAGCCTCCCCTCTCCCGGCCCTTGCCGATCCGAGGTTGGCAGTGGCCAAGAAGACGTGGTTCGGACTGACGGACCGGCTCCACTAGTAACTCTAGCCCCTTCCGTTTCCCCACGGCTAGATAGAACTAGACAATGCTCAGCCTCTTGCCGATCGAGGATCGTGTCGGAGAGTAAGGTTCCGAGAAACGGAGAATAGTTATTATCGGATTATAGTAAGGGTGTTAGTGGAGGTATTTGTCACTGAATATAGATTATTTAAGGTTGCGCTTGATAGTTGCGGAGTATGGGTATTTCCGTATGCCGGGGGGTTATGCTGAGATGTGATGAGTGTAAAAGAGCATTGTCTGGAGTGGGGATCTATGCGTAGGAAGTGTGACTGGGCATCGAGGTTTAGTCTCTGATAGATGGGTATATAATACTGGGCTCTCTTCCTGCTAGGAAGTCATTGTGACAGACTCACTTCAACTTTTCGTTCGGCAACTCCAGGGGTTGGTGGGTATGCTGGTTCTTCATGACTAGTGTCTACCTATTTGGTCGATTCGGGATATGCGTTATTGATGTACTTCAACCTCATAATTTCTAGATAATATGTGATTCAAAGATTCATTCAGAACATAAGCATGACGTTCAGTCTAGATCTACATTCTTGGTGGAATAAAGAAGGACATCTGTGGGAAAGGCATAACCGTTCGAACTTTGTTATTTTCCTTGAATTGATACTATCCATAGCGTCCACATTGTATGGATACCATCTAATGACTGTTAGATCTGAAATTGCACCTGTGCATTAATTATAAACACGAGTCCAGACCATTCTATTGGCCATAATATTGATACCCAGGAAAATCCATTCAAGCTAATATTGAGTGGTCAGATGATGTGTCTATCAAATATGTAATATATATATATATATATATATACAATACCCCAACAAAGGAAATGTGAAAGTATGCTGGTACAAACTAGTCAGTAACACGGATTCAGGACTTTGAGGAAAACCTGATACGACAATTATGTGACAGCCCTTAGCGAAAACGTCAGAACAATTAGAGCAACTGTCATGAACTTGCTCCACCGATTATGGAGTCTGATGTGTCAAAGAATACCACCAGGCTAGCACTTACTATGAACTATCAAGCTAGCTGTATAGCGTGCATTTGGTGCATCGTGACTTGTCCTAGAAGAGTCTAGGAGACGGTTGGAAGCGTTCATATATAGTCCTTCGCTACATTCATCACCATCAGTCTGACATACTACTAAGAGCTATTAGTCAAAATAAATAGTCCGTCTTGACAGCGATAGTAGAGTTACATTCATATAAAGTATTTATTATAGGATCATGCAAGACCCAAGAAGATGCGAAGGATTCAATCCTCCATTGTATTAAAGCGAACGCAGATCCTACATTTCTCTCATTCCTACCGTGGAGACAACTTGAGAAGGATTTGATGCTCATAATATTTGAAGACACCAGCATTCATATTTATCGTTCAATTCGTCTTTACATCAATACTATGTGGAATATATGCGCGTTACAGAACACCAGGTACAATATAAACTACTGCTACGCTGTTAGTCACGGGCAGCAGTCAAGGTTACGATAAAGTTGGGCCTGTTTGAATCTATGACTAATGGATTGCCGCATTGGGGTTGGTGTTCCCCGGACTGCAACCCGGCGAAAGAAGCATCGTCGGCCCTTCGATTCTCCCCTTATGCATGTCTGCCTTTAGCTTATATCAGTCCGATCATCTCCCCCCCCCAGTCCTCCCACAATCTGGATGAGTTCTACTCCGGCCTCATCGGGTTCGTCAGTGCAAGACCCATCGGCCACCGGCTATCAGGGGGGAGACGCAAGAGATGGATTTCGGCGGTACCCGATCTGGGGACTGATAAGCGGCCGGGGAGGTTACATGAGGGCAGCGTGTCAGCCGTCCGTTCTTATCGGAGGGCCCACAATTGAAGCCTGGACGAGAACAGCGTAATCGCCAGACGAACCAGTCATCGCTAGCGCTGCCCCGGTCTGCTGCAGGTTGCAGCTCGCTTGGAAATTAGCTCGCGTGTCTGCCACGCCGGCGCCCAGAGATAACCACTGCCTACCATTATTCGATTGATTCATCCATCACCTTCGCCACTGATAGCTCTATCATCCACGCCGGTCCGAGCTTCAATCATCCCGATTCATCTTCGAGCTCACGGAAGATGGTTCATGTATATAGACACCTCGCCCGTCGATGTTTGGAATGGTCTTAGTCTATTCCCCAGATCCAACTAGCCATTGCTAAGAACCGACCCCTCACTCCACTCGGACTACTTCATCTGGGTCCATATCTTAACATCGAGATATCTTTTATTCGTCCGCAACTCATCGAGTTTCATCTACACTTCTACATCAACATCTGTTACACATTAGACTCCCTCACATAATGGACGGTCCTGACCAGATAGGCCCGGACTTCCGGCCTAAGCGGACTTGGAATGACGTCGGCCGCCGCTTGGTCAAAACCTTCACCACAAGGTTGGTCATGGAACGTCGTTAACCAGTCGACGCGCTAATACGTTGCAGAGAGGGCCTCATTGGAGACTATGATTACGCCTACTTGTTCACTCCGAATATCCCCTTCATCACAAAGAAACGAAGCTCTGCACCATTCTTCGGGCTCGAAGACAATGTACCTATCGTATTGGCTATGCTGCTTGGACTACAACATGCGCTGGCAATGCTGGGTGGCAGTGAGTTAGATCCTCTCCGAATCCTGACTAGTGCTGACTCGTCAGTTATTTCACCTCCTATCTTGATCGGAGGCACATCTGGTGCCAACTTCGGAACAGAAGACTACCAATACCTTGTCTCAACGTCCCTGATCGCTTCCGGTATCTTATCCGCCATTCAGATGTTCCGTTTCCACATCTACGGAACGAAATACTACATTGGTACTGGCTTGACTTCAGTGGTGGGAATCTCCTTTGCTACAATCACCGTCGCAACTGGTGGTTTTGAACAAATGTACTCCAGTGGATACTGCCCGACCGCTGAGGATGGAACCAAGCTGCCCTGCCCTAAAGGTTATGGCGCTCTACTGGGAACATCGTGTTTGTGTGCGCTTCTCGAGATTGGTCTTTCCTTCATGAGCCCTAAAATTTTGAGACGTGTCTTTCCTCCCCTCGTCACTGGACCCACTGTTCTCCTGATTGGAGCCAGTCTTATCGAATCCGCTTTCCAGGACTGGGCAGGTGGCTCTGGAACCTGCTCTGAGAATCCTGGAAACGGTGCTTTGTGTCCTAGCGCGGATGCCCCACATGCTCTGCCTTGGGGAAGTGCGGAGTTTATTGGTCTCGGATTTCTGGTGTATGTATCGATCATTCTCTGTGAGCGGTTTGGTGCGCCAATCATGCGATCCTGCTCGGTCGTGGTGGGATTATTGGTAGGATGTATCGTGGCGGCTGCCTGCGGATACTTTGATCGATCGGGTATTGACGCTGCGCCGGTGGCCTCCTTTATCTGGGTGAAGACATTCCCGTTGTCCATCTATCCGCCCATGATTCTTCCACTGCTGGCAGTGTACATTGTGGTCATGATGGAATCTATTGGTGATATTACTGCTACTTGCGATGTATCCCAGGTCGAAGTTGAAGGACCCACTTTCGACTCGCGTATTCAGGGTGGTGTTCTGGGTAACGGTCTCACCAGTGTCCTGGCCGGCCTCATGACGATGACGCCGATGTCGGTGTTTGCCCAGAACAACGGTGTCATCGCGCTGACCAAGTGCGCCAACCGCACAGCTGGTTACTGCTGCTGCTTCTTCCTGGTCATTATGGGAATTTTCGCCAAATTCGCCGCGGCACTGGTTGCCATTCCCAACAGTGTTCTTGGTGGCATGACGACATTCCTTTTCTCCTCTGTGGCGATCTCCGGTGTTCGCATTATCACCAATGTGCCATTTACGCGTCGTAACCGATTCATCCTGACCGCTTCGTTCGCTGTTGGTATGGGCGCCACCCTGGTATCCGACTGGTTCGACTACGTCTTTACCTACAGCGGTAACAACCGTGGCTTGACAGGATTGCTAGATGCTATTGATCTGGTGATGGAGAACGGGTTTGCCATCACCGCTCTGATCGGGCTGATCCTCAACCTGATTCTTCCGGAGGATCCAGAGGAAGAGGCAGCTATTCTGGAGGCACGGGGTGATTACCGACGAAGCGAGGAGGTGATGACATCGAGGGAGAGCACGCAGTACACGAAGGGCGAGCCCTCGAGTGTTTGATCTTGTTTACTATTCTGTTTGATTTGATTGGCGATATGGTTTTATTTGGATACCCTGACCTAGATGGTCATTTGAATTAATACGACAATTTCTTTTTATCGAGACATTTCCGTACCTAGTAGAAGCGACGAAGGGCTAAGCAGTAGTACTATTTCCATCTACCCGAATCCCGAGATTCTATTTCCTGCCGGACTTTCTTCCGTGTCCACGTGGTGTTCAAGTTGCAGCACAGCATTCCCGCTCAACACGGTTGGTGGTTGCTTTCCTTGGATGCTGGTCAATGAGCAGACAAACTTAGCCGAATCTGGGCAGCGATCTGAAACAGGACGAATATGGACGAAATAACACCAACGTGTCTTTCCCCGCCCATCGACCGATATCATTGCATTTAAGTTGGCCAGACCGAGTACAAATAGATTCCGACCCCCTCCTGTCTTTGGGCGATCTCACGCGCGATGTTGTTCCTGCGCCTGCCGATCATCGCAAGGCACATTGATCATGGGTGGTGCCCTGCATTCCTCTGCGTGGATTGTGGCGCGCACCCACCCTGAGTCAACTCAATCAACAGAACGCCTACGTCTCATTCATTCTGTCAAAAGAGACGGGATGTCTTGACCTGGAACCTGCCTGTCAACCTCTACAGGCAATATGGATGTGTCCACAAGACGCCCAACCACCCAGGGATGGAGATCTTCCAGCCAGTTCGTCATCGCCACCGCGTGCCTGGCCATGTTTACTGGTACGAAGGCACACACATACCTGCCTACTCCCGCCGACAACTGTCTCACATCCACTAACCAAGCCAGTGGACAGAATCGCTTCTAGCCGGTTTCCCCGTACCGATGCTCCCATATATGCTAGAAGAGCGTCTTCACAACGATCCCTCCAAAACCACTGCTACCATCAACAGCCTGCTCAGCCTACACGGCCTGGCGTCAATCCTCGCTGCCCCTTCTTGCGCGGCTCTGTTCGATACAATCTCGAACCAGAAGATCCCGCTCTATTTGGCTCTTGTGCTTTGTCTGGCTGGAACTGCCCTGTTTGCAATCACCACCACATGTACCCATCACCCTAGCCATATATACTTCTTGCTCTGAATGCTAATAGTGTTGGTGACCCAGCATGGGTGCTATACCTGGGCAGGATTCTACAGGCAGTAGCTGCCTCGGCTGCATGGCTCGCGTGCACGACCATGCTCACCGAGCTCGCAGGTAGTGCGCGAGCCGGGGCAATGTTGGGACTGAGTATGTCTTTTTCAACGTTGGGAACGGTCAGCGGACCGATGCTCGGGGGTGTTTTGTTAGGCTGGTTCGGATACTGGCCAGCTTGGTCCCTGCCAATGGTTCTGCTGATCCTCGACATGATTGCGCGTTTTGTTATGTTTCAGCCTGATTATCAGATATTGGATTCCCAGTCTCCAATCAGACTTGCAAACCGCAGCAAGCTATGTCAAAATGTCCCCGAAGCGTCCCCCTTCCTGCCCCAATCACCTTCATTTGACCCAGATACCACAACAAAAGCGGAGTCTTCCAGCCCTGCAACCACGGAATATCGCAACTACTACACCGTAATGCTCCAAGACACTGGAATGTGGGCAGCCGTTGTGAACACAATGTCCCAAGCCGCACTCCGGGCAGCATTCAACGCCACTCTACCCGTGTATCTTCGAGATACATTTAACTGGGGCCCATCATCAGTCGGGGCGATATTCTTTGCTCTTCAAGTCCCTATCATCTTCTTGTCTCCCCTATTTGGCCACCTCCGGGATCGTGTCGGTATGCGATATCCAACGGCAGTCGGTTGGGCTCTTCTATGCCCGTTGATGTGTTACTTAGGTGTACCTGGCAGGGATGTTTCCCAGGCTAGTGGAAACCACAAAGATGCAGAAGTAGCCTTTATTGTATGTATATGTGGTATCGGGTTAGTGATGTCGTCAGTTCAAGGTGCCGGGTCGTTTCATATGAGGTGTAAGTCATACAGTCCCGAAGTTCATATATAATAAGCGTGGAAAGCAATATAAAGGATGAATGCTGACGATGAGTAGTCCTCCTAGAGGAAGTTGAAAAAGATACTCCCACCTTGTTTGGGCCCAATGGTGGGCGCGCGAGGTGCTTCGCACTGGTGTCTATCTCGTTCAACGTCGGTCTGATGCTCGGCCCGGTTGTTACTGGGCTCCTGTTTGAGAGTGCAGGATACTATTATATGAATATTGTTCTGGGTAGGTCTAGGCTTGAAGATATCTTTTATATGGACGGGGACTAACAGTTTGTACTCTAGGTGTGGCCTGTATGGGAGTGGCGGTGGTGACGTTGATGTTCTGCTGATTGAGATGTGCCTACGACCCTGATTTTTTAACCGCGGTTGCGGTCACTTTTGTCTCATGCATTGATTTAATGCAACCGATTGAATCTCGGATCTTGATGGGCCTCAGTCCCGGGCTATCTTGTAATAATCACCTAGCCATGGGCTTGACCCTACTAATTATCAGATGCAGCCTCGTAATCGCCCCGGACGCCGCGCACGTCCTTGAGCTCAGCTGCCGCTGCAATGACACCTACCCCTTACTATGGCCAGGGATTTGGCTTGGAACCACAAAAGGACCCTCTTTACTGTTACCTAAAATTTGTCGACGGCAAATGGTCCCTCGTCCGGACAACATGTGCTAGATTTCTGGCCAGCCTTGCAGCTAGATCCAGACATATAACAACCAGTAACAGCTTGCAATCTTAAATAACAATGAACACCCACCTGACGCCATGTGTGGCCAGAAAACAAAAGTCCGATCTTGAGAACGTATTTAAGTACCTAAATCTCTCAGTACCTGATTCACATACTACGAGCGGCCCATGGCAAATTAGAATGGATCGTGCCTAATCCAAGCCTGATCAGCCCCCAGCGCACGGCGCTTGGCATGATGATTGTCTTCCTCGGACAAAAGAACCAAACTGCGTACACTGAAATAGGCATAGCATGCAGGGAAGATCGGGCACTCAAGCATAATAAAGCGAAAAGAGAAGGGAAGGAAAGGAAATTGGGGGGAAGCGGGCGTGTGATGGACCGAGGCAGCAGGGACATGGACAAAAGTCCAAGCTAGGAAGGGCTGATGAGAGCAGACGGACCCTAGTCCGAAACTGGTATTGTTTGCCCGAGCACCCTTGTTTGACCTAGGCAGCGAGCCCATTTTATAAAAGGTACGGAGTAAGTAGGTCAGTTTGAAATCTTTGAGTCCCGCAACTGTTCTTTGTTAAACAAAGGATGCCCCAGTAATCCAGCGAATCATCATGTCAAGCGCTACATCCGGCCGATCTTGGGGCAACTACCATAGTACCAACACTACTTGTTAGCCAACTGGGTCATTACACCCCTCTCTCCTGAAATTTTACTTTGACTTACCAGGTGTCCAGCGTTGTCCACAGTTACAAAGGCAAAGCGTGACGTTTCGTCCGTCCCTTCACCGACCGAAATCTGACTTTCCTTCGCAAATCCCACAGGTTCCTGGCTCCCAGAGTTGATCGAGACCCACGGAAGTAAGGGCTTTGCTGTAAATTCTGTCTGGCCTTTCCAAGAAAGCGAGTTCGCCCAACGTAGGTTGCCAGCCGTATTACAGGCGAGATCAAGGTTGCCTTGATACGCTAAGAAGTCAACATTATTTGCGAGTAAGAAAGCGATCTGCTTCGAGCTCGACACCATGCCGTCCGCTGATTGAGCGAATGCATCAATAACAGAAGTAGCGACGAATTTGTATTCTGTAACCTGTTGCGGTGGCGACAGGGCCTCCCAAACAGATGGCGAATTTAAATATCTCTCAATTAGAGCCGCTTCGATATAGCACATTTCGTCAATCTCACAAGGTGCAGTGACTGTCGTCATCCTTAGCAATAATTTGGCCCATGAGCCTCTGATGATAACAACTCACTATCAAATCTGTTACGGCCATCAGCGCCGGCCTCGTTATCATACCACCCTACAACACCATCGTAACAGACGGACTGGGCCGCATGACATATCGCGGGGTCTGAGTGTTGAATGCATATGTCATATAGATCCATACAGTGCGGCATATTCGCCGCCATATTATCACACCTAGTTTTATTGAAGATAGGAGATGGGACTCCTGGGTTAGTAGTACACAGTGTTTCCCAATACCCGAACGTTGCATCCTTGGGTGACATGAATCCGTTACCCACCAAGCACGATTTCAGCGGTATCCTGGGGCTATCTTTATACAGTTCATTTTGTTCCAAGATTTGGGTCGCCAGATAAGGAATGTACCGGCCCTACACAGTGTATCACAAGGTAATTGTTAGAACACTGAGCAAGCTTTTTCTGGGGGGAGGGGCTTCCATCTTACTGCGTAAGATTCACCAGAAAGGTGAACGGGAAGGAACTGTTTGTGAGGAAAAATCTCGGATATGAATAATTGCAAGAACCGATGCATGTCTACCGCGGCTTCACGTGAGTCATGAGGCAGCTCATAGCCCTCATCGATATAGGAAAACCCGACATCGACTGGCTGGTCAACAAAAAGAAGTGATGAATTCTTGGTCCAGGCCCAGGGGTTGTGATCAGTTCCATTCCCAAACTCATTAATCCGACAAGGGCCAACTTCTTCGAAAAGTCCAATCATACTCGAGTCTCCTGGGCCCCCAGTCATCCATAGCGTTAGGGGATCATGGAAGGGGTCATTCTGGCTTTCAAAATACCAAAAGAAAAGATGCTTCGGGCCAATGTCGAGCCAACCAGTGAATTGGGGTGAACGAGCATCACAGATCGAGTCATTCTGCTCCTGGATGCGAATTGAATATGCCGGTAAGTGTGGGCTGCGAAACACCTTAAAGGGATCAGCCCCCTCTGGCCCTAACACGGTCTGCGTAGCGGCATATACTACGCTGCCGAACAGGACAGTCGACCAAAGGGTGATCATTGAGCAGGGTGGGTTATAGGATATTGAATTCAAACTGGCAGTAGCAACAGCACCGGAGGGGTTGGTTCAGTCAGCTTTGCGGGGTCAGTTTGATTCAATGGATGAAGCTATCATCGTGTAAGCATTATTTAGTTGGTGATGTCTAGCCAAAGAGAAAAAACAGAGAGAGAGAAGAGCGAGAAACGGAATAAACACGGAGCAATGTAGTTTCATTCAAATGTGATGCTGCTTGGTCGATTTCACCGATCGTGAAATTCTCCTTCTCTGGGGCCCTTGCATTCTTCCTGATGAAATTATAAAAACGACTGACCAAAATTATTGTAGAGTTTTGGAGCTCGAGATTCTCTCAAAACATACGGCAGATTAGATGACCCTGATATGACGAAACTGTGAACCTAGGGAACGTGCTCAATCGATGTTTGCATTCTAGATGGGGTGGTGGACGTTATGGGTCACGGGGTACACTATGCTACTGTGGCAGAAATGGGCTTGGCAAACAGCTAATTAATACACCGAATTTAACTAATTATGCGGTATACGGGCGGGCCTTTCTTTGTCTCAAGCATTGATACCGGCATCATTCATTCAATGTTATCCGAGGCTAACAAGAGCATCGTACATTTCACTGATCTAATAGGTTTGTCATATAGCGCCGTAATTCGGAAAGCTTATAGAATAGCTTTATACTTTATTAGCGAGAGACATCTTATTACCTCAGTTTGTGCACGTTGCACCCAGGTGTCGATATAGTTCTATAGGATCTACCTGAAGCAAAATCTGGATTCTGCCACAAGACAAAGACGTGGCAGGTATATGGCACACAAGTAAAAAAGGCTAGTAAAATCTCAACCCAGTCTGTATTATATCCCTTGTGTATTCGGAACTTCTACTAGGTATCAGGCCGTGATCAATTCACTAGATGTTTTATACTAGCTTGGGCGATCCTCGTGGTAAAATTACCCACTGTCACCGAGACACACCCTAAGTTTAGTGGATATTTTAAGCTTGCGCGGCAGGGGAGCTTGGGCCTGTAACTCTGGGTCTTTGGGATGAGTTATTTCTTTTAGTACGATGCATAGAGAGAAAAAGCCAGCAAACCTTTGAATGAAAAGTATAGTAATTTTCTAAGTGTCAAATATCTGCGCCCCTTCATGAGTAAATTACCGAGCTTTCATCGGCTCAGGAACCTAACACAAGTCATGACAATGCCAGGCTTCCCTCTACTATCTGGGTAATTGAGTACTAGTTCAGAACTAGCATCTCGCTAAATTATCAAAGTGGCTATTCGCATTGCCAATCTAAAACAGCCACTAGAGAAAACAAAGAAAGCAAAGCAAAAGCCGCTCCAATATTGCGTTGGAGTTAAATTAAATTATCCGGGGAAAAATAACTCTTTTGCAATGGCAGTCCTTCTCACCAAGAACGAATTTTTCCTTCGATGTTCAGTGAGACCCAGGATCTCCCTGACCTACCTCCACACCTCATTCCAGAGACAAACGTGAGCAGCTTCCACCTACATGCCTAGCTCCTATTTAACAAGCAACTTGCCAGGGTCTCGTAGGCCAGGCTCTCCGGGTAATTCAGGGAATACCCGCTTGTGTTTGGGTAGTCAACGAGCACACCGAGGCCATCGCCGTTGTAGTTTCTCAATACCGGCCATCCCGCCTATGGACTGATGCTGGTCTAAATGCCTCGACTACAGGGGTCGGTTTTGATCTGTCCACTACAGTAAGTCGTCTTCCATCGCGTCTTTCCTATCGACCTATTTTCCAGAGGCTTACTAGTACTTTCCTGATTGACCAGACGTTTACGCCTCCTGCGACGCGGAAAACGCTTGCCCCCGCAGCACCAGCCCCGAAGCAGTCCATAGCTACGTTCCCGCTGTGGACTCGGCGCGACGGATTCGGGGTTATCACCGTGTTTGTGGGTGCGACGCAGACGCTATATATCGAAAATGATCGTATCCCGATCGGAGCCACGACCTACTTCCGAAACGAACCTGATTTGCATATCCAGGAGTATGGTAGCGACTGATAGGGATGTGGCCAGTGGTGGGATGCGTGTAAATACAAGTCTGTGATTGAGTGATGCATGTGTGGGAAATTTCTCCATTGAACTTACTACTAGGCTTGACATAGATCTGAATCCACTCGTACCAGACTCCGAGTGCTGACAGCGATCATGTTTATACAGCAAACCCTCGCTTCCAACCATGATTCAAACCAGCATTACTTATCACTATTGGCTCTTTCTGACAATATATTAGGCCTTTCCTATTCATCTAGCACATACGACCACAGGGTGTGGAAAATAGGGCTTCCCGTCCGCTCAGCCGTACTCAAGCCACACGCCGGGAGGTTAGTAGTTGGGTGGGTGACCACCAGCGAATCCCTTCTGTTGTATGTAAATTTTCGTTTTCTTCTTTTTTCTTTTTTGTTGTTACCACGACTGTTGAAGACATTCCTTCTTACTTTATAACTATCACTCCTTCCCTTCTTCATACATCCATCTGCCAGTTATCCCTTCAAATGTGGTGCATTCACAGACATACCTCCGCACACACGCCAAGAGTTCGAGCAATTCCTCTCAAGAGGGGGTCCGATAATCTCCAATAACCCCTAATAACCGCTGACAAGGAAGTACACACGCCCGAGAGATGATACTGGAGTGGATGTTGCGGTGGACAGTCGTAGTAGGAAACCGTTCAAGGGTATACTTGAAATGTATCGTAGTATTTGCGTGGGAGTAACAATTGATAGACCGCATATCGCAAGCTGTTTTTGCTGTTACGATATTATACAAAACTAGGACAAGATAATGATTTGATTTTCTAGATCCCCCGAAGAGTATTTTTACTGCTCGTTGAGTTATCACCATCTCACCAGATAATAGAGTCCTCACTCATTCCGATGCTTCTTTCAGTCTCTGCAACAGCCTCTCTATCCTCTCATCGTCCCAGTCCTCCGAGAAGCGCCTACAATACGAAATAGCTTCATCCCTTGCCAAAAAAGCCATGTCCACCGGGGTATTGGCTCCTTCGTCCTGAGACTTCACGTTTACCAGGGCTCCCCGGTCCAGGAGAGCTTCGGTCGTCTCCCAGTTGCCACTATCTGCTGCCCAATGCAGGGGCGTGCGACCATTGTCGTCTGTGGCGTTGATGTCCGCGCCAGCTTCAAGTAATATTCCAAGATTCTCTGGGGTGCCCCTCGATGCAGCCGAATGGATTGGTAGACTGCCATTCAAGAGCCTTGCATTCATGTCCGCACCGTGTTTATGGAGAAGTGACTTGAGTCCGTCTGACGTGCGACAGGCAGCCGCAGCATGCAAGGCACTGAAGCCTTCCGAGTCCTGATCATCTAATTTTGAACCTGCTTTCAAGAGCGAGTCGATAATTTCGGTGTTACCATTCTCTGCTGCAATGAGGAGGGGAAATGATGGCTTTCCCTCCTCTACGATGGTACCTCTCTGGTTTGGATCGGCACCTCTATCTAGCAGCGTACCAATAAGTCCAATATTTTGATCTCCTACCGCGTACAAAAGAGGTGTGCCAACGGTGTCTGGTGAACTCGGTGTGACCATTGCGCCATGTCGCATGAGGAGTTCAGCCATATCTCGATTGTTTGCCTTAACTGCTAGTGTCAGTGCCGTTTCACATATTGGTTCAGGTGGCCAGCGGCGATGATTCTCATATAAACGGTATGATCCAGTGAAACGGCGCTCTTCGGCTGCCTCGGGGTAGGCATTAACATCAGCTCCACGATGGATCAACAGCTCCACAATGAGTGGCCGAGTGGCGGCAACAGCATCAAGCAGAGGTGGGGTGTCTTCAGGCCCAGGGTTGAGCTGATCCTGCAATCCGTTGTCGAGTAAGTATGTCACGATAGAGATTGAACCACCCCATGCGGCCGCTCCCAATATGGATGTCTCATCATCGGGCTCTTGGCGATGAATATCTGCACCTCTATCGATAAGGAACTGGAAAGCCCGAAGGTCGGCACCCCGAACAGCATCTCGTAAGTTTCGATGCGTATCTGCTCCGTTCTGCAGGAGGAAATCAACAAGATCTTTTCTCTTCTGAGATAGAGCGCTTTGTAGAGCCCGGTGGCAATCCACTCTTGCGCCTGCATTGATCAAGACCTGGGTGAGTTCGAAACTCCCCACGTCCACCGCAGCTCTCAAGGGCGTCAAAAAGTGTGACTCAAGGTTTGGATCTGCTCCGCGAGATAGCAGCTCATGCACAAGCGCAGTATGCCCGCCTTTTATCGCCGATTGGAGAGCTATTGGGTGATCCGAGACTTTGGCGTGGCTGTTGACGTCGAGACCCTCGTCTAGATACTGTCGCACGAGCGTCGCGTCACCTGCACGAGCTGCGTATCTCAATGCTTCGTCTGGTGTAATACCATAGGCTATCAGCTCGCGCAATATGTCGACGTGGCCGCCAGACGCGGCGTAATACTGGGCGGCGGTGATGCCACATTGGGCAGGCCTAATGACTTCTGTGGCTCTGTTCTTCATGGTCCTTGAATTTGTGATGCGCTCACACCTTAGCAATGTCTTCACAATATCAAGACGACCACTACAAACTGCAATCACTAGGGCTGATGGAGGGCGTCCTTTCAAGTCGTGGTAGTCCTCAGCCCCGTGATTGAGCAGAATCTCACAGACAGGTAGATGGCCCCTCGCAACAGCTAGAAATAGAGGATCCGACCTTTGGCTGCCAAAAATCCGTGGACTCGGGAAGTTGACCTTGGCACCAGCCTCTAGCAGCGTGATGGCGACATCTGAATGACCTTGAGCAGCTGCTGCACCAAGCGCCGTACTCAGTGCAGCGCCTTTTGCATTGACTTCGGCCTTTGCTTCTATCAGTAATTGGACTATTTCCAGGTGGCCCATGAATGCGGCTGCTTGTAATGGACGGTGGTATAAGCCGCCGGAGACATTTGGCGACGCACCCTTGCTGAGAATTACTTTCACCACTCGTGTCAGACCACAGTAGGAAGAGTTATATAATGCTGTATAGTCATTGGTGTCGCTCGGCTCATCCCGCAGCCATGGTCGGTCAATTTTTGCCACTTTGCTCCATAGCCCAAAATAAGGCCCATTCTCGTCAAAGAGATCTAGTAAAATAGATTCTAGCTTGAGGTATTGCCAAGCGCCTTGAGAACGATCTTTATGCTCGTTCCAAAAGTGCCCTGCATAGCGTGCCAGCGGATGATAAATCCAGAGGTCGCGGGCGGCAGACTGAACCGCATGGTGAAAGTACGCAAGGCTACAGTTAGCCAGGACCGCATGGGACAATCTCGCATCCATGAAGAAGTCGGAGCATGGCCCTCGCAAGATCACTTCAGAAGTGAGGAACTCTCGAACGGTGAAATGGGCTAGCTTGACATATACACACTGGGTGCCACTCGTTTCGTCCCAAAGGCAGTAAGTTGAAACAAGACTGGAGCAGGAATCAATGAAGCTTTCTGGGTCGAGGGGCTCTAAGTTTACGTCATAGAAAGGAATGTCTCCATTATCGACATTAATAGCTATGGCGCTTGTAATCTCATGTAAAGATAGCTGCAAATGCGTCAGAGCAGGAATGATTCTTGGTTTCCTATTGTGATGATCACTCACTGGCCGAAGAGCAAAGGCTACCCAGCGTAGAAGGTTCTTCACGGCAATGCGGTTGCTCTCATCAATTTTGTTGATTGTCGTGGTGTAGTGTTCCTCTAATGACTTTGGTAGGTCTCTGAGAGCTTTGTGTACCGCCTGTGGTGTCGCACACCGTCGCAGTGTCTGCAGTTGGCAGTCCATCCAACGAAATCTGCAAAAAGTGTCAGCCACTCAACAGTTCTGCAGGTCAGGGCTGAATACGCACGAGCCATTGGCTTGGGCCAAGAGGCTCTCTTCAATCTTCTTCTTCAACGATATTGGCCACCGGGCAAGTTTGCCCTGATGCGAGAACTGGTGTCGTAGTGCTGTTTGCATATCAACATTCACTGTTGATTCATCAATTGTAGCAGTGGAGATCTTGAGGCCCTCGAAAGCGTGTCGAAGTTGCTCCAAGTTTCGGCTGAACACAATTAAATGCTGTTGTCCTTTTGTCTGTTTCATCATCTCCTTAACGAAATTCGCAAGCTCGGGAACTCCACTCTGGAGGTATTCTTCGCATTCGTCGAGACCATCGAGAACAATGTAATTATGCTCGAACTGCAATAAGAGGCCATTCAGTAACCTCTTCCATGAAACTGAATGCTGTTCGTCGGATGGGCTGTTATGATTCCTCCACGGCCTCGGGAGATAGCGAGGAATGGTTGCTCCTTGATGAATCAGCTGCCTGACGAAGGATCCATACACGCGGTTGATGTCGACTCCTCTTTCTTCCGACGCATCCATGAAGAAATAGCATAGGCTGCTACTTTGCTCCCCACCACAGTGGTCTTGAAGATCCTTAATGATCCTCGAACTGCTAGTTGTCAGACCATCATAATTAAAATGGGCGCAGAGACATTCGTCGACTGGATCCGATAGGGAGCACACGTACCATAGGACGGTTTTACCACATCCAGCTGGAGTAGGACCATGAGTGTTTGGTTAATCTCAGTACTGAGGGAGCCACTTACCAGCCCCCTTAATCCACAAGAGATTGTTGCGGCTAATCTTCCATTTCATGTATTGCTCCATGTTCAATAGCCAGTCACCAGTAGCTGGAGCACACTTTTGGTACTCTTCTTCTTGCTTGGCTGATTGACTGCGTCCGCCCAGCTGCTTGAGAAGCTCAGCTACTTTATGGCCTAAGACTGTTATTAGCGGTCTTATATTGACTCTGAAACTCGGCTTACCCTCATCAGACTGAGCCACACTCTCTGAGAGTCTAGTAATATTCTTCTGAACACTAGGTGAAGACCGGGTGGGGTTCAATACCTCCATCATGCTCTGGCTAGACGAACCGTCAGAAGACCAACGGGTGTTCTGTCACAAAGCACCTACGTATTATCAGCTGCTAATGCCGATTGCAGCTTGCTCTTGGTGGTCGCAAGGGTCTGCAACATTTTTTCCACATCTACAAGTTGCAAAGGCCACCCCAGAGCACGCCCCACACTAGAGGATTTCCCCAATTTCAAGCTTGCTCTGAGGTCTTGCAATTGGACCAAGCACCTGCGGAGAGCGCCATCATTCCCATCCATTGTCTGCAAGGACGGCAAAGACGAGGCATTGGCGGACTCAATCGCCTTCACCAATTGCTGTGCGATGGTCCCAAAACTGGAGACCTCGTCCAGAATCCGAGAAATATCTTGGGGCGCGTCTCGGACGCCCATGCGGTAGTCATAGCACACGGACACCAACTTAGCACATACCTGGACGATGCCGATGATGGTGCCTACAAGGCCAATTGGTTCAACCATATCAAGTGCGCACGAGCATGCAAATCAGAATCAAGGCTGCTAGAGGCAACATTCCACGGCAGGAGGCTACAGCCTTGAAGGTGGCATTGGAAGTACGAGCTAGTGGACGGGCGCAACCCAGATTGGAGATAAACTAGTCCATACATGGACGTCACGTGAAATTGTCTCACAAGGCTACAAACACAGGGGCGGATGAGTAGCTCGGAGAAGATGTGACTGCTCACTGACCGGCCTTGAGCGCTTGGTGCTCACACTGAGCGGTTATATGTGATGTGAAATACTCACCCTCATCAAAGCGGCGGGAGCCAGAAGACGGAACCTACGACCATATCAGAAAAGCAAGTATGTATAGGAGAATATAAATAATAGCTTCACAAAAAGAAACCTATTAATACAATAATGATACAAGATTATCACAACTTCACGAATAGCACAATGCGTGATTATACCCCCTCAACCTTTTCCCCCGGCGCCAACATCTTGATATAACAATGCTCGCCCGTCTCCAACACCGTGATAGGATCATTGACACGCAGGGTGAATTCTATACCATCAGTCAGTTCTGTCCAACAACTCGATTGAAACGAAGAAGAAAGGGGATACCTTTAACAGCAGGAACACACTGCATCCCCAAGCATGCATTGGTCAAATCCCCCACATCAATGCGTCTATACCTCTTCAACGTCCGATCCGGCTCCCTGGGGTGTCGTACCCCGGTATCAGGATCCACATTGGGTAACTTGCACCGGATAGTGCGGCATGCCGTGTAGATTTCGACCCCATCGCCAGAAGAATCTCCAATAACTATCCTCTTCCATTCATCCTCAACAAACTTCCCCGGCCCCTGAACAATCACATTCGCCCTAAATCGCCTCACACTCAGCTCGGGAATCTCGTCCGCACAGTTGGCCGCGACATCCCTCACGCTCGCCATGTTGAGTAAATGGATCGGATACGCGTCCGCGAAGCCAGTCACGGGCTGGAAGCCTATATTTTCTTTGCGAGGGGCGTTGCGGTAGATTTCTCGTCTGTGAGTGGTGCTTGCACGGAAGAGGGAGAGTTTTCTCCGTTGATGGGATGGGAGGGTGGTGTCGTATGTTAGGAGATCTTTCAGGGCTGCGGGGAGGAGGTGGGAGTAGTTGTGTGCGAGGGGGATGTCTTTCCAGATCTTGACGGGGGTGAGGGGGAATTGTGTTGTTGAGTTAGGCGGGGGGTCGAGGGGGATGGTGAAGGATGATTGGGATGGGAAGATGTGCAGGGTTCTGAGCAGAGTTATTAGGGGGTTGCGAGATGGTGGGAGGGGGTAGTGTATTAGCAGGACGCCGTTTGATAATGTCTCTGGATTTGTGGCTGAATATGTAGGTAACGATGGATCAGGAATCCAGATCTCTGGGCGGAGGAGGGCAAGCTGTCGGAAGTCACGATCTCGGAGGGTGCGGGCTGTCCAGGTTCCACTCTCTTCTTCCTGTTCTTTTTCGTTTGGTGTTGAGGTTGATGTGTTGGTGGTAGCAGTGGTGGGTTGTGGTGATGGGAAAAGCTCCGCGAAACAGAACAGCCGGTCATACTTCAAACCCGTCTCTATCACATCTGCTGCCTCGAGTTCCACTCCTGCGCAGCTCTTGATCGGATACGTGAACAGTGCTTTTATGCGCCAAGCTGGTAGCCCGGTGTCGGGGTCTGTGTCGGTGTTGGGCACACCGTGGGTGTACTTGGGTGAGTATTCATCGTGCAGGTTGGAGCGCTGCGATGGTAAGAGACCCAATCTGCGGCAGCCTTTTGGGGGCGGGGATGTGGGGTTGATGTAGGGGAGAAGGAGAATAATGCAGAGGAGGATGGGGAGGGTGATGGATAGGAGGAGGATATTTGGAGCAGAGTTTAAACCATTTTGAATGGTGGCAGGGATGCTAGAGTGTAAGCCTAGCATTGATGGTGGGTACGTAGGGGGTAAGGGGTTCAATAATCGGTCGATATTGCTGATGAAGGTGATGATTGTAGATGGAAAAATTGTTCCTGAAAATGGCGTCGGCAGTGATTATCAGATTATCAGTCGCCGGTGTCGGAAGATGCCGATGGTGGGTCCACTCATAGCCAAGGCTGCTTGTCTTCTGGATGAACTTTGGGTTTAAGCTTTACCAGGCACTTGTAGCTACCTTGAAAATACCCCTAACTTGCCTGCAATCCCAGACAGCCAGAAATGCGATGTTGGTCCAAAAGTTCATCGGCTACACGCCCGATTTTGCGCGCCATGACTACACGAGTGTACTTTGATCCCTTTGGAGACACAAGGAGGAAGGAAAGACAATATGAGAAAGGGGAGGCGTATCTCGTTAAGTTATATATTTTATCTTCGACATCAAGTACAAGATCTCAAAATTAAACCAGCAAAAGGAAGGGATGTTATCTGCTCTAAAAAATTTGCGTCATCAAAGGCACTTGGGTGCTTATTCGAAAAGTTCAAAGGTTCCCGCGCAACGCCTGTTCCCTCTCAAAAGCCTCGAACAGACTCTTGAAGTTCCCAGCCCCAAACCCATCGAAATTCTCTCTTTGGATTATTTCAATAAAGACGGTAGGACGGTCACCCACGTGCTTCGTGAAGATTTGCAAAAGATATCCCCCTTCATCGAAGTCGATAAGAATGTTGTATTTCTGCAAAAGGGTGATATCTTCGGCAATCTTAACATTCTTCATAGCCAGCTTCTCACGCATCTTGACATAGTAGCTACTAGGGACGGAAAGAAAGCTGATGCCGCGCTTTGTAAGGCTTTCGACAGCTTCAATAATGTTATTGGTTCGGAAGGCGATGTGCTGACAGCCGGCTCCTCCGTAGTAGTCCACGAATCTAGACACATACATAAGCACTGATTATACCACCGGGACCTTTCTTAGGTGGGGTGTTGCGACTCACTCTTCAATCTGAGATTTCTTCAGACCTGTGGCTGGCTCGTTCATCGGCATTTTGATCACATTGTTTGGAGATGCCACAACAACTGATCGCATAGCTGAATAATCCGAGCACATATCTTTGTCGTCCACAGACCAATAGCGGTGGAAGTTCAGAGCATCCTCGTAACTAACAGATACGATGATGAGCAAACTTCTTTGGAGATATTAGAATGACGAGATAAGGGAAAGGGTATGCCTACTATTTGACAATCCCGTCGAGACCGTTCCAAGGCTGGTTCCCGACGCAATGATCAATTTCAATCAGATCCACCTTGGGTAGTAGCTCGTTCAGAGCATTCATATCATTTACCGGGCGAAATCCAGGAAGGAATACTCCTCGATAATTCGACCGATTGATCAGAGTGTGAGCTGTATCTCCGTACGTCTTGATTGTTGCATAGAGTACTTCCCCGTCCTTTTCATCACTAAGTATAGTTGGCTTCTGGATTGAGGTTGCCCCATTTTGGATGGCATGCTCCCACACGCCTCTGACATCGTCGACCTGAAAGGCAATATCCTTAACTCCGTCACCGTGTTTGATCAAGTGTGCTTGGATCTCAGTCAATTGGCTGCGGTCCTTTTCGGACACGTTCTTGTCGGAGGGGATGTTCTGGGGCCCGGTTATTGGGGCAGTCAGCATGAAGCGAGCGTTCCCGTTGGCAACGACATAGGAAGTTGTCAGGTGCGATCCGGTTTCCGGTTCGCTGTATGCAATAACGCGGAAGCCGAAGTGAGCGACGAAGTAGGTGGCAGCCTGACGGGCATTGCCCAGATACCAGGAGATATAATCGAAGCCAGTGTAGTTGGGATTGAACTCTTAATCACGGCCAAGTTGGGCGGGACCTTGGATGGCTCGCCGTCGACGCCGGTGAAACGCATGTTGTGCAAATAGCAATATTCAAGATATATACAGAGGTAATCGAGCGACTTGACAGGAACACTGAGGTTCAACAATGGCTTAGGATATTGAGCCTGGCATACTGTCCCAGGCCAGATTTATAGCCATTGTCGAAAATGTAATGCCAGCTATCTTTCGAAATATAGTGTAGATAGAAGAGATTTGCCATCTTACATCTCAGCTGATGCATCATACATCATGCATCATGCATGGCTGTGGGTAGAAGGGCTGAAGAGAAAGCAAACACCGAACCTTCCTTGGCATTGTGTAATTAGAAGCTAGTACGCAAATCGAATGGCGCTTGGCAATTTGCCACGAATATCAGTTTCGTGGCAGTGGCAGGTCACAAGCCTTCTTTTGTAATCTAATTGTTGTGTTAGATGTTGATTGATCTGTATCTCGCCCGAAAGATGGGAAACGAAGAACCGGTATTGCCAGCTGTACGACCACCTCAAAGGATCTCTCAAGCAGTGGAAGAAAAGTAGCATAATGTATCGGTGATCTGGCCGATTGTAGTGCTGAAATTCGACACTGTTGTTACCAGCGCCTCTAATCCTGCTTCTTAATCTATTCCAGATCATGTCGAGATTGGAATCTCAGCGCCACATACGCCCCTTCCGAGGGTTTCGGAGCGCCTTCCCCTCGCGTCAGCAAGGGTGAGAAAAAAAAAAAAAAAATTAGGGCAGGCTTCTTTACCCGAAATGCCTGCCGAGAAAAGTCGAATATCATCTAGCTCAACACTTACTTGATACGGCGCCGGTGAGCTGACAAGGTCAGATGAAGGGGCTAACTGTAGGCCTAAAATGAGGAGGTGGGGTTTAGCTGTGTCATTGTAGACCTCCCAAATTAACGTTAGCTTTTAGAGATAAGCATTGTTGTGCTACGCACGGGGCGTCAACTGCGGTAGATTAGGCTAGTGGCGCGGCCCCCCGCGGGCCGTAGATCACAGATCACAGATCACAGCTGAACTGGTTGACGCGTCATCAACGGAATTGTCCTTTACATCTCGAGTAACACTTGTGCAGGGTTAGTGGCTGGGGTGAGATTAGCATGCACGCTCTGTAATCTGCCATGGTGGCAATGCTGCAGCTTCAGTCGGAGGTTTTTCGTGGCGCACGTGGCATACATATGTTGGCGGGTTAATGGTAAGCAAAGGTATGAGCACTATCTTACCTGATGACTTGTACCATGTTGTTGCTTTTTCAGTGTCTCCCCGCATTAGAGCAAGCCAGAGAACACCTTCTCTTCTGGCTGGTGGACGAATCCAATTCCCCTTGATATCCTTGGGTCTCCTACGGAACCTACCCGTTGGCAAAGCTTTCAAAGGTGAATGAGCACCACAAAGAAACACCAAGTCATGACCGAATGCTATGATGTCGTCGTTGTAGGCGCTGGCCCGGTAGGGCTTATGCTGTCAACATGCCTCTTGCGCCTGGGGTCTTACAAAATCAAACAAATTGACCTGCGGCCCTTTCCGACAAAGTCTGGGCGCGCGGCTGGAATCCAGGCGCGGACTCTCGATGTGTTGCAGGATTTGGACCTCAAACGTGCCATCATGTCGTATAATCCAGGCCGAATTTACGAAGTTGCATTCTGGGACGCTTCCAAGGACGAGGCAGGGATTCGACGAACGGGAACTGCGAAAACTTATCCTGATTACATCGATACAAGACATCCATTCTCTACCATCCTCCACCAAGGGCGGATTGAGGGGATATTTCTGGATGATTTAAGGGAACGAGGGCATGAAGTCCAAAGGACTTGGACGATTGCTGGGTTCCGGAATGAGCCGTGCGGAGAGTATCCCGACCACCCACTGGTAGTGGACCTCGTCAGCGTGGACGGGAGAGATCGTTCGATTGTGCGAACGAAATATCTGTTCGGTGCAGATGGAGCGCGAAGCCGGGTCAGGGACCTTCTTGGGGTGCCCATGTTGTCGAAAGATCCAACGATGCATGTGTGGAGTGTCATTGACGGGGTGGTTAAGAGCGACTTTCCGGACATTCAGGTGCATACCCATTCCTGGAATATTGGATCACCAATTTGGGCTCGTTGACACCATTGGCTGACAATACACTAGATGAAATGTACCGTACATTCCTCCAAAGGATCCGCCATGATTATCCCTCACGGGAACAATGTTGTCCGCATTTACGCTCAGATGTATCCGAAGAATGGACAAGAACCTCTCGCGTTTGCGACAGTACCGAAAATCCAACAGGCAGCAAATGAGATTCTTGCTCCATATAAAGTGGAGTGGGAGAGAGTAGATTGGCACTCTGCATACCGAATTGGACAAGGACTTGCCTCGAGTTATTCTCTCGATGAGCGAGTCTTTATTGGAGGAGATGCATGCCATACGCACAGTGTAAGCACATGACAGAATCCAGAGGGTGGCAGTAATATTTAAAGCTAACAGAGCGCTTTCCTACAGCCCAAAGCCGGTCAGGGGATGAACTACGGCTTCTTGGATGCACACAATCTCGCATGGAAACTACACCTGGTCGAATCTGGCTTTCTCCGTCGCTCCATGCTGAAAACGTACGAAGGAGAACGAAAGCTCGTAGCAGCAAAGCTGATTGAGTTTGATGCGACATACGCGAACCTGTTCAGTTCTCGGAAGCCTGCTGGCGAGAAGAAGGTTGCTCCGAGCTCGGAGTTCGTCCAGGTATTTAAGCAGAACACGTTCTTGACGAGTGGCTACGGGGTCGAGTATCCCGTTAACAGCTTAACTTGGCCCATAAATTCTACACCATTAAACACAACAGCTCTACGTCCTGGTCGCAGCTTTCCTACCGCAACCGTAACGAGGGTCATCGATGCTCATCCTGTCTACCTGGAGCAGGAAATCCCCTTCAACGGTAGCTATCGCATTTACATCTTCGCCGGAAAACCGGCAATCACCTCAAAGGCGATTTTCGATCTCGCCAATCATCTACAGGCGAAGAGCAGCGTCTTTCGCCGATATCAGCGTAAGGACGTTGATACCTCGTACGAAGGACGACACAATCCTCACTCCCCTTTCTTCACCTTTTTGCTGGTTTTTCACGCACCGAGATCGACGATTGAAATCCAGGAATTCCTTCCAGACTATTTTGCTTGCTATAGGTACCATGTTTACGCGGACGATCGTGAAATGTCGCAGAGAGGCGAAGCCAAAGAAAGGAACGCTCATATCAAAATGGGCTTCGATGCAGATAAGGGTGGTATTGTCGTCGTGCGTCCCGATGGATATGTTGGATGTGTTCTTGATCTAAGTGAGGGGAGAACGAGTGGTTCGGCTTTGAATAGATATTTTAAGGCAACTGTGCCAGAACATGAGCACGATGCTGTGGCGGCAAGGCTGTAAACAAGGCCATACATCATAGATAACAATTTAGAAAAAGCAGTCCACGAACAGAAATTGCTGAAGTTAATACTCACTACATCATAACCTGTAAATCTGAGGAGATCTGAGCAACAGACATACAAAGTATTAGCGACGAATCCGGCTAAAAGCTCATGAAGGGATTGAATACAGGAGATGCAAGACACCGTTACAACAATATTACATGGTGCCTGCCCCGTAGCATGAAGTGATAGATCAATTACTCTCCAAAAGATTAGATCAAAAGCAAATGAATCCACAGCCTCAGCTGAAAATAATCACCGGTCATCGAGAGCAAACCAACCAGAAGAGGGTCCGAAGTCCGAAGCAAGCCCTGCAACCATTGTGCAAGTATCCACAAATTTAACAGGCCTTTTCTACTCAATTTTTCTATGCTATTGGCTACTAAAGCGTTACTATCTGAGTTGAGGAGTACAATGAGATGATATGCAAAGCCCGAAATAACCCTGTATCATGATCAAACAAGTGGCAATATGCACAGCTGAATGACGATCATCGCTGGTCACGCATGCGCATCTAGTAGTTGTGTCTTATTATCTACGTGGCGATAAGATCGGCGATCGGAGAATATGACTCGGAGAACTTGGTCATCATGCGTGGCACTAAACTAGATGCATTGACGGTGATCACCGATCTCTAGAGTATTAATTACGGGTGAGCTGTTCGATAATGACGGAAAATGCACATGGTCTACAACCGAAGAATGCGCTCGTAGAATTCAGTAGTAGTAGACGAATGACAGGTGGCCACTGCTGCATGGGAATAAGTGGCTCGTCTTCATAAAGATAACGCAAGTCCCCCTCCTTCAGAGCTCTCCCCACCAGTTGATCCCTGCTCTCCTTGCCAAATACGGATGGCTGGCCCTAAGCGGATATCTGCGGCTGAAGTTGCCCAACATTGCAGTCCTAGTGATTGCTGGGTCGTGATCAATGGTCAAATATGGGATGTAACTGAATTTGCACCAAATCACCCAGGTGGTTGTGGCGGTGAGTATCATCAACATCATGCATGATATACCCTATAAGCTAATAAAATCGTTCGAAACCAGCCATTCTCCGCTACGCAGGCCAGGATGCATCCCACGCCTACAACGAAGTGCACACTTTCGACCTTCTATCCAAAACCCTCACTACAGACAAACTGATCGCCCACCTCGATCAGTCTTCCCCCCACACGAAATCCCACAACAACTCTGTTCGAGAGGCAGCTCCTCCTCCACCCAACAAACCACCACTAGGAACCATACTGAGTGCGCATGATTTTGAGCGCGTTGCGCAGAACACCTTTTCGAAAAAAGCATGGTCATTCTACTCGTCCGCCGCCACAGACCTGGTATCTGTTAATGCGAACCGATCGCTCTATAACCGCATTTGGTTCAGGCCCCGACTGCTACGCAATGTGCGGGACATAAGCACAAAATGCACAATCCAGGGTGTTGAATGCTCTTTGCCTGTGATTGTCGCGCCCGTGGCTTTGGCAAGACTGGCGAATCCTATCGGCGAGAAGGGATTAGCTAGGGCTGCTGGCAGTAAAGGGATCTTTCATTGTGTATGTCGTACCTATCTCTCCTCTTCTCATATCTATATCTGCCTAAAGTAATGTTACCACATGCTGACAAAAGTACAGATACCCATCACAGCCTCCATCGCAATCGAAGACATAACATCAGACATCCCATCCCCCTCTACCACATTTTTCTTCCAGTTATACGTCGCCAAAGACCGAACAGCCTCCGAGTCCCTTCTACGCAGGGTATGGAAGCTGGGTATCCGCACCCTATTCGTGACGATCGATGCACCCGTAGCGGGCAAACGGGAAGCAGACGAGAAAGTAAAAGCAGAAGAGATGATATCCATGCCGATGACAGGTACTCGATCGAAGAATGACGGAGCAGGAAGCGGCCTCACCCGCACCACGGGGTCGTTCATTGACAGCTCATTTTGCTGGGAGGATCTCAGCTGGGTGAAGAAACATTGGCCCGGAAAGATCGTTATCAAGGGGATACAGTCTGTGGAGAATGCGCAGATGGCGGTGGAAGTCGGTGTCAGTGGGATTGTTTTGAGGTTAGTCGGTTATTATCCCATCCTAATTGGATACAGTGAGTTTGGTGACGGATTTACTAACGAGAACACAGCAACCACGGCGGCCGCAACCTCGACACTTCCCCGCCCGGACTACTAACCTTACTCGAGTTGCGACGCCATCTAGCTTCTATTTTTAGTCAAGTAGAAGTCTACATCGACGGAGGAATCCGTCGTGGCACCGATATACTCAAGGCAGTTTGTCTGGGAGCGAAGGCAGTGCTAATCGGCAGGCCGTTTCTTTATTCTCTTGCATATGGGGAGGATGGGCCTAAGCATCTTGTTGATAGTGAGTTATACTTATGTTATGCTCTGTATTTTACATGGGTGATACTGATGCTGCGAAGTTTTGCAAGCTGAGCTGGAGACTGCCATGAAATTAGTTGGCATTACGGATCTTTCGCAGGCGAATCCGGCCTTGGTTAATACACAGGATCTTGATCATTTGGTCATGCGAGATGTGGGGATTAGTGATGCGCTTGAGGTGTCTCGCGCAAAGATGTAGATTGAGTGGTGATAGGATATCAATAGTGACAAAAAATATAATATTTGGCGCCCCTGTGATCTCCGATGAGGACTTATGCTGCAAAGTTTTCCCAGATATAGGAACAGCAATTCCATAACATTTTATGACAACTTCACTGTGATCTGACACCGTCCATACCAGGCAACTGAGTTAAATATACATAGGATTTGATCTATGGTAACATCATCGTGAATACCTTCGTCCTCCGTCGATCGATCTCTTGGATAACCTTCTCGCCATTCGCGGCCCACTTTTCAAATACCTGCCCAACCAGATACTCAATCCTGTCCTCTTCCTCTTCGCTCAAACTCTCCTCGAATGTCTCTTTCACCGACGAGGCTCTTTCCCTCCAGACTGTAAGCTGTTCCTTATCTCCTTGAATCTCACACGTCCGAGCGACTGCCTCTATGGCCTCCAGTGCTGGTAAAGAATTTTCTTCCGTCAATGTAGCCCATGTCTCAACAACACGACGTTGCATAGCACTGCCCTTCATTAACTTAGGGCCGCCCTGCGACACGAGGATACTCCCCAGAATAGCCGTTGCGCGGAGTGATTCTGGACTATTCTCGTCTGTACTCTCGGTAATCGTCTTCAACGCCTGACGTGCAAGTGCTTCTGCCGTCGTGTGGTCCCCCAGTCCCTCGTATGCCCGAGCAAGCCCAATGTCCAATTGAGCCATTATCATTCGTTCGGGCACGGTATCCTGTCGCACTCGCTGCAAGTAGCGGTCTTTACACTCAAGGCTGAGTACCAAAGCATCCATAAAATTCCCCTGTAAGCTAAGCGTATCTCGGAGGCGCAAGGAGGTCCGCAGTGTGCGCATGTCCATCGTCCCTAGCAACTGAGCTAAGATTGAATGCGTCTTTTCGTAAATATGCTGGGATTGTTGCCAACATCCTGCTCTGCTCAATACAGTGGCAACATCTTCAATGATGGATACTATTCCGAGGAGAGAGGAAACAGTGGACTTCTCAACGTCCCAGGCATCCTCATACGCCTTGCTCAGAATGTCAACCACAAGCGATCCTGCCGAGCGATATTGCCCCATTTCCATATAGGCCAAAGCAAGATTTGTACGGCAGCGTGCCACGGTTTCTCCAAGAGGCTCTGCCTGCCTCTGAACCTTCCCCAGTGCCTCAGAAGCCATGCTCAAGGCGGGAGAATATCGCCCCTGCTCAAGTAAAACTGAGGAACACCTGACCATCACATCTGATTCCAGCCATTCCATCTGACTGCGTCCGTTTACAATGGTCAGCGACTCCAGATATTGTTCTTCTGCCTCAGCAGCCTTCCCAAGCAGCCTGTACACGAAGCCAAGCGTCCGGAAGGCTGATAGAGCTACATACGGCAGTGTCTCGATTCGTGGTCTTACTAGGCGCACCGCATCGCGCGCCATGTGTTCTGCCACGTGAAGATATTCGCACCGATCAATCCCGCAGTCAGCAAGTCTACCTGCGATATCCACCATGCGATCGAGGTTGCCCTTGTGGCTCACATCCTCAGCCTCCAAAGGGTACTCGAGATTAGTGTACAGGCTTGGCCTTGCTTCAGCATGCCGTCCTTGCTGGATAAGGTTCAATCCGAGTTCGAACTGGCTTAGACAAGCGGGTACACTCCCACGGCCTAGTTGACGTTGATTCATTTGTGCGACCTTTGTCCGAAGAGGCTGCGCCGCCAGGCACATATCCCATTTCTCGTAAAACTCGGCTAGATTCCTCATCGCGGCGACGGTTGACTCTTGATCACCCACTTGTCGGATGTAAGACTTAACAAACTGAACTAGGAGAGGCTCAGCTTCGGCATGTCGGTTCAGGGCGACCCAGGCTTGTGTCAAACCCGTGATGGTATCAGTCTCTATGGGAGAACCTGTGGTCTGAGATTCTTGCATCCGCTCTAGAGCTTTCTGAAACACAGCAGCAGCGGCGGCTGGCTTGCCCTGATCCTGCAGGAGACCCCCAGAATGTACCATGGTCATGATCTCACCAAACTCGACATTTGTACGCATAGCATCTGTTGCCCAATGCTGTAAAAAGGCCTTTGTGCACGCAGCTGCTGTGGCTGCTGCGTAATCCTGCCAAACCTCATTTCGGTGCGAATCTGCATAATCACAGACTCCCTTAATGACCAAGCTGGGGAAGAAGCTACTAGTATAGGTACCGGCGCCTTCTATTTCCAAACCGATGATGCCTTCGCGCTGAGCAAGTTCGTCACGCTGCTTACCAGACTCCATGGCGGCACGGCCGAAGCCCATGCGACCCACGTGAATAGCTGGCCACGGCCCTGTTTCGGTTCGTTCTGAACCATCTGGTGTTTGCGGACACATAACAGTCCTTTCCCTACGCACCAGGTTATCCTCATCGCATCCCAAGTCACAGCAGGAAGTCTTGAGTGCATCAGCGCATACATTTTCGTCTGAGCACTCGCCACATGTGGATGGTTCACTGTGACGATGAAGATATGATGATTGGAAGAGCTGGTCCGACTCACGACCAGGATACTGGTAATTTGGTCGGTGCTGCAAGGCCTGTAGCCAAATTTTTGCTTCTTCCTCGAGGTGTTGTAGATGGCGGTCGGTCTCCAGTTTTCGCAAGATAGATTGGATGGACAAGGCAGGTACGCCACCTCCAACCTCACCGTCGGTGTGCTTCGGCTCTAAGCCACTCGGATACTGTCGCCCAAAATCGAACTCCAGCACTCCTTGACTGAAGATCACGTCTCCGAGGAAAATATCCCGTCGCTGGTTTGGATCCAATGGAACGCCACCACAGATTCCTACGACCAAGGTGAGATCAATACTGGGAAAGCTAGTGCGCAAACCCCTAACTGCCCCAGTCGCACTGACCTTGCCCGTATGCGGCATATGCGCGACCACAACATTGTGTGTGCCGATAACACCGGTAGTGTAGGCATTGGGATCACCAGGAGCTTTGCTGTAAACCTCTTCGGTATCCTCCCAGTGACGGTCAAGAAGCGCGATCACTGCATCTGCTTCTCGGGGAAGAGCACAGACAATGGCGATCTTAAAACCATGACGATCGCGAGGGGGACGGGTCACCACAGTCATATCCTCAGCATGGGGCAGATAATAAACTTGTCCTATAAAGGGGATGTATCAAAATCATTCAAGTTTGTAGGCCGATAATGTGTGGGGTTCTTGGATGGTAGATACAGGAAAGCAGATAGATCCATTGTCGATTGTATCGAGGGGCAGGGGATGCTGAGCGGCGATTTAGCGCACGAGGGTCCCACCTTTAAATGAACTAAGCTGTCAGCCGAACGAGATCGGCGCGGAATCTTCTATAGCACCAATCAGAGAGACAAGATGGATCGGCAGCACCTCAACAAATGTCTCCTCGGGTTATAAGCGAATAGGAGTGAAAGTACCAAGGGAAATAGCGGGTAGCTGACCGAATTTCATCAATTGAAAAGCGGTTCACTTCATTTCTCGCAGTTCAAGACTTGCCATTCCCACTTATCGGCAATTCCGAGTTTGTTGTGACGCCGTTTCAGGCTTCCTACAATTGGCTGCAACACAAAATGCATCGGACTCGTCTTACCCTGTACTCACCAACGACAGTTTCAGCTAAGATCATTCATTTAGATGGTCACACGAGGGAGTGCAGAGTCACTCGTGAAAATCAGCCTCCAAATAGTGTTGTAGCTTCTCGAGGTGCTTTGATCGTACTTTGATAGTTCCGTATCGAGTAGGACGAGGTATTGTGGGCCCTGGGATTCAGACTCGCCTGATACTGAGATGTGTTACCATAAGAAGATGAGATAGAATGGAAGTATAGGTTCACTCAGTAGACGGGTGATATTTGCGATGCAAACTATCGGACAGACGCACTTTCTGCCTCTACATCTGTTGACCGTTCTCTTCTTCATGTAAACTGACGGGTAATCCATCCTAGCAGAGGAGACATTGAGTAGGATGGTTGTGAGGAGGTAGCTACAACAAAGGTGTCCCGCCTATAGTTTGTCCTGCAAGTCACCTGCCGTGAAAATAGCTAATCTCGGCAGGTGTGGATGAATACTATTATGTTGGATAGCAAATGTGCCTCTCAGTACTAAATCCACCCATACTTGCAACTTCACAACATCATCTCCCCACAAGTAGCATACTACATCCCCAGCCTCATCACCAACCCCATTTACACCCCCAAATCCCATCAATACATCGCCCACCCCCCACTCGCAGAAACAACCTGCCCAGTAACCCACGAAGCATCCCTCCCCGCCAACCAAGCCACCACACTACCAATCTCCCCCGTCGTTCCCAACCTCTGCTCCACCGGCGTGCTAGCCATCTGCGCCTCCACAATTTCTTTCGGAATTCTACTCAGTAAATCACTCGGCACCGGTCCCGGCGCAACAGCATTAACCGTCGTCCCATTCCCACCCAACTCAGCCGCCCAAGCGCGCGTGAACCCCTCAATCGCCGCTTTGGACGCGATATACAGACTAATCCCCTTGAAACCGTACCTTGCCCCAACCGAACTCAAGTTGATAATCCGGCCGTGACCCTCGGGTGGGAGATACGGTAGCACGGCCTGGGTCATGAGCATGGTGCCGCGGACGTTGAGGTTGAAGATGGTGTCGTAGTCGTCTATCGTGATTTCGGTGAGGGGATTGACGATTTCGATGCCGGCGTTGTTGACTAGGATGTCTATTTTGAGGGGACTTGGGGTAGTGGGATGGGATTTGAGTTCGGAGATTAGATCTGAGGCGCCGGTGGGTGTGGAGAGGTCGGCTTGGATGGTCCATGTTTCGGGGTTGTGGGGGAGTTGGGTGATTTTGGTGCAGAGGTCGGTGATGGATTGGGCGCTGGTGGGAGAGACGTAGGTCATGCAGACCTGCAGTGTTTTAGTTTATTTTGTATGAGGAAGGGTAAAGGTTATGTATTTGTGATGGCTTACATTGGCACCGCGACGTGCAAGTTCCCATGCGATGCTGGCTCCGATGCCGCGGGATGCGCCCGTCACAATGGCGAGCTTGCCATGAAGTGGGAGAGTAAATTCGAACGACGATGGATCCATAATTTATGTGGAGAATTAGGATGTCTCATGAAGTAGTCGATCGTGGGTTGTTCAATTAATCACCTTGTGCCCTTGGGACATATATAGTAGGACATTCTATCTAGTAAGAGACAACGGCTTACGCTGTGCCGTGATGTCATTCCTCGGGTATAGGATATAAGTCAGTAACTCCGAAGCCATAATCCTCTAGACACATCCATACATATTGGTCAAATGGACATTAGCCAAACCGGTGCTGTTAATCAGGGCGTACTGTAATAGTTGGGCGATGGTAAGGTGGATCTGGAGAAACCGATCAACCTACTATAAGATATTGTCTTACGTATTGCACAGTGGCATTGTTACCCACTACATTGCATTGCACAATAAACTTGTTTTGGACAGGAAGTGAAAAGAGCGAACAAGACAAAGTATAAAGAACAAAACGAGCCTAGAGTGTATCAGAAAACAAGTGTCGAATTCATGCGGGCGCTGGGAGATATCCAGGTCATCACTTGCTGATTACACCAATACGAACAAAACTTTAAGCCAATGCAGAACCAACATATATCGTCGAGCTAATCACATAGAGTCATTGATTCATCGGTGTCCTCTGGTCGTAATCGTAACGATCCCCAGACCGACATGAGCACGTCATCGTCACAATCATTCCCGTGTCTCAATAGGAAGCTTTTTCTCATTCTTCACAGAATATCGCAGGTTCCAGATACCTGGGTCTGTGGTGGGCTGACAGGCACAGTCACCTCACCAGCTACCACAGTGCTGCTGCCGTCAACTC
This sequence comes from Aspergillus luchuensis, assembly GCF_016861625.1. Classification (NCBI taxonomy): domain Eukaryota; kingdom Fungi; phylum Ascomycota; class Eurotiomycetes; order Eurotiales; family Aspergillaceae; genus Aspergillus; species Aspergillus luchuensis. Next base: position 5,846,629 of record NC_054849.1, read on the forward strand.
CTTGGAAGGTGCAGAATCCGCCTCCGACAGAGGAAATCTTGGTGATTGACAGTGGGTTGGCTGTTGATAAAAGGTGTTAGTAACAGGTCCTTCAAGGCCGGGAGTCATAAGTCAAAGACATACTGATTGCATGAGTGGTATCGTCAGCTGGGAAGCTTTGGAAGAACGAGGAACCGTCGGCGCCCCAGAAGGTGATGGCGACTTCGAAGGTTGAGCTATCAGTGGGAGCGGCGCTGGACAGAGCAGCGAAGGTAGAGCAAGCCGCGGTGATGAAAGAGGTCTTCATTTTGGTATAATGCTTTGGATGAATTGGTATGAGGTGTTTTTGAGGAGGCTTCTTGTCAATGTGAAGATGAGAAGATGCTGGTTAGAGGGATGTGTTTTTCTCAAGTGACCTGGAGAGACGGAGGCATTTATATGTTTTCAGTCGCTCCTGCTCGCTCAATAAAATCCCACACCGCTTGATCCATATGATGTCGTCCGTCTAGATGTGTTCGTGGTTTCCGAATTGGGCATACCAAAAATAGGCATGTACAGGTCTGATGCAGCGATGTCATAGGACCGGGTGCCACGGAAAGATCGCCGCTGTCAGGCAAGCCACCCGTGACTAGTATTGAACCCACCCTGACACTCGTAGCGAGAGGTGACTGGTTCAAGAGCGAGACATGTTCAAGGCATTCATTAGTTGGATAATTTGGGTTCAGATCGTGTCTGACTCAGATCAAGCCCGATCGGCACTATACGAGCCGCGTGGTGCCCCGCAAACTCCGATTAGTGACTCGATCTGTCCATGTCTACAGGACAGATGAGACATAACCTCGTACTTGTGCCAAGTGAGCCACGTTCCCATAGCTGTAAGAAAAAGATATCCTACATTGATCTCAGAAGGGGCTTAGCTTGACGATACCGCAACATAGAAAACAGATTAGGCATTACTAAACTGGAAACAGTAATTGTCCAAACGGACATCCTTCGATGACATACACGAATTGTGTATGCCGGCTGAGCTGAGGGTTGGGTAGTAGTGAGGCCGATCGAAAGGATGTTGTGGGCACACATGATTTGCTTTGAAAGGCGTCCAAGCAAGGAGGCATGGGCTTTGAAGGAAACGATGCGTTACACAGTAAACATCCAAGCCTGCATGCAGTTCAGCGATGCGACTTCAAAACCCTGTAGCTCACCGCACAGAATGAATGAGAGGCAAAATAGGGATATACTCTTTAAGGTATCGAAGTAAGCTAGCTTAGGTTCCCACTTTAGTGATGGGGTTATCAGAACTGGCCAGGATCACACATGACTTGCGGTCTGGTACGAAAAGGAAAAAGTCTGTATGTGCTTGAATCCCGGGTTTACTAACCAATAGGCACTTTAAGACAGGCACACATTTTCCTCCGCGATGGCCTTTGAAGCAGAAGCCTTGAGTGTACTAGACTCGCGATAGGTTTCTCTCAGGGCCAGGGTACAACGTAATTCTGAGACTTTCCTGATCTACTAACTTCTTCCTTCAGGCTCGTTTTCGTCAGACTTTCTCGTCACGGAAAATTGATGCATGTTATAAGGCTGAGCACCTAGGCGGTTGCTGCACCGAAAGAGAGCCGGAAATATGATTTCACAGATCCGGATGTGCTGGCATATGCCGGACAGTTCGGCGTGTTATGTTTTCATTCAGCGAGCGTTGCATTTTCCGAAGGGTCCGGCTGGGCAAGGCTTGGACTAACATCTGCACCAGTGGCTCTGGCATCGGCTTGGAAGTCTCAGCCTTATTCCTTGTTGTCAACACGATCATTCAGCGAATAACTGTGATAGGATCTACTTATAAGGGTAGAAAGCCTATTAATTAGATAAGCAATTGACTATCAAGCATTATAAATTTATTTAATAATAATAAAAATAGTTTATATCCATGAAATGGACTAGTCCTTAGAAATCAATAGCTTGATACTGAAGATTTTTAATTATATTTAGAATATATCCGAATTTATAGAAATAATGTAAAATTCTTTTTTAATAGACTCTAACCTAATTTAACAAATATAAAGCTCTTCCGAGACTTTATACTCTCATGAGTACTCCAGCTTTGGAATGTATATTTCTGTTTGACGAGTTCAAACCACTTCTCTGATGCGGGGTTATCTAATTGTGTACTTCAGGATATACGTGATCTCAATCAAAGCCATTACACTAGGGTTCTGAAGCTTATATTTACCCTTAATCACGAGACCTTGTGTAGCCAAGCAACAGGGAATATGTCATGTTGTTATGCGGGAACTTGGTGCCCAGGTCATCATTCCACAAGAATGTACACCTCATGCTCGAGAAACTGTAACGACATGAGAGATAACAAGATTATCAGATACAGGCAGGGAATGTTTTCTGGTACCAGGTGAGTATATTTGACATTGGCCGGATCTGTCAAAGGATTCAGTCTGGTAGTGCTGCATTTACTGACCACGTAATATCAAAACCCGATTAGTGTCGAAAATCTCAATTATCTCCAAGGGCAGTCCTAAGCTGAGATATCAGATCCTCAGTCTTGCATGTTGTGAATAACAACCTCCCCCTCGTTTGTTAGCTCGGCTTTGAATTTCCCGCTGTTTCCGTAGATGTCGTATAGCGTAAAATGATTTCCCCTAATAAAAACTTCGTTTTCGCGAACATAGGTATAGGTAAGATTCATCATGGTAAGACAGAGATTATTTTTCTTGTCGTTGACTGTAACAGCTGGAGTCTCCGCCAGTAAATTCAAAGGACCAAGGAGTTTTGTCGCCTGATCACCATACTCCCACACATATAGGAGATTATACACTGACGAAGGTTTCGAAGCCGTGTATAAATTAGCGACCATATTTTCCGAGTTGTAAAAAAGCGATTCGGCTTGTTCAATGAAGAGGTCGGCCTTAATAAGATCATGATCATTGGTGGAAATATAGTAATTCAATAGCGACCATGAATATGACGCGGAACTGCCATCACCACTTTTGGTATCTTGGATTGTGATGTTGTCGGTTGTATAGTTGATTGGTGGGTTTCCAACAAGAGTGACATGGTAATCAAAGCCACTTTCATGAGTAGTGACGATCTTCCCATCAGGTTGCTTGACACTAGCAGCGATGTTCTTCTTCTCGACTTTGGACGTGGAAACCCAAAACTTTATGGATTGAGAGGTACTCCGTAGAGAAGGTGACGTAGTCCCCGAGTGGGCAAATCCATTTTCAAGAGTAGAATAGACCCAGTCACCCGACAGTTCAGTACTTGTGCTGTAGTAATCCACTAGCTTGATAGATTCCAGCTCAGCTTCCGTCAAGCTGTAAGGAACATTCTTGTCCGGATCAATAGCACTGATGGAAACATAAACTGGCACTTGCATCCTTCCGTTGGCATAAAGCGCGTCAGTGGCTCCATCTGCTGTACCAGTATTCACGGTGAGACTGCTCACTTCCCACTCTGTCGAAGAGGAAGACATCATGATGCGTTGAATGTTGGATAGTAGTCAGACAAGGTGAATAGAAGTAAGGGCAGGCTCAGTATCCGTTGGGCTCGGGCTGAGTTGTATTCTGGGATCAATATGAATGAAAGAAAATCGATCTCCGTCGGTCTCCTATATAGTATTGCTTCTCCGGCTTCTCATGAGTGACTCAACCCCACTTGTCTCCCTGGCCATGGTCTACTGGTTTCCCCTAGCTCGGGGTTAGTCGGCCCATTCTTGTTTAATTACACGTTATGCGGTGTACTCCGATTGTCTACTGTAAGAATGGTGTCCAGGTGGGGCCCTATTGAGAGCGGAACCACTTAGATCATGTCGCTAGTATACTATCTTGAAATGAGCGCTGATCTATCTAAAACCTTTTATGCTCATTACCTGCTGCACTAGGCATTGTAAGGTCTTCCAATCAGTGTGTGATTACACAAATCAAGTGAAACACACTACTCCGGTCTTTGAGTTCAATCAGGCTTCCATATCTCCTCAAATATATACTAGTCTAATTTAAAATATCATATGCTCCACTTCCCCTCCTTTACCCCTCATGAAGTAGGAGCGCCATGTTAAGTAACTACCACCTAATCATCCGACTAGCAAGCTCAATGATACTTACAGCAAGGCTGCTTCCTCCTTTTGCCAAGCATATTATCACATACAACACAGTAGATTTTGAGGCGACAAGTATGCCAAGTAATAAACCAGTAATGTCGACCTCACAAAAAATCACGCAGCAATTTCAGCTTTAGTTTATGGCCTGTTCGCCCAAACTACCTGCTATACAGTTCAGCTGGACATCGTCTGGTTCGGAAGTTGTCTTACCAGATTTGGTGCTTCCTGGTTACGAGGCGTAGAAAACGTTTTTCGCGTTAAAACTGCCATTCAAAGTACGGTTCATTGGATGTAACAATGATATAGTGCTAACACCTAGCACCAGCGGCCTGTCATCGTCTACTCCTTAAGAGTGTGCAGTTATTACTTCGCTCGGCTTACAGTTGACGGTCTAAAGTAGGGTTCACTCAATTGCATTTCAACCTCGGATATATTTCAAGTGATAGAGAACTGGGTGGACGGGCGTATCTGGATATAACACTTCATTAGGGGGAAAAGAGGGGAGGTGGGGAATACTGAATGTTTATTATATTGATTCATTCCGCACTCCAACAAATATGAAAAGGGTAAGATGCTTTATTCCACAGCTGATAAGAGGGTAACAGGAAGCCCCATTGATCTCTTGGCCCGAGGCTCGCGCGAGTCATTGATTGCTTGTTCCCGATTTTAGCGCGCAAGATTGCTGCAAGTCTAGCAGTAACCAAAGCCTAGAGACGCCGATCCATTGACGACATTTCATCACCAGCCTACTGTAGCTGCACCATCGGGATACCACCTTGGATGCTGAAGGCAAGTGCTCATCCATGACGTGATCTGCAAGACTTGTTACACTACTGCCCGGATTGCTGATGCTGCCAAATGCATGTGAGCGTACTGTTAGGAAGTTTCGTGCTCACCTTGACACACTGACCCTTCGCTTGAGTAGGATCACATGTCACGTGATGTTATTCTCTCTTCTTCTTGTTCCAGCTGATTTGTTCACCTATAAGTACATTTAGTATAGAATTTAGTACTGTGGATACGCTGCTGACAGATTACAAGCAACCTATGCTTATATTCAGATTCGGATGGCATTGCTATGCGGTAACAAATACGCTATGTATTCAAGTGAATATGAGTAACAAATCCTGCTAGTAGATGTTCACAGTTTCTCCTGGTACACCAAAAACCGTCTCGACCAGTGCCCCTGGAGTCAAGCTTCTGGTGAAAAATACAACTCGCCAGTGAGCCCTATTATTCCAGGTGTCACTCCCTCCGTGGGCTTTAAGAGTGTACCAGCCGTCGCTGGCCCCATTACTGGCATCTTCGGCAGATGCTTGAACACTGACATAAATGTCCGTTGAGGAATTATTAATGACTTCGATAACTCCCATCTTTTATATCACATTAATAGGTTAGTTTCTTGGTTATTGCAGCATAACTCACTTGTTGCTAGTGGAAGATGACTGGTCCGGTGCATTTATTGTTGATACTACCTTGAGTCGATAGACTTGATGTAATATATTAGTGGCAATGAATCCCAACGCGGAATGATCTTACCTTCCAGTGGGTGTCCATAGAATCTTACGAATTGGTTCAGATTGAGTGGAGTTAATCTTGTGCTTTAAATAACCACGCTTAGACAAGAGGCTGGGCTGGAAAGCTGCAGTTCACAACGACAATGTCGATGAGAGCTGAATATTAGTGCAATTGTGTGGATGAAATTGCGGGGAACATACCAGTAGCCCCACCCGTTTATATTAGCTTGCGTGTGCTTGATCAGCGAAGGATTAGGTCATTAGCTAATAGAGAGCCAATGATACTTAGAATCTCCAAGTAAAAAGATGAGATAAGATGTGATTTGTGGGGTATGATGCGATGTGATCAAATGTGATTAGATGTAATGGGATATGATACGTTGTCATCCGCCTTGACCACCTCGATCATGGAAGATCCTTTGGCCATTCCACATTGCGGCAGTGGAAGCACTGGCATATGTAGACTAGCTTAGAAATTCACTATATGTAAGTGTGGATTAGAGCCAACCATGAAAACTGAAATCGTCTGCTTCATATAATGTGGATGGTATCATACCCCCCGCAATCTACTGTCCATTCCCAATCCCCAGATTTCAAACTCACTTTTCTTCGATCTGCTTATGGTGATCTACTACATCATATCCCCCGTTAAATACAGAAGCTGACTACCTTGCTACTGCAGCCATTGTAAAATGATTGTCCAGACCGTGTCTCTCAAAGATCCCAATGAGAACTATCTCTCATGTAAGTCCAATGGGAATTTGAGGTTCGACCTAGTCGATCTAGATCCCTCCTGCATATTCTTCATGGTACCAATGGGTGCTGGGAGAACCTGCTTAAAAGGCCCTAATGGGAAATTCATTGATCTGCACAATGCTAGTTTCCGATGTGACGGTGTTACAACCGGCGCAGCTTTGATCTTCGATGACAAAATCCTCAAACTTGACAGCGGCAGGTACCTCAGCAATGTTGTTGTTGATGAGACGATTGCGGTTAGCTCCGATGCCACGAAGTTGGAGATCAAAGCAACATCGTTCGAAAGTTTTAATGTGAACATGTCATTGTCCGTCCCCACGGTTACTTACAACAGCAACGTGCTCATTGAGAACCGTTACAGACCTGGGAAGAACTACCTGGCGCTCGAGAATTCCAGCGGAACCATCGACATTTCCTTCTCCATTCCGTACTCCATGGATGGAGAGAGAAACGGCACCGTGGAGGTGATCTTCAATCACATGAGAGATAATAACTCCGGAGGGGTCATCGACGTGGAATTGAACGATCAACCAGTCAGTCAAAGTTACGCTCCTCCTACCAGTTTCGAAGTGGAGAGTATATACACTTCGACACTATCCTCGCTGTCTGAAGAGAACAGACTCTCCATCACACTCTCTCAAGGGGTTTCCGGAACCTACTGCTTCTCTGATGCTGCTTTGGTATTCAGAGATCAGGACGGATACCTGAAACAGCAGAATTCCATGTATGCCCTTGGGCTATCATCCGGATCGTCATATAATGATGGAAAATTAGAAAAAGGTCTCAGGGAAGGTAATCCGTACCTCACTCTGGAGGGCGGGTCATCTTGGTCAAAGATTACATTCACTGTCAGGGAAGAGCTGTTGGGAATAGGAAACTGCGTGATCAAAATTCAAAACCGGCGGGAATTGGATACGTCCATCGATGTTTACCTCAACGGAAATAAGATCGAGGACCGCTACGACAATATCCCAACTGACTCATTTGGTACATCAACTTTAGCAATCCACAGCAATCAATTGGAAAGGAGCAACGAGCTTGTCATAAAGCCCGTTGATGGAAAATACTATATCTCAGACGTTAGCGTCGATGTGGTTTCTATTCTCCCAGATGTGACGGAGGAAAGCTTCGGAAGTTACATCAAAGAGTGGATCCTACTTCAGAGGCCAAATATAGGACAACTTCACAAAATTCCGCGGGATGATTTTCCAGCCTGGAAATTTGTCAGCGAGGCACCTTACTGGTTCTTCCTCCCTTTCCTCCCTGTTTCACCCCAAGAGATCAGTGTCCTCTTCGACTATTACAATATGTTATTCGTTTCTGTGGCGTTTGAGGTTAGGGACTACAATAACAAAGCTAGGGATTTCCATAGGGAGTTACTGAGCACAGACATCCCGAGAAAAAATGCTCTCAGGCATGCGTATTGGACCGCAATGTTATCCCGGCGATGGGGGCTGTATTTTGCTCTGGATCTGTCTACAGCACATGAGGAGGCCCATGTTGACTTGACTATTGAAGGCCCTTTCGATCATGTCACCGATAAGATTAATAATGCCGTGGGATCCCTTTTAGGCTCTCGCACCTCGACCGACCTGTAGAATTCCAATTACATCACGGAGACTTCCTCGTCCATTTCCCAGGAGCCCCTAAGGACCGGTTCGACGAAATCATGGACCCCTACCTCACGATCGCCGAATCACATAGCCCCGACTGGGAGCTACCCTTCGACAAGACGTCATACTATCAGGAGATAGCGGAATACTGGCAGGATAAGTACGCGGAATTGTTTGGGCAGAAGCTCGAGTTTGAGTCGGAATACTGACGACTCTTAGGCGAAATTTGAAAGGGCCGGCCCTTCCCCAAACACGTTGATAATAGTTATCCCCTGTACATAATGGTTTAAGCTTTGATTTCCTGGTAGAAGTGTTGCTTAGCGAGTGCAGGTACACTCAGTGACAAGACACTGGCTATTCTTCTCCTCAAACGCAACGAATAAACAACGATTCTTGTATGACTATGCATGGTCTAGACTGGTTGTGGATAGTATCTGTTTTTATACTTCTAATCGATGAGATTACACATATCCTATGCTACCACTGAGCGCTATATTGTTGACATGGTCGCAATACCACCTTACCAATACTATGTAGCCGAGCAAACACTTGACTCGTCAAACTGACCTGTATAGCGTTGGAGCTATATTAACCACGGGAAATAGTACATTAGAGCATCTTTCATACTACCTAATAACTCTACAGACTTCTCATTGCGCTCCAAATATCCACCTTCCCCATAGCCCTGACTCTGTCTCTCTCTCTGGCCTGCTCGCCGAGGACCGGGCACTGGCACCAGCAATATCACGCGCGGGTGAGAATCTGGCCGATTAACCTCTAGATTTCATGTGCAAAGTTCTTATTACGCATGAAGTCACATTCCGCTCTAATTAGCGCAACTCATGATACGTCGAGAGCTTCCTGCCAGCTCAAAACTATATCCATTATCCATTCCATATCTATGCTTTCTCTGCAGAGATACTGGTTCGGTGCTAGTGCTTGTTTCGTTCTTACCTCATAGGTTGAGCGCCAGGGAGGGTGATTCCTTTGCGGGGTTAAGCTTTCTCTCGTGTCTTGCCGTATTGGGTTTGGGATTCTCTTAGGTATGATGGACTTGGGGAAGAAGGTTTCGGGCGGGCTGTTGGGGAGGGGGAATGTGCTACGCTCTAGTATTGATCTCTGGGTGGGAAATGGGGATAGTGTACTCGGTTTGGGTCTTCTATATATAGTGGTTGTGTATGTCCCTGATTTCCAGGGCATCAGGAATTGCATTATTCTTCCCTTCTGGACTCATATTATTGGTATTTATATTAAGAACAATGATTGCTTCTATCAATGAACCTTCTTTCGCACGCTTCAATGCTACCGCTACCTCTACTGATGTCCTCGTCGAGGCAATCCGCCGAGACGGAGGCGTGATTGTAGAGAGCCTAATCACTCGCGATGCAGCCGAACAAATCAAGCAAGATCTTAAGCCACACTTCGATAGAGATATACCGGACAAGTATGGCTTATTCCCTCCAACCACCCAGCGTGCTACCGGTCTGCTAGGCATCTCAGATGCCTGCGTCGACTTGGCTTGCAATCCGACCTATATCAGCGTCGCCAATGCACTTGTCTCATCCAGCTATTCCTTCTGGAGGGGCGATCATAAGGTGACGGTGTCTGGAAAGCCCATCATCTCTAGCACGGCTGGGTTCCGGGTGACACCGGGGAGCAAGCAGCAGGTGGTTCATCGTGATGATAAGTATGTCTGCAGGGTCTAAGCCAGGCTAGTAGGCTGACAGGATAGCAGTGACTATCATCCACATGACTCTCAACTGCCTGTGATGATTGGTTGTGTGACTGCATTGACTAAGACAACCAAGGAGAACGGAGCGACCGTGGCCATTCCAGGCTCACATCTCTGGAGCCCGGAGCGGCAACCATTAGATGAAGAGACCGTCCCTGCGGAACTGGAACCAGGCGATGCGTTTATATTCTTGGGGAATCTGTATCATGCTGGTGGTGCGAATGTCACTGAGTAGGTTGCGCCTTTCTTCTTTTTCATGTTGCACTTGGTGACCATTCTGGCGCTTAGAAACGATTACCGCGAAACGGTGGGAATCTTCCTCTGCAAGCCAACGCTGCGTCCGGCAGAGAACCAGTTCTTGGTCGTTCCTTTGGAACGAGTTAAGAGCATGAAGCCCCAAGCCCAGAGACTTCTAGGGTATGGGGTCTGCGAGCCCGGTGTTGGCTTCATGCATTATCAGGATCCGATGAGGGTGTTGTTCGGCGTTGAGGATGAAGAAACTGTTGATATGTGATGGCGTGACATATGAGCTGCATGAAACCATCCGCAGATGATATTCAATAGTTTGTTAGATACGGAGTTTTCTCCGAGCTCATCCACCTCAGAACACAAGAAGATGACCCAGCTGTTGTTTGGAATCTCGACCATACTGTATCCATTTCCCGGTGCCATGATGCCTTGAGCTGGACCAGAATGCACGCAGAAAGTCCAGCGCCCTATGGTTGCACCACAACCCAGTCGTCACAAGTAGCTTTAGCAGAATCTGTTCAACTATTCGTTGCTTATCCTCATCTCCCCAACACTCTGTGCCAGCAATGAACAGAGGGAAGAAGAGGTCCTGTGAGAATGCATCACCGGAAGCCAAGACAACCTTTTGAATTCTATCAAGCAGTATGGGTACGGTAGAGGAGACGGTTTTCATCATTGCGGTTGGAGATGCAAAAGCCTGATGAAGGTAGATAAGCGACGCGTAATAATGTGTGTCTATGAGAGCTTCAAAGCCTTCTCGCGTAGTCTTGCCCTGGGACAAGAGACATGTGATATCCGACAGACTCATTTGTGTGGAGGCCTGCTCTAGCTTTGCTTGCCAGATGTTGAAGTTGACATCAGGTGGCTGTCGGCCTTCAATGAGATACCCATAATGATGTCTTTCCATAGCAGTAATGTCATTAATCAGGTCTGTAAATGTCCATGGCTGGAACTCGATTGCTGTAGTCGCTACTTTACTGCTGCCTGAGAAGGAGAAGACATTATTGAATACCTCAACGTCCCTGATCTCTTTGATCGCAAATTGTGTCATGGGATCGAGAGTCTCGTTGCGAGCGCACACTCCATACCTGCTTACGATGGCACGACAGGCATGTAGATGAGTAGTCCAGTCAGTCGAATCGCGAGTCACCAATTCCGCATGGCAAAGTGTAATCGCAGCAATGAGAATTCTAGTCAGACATAGCTGGTCAGGGGGCTTCACGGCATGACAGTCTAGTTGGCGCTGGATCTCTTGGTTTAGGCTGCGTAAGGCAATATCTCTTAGGCTAAAATTGACCTGTTTCATACGTAATGCAATGGTACCAGTAGATGTGGCTGCTAAGTGAGCAGCAGCGAGGTTCAGTATAGACAGGCGGACACTTATAGACCCTTGCGCCAGAGGCAGCACGATCTTTCTCCAAGGATTCTTGTGACTGTCGATCCACGAGAATATGCTTACAACGTGCCGGCTAAAATGGTTGATCAGTCGTTCACCCAGGACCGTCGATGACTGGCGGCGACCGAGACCATCATCTGTCAGAGGGTGAGGGATCGGCGGACTAGCCTCCACAACAAATGTATGGAGGATAGAAGTACCATGCTTGACGATGTAGCCTTCCGTTTCTCGATCTTGCGGACTGAATCCAGGTCGAGTCAAAGACTGGTTCCCTCGACGTGCCATGGCATGGTTCCAATTCAATTGAACTGCGTCGAACCCAGGGCAACCGAGCCCCCGAATAGTGCACTTACGGCACTGTGGAATAGTCCGATCACATTTTATGCGTCTTTTGGTGCATAAACGGCAGTCTGAAGCGTCAGCAGGGTTTGCAATGAGTTGTGATCGATCTCCGTACCTCGGGTTGCAATTTTCCGATCGGCAGGGAGAAAGTCATTCCGAACATTCTTCATGGTGAAGGCCGGTTGGGGAATATACCCCGGCGACAATCATATGTAGAACTGATATTAAGATTAGCTGGTACTTGGAGGTCTTAGCGACTTGTGTCGTGGCATGGAACTGCAAGATGGATTCCTATCGTTGCCATGTTCGGGGATGGATGAGTGGATAACAAATTGATAGCATCAAACGGATGGTTATCGCTGAGTGGGTCACATGATCTTCCACATTCAGGACAACGGGCATTATTTCCTTCTACGACAGCATTTCCAGAATTCAACGATGTCAAATGTTCGATTTGCGAGTATCCAACATCGGGTTTCAATCCCCGTTATTACAATGATGGGCCAATTTGTGAGGTTCGAAAAATGCATGATATTACTATTTTGCCTATTCCGGTATATCCCGGCGAGGCTGCGGCCAAGGCCGCCAACAGCCGTTTACCGTATTAGGCAAGTGTCGGCGGCTGTACATACAATTGTAAGGTGACCAGCTTCTGTATACTGAACACCAAAACGCATAAATAGAGCTCATGATTCCCAGAATGCATTTTAAATCACACTGAAAGCATACTAGATCAAAAACTTCTCAAGTACTCAATCGTCACCAGAAACGCCACCATGAGTTCCGTCCAAATTGCAGTTGTTGGCCTTGGCCGGATGGTACGCATCTTTTGCATTCTCAGTATATTCTGCCAGTGCTAACATACATTTAGGGCAAACGTCATGTGCATACATTGCTCTACCGCGTCCCACGGGCGAAGGTGGTGGCAGTCTGCAGCACTGATGCTAGCGAGATTGAATGGGCCATAAACAACCCGGAGTACAAAGACTTTGGCATCACCGTCTATGACAACTACGACAACATGCTGGCTCACCCTGGACTTCAAGCAGTCTGGATCTCGAGTAGTACCGACGTGCATGCAAGCCAATCTCTGGCCGCTATCAACAAAGACCTGCATGTCCTTTGCGAAAAGCCATTGAGTACGGACTTGGCAGAGGTATGCTACTGTGCCGTAACTGATGAACCCACGCTGACATTTCGATACTAGGCCCAGTCAGTGGTCGACGCAGCGAGAGCTAAGCCTTCACTCAAAGTGATGGCTGGATTCTCGCGCAGGTTCGATGCCTCCTACCGGGACGCGAGCCAGAAGATCTTCGATAAAAAGGCCATTGGATCACCGTTCTTGGTGCGGTCCAATACCTGCGACCTGAAGGATGAGACGGGCTTCTTTGTCCGATATGCATCCCGCAACGGTGGTATCTTTGTTGATTGTGCTATCCACGATATTGACTTGTCGCTCTGGTTCTTGGATAACCCGACACCCAAAGCTTGTTGGGCAGCTGGCACGCTTCAGCATCACCCTGAGCTGAAGGAACTGGCGGATGTAGACAATGCAGTCGGTGTTGTTGAGTTCTGGGGCGGCAAGATTGCATACTTCTACTGCTCGCGGACCCAGGCACATGGTCATGATGTCTGCACCGAGATCACTGGAACTGAGGGCAAGGTGATGGTCAACGTGATTCCGCGACAGAACAACGTTGTCCTTGCCGATAAACTTGGTATGCGACACGAAGTGCAGCCGGAATACTGGGAGCGATTCGAGAACGCATTTGCCGTGGAAGCCAACGAGTTTGTGAATGCAGTGCTCAAGGATACCGAAGTTCCGCTGCCGCTAGAGCGAGGAATTATGGTGATGAAAATTGGACAAGCTCTGCAACGGGCTCTCCTATCTGGGGAGGTAGTCCGGTTTAACGAGAGTGGCGAGCGAGTGAACTGCAATGACTTGCACTGATCCTGTATAGCCCCAAAGCTCATAGAATTGTTAGTGAAATGAAACGCTTATCTTGATGAAATTATGTCTCGTGGGAGAATGCAAGGAATGCGGGGATGTGGGGAACTTCCCCTCAAGGCGGCTTTGGCCCAAAAGAGTAGGCCGCGCCGTCGAATTGCCGTTACCGCCAATTGCTTCACCTCCAACAATGCCACCATCCTCGCAGTCTACACAGGCACGGACGCCTTGCTCTAACTGCCGCGGTAGGAAACAGAAGCATTACTCATCTATTTTATGTATACTAATGCTATTTGACTAGAGAAACACGTGAGATGTAGGTCTGCTTCGGAACAACATGCCCAATGTCTGCTCAACTCGAGTACAGGTGATAAACAGCAACCGACATGCACACGATGTAAAGAAAAAGGCTTGGTCTGCAGGCCAGTGCAGCGCAAGTCGGTCTTTCGTCAAGGTTCAACAGCCAAGCTTGATGGGCACTTCTCGAAAGACCAATCTTGGATGAGCAGCCAGCCAAGGAAATGGAAGCTGTTCTCCGGAGACTCTTCACTCCCAGAGTCCATGGATATGGCTCAGAGCCCATCACCATACCAGGAGTCAACAGTGCAATGCGACAGACCAGCATCCGGAGAAACAGATCGTCATGTCTGGACTCGGGATAATGGCAGTCATCGTGGCAGTCACTTTGAGATTCAAAGCTCACCCCATTATGATCCGTCCCGGAATGGCTTTCAACACGTCGTATCTGGGGATACGGCTAATGTCAATGGACGGACTTATATTGCACACGAGTGGAATTCTGTGAGCACACCTACTAGAAATCCCTCGATCAATGGGATGCAACCATCATCAACAGCAATCGAAACACAGAGCGCTTTCTCCACTCCCGAGCCCACGCAGACCAGCGTACAAGAGGCCTGTCTGCTACGCCATTTCATCGAGGAAATATCACCCTGGGTAAGTCATCAATGTCTTACTATACCTCTTCAACTAAAACACCTCAGTTCGACCACTGCGACGACCGTCGACACTTCCAACTAGTCGTACCGCGCCGAGCCCAACACTGCTCCATCATCCGCAACGCTCTATTCGCAGTTTCAGCACGCCACCTATCTCGCCTCCCACAATACGCCACACCCAATGGGATTTGCTATCGCGGACAACTTCTCCCCAATCTGCAGAAATGTACAGCGGTGGAATACACGCTCAAATGCATCCCCGAACTCCTCAAGTTCCCCGAAATAACCGATCCCACGGAACAAGAAAACATAATGGTCGCCACGGTTATTCTCCGCCAATACGAAGAAATGGAAGAGGATATCGAGGACCACGACATGTCCACCCAAGACAGGGTGAACTTTCTAGCCATCACGCAGAGAATCATCGACGCTATGATATCCCACCGGCTGGAACAGTCTCTCGCTACGGCGGCGTATTGGATCGTTATCCGCCAGGAGGTATACTACGCGCTGACGAGACAGCGTGCACCCAAGATGCGATTCAGTCCAGAGGACTGGCGGAAGGCTTCTGTTGCAAACACGTTGGTAATGCTCGCTAGTGAAGTGACAAAGTGGCGCTGGGGTGACGGTACGCGTGAGGAATGGAGTTCGTGGTCCCTTTATTCAAACTTAGTCTTTTCTCGTTCCGTCAACTATCATGCTAAGCATCTCTGACTGCCTTCAGATCGCCTCATGCTCCGCCACCGCAAACTCCAACACGACTACCGTCACGACCTCGCACCCCTCTTCGAAAAGAAAGCAGACCGATCCCGCGGCGAACTCTTCCCGACAGTATGGTACAGCTCCGACGAGCAAGTGACTGCAGTGCAGCACCTCGAAATAGCTAATATGATCCTGACAGCTCAGAACCCATACCTTTCGTACGTCTTACAACCCCTATCCATAATACACATCCCAAAGTCGTAACTAACCTATCAGAAACTCCACCCGTGCCGCACATCGCAAAGCAGAAGCAGAAGTCCGATCCATCGTGCTCAGAATATGCGGCATTGCAGTGCACCACGCCCACTGCCATCCGGCGTTAGTCACTGCCGTGATAGCTATTACTCTGTACGGGGAGTATTTTACTGAGTGGGAGGAGCGCGAGGCGCTGGTTGGGATTATTGATCGGACGCGTGATTTGCATTCGTGGCCGATGCAGAAGTGCTATGCGCGGTTGAGGCGGGGGTGGGAGGAGATGGATCATTGTGGTTCTTGAGTGGCCATCATTAGCAATGTGTGTCGCTTTTCTAAGATACTATATTTGGTATATTGTAGATAGGGTGGGCACAGTATGATGTATTCAGTTAAGCATGCGCCCCCCTCTTCGGCGCAATCGCCTTCACACACGACCACGAAGTCAAATAATCCGCGCTCTGCAGAGCATCTTGCAAGACAAAGTCCTGACCACTCATGATCTGCTGCTGAATGCGCTCAATGTGTCCCACAGTAGACATATACTGATCCACCGTAGCGGATGGCGAGCTCGCAGCGGAACTTGACCCAGCATCCGACTTCTCATCCATCGTTCCTGCTGGCACATTCTCCGCATCCTTCTTGATATCCGCTTTCACGAATTCGAGTAGGAGAAACGATGCCCACTTCGACTCGAACAGTCCTTCGCGATGCGGCCATTGCTGCAGCACTTCGATGGCGCGTAGTCGTACTCGGATATCGTAGCATCCGAAGGAGATCAGGTATAAACTGGGTAGGATGCCCACGTCGAGTGTGAATGCTGGGCGTTCGGGGTACCGCTGTAAGAGTGCCTCGACGAGGTATAATGCTTCTTGGTACTCTGGTGTGTAGAGGTCGAGTACGGCGGGGTTCTTGGCTAGGAGGCAGGTTTTGACGGATAATGTGAGGGTCCGGTGGAGGATGTAGATGATGTCGGGGCCGCGTTGCTCTTTTCGTGTGAGGGTGGGGTATGCATGGCTGTAGAATGGGGTGAATAGTTCGGCGTAGTGGGTTAGTTGAGAGAGGAGTTGGTATTGGCGTGGAAGCAGGGAGTTGTAATTTCTTGCTACGTCGGCGGGTGATAATGGCCAGGATTGCGATGTGAAACGAAACACGCCACTGACTAGGGGCTCGATAGCTTGACGGGCCTCGATCAGGCTTGTGAAGGAGTCAGATTCCTTCAGTTGCCATTGGTACTTGCCTAGTTCGTTGTCCACGCATAGAACTGGCCCGTCGACGCCGTAATATGTCGACTGGATATCGAGCTGTACGAAGGCTGCTACTAGGCATTTCTCCACCGGTGATTCGGTCTCGTCTGCTAGAGGCTCCTGGACTTTGAGCTCTCGGAGGATGCGTAGGCCGCCTTGGAGGTGGTGGCATGCTCGCTCGTATTGACCTTGTAGGAGCTCTAGGAGCGAGTACAGGAGACAACAGAGCAGCATGACTTCTCGCAAGCGGGGATCACTCGCATGCCGTCGACTCAGAATCCCGAACGAGCGTGCGGACTGTTCGAGTGCAAACTTCTGCCAGATATTCTGCCGAGTCTGGCCTGGCAATGGCATCCCCGATACCTCAACGTCCTGGTGTACGGCGCTCAAGGCTACCGCAGCGTGGTAGACCGCTGGCTCGGAGTAACTGATCTGAAGGACGAGCTGTTTCCATAGTTCCGAGTCGAAGAGTTCCAGTAACCCTGGGATTGTAAAGTGTTGAAAGTGCGAGAAGCAGCGCCGCTCGTCAGATGTTATCGCCCAGCGGAAGCCATCCGTTACTTGAGTGAGTAGGTTTTGGGGATGACGGTGCGTGTTATTTGCTGCGCGCGGGAGTCGGTGGATGTCGTAGGTGCAGGAGCGCCCGGTTGATGTGCAATTGTTACATTGGTTTGGGGTTTCGTCGCACTTAATACGGCGGGCGCTGTTGCATGTGATAAAGGAATTAGCGGCCGCGGCAGTCGAGTGAGGACTGAATGGTAGTGACTTACCGACAGGTGCGACACCCGTTCCGCGACCTTGTGCCGTCTGCTCTCCTCCGCTTCGTCGGTTCTGATGTAGTGGGCTTTCGAGACATGGCTGCGCGATACAATATTGCAGTTTCTCAAGTCAGGAAATGGAAGAAGGGTTATGAAGAGAACCTGAGACATGTGCAATGCGTGAGGGGGTCTTGGGGTTGTAGCGGCGGGACACTAGGCTGACGAACCCCAAGTTCTGGCTTGACCAATAGTGGATTTGAGACTGCAGCCATGGCAGGTTAGTGGTTGCTAGTGAGTCTTCCGGTCCTGTTAGCCTTGCAATAGGTGGGACGGAGCAGCAGAGCAGCACTGCCATCGCGTCGACGGCCCACAGGGGAAGACCATCGGGCAAAGCGGAAGGATTCGATCCACTGATGAGCCCCCAATAGGCAAACCGGACATCCGATTAATATGATCTAAATATGTGACAGGCAGGCAGACTCGCCTAGTCAGATTGTTTCAACCGGAGATGCAGTGAGCGGAGGCTGCTCCATGCTCCGCTCCGGGCCGGAGCCCCGGAGTGGCGCCAGGCACCATTTGCGCCCCCAAGATCATGCTGTGAAACTAGATTGAACATCTGTATTACTTCTGCACTTCCTTAGCAATGGTACCGTGCTTATTTTGTGCACAAGGCATTGTTGGTGGCTACAATTGCTATACTTGAAATTTGGCGAAGTGGATCATCAGCGCCTTTCTTGAATGCTTTAGCCAAGCAACAGTGAGCAAGGATACTCACAATTGCGTTGGACACTCTTCTCCGCATGACCTCCATTGGGCCTTAGAAAAATGACCTGAATCAGACTCATCGTATGTAATTAGTTCTCAAGAAGAAGGGCGGACTGCGCGATGACAACTCTATCGCAATTTCTCGTCAGTCGAACTATTATATTCGATCCGCTTGATCCGCGATTCAATAGCAGCCGTACAGGGCACGCAATAACGAGGCTTAGTCTTCACCACCCCTACCACATTGGGTAGAAGCTCATCGTGGGCCAGCCTGGCTGATACGCGTCACCTTCCAGGACAGCCTGTTCAAATATGTCCGAATATCCTCCAAACCCGGAAGCTGCGCTGCCAAATCCTTCCATGCCGGATAGCAGATTAGGAATACCATAATCCGTGGGTATAGAGAGTGAAGGGGCGACCTCCATTTCATTCGGCTGCTCTGCGCTGCAATTTCCCGTGTCGTTATTCGGATAGTTGAAATTTGTTCTAGCACTTTGTACGATCCATGGCGGCGTTACCGTTTCTCCAAGTTCCCCTAATGCTGCTTGATACGCCTCCCAGGCCTGGAGAATATCTCGCGACACAATCTCAGAAAGTGGATGGAATCTATGCATGTCGTCGAAGCGTATCTCGGCGTTTTCGCTCATGGCCTTCCACATCTCATGAGCGTGCTCCTGCGTAGGCCGCTTCTTCAGATCTTGAATCAAATGTAGATGTGCAGGAAACGGAAAGTACATATGAATATGCCAGCGGTACCGTTTGGTAAGGGGAGATTTCATCAATTTGGTATCGGACTCTAGAATCCGCATTGCACAGGAGCTGGCGCTGTTGCGCTGCGCTTCTGAGTGCTGTGCGGGCGAGAAGTTCGAGTATTCTTCAAGCAGATGGTGTTTTGCAAGGAAACCGCGTATCATCCAGATCGTCAGATAGTGAAGCGGGTTGTCTGGATTGCAGAGTCGGAGATACTGGTCCTCTATCCTCCTTTCTAGATCAGTCATACCATCACCCTTTGTGTCTCTGGCGACTGCCTTCAAGGATGGATTGACAAATTCTAGGTGAAAGGCGCTATGTCGCAGAAAGTCCCCTAGTTCACTGCGCGCAGTTATGAACAACGCTTCGGTCGGACCTGCTTGAGCAGCTGGTAAGACTTTCATCTCCGGTTGCAAATCATTGTCGGCCAAATTCCGAGGCTTGCTGCAATCCCACGTTGGTATCAACATTGAAGTTTTGTGATCTGACATCTCGCCAATGCGATTGTCGAACATGATCAACGACCACCATAACCTCCGGCGCATCTCGCCCTCCAGCGCACTACATCTAGCATTTGCCTTTTCGTCATGGATGCTCATGCGTTGAGCAATTCGAATAGCAACTCCAAGCATCGAGGACGAAGACCTCGGATCCGTCTCATACCTCACAGACACCTGACATGGTTAGAGATACAAACGACAAAGTCACTTGACGGACTAACCAGATACAGAAACAACGCAGTCAAGCACTCGCGATCCCCGGTGCGTAACACATTACAATTGAGCAAGGCTTGTTGACATCCAAATTGATATCCTCGCAAAAGCTCTTTTCTCGGAGACCCGAACGACGTTCGGCACTCATCATCGTCGAGACTCATAATAGCAACGCTATACACACTGAACAAGAGTGCTTCTAGTTCCGAGCTTATACGAGTCAGATCACTAAGAGCACCGATAATACGTGCTTGTAGAGTGGGGGTATGCGTGACTTTGAGCAGCGGGTCGACATTGTCCAAGTAAATTTGCCAGAGCTTGAATATCCGGACTTGATCAGGGTGCAATGTCGACAGATCCACATTGTCTTTGCGTGATCCAAATATGAACCCCTCGTCGTTGTTCTTGTATGCCTCATCAAACATCTTGTTTATGGCATTTCCTCCCAGAGTGAACTGAAAGTGAGTGAGATCATTGCCATCCTCCTCACTGTCATCATCGGAATCAATCTCCCCAGTATCTTGAGACTGACGTCCACTGTAAGCGTAGTTCAGCCTAGATCATAAATAACACATACCACTGAATTGAGAACCTTCCAGTAATTCCTACCCAACAATTAGCGCGACCTCAATAAACCTTACTGCGGAAGCACAACTTAGCCGCGTATACTGGCTCAGCCTTGACAGCCACGTCCCTCTCCTCCCCCACATTAGGTTCTTCAGAACGAGCATGATCTCCAGACTCCACGACCCTATTATCTTCCGCTACAGGAGCATGCAAAGGCTCAAAGGGTATGTTATGCTGGCGCAGCAAGTCTTCATACCTCCGAACGCGATCCAACAGCTCTCGTTCGGGGAACCTGCGACGCCGCGGGCGCGGGCCAAGAGTGGGCACACACTGCGCGCCGGCCCGGACGCAGTTGGCGCAGGGGAACTTGCGGTCGCATTTGACTTTGCGCTGCTGGCACAGCACGCATGCGAGCACCCGTGGTGATCTTCCAGCTGCCCGTGAAGAGGTGGGCGTGGAAGCCCTTTGTTCTGGTGGTGGCATTTCGTTGATGCGTCTCATTCCTTGAAAGAGCTTGAGGCGATCATCGGCTTCCCGGCCGCGTGGAGAATCGCTTCCGGTTTACTTCTTATGTCAGGTGACCGTAGCCGGACATTATCTACTTATTGTTATTCGATCTCAGCATCATTGGAGGGTCTTTGTTACACTGCCTCTAAGTGCATCAACTAGTGGAACTTATATATGTATGTGGGTAGATAGTCGGCTTCAATAATTCATAATTAGCCAAGGTCTGTCCGGTGTTGTCCACCCACAACTTGAACTTAGCAATATACTTCCTTGAATCTGTTCACAGCTTTGCCCTCACTTGCGCTTCACGCGTCTTCCCCTTCATAAAGTACTTGTCCATCTGCGCAAGCCACTCGTTGGGAATTGACGCCCTCTGTTTAGCGGTCAGTTCCAGCCAACCCTTCTTGATCCGTTCTTCTTCCTCATGCCATCTGTCCGTCTCTTGTTTGATCCAATCAGCAGCAGGTCCAGCGACTCCTGCCACATCCTCGAACGGAACAAAGTGTCCACCATTCGGTATCACTATCTCCTTGACGCGGCCATTCTTGTGTCCACCGCTACCCCCAACCCCTGTTCCAGTCCGCTGGAGCTTCTCTGCACGTTGGTCTGGTGTTGCCATAATACTCTTTCCGCCATAGATCCATAGTACGGATGGCCGGACGTATTTGAGTAGTCTCCATAACACGATCGGTTCATAGCGGTAGAACGGAAGAGTTTCCGAATGGCCGGTCACATCGGTCCAGAATGCAGGATCGTGTAAGTAATCCGATTGGTTGCTGCCGGGTTGCAAGTCAACGAAGTTGGGGCGTAAGCTCTGTGCAATTTCTTGATCCTTTGTGGTGGCTAGACAGACAGCGGACTCGGGGTTCTCGGTTTCGGCGGTGTTGTCTCGAAGGCCATATTTGAGCCAGAGATCAAGACATCGTGGATCCCATCCTTTGAGTGCCTTCCGAAAATAGGCTTCTGCTTCAGTGCGGGACTTCCATGTATCCTTCTTGATCATGGCTGATTTTCCAAAGGCTGGACCTCTTCCAGAAGCAAAATTCTTTGCTATCACTGGTTCTATAAGAATAAGGGAAGTAAAAAGCCGGGGGTGCATCAGGGTTAGGCCCAATCTGGTGGATGGCGTTGGTGTATTAGTATCCGTATTCATGTGATACAGAAGTACAGAAAACCTACAGTTGCCCAACTCCGATGCTATGTCCGACACCAATAATAGGTTTCGGCATATCGCTCTTGAATTTATTGATCATGTAGAGCAGGTCTCGACTGTGGTCGAACCATGATGCTATGATAGGGTTAATTTGGGGCGAATGGGCTGGTAGACATGTCGAAACGCACGCTCAAACCCTAGGTTTTCCGCATTGATGGCCGCGCTCTCAGCCTGTGGGGCTGAATCTGCAATCCAGATAGAGCGAATGCGAAGTCCCTGGCGGCTTAACCTTTCATATATTTCCTCCCACAGCGGCTCCTTCAGTTCCTGTGCCATTGCATTAATTTAGATTTGCATTTTCTGGCGTCACATTTCTAACTGCACTGTACTATGCAAATATACGTCCCGACTCACCTTAGGGGATCCAACAGAAGTAGCCCCAATGATGGTCACGTCACCAGGTTGGGGATCTGGATTCGACTTTGGTGTGTATTGCTTGACCGCAATCTTTAGTGCATCGTTGCTATCTCGAGTCGCTCGGGCATACTCTCGGATATGCTGGCAATCAACAACATGTTCTGTGATGTTGAACGGGGAAGGCTCCATCTTTAGCTCGAAGAATTTAGTAGAAGTCTTGCTGAATCGCCACTGTCCGGAAAGTGCCATTTATATACCCCTCACATCTGATATGTCCGACTAGTTCAAGCCCACCTACCATCAGATCGGCTAGTTCACCGCAGGTTGATCGGCCACGCGAGCTGGAGCGAACGATTAATGCCCAGAGGGTCGTCGCCTCGCGCAATACGGAGTAATTGATCGAGTCCTGACCCGCTCTCGTCTCCACTTTGTTGTCATGATCTTCCCTCAGCTGGCACTACGACGCCATTAATCTCCGTAGGCCGCATGCGGTTATCTCGGCCCTTATCGATGTTGTCCCCAGTATGAGGAGTCGGCGTAGACCGAGGATATGGAAGCAACTGACTCAACACGTCTGCGCTTTGAAGCAGGCGAGCTATGCGTTGTGCGACAACTACTGCAGAGCAGATCTCTTCAACAGGATCCCAGCCAGATTCCAGCCAGAATCCCAGCCAGAATCTCAGCCAGCCACATAAACAGCCCACCTCAATGACTCGTTTGTGTTGTGATTCAGGCTGCGAAAGTTTAGCTAACGGCAGCTACGTGACGAAGGCCCCACTGTTCACTGATTTCTTGGATCAGCGGCTGAATACGTGTTGGCAGTCGCTAGTGGAAGGGCCGCGATAGGTGCCGAAGCACCACTAGAGCGGATGTGGCTGCTCCAGATAACAAGGGAAGCAATGATATCCGAGCCACCCTACGAGTACAGTGCCAGAAAATATTCGTGTTGGCCGAGATTCCTGTAGCGGTGCCTGACGCTCCTGTTCTTGTTCACAGCCGCATTACCCGAGGATTGGACAATTTACAGTGGCCTGGGGTAGGGATTTCACGTATGCCGGGCATCAATAGACACTTTTTGGTCTTGTTTCCTAGGAATGTGGGGGTCATAAGGAAATGGCAGGGAAGATGAGAGGCACTTGGGGTTAGACAAGAATGCCTCTCTAACGGACAAGGAATTCGAGAAATAGTCTTAGAATTTCTATTGAAAATTCTGGTGATGGAAAGTCTGGTGTGAAGCAGATACTGCGCTGGGCTCAGCTTCCACGAGAACTGATTGTTGAAGGGGACCCAGTTCTTCATCAGCCGGATAAGGTATCATAGTGAGTCCGCCCGAACTAGAGATCGCATTAGTGATTTGGGGAGTGGGAAGAACACTCCTATTGGACAAAAGGATGAACTAATATCGTGCATCGCAGGCAAAGTCCGATCGTCAATGCCGGCTGGTACCAGGGTAATGCTGCAGGTTCATCACACCCTCGTACAAGAAGTCTTCCGTCTGCAACCACTGCCGGCTAGCCAATGGTGCCGTGTCACACAAGATTTATTCAGGGCTGACGGTGAAAGGTCAGTAAATCTCAGCCATGGAAGATTGTCCACAGAGTCAAGTGATGGACAATGTGTAGGCTAGGATGAGCCTATTCTCATTATCGACCCATGTTGCAGAGCGAATACCAGAGAAATAAGGAAAGAAAAGATAATACCTTACTAACCGAGAATTACCGATCAACAGATCAACTGATTGGCTCGGGTAACACTTCCCAAAAAGCAAGCATACAAAAAGACATAAGCAGAGGTAAGTAGTGTTGCAGAAGCACGATTTCATTACTTGGAAAGTGCAAAAGTGACTTCTGCTGTTTGTCAAATACCCATGTAGCCCACATGTGACCTGCTGCTTTCGATCTTTCTCCCGATAGCTGCTCAGCATCATGCTGTTCGGTGATCTCTGCTCGATCATTATAGTAAGTACTGGTAGTACTCCAGTACTAGTATGTGACAAATGGCCCATTGGATCTCTTGAAATAAAAAACAAGAGTCATTTCAGGCTAATAATTAGCAAACATCGAGAATTCTTCCAAGGACTCTTTGGTTGCCTTTTATGCGCAATATCAACTGGGTTGGTTAGTAGTTCTTTACCTTTAGCCAAAGGAACCAAACCCGTCCCCGTTATCGATAAACCGAAAACCTCAGCACACCTAACATTGAACCTCCCATCATCGTCACCACCAGCTTTTCTCCATCCACACCACACACCGCAAACAACCATACGCCCACAACTTGCAGGAATTAAATCTACAATATCACATCTATCACCCTTCCACAAGTCCAACTACCCACCTACTCAACACTTACTCCCACAATGTCAACCCCAACCCCAGACGACCCAACACCACCACCACCACCAACAACCACAACCACAACTTCCACCACATCGCAACAACAACAACAACAACCCCGCCTCCCCGTCCAAACCCACCACTGCCGCTTCTGCAACCACCTCCTCCTCGCAACGACCCGCTCAATCCCATCCCTACCGCGACGCAAAGACCCCGCAAAAGACGGGGCGATAATCCTCCCTCTTCCGCGCGATCACAGCACCACCGACGACGGCGAAGAAACCAATTCCACTTCACAACCTTCCAAGAAACAAAAACACTACACGATTCTTCTCTCCACCACTATCCCCGATCGAAAACATACCCTCGTGCGCAGGGAAGATGGGTTCGAGAAGAGGTTGCTCCTACGGTGTGGACGGTGTAGAGTGGTGATGGGGTATTTCTTGGATGAGGTGCATTTTGGGGGGGTGAGTTCTGCTGCTGCTGAAGAGGATGGGGAGGGGGAGGGGGAGAAGGCGAGAGAGGTGGTGTATCTGCTGCCTGGGGCTTTGGTGGAGACGGGGGTTATGATGCGGGATGAGGAGTTGGAGAAGGTGGTCAAGGGGTTGGATAGGGAGTGGGTGGGGTGGTTGGAGGGATAAATCAATATAATTTATCTATGTTTTTGATGCTGTGCGCGTAGCATAGTCTATGGTTGTGGCGATGTGTGTTGGGAGGGAAGTGATATAAGTCGGAGTTGTTTCTGCTAGCTATATTTGTACCTGTACTTTACTTCATATACCATGTATCATTTTACCATATTTATTCATGTTTATCCGATGCTGAATCGCGCAATATCCCATATACAATGCACTATAACTAAACTATGCTCAAGCCTTCAACTCCGGCACGGCTGGTAGGAGGTTCGCGTCGTAACAGAAATCATCAGGAACGTCAGGAGGGTATCGGTGTCGTGTGTCGTTTAGTTGGCCAGGATGGTGCGGACGAGTTCTGCTGTTGTTAACTTCACGCAAATCAGAGGCATTGTGAACACAGAGTTGGTAGCTTACCGGTGTAGTTGATCTCGCCGGAGCTGGTGTCGACGGCCTTGAGCAGCTCGTCGACCTCCTCATCCGACATCTTCTCTCCGAGATTCGTCAAGACTGTAGTCATCATCAGCATCACTCTAGTCATCCTATCCAGCTTCACATACTGTAACGGAGCTGTCCCACACCGATAAATCCAGTCAGGTCCTTGTCAAACACCTGGAATCCGCGGCAGTATTCTTCGGGCTCGCCGGGATCACGGAAGCCTCCAGGGCGGTTGAGGACCTTCAAGAACGACTCGAAGTCAACTGCGCAAAGTATGTTAGATCCGTATCAGCCATCTCAAATCAGGCCATACGTACAGTCTCCACCGACGGACTTCTCCAGATCTGCGATCTCCGCCAAAGTGGGATTCTGACCGCATGCGCGCAGGAGGTCGCCCAGCGACTCGAGCGCGACCTTGCCGGTACCGCGCTTATCGAAGAGAGAGAAGGCTTCTTTGTAGTTGGTCGAGGCCTGGTCATGGTGCATATCTGGTGAGCGGGACATCTTGAAAACGAAATCACAGGGGCAGAGATTCGAGATGAAGAGTAGGGATCAGAGATGGAAATGAGGATGGAAAGAAGACAGGGAGTTGAAGAGTGCCGATGACGAACAAGCAGCCACGACTACTAGTGAACCATGGAAACGAGCAAAGGGATTGGATGGGCCGACGAGGGGCCGGAATTCAATGGATCCAACCACACGAGCGATCCCCGAGGTTCACCACGACAGTCAACAAACAAGGGATACAGAGCTCTGCTCGTTCCTGATGCCATCCGGACAATTCTTCTCCCGCCAGCGAGGGATGATGCTTTTAATTGACATTGCGAAATTGCGAGACGGCCACGTACCATGACTGTTTATTATGTTGATTGCGGTAATTGCGTGAGGAGTATGCGGCAGCGGGCTGCGAGGGATAGCGACAGGGGGATGTAGACGACGATCTAAACAAACGGAACGGCAATGGCAGGAGTACCACGTATGGTTTGGAATGAAGGAGGAGGGCAGAATGAGGGAACAGGGAAAGGAGAAGGGCGGGCGGGATGGAGGAGAGTCCGGCGGCACTGTTTGCCCGGTTGTTGTTGTGGTAACCGGACACCTCAGGCATGACAACCCCCCTATCGATCTGCGCTTTGTCTGATACGATGACAACATCAGCCTACACTAATTTCGACTAGCATTGATCATGGGCCCTGACTGGCGTCTGTGAAGATACACACAGTAGATACTAATATTGCAATAATACAAACATGCAACGCTATCCAGCCCAATGGTATCCAAGTCATAACACATGCGCAAAGTATTCAGACAGCCAACAACATAAGCCACGCAGAAGAATACAGCAAACAAGGCAGCAGGTGCTTATCGAAACACAAGTACAACCATGTACAGAATAACAAAAACCCCCCTCAAACGCTATATACACAGAAAAGATGTAGAAGAATTAACAAAGGAATTATAATTTTGAAGGAATCATGTGAAATCAAAAAGCTGCTCCGTTCAGCTTGCCGATACAACTGGTGAGCAGGTTGGCAGCTTCGGCCAATAACTCCCAGCGCGTGTTGGTGAACCCGTCACGGAGGACCAACAACAAGCCCAGACAGCGGTTGCGTCCTTGCATGCCTTCCAAGTCGCTGGGCTCGCGAACACTGCCCATCCGGCGCAGGAATTCCTGCATGTCTTGCCGCTGCGCAGCAGGAGTGCTCAACTTGACAGGAGATTTAAAGGGCCCTTCAAGTGCAAACCCATAGCACCAGACCACGAGAGCCGCAACATACAGCACCCACGGCCGGTTCAAGAGGTAGTCGTCCCGACCTGAATACAGTTCCCCATCCTCATTCAGTGCTCGTCTCTCATCCAGAAGACACTCCGATAAGAACTTTAGAGCATAGAACGTGGCGTCGCGGGCTGTTGCCTTGGTGGCCCAGACAACCATCTTTTCGCGCGCCGCCTTGTAGTCTCTGGGGGTGATAGACCGTCCCATGAGCCGATTAGCCCCAGCAAAGATCTGGCAGTCGACGATATCAACGTGAGAAGCCATGTGCGCCAGTCCATGGAGCACGTCGCGCGACTCGAAGACGTTGTCGTCGTCCAAAGGGTGTCGGGTACGGTAACCACTATGAAAAGGCCCTGATGGTGACTGACCCAACGCTTCATCAAAGTCTCGTCGCCAATTGTCAAAGGCTCGCAACAGTGCTGACCGCCATTTGTCCCGGCCTCCCAATGCCGGTGGCCCACCCAGCGAGCTCACCTGGAGATCTCGTTGGTTCATGTGCCAGCTGACACTAAGCAAACCCGCCATGAGGATAGTTCGTCCAAAAGCATTCGTCCGGACCCGCTGTCCGTTGAGCGTCTTCTTAAGGCCGTCCAAGAACATGACAGGCTTGACTCCATTAGCGTGCAGGCTCGATTGCACGCGAGCTACCTCAGAGGCGCTAGTCGCAGACCACAGCGCCTCATCGCAGGGCAATGGTAACCGAAGCTCGTGAGCCACCATCTTAGCCGAGTGCCCGAACATAGTGGCGTGGGTGGAGTCCAGAACAAAAGCCGCAAAAGCCACTCGTCTCGTGGCCTCCGCCTTGATCCAGTGAGTCCATGACTCTTCAGCCACAAAGTCTGGCGCCATTGTCGATCCAGAAGCTGACCGGGCCTGCCGGTCGTCTCGAAAGCTTGCAGGAGAGTCTAATGCAGAGCGACCAATCAATGAGCTACCTCGCCGCATCAGTGTGAGTGTGGTGTCGTGGTGGATGTGCGCCCGCTCATGGAGCGCACGCGTGGAGTACATCTTTTCGTAGACCTCCAGCAGCAGGAGTGCTTGGAAGATCCACAGCTTAGCTGGCGGGCGAAAGTCTGCATCCATGAAAAGCTCCGTTCGCAGATGCCAGGCGATAAAGTTCGCCAGCTCCGCTGCTGCCTCGGTTACTTCCGACCCGTGGATGCCATCCAGCGTGGATGCGCCAATGGCCATCACTGCGAGCAGAAGAAGATTAGGCGCCTTGTCTGCCTCGAAGGTTGGACGATGTAGAATGGGCAACTGAGAGTGGAAGTGGTACCAATACGAGCCGATGTACATCTGCATCATCCGTAGACTCAGCACATGGTCGTCGTCGTCAATGTCGCCGTCCATTAGAGCATCCTTGCGCTTAGCAGACACGGCGTAAAAGGCCTCATTGAACCTCGAGCTCATGAGGGCCAGGAGTTCTTGTCTCTTCTCCTCTGACATGATGGCGCGCGGCGATCCCGGATCCAGAATGCTTGTAACACTCATAGGATGATGCGGAATCACACCACTGAGAAAGCTGCCATAGGCAGGATCACTCATGAAGAACTGGTTCTGTAGTTGGACGGCATCCAAGTAATTTGGCACCACGTTGGTTGGGGCGGGATACCCCATGGACGGAGAGCCTGTCACGGGATCGTTGAACAGCCACGCTGTGAAATCATCTGCCATGGCGAAGGGTGAACGGTTATGGGCTTCGCCACCAAACACCGGGTAGACACAAGAAGCCAGCGCGTCGAAGCCGGCATCTCCCACTGATGGACCGGATGTCATCATCTCTGACATCGACTCTAGTGTTCCGTTGTCCAGAGCCGTCGAAGCTGACGTTGCTGGAGCCATCGATATATCTGTGTATCCCCCGGGAGGGAGTTGTAGGCCTGAATAGGTGGTGGGATGAGCCAACGAAGGGCCGTCGATATCGTGTGTGATGGCGGTTGTTTCGGCTACGGAGTGATGAGACCGAACCTCGTGGCTCAAGTCGCCCGAACTGGGCGAAGCTTTGCCGGCAGAGTGACTGCCGAGCGTAGTATGAGGCACCGCCTGGATCTCCGGAGGACTAAACGTTGTTGTGCTTGACGGTCCTGGGGGAGAGCTGAGGGTATGATTACTGGAACTGTTCGATCGGGAAAACGTAGGGTCAGACAGGTCCACCGCATGATGGGAGACCAGAGTCTGATAATTGAACCCCTGGCCCATGCCCACAGATCCCGAGGGCGATGGCATGTGTACGTGCTGATTCGATGCACTCATCGCAGGCACTGTCATTGTAGGACCCTCCGAGGGGGCTTGTACGGGCGAGTAATTGGAGGGTAGCGGAATGAGTGTAGGCGCGTGGTTCGCATTCACCTGTGACATGACTTGAGAGACTTGCGGCTTCTTCAGGTTGTTGCCGGTGGCTGCCGTCTGCGCAAAGTGATCACGCTTCTGTAGCTGCGATCCCTGGGTGGTGTGGCGTTCTCTATGACGGATACATAGGTCTTGTCGCACGAAGGAGCGGTAGCAATCGGGAAAGTCGCATCGATAAATCTGCTTGGGGGTATCTAGAACGACAGCCAGTTAGTACTTGCTCGCAAGCTCGTGGAAGGACTGCATGCGTACGGTTCAGTTGGTGGCGGTACAAATGCTCCGCTCGCGAGTAACTCTTGCCGCACCCCTCAAATGTACATTCAAACTTGCGATCCGTCTGAACCTTTCGGGTTCTTTTCCTCTTGCGTGGGGGTCCATTAAGAGCCGCATGAAGCGCATCAGCTTCCGTCATCATGCCGATCTCTGTGCTCGAAGTATGATCGCGTTTCGGCCCCGAACCCAGCGGGGTCATTGCAGCGAGAGCCATGGTCATCTTGGCCGGAAGATGCAGGCAATAATCAATCAATTGTTTCGAAACCTCGTCTTTTTCTTTCCTTGATACCACGAGTGGATTGTTGCGCCTTAGCCGACACCCCGAAGATCACCCGCAAAGATGTTGCTTGGAAGAGAAACGTTCATCAGACCTGAGATGGACTGCTTCTCATCGGCAGACGGATGCCGGTTCGGAGGGCTCAGAATGAAACGTGAGCCCGATTGTATACTGGCATACGGCAAGAAGGAAGCGGGCAGGATGTTGTTTCGTAGACGGTGGACGGTCGCCGCTTTCTGGGCCGATTTGTGACGCACGGGGAACCCCGTGGGGAAAACTCGGCGGGCGGGAAGAGTCAGCGATTCCCGATGGGTTGGAGGGACTCCGATAGCAAAGGAACAATTCCTGGGATAAATTCAAGGAAGGTTTGGATGGAAAGACAAATTCTCTGTATGCCAGAGATTGATTTGGTGTAGGTATGAAGGAGATAGCAGGTCGGAGGAGAAAGGTCGTACGATGACTGGTGATGGGGGGAAAACGATGGAAGAGGGGAAAAAGGGCCGAGTGAGCAAGGGCCCCCCGACACAAACCCCAACTGCCAGACTTGCAAGCACACGAGGGTTGCACAATGGATGCTGAATGCTGAATGGTGGAACCAAGAGACGAAGAGTCTGAGATCCAAGGGAAACAGAAGAGAAGAAGTCACCGCCAAAGCCAAAGAGAGGAAGACCGGGGAGGAAGCCAAAGGAAGCAGAGACACCGGGAATGGAGGTCCCTTAATATTCTGGTTGCTCGTTCGGAGGTGGGGCAGCCGATGCTTTTTAGAGCTTCAAGTCAAAAATGATTATGGATGTACCACTTGACTGTCAATTTCCCTGCACCTTTCCCAACTTGTATAGGGAATTTCTTTTATTTATTCTATTTTTTTTATTCTCCTCTCTTCCATCTCTCTCTCCTCCCCTCAGCTCCTGCTCCTTCATCTCCTTTTTTGTATGGTCACTCCACCCGGTGAAAGTAACTAATCGCCACAGAATCCACTCCACTCACAGCCGCGCAAGTGGTTCCCGGATTTGAGACGAAAAAGAAACGCGAAAAACGAAAATACGACCTCTCGGGAAAAGAAGCAAATTGAAGGCTAACTGGGTCTTGGTCATCTTTTGCTGAGAAGAGAATGGCCGGAAGGGTAAGGTAGGGTAAGGGAGGGGAGGCGGGCGGGACAGCGATGGAAAACCCAGCCAGAATCCATCTTCATTGGCTTCCAAGAACTTAAGGTACTGGATTCAATATCATTGGTTCTGCACCGAACACTCGCAGAAGCCACCTAGAACCAGAAACTGACCACGGTCTTTCTGTCTTTCCCCTCTCTGCCTGCATCCTGGGCGTCCCCGTGCCATCCTGCACTCCTTTGAGCATGTTCCGTCTATACTACTAGTAGTACCTACTATCAAAATTTAACCCGTTATACCACTCGTCCGAAAAGCCCAGTCCTAAGGCGTGCTAATCACATCGCAGGTGATATTGATGTGGAAAATCACCCTACGGATTACATAGTCCCTGACACTAGTGGTCCCAAGAAAAAATGAATTGATCAGCTAGATCAGCTACTAGGAAATAATGCCAACCCGGAGAAATAAAATCAAAAGCGAAATGAAAGGACCAGACGAACACACTCCACCCCCTTCCCCAGTTGATGCAGCCCAGGCCAAAACGGTGCAGGCGATTATGCATTGCGGCAGCAGCGGTTACTTCCCCCCGGAAGATGAATGGTGAGCATCATACTGGAATGGCCTTGTTCGCGGCAGAGGCAATCGGGCGATCCTCCATGCCTCTAATTCCCGATTCGTAAGGGATTGTCCCCGGCCAATCATCACAGTTCATGTGTCAGTGTCGCTGTCAACTGAAACCTTGCAGTGCGGAGAAAAAAAAGAAAGGATTTGCAGGCTCTGGGTGGGCACGATCGAGTTCGTAGCGTCATCAACGCATAGACATACATGATACAACCGTGCGGTTGCGACGGTCAATCAGGAGCAGCTGTGACGCACGACCTGCTGCTCCTTCTTGTCTACCCTTTGGTAACATTAGCCTCAATTGGTACCTTGATTGGCAGGTTTGATCTCCGTTTCCCTTTTCCTGACCCATCTTTTCAGCCCAACCAGCTTCGTTTGGCTTTGGAACTACGGGTCCAAAAAGGCAGCCTAGTGGCAGTGTCTACCTAATTAAGCGTGGTTTCAGTCTCTCGGAAAGAGGCAGCTTACAGACTCTATTCCGCCTAGGGTATTCCCGTAGACGCATCATGCGCCGCCTGCAGAAAAAGAAAACATCGAGTTCTCGAACGGCCGCCGTCCAAGTGTCGTCAGACGAGAGTCTCCTGACACTCGGCGGATGGCGTGCTCCGTACCTTCTCCCCGGATCAATGACCGCGGAGAAGGATCGTTGGTCCAGGAACGTAAACTTAAGATACTGATATGATAAGAACATTCGACTGATTTGATTCTATGACATGACAGATGCCTTATGCCATATCGGTGCCCCCTACGCATTCCGCCAGCGCGGAAGTCTCCGATGCGGTACCAGCGCACCGGTACCCTCCCGGCCATAGCATGGAATGAGTAAAACCACACCCTAAACAAACCACACAGCCACATTTGCCACAATAATAGCAAACCGTGCTAATTTCGCACTGGAATATAACGATCACCAGAGTGCATTGTGGCCCGTATAGCTATGGTGATCGGCTCCTCCAAGTGGCTGAGCCTCCATCTGGCTACGAAGTCTTGACTCAGACCTGTTCCTGCGCCAAAGATGCCAAGGGATCTACCTGAGCCGAAACCGAGAGAGTCCTAGTGGAGTGATCCCCAATATAGAATTGCACTACAGCAGCGATACCGGTGCTGCTGTTTCCGCACCACCTCACCATCCCGAAGAAGCAAGTATCGCTGACAACCCGAGAGGAACAACAGAAAAAGCAATTATCCCCAACAGAAATCCTTGTTCTCGTCCGAACATCGGATCTAGATCCCCGAGCACGCGTCTAACACGACCCTGGCTTATGTCTGTAAATAATTCCAGGTGGATACACATTCCACAAAGTGCTTAGTACTAGCAGGATCCACCGGCCGAGAAATATATCTTTGACATCATGGGTTCAGCCCCCAAAAGCTTCATGACCTCACGGCCCAATGACCTCGAGTATAATAATCGAATGCCTCTCCTTCCATTGGATCAATAAAATCCCTCTCTCGCCATTGCCGCGCGCATTTTCTTTTCCTCACACACCACTACCCCTGTCCTATGCCAGTATACCGCTAACTAGGCGCAGGTTGCCTGTCTGCCCTACGGAGTACTCCTATTACTACTACTACTACTCTTACTACCACCAATAAGCGGCCATCCATTACAGCAGCAACAGAGGAAGAAGGCATCCCCGAATGTCAGCAAGAAAAATTCAACCCATGGCGTGATCATGTCCACCACCGGAACTCTCACATAGTGGGATACCTGCCATCCTACATCGGAACCCTCTCTCCAACAACAAACCCAATAGTAACAACCACAACGACCAGCCATTTCTCGGACATGGAGTAAACAGTCCAAGATCGACAACGTCAACTATGGTCCCCTACCTTGCCTAACCAAACTAAGTAAATATGACCTACAGTGTACCAAGAAACAACCACCTGATCAACACACCGGGACCACACACACACGCACACACTCACTCACACCCATCTATGATCTAAACCAACCAAACCAAGTAACTGAGTAGTAGGAGTAGGAGTAGGAGTAGTAGTATCCATGTGTAGGTAGCTGACCGCTCCTTCCCCATCCCCCATCCACCGACCACCAATCCACGATTTTCCCCCCTGCCTACCCAAATAGTACATAACAAGCGAGCCCCAACATCATAAGCTAGCTAAGTAGTAGGCTACTGTACGTATGTACATCACTGACCCTCCCCCCCGAACACCTCCCTCCTAAATTGTTACCTAAGTGCGATGGTACCTTAGTCCAGTCCCCACCCCTACCCTGAAACCAACTTCCGTAACTCTAGATAATCAATCAATCAATCAAGGACCCATATTCAGATCAACACCGAACGAACCCCGCCATCTCAAATCTCTTGG
Organism: Aspergillus luchuensis; assembly: GCF_016861625.1. NCBI lineage: Eukaryota > Fungi > Ascomycota > Eurotiomycetes > Eurotiales > Aspergillaceae > Aspergillus > Aspergillus luchuensis. The sequence continues at coordinate 5,881,202 of NC_054849.1, forward strand.
AACCGGGTGGATACCGCAATATAACTGGCCACCCAAACCCCTAAACATGGGGCCAAAAAACAAACCCGATAAAAAAAAAGAAAATCTTCTTTTTTTTTATTCTTCGCCCGAGATGATCAGCTGAAATTTTATCTCCGGGTGTTTAGTTCAGTCGTGGATTGTGGATTGATTGTGGATATCCATTGGCTGATTGATAACAGTTCTGAAACAATGGGCTCGGATGGATGGCGATCATCTCTCGGCTATTCATGCTTCTTTTCAAGTTTTCATGTGTGTTTTGGATCAGGACTTGGGGACTTGGTTGTCTGTTTACTACGTACTACACTGACTGAACATAAGGATCTACGGTATGGGTCCTCCCTATTTCTACTACGTACTACCTAACTAGTATATATTTGTTTAGTGCTGGTGTATATCAGTTGCTTAGATGCTGGGTGGAGTTGCCCGGTACTACTAAACATTGTAGCGCGCCAGCGCGCGTGTGTGTCCTTGTGTGTGCGTATGTGTGTGTGTGAGAGTGTGTGGGTATCCTATTTTAGTACTATCCCGGGGCTTCTCGTGAAGGAAACTTCGGCTCTCAGGATGAAAATCTCTGCATGTCATATGATATGATGATGATGATGATGATGATTGTAATATTGGTAGCAAGGTATGCTGGAGACATGATAGTAGGTTATTGGCTCCTGAGGGTTTGTTATCTCACAGGCTACTCCACATGCATACCGGTTTACAGGTTCGGGATCCTACTGTACATGACTTCCGAGACATGATATACGGAGATACGCACTGGAATACTCATAGGGCCGCGGTTGCCGGGAAGCATTGGTCTAAATTGCTACACTTAAAAAAGTACTTTCGATTTACAGGGCGGGTGTTCAGGGGTAAGTAGTAAAGGTAGTGGCAAGCGAGAAATCATGCGAGCGGGCTTGAATCTCCACCCTCCGATGCGCAGGAGGGACCCCGCTGGTCTCATGCGCGGGATCGCCCTCCCTCAGGCAAGAGTGCCTCGGATTCTGAAACAACCGCATCATGTCGTATACGGGTGATGCTGGGGGATAATGGGTGGGCGCGGCAGGGAGGGGAAAGGGAACGGAGGGCATAAAGGAATACATGATTGGGCAAATATTTTTAACTTGATTCTCAACGCGTGCGAGCGCTTGATGATCTTCGGCCGGGTCGCATGACGTGCGCTAATCTTCCAAGGACTATTGCCGCCTTCCAAGGGCTGAGCGTCGTCGGCAGCTGATGAGAATCTTTCTCCCAGCATCCTTTGCGCTGAGCGGTTCCTGACTTGCTCAGTCCTGGCCTCCATTCTCCCATGGTACAATCTATCCGCTAAACCGGAACCGGGTCGCCTCCAGCCGGCCCAGCCCTTCTCTAGGTGCCACGTTGCGTCGCCGGTATGAGTTGGTGAAGTCTATACGTGCTTGTCAGCCAATGTAAAGCTTGCGAGAAAAATGCTAGTTTCACCATACCTTGAAGAAGGACCCGGATCTTCCGCACCTCACCCGAGTGGACCTTGTCGAAGATGCCCTTCAGCAACCTCTCCGCCTCACCCGGCTTCATGGTGCCGGCGGGAAGCATCTGCAGCGTCGCCTGAAGCCAGGTTCCTGCCTCTTCGGGCATAAGTTCGAACAGCATCATCATCACGCTGGATGCGTCGGGGAAGCACTCTCCCGGGAACGAGAACATCATACCCGTCAGGATATGCTGCGTAAGTAGCTGGCCTTGCGACGCAATCAGCTGCTTGACGGCCTCGCGGATTTCGGGCGGGTTGGTGTAGGAGCTCCCATCTGAAGTGGTGAATTCGGATACCGTCGGCTTATCGAAAGCGAAGCTAAAGAGGTCGTGGTAATAATGAAGGGTGGCCATGAGTGGGTCAATCTGCTGGAGGGTGAGAGCGCTGAGTGCGGCGGAGAAGATCGGCACGGACAGCGAGGAAGTGACACACTCCTTGGGGTAATACCGGACGGCATCGGAAGACAGGCGATAGAAATCCTCGATAACTGGTTGTACCTGATTAGCTTGAGGCGCAACGAGCAGCCAATGTCCAGCTGGGGGAGCACCTACCATCTGGGAGATTCTCGGGGGGCAGATCATTCAAGGTCCGCAGGAATGCGACCGCTTGCTGCTCGTAAAACTGGAAGACAGCATGGCTGGTGGAGGGATCGACGAATTCAGCACCCTCGGAGAACTCGCGCACGACAGCGTCAGTGGCCCACAGGAAGCATCCTTCTCGTGATGCCTCGAAACCGCTTGCCAGACTCTGCGCTAGCGTGGGTAGGAGCGGAGTCATAGCCGTGCGGTAGGAAATAATCATGTTTCTCCAGCAACGGCAGACGCGCTCTAAAATCGGCGTGGACGAGGTAAAGTTCATCACGATTGTCGTCATGATTGGCAAGATTTCGCCGCAATACTTGACTGCGGGGTTCTCTTCCCGGGGTGAGACGTATGGGTTCACGACCAGGATGAAGATCGTAATCAACTGAAGGTGATCTACCATGCAGTTAGTATGCAGAGTGCCTTTTAATTTTGAAGTATACCTACCAGCAACAGCCCGCTGGCCCTCTTCATCTTTAGCGTTGTTCGCTAAGTTCATGATGCGTGCCATAATGGGGTCACAGAACAACTTCATCGTCTCGTAGATCTTCTCCAGTGGCTGCACTGCAACCACAGCCGCGACACCCTCGGTTATCTCTTCTTGACTGGCCGGTTTCAGCTTGTCAAGGACCGACTCGTAAAACGAGTGTAGTTGGGCAATGTGACCTCCAAGCAACTTCTGGCAGTCCGTGCCCAAGAACTTGAAGGCCAAGGCTGCAGCCTGAACCACCTCCGGAGAGCTGTGCTGGAAGCCGGAAATGACATAGTTTAGTTGCGCCTCCAATGTCTCGGGATGCTGTGCAGTCCACTCGGTGTAACGCGCTAACGCCATGATAGCCTGGAACCGCACTTTTTCTTGGTTTGGAATCTGCACGATGAGGGGAATGACCTGTGTCAGGACAACATTCTCCTCAGGATCGACCATACGGCCCATGGCGCGCAAACTAAACAGGGGCGCTTCAAGCTCTTGCCAGTTGGGAACATGGTCGTCGCTGGACTGGGAGGCATATTTGGAGACCCATTGTTGGATCAGCTGATAAGCCTTGGTCAAGCACTCATTGACCCCAATGACCGCACAGCAATCCTTGAGCACATCTCCCATAGCGTGCCGGAAATGCCGGAATTTCTCTTCCTGCTCCCGATCGCCACCGAAAAGGTCCGTCTCACCCTCCTCCGGCCGCGGGTACTCGAGGTGCTTGACCATGATGTCCACGAGGCTAGAGAAGATATCACTAAAGCCAGTCCGTGCATCCGCATATCGCTCCAAAGTAACATATTGCTTTAACTCGTACCAGAAGACGAAAGTAAGGGAAATCGCGTCCCGCTCCCAGTCGCGAGCGCAACATTCTAGGACCGCTTCGACCAGCCCGCGGAAGTCAGTCGGCAGGCGTGCCATCAGAACCACCCAGGCCTCGCCAGCTTCGGCAAACAGCCTCGTGATACCCCTGTAAGCATCTGTGTCTTCCGCTTCGGCGAATTCGGCAATCTTCGGGCGCAGGGACATTAATCGCGGATACAGGGCCTGGATGATGGGCAGTGAATCATCGACCTCCCGAGTGTCTCTATACAAGGTGCACATGCTGTCTACCGCGGACTCGAATGATCGGTCGTCATCAAGGGCCTTGAGAATCACATCCATCAAGGGTGAGTCAACAATCTTCGACGCAGGGATCTCGCGCATCCATGAGGTGATACAGTCGAGGAGACGGGGATTAGTAGACGCGGTAGCTAAACCAGAGATAAAATCAGCATATCAACCTAATTTGAAGCTGGCTCGAAGGCTGGGCACATACGGGATGACTGAGCATATTGAATCAAAAGGTGCATGACCTGTTCGGCGTTGTCTTCCAACAGTTCTTTCGTCCTGGAATCAAGGTCCTCTTCCTAAATCAGGCCAGCAGGTTAGAGTCTCATTTGCCGCGGTATAAAAGGTCGTCGCCTATCGCGTAGGAACGGATTGTAAACAGGTGAGGTGCTGATGCCGCCGAACATACACTGAGATTGATTTTACGACCCTCGGTCACTTCTTCCGGGAGAATCTTGAGAAACTCCAACACACAATCCCCCGCGCTGCTACCCAGAGCCGCGCCAACTGTGGGTAGGACGTCCTTCCAGTCCAGCATTTGAATGGCCAGGCTCGCCAGACAGACGCAAAGCTGTGTCTGGATCGGCCGAGGGCCTGCAGCATAAGCCACAAGCAGATTCAGAACGGAGTCTCGGAGGGCGAGTATCGATTCCGCGGGTAGCTGGTCGAGGTCGAAGATAATCTGGGACTGTCAGTACGGGATGCCAGTACCGCGTCATGTAGGCGATGGGATCGCTTCACCTTTCCTTTCAACGTGGTCGCTGCGAACAACTTGGCCTCGACAGGGACATCGGGGGACTGTAGCATTTCGTGGGTAATAGTCCATGCTTCAACCTAGATAGAAGCCGAATCATGATTAGCATGCAATGTTATGGGCGGCGTGGAACAATCGGCCCTGAGGAGGAAGAATGAGGGGTAGGGATGAACGGACTGATTTCTGGAACTTCTCCAGGAACTCATGGGCGTGTTCTTTCTCCGATCGCGAGACATTTCCTGACATAGTCGTGACTGCCGCGAGGACAGCACTAAAGGACTGCCCTGCGGTCCCCTCCTTGCTGGCCATCTTGGACGAGGAGTGGGGATGTTTTGGGATTGTTCGAGTTGGAAATGGGAGAAGAGGGGTTCAGCCAGGCCGGGAGGCTCAACACCTATGCAGTGCGATCATGAACAGTCATTAAACAAACATTAAAGAACAAGCCACCTCGATGGAATCAGCGCTAAACCTTCAGCACAGTGGCGGAGAGAGGAATCGGGGGGTAAGTGACTGGTTAGTGGAGGTGGGATGTGGTGACGATCGACCCAAAGGGAAAAGTTGGTGAGCCGCAATCGTCCCCGAGGCGGCAAGAACGATGGAAGCTTGCTTCACCACCTTCCCGATCTTTCTCGACCTTCTCTCTCAGCACCACCCGCCCTAACAACCACCACCACGCGTCGTTTTCTCGATCAACCGAACGGCATTCTCGTCTGTTGTCTCCTGTCGCTGCCTTCGCCTCTTGATACCCTGCACATTCCTTCCATCCACCCATCACAATGACCGGTCGTGGAGGCGGTGGAGCCGCTCGCAAGACCCTGCTTGCGCCGATTCATTTCATCTTCAAGCTTCTTCAGCAACGGTCTACAGTCTCTATCTGGCTTTACGAGCAGCTTGCTTTCCGCATAGAGGGAAAGATCAGGGTAAATAGGTTCTGGCGACTTGTTTGCGTGGCTTTTGACTAATCGACTCGTGTAGGGGTTTGACGAGTTCATGAACCTCGTCATTGACGATGCAGTGGAGGTTCGCATGGCTACAAAGTCCGAGGAAGAGAAGCGGAGACCTCTAGGTATGCGGCAGTTTAGCTCTTATGATCTCCCCGTTGGTGCTGCCATGCTGATAACAATTTTGAACAACCTAGGCCAAATACTGCTCAAGGGCGATAACGTGTCTCTTATTCAGGCCGTGCAGTGAATTTAAAGGGGCGTTTAAGGATTTCGGAAGCCAGGAAAGGGAAAATTAATCATTCATCTCCGACTTCGTGCCGTGATACGATATCGTTTGCATTTTCTAAACACTTTTTTACGGGTTCTCGCTGGAGTACAATTATCTGCACATTATTGTCGCATTAGATGAAAACATGGACATGAAAGGGCTCGCTTCTTTTCTGGCTATTCTATCAGCGTTGGCGCACGAGGCACCGGTCATCGCCGACCATGAGGACGTCTACTAGCCAGTCGTGATCCGCAACCGGGATCTTTTCGGTCGGAGCCAGGACTTGTTCTTTCAGAGCCAGCGCGACTATACGAGGGGTTAGTGACGGAATATGCTCGGGTTGACTGCTGTCATCTGGAACAACTATGCCTTACCTAGTAGAGGCAGCTTCGGTGCCGTTGTTGTGCTCTCGGGACCTTTGGAGTACCTTGTCAGGAAATGATCATAGTAACCTTTGCCATGGCCCAATCTTCTGAATCCCTCATCAAACGCCATTCCTGGCATGACAATCAGGTCCAACCCGTAGGGTCCTTGCGTAGAATCTTCGGGCCGGGGTGAGACACCCTTCCCCCCGAAGCAGTTTCTCTTGTTAAGCACACTTGCTTGCGAAAGCGATGGAATTCCCCACTTGTCCGGCTCGAGCGATCTGAACTCATCCATCGACTCAAGCAGCAACATATCCATGACTGATGTCTTTGGCTGTGACGACAACTCGAGATTGTGTATGTAAGGTACAAAGACTTCTTTGCCATTGGCCAGGGCATCCTGCACTATCGCAGTTGTAGAGAGTTCACCGGCTGGCATGGACAGATAGACCCCGATCCTCTTCGCATCCCGATATTCCTGGAGAGCGAGTAACTGATTCGTAGCGATTCTGGCTGTGGGAGGTCAGCACATGCCGCGACCATATTGGGCAGAAGCGAATCGAGATCCCTGACATTGATTGACAATGGAGTCGGCGGGGATCTGCTGGAGAGCATCCCGCATCCTCCGGCGAAGGTCCCTCTTTGCGACTTGCAACCCAGCCATCATCTTGGTCCTTGCTTGCACGATGAGAACGCGGTGTACGCAGACCAGCGACCAATGTTTTGTCTACGCGGTCTGCCTCAAGGTGCTTCACCTAGTTAGTCTGGTAGCCGAAGCGGGCGTGGCTTGGCAGGCGAACATGTTTTGGCGGATGATTTGCATGGCGGTTCATTTGTTTGATCGGCAGGGCCAGTGGCACGTACCGGGGGCAGCTCTTGTGTACTCCACACCCTTACAAGGGCCGCCTGCGTTGCGCCTTTCGACGCATTCCTCTCGCTCTCTCTCAACTTACAATCTCCCTCTCCCTTTCTTCTGTATTGAATCTCTTCTCGTGGGTATGATCACAACATGATAGCAACGTGCTTCTTATTTGGCCTTCTATTAACCGCTGTTGGGGCCAGCAGCCACAGCGCATCGGATCTCGAAGGAACATGGACAACCAAGTCCCGCCAAGTTGTGACAGGTCCGGTATGTTTTGCGCCGTGTTGATTGTTTACCAATTTCGATAGGCCAGTTCTCAGTTCTACCTGTTCGCTAACCATTAAATGTTCGATATTTGCAGGGCTTTTACGATCCTATCAATGATAAATTCCTCGAACCCAATCTCACTGGTATCTCGTACTCGTTCAACGCCGATGGACATTATGAAGAAGCCTACTATCGTGCCATTGCCAATCGTTAGTCCCAGAATCCTCAGAGCTATGATATCGCGTGCATTTCCCCGATTCTGACACGTCATGATCAATAAACAGCCCAGGATCCTTCCTGCCCAAAGGGGATCATGCAATGGCAGCACGGTACCTATACCGTAAACAGTGATGGATCGGTGGACCTGACTCCGATCGCTGTTGATGGACGCCAGCTCTTATCAGATCCTTGTCAGTCCTCTACGGGGACCTATACCAGATACAACCAAACTGAGCACTTTGAGGTACTTGGGTCCTCCCCGTTAACTATATGATAGCTACTGACAGATATAGTCGTTTTCTGTTTCGGTAGACTCATACCATGGGGTCCAACGCCTTGACGTCAAGAACTTCGACGGATCGCCGATGCATCCAATGTATCTTATATACAAACCGCCACAGATGTTACCTACGCAGACGCTCAATCCAATCTCCTCCAGCAAGAGTAAACGCCAGGTCGAGGGAGATACTGGAGGTCGCTTCAGCATAAAGAACTTGGTCAGCAGGGAGAAAGTTGGTGACCCGAATAACTGGCTGTGGCTCGGTATATTCATGACCACACTCGGAGGGATCACTTTACTACGCTCTTAGATGACCCCGAAACTTGCGCGTTACCGCCGAGCAAGTACGATGGACGGCTGGATATGAATGGATATGGAGTTCGGAACATTACTGGAAGGGCAAACGGGAATGGATAAATAGGGTCGGTAATTCTTGGGATGGCATACAACCTGGCGCTGGGAACTTTCGTCTTTCTGTTTTGGCACAGCACGCCTACATGACCTATGGCATGAAGGCACGCGAGTTTCTGCTTGTTTTTACTATGCAACACTATGGCGACCCGAATTCCCGCCTAATGAACAATTCTTAATGTTTCATCCATCGTATGCATTTCATTTGAGGGGGGAACCAGGCAATTGGTCTAGGTATGCGTATTATACAGGTAGTTATTATACATTTTCTCGTGTCAGCCATTACGCGGAAGAAATCGCTTCTTTGGCAATTCTTGCAACTTCGGATCTCTCGGCGGGCTTGCCATCCAGGGCTCCTCCAGGGGAAAAGAGGGACTTGAGCAGGAATCCAACCTCGACCTTCTTGCCCGTCTCCTTCAACTTGGCAAGTTCCTCAGCAACGATGGTCTTGATCTCGTCCACGCTCATGGTCTTCACCTGGGCGCCATATTCTTCCAAAATCGCAATGTGTCGATCTTCAGTCTCCTTCAAGTCCGGGCGATTCTCAGACTCGAATTCTTTAGCAGCATCCTTCGAAGCAGAAATGCGCTTGCGGATCAGAGACAAGAGTTGGAGGTCAGTCTGGATGGGCGAGTTGGTTTTGGCGGCGTTGTTGGTTTCGGAGATGAGAGCGCGAAGGACATTCAACCTGATAATTGGGAAGTAATTCGTCAGCATTGATGCCCAAATAGCACTCAGAGCATTAGGTAGAAATTGGAAGTACCTGGGCGTATCCTTAGCTCGCATGGCAGTCTTGAGATCGGTTCTCAATGCGGTCATCAATGGCGGCAGAGTCGGACCAGCAGTGGAGTTCCAGCGCACCAGGCGCAGACCCAGACGAGATGTGAGACGCATGGAGGGAAACATGGTGAACAATAGAATAGCAGTAACACTCTTCAATGGCACAATGGATGCTGAATGGGCGTTGCGGTGTTTGTTGCGGGCATGAAATCATGGGCGGAGGAAAAGCAACGCAAAGGCGGAGAGAGCTTGGGCAGGACCTCACCTCCGGGCCCGTGCACAATTTTGTTTCTCTTCCTGCTCGTTTTACGGCTCAGGCCTGTCATTATTCGGTCTGATCAACAACTCGCCCTCAACCACTCCGGCTGCTCCCGCCTCTGTTCATTGATGTTGCTTTCTCAAACTTTCCCGTCCTCCGTCTCTTCCCTCCGCCCTCTCGATACCATCGTGAATTGATCGTCCTCTTCGCGCCCTTGCGCCGACCGAATCTTCACCTCGCCGGGGAGCGCGACGAATCGCCAAAGCTTCCCACGGGCTTCTCAACCGGCATCATGTCTTATCCAGACCTCACGCCGACCCTCACCCCTCAAAAGCCCTTACCCGGTGCTTACTTTCAGACTCCTGCACCCACCGTGGCTGCGGCCGCGCCTAATTTCTCGCCAAAGCCTGTCGCGGTCCCCGCGGAGCAACATGCAGCTTCACCGGTTGCGCTTCCCAGACTCCCCCCAGCCACGTTCAAGCCCAAGACTCAGGCGTTGAGCACAGAGGAACGTGCTGCAGGAACAGTTAACGACACTCTCGCTCAAGAAGCCCGTTATCCCGACTTGGATAGCTATCTCTCCCGTGAGTATGCCCCCGTCCGTCTTGACGAGAGGGATCAGGCCTAACACTCATCTGTAGAAGGTATCTCGTCTGACTACGATATACCCGCGTCACCATCATGGGCTCCCTTTCAGAAAGTGAAGATGTACAACATCCCAGATCAGATCTTCGACCAATACAATCGAGCGCAGGTGTCGACAAGCATGGGACTCTTCGCCGAGTTGAACCACGCCTGGGTTGCCATTGACAATGCACTCTACATCTGGGATTATACGCATCCTAACCCTCAGTTAGTTGGTTTTGAAGACCAACCGAACAGCATCAACACGGTCAAGCTGGCGAAACCCCGAGCTGGTGTGTTCTTGCCTTCAATCACGCACATCCTCGTAGTATCGACAACGGCAGACGTCATTTTGCTTGGTATGGGTTGTGAGACTACGGCTGGAGGCGCACGGCAAGTCACATTATACCAGACGGGCATGTCAACTTCCATTCGTGGCTTGGATATCCATGTCATCGCCTCCTCGGACTCGACCGGTCGCGTCTTCTTCGGTGGCACTTCGGACAATGACGTTTACGAACTCATCTATCAGCAGGAGGAGAAATGGTTCCAAGGTCGTTGCTCGAAGGTCAATCACACTAGCTCTCGTCTTTCTGCATTCACGCCGAGCCTTAGCTTTACGCAAAAGTCATTCGAAAATGTGGAGCAGATGGAAATCGACGATACAAGAAAGCTACTATACACGCTATCATCTTCCTCCACCATTCGCGTCTTCCACATGAAGCCAGACGGCAGCCTTGCTTTGGTGATCACGAAGCCAGCCCTTGACATCTATGCCAATATCGGACACATTATCGCGTCTAATGAGACCCTTAACCCCCAAGTTCCCATTGTTTCCATCAGTCCCATCCCAGCCGCCGAGGCCTCTAGGTACCATCTGATGGCCACAACTGCAACAGGCTATCGCATTTATCTTAGCGCCACCGGTTCCTTCACCTGGTCTTCTGCACCGAACGGCACCAACGCACCTACAAGCATGCAGGCCCATCATGTCAAGACGCCGCCGTATGACGGCGCTTCCGCTGCTCAACTCCCCCCGAGCCTTCAAAATCAACCGCGTTTCCAAACTACAATTACGGCCAGAGTGCCGATTAACACCCTGCGGCCTACCAGGTTCACGGTTCGATACCCTCCAGGTTATTTCCTCTGCTTCACATGTAAGGACTCCACAAACAAGTCGGACACACTCTTCATTTCGGCTCCCGACTCGGGGCGCGTTGCTCGCTCTCAGGAAAGTGTTATTCCTGGAAAGGCTGGTGAAACTGCTGTCTGGCTCTCTCTGGGCAGCAGGGCTGAAGACGTGGGTCTCTGCTCTCCTACTACCCCAGCCACGAGCACTCCTGGAGGATTCGGAAACGAACTGGCCGTACAGTTCGATAACCCGGCGGCTGAGGTCGCCATTCTGACCAACACCGGCATCCACATTATTCGGAGAAGGCGTCTTGTTGATGTCTTCGCGGCGTTGGTACGTAGTGGTGGTACCGGCGACGAGGGATTGGAGGGCGAAGTCAAGAACTTCATTCGCACCTATGGCCGGAGCGAAACGCTTGCCACTGCTCTTGCCGTCGCTTGCGGTCAGGGTGTTGAGATCTCGTCTGACTCACGACTAACGCAAATCAATGATCCCGATGTCCTGGAGTTTGCGCGCAAGGTCTTCATCGAGTACGGTGGCCGACCGACGATGAATGAGAATGCCGTCGCTGATAGCACAACGCTCGCTATTGACGCAGTCGTTCCGTCCCCGCGTCATGCAGGCATTGCTCTCTACATCTCTAGGCTGTTGCGGTCGATCTGGAAGAAGGAGATCGCGAAGGCTGGCATTGCCCCCAACGGTGCTCAGACGGTCGCATCTTCCGTTTCTGCTTCCAAATTGCAGGCGGTGCAGAGGGATCTTCTGGCTCTGCAGGAGTTCTTCAAATCGAACAAGAGCTTCATCGAAGGATTGAGCGGCCCTGAAGCTTTGACGCGGGTGTCCACAAAGCAGGAGGAAACTGCCCTGCAGGCGGAGCACCGCGCCCTCCATTCTTTGGTCCAACTCGTATCCCACACGATCGAGGGTATCTCGTTTGTCCTGGTTCTTTTCGACGAGCGGGTGGATGAAATTGTGGCATCTCTCCCGGCAGAATCGAAAGAGCGCTTCCTGAAGCTTACCTTCGAGGAGCTCTTCAGTACCAACAAGGGTCATGACATGGCCAAGGAGCTCGTGAAGGGAATCGTCAACCGCAACATTGCCAAGGGCTCTAATGTGGAAACGGTGGCCGACGCTCTCCGACGCCGTTGTGGCAGCTTCTGCAGCGCTGAAGATGTAGTGATCTTCAAGGCCCAGGAGCTTCTGAAGAGAGCTACCGAAGCCGGTTACAACTCGGAACTTGGTCGCAATCTGCTCAATGAAAGCCTACATTTGTTCCAGCAGGTTTCTGACAACTTGCCCATGGATTACCTGATTTCTGCGGTGGAAAGCTACATTTCTAACCAGTTCTTTGCCGGTATTTGTCAACCAGGCCCATTTTATGTTACTTTACTGATGAGAATATATAGGTGCGATTCAGCTTGCTTTGAATGTTGCTGCTCGCTCAGACAAGGCCAACATGGCACTTTCATGGATCGTCGATGGGCGACCAGAGGAGGTAGGTCACTCGATCGTCCTGATTCTACAATCTAGCCAAGTCTTAACATCTTTTGTCTCATAGGACACCCGCAAGGACTACTTCTACTACCGCAAGCAATGTTATGACCTCATCTTCAAGGTTATCCTCGCCGTTGACAGCCTCGCTGCTCACGATCCCGGCGTTGTTGATGGACAATTGACGATAATCGCCAAGCGCAAAAATGAGGCATATGGTGTCGTTTCCGACTCGACGGATGAAGTATTTTTGACGAGTTTGTACGATTGGTATCTGGAGCAAGGCTGGAGCGATCGACTGCTGCAAACCAACTCGCCCTTCGTTGTGACCTACCTTGAGCGCAAATCAGCAGACGACCTTGCTCACGCGGATCTGCTTTGGCGGTACTTTGCTCAGTCTCAGCGGTTCTTTGAGGCAGCCAAGGTACAACTGGATCTGGCTCAGAGCGCGTTCACCCTTCCTCTCAGCCGTCGCATTGAGTACTTGGGCCGAGCCAGGGCCAACGCCTCCACATTCACGCCCGACACTAGCCGACAAGCCCGACAGCGACTGGTGCAGGAAACTTCCAACCTTATTGACATTGCGAACATCCAGGACGATCTCCTGCAACGCCTAAAGGACGACAGACGTCTTGCGCCGGAACGCCGGGCGGAAGTTCTCAAGGATGTGGACGGACCCATCAAGGACATTAGCACTGTACGTCATCAGCCCAACCTCCCCTAGTCATTTACTTTTCTCTTTTCTTCTTGGCTAATATTTTCCTGCAGCTCTTCAACCAATACGCCGACCCTGCAAGCTACTATGACATCTGTCTCCAGATATTTTTCCTGGCCGACCACCGTAACCCAGCCGATATCCGATCGACCTGGCAACACCTCCTTCAAGACCTGCACGATGAGGTCCTTGAACGGGGTGAGCCCATCCCTTACGAGGCTGTAATCGACAAGGTCCGCAGTTTGGGCAGCCGTCTGCGCATGTCCGAGTCTGTGTTCCCGATCCCCATTCTCCTACCCATGCTCGAGCGCTACGCCCTCGAACACCAGCGTGGTGTCGGTCCTGCAACATGGGTCATTGACCTCTTCCTCGATCTTGGCGTCGCCCACGAGACTCTCTACGCCGTCCTCGAATCCATGTACTACACCGATGAAGCTCCCTTCCAAGGTTCCAACAAGAAGTACATCGCCAAGGATCTTCTCTACCTGATTGAGCACTGGTTCCACGACACGGTCCGTCTCGGCGGCGTCGTCTTCGGAAGCGACCTCGTCGCTGAGCGCATCCTCGAAACCCTCCTTCTCCTCCAGCAGGGTGGTATCACTCCGGAACAAGTCCAGCTGGCACAAGAACTGAGGACGAGAATCGATGATATTCTGCGGTGATTTAACCGTCCCACTGGTTCCCGAATCTCATCGCTTCCCCGCCCCCCCCCCTCCTTCACGTATAGCAATGCAACCCAATCCCACTTCGATTATTTATTGTCCTGTTCTGTTCTAGTCCTGGGCGCTGGAGTTTCGTGTATTTTTCTTTCTTTTTTATTTTCTTTATTATTTTCAATTACTTGCATGCATGCAGCATCCAGAGAGTCATGTCGCGTCGAATCAAGTGAAGAGAAGTGAACGGAAGTGAAGTGCCAAAATAATCCCCATCATATATTATATCATTTTTCAAAACCATCTTCCTTCCTTTTTTCCCTTCTTTCCTGTCCAATTTTCTGGATATGATTAAAGGTGTACTACTAGTACTATAAAGTGGGTATTAATCAATGTAATCAATGTAAGATGATGATCATGACTTTTTATTTACCTGCATCTTCATCATGGTGTGGAACAACCGTACTACTACTAGTAGATGACTTATTTACCAAGTTAATATATATATATATATATATAATCGACTTCGATTCATCTGCCCATTTCGAGGTATTGATTTATTATCACTAGTAGTAGTAGTAGTAGTTGGTGGTGGTAGTAGTAGTAGCACCAGTACGACCATTTTCCTAACTTAGATTTCGCCTGTGAACACTAGTAACTTAAGTACTAGTACGAATATGAAGGCAGTTTACTGATCGGCGGTTGTTCCTTTAGTAGTTTCCTAACTCGAGCCCAATTTCTCCATCTTTTGATGCTTCACTGATACCTTAACATGTATTGCTCCTACTGGTACTATTACACCAATAGTAGGTGCAGCAGTTTAGTATTATCTGGAGAACTCAATAATAAGTGGCTACTTACTACTACTGTGAAAAGTGTTTGGTCCCCGCTTCTCGGGTGTTGGTGTTTGGGTGGGGTGAGTGTGTTCGATGATGAGGCTGCATACAATAATATATAATGATGCGTGTGAAAGTGGTGTGTGTACAGGGTACATCCGAACATCATTTAGTAACCTTTTGAGTTTTGGTTCAACTACCTACCAACTACGCGTTCATTAGTCGTAAGATTGTTTTTATTTTGATAATTAATTTATTTTGATATTTTTGACGCGTAAATATGATAATAAATAATTCTGGTAGAGAAGAAAAGAAGTGAAGTCTATCGGGCTAACAAATTCAAAACAAATAACAGCGAATAAAAAAACATTGCTTTCGGACACGAAAATTTTAGATGAAAGAAAAATAAAGAAGAAAGAAAAAAAGAAAGTTTGGCCCCACTAGTTCTAGAGCATAGAAGCCTAAACAGGGCACAAAATAAGGTCACTAAAAGCGGGAATAAAAAAAACCACATTAAACAGTCTAATGAACCAGGCCGAGGTATCAATCAAAATCAAGCAGCCAAGCAAAAAATCCAGGCAGAAAAACGGGAAGAGGATGGATGAAAGAGGAAAGGATGAGGAGGAGGGAGGATCAGGCACATGCGACGCGCCAAGGATCCCAAATTCTGAGGGGTAGCGGGGAAACATCTTCCGAGCCTGCTGCATGGAACGTTATTGCTGGCAAGGCATCGCGGTGGCGTCCAGCACCCTTGACCTTCCGTGAGAACTAAGAGGTGCTGAGAACAAGGATAGAGCTCCTCGAACAGGTGGCGGAGGCCGTCGGGATTTACTCGAATTGGTCGTATACAGGGATGGGCTTTTCGCCCAATGCGCACAGACGGAAGATATGACGGAGTTTGGCGCCGTTATCATCATCGAGGTAGTCGACAATGGCGGAATCTATTGCAAATATCCGTCAGTATTGCTTTTGGGTGCTTATCTTTGGTAGGTAACAAGGAACTCACGCGTTGTGCAGCGATTGTCGAAAATCACAATGGTCCGAGGCTGCCACCTCACTCGCGCCTGAAAGTCGTGCCCAGTGATGATATGCTGCATGAGGAAGTCCAGCAACCAGCGCTGCTCAGGCTCCTTCAGACCTTGAATCTTGGTGATGAACTCGCCGTTCACAAAAAGGCATTTCTCGCCGGTGACTGGGTGGACGCGCACAAGCGGGTGGACGGTGTCGACGGCTTCTTTGCGTACCAGGCTCCCAGTCAGACGTGCATGCTGGATCATTTTTGCCGATGAGTGGGTTGCGCGCAGCGTGTCCAACCAGGAGGTGAGAGTTGGAGAAAGACGCCTAATTCATGCATTAGAATCTACCTGCCCGGCGCTGATTCGTTGCGCTTGAGGATGATACTTACTTGTATGCCATATCGGTCGCTGAGAAAACAGTATCACCACCTACTTCAGGTCCCTCCAGCAGCCCAAGCATCACATAGCCCGGGGGCTGGATCTCGTAGCTGACATCCTGGTGCCAGAGCGTCGTAGTAGTGCGCTGCGAGAGGAAGCGAGTGATTTCCTCGCGGTTGCCATCGCGATGGATGATATGGAAGCCTGGGTGCCCGCGCATTGAGCCAGAGACGGGCTGATAATTGGGCTTGCCAAAGTGACGCATGAAAGCCTCTTGTGCCTCAGGGCCATCGTCAATGAGATCCTGGTCCGGGAAAGCTACCACCTTGCGTTCGGCAACCAAAAGGGCGAGCTCATCTTTCTGGGCATCCGAGAGCTGGTTGAGCTGAACGCCTTCCACGATGCTACCAATGCGCGGTTGGATCTCCGTCACCTTTGTGCCGGGTGTCAGAAGATTGCGCTTGGACTTATCCTTCACGCGAAGGGCAGGATCCTGATACTCAAAAGGAGGAAGAGGATCGAACCACACTTTGTCCCACGTGGGAAGGTATTCGGGGTATCTGGTGCGTAAGTGAGACTCCTTGGTGACATCCACGTAAGGGATATTGATGTCGTAGCTGATCGGCTCCTCCTCCTTATGGGCATTGATGGGAAGGGCCTTCTTGGGCCGTAGGACAGGCGCAGAGGACGGCATGATTGCGGATGTGCGCGTTGACTGGTGTGTGCTCTTGTGCGAAGGAAGTATGTACGTGATGTAGTGTTGCTCAAGGCCACAAAGAGGTTAAGCGGGACGTCGACGTCAAGAAAGATGAAAGTGAGCTAGTAGGAGGGAAAAGGAAAAGGATAGAACCCGAGAAATCAAGGTCAATTGAAGTCTCTGGAGATGGATGGGGAAGAGAAGAAAGTTCAGTCGAGGGTGGACGAGAGATGAATATATATCTGATCAGATACAACCTCCACCGGCTCGATATGGCGATAAAGGGATTGCACAAGCAGTAAACACGGCCAAGTGTGGATGATATGGCCGCAGCAGCGCCAATGGCAATGCATCCACCGGAGGTTCGCTTAGAAAGAGTTAGACCAGGGATTATCCCTTTCAATTTTCCGGACCGGGAAAGCTTGGGCTGGTAGATACGCCCGATTACTACTGCTGCTACTACTACTCAAGGCGGGCACAAAAAAAAGGTCGTCTCGAAGCCATGACGACAGGGGTACAAAGTCGGTGCCGGACGGGTCTCGACAGATGAGAACAGCGGTCATCGTAGGGGGGTGAGGGGGCGGCGGCAAAGGAATGAACCACTCAGGAGCCAGCATGGCACAAGCAGTGTCTGGAAAAGGTGAAGGGGAAAAGAGCATACAGAGTGACGAAGAGGCCAGAAAGGGAAGAGGCAGGCCGTTCGGAACAGGGACCGAGACGAGCAAAGAGATGCACGACGGAATTGGGAGAAGCGGTCAAGGTCCAATGAATAATAAAGAATGGGGCATCGGCGCGCCCACTCCAAGAGTATAGCTTCCTTCCCGCATCGGACGACAAAGGGCTTACAGCAGCAGAGGGTTGTCCGGCATGGCAACGACGATTGTCTTCTCGGAGCTAAGCCTGACCGACCGCAGAAGCGATAGCGATTGGACCTGCCGATACTTCGATGGGAAGGCACTGTCTTCTCCCTGGACCCGGCGTGTTCCGGGGGACTGGCTCTCAACTGTAAATTGTTCCATTCGATGTGGTTCTGGTGTGGTTTCACCGCTCTGATCTAGCGAACCCGGATGAACGATAAGCAGCCAGAGGGCCTGCAAAGAAGGCAGAGGTGGAGCCATGCGGCCGGCACGTTGGGCCAATATCATTAAGTTTGAGTCTGTTCCTTCTAGGGTAGACGGCACTAGATCGCGGAATTTGTCCTGTGCAGTAGTGGGAAGGAGTACCATTACTTTCAGCAGTAGCAGCAGTAGCAGCAGCAGCAGCAGCAGCAGCTACGGTAGCTATCTTGCATTAGTCCTTGCATCGCTCGACAGAAGGACGATGGTAAAACTCCCGGCTTCGAGGCCGCGGCTGCTTTGTACTACTGTAGCCTGTATGCGCTCTGCCACAGGTAGCCATTGCCAATAATCCAGGAATATTGCAGCCCCTCTGCTAATGTTTGGTTGGTGGAAACCGTTTATCTCATGTCAAGAGGGCGCATGCGTACTCAGTACAACATTGTGAAGGGGGTTAGAGTAATTTGTTGTTCCACTGCTGTTTGTTCCAAAGAACGAGAAAATGTTAATTTGTTTTTTTTCCCTTTTGATTGTTGAATTGTTTGCTTTTTTCTTTTTCTTTTTTCTTTTATTTAATTATTATTTTTTTCATTATTTCTTTTTCTCAAATTTTCTTTTTCCACAGTTAAATTTTTGTTTGGGATAATGCCTGCTCTCTTTCTCGCAGTATCCTGGTGGTGATCGATCGCGTCAACTCAATCGAACAAAAATAGTGCCGACTTCCTGGCTCCAGTTTATTTTGGGGCCACAATGCCGAGGAGGCACAAAAACGACTCAGCGCATACCCACTGTAGCTTCCCCGAAAATTTGATGTGTTCGCTCTTTCTCTCTCTCTCTCGGTTTTAGTGACGCCTTTGCGTATCCATGCTGCCTATTCAGGGAAGCAAACAACACTGGTGTCAAAAATTTCCTTCTCAACAGAAATGATTAAGATTTTTTTTTTAGCTCACTTGCGGAAGGAGTGAGCACCCGTGTAAGCCAAAAGGGTCACACATAGACCCGGTTTGGGCTTCCACCCAACGGGCGAAAAACTTGCTCACAGTATCCATCCATCCTTCGCATCAAGTCCAATTTGAACCAGGGTGGAACAGACAGGCCTGGCCGATCTTCTCACGCGCAGGGCCAACGGAGCCTCTCGCGCGAGTTGTGACGTTGGCTTTCATTTCGGGAATGCGGTTCAATGTCCGT
The DNA here is from genome assembly GCF_016861625.1 of Aspergillus luchuensis. Taxonomy (NCBI): domain Eukaryota; kingdom Fungi; phylum Ascomycota; class Eurotiomycetes; order Eurotiales; family Aspergillaceae; genus Aspergillus; species Aspergillus luchuensis. The sequence continues at coordinate 5,900,081 of NC_054849.1, forward strand.
GGACTATCGGGTTTCTCCACCGAGCCACGTTAATGTTCCATAATCGGTAGAGATGGGCCGCGGAAGGTCATCCAAACTATCTAGAACATTTCCCAGATGGCGTCGAAGGCCCACAGAAGCCTCGAAGGAAGGATGCAGGAGAATTGGTCTGATCATAATGTACGACTGTGTCCGCCCAGTTGTTCAAGCCACATCATGTCCGCGTTTGAGCAACCTTCAAGCTCAGAGCTTCCGAGTCTGGAGGGGTCGAATTGCAATTGGAACCAAGTTTTATTTCGTGTCATCCGTGTTTCCGTCGTAGGGCCTGAGTGCTTTGTCTTTCATTGATCATATCTACTACCTATCCAAGTTAGTCTCTTCCTGCTACCATTCGAGACAGCCTAGGAAAGAAGTATGTACTTTGTCGATTGATGCCCGTTGAAGGTGTCACGTCAGTGATTCGTTGTCCATGAGCTATCTCTTACGAAATATTATCCCAACTGGTGCATGGGGTACAAGGAATGTCAAAGGATTCCCAAGTTTGGTGCCTGTGGGTACGGTGGATGTGGATAGTCAACTACTGGTTGAGGCTGGCGACTATTCGCAGGGTGTTCTTGCGAGATACAGCAACTAGATAGCACCGGCGGTCAAATTTGGCCCCAAGTTCCGGGGAAAGGGTCGCTGTGACCTCCAAGGTACGTACTTAGTGACTAGTGTCTACCCTGGGAGTCGGGCGACGCATTTCCGGCTGTTGGAGCCTTGGAGACTAGCCCACTCTGTGCGAAACACTATGCGACAATGGACTGACGGACGGTGGTGCAAAGTGTGGCGCTAAGCGTAAGCTTCCCGTCGTCCGCCCACACAACGATGTTCTAAGAGGACCGAGCCAAATCATGAGATAGGGGACCCAGGTACATTTTGACGTTCGAGGACATTTCCTGGATCAGGTTGCTTTGTCTGCAGAATGCATGCTATTATTGAGAGACATGGTGGGATCAGCGTGCAGGTGGCGGATACCAGCTGCTCGAATCCTTGCAGTACTTTTGTTTTGATGCGTAAAATTGAGTCAAGGCCGATTCCGGGGCCAAGCAGGAGTCCAGAGGCAAAAGATCAGCCCCAAGGGAAGGGGGAGGGGCAGGCGCCACAACTAAGGGATCCTGGGCTCCAGTAGAGGACTTTTGCACCACAAGCTTTGCCGGGAGTCGGAGGTCACAACGAGTAAGCTGAAGGCAGGGTTTGAGAATTGCGGTGAAGACGCCCAGTTTATCGGGCCGCCCTGGAATGAGAGATCACCATGAATCTATGACTGATGGCTTGAGGGCGGAGCTGGACCAGCTACCAGGGTGGACATGGCACTAGGATGTCTCACACAACGATAAGATCGAAGAAGAATATATCGATATATTATTCAACACCATATGCAAGGCCGATGAGTTCTGCTAAAAAAGCAAGCCTGTGGATGGGCGAAAGAAACAATTTTGTTGTTTTTAGTTTTTTCAATATTTCATACTTTTTGAGCTCGTTAAACCGTTGGGTCACCACGGCTGGTTGATGGTTGACAGTGGGTTTAACTCACCTTACCCGAGCAGCCATGATTGTTGATTGAGCGATAGCTGGACTGCGATCCACACGGCTAAGCTTAAGCTATGTTTAGGGGACTCCTGGGACGCGTGCAGTTTTGGAAAAAGCAAACATTCTGCCAAAGTAGTGAGTATTAGGGTAGGTTCTCGGACTGTCTTTTCCAGCCGATCGGGTCTGGCGAACGGCGGGGATTTTTTTTTTTCTCGATGGTTTCTTTCTTTATTTGCTTTTCTCCTGGTAGTTGCTTTTTCCGTTTGCTTCGTTTGTGTTTTTTTTCCTCTTCTCGGAGAACCCGTGACGGTCAGCTGACCCGCTTTCTCACTCTTTCCTCTTCTTCTTTTTCTTCTTCGCACATATCAGATCCTTTTCTTCCACATCCTCCAGCTAGACTCTACTAGCTTACCACTTAGCTGTCAAACGAAACTTCTCGGCCGGACGAAAGGGACCCGACCTATCTACATCCTACGCCCTACGTTTCTAGATAACCGGAGACACCTTCTCCTTTACGCAATCCCGAAACCCAGAATGGCTTCTCCGACTGCTCCCGCCTCCTTGTGGAGCCGGAAACGCGACTTGATCTACTTCTCCTTCTTTGCTATCCATGTCCCCATCATTTTTCGTAAGTCGGTCTAAAGTTGCCCCCCCCTTCCCACTGATATACACACTCGTTTACGTAGTCCCGAAACCCACTAACTCGCTATCAATCAATCAATCTTCCTAGTGGTCGACGCAGCCCCGATCCTCCCCACCGCCCTCCAATCCAACCTTTCCCACACCCTCCGACAGTTCTACATTGATACGTACCATGACAAGTTCTTCGAGGAGCCACCCGCCCCCTGGTTTTACTTCTTCATACTTATGGAGCTGTTCTACCATGTGCCCGTAAGCGTCTGGGCACTTGGCGGCCTGAAGAGAGGTGCGGATCTACACCTACTATCATCCACAACTATACCTACCGTTACATCATAAACGCTCGGTATCTCCCTAACTGGAACTTGGAGCTAACGGGGTGGATACATGACAGATGACCCTCTTGTCCCCCTCCACCTCCTCATTTTTGGTCTTCAGGCCTTCCTCACCTCCACAGTCTGTCTGGTCGAGGTCTGGAGTTGGGCAGATCGCTCTGTAGCCCAAAAGCAGAACATCAGCATGCTATATGGGCCTTATGTTGCTCTTGGTAAGTTAAGATACTGCATGCACCTGGACATATGTAAGCTGAGTTGGACGGCTGCTAATTAATCTCTGATAGGTGCATTCATGGCACTGGATATGTTCTTTAGACTTCGGACAAGACTCCTAGTCAAGTCCAAGAAGGAGTAAGTCACAACAGTAATCAGTCCCCAAAACCCCAATATTCCCCCTTTCCTATTCCAGTGGAGGGCATGTATGCATACAGTATCCAATGCAGGGGGTGTATGTGCTGGGACGATAATCCATAGATCACGTAAAAGAAAATGAAAAAATAAAGCAAAGGAATGGCAGATCTGAACTCAGGCCTGCATGCGTCTGCAAAGCTGGAAAGTGTACTTACTGTACACAGTACTTTCCTACAGGTGTACTTTGTAGCAGTAGAGGTGTAGACTGGACGGAAATGTTTCGCAGACCAATAAACTAGACCAGTCATTGGGTTCTAGGCCTAGGAAGTTGCATGAGCCTAGTCATGCAAGGACATCAACCTGCCTTATCGTGCTGGACTTAGTGCCGGGGGGAGGTGTATGAACTCTGAAAGCGTAAGGCATACATGCCAACTCGCTAAGTTAGTTGCGGTGGGCTGCAAAACCAAAATGTCTCTTTGGGTCTGTGATCTGTGCTCGGTACATTGTACAGGTAGGAATGCATTCCCACTAGATAGTACTTACTGTGTGAAAAAAGTGTAAATGTGGCAGCAGGACCCGCTACACCGACCCGATCGCTCTTAATCCTGCAGCTGCATGATATAGGTCGGGATGAAGCCCGATGTGAGAAGATGAGGCTTGCGGATTTGGGGGGGCCAAAGCAGGGATTGTGATTGTTTGCCACAGGGGCTGGCTGATAGTATGGAATGATGGCCTCCAAAATATCCTTATTAAGATTTGGGTGGCTGTTGATGGTGTCTATCTTGCTTGCTAGGTTTAGAGTTCCGTGCGGGGACCATGGGAGTGTGTAGGATCACCAGAAGAATGCAATAATAGTTACGTCCGTAGGCTTCATTGTTACAAGGGAAGTGAAATAGAGACATGGGTAGGGAATAGAGCGCCATCGCACAATTTGCGCACAGGTCTCGCTGTTGTTGATGATAGATCATATTACAGCGGTACGAAAGTTCCCGGGACTGCTCACCCGGCACCAAGTTTGCCAAAAGTTGAAGGATTCCAAAGCGGTGACATCACCTGCGTCATATCAGAAATCCAATGGCTCCATCTAGGTCTCCGTTGGCTGCGTCTAAAGCTCGCATGGCTTCTTCTCGCGTAAAGCCTAGTTCGGTGATCTTCGCGATGGAGTCCGCCGGCCAGCGTGACTGCGGCGGGGCTGGGCGGGAAGAGGATGCCGCAGAGGCCATGTTGGGGCCACCAGCTGCTGCTTGGCTGCGGCTGGCCTGATGCGTGACCGCACCTGTCCGGGCGCCGACTTCGGCGCCATCGGCTCCCTTGATCATGGGCTCATCCTCGAATTCCTCCTGGAGGTGCTTGGGAATGTCTGCCTCTCCCAAGAACGGGACCGCTTGGTCTTGAATGATGAGTGCACCTCGTTTGAGGTCAATGCAGGCTTGGTGTCTCCTCAACATGTCCAAGCCTAGGAGTAGATCAATGTGCTTTCCCTCCATAACTGTGAAGGAGCATGGAAGAAACATGCTTCCAATCTTGATTTGTGCTGAATGCACCCGACCGATAATGTTAGCCGTACCAACGCCCTTTGCGATCCCTCCATATCGCTGGTCGACGAGTCGCATGATGTTGCACGCGGTCGCACATTCGGGTGACATGATGGTGACCTGTGCGCCGGAATCGACGAATGCGTTGAGTCTATGGCCATTGACCTCGACAGGGATATACAGCATGGTTACGCGACCAAATGCTGTGCTTTCATGTCAGCAATAAGGTCGACACGGAAAATGTTTCGCCCACTTACACTCTGGGTGGTGTTCCATGGCATTGTGGAGGTTTTCCGTTACCGCGTTTTGACGGATAATCTCCTCGATCTCGCGTTGATTCTCGGGGTTGAACGGATCAGCATTCAGCATGGCAATTCGAGCCTCCTTCTCTGCTGCGGCCTGAGCCTCGCGCTGTTGTTGTCGTTGAAGGACATCACGGAAGCGCTGTGCATCGTTGGCCACCTCCGCCAGTTCCGGATTCTGCCGTCGAACAGCCTCGCGCACTTGCGGATTACCGAGAATATGTAGACGAATCGTCTCGGGATCTGGTGTCATTGCCTGTCTTCGCTGCAGGTTTTGTTGGGCAGCTGCAGAGCTGGGGCCCCCGATACTCCGTGGAGGGGCCTGGGGTCTCCGCAGCGTAACCTGAACACCTATCATGTCGCCCTCACCAATGCCAACCTGTTCGAGGGTGCGAGCATCATCGGCGAGTAGTTGATTGTTGTAGAGAATACGTTGGGAGGGAGGAGGGATGGAGGTTTCGCTTTCAACGATGGCTTTGAGGAGCTCGACGGTCATGTCCCCACCGACTTCCAGAGAGAAGATGTCGGCGTCGGCCTGATCCGGACGAATCACGCTCACGGTAATGCGCCTGGATATTGTGAGAGTCTTCGGTTAGCTACATATTCACTTGGTTTCTCATTATTCCTAGTGATGTGTTTCTCCACGACATACATGATGCTGTGCAGCTCTAGTGCGGGGAAGCTCTCCCAGACTCGGAGAGGGTCAAATCAGGTCGGGGAAACCAGCAAATGCAAGCCCTGGCCAGCTCTGGAGCAAGTTTCTATCGAGTCTATTGACAGCAAGTAGATCAGGGTCTTTGTTCGGACAGCCTTAGGTGGCCGACGGGGCGAATTATAAATACAGTCACACCAGCGAAGCGATCGACGCGAGCGGGCGAGGGAGGAGGGGGGGAAGTGGCGCAGAGAGGGGGAGAGAAAGGTGAGAGGACTGGGCTCCAGACGAGACAGGAGACGGTCGAAGCGAGACGACAGGGTATCCTGGAGATGGAGGAAGCCAGAAGGCAACGGAGTAGTAGTAGTAGTAGGAGAAAGAGATGCAAGTGTAGGACGAGCAAAGGCGGGAGGAGGTGAGGTTACGGTTCCTGGTGAAGTGCAGCAGCGGGCGGAGCCCCTTCACAGCGGGCCGCCTGATTCGGTAGGCAGCCAGTCATGCGTCATCCGCCGCGACACTCAATACTATAGTAAACTTCCTGTCACCATCCATCCTGCTTTCTTCCCCTTTACTGGGTTCCATGGTAAAGGGCATTCGCATGTTGGCTGTGCTATGTCGGGTTTCTCCCTCCTCTCTTCAATTTTCAATGCACAGCACATTATCTCAAAGACAACCATCGTACAGGTAAAGCTCTTCTTCCTTCAAATGCTTCCAAGCTACGGTCGCGTTCTAGGCCTTTCTGGGCCCCTGACCATCCATCCAGCAAAGATCCGTCAATCCACAACTCGGGTGGTCTCACCAACCCTCCAATCTGTTGAGCAGCAGCATCCCCGCGGTTCGATGATATTTGCTCCACGAATTCACGCAGGACACTGAACTCTTAAGCAGCATCTTTTACCACTCATAGCACTACGATAAGAACACCACATGCATGTCCTGTGTGCATGCCCACATTCTTCCCCCAGATGCCATACCTGCTTCCCATTGCGGCCTGATGCCACGAGGTGCAGCCACCGGACATCCTCCAACAGTCATGGAACACTCATCACACAAAAGGACTCTTCCATTCCCGAATATATCCGCGCTTCTCTAGCTCGAGACATAATGACCCCACGGTGCTCGCTAGCTATTCATTGTCCAGTCATCTAGGTGCCCGCTCCTACTACCACTCTTAGCTCGAAAATAATCCATGCCCGTGATTGCCACCTAGCTGCTTACTGCTGGGGACAATACGAGACTAGTGGCCCCAAGGCTCGAAGTCATTCCGGGATTAGGCCCTTGAACTCATCCTTGCGACCCCGGTGACATCAGGCAGACAAGGTCTGCACGCCTGCGAGCTATTGCAGAGACGCCTCAGTGCTCGAACCACTGACTTTAGATTCTATGCAGTTCATGCGTATATTGCATACTGTACTTCAACCGAGCGGCTTTGTTGCGAGGCCATAGGGGCCACCAACACAATTTACAACACCTTGCCAAGAGGTATAGTCATGACCGGGACACACGTATCGTTCCGGATGATCCATAGACTAAGTGGTCCACTATATTGCTAGTGAGACGGCCGGGCCTTTCATCCATCAAGACTACAACTTGTGCAATTTAGTGCTTAGCATAGCGGACAGCGCCACACTGGTAGTGCACAGTTCTGCCTGAGTCGAATCGATACTTGGTTCATGCTAATTGGCTGATGCACTTTCCTGACGTGAGTATGGGTGTTGTCAAGCTGCTAGGTATAGTTACTTGATTGTGCTTCTGAGACCTTCGACTCGAAGTTTCAAATTATGGGCAATTAAGCTTGGTTTCATACATGCTAGTGATAGTGTGTTACATAGCTACGACGGTACTAGTCTTATATGATTCTGTGCATATATCGGCTCGCACACTACTAATAGTAAATAGCAATGTATACGTATATGCGAGGTGGCCCTGGGATATATCAACACACAAAATCGATGGTGTATGAGAAAAGTTTATTAGTACTAGTACTGTTATCATCTGGTCCCTAGAACAAGCTTTTCATCAACATCGCTCACCTCATCCTGAATTATATGAGGATATGGAGCTAAACATGATACAGAGACAGTCGGACGATCGATGCCAAAAGTAATACTTTTGTCGATCGAGACCCACTGTTACTTAGACTGATTACGCATACACAGTATACTTCACGGACGAAATATAGTGTCCATGAAAGTAGTATCCTGTCATCATGTGCTGATCCAGTTGGACACTTTGTCATCACGAACCTCCAGACGAGGAAATATTGAAGCCTTATTCGTTTGTGCGATCATTACCATATATCTAGGTTAATATGATATATCCTCGTCATGGCTAGCTGTTGCCTATGACTGAAGACATTGTTGTGTCCGGCAGTGATGGCACTTGCTGTTATATACAATCAACAATATTCTCGTTAGCATTCTGGCTTCATCTGAGCTCACGTGCACCACTTAACTAACAGGCGCCGCCTCTTTCCAGAAATGGCCTGGTACTGAAGATCTCAAGGGTACTCAAGAAGCTTCATAGAATCCATCTAATCTCATCAGTTTTGCACTGATGTCACCAATGTCCGGTCACAATACGGCTGGGCTTTTCAGCCTCGACACGGCTTATCAAAGATAGCCACTGAGAGGCACCAAGTATAACCCCTGTCAATTCAGTGCTAATTAGTGCTTACAGTTGGCCGCTTATGGCAGATGCTAACTAATCTCCGATAACCCCGCCACCACCCCTCCTCGACTGTCTTCAAAGAACTTGTTCTGCTATCAATTGCCTTCATCACATCCCAAATCAGCCCACCAATCATCCATAGCTCTTTGCCTTCGACCGAAGTTGTCGATAAACCAGATAACTTCGCCATGTCCGACTCATCTGAATCCATCTCCCTGCAAGTAACAGTCCACCTTAAACCCGAGGACGTGCCGAAGTTCTGGGCCGCTTTCGAACCCGCCTACAAGGCTGTCATTGCTGAGCCCGAATGTACTTTCTTCGAATTATACCAGTCGCTTGATTCCCCAGGGACTATCTCTTGGGTAGAGAATTGGTCTGTCCTGTTCCATTCCTGGTTTCTGGTTGTTGGCTTGCTCGTAATTTGATGCTAAACTCCCATCTGCATACAGGTCCGCGTCAAAGGAATGGCTTATGGGGGTGAGTGTTAACTTTGTTTTCCAGCCTTCGTGACCGGGAGCTGAACTGACCGGTGCTGAATTAGGTCCAATTGGTGAAGCCGTATTATCGTGATTACTTCGCTGCAACGGAGCCACTATTTATAAAGCCTAGAGAGGCTAAGTTGTTGAAGAGAGTGGGGACACCGTTTACGATGGTGAAAAAGACGAATGGAGGGTTGGTAGATTAGAATTAAGGTCCATAACAAGAACGAGAGATAACGCGGAGTGTTCTTGACACTGAACGAGACATAGAAACATGTGTACTCAAGTTATATAAGTTTATACTAGTTGAACCTGGTCCATAAGGTATGAAGCTCGAGAGTGTTCGCAGCAGTTGAACGCTAGCTTGTACTTGTAGTTGTAGTTGTAACACGGTATAGAACACAGAACTGGAATCACATGATCCCTAGCTAGGTCACATCGTTCAAAACAGGTGAATTGATCTAATCTGGATCTGCTATCAAAACATACAGGTACAGCAATGCTGACAATGACGGATCCGACCAGCCGTACTTTCCTTCTAACGTGGCCCAGTTCTTACTCGATACGTCTTGCGCATGACACATCGGCCACCCCCTCACCTTCAACCACCTTAGCCGAAACAATCTCATCCACAGGGATTTCAGCTAGCCGTGAAATGACATGATGCAGCGTTGGCAATGCTTCCCAGCTGAGTGCATCAATCTCAAAACGGGCATTCTTGGTCGTCCGGAGCCGAGTGATTCTCGACGGAATGTTCTTTTGCTCCTCCTCTTGTGGCACAAGCACGGGGTACTCAGCCTCAGGCTGTCCCTTGTTTGCGCGTCCAACTTGCGGCATGTAGCGATAGATCAAATCACCCTTACCAACGTTCTGAGGAGGATTCATGCTGAAATCTTGGTCCTCCAGGTCTTCTAAATGGAAGTGACCCCACACAGCGCCTTCCCAGCTAGTCGTGAGATGATAGGAATTGGTCCGCTCGTGTGCCTCGATGGCAGTGTACAGCTTGGGCATGCCGAGCTCTTCGCGGCCACTCACGATCGGATCAGTCAGACTTTCGAAGAGAATGGGCAGGTACAGCCCTTTGACCACTTCGCCGTCTGTTTTCTTATACTGCACGCCCTCGATGTAAAGGCCTAGGTGACGGTAGCCGCCGCCGCCGAGCCAGTCCATACCGTGAAGTCTCGTTTGCGAGAAGCTGGCATAGGCCACAGTGCTTGGGTCGGTGAAGGAATACCTCTCATTGGGAAGTAGGTTTTGCAGCAGCGTCCGACTGGTTTTGAATCGGATTGACGCCGTCTGGAATGTTGACTTGAGCGACTTCTGAACGCGGTTCCTGCCCCACCAGTCTTGTCTGGGGCCGGGCATGGGGCCGAAGACAATGGGCTGTCGCCAGTATTTGGCCGGGAGTTTGCTCCAGAGGTGCTTACGCAGCACCTGCGTGGAGTGGTCGAATTCGTCATGGCCGTAAATATAGTCGGTCATTGCTTCCACTGTGGAATGTAAGCTAGGTAAGATAAACTCATGTGCTGATACTCACTCGTCTCCATCGATTGCGGCTTGGAAGACTCTCGTGTCATCTGCTGCACAGTGCTGGCTCGAGTGTGACGAGCCTTCTCATACAGCTTCAACCGTTCTGGTATCTCCTCGCGGGTCACATCCCGGGACAGCATGACAGCCAGGGAAATACCATCCTCAATGGCCATCGCTCCTCCAGATGCACGATATGGCAAGAATGGATGTGCTGCATCTCCGATGATTGCAAGCCGGTCATCAACCCAGGTGGGAAGAGTTTCCATGTCCAACAAAGGCCACACCCTTAAGGTGTAAGGATCAGCCTTGGCTAGCATCTTGAGAACTTGGGGATTGAAATCCTTGAAAACTTCAAGAAGCGCCTCCTTGCTAGCTTCTTGGTTCCAGTCAGAGGATGTGTTGATGGTGCTCATTGTGTCGGGGTGGATGCAAACAAAGTTCAGCAACTCATTGTTGGCACAAGGGTATATGACCACACGCTTCTCATCAGAATCCCACATGTCCACTGAACCGTATACCTCAGCAAGTGAACGGGTCTCGGGATCTTCCAGAGCATCTCGGCGCTTTATAAGGAAGCGGAACGCGTTATTGCCAGAGCTGAAAGGTTTAATGTCCTTCGCGAAAGGCAATTTGGATCTCGCAAGAGAGTGGACACCGTCTGCTCCGATAAGGACATCACCCTTGAAAGTCCCCCCGTTTTCAAGAGTCACCGTGGCATTCTTTGGGTCAATGTCTACAATCTTGCTCGAAGTGTGCAGCTGAGCTGGTATGCCGGGCTCAGGAGCCTGAGAGGCAACTTTCAGAGCTTCGTGAAGATGGGCTCGGTGAACAAGTGTCCATTTCTATCAAGCGTTATGACGATTGAATGCCAAACAGGAGAAGTCAACTTACGTGTCTCCATTTGTCTGCATGCGCTTTGTTGTTGATTATACCTAGAGGCTCTCCACCAGGAGTATATATGCGTAACTGGCAAGGTCAGAGATGGTATTTCGGTTAGCGAGCAAGCATGGCAGCGGGTACCTGCTCAGTTTCTACAGCCCCAAACTTGGTGCCGTCGATCCCCAATCTAAGTAACGCAGAGTTTGCATTGGGAGTAAGATGAATGGCTGCCCCAATTTCGTTTGCAAAGCGGGAGCGTTCAAACAACTGCGTCCAAGTTTTAGTCTCAACTTCTTGTCTACACCCTGAAGTTCGGATGCAAGAGTAACTGACCTCAACACGGTGACCTTGTTGCCTGAGAGCGATGGCAGTGGCCAGGCCTCCAATACCAGCGCCGGCAATAAGAATGTGAAGGCCTCCTTGGGCGGTGCGTGGGTCAATGCTCCCCATTGTTGCAGATAGGGCAGTGTATCACGTTTGGCTAAAGGTTGCAAACTGGGGACACACTGGTTATTTCGCCATTCAAGAGCGGAGTGTTGCCATGACATACTACACAATTATATCTTTCAAGACAACCCCATGATCTCTTTCACCCCCACAAATTGCCAGGATGAGTCATGTGTGTCCACCGTTAATGCCGGACGGATTTCGGGGTCTGGAGTCGTGATCTCAATCCTCGGCTCAACCACTTCGGCTCCACGTTCGGAGCGGATGCAAGGGAACCGTTGAAATGGCGCAAAACACCGTGAGGGGTAGATACGATGACCTATTTATCCACCCATTTTATTTGACTTCGGTTTTTATACACCGGTTTTATTTCCTCGCTATTGTTCCACTATTCTTCTTGGTAAGGGACAGTATTAACCATCATGCCGAATCCCATCCGCGAAGACATCACTACCCGGGATGATACATCCTTCCCCTACATCTTCGAGCAAAATGTCACCATTGCTTTGAAGGATAAATCGGGTCTTGTCCGATGCAACGTCTACCGGCCCAAGGAGCTGGAAAAGGCCCCCGTGCTAGTCACTTACGGCCCCTACGGCAAAGATATTCCATACTCGGACTTCCATCCGAAGTCATACAGCGAAGTCAACCCTGAGCATCACTCTGCCCATTCAGCCTGGGAGACTCCCGACCCTGCCTTCTGGACTAAGCATGGCTATGCTGTTGTTCGGGCGGATGAGCGAGGCACTGGCCAATCTCGCGGAAAGCTGGACACCATGTCCCGTGAAACGAGTGAGGCTTTCTTTGATGTGGTCGAATGGGCAGCCGAACAGCCATGGTCCACTGGCAAAGTAGGACTGCTCGGAATTAGTTACTATGCTGGAAGTCAATGGAGAGTCAGTGCGCGGCAACCCAAGGGGCTGTCGTGTATTATCCCGTGGGAGGGCATGTCCGACTACTACCGTGATCGTTGTCGCCACGGAGGTATCCTTTCGAACGCCTTCATCAAATTCTGGTGGGACCGCCAGGTCGTCTCTAACCAGTACGGTCGGCCTGGTCGTGCTGCCCGTAACTGGGGTCCTGATACCATCGAGGGTGATCTTCCCGAGGAGGAATTGGAAGCGAACCGTCAGGACCAGACGATCGACAATGTCAACAACCGATTCCGCGATGATATTTACTATGCTAGTAAGGAGTACACTATGTCCGACATTCAGGTGCCTCTTCTGTCTGTGGCCAACTGGGGTGGCATTCTGCTGCACTTGCGGGGGAATGTGGAGGGCTGGACCCAAGCAGGCAGCGAGTTGAAGTATCTGCGCTTCATCACCGGTCGCCATGACCTGCCTTTCTACTATTCGGAAGAAGTGGAAGTCCAGCGCAGCTTCTTAGATGCCTTCCTCAAGGGCGAGGATCGCGAGGGATGGTCCACTGGAACAGCCCCGAAGGTTGATTTGGTTCTCCGCAAAGGAGACGTCGGATTCAACAATGCTGAAGCAGAGAAGCAATTCCCTCGCCGGACTGAAAATGAATGGCCCATCGCCCGCACCCAATACACGCGATACTATCTGACCTCCAAGCAAGAGCTGGTAACCACAGCTCCGCAAGAGCGCCCGGTCAAAATCACTTACCCTGCTCTCGGAAATTTGGAGAACCCGCAGCTGGTGCAGTTCACCACTCCGCCATTTGAGAGCGAGACAGAAATTACCGGACACATTGTCGCGCATCTCAATGTGTCGATGAGCCCCCAGCCAGGCTCTCCCACTCCGCAAGATATCGACCTTTTCGTCACGCTGCGGTACATCTCGCCCGAGGGCAAGGAGGTGTTCTACACCGGCACAGCTGGAGACCCAGTGCCTCTCTGCAAGGGCTGGCTGCGTGTCAGTCTGCGCAAGACGGACCCCGAGCATCCTCGCCACCGTCCCTGGCTCCCTCATCGCAACTACTACTCCACGGACGTGCTCCCGGTCATTCCGGGAGAAGTCTACCCGGTCGATGTGGAGGTGTGGCCGACCAACGTAGTCGTCGAGAAGGGAGGAAAGATTATCCTGGAGGTCGCATCTGGCGATACACAAGGATGTGGAATATTCCAGCACAATTCTCCTGTAGACCGGTAAGTTTCTCCCAGGTTTTACTAAGGACCACGTTGCTGACAGAGACAGATCCCCGGAGCGATTCCACGGGCTCAACCATATCAACTTCGGCCACGGAGATAACTATGTTACTTTGCCGATTATTCCCCCACGGGGCTGGCTGGAGGAACTCCGCAGGAAGTAGATCATAGCTTAGATGAGATAATTGGAAATTGAATTTCGTTCTGTCATGCAAGAGCCGAATAACCGATTGAACCACCTTCATAACTTCATCGGGATGTGGTCCCGATGCATCCTCATCGGTATACTATAGTATAGACACAGCATTATATAGCAAACAACATCCCATCCAAAGCAGTATACCAACATCAAACCAAACAAAGAACTCCTCATTACATTCCAATCAAACCTTCTACACTGCAACCCATTACCACCCAAACCAACACCGCCAAAATGACCGTCACCAAAAACATCCGCCCCCTCTCCCGCTACATAACCACCCACGACCCCACCACCAACAAAGCCATCTTCTCCACCACCCTCTCAGAAACCATGCCGGTGCAACAAATCCAAGATTCCGCCAACGCGCAATTCTCCCTGGCCTACACCACCGACTCCTTCCCCGCAAATCTCGCCGACGAGGCCGACATCCCCGCCTACGCCTCCTACCTGACCAACCCCCCGGGAATCACCATCTCCACGGGCTCGGTGTGTCGCATTGTGGATATGCCGCCGCATGCACTGAGTCCGATGCATCGCACGGTGTCGGTGGATTATGGGGTTGTGTTGGAGGGGGAGGTTGAGTTGGTGCTGGATTCGGGGGAGACGAGGTTGTTGAAGAGGGGGGATGTGGCGGTCCAGAGAGGTACGAATCATGCTTGGAGGAATGTTACCCCTGATGGGGAGAATGGGGAGGGGAGCTGGGCCAGGATGTTGTATGTGCTGTTGCCGGCGAAGGGGTTGGGGGAGGGGTTGAAGGAGGATTTGGGCGGGATTCAGGTTAGGGATAGTACTTAGACTTCTCTTTTTCTAGGGTTGTGGAATGGGAGGAGGATGAGAGGGGATAGGGGGTGAGGTTGATATAGGGTGTTAAGTGCTAGATGGAATGGAAGGATGTCTATAGCTGTCATGCAGATACATAAGAGCTTGAGAATCTAGATATATTATGGGATCTGTGAGCGCGATCTTTCTGATAGCATGCTGGGTTTTTGATATATTATCGTAAATCATATGCTGATCTGGTACTATATCGTTACTGTTCACGTGGTACATTTACTAAGGGGTAAGAAGGTAGTTGCTTTGAAATGTAACTTGATATTTGTAGAATTCAAACTATTTGTATGGCGTATAGGTAGTACAATACATTTGGTATATGTTAATAGAACGCATAACTGGATTTAAATCAGACATAATCTATACTAAATCACCACTCTCCTCCAACCTCATAATGGAAGATCTTATCGTTGATCCTTCCCCCAGTAAAGCGCCAGAGACGCGCAACAGACTGCACATATATCAGAATTATCCATTTTGAAAAGATTTAGCATAGATACTCACTGCATTCAACCACACCCCATGCAACATGGTCTGGATAAACATATACTCCACGGGACTCGTCCCAGCCGATCGCTCTTCGTAGCTCAAGTTCCGATTCACAGGTCGATATGAAGGGATACGTCTATAGTGCGAAGGCCAGTCCGCAGGCTGGGATACAGGGACAGCATCACGAGGAACCCGGGGCTGAGGCTGGGTCTCTGAGCCGGTGTGGTGGATCTCATAGTCGGAGAGAATGGAAAGCGTGCTGGCGTCAACAGCCCTAGATGTAGTTGTAGTAGTAGTTGTAGTTGTAGACGACATGATGGAGATAATATCTTGAGTGTGTAACAGGCACTTTCACAGACAATAACAGCAAGTTAGAACAGATGATGTTCCTCTTGACTAGCGGTGGATAGTGTGCACTGAACTGACCTGCATAACAAAAGGGATGTGCTGTTCATCCCATCCATCCCTTGCCTCCTCCACATCCCGAACGCCCAGACTCAACCCAACGCCTCCCTCCATCTTTCCCCCATATTTCCCCCGCACACTCTTCCACTGTCCGCATGATCGGATCACTAGCTGGGGCCATACTGCCGAGGAATAAGCTGTGTCCACATCGCGTGTTTGACGGTGTGACGTGATCGTCGGCTTTACCCCTGCTACTATATCCATTTAGTATCCAGACCTTGGTGTAACGGAGTGCCACCAAGCACGCTTACTACCAACACACAATGGTCGCAACACAACCTTTCCAGCGCATTGTCGCTGCTGAGATAGACGGTCGCTGTTTGAATATCAGATATCGTCAGAATCAATTTCATCGTCTACAGTCCAGAGTTGTACAGAATATCGAGCAGATCAAAGATGCGATCGCTGCCGATTCGGGAAATTCGTCGGAGGAGGTTCGCGCCGAGATCTGCCTTGCCTTTAAGGAGATTCGCACACACTATGCTTCGCTGGACTTGAAAAAAGACCTGGAGGAGGAGTATCGTGTTGCCAATGGCAAGGATAATTATGATGGGAAGCGCGGAGTCGGGATTGTCTATATTGTGCCTTCTTCACATACTATGTTTTTCTCTGTTGTCGCGGCGCTGAGTGCTGCCATTGCGGCCGGGAACTGCGTAATTCTTGAGGTGGGTTCAACATGGTCAAGTACTATGGCTCAATGCTGATTCCGCTTTTGATAGTTGACGAAAACTACAATGGCCGTACCGGGTGTGCTCAAGAAGATCCTGCCTCAGACCCTGGACGCGGATACATTCGCTATCAGCGAGGAGAGACCAGATACCACATTCCTCAACAAAACGCATTTAATTGCACAAAGTGACTCTATTACTCCTTCTTCCAACAGCCTTTCTTCGCCCACTTCGGCCAGAACCGTCGCCATCGTCGACCGCACAGCCCACATCTCCGCTGCAGCGGATGCGCTGGTGTCCGCGCGATTCGCTTTTGGCGGTCGCTCCACTTACTCGCCTGACGTTGTACTCGTACAGGAGTTCGCTATGAAGGAGTTCGTGGAAGCTATCATCCAGCGATCATCGAAGTATCTAGCCGGTCAAAATGGAGACGCTCGTCAGACGGCCGTCAATCCGCGACGATCGAGTTCGGGCGCTTCGTTGCTCGATGCGGCGTATAAAGACGCCAGCGCACGGGTGATAGTATCTGGATCTGAATGGGGTGTAGTTGAAGTACACGACCGGTAAGCTCTATACCCCCACCCATTGAAGTAGCATGCTGACAGTGTAGAAAATCATCTCTTCTGCAAAAGAAGGTATCCGAGAAAGTGCTCGTTCTGCATCCGGTGACTAGCCTGGACGATGCTATTGATTTCAGCACATCGTATGTCGCCCAGTTGCCCTGAAACCCCCCACCCCCTTACTAAAGAAAATCAGCTAACAGAAATCTAGCATGGGCACCCTAGCAGCAACATACGCCTTCTCCGCCCCAGCAGCAGCCAAATACCTAACTCAATTTATCGACTCCTACACCTCTTATATCAACCACGTTCCCGTCGACATGCTCAGTAAGCTTCCCACTCCCTTCCCAGCCCTCTAGAGAAATCACTAACAAGAACAGTCGGCCCCGCATTCCCCATCAACCAAAAACCCTCGCGCGAAACTCGCTATTCAGTACTATCCCTGCAGGTCCCCCGACCCCAGTTCGTAACGGAGACCAGCAACACCGCTCTGGTTCGAGACATAGTGAGCAGCTACGCATCCAAGTCCAACGACGCATTGCGTGAGGCTTTGGCGCCGCTGCCTGCTATTGGGCAGCGCAGTGGCAAGGGAGTTGGGTTCTTTGAGCAGGGGATTATTACTGGTGGGGTGATTACGCTGTTTACGTTTGTGGCGAGTCTCTCGACGATGGGGATCTATGGGTATGCGGCTGTGAGGAGGTGGAGGGGGTTATGAGTGGTGTTTTTCTCGATGTGGAGTGAATTGGTATGCATGTGAGTTAACACTGTTGTGATGTTGGGTCAGATTTTGTACTTGTGAGATATGAGAATTGGTGTCATTATGTGTGAATACTGTTTGGAAGGAAATGGTATCCGAGTTTATTGGCTAGTGTGATGATTTCATCTCGTTTTACAATAGTTTCGCAGTGAGGTAGATCAAGACAATTGGTTGGTCAAAAATGAACATGTTCCTCAGTCTGTACCAAGCTTCGATGACCAAGCGTCTAATCACAAGCTCATATTAATACATCTATTATGCTATCATTCAGCTAATAAGAGTCAAGCAGCCACAAGCTTCGGTTCTGGCCACCTCCCAAATGTAAACTGCAAATTCGCCATATTACACAACTCCCAAGTCTCCGCGCCCAAGGCCCCGTGACAACCCTCATCCTCTGCATCTCCCGCCGCTCCCGCCACAAAAGCCGCCGGCACGAAATGATCGTCTGTACCGTGCGCGTCGCGGAATTGTGGATGCTTCATGAGCCTAGTCACCGCCCGCTGCAGCTGCAATCCTGATGTCTTCGTCATCACATCCTCCAGGGATTGCTTGAACTCCAGTGCCCATTCCTCCGGAGGGATCTCCTGGGCTAGGGAATCGCGATGTTTGACCATGGGTCCCCATCGATTGCGGTAGAGATTATGGACTGATCCTCCTGTGCCGATGAGAAGGTAGTTCTCCTTTCGGAGTTGGCGCAGTGTCTGTCCTATTTTCAGATGGTAGTGCGGATCGTATCGCGCGTTACTGGATACCACTGTTACCGGAGGGGGATTCCCCCCTGGGAACATCTTTTGGATAATGGTGAACACGTCTACTATCCAGTTATAGTTGGGGTTGCCGGATACATTGAACCCTTCTGCTTGGAGGAGGTCGATGCATCGTTGTGCGGTGGCCAAGTCAGATGTCATTTGGTAGGTCTTGTAGTCGTTGCTCGGGACGATACCTATGGGGCTGATCTGGGGAGCGGGGTTCGTGGCCACTTCGATGCCGTCTCCTAGTGTTGCCCAGTGGGAGCTCTGATTTGGTCATCATTGGGTGTTGAGTTAGTGTCCGTGGGGGGTGGATGTCTTTTCCCCAATCTGGGTAGTGTAGTAGAGTGACGGGTGGATCCGCGTGGTTATGATGATAGGGAATGGTAGACGCACCAGCATCACGATTCCTCTCACATTGTGTGCTCGTGCTTCGTCACCACATTTGCGCCAGTAGTTGGAGGATTCCGTCGTTTCGTATATCATCATCGGAGAGCCATGGGAGAACAAGTGGACCGGGGTGAGGCCTAGCTAGCGGCGTGAGTGGATCTGCTATAGGTCATAGTCCGGTCGGGGTTTTGCGGACATACCCATTTTGTGCCATCCGGCTTCGGCTTTCATCCGTTCTTATGGGGGTGATGGTATGTACTTCCAACAACGGACTGGTGAGTAAATAGGATTTGGACTAGTCTGGGTTTGCTCCCTGTTGGTAGCTAGAGGAGATGGATCATCCAGGATGAAGACCCAGGAAGGGGGCCTCGGTTAGGGTCCTCCACATCCCGAGCACGCTGTAAGGGTCCAAAAGGCAATTGATAAGCCACCTCACTGGTCATCGCGAGGGACCATCCCTTTCACTTGCCCATCTGGCTGACCGGGAGACGCGTGCTCGTAAAACTCGTCTGCCTATACTAGCTGGTTGATCGCCGGTAGTATTCGGGTTGCATTCTTGCACATCCTGATTGATCCATCTATATATGAGCAAAAGAAACCCTGCCCTTCCTCTGCCGCTTAGTCATGGCGCCATCCAGGGCTGGAGCCAACTTTATGGCGCAGTCCGAGCAGCAGAGTGGCCAGCCCCATCCTCTCGCCTCTCTGCGAAATACGTAGACACTCTTCAATCTGGCTTAGTCTGAATAATGAACTAGTCCCTACTATACCTCTGAATATCCCAATTATGGACTACGTTCCCCGCATTTTGCCATCCCGGGCTTGACGCTTGGTGACTTCCCCACACTTTCAGTCTACTTGACACTATTTCCTCTTCTTTTCTTCTTCACCTCATCGTCCCTTCCATCTCATCTCTAGTTTTACCAATGTATCGCCTCCATCATGCTCGATAAGTCCTCTCCATCATTCCCCGCGCAATCCCCATCACGACCACTCCCCAAAGCACGCGATGGATATTTTCAATGTGGGTTCTGCAAAAAACACTACAACCGGGCAGATCATCTAATTCGACACGTCCGGTCGCGTATGGCACTGTCTTCATGCCCCCATAATTTTCTTTTTCATTCTAATTCCACGCGCAGATACCCGCGAAAAACCATATGTTTGCCATGTGTGTAATAAAGGCTTCGCCAGGCCGTACGTCCGTCCTCCTCCGTCTCTGCCATCCTCTCTCTGGTTCTGACCGTTCCGCATCAGGGACCTGATGAAGCGACACGCTGCAGGTCATGATCATCCGCGAGATGGCAAGCGCAAACGTCCCCCGTCCTATGCGAAGAGCGGTCGGGTTTCCCAGGCGTGCAAAGCATGCGCCACATCAAAGCTCAAATGCGACGAGGAAAAGCCTTGTCGGCGTTGTCAGGACAAAAAGCTTATTTGCGACTGGCACGAGGCCGGATTCGATGAATTGACCCCGGGGTCTCCGATGCAAGGTTGGTTCATCTGGGTAAAGCCGGTCTATCCGATAACTGAGCGATTTAGGGTACGATGACCCTGATGGCCAAAGCCAGTATCCCGAGCCACCTCAACCGCATGCCGCGTTCTCGCCAACAATACCGCCAATGGGCGACTACCCAGCTACTATCGATAATCCTTCATTTACCACCCCTGACTTTGCTGTAAACAACTATTTGCCTGACCCGCCCGACCCCGTTCCCGAAAATCCCCCGTCGACCAACTATGGCGGTAAGTTCCGCCTATATCGTAATTAAAGTGCAGCGTGTGCTAATCGAGCTTCGCCGAAGCAATATCACCCGCGTTGGATCATGAAAGTGGTATTTTTAGTGTCGATGGAACCTTTTTTCCCGAGTTCATTCCCGATGCTCTTATACCATCCTTATCCCGTCCGAACGAATTAGATCCCCTGAATGCCATGAACCCTACGCCAGACTACCGCCATAACCTTCTCAATACCAACATGCAATTTGATTTCGATCTGACTGAAGTCGACTTTGGCCTGATCGACTACTTCAATTCCCAGGGGCTATCACACCTTGCTCCACAGCCCCCCGATGCATCCAACGATCGGTCTGATGTGGATAGTAGGATCGCGCTTGGTGCTGAGGCCTACAAACGGTCATCGCTGTCGGCATGGAAACCTGCACAGCATGACCATGTCTTTGCTGACCAAGATAATCTATCAGTCCCAGTGGTTATGGATAGCCCAGGGTCCAGCATCAGAGGAGAGCGACAGATCCTACCTGAGAGACTCGCCCCGGGTAGTCGCGATCTCATATTCGGAATGGTCTTACAGACGAGCGAAAAAGCCATGATTCCACGTATAATAAAGTCATTCCCGAGCACTGAGCTGTTAGATGGTCTCATTCAGGACTATTTTGCCTACCAGAGCCGGAAGCTTGACTCATTCATTCATGGTCCGACGTTCTACCCCAATGAACAGAGCTCCGGCATGCTAACAGCTCTTGCTGCCTCTGGCGCGGTCCGCTCGGCTATACCCACCATCCGTAAACTGGGCTACGCGTTGATGGAAGTTGCACGCCTAGACATGTCGACTACGGTACATTTGCCTTATATGTGCTTATTTGACAGATACTAATGTTGGGCAGTTCGAGTCGGACAACCGCATCACACGCCATCTTCGGCCTTCGCAAACATTCGCAGTTGTCATTGACATTGGTTTATGGAGCGGCAATGGTCGAAGGACGGAAATAGCGGAAAGCTTCCAACAACCACTGGTGACGGTCAGTTCACACCTACACTAGATATGGCGTCGCTAACGATGGGGTCAGATGCTTCGACGGGCATTACGTTTTCGCCGGACTATCTACACAACTATTGTGCCAAGACCTGAGGACAACGAGGAAGAGCTGGAGAAGAAATGGCACGCTTGGATCGAGCAGGAATCTTTCAGAAGGTGACACCACCTTTCTCCGTTTTTGGACCAAAGCTGACACCTCCAGACTTGTCCATCATCTATTTTTACATGACGCTCAGTGTGCGATGATGTTGAATGTCAGCCCACTCATATCCTACGCCGAATTGGAACTTCCGCTGCCATCCATCCGCGCACTATGGGACGCCAAGTCAGCAGCAGCGTGGAGGGATACATACCTAGACCTTGGATTACTTTCAACCGAGCGACAGCCGTCCTTAGTCGAGGCCATGCGGGACATGTCCCGGTTACAAGGAGCTGTCGATTTGCAGCTGGCCGGTTGCATCCTCCTCCACGGCTTTTCGGCTATGGTGAACGAGTACCACCGTTTCAGCTTCATTTCCAAGGGCAACTCCAAGCATTGGAATGCACTGGTGACTAACTCGCGACATCAGGAGTTAGCCCAAGCTTTGCAGCACTTTCGCATGATATGCTACGAATGGCCCAGTTTTCCCATCCCCGAAGTCATCCTAATATACGAGATGATCTCGATGTTACTTTACATGTCCCTAGAAGACCTCCAGCTATTCGCCGGAAAGGAAGACAAGAGCGAGGCAAGACGAGTCTACCACAGTGCACTAGAATGGATCAGCAGCATCGACTCACGACGTGCTGTATGGCATGCCGGCCAAGTCATCCGGGCAGCCAAAGCCATTCCGGCAGGGTCCGTCACTGGCTTCCTAGCGGTGGGAGTGTACTACGCCAGCTTGGCCTTTTGGTCGTATAGCGTGGTGCTCAAAGCCAAGAACAATAAAATGGGGGCCTCGGAAAACCACCCGTTGGGTCCTCCTTCGACCATCCGCGGCCCAACGGTCTACCTCGACGGAGACGAGACCACCGACGTGCAGAAATTCATATCTCTCGGATGTGGCAGTCCGGCATTGCAGGGCCGACAAGGTCCTGCGTTTGTCTCTGATCCGGGACAGACTATGGACCTCACTCAGGAGCTTCTGCGGGCAGATGCTTCTCAGGATGCGCTTCCCCCGTTGGTTCAGGGGTTGTGCCAGTTGATGAATGGTCTGGGTAATGCCGCTAGATCTGGTACTTGAGAAGATTATGTGTAATTATGATGAATATGATGTACGATTGGCGCGGCTTGGTGGGGTAGTAGTAGTTGGTGTTGCCAGTAGTCGACTGCGCGGTCCGATATATCCAGTATATGACATTTGACATATCCAGGGCTATGCTTAGTCCCTACCTCAAGCACGAGGCTTGAAATCAACGATCAGAAAGAATAAAAGGGGAACTTTGTGATTGATGTTCTACTACGATCTGTTTCTCTAACAAATTGAAACATGAGAGGAACTAATGATCGTCAGAGAGGTCACTAGTTGAAGATACTGCTTACTTAGTAGCAGTTCTATTCTACAGTTACTACTTATGGTCGCAAGCTATAATCCTTAAAACAACCGCCATACTACTACTTACAGTAGGTGGTAATATATATATTAGTTCATACTTACTCCGCAACGGATGAAATATATATAATGGGAAACACCGTCTTAGAACGATTTTGGAATTTTATCGAATGAACTTCGTGTCACTATAAAACTACATATAATATTAATATAGTAGATAAGCACTACAGTGAATGAAGAAGCCACATGATGGTCTAGTAGGATAGTGGTAGTAAATCGTGCCCGCCTGCAGAAAATGCACACACAAAAAAAGAAAGCCAACCCACAAGGAAGGTTATTGAGGGGAAAAAATCAATCATGAGTAGAAAAAGAAAGAGATGGGGAGAAAAAAAACAAAAAGATAATTCGAACTCCGATAGGGGGAATCGAACCCCCGGCTGCCGTGTGAGAGACGGCGATGTTAGCCACTACACCATATCGGATATTGTTGAATTCTACAGCAATTCTTTGCTTGATAAGGTAACAACTACTTTAGAGACTAATTGGGTCTCGGTTTTTGTATTAGGACCGGTTTA
The DNA here is from genome assembly GCF_016861625.1 of Aspergillus luchuensis. Taxonomy (NCBI): domain Eukaryota; kingdom Fungi; phylum Ascomycota; class Eurotiomycetes; order Eurotiales; family Aspergillaceae; genus Aspergillus; species Aspergillus luchuensis. The sequence goes on from NC_054849.1 coordinate 5,923,552, forward strand.
TAGCATCTTCTTATCGAATGATAATGAGCTTTGGTGTGATAGGGAGAAAAATAAAAGCGGGATGTGTTTTGGTTTTTGACGAAAGGTAAGGTCCCTGCAGCGAGCGCGTCGCGCTAATGCAGTGAACACGTGGGGTGGTAGGGATCTTCGCGGGTTCTTCTTTTATTCTAATTCCAATAGTGCGTACAAAGTAGTCTACTGCTGGTGGCTATGGGAAATTGTGCGACGGGAAATAGTATTAAGTGTATGCTATCGTGTTTAGGTTTTACGATATAGTATTGTGGATGGTACAGTTTATAGCATTTATCTTACCTGGACTAAATGTATTTCCCGGCTTGTACCGAGAATATATACTCGACCGGGCTTTGGGTGATTGCAACAAATAGTTACTCGGTTCTTGGACCCAATTAAAGCATATTACATATCTTCATTGAATGCTAACTCATTATTCATCATATTGTACATCAGTCATGGGGTATAAAGCGAAATATACAAATACGTAGGTCAGTGGTCCAGTCATCGTCAGCCTAGCGGAATACAGCACCATTCTCTGGCTTCCGAGCGTAGACAACGGTCACTGGTAGATAGGCATGGGTCTGATAGTCGCGAAGGGACGCGCGCATTTGAGCGAGGAACACCTGAGCTCGCTCGTATGACCATTCCAACGTGGAAGTGAGAAGACGAAGCATGAAGCCCTCTACCCCACCGTGCAGCCGAAGCTGGTTCCAACGGCCCTAGACAGTGTTAGCAGTAGCAACGCCTGACAATGGACAATCGCTTACAAGTTCATGTAATTTGGGATCCGCGCTCCATCTGTCGTAGTTGTCAGCCAGAGAAACATGAAGTCAGAGGGAGCAAGACCTACGCGTTCATTGGCCACTTAAACTTGTTCTCCACAACGCCAACGAAACCTGCATTACCCAGGCGTGCGGCGCTCTGTTCCCAGATTTTGAAGGTCTTGCCAAACTGCTCACCCGCACCAATGACGGTTTGTCCCCAGAGTCGGTAGAAGTGATTTGGAGGGACGGTCCCATCATCCGCGACCGGTTCGACCGAATGCTCTACTACCTCAATGTAGCCTCCCGGTTTGAGGCAACGCCAGCATTGCCGAAAGAACTCGTCCCAATCAGGTATGCAGCCGAACAATTCCCGCACGTGAATGAATTCGAATTGGTTTTCCGCATAGGTCCACGGGAGCGTCACATCGTCTATCTCAAATACGCAGTTCGGAGGGACGAACGCAGGTTGAATCGGAGACAAGTCTACTCCGGTAACTTTGGCACTGGGATATTCATCTGCCATGTCTCTTAAGCCAAAGTCAGTACTCGGTCTATAGTTTAGATCAAACGAAGGAGACAATAGAATCACGCACGTTGCCCATATCCCGGTTCCCGTACCCACATCAAGGATTTCCTGCGATGCATTCTTAGACACTTATCGATCCACGCTGGTCAACAGTCATGAGGCATACCTGCGGATTCGAAATGGGGGCTAGGTGTAGCTTCCCGTCGAGGGTTAGACAATACATATGATGCGCTAGATCTTGCTGTTCATTGGCAATGTCATCGTTGGGGCCCTGTAGGACAAATCGTAACCGGTTAGCCCACAGCTGTGGACAACGCTCTCAAAGCCGAACAACCCACCCAGTAGGCTCCATCGCGATACGAGTGATAACGACGGCCATACTCATATCGGTAGTCGGTGATGTAAGTGGATAAAGTGATTGTGTCATCGCCGATCAAGGAGTCCTCGCCGTACGCAGAGTCATCATCCGCGATGTTATCCTCACCATCGCTCATGCGGTTCGACATGTCGACAGAAGAATAAAGAGGGTGTGGGGTATCTAAGGTGCTCAAAGAAATCTCAGTGGTAAGGCTATGCTCCTCGCAGCGGGAAGAGGTCATGGCGGCGATCGGGAGCCGAGATCTGAGGACGGTTGCGGAGATCTCCTCCGTACGGGGCACACGAACGGTTGGGGCAGTGCAAGGGGGTGAATATCCCATGAACCAAATGCAGAAGACCCAGCACCTTTGGAATAGGAGAGGCGGGGTTCAAATTTGGGGGATTAGTGTGGTAGTTGCGATAAGGTGAAGCTGCACAAGGAGGCAGAGAAATTCGACCGGAAAGATCGAGAAGAAAGGGGGAAAGCCATCAGGTACAGCTGAACAGAGCGGAACCTGAGTTTGAGCGGTCTGCAACGCCCCGAGCTGGAGATGAAGGTTTACTGTTGATTGCAGTGTGGAACGTGTTGAGGGTGAAGCTGTTTGAACGGACAGATGGTACCTGCCCAGTGCGGTTTAGTCGCGTGGATGATCGGCTCTCGGCCGTATCGGAGGGCCTCGGGCTGCTCGGGCTCAGGGTCACCTGCCGAGGCGGTGTAATCATTCCTATGCTGTCATTGGTGGCAGATGCTGGTTTGAGTTTTGCGGCTTGCTCCTTTTCGGGCTTGTTCTCTGATTTCTTTCCGATCGGATGCGGTAGAATGCGGGTCACATGGCTTGCAGATGCACTCACTAGACTGTTCTGGGTTTAGCCTGTGCAGCTGATCCTGCACGGGTGGCTTAGTCATACTGCCGGCATTTGGCTGCAGAATCCGGCAGTGCAGCCATTCCATTGGCAGACAACGTCCAAGTTATGACGATCACCGTCTCCTTTTTGGCTGCTCTGCAGGCCTGCAACCATCTGGCAATGGGGGATGGTGCCCCTCCCACCGGCGTCTGCCTGTCCCCGCTTATCAACGCACTAATGCTGCGTTCTCGACGTCACCAACTTGAGTCCGGCTCTCCCTTGACTTCGGTCTTTCCGAACCCCCTGTCACTTTTAGAGACTGTTCGACCACTCCTCTATAACAGTCAATGATATTGTGCATAAAGTTTATGACTCGTGACAAAATGCATAGTCTACGGATGTGATGATGTCCAATTACCCACAATGTGTGGTCTACCCACCTTGGGTAATAACAGCCGCTTATCAATGGACCAGACTAGCGCACGCAATGCAACAACTTCGGCACTTGCTGCTTAATGCCGTGGTGCATGGTTTTCCGGGACTCTTGAATTGCCCATGAATCATCTTGCAGTATCGGACAATGTGACTATTTTACGGTAATGATCACTATGCACGGCACAACCAGAACGTGGTACGGAGTACTTTTCCTGGTTCCACTGGGGTTCGCCTGTAAGATCCGCAGATTGGCGAAGCCTCAGTGGACAAATCACAAGAGTGTCATGAGTCGCGGAGGCCCATCATGACCCTTGCGCGCGTAGAATCTCTGATTCCGTCACGACGGATTTTCTGACATGTTCCACTCGTTCTCTCATCCTTCCAATCCACCGTACATAGTCGGGCCATATTTCTGTCAACCCACGAGCTTCTTTCTTGTACCCACTCGCGGCCTGTATCTTTGCACACCCCAAATAACGTGATGGTCCCCCCCGAGCCGAAACTCACAACCACGGTTCTCGTGGTGGGCGCAGGTAAGGCTTTGGTAGTTGCGTTGCACTTGACCCACGAAGAAGCCATGCACTGAGTATTTTGGACACATAAAGCTGATTATAGCTAGGTTCAACTGGACTGGCTTTGGCTCAGGGGTTGAAAAAGGTACTATAACCCCTACTACTGAAATACTCCTGGCTAAACACTCCGTTTTAGGCTGGGATCCCCACTATCGTGGTAGAAAAACATGACAGCTTAGATGCATATGACCGTGACTGGAACATGGGCTTGCACTGGGGTGCAGGCCCCCTGCAAGCTCTCCTACCAAAAGAGCAATGGTCAAGAATTCAGTCAGTTCAAGTCGACCCTAATGAGCCCACAGCAGAAGAGGATGCTCTCAACTTCCTCAACGGACAGTCGGGAGAGGCCATGGCGTCCATACCTGCTCGCCTTTTCTATCGCTTGCGTCGTCGGAAATTACGAGGATTGATGGAACAAGGGCTGGACATCCGATATGGCAAAAAGCTTCAGGACATCCAGTATTCTGCTGATGGCGTATATGCCACCGCCATATTTGAAGATGGCTCATCAATCGCAGCGAGGATTATCGTGGGCGCGGATGGAGCTCGCTCGACGACACGGCGTGTCTTACTGGGTCCTAGCAGAGGGGATGTCCGCCGGCTTCCTTACTGCGCGACCTTCGTTCAGGCCCAGTACTCTGCAGAGCGTGCTCGATACCTACGCCAATTCCACCCTCTTTACATCGCTGGCATCAACCCTGCGGGGTATTTCTCTTTCTTTGGACTACACGACGCAACCGATCGTGAACGACCAGAAACCTGGACATTCTTCTTCTACATATCATGGCACTCCTCCCTGCAGGAGCAGCGGGAGACAGCTGGTTGGAGCAACGCGCAAAGGCTTGAGCAAGTCAAGAAGTTTGCCAAGACTTACACCGACCCCTGGAAGAGTGCGTTCGAATGGCTGCCGGATGACCAGAAAGTCTGGTACATGGGCCTGAGCGACTTTGACCCGCGGGACCAATCCCATAGGTGGGATAACCGAGGGGGGCGGGTAACATTGGCCGGGGATGCAGCACACGCCATGACATATCAGCGTGGCCAGGGCTTGAATCATTCGATCACCGACGCAGCCAATTTGGTGGAAGCGGTGCGACGGATTGTCTCTGGAGAGGCGACACAGGCTGTCGCCATTAGAGACTATGAAGATGAGATGATATCTCGCGCGGGAAGTGAAGTCGGGCTGTCTACTGTCAACACGGCAATGCTGCATGACTGGCACAAGGTGCTGCAGTCACCGGTGATGACATCCGGCATGAAACGGTCCACCGAGATCAAAGCCAATTGATGCATTGTTATCACCATTTTTCATTGCTCTATGCACAGTGACCCTTTCCCACCGATATCTGCCTTAATAATACACCTATAATATAATACCAATATACATTCCAACCTAGCAGATATAGCAACGCTTATGAATTCCACGCCTATACATGAACCCTTAAGACTTATTTCACAAACAACCCAGCATGTATACCAACAGGATTAACCCTTCTACCCCGCAATCGAATATCCGGTCTATCCGGACATTGTCACTCCCACGGACCAGCCTAGTTCTCCCATTCTGCAGCAACAAGCGCTACGCTAGTCTGCCGTTGCAGGAAGTGCCGTTCCACCCACATACCCATGCTGATCTCCACCAAAGTAGTCACAAGCGCCGTGGTTTGCTAAGCGACCGTTGGTTGGCCCATGAACTCCACTTTCGGAGCAGAGAAGGCTTTCTCGTCCCTCTGTCATGGCTCTCCCATTTCAGCAAAAAGTACATACTATGAGCATGCCAAAGGACAGGGTTGATTTGAAGATACGAATATTCCTGTGCTCAATTTATATCAAAGTCTTCAGAAAGCATCGACATAACGGAATACAAGTTACCGGTGTAGGAGTCGATGCATTGCGTTATGGCAATCACTGTTTACCTGTAGGATTTGCAGCCAGCTGTACATGTTGGGAATGACTCCTTAGATCGCGACTGTTGGCCATGTTCCCGAAGGGATTTACTTCTACATATGGCTCTGATGTATAATTTTATTGTTGTTAATGAAAGGACTACGTAGTTATAACTGAGCTCTTCAAGATGACTTACTATTGTAGGCAGTTTAGTCCAAATTGACAATATACGGGTGTATGTCGTTGCGTGGCCATAGTTCTGCTCAGGTTATACTACACCTTCATGACAAAGAAAAATAGAGATGAGAATTTCATAAAAAGACGAATAACCAAAAGCCTAGAGAGATAGTTGACATTTATCTTGAAATTCTAAGAGACCGAGAAGGAAGGGGACGAAGGAAACTCTCCATCAGAATTTCGCAAATCTCCACAGCTCTTACTCCTCAACACGAGCAAGAGTCTTCAGACACGAAAGATACTTATCCTGATGCAACTCATCTCCACCATTCTTATATGCTCTGAGAACCTCAGAATTCCTATCCTTGATCGTATTGACCATGTACTGGATACCATCAGCAGCGAGCTCTTCCAGAGCTTTCTCACCCGCCTGCTTAGCCTCATCCTGGAGTTCGTGCAGTCGCCTCAGCCAGAACATGTATCTCCATGACGAGAATCCTGTAGGCGATCGCTGTCCGAGATCAGATCCAACGAACGTCGCACCACCCTTGCTGATGTGGCTAGGACAGTCGTTCCAATATACCTCAGAGAGCAGAAGCAGGTTGTGGCTTGCTATCTTGAGCCAAGCAACAGCGGATGGTAGCAGATGGAACACCTCCAGCTGCTTCGTACCTCGATTGACATCTTCCTCGTCAGACTCTTTCCCCGAGCGAAGTTGCAGGGGACTTTCAAACAGGGAATGGAAGATGAGCAGAGCAACTTGGCCCAGTCTATCCTTAGCGACACGCGTAGAGGCAAGCTTAGCTAGGAATGTAGCAAAATTCAGCCGGTGTGTTCCCGACATAGATGCACTGTGATTGATCCAGAAATCGGTCATATCGCCAACAAGGAAGGGGAGGTCGTTCCACAATGTACCATCGACAGTTCGTGCGATATCGATGCCGTTGACACCCCGTGAGGGTCTTGTCAATGGCCCCATTCCCTGGATGCGGAGGATGTCGAGGACTAGTCCCTCGTGCTCAGGTGAGTCGGAAGAGATAGTTCGCCCAAGCTCGTAGTACATGTACCATAAGGAATGAATGTGGCCCTCGAGAGAATCAACGCCATCTCCAATGTCGCAGTAGCGGCTGGTCACGACCCAGGTCCGGTTGCTGAAGGCTATGTCTCGGACTTCTTGGTATTCACCACGTGCGACGGCCTGTCGGGTGTCTTCTTGGTCTCTGCGAGCGTGGTCGATTGCTGCAGTAGAAGGACTGTCTCTCGGTAGAGAGCTCAGTAGGGAGTCACGGACGTGGTCCATTTTGGAGATTGTAGATGGAAAATAGAAGAGAGTGAGGAATCAAAGAAGTTGACAGAATCAGACTAAGATATGAACTATTGTAAACTTAACTCCTACGAAGGAGCAGGAGATTCTCGCCTTTGGGGAGCTCTTCTGGACCCCTGCATCTTAGGCAGCAACATAGGGCCTAACAAGGCTGACAGCCCAAGACGTGAACCTGGACTCGTGTAGATGCTGACGGGCTTAACTAGTTTCTTTGTTTTCTTGTCGATCAGCCGCCGAATAAGACAGGATTAGCTGTTGATCATGCAACCTCCAGCAGGGACAGGTCACAAACCCCGCATTGCTGTGAGTAAGACGGCTTGCAGGGCTGAGTCGTATTCGGGATGTGATGAGTTGCCCTGCATACATTAGCATTGTTTGATGTTACATCCAATGTGATCAACTAGATGCTTAGCTTGAGAGCCGCTCAGATGGTCATGGGGCTAGCGAACCCTTTTCGCTGCAGTTGCACAGATATGGCAGTCTAGTTACAGTGATAGCTACTTCCAGTAATTTCAGTAGGCATATTTGATTATCAAGCATGACCTCAAAGTATTTCAGCATCAATTGGATCCGGACCGGGCCGGAAGGCAAAGCACTGGGCGCATGAAGGGAATTGCATTGTGGATGAACTGCCGATGATTGTTTGTTGCCTCAGAAGGCATTAGTGCTTATTTACCACTGGTGAACTCTAAATACCCTAGACTAAGCTACTACCACAAGTAGAGGGACAAGGTTTCAATTATGCGATTCATCGTAGCCTTCGAGAACTATACTTTAGTCCAACATGCTACATACATACTCAGTACTGCAATCCGAAATAGACCAAACTGCCCTGAGGCTTTCACTCCAAGGTTTTCGCAAACATATGGCGACCCTACAGCTAAATCAGTCAGCCCCTGAGTCCTGTATACTCGTGACTATAATAATAATACTTCACACCACATGTGCCTGACGCTTACAGCGTTACATTGCATGTCCGCCTTAATCCGCAGGATTTACGCCCCAGCCCTGCCGCAGGCTACAGGGCTGTGTATGCAGGGTTCAAGGCTTGACCAAATTGAGCAAACTCACTAGTCACCTCTAGCATTGAGCCCTATGCTATACCCCACTTGAAGGATATCTTCATTGACTCAAGGATCCGGAGATCCTTCCTGCTTTGAATAATCCCAAAGATGTAAGGCCACCCAGGCCTTCATTTCCTGCTCTAAAGTGGCTTACCGCGATCCTTCTGCGTGACTATGAAGTCCCAGTCGTATTACTAACGACTCGACTACCTCACCTAAGAGATCATACGGACTGGTAAGTCAAGGTGCTTCCTTGAACATATGAGGCATATCTTTCATTGGATAGCTTAGACTATCCCACCAGTGTCGCCTCAATGGTGACTGCTTCAAACTGAGGATAGCATTTGTCAAATATGGCAAGAGTATCCCGAACTACCAAAGTATATATAAGACACTGTCACGGCGCTTCAATTCACAAGTATCATCTCCATCAACTCAACACACTATCGCAATCATATCTCAGAAGAAACAAACCAGTCTCCAAAATGCAGCTCACCAACATCGCCATCATCCTCTTCGCCGCAATGGGCGCCATCGCCAACCCCATCGCAGCTGAGTCGGACGACCTCCTTGCCCGGGACGCGCAGCTGAGTAAATACGGTGGAGTAAGTTCTTCTTCATAGTTGCTAGTCATCATCATAGAGATGACACTAACATTCATGAACTATTATAGGAATGCAGCCTTGAGCACAACACCTGCACATACCGAAAGGATGGAAAGAACCACGTCGTCAGCTGTCCTTCGGCTACGAATAAGAGGGTATGTACCTACATAAACCCCTATCAAATTCTGGGATAATTGCTCCGTGCTAATGTTGTATATAGTGCAAGACTGATCGCCACCACTGCGAATACGATGACCACCACAAGACGGTGGATTGCCAGACTCCTGTTTGAATCAGTTATCAGCACTCTGGGCTGTTTTGAATATTTCTCTGGCTTGTCATAGGCATGAGACTTTATCGTGCCTTTCAACAATGCCGATGGTCTTGTGTCAATATGGGCTGGGGTCAGCTGTGGGTTTCTATGTTGGGATTGGTTACCTTGCTCATCGGCAATCATTGTTGTTATCGCGCTCGTTTGGTATCTAGCTAGCTCTACCTTTATATGAAAGTTGTTCGTTCATTATAGAAAGCCTGCATCGTAGCTTAATGACTATATGAAATTAAACGCGTAAGAGACAAAGTATTTGAAGATAGAGCAATTAACAAGTCAAGTATTGTGTTCATCGTCATCGTCATCGTCTGAAAGACTCATCGCAGCAGCGATACATAAGCATAAACATACTTCGTAAGAGTAGTGTGAACGTTGATATACTGGTCAGCCGGACAGTAAGCATAGCCAACTCAATCCAAGCTGGCCTACCATGCTATTTAGTGGACAGCAGAAAAATCACACAACATCCTTCCGATAGTCTATCCGCACCTCAGACGCCTCCCTCACCTCCCCATCAGCATCCGCACACGCTGTATCACCAAACAACTCTGCAACCTCCTCCAGAGTACTATTAGCTGTCTCAACATAGTAGAAGTATACCAATCCCGCAGAGAAGAGACAGAATCCAGCAATGACAAGGTAAAAGTATCCGTTGATACCGGCGAACGCATCCGGAGAGACCATGCCGATGATGAAGTTGAAAATCCAGTTGCTGGTAGTAGCCAGAGCCATACCCTTACTGCGGCCGCGCAAGGGGAAAATTTCAGCTGGCAGTAGCCACGGCATCGGACCCCAGGTGAAGCCGTATAGGATGTTGTAGAGCATTACGAAGGCATATTGGCCCTTGGCGCGGACCTGGACGTCTAGGTCGGCTTCGGTGAAGGCGCAGACGATGCCGAGAAGGACTGCCATTCCGAGACCTTTTTTGATGCATATTTAGCTGGGTGTCCACATTGTATACGATGATACTGAACAATATGAAATGGGATGATATAGACTCACCTCCAAGTATGAGCAATGGCTTTCGTCCCCATCGGTCTGCTAACCACCAAGTCGAGATTGTAGCTGCAGTGTAAGGGAGTGCGTTGGCTGCAGTGTACAGAAGGGATTTACGCTCATCAAAGCCTGCGGTAGCAAGTGTGCTGGGAAGGTAAAAGGAAATGATATTGATTCCGTTGAGTTGCGCGAACATCTGCACGGTGATTCCAACGATGGTCCGCTTGCGGTATCGGGTGAACATTTCCTGTCCATGGTCAGTTTTGCACTCGATTGTCTGCCCACGACAAGCGTAGAAGAACTCACCATCCAAGACGACTTTCCTAAGTTAGTTTCGAAGATAACTGCTTCCTCGATTTCCACAAACACCTGCTGTACATGCTCCGCCTGAGTATCGCCATCGGCGTGCAGGTCAGCGACCGTCTGCAAGCTTTCTTGCATGAATCCGTTCTTGGCCAGCCAACGAGGTGTCTCGGGGAGGAAGAACGACATGGCCAGCAAGATGAAAGAGAGAGCAATCTGAATAATGAATGGACCTTGCCACGACATTTCACTGGGCAGAAGGAAATTGAAACCGTAGTCTACCCAACATGAAAGCATATAACCTGCTATCTGAAAGGTATATTCGATTCCAACCATCAAACCACGCCGATGAGGGGCGGCAATCTCGGTCTGGATGATGGGTACTGTCATAGACAGAAATCCAACACCAAGACCTTGAATGGTGCGACCGGCAATGAAGGTGCCAAAGCCGGGAGCGAAGATCTGAATGAACGCACTGAAGAAGTAGATAAACCCGCCAAGACGGACGCACCGTTTGCGCCCCATCATATCGCCCAGCCGTCCTGCAAGGAGTGCACCCACTGCTGCGGATGCTTGTAGACAAGCAACAGCTATCCCGGTGATTGAAGGATCGACTCCGGTTGTTGAGCCGTCAGCACCCCCGTAGTCTTTGAAGAAGCGAGCCACAAAGGCTGGGTTGACGAGAAGACCAGACATAATTCCTATCGAAGACAGCCATCAGCAACAACACGAAGTGACATGACTATTTTATCGCCAGACAGGAGGCAATTATACCAGAGTTGTACCCAAACAGGGCATCTCCCAGACTGCCAAAACCACATGTCGCATAGAGCAATGGGGTTCCCTTGAAGGGATACCAAGCTCTCACTTTCGTCGGCTTCAGCTTTCGCTCCAGCCAGCTCTGCTGCTCTACTTCCCGAGCAGCCACAGCCTGTGCAGTGCGAGTTAAAGCGGCATTATCCGTCGGTATAGAGGACATTTTGGTAGCCATAGTTCCAGAGGAGCACCGTCAATGAGCAAGGGACAGTGCCAGGTTGGGTCCACGGTTCTGACGAATCGAGATATTTAAGCAGTTGTGGCCGTCCCTCTATTTCTACCCCAGAACATCATGTCCCGTGGGGAAGCAGACCTTTTCTCCAGGCCCTGAAAGTGGAGCTGGTTGTCGGAATTGAGCCACTCTAGTCGGCCATCCGGGGTTGGCGCGCTCGTGTTGCTTTAGCTCGGCGACCATTGTGAGTGCCGACCAGTTGCAACAAAACTCCTGTTCCGTCGAAGTGGGAATTCTTTGGTTTCAGCCAATAATTTTATCTCATGATCCCGTAGGCACGGCCGACTTCCGGGACTGAATTTAGCCTTCATATTGCAACAACGATGCCGGTTGTTAGAAGATATAGGGGTTTTCTCACCGGTTCCGTGTGGTTTCGGTTCCGAGTCCAGCTTGGCCAGTTCCGACCCCACTCGGTTCCGAGGCATTTATTCCCCGCCGTGGGATGGTCTCCTGGTCTCAACCAACTGCCTCCTTTGGTTATGCAAATGGCTCACTTTGTGGGTACGGATAGAGTGAGCTTCTGAGACAGTCCGCCGGAACCGAGATCATAGATGGCATGACCTCCACCGTCGTACCACCCGGCCAGAAGTGCCCTGTTAAAAGCCCTGACCAATCCCTGGAATCTGGTTGATCTGTACATAATACTTGGCTAAAATGGCTCCTTCAGGAATCAATCAGGTTCGTCTCATTTTTTATGATATCTCCATCAAGAGTCGACTACTGACGTCCTCGATCGGTGACCTTACAGGCTTTCGTTTTACACCCGGGTGGCAAATTCGATTATGAAGAGCGTGTGATACCCAATCTTCAAACGGATCGCGACGTTATCGTCCAGGTTATCGTGACTGGTCTTTGTGGCTCTGATGTAAGCCTTCGTTTGCGTTCATCGTCTTCCTAGTTCGGGCTGCAGCTAACATCGACCTAGATCCACTATTGGCAGCATGGCCGCATAGGACGGTATGTGGTGGAAGCCCCCATCGTCCTTGGCCATGAGTCTGCCGGCATTGTAGTGGAATGCGGAAGCAAATCAGGCTTCACTGTCGGTGATCGCGTGGCCCTGGAGCCCGGCATTGCTTGCAATACCTGCCAGCATTGCCGCGCAGGCAGATACAATCTTTGTAGCGCAATGCGTTTTGCCGCTACACCACCCTATGATGGCACCCTGGCGACCTACTACCGTCTTCCTGCAGAATGCTGCTACAAGCTGCCGGCACATGTGTCGCTGCAACACGGAGCACTGGTCGAACCGCTCAGTGTGGCGGTACACAGCTGTCGCCTGGCAGGAGATATGCAGCAAAAGTCGGTCGTTGTCTTCGGCGCTGGTCCTGTTGGCTTGCTCTGCGCAGCCGTTGCACGCGCATTTGGTGCGTCAACAGTCGTGATTGTAGACATCAACTCCGACCGACTTAGCGTGGCACAAAAGTACGGAGCCACGCACACGTATAAGATGAGCGCCGATTCCCCCGAACACAATGCCGCCAGAATCTTGGAAGAATCGGAGCTGGATGCTGGAGCTCATATAGTACTGGATGCCACTGGCGCTGAGCCTTGTATGAACTGTGGTATTTCAGCCCTTGCGCAGGGTGGAACATTTGTTCAGGTCGGCTTGGGCAAACCGAACCCCTCACTGCCGGTCGGTCAAATTTGTGATAAAGAGGCCATTTTCAGGGGGAGTTTTCGATATGGCCCAGGAGATTACCAGACAGCTATTGGGCTGCTGTCGTCGGGTCGGGTTGTACTAGAGGGCCTTGTTACCCATGAGTTTCCTTTCACACAGGCGGAAGAGGCATTCAAGAACGTCGGCAACCGACAGGGTATCAAGACTGTCATCTATGGACCCGGTGCAGATGAGAATGCAGCGAAAGCAACCACGGCATAAACCAAGCCAATCTCCTCTCATTGTTCTGTATTAGTAATCTGTAAGACGCTTTGCGTGTTAAATAGATCTGCTAGCTTCATGGATCCGCTCCGGCCCATGACATGTCCCATAGCCAGTACAGTCCATTGTCACCAAAAGCATCTGAGGCGATATCTGGAACTTCCAAGGGAAAGCTAGTGTCATTCCAGTTATTCTCGAACGACCCATGCCACGAGTTCTCAGCTGGGGCGTGCTCGTGAGTATCAGGCAGCTGTTCTTGGCTGTCTCTTGCGCCGTGTGTGTCCTGGAGGCTACCATCCCTGCCAGAAGGAATAACTGATGGATAAAAACACAATCAGCGTCACTGAGCATACCATAGGGATAGAAAGATGGCATTGCGCTCACCGTTTTGAACTGATGCTAGACTCTCATTCAACCGATGCATCCTGCCATAGTCTGGCCATGTCGGCCGCCGTAATGAACTGTCGGTCTGAGTTATTGGGGCATCCAGGGGCAGTCGTAGGGTGTCTTCCACGGAGATGGACGCAGATCCCGTAGATGATGTGTGCCCTTCCTGTTGACTGTTTCTTGTGACTGGAGCCAGGATGGCCTCCGATTCACGGCGAAGAATCAGAGTGACCACATTTTTCAAAACGGTCGTACTTTGTCTTGATAAAGCTGACCGTTCACCCAAAAGGCTCTGTAGACGTAAGATCCGGGTGATTGTACGCTTCGCCACTTGGGTTGAATCTGATAATGGGTCTGATAGGGCCATGACTGCCAGTACGATTGCAGCATGGAATATATTGATGGCAAGAAAGGCGACAAGATGGCTATCTGTTGCAAGTTGAGCAAGTACCGGCACTTCTGTGACGCGCGATGTCCTGAGGGCAGCATTCCACCAATGCATTGAACTTTTAACCGGCTCATTCGGGGACATGGCTTCGAACGGTGACAGCTTCTGAGCTGGCGAGCCTGCTCCAGGGTGTGAAATGGGAGATTCCGTTCCAAGCCTTGCCCCAGAAGTGGGATGACTTATTGACAGATGCCTGACTTGCCTTGCCAGCAACGGCCTGTGGAGGACAATGAGAACATTGTCGTAGGTCAATTGCAACGACAGGGATTGTAGAGCATGCGCTCTTGCACTTGGCCCACTATCAAGTTCGAAATCTCGGTCAAAATCCAGAGTCAAGTAGTCGGGCAAATTATTCTGCCACTTCTGGAGATTCTGGGTCGCTTCTTTCACTAGTTCAATGTAAACGTCCCCGGTCAAAGCCTTAGAGGAGCCTGAAGTGCGCGAGCCGAAAATGAACTCCAGTGCCGGAGATGCCATTAGATAGAGGGTGTTTAATTCTCTTTGATAAGGAGAATAGCAGATGGCGTATCCTTGCTCCGAGCCGGGTGCAGTAAAATATGGGTTCTCCAAATTATCCGCCGGCATGCTGAGATTGCAGTCCTTATCATTAATTCCCAATGGCCGCCCGTATGTGATGGAAGCGAATCGGTCCCATGTGTATATTGTCCACCATACTCGCTTCCGCTCCTCAATCTCCTCAAGCTTCCCTGTGGGAGATTCTCGATGTAAACCCGCAGCCTGGGACATCTTGATTGTTGCACCGAGCAGAGAGAACGACAAGTTTGGACGACCATGATAAACATGATGTGACCCAAATAGGATTAGAACTTGAGCTGCAGTCACTGAAGACTCGTCCATCAACTCCACGACATGCAATTCGACAAGACCCATTAGATCGGCACTCAATTTCCGCCACTTACTACTATCGGCTGCATGTGTGACGGTTCTTTGTGATCGATACCATGCGCTCATCCCCAGCATGACTGCCAATAGAAGTAAGAATGACTTTTGCGAAGGATGAGCGAACCCGTCTATGATAGAATGTAGTCTTATACGGAAGGTTGGCTCGTAGATAACGAGAGAGAACCAGTGAACTGTATCGAAATATTCCTCGATTAAAGAGTAGGTGACTTCTGTGGGAGGAAGGTGTCGACCTAAGATCGAAGTGATAGGACGTCGCTGCCCTCCGGCTACAGTGCGCCGATTGGCAACACTTGTGCTAGTCCGGGCTCCTGGAATGGCGGAGGTGGATTGTTCATCGATGACCTGCTTATCCAGCTCGTAGATTTTTTGGGCGATACCCATTGTAGATTCGGCTTCGCCATATTCCATCAAAAACTGCGCCTGATGCATCTCCTCAGATAGCTGTGTGTCAGTTCTCTCAGTTCTGGACGTAGATGGACAGTTGCCATCTGTATATTGTGGTTCATTTTCAATAATTGCTGCTGATGTCCTAGTCTGCCGCTGGCGGCTTTGCACAACCGCTTTCGCGCTAATGAGTGTTACTGAATGCAAGGTGCAGTGACCCCGAGATAGAAGTGGAAGTGTTCTCGTCATGCTCATGAGAATGGAGTGACCTACATGCGATTTTTATCCTTGGGCCTCTGGGGAACAGGGAGCTGACGACAGGTTACCTTGGCCCGTGCACATAGGGAGCAAGGTCGGAAAGGGTCGCACTGTAGATGTCAGATAAATGGGCGTCATTTTTTGTACGTTGGCAAAGAATTACTAAAGGGAAAGTATCACGCTTACCCGAGTTTTATGGCGCCGGCATCTTTCACACGCATTACTGACTCGGGTCGGTAAAGGGGAGCGGACATGGCTTGTGTTGCTTGACGAATTGGACTCATTCGAGGGTTGGAGATGTTCCCGTTGTCGATTGGACATAGTCGGAGTTTGAACTTGGGGAGAGCAGCCGTTCGACGGGACCGGGGGAAAATGTGGAGGAAGTACCCAATCTCGCAAGAATTGATGTTCATTTTGTCCGCCAGGGCTGTTTCTCCGCATCAAAGCGGCGGCGCGAATCGGGGAACCTCCACGGGTCACTAAAGTTTACGGGTTCGGATAGTGAGTTGATCCGAGAGGCCCCAAATCTAGTATCCATTTTCGAGCAGTTTTGTTTACCACTTACATGATAGCTAATGAGATGAACATGTCTCTGCTCTAGACGCTATGAACTTGGCAATGATTAATGAGTTAGTTCTGACAACGGGGACAAAGTCATTCATCGCTTGTGGTACTGTATATATTTACTGCTACGCTATCAGCCCTCATGCAGTTACCGAGGCAAGCCGTACTATTCAACTACTAGTACTTCATAGGCTACTAATTCGACCATCATGGCAAGCTACAGTAGTACTAGTCTGGATACAAAAAGAGCTTAGCTGTTCCTGATCCCTGCAACCAGCTGACTTTGTGAGTCAGGCTTTCCATCTTTGAACTAGTATTGCCAAAGTGCTACTTGCTATCAAAACCTCTTATCTCACACCGTCGTCCCACCGTCCCGATTCTATTCTAGTCAACTCAGCCCTGTCTCTCTGCACATCATGAATGATGAACCTCCTTCCTCCGATGACACGGGTGAGAAGGCCACCCACGAGCCCCCCATTATTTCTTTTGATAACAGCGGTGACGGCCCGCTTCGGGTGCCCGGGTTTGGTGCCGTCCCTCTGGATTACGAGCTTCCATCCGACGCGCGCTTTGCCCATGGAATCGAAGAGTGGCGCCAGGCGCCAGCCGTCACAGCACGTGAGCTGACCATGACTGCGGTAATGAATCGTCTGACCGACCGTCCAAACTGGCATGTCGATGTCTTTGATGATGTGGTCGTGGCGCGCTGGCGGCAAGACAGCACTGCCTCCATCGCTATGAATCCCCTCTTGAGTGACCGGGCCTGGGAGTGGTGCGTGCAGGAACTACGCGACAAAGCCACCGAGTTTCAGCAAAAGGGGCATATCCGGGTGTTGGACACTGGATCCTGTGTCTGCAAGTCTGATCATGTTCCCGCACTTCAAACGGGGGAGCTAGCCGGCGAGTTCCGACGCGCGGTAAAACCGGTGCTTCGATCCCTCATGGAATCTGGGCTGTTGGATTGGCGGTCAAGGAATAGATTAAGTATCGTCGACCCGACCATGTTTCCGCTGGTTTATGGGCATAGCTTGGTCTTGACTGATGGTGGTCGGGTGGAGGTAGAGAATGTGCTTGGCGCGTATCAAGGTGCGACCAGCCTTGCGCCTGCTCATGTCGACAAGAGGACAGATTCGGCGAACATTCAGAGGCAAATTGATGAACGGCCAAAGCCGCTATGGTGGCTGTCAGTCGATGATGAAACAGCGCCTCATTATCGATGGAGCGCGAATTATCAGGCTCTGCCATCTGAAGTGGAATTTGTAGGGGATGCAGGATCGACCCAGGTGCGCCTCACCTCATATGTCAATAATCTGCACCCTGTGCACCAGGGCCTGTACCGTGCAATTGAAACATTGGTAGGCCGGACCATACCGTTATGGAACGACTGCTTGGTCCTGGGACAGCGGGGCTGGAGCGATATCTTGAACCAGGGCCAGCTGGGGCCGGTGCCGCTACGGATAATAACCTATGGAATAGAATGGGAGAATGTGATTCCTGAATGCCTCCTTGCCTTCCGAGTCCCAGAATTTATGAGGAGGCAGGAGAGACGTGAAGCTCGAGAAATGATCTTGAATAGGACGGGATACAACACAGACAGTCGCCGTGAAAGGTCTGAATACGAACGAAAATGGTTGGAATATTATTCGGACATGCTAGGTAACGGGGACAAGGAGTTGCCGTCCGAAGAGTCCAACCTCTGGCAACTCGCAAAGGAGTATCTCGAATTTCCTGAGGATGGATCAGCGACCCCTGTTCCTGCTCCGGATGATTGGCGGGAGAAAACTTGGTATGCAATCGAACGCAAGGCCAAGAAAGTGATGCGGTTTCGTCACCCGGAGCCAGGGACGGCTTTCTCTTATGAAGAGTGGAAGACGGGGCATCACCACGAGAGAGCTGTGGTTGACATGATCCGCAAGCGGAACGACTGGCATGATATGCCCTACAAGCCTGTCACGCCTCCCCACAAACCATATACTATTCGGCTCCAGGAGACTTTCCATTCGCAAGGACTTCAAGTAATTGTGAACATGGAGAACATTGAGCTTACCCCTGACAACCGGGACTACAAAGGAACAGACTGGCATATGGAAGGCCAACTTAACGAGCACCTCGTAGCTGTCGCCATCTTTGCATACGATATCGAGAATGTTACAGAACCCCAGATCGCCTTTCGTCAGAACACTAAGATGGATCAATGCTTCTACCAATATAGGCATGAAGAGAAAACGAAGTGGTGGGATTTCGAATGGCCGATGCACAGATATGGAAAGATTAGCCGCTCCGATTTATATGAACTGGCGCAAATCCTGGGCTATTTGGATTGGGACCTCGATACTGATAACCACACGGTGAGAACATGGCAGGATAAAGGTGTAGTGTCGGTCTCGCAAGGGCGTTTGATCGCATTTCCCAACCTTCTAGAGCACCGTGTCGAGCCCTTCTCCCTGGCTGATCGGACTCGCCCGGGGCATTTTAGATACATCAAGCTGTATCTGGTCGACCCTCACTATCGCGTCTGCTCCACCCGAAATGTGCCGCCCCAACAGCATCACTGGTGGGCAGAAGCGGTAGGTGCGAATGTGAGCGCCGCAGGACTGCCTCAAGAGATAATCGATCAGATCATGCAAGAGACGGGCAGCTGGCCTATGGGGTTACCGGAGGCTCGGCGGCACCGCCACGCCTTTTTGAAAGAGCATCGCTGGAATAATCTGGTCAGGATGAAGGAAATGAATTGGCCGTACTTCAATTGTTGAACACGAATTGTGGAGAAGTTATGGAAGCCTTTGCCGTGCGTGCCGCAAAGTAGAAACTATCCAAGTGTCATGAAGCAAGAGTACTCGCAATGTTTACATGAATGTAATGGACCTGATTTAATTCGGAATCGACTTGCAAAAATAACATACACTTCTTACTGAGCTTCTATCACTTCTGGAGCTGAAAGCAGACACAGAGTGTCATGCGACGAGAGAACTATCTTTACACAACTAGCTATCTAACGCCCCGAGCAGAGAAACATAGTGCCTGACCCTAGCAAACAGCCTCCTGAAAATTTGGAGTCAGTCTGAGTCGAAAGCGAACTCAATGTTATCACACGTATCAGCTGGCACGGACTTTGGACTGGCGTCATCACTCTCAGAAGAACTTTCTTCAATTTCCCCCGTTAAAGCAGTGATGGAAGTCTCAAGAGCCCTCATTATATTTATGTGATTCATGTCGGAAATATCTCCGGTAGCAATGCGATCGTTGAATATATTAGGGAAATCATCAATGATCTCCTTGAGCCTTTTCGCATCTTCGTCACTGAGTTTTTTAGCATCAACGTCGTCGTCGATCCCATCTAAGGTAGTATCCCAATCGAATGAAGACCCACCCCCGGTGACGACATAACGACCATATGCGTCGTCGCCAAGGACGTCTCTGAGCACCTCAATTTCGGCTTTAAAGACATCCTCATAGCGCATGTCCTTGACTTCCTGGGCCCATTCTACCGCTTGTTGCACGTCATCGTTCTTCACTTTTTCTTTTTCCTTTTTGATAGCAGTATTGGCGGAGTGAAGAACAGTCTCAAAGACGAGGGGAAAATTTTTTGCATCGACATTGATGGAAGGTAGCAGGGCTTTTAGGTTGTACCGCGCAGATTTGGGCATACCAGTCGATAGCTTCTTGGCAGCGTCCCAACCCGGGGTTTTGGTATGATCGGCGCGGCCGGGTCGGTAGGCAGCCTTCCACTCCTTTCCTATGAGATACCTTGCGAACTGGTCGAAGAAACACATCTCATTATGCTCAGTGGCACAGCCAGGGGCAATGGTTTTTTCAACTCCCGCGTCCCATTCCATCTTGTACACGTAGTAATAGTGCAGAAGCTCGAAGGGAGCGGCATTGTTGTTGGCTAATACGTGGGTGGACAAGACCGAGCACCAGAAAAGAAATAGATTGAATAACTTCATTCTTCTGGCGCAAGTGCTGAGCATGGACTGACGATGGAAATATACCCAGAGTAGAGAAAATATTTAACGAATGTGAAATAAAGAGTGACTATCAAGGAAGCAAGAGTGAGCGAGAACGATAGAGAGTGACTTCACACAAAACGACATAAACAAATGAAAGGAAAAGGAGCCGAATTCCTAGAGAATAGAGGACTGGGAGAAAATGGGATCGAATGAGATTGAGAAATACGCTGGCAGGCAGATGCGCACGGAAGGATGTCTACCTCCCTGACAGGCTATCACTGCACCATGCTCAGACCCCCCGTTCATCTCTCATATCGCTTTCTAATTTCCCAGATAAGTGACACTCGTCTAAGCATATCAGGGGTGTTCATCCAACGGATAGATCGGAAGTTGACATGCTCACCCCTCTCGCATCCTCTATCTCGGAGGTTTGGAGATGAATCCTACATCCCAATTTCGAGTCACACAAAATCTCTCCCTGTGTCCGACAACAGACCGGGTAATCGGCGTGTCCGTTGAGGGGAAGTGAGACATCTCATTGTAGGCGAGATTGCATGCATACATAGTCGAGTACCTAGCTTCGACTAAAACTAGTAGTTGATCTTGGCAGGCTAGAGCTTGGTAGTGTTTAGTTGGAGCTTGATTCTAACCTTGTTGGTTGGACCCTTATTGCGGCTAGTAGGGCTAGTAGGTAGACTATTTTAACCCCGGAAACTGGCCACCGAACCACAATCCGGAGGTCCGTCGGGGTTAGCGCTTAGTCTCTTCTCTTCCTCGAACCAGCCCTGGTTCAAGGGTCACCGGGATTCGGAGGACGATGCCGGCTAAAAATTCTTTGTTATCTTTGCAGCGGAAATGGACCCCTAGACTTCAGATAGAGGAGCAGCCAGGGTCGTATCATGCCCACACGGGAGTCTCGGAGGGACCTCCGTGGTGGGAAGATAGGAGAGAAGGATTTCGATCCCGGTTTAGTGCGTCGTGTGGTCAGGGCTGAAATGATCATGTTCATGGATGCTTGCTTGACAAACTAGTAAGTTTGCCTGTACTAATGGTTTGTATCGGGCCAAATTTGTCAGTGGCACCTTTGGGAAGGCTGAGATGCCTACAGAATGGATAATCTCGAATCAAATTAAACGATGATGCTCTAAGGCCCTGATTAACAAAAGGGGAAAACTACAGTACTAGCTAGCGCGGAAATGAGGTAGGGCAACGATGTGGGTATGAACATGTGAAACCATCTCCCTAACACCATTGGGCGCTCCAGCAGTCATTTCTCTCACCCATACATTACTTACTGGTGGCAGCAGCCGCGGTAGCAGAGGCACAATAGCTGCTCTCGAAAGCCAGAACAGTGGTAGCCACCTCAGTACCACAGGCAGCATTCGAGCAATCCCGAATACCGTAGTAGAAGTTGATGTTTTCGCATAAACAGGCAGGGTCAGGGCTACTACATCCGAGGGAGGAGTATTTGGCCAGCATATTGTTAAAGCAGGTCTGACCGCAGGTGGGGAGGTCAGAGATCGCGGTGGGACTTGCTGTAGATGTCGACGAGACGGTGGTGGTACTAGTCACCGGATAGGTGGTTTCGGCCGCAATGGCGGAGGTGCAGTATCCACTCTCGAAAGCCAGAACTGTGCTTGCCACTGCAGTCCCACAAGCGGCATTGGCGCAGTCACGGATTCCGTAGTAGAAATTGATGTTTCGGCAGAGGCAGGATGGATCGGATGTCTCGCAGCCGAGGCTATCATATTTGGCTAACATGTTGTCGAAGCAGGTTTGCTGTATAAAAATTGGACTTAGCAGGTAGACTTTGGTGGAGGGTAGGGGTAGGGCCTTACACCGCAGGTAGGGAGCTGGGAAATTCCGGTGATGGTGGCCGTTGCGGATGTCGAAGTGGATGCGGTTGAGCCAGCAGAAGTTGTGAGAACAATGGTAGTCTCCGGAGCAGTGTTACTTGGGGATGATGTAGATGAGATGGCGCTGGGGGGAGACGTAGAGGTCATAGATGTGGATGAGGCCACAGCAGTAGCCTTGGTTCCATCGAACGCCGTTGCGAACACGAGGGCCCCATCATCCCCAGCGATGGTGGGAATGACAGTGACCGATCCCGCGGAATCGTAGCTGGTGATGTCCATCAACACATCGGGCCAGATGCTCGAAGTACAGACGGCGCCTAATCCAGGTCGCGTCGAATTCTGGTAGTTTGGCATGTACATTCCATAGTTGCTTTTAATGGATGTCCAGTCAGCCTTTCTGGGGCTAAATGGAGAGTCGAGGCAAGAGAAAAAAAAGCATACCTTGGGCAACAGATGATGTACGTGTCGGTAACATTGTACGTTTCCCAGTCTTCGGGGCACACAAGCTGCTTGTAGGGGGGCAGGATTCTAGTGGCTATCGCACTATAGTAGAATTGGCTGGGGTAGCAGGATGAAAGGGTCATAGTGGAAACCGGATTGACAATGTTCTGCCAGAGCTCGGTCGACCATGCTGGGATCTCGGTCATTCCACCAGCGCATCCTGGTGGCTGGGTAAACACAGTGGTGAGCACCAAAGAGTCACCCGAATTGGTGACACTGGGTGAGGTAGTAGTGAGCGAGGGGGTTGCCGAAGTTGGCGGACTCGATAAAGATGAGGTCGGGTTGGCCGTCGATAAGAGCGTACTAGTGGGTGTAACACCAGAGGTTGTGAGACCAATTGTCTCCAGCTGGCCAAAGACTGGAATCAAGATCCATGAAGTGACAAGGAAAAGTCGAAGGACAAGATGCATCTTGGGTGATTGCTTTGCGTAGCGAACAACGAGAGAAACAAGATGGGAGATGGGAGACAGAAGAGAAACAATGAGCGTACAGTGAGGAAAAAGGAGTTTCAAATTGCATCAAATAAATACAGTAGGCACATGAAAAGCAAGACGGGGGAGGGGGGGTTTGGGGGCTAGGAAAAATCCCTGTCAGGCACACAGTGCAACTACTATAGACTAGCTCGAAGAGCTCAACATAAGTTGGTTCTTATCGCAAGACGGTGGAGCCTGTTCAGGCACGCCTCTTGGAGTGCACCTAGCTCGCATTAGCTCGACGTGTCGAATTGAATTAGATCGAGCCATGTGTCTTACTCCCCTCACAGCGCAATTAGCGGAAGGTATCTCGTAAGGGAATACTTCGCCGTCGGATAGATCGGAATCAGGGGGCTTCATCCAGCCTGGGAAATTTCTGGCTCGAGCCGGGGTTATATATGTAATATGCCATGGGCACTCGACCGTCGGCTGAAAGCACCCTCATCACTCATTTCTTTCCTTTGGCTCTCCAGCAAGTCACTCTTTTGTTCATTAACCAGTCATTCTTTTATTCGCTCCTTAACTGTTGACTCAGGCCACCTGTGCCAAGTACCTTGCCTAAGCCTGACTGCTTAGCCTACATACGTCCTCATTTCCTTTAGCACTCCTAGCATGCCGAATAATGATGGCTGCAATGTGGAGGACTTTCATTGTGCTTGTGATTCTTGCTTTCTGTCTAATTTTAACTGGGGCTTCCCAATCGCCGACTCAACTTTCCATCTGTGGCATCAGCGGAGAGCCCTTGCCAATCCACCGAGGCCGCGTTCCCACAATACCTCGATCACTGAGCTGCAACAGGCTCAGAAGCTCGTGGAGGCTGCTGTGGCACAACAATCCGAATATAATGCCTGGAGAGTGGCGAATCCTAAGCGCAACACATATCAATCGCGCCACTCCAATGCTTCGCATTCCTCAACCCAGTACGAATTGTCTGCACAGCCGGTGGCGCCCACGTTGGACTCTCGTCTCAGAGCTGCAGCCGCACTCCTTGCTGAGCGTCACGCAGCACAGCAGCTAAGGAATGGCACTCTTCACAAATCTTACAGTCAGTTCACCAAGGCGCGCAGGCCCTTGACATCGTCGAAACAGGACAGTACAGACTCATCGTCGGACTACTGGCCGGCCCAGGTCGACCACGGTCGCCCGCCCATGGGGTGGGATTCGTCCTATCCCGTCTATCGAGACGTTACCGATCCAAAGTTTGGAGCCAAGGGCGACGGGGTGACGGATGACACCGATGCTATTAATGCCGCAATCTCCTACGGAGGAAGTTGCCAGGAAAACTGCGAATCTTCCTCGACCAAGGGTACATTTATCTATTTCCCCCCAGGCACATACCTCATCTCCTCGCCCCTCAATGCCTCTTACTACTCTCAGTTGGTGGGTAATGCAAATGACCTTCCCGTGATCAAAACGTCTCCATCGTTCATTGGCCTGGGGGCAATTCAAAGTGATGTTTATATCCCGAACGACAATGGAAATGAGTGGTACATTGAAGTAAGTCGACTCCTGTGATATGTTACCTTCGGGAAACCAAGCTAAACTCTTATCTTCAGCAATCCAATTTCTATCGTCAAGTCCGGAACTTCATCATTGATATCGAGGAGACCACCACCGCGAATGCTGCCGGATTGCATTGGCAGGTTGCGCAAGCGACCTCCCTAACCAACGTGTACATAACCGCCAGCTCAAGTGCCGGAACCACCCAGATGGGCATTTACACCGAAAATGGTAGCGGTGGCTTCATGTCGGGCTGCACACTCTCAGGTGGATCGTATGGCATTTATGGTGGTAACCAGCAGTACACGGTCCGCGATTTCGAGATATTCGGTCAGACTAATGCGAGCATTGGTTTGATCTGGGATTGGGGTTGGACGTGGTCTGGATTGCGTCTCTCCAGTTCACCCATAGGAATAAGCCTGATCAATCCTCAGGATCCTTCTGGCCAGCCATCTGGATCTACGTACATCCTTGATAGCATGTTCGATGAAACTCCCATTGCTATTCAGGCGAGCTTCGAGCAGTCAAGCATTCTGGAATCCAGCATTATCACGCTGGACAACGTCGGCGTCAACGCTGTCGACACAATGGTTTCCTTCACTGATGGCACGAGCCTCGATCTTCCTAATGGTGATGTGGACTTCGTGGTCATCGGGAACATCCAACAACAATCCGACAACACCTTTGGTTACTACGAAGTGAACGTGCAGCAACCTCCACCGCCTCTTCTAGATGCTGGTCAGGACCAGATCATTTACCGAGACTCGTATTTTTACAAAGACCGCCCGCAGTATGAGTCCCTCTCCTTGGATAGCATCGTCAGCGTGAAAGATCATGGAGCGGCTGGCGATGGAGCTACAGATGACACAGCGGCTATTGTCGCGGCCCTCGCCCTGGCCACCGCCGACAATCTGATTTATTTCCCTCCCGGCTCCTACATCGTCACCTCTACCATCGTGATTCCAGCACATGCCCGTATTACTGGACAAGTATGGTCACAGCTTGTGGCATCGGGCGACTATTTCGCCGACATGACCTCCCCCAAGGTCATGATCCAAGTGGGCAACCCCGGTGATGTGGGGACGGTGGAAATAAGTGATATGCTCTTTACCTCTATTGGAGAGCTACCAGGGTTGGTGATGGTGGAGTGGAACGTTCAGGCCGAGATACAGGGCTCGGTGGGTATTTGGGACTCGCACTTTCGGGTGGGAGGCGCGTATGGCAGCAAACTGCAGCTGGACGAGTGTCCTACCGGCGACTCGATTGCATCAGGTTGTGTGGCCGCTTCTTTAATGCTACACATCGCCCCAGAAGCAAATGGGTACTTTGAAAACATGTGGCTGTGGGTGGCTGATCACGATATTGACGACCCAGCCAACACACAAATCACCGTCGGGGTTGCTCGAGGGCTTCTAGTTGAGTCAACCTCAGGGCCAACCTGGATGTACGGCACTGCCTCAGAGCATTCAATCCTTTATCAATACAATTTCGTCAACTCTACCAACACACTGGCTGGCATGATACAGACCGAATCTCCATACTATCAGTTTACCGATGCCACGGAGTCCCCCGGGCCCTTCAACGCATCGATGGGCCTCTTCACGAACGACCCTGCCTTTCCGGACACCACTTGCAATGCGTCGCCGGAGCTCTGCAATTTCGCATGGGCGGTGACCATGAAAGATAACACCAACCTAACCGTTGCGGGAGCCGGCCTCTACTCCTGGTACGACAATTACGTCGAGACCTGTGTCGACACCCAGAATTGCCAGCAGCGGATGGTCCAAGATCAGGGCGATAACTATGGTCTCTACGTGTGGAATCTTATTACAATCGGTTCCGTGGAAATGATCAGCAATGACAACGATATCATCTACGCGGCGAACAACACGCAGGCTATCGGACATCCCTACTGGAGCGCCCTCGCAGCTTATCTGGACGACTACGAGCAGCCAATTTGGTCGTGCACAGATGATTCCACCGACCCGGCCTGTCAGTCAACCTGGAAGTGCGACTTGACCCAGCAGTATGCAACGGTCGACGATCTCAACGGGGCTCTGAGCAGCTATCCAGATCAATGCATGCCGTACTACGCAATGAACACTCTCTACACCACTCTGAATGCCTCTCTCGCCAATTACACTGAAACCAACAAGAACTATGACAAGTACTTCGGATACTACAAACAATACGTTCGCGAGATGGTCCCTGACGCCATCAACGCCTTCATGGCCGCCTCGACGCCCAGTCAACCCGAAGGCGGAGCGGGTAACAAGTATTTCGATTGCACCTGCGAGGGCTATGGACCGACCTCAACGCAGCAGTGTCCGTTCACCTACACCCAGTTGATGGGCGCCACCAGATATACTATGACATACACTCTCAAGGACGCCGATGGCTTCTACAGCGAGCTCGAAAGCACCTACGGGATCAATCGCACCTGGGTGACCTTCGGCGACGAAGGGGGCCCTACACACGAGGTTGGCCACTGTATTCCGGGGGCTTGCTCGGGAGGCACCGATTATCGGTATGTTAATATCCCCCAAGCGGTCAAGTCCAACGAAATCAACGTTGGTAACCCCAAGGACGTCATCACTGCGGCGCTGCCCTCTGTCGGCACCCTACAGAACAACCTCCTTGCGCGCAAGATGGATATCAATCTTGGTGCTTGGGGCGGCGGTATGCAGGACCTGCTTGAAACTTTCTCAATGCCCGTTCTCATGCTGCAGCAAGCTATCGCCTCCATGGCGAATGTGAAGGCGATTGGCGAGAAGCAGGCTAAGGAGGATAAAATCAAGCTCGTCCTGGAGATTCTGGGCATTGCCTTTGCTTTCGTTCCCTTCCTGGATGACATTACCCCTGAGCTGGATGTGCTGGACGGAGTCTTCGAGACTGTTTCTGCTACCGGTAACGTCGCCCTGGGCATCCAAAGCATCGTCTCAGACCCCAGCTCCGCCCCTATGGTGCTTCTGGATCTCATCGCTGGTGGGGGATTACGCGATGAAGACGACTACTCTGAGGCTGCCGCTGCCCGTCGCGCGGTGACTGAGGATGACTTGGAAAAGATTGGCAAGGATTACAAAGTGGAGCAGGACAAGTTCGATGATATTACGAAGCCAAAATGCCGTGTTTAGGTGGATGGGCGACCCGGATTGTATGCCGTAGTTGAAACACAAGTATACGGACAAGTCTTCGTCTCGCGAGTATAGTTATCTGGTGGCATACTGTTATCTGTAAGGGTCGTAGCGAGCTTGATTTGATGATTGCATTATTTGCAATTTTCTGTTGTTTTCGTTGTCGACAAGGGATTGTACGACAATGGTCGTGACATAACCTGTTGAATTTACAAGTGTCTCATCTATCCGAAACAAAATGTAAAGCTCAGGGAATAGTCTTATTCTTCAGAGTACTATATCACAATATAATGCTTGGGACTATCCTTATGTTTCGATTTCCAATCTTGGATGCATCGGCATGAACATGGATTACATAATATCTTGTTTGTCAAATTATTTATTTTATTTATTTTTTAATTTCTCCCTTTTTTTGCCCCCTTCATTTTGCCCTTCGTCCTACAAGATGAAAAGTAAACAAATAAATAGATGGATAAAAGCATGGAGTGCCTACGGCTTGAGAGTTTAAAGCCCCAAGTGGGAGACAACTAAGGCGTGACTAGCCCGCCGAATATATTTTTCGACCTACTGATTACTAGTCGCAGCATAACATTCCTAATATAAACTTGTACAGTACCACAGGCGGAGTACACCCGACCGTGGACATTAAGTATGTTGGCCTGTTGCTATCGTTGGGTCTCGTCACTTGTTCTTCAGGTTGATCAACCCCGCACTTTGTTAATGCACAGGGGTCAATCAAGAATGAGAAGGTCACGGTGCCGCGCGTATCTCAGCGGAAATTCGCCGATCGTCCGAGGCGTCGGAGAAATATCCTGGTTGACGTGACAAGTTTCGATATCCGGGGCCTGGGGTAAAATGATGATCTGGGGAAACAGAGAGATGCGGGGTGCAGGTTTATCATTCCATGTGTTGAGCTGCGAGAACATTTCATTTTCCTGGAGAGCTGAAGAAGCCTCTACTCTTGATGCAGTTTAATATCTAAAGGCGCGGTCTACTACCCGTTGGCGACCATGAACAAACCTCAGGGCTAAGTGCTCTGTATATTGATGACCATAACATGCGGAATCTCATACCTTCTCTATGGCTATGACCAAGGGTTCATGTCAGGCGTGCTGTATGCTGTCATCGCCTACCTCGAAATATGGTTCTGACTGGCGTGCAGACTCGCCGAGAATTATCTTCAAACAATGGACCAGCCATCAACCTTTATGCAAGGACTACTGTCTAGTCTTTACACGCTGGGGTGCTTTTTCGGTTGCGTCGGCAGTATATCATTCAACGAGAAGATTGGTCGGAAGAAGCCTATATTAATCGGCACAGTCCTGATCTCGATCGGCGCAGTCATTCAAACAGCCGCATACTCGCCAGCTCAATTTATCGTCGGAAGGATCGTGTCTGGGATGGGAACCGGACTGAACACGTCTGTGATCTCAGTGTGGCAGGCCGAGACCCTTCCAGCTAAAAAGCGAGAGCGATTCGGAGCCATCCAGTATGTGTTGGTTTGCACAGGTACAACCATCAGCTACTGGATGGCGTATGCTCTGTCCTATTCTGCAAATAGTGTTTTTCAATGGCGCTTCCTGGTCGCAGCACAGCTTGTGTTTGCGGTGCTGATAATGTGCCTTGGTAGGTACCTCATGTATACTTTCAACAACCTTGCCTGGCACACAGCTGATAGTCTGTGTAGTTCCATTGATGCCGGAGTCTCCTAGATGGCACTTCGTCCACGGCTACCGAGACAAAGCCTTGTATACACTGATGAGAATGCATGGGACATCGGATGAACAGCAGAGCGAAGTCCAAGCAGAGGTCCATTTGATCCAGCAAGCTGTGGAGCTTGAAGCCAGACATGGAGCGACTAAATGGGTGGATCTATTTAAGAATGAGCCACGCACGCAAATTTTCCGACGCCTCATGCTAGGGTGGTGGTAAGTCTCGCTTATCAGTCACTGCGGGATGTTTCGGCTGATTAGATGCATCATATGCAGGTTGATGTTCATGGTGATGTGGTCCGGCGTCTGCAGCATCGGCTATTACATTTCATACCTCTTCGAAGTCTCCGTCGGTCTCAGTCACAACTTGTCCCTGCTCCTTTCCGGGTTCAACGGTCTCTGGTATCTGTTATCAGCATTTATCCCATTTTTTGTGATCAATCATCTCGGCAAGCGGCGGTGTATGATGATTAGCGCTGCTGGCATGGGCTGCTGTTTCCTGACAATGTCACTAACGATCCAGTCGGGCACGTTTGCAGCCTCGATTGTCTGCATTGTTGCCTTCTTCCTGTACTACACCTTCTTCGCACTAGGATATCTGGCGATACCCTGGTTGTACAATGCCGAAATTATGCCTCTTCATCTGCGATCCCAGGGGACAGCTCTGACGACCTCCTCGAATTGGATTTGGAACTTCGCCACCGTCATGATGACTCCCTCGCTGATGAGCCAGCAGGGCTGGAAGGGATACCTAGTATTTACGGTGTTTAATTTCTGCTTTGTGCCGGTGATTTACCTGCTATATCCGGAGACTACCGGCCGACGGCTCGAGGAGATCGACGCGATATTCTACGGGACTTCGGTCTTGGTAGCCCGAACAGAGTGGGCCGACAAAGGCCGGTTTGAAGCCAACCCGCTAGGAGGGGTCATCCAGGGGCTAGAACCTTCGCAGAAGGAAACACAACACCACGTGGAGTACGTCAGCTCAAACTCGGAGAATTGCTAGCAGGTGGAACAATGTCTTTGAGTCACCATGTTGGTTTGGGCATCTCTCAACTGTTATGGAGGGTTGTGTATTTTATCTGCTTATCGGCTGGGAGCAGAGGGAACAGATTACCCAGATGCAGCGTCATTATGCAGATGTATACTCCGTACTGCGTAATGTCCTGTTAACTCCGTGACTTAAAATCCGAAATATAGGCCCCATAACTTGATTGATTGCTAATTCAGGGTAAAACCAGATCCACCGGATTGGTTGTCAGCGTTTTGTCTGGTGAACCATCGTTAGACCCACAGTCGGCGAAACGGGATTTCCAACGCCGACTGCTGGAAATAGATGATAACTAAGACTCATAAGCCTTTCAGACTTTGAGCCCCTCGGGGCAACCAAAAGAATCCAGCCAGTAGGGAGGCAGTTTGAGATGTGCCTGACCATGGCATTCGCTGGATCCGTGTCGGTTCGCCCAAAGCCGAATGCCGATGGGGTCCCCGGCGGCTAAGCTTGCGCCCGCAATTCCAACATAGATTTTTCTTATGCTCCATCTTCCACTGCGGGAGCCAATAATCTGGTATCACTGCCTGTTGCTTCTCGTCTCGGAGGCGACCACTTCCGGTTGTATCAAAATTCTGTCACCGATTTCGCCGTGCAGGTGGACCTCGTAGGGACTCGACAGGCTCCACTCACCACGTTGGAGAACAAGATATCAAGGGGCGTGGTCGCTGCTGTGCGTAGTTGAAAGGTTTTTGGAAGCATGTACTATTAATCTTCACTACAACTATATATGCCCGTTGTTGGCTTATAATTATCTTTTTACACCTTCTTTATATTGCTATAGTTATTCTTTTCCGCTGAAAGGCGTGTAATCTATTAATCATGGATCCATCCCACCGGGATGGTGCAGATGAGAATGACCTCAGTCTGCAACTAACCAAGACCCAAACTGCTTCCAGTGTGGTCACCAACGAGCAACGTCGTGCCCTCACCAACATCGCTTCCGAGTTACACACCGAGTCGCTGGCCGCTGTCATCACCAACGAGAAAGCTCTAGATCCAAGCCACCCCCAGTTCGATCCGTATCAATGGGCCAAGGTCACTATCCGGGCCTTGGACGCCGAAGATATCGATGCTCGTCAACAAGGTATCCTGTTCGAGGATCTGTCGGTTCATGGATCTGGTTCTTCGCTTCACCTGCAGCAGACGGTGCTGTCCACCCTCATGAGCCCCTTCAAACTGGCTACTTCGGCATTTCGCAGCAAGAAAAGCACACGTCGCACGATTCTACACAGTCATGATGGTCTCTTGGAGAGTGGAGAACTGTTGCTTGTCCTGGGTAGACCTGGTAGTGGTTGCTCTACCTTTCTCAAAACCATCAGTGGTCACCTTCACGGACTGGATTTGGACCCTCAAAGCAATGTGCAGTACAAAGGTATCGCATTCAACCAGATGATCAAGGAATACCGTGGTGAAGTTTTGTACAACCAAGAAGTCGACAAGCACTTCCCTCATCTGACAGTTGGCGAGACCCTCGAGTTCGCTGCCCACGCACGAGCACCCCACAACCGGATCGGTGGCATGAGTCGAGCAGAGTATGTCAAGACGAGGGTTCAGGTGATCATGGCGTTCTTCGGTCTCTCGCATACATACAACACGAAAGTGGGTAATGATTTTATCCGTGGTGTTAGTGGTGGTGAACGGAAGCGTGTGAGGTAAGTTGGTCCAAAGGTCCCACGATGTTATAGCTTACTAAACCTATCTAGTATTGCTGAGATGGCTCTATCGAATGCTCCCATCGGTGCCTGGGATAACAGCACGCGTGGTCTTGACGCTGCCATGGCCCTCGAATTTGTTCAAGCCCTTCGCCTCTCTTCCGATCTCGTCGGCTCCTGCCATGCTGTTGCTGCGTATCAAACATCCGAGTCTATGTACCAGCTGTTCGACCAGGTGGTTGTGCTGTATGAAGGTAGACAGATCTACTACGGCCCTCAACAAGAGGCAGCTCAATACTTCGAAGAAATGGGCTGGGAGCGACCACTGAAACAGATCACCCCTGACTTCTTGACGTCCATCACCAATCCTCGCGAGAGAATCGCTAGAAAAGACATGGCAGACAGGGTTCCCCGGACACCAGCCGAATTCGAAGCTTACTGGAAGAAGAGTCCACAATACCAAGCTCTCAAAGCCAAGATGCACAGCTATAAAGCGAGATATGCGCCGGGAGTCGAGCTCGAGAAGCGATTCGGCGAAAGCAAGCAGGCGCAGCAAGCGAAACATGTGCGCCCGAAGAGTCCTTATCTCCTCTCAATTCCCATGCAGATCCGGATTTGCCTCCGACGAGCATATCAAAGAACACGAAATGACCTTCCCACTACCTTGATTACCGTTTTCGTTCAAATCGCACTCTCGTTGATTATCGGTTCGATTTTCTACAACACACCCGCTGCCACGGCTGGCTTCTTCCAAAGGGGTGCTACCCTCTACTTTTCGGTCCTCATGAACGCTTTGATTACTATTAACGAGATCATGTCCCTTTACGCCCAACGTCCTGTCGTTGAAAAGCAGGCCGGGTATGCATTCGTGCACCCGTTTGCTGAAGCCCTCGCGTCAATCATCCTCGATTTCCCGATTAAGCTCTTCAGATGTATCTGCTTCAGTATCATTCTCTACTTTATGGCGAACCTACGTCGTGAACCTTCTCAATTCTTCATCTACATCTTGTTTTTGATTACTACGATTGTCACGATGTCCGGTGTCTTCCGAAGCTTGGGCTCTGCTACCAAGAGTATTGGACAAGCCATGGCCCTGGCAGGCATCTGCGTCATCTGCATGGTTGTGTACACGGGTTTTACCCTGCCTCAGCCATACATGCATCCGTGGTTCAGCTGGATCAGATGGATCAACCCTATCTTCTACTCGTTCGAAGGCTTGGTTGCCAACGAATTCCATGGACGGCATTTTGAATGCTCGGAGTTCATTCCTAACTATGCCAGTCTTAGTGGTGACTCCTTCATCTGCTCTGCTGTTGGTGCTGTCGCCGGAGCACAAACCGTCTCGGGAGACCAGTTCATTTCCTTGAACTATGAATACTCCTATTCTCACATTTGGCGGAATTACGGAATTCTAATTGCATTCTTGGTATTCTTCAATGCGCTTTACCTCACCATTACTGAGCTTTCCCCCGGTGCGAAGCCCACTGCTGAGGCATTGGTCTTCCGTCCTGGACATGTTCCCGCCAATCTTCAGAATGATGAAGAAACTGGAGTGGAATCTGTGCAAGCCGTCACTGAAGGTGCAGGAGAGTCTGATCTCGGATCTGCCGAAATTCCGGAACAAAAGGAAATCTTCACCTGGAAAAACCTGTCGTACGATATCCCAGTGAAGGAGGGAACACGAAGGCTTCTTGATGAAGTTAGTGGATTTGTCAAGCCGGGAACTTTGACGGCCCTTATGGTATGTCTCGCTCTCCATACGTATAAAGATCTTTACTAATTGTTTACTAGGGAGTCAGTGGTGCTGGTATGTCGGCCTTCATTGACGGAGTTCTATGATATATGATACTGATTGGTTCTAGGTAAAACCACTTTACTGGACGTCTTGGCGCAGAGGGCCTCCCTTGGAGTCATCACCGGTGAGCTCTTTGTCAACGGTAAAGACCTGAACGCAAGTTTCCCTCGTAAGGTTGGCTACGTACAACAACAAGATATGCATTTGGCCCAATCGACAGTCCGTGAAGCACTTCGATTCAGTGCGGTTCTGCGCCAGCCCAAGACCGTTTCCCTCCAGGAGAAATACGCCTACGTGGAAGAAGTGATCAAAATGTTGGATATGGAAGACTTTGCTGAGGCTGTGGTCGGAAACCCCGGGAATGGTCTGAACGTTTGCCAGAGAAAGCTTCTCAGTATTGGTGTTGAGTTAGCAGCCAAGCCGGAATTGCTGATCTTCTTGGATGAGCCTACTTCTGGTCTCGACTCTCAGAGTGCCTGGGCTATTTGTACCTTCATGAGGAAGCTTGCACATCACGGACAGGCTGTGTTGGCTACGATCCATCAGCCTAGTGCTCTGCTCTTTGAGCACTTTGACCGACTGCTGTTCCTTGCCAAGGGTGGAAAGACGGTGTACTTTGGCGATATTGGCCAGCAATCTCAGACGTTGTTGAACTACTTCCAGAGCAATGGCGCCCGCCGTTGCGAAGCCACTGAAAACGTGAGTCATACCATCCACCCGCCATTTCCTTCATGCATACTGACCTTATTAGCCCGCTGAATACATGCTGGACATCATCGGCGCGGGTGCGTCTGGAAAGTCAACCATCGACTGGGTCCAGACCTGGAATAACAGTCCCGAACGCAAAGAACTCCACGCTGAACTGGACCGCATCTGCCAAAAGGGCGCATCACTGCCGTCTCGCGACGAAACCATCGCCGAGTTTGCCATGCCTCTGTCTAGTCAGTTCTACTATGTGACACAACGTGTGTTCCAGCAGTACTACCGACAACCCGAATACGTCCTGGCAAAATTCGTTCTGGGAATTGTATCCGGTCTCTTCATCGGCTTTTCCTTCTGGCAGTCCGACAACTCCCAGCAAGGGTTTCAGAATGTTCTTTTCAGTTTGTTCCTGCTGTGTACTATCTTTACCACCTTGGTTAACCAGTGAGTGCTACCACCATCCCTACGACGGACTTCAGACTAACTCCTCCAGAATCATGCCCCACTTCGTCGCCAACCGCGCCCTCTACGAAGTCCGCGAAAGACCATCAAAGGTCTATTCCTGGAAGATCTTCATCATCGCTCAATTCCTCGCCGAAATCCCGTGGCACATCGTCCTCGCTATCTGCGCCTGGGCATCCTTCTACTTTGCGGTCTTCGGCGCCGACCAATCCTCCGACCGCATGGGTCTGATCCTGCTCTTCGTCATCCAATTCTACATCTTCGCCTCCAGTTTCGCCCAATTTATCATCAGCGCCCTCCCCGACCCCGCACTGGGTGGTATGCTCGCCGTCTTCATGTTCGGTCTCTCCCTCATTTTCAACGGTGTCATGCAGCCCCCGTCCGCTTTGCCCGGCTTCTGGATCTTCATGTGGCGCGTCTCTCCACTGTCGTACTACATCGCCGGAATCTCCAGTACTGCTCTGCACGGCCGTCCGATCGTCTGCTCGGATAGTGAGCTCAGCGTATTCAATCCCCCGTCTGGTCAGACCTGCGGTGAATATCTCGCTGATTACCTCACTACTGCCACGGGCAGGCTGTATAATGAGAATGCGACAGCGAACTGCGAGTATTGTTCCCTTCGTTCGGCTGATCAGTATCTGGCCGGTCGGGAGATTAGCTGGGATGATCGCTGGAGAGATTATGGTATCTTCTGGGCTTACTTTGTCTTCAATATCTGTGCGGCCATTGTGTTTTATTATGTCTTCCGTGTGAGGCCGTACAACAAGAAAACGAAGGCTAAGAGAGCGTGAGATGTTGGTGGTGGGTATAACGTGTGATGTTTAGTATTGCATATAGATGGATTAGATAGACTAGACTTGCGTAGCATTGATTAATGACATTAACTCATTATTTTGATGTGCTTGAGTGCTTGTAGTGAACAAATATCACAATGTATGGGTTAATAGCAACGTTTGTGAAGTACATAAAAAGGCCACTGCCTGTGAATCCAGCAGAGGCCTACAGCCCCGCCGTGCCCTATATTCTACTCTACTTGAAGCTCTCATCGCCGTAGCGATGTGAATCTTAGAACAAAACGATGCGATCATGACTCACAATTAATACAATCTTCAATCTGATCAAGCCGTATTTAATGATTGCAGTGCACGTCGCTGCCTAGAGGTAATGTAGCTGTCAAAGTCACCGTGTTGTGATTCACCTTCCCTTCTCAGCATCTCAATATAAAAAGACTCTGGCTTCTCTTCCACCTCTTCTTCCCTCTTCTTTTCTATCCAGAGAGCAAATTCAACCCTCACTTATAAGTCATCCAATTGTCTTTACATAGCTCTAAGCTAACTTTGTATTATCCTTATCCAAAGAGAGAATAATAGCCATCATATCATTGATTGCAACATCAAGACCTGCGCGTCCACCTGACACGCAGTTATGAAAGAATTGACACGCAGATTAATGCAACATCGAAGCCAAATCGCTGCGTATCTACCTCCACAATAATGAGGTTCTTTCTGAAGCTGGTCCTGATGAGTAATGGCCATGCCGCAAGATAGCAGAAAGCCAATCCTGATGTGCTGTTATCATAAACGCGTTCATCATCGGCTGCATTGCTGACCCAACCAGCTAAGAACACATACTGCAGTGCTGCTTCTTGCTATTAATCAGAGGAGGTTGATGACCATGCATACCCTGGGTCTGGTATATACTCCATATCTAGGAAGGTCGATACGGCTGCGCTTGAGATGACAGAAAAAGCGAGAGCTTCTGTCCCGTTCCAAGTGTCGGATAATGGATGAAGGGACACGAGTTGGGTCAAGAATGGTTAGTCTCAAATGCGAAGAGGGCCGTATCTTGGCCGCTTCCAGCTTGGTTGTTGGTGCTTCCCTTTCTTACGCGGCTATAAAATGGAGAGGATGGACTACTTCTGCGAATCATGGAGTAAGTTCACTTACATGGAAAACTTAGGAAGTCTTGGATTGACTGCTAATTTTTGAGCCTTTCATTATCGACAGGCACTCTTTTACCCGCTGCGGGGGATCTATCACCTAAGGGGAAGTCGAAGAGGATCCAAGTCTGCATATCACAACGAATATAATGCATCCCTCAGATGCTTTACAAATTCAGCTATTGAAGATATCTCGAAGAAAGGATAACCAACCAGCCATTTCTGCGCTTTCTGGAAGGGCTGTATCATTGGCAAATAATATTAGAAGATTGTGTGGTTTTCAACGACTATTACACCCAGAGTACTCAACTATATGGGTACCATAATGATGGACAAGACCAGGGTTGGTGTTGTCTGCTTCGAGGCCCCGTCTTTGAAACCTTTTGTCGGGATCCCAGCAACAACAATCCCGCACTGCGAGAGAAAGTCAGACCGTGCTAATAGCTTGTTCGAGATTCAAATGAGCTTACAAGATAAACTGAAAATTATGAAAATACCTTCTACCTTGCACGTGGTCGTTTATCTGACTACTTCCTATCTCAAATCCTAGGCGTGACGATACACAATGTCTTATCAAGAACATGTCTGGCCCAGAACTGCTGCCGCCGAAGCTTCATCGTATCCACCATTGAATAAACAGTCACTAGATCGCCTCGGTTACGAAGACACCATCGTTATCTATTTGTCCACAGCATCGCCGGGGAACTATATCACTAGCGCGGCTTATGACTCACCGAGGGCATCAACGCAATATCGTGGACATGCGGTACTGAGGAATGAACTAGACAGGCGTCTTGAGACTTTGGTATATCATCTTTGTGCATTGCCTTGTAATTGCTGCAATACCCATCACTGAGTATTGCGAACGATTTTCTCGAGTCTGTCTCGGCTTGCGCTATCTTTATCTTCTACTTTCAAGTACCCAGAGGTGAACCTAACACGCAGAGGAAATCCAGGGTTCAGACAATTTGTCCTGGGGATTTGCGATAGCAATCCTTTTGAGACATGAGAACTCCAGACGCCTCACTACCTTCCTACAAATATCGATTTAAGCGATCTATCCTACGATTCAGGAACCTACAGTCGTCTGATGAACAGCTCAATGGAGTGGCGACCAGAAACCGACAGCTCAGTGCGGCTGCAAACATCATATCTAAAACATCAGCAATGGATCTAAAAGCAGCGGTTTATGCCAAATTCTGAATTGGCCCCCAGAAAACAGGCCGTCAGCAGGGCAAATGGAGCAGACAGAGTGGGATGGTGCAAGCCATGAACCACGTCCTCGAGATTTCCCAGATTGCACTGAAGATAAATGAGCCAGTCAAGAGGCCCTGTCTATATTCCGACTGACACGTCGTCATCACTGGCATCAGTTCTCGATATCCGAGCCCTTTTGAAGTATCACATGAATGAGGAAGCAATTCCCAACCATCAGGACAAGCGATTGATTGGGACGAACACTACAGTTCCTCAGACCTGCGAAAGCGCTTCGTCTAGTGTCTGATTGCAGAGGGTCTTCTCGCATCATGTTGGGATCGAATGTGCTTTCGTAGTGACGACAGGCCCGATAAGAACATAGCTGCCAGGGGAATTAATTACCACAACGAGCTCGTTTGTAAACCAGACAAACGATCATTGCTCTTCGGTAACAATGACGAGTATACATGGTGCCTCGACGACTTCACATTCGTCGGCAAATTTTGTTCTAGGGCGGAGTGATTGGCGGGGACATGTTGTGCGAACTGCCTGCTGCGCAGATCAATAGGAAGAATCAACCCCTGGGTCGACTCTGCTACCGTGTCAAATAAGATAGCCATATAGAATGGGTTCTAACACTTGTTGCATGTGGCAGATGGTTCACATAAAGGTGCGAGCAAGCACTTGTCCTTCGCTGCAGTACGGAGACCTTCCCCAAGAACAGTTGATCAATATAGGTGCTTAATCCTCGTTATGAACTGGAAATCAACTCAGAAGAACACACTGCAAGAGACACATTACCCAGATTACTCTCAACTGATACTCATGGTGCCTATCCGGAGAAAGTTACGGTTCCTCACTGTCGACACCGGCTAGTGCTAGTTTGGTGGTTTGCTACATTTTCTGGATAATCACCCGATTATACTGGAGTTGTCGTGGACCCTTCAATGTCAAAGTGCAACAAGAACCATTCCTAATCAATGGTTTCGAGACTATGATGGTCCAAATCTACTTCAGATGAACGAGAATCAGAGTGCAAAGGGATGCTGGAAGGCTGTCAAGGGAATAGGATTGTTATTCGAGAGGAATTACCGTTATGAAGAAGCGCGCAGATGAGGAGAAGTTGGCAATAACGCAGTGAATCGGTAGTCTCACACGTGTCCGGCCGCAGCCAGTACAGAATATCCTTCGGCCATATGAAGTTGAAGAGAGCGAGTCAGAAAGTACTGAAGATCCGAAGTCTGCGAATTGCGCAGAGACTGAACGTACACAACCTCTTTCTTGATATCACCTATGATGCTGCTAAAGAAGCTTGATCTCTTTGGGGCCTCTCTCGAACAAATAATTATTATTACGGATTCTTTCTCCGAATGAGTTTACGATAGTCCTCTACCATAACCGAAACGCTAGCAGATGATGCGGGATATTTTGGGTGGCGAACGACCATGAGTCGCCTCTTGAAATCTACACTACGGCAATCGCGTATAATTAGGCATCGGACTAATGTTTTGGATACAGCAAGGCAGCGCGTGTGTTTTCAGTTTCTTCCCCTGACTTGTTTCCTCCAAGATGAGATCCTCGTATGGGCAGGTACTATTCGGGCGGAGGAGAGGTACCATCTACACCTATGAGTGAAGGTTTACTTTTAGTATTCTAATTCTCAAGAATGCTGGAAAAACCTTTGGAAAGCTGTCAAAATGTTCTCCAATGAGCTTTCTGATGTCTCGTCTCGCACAATGTCGGAGGACGGACATGTGTCTGAGACAGAAGATGTTGACGAACACTACCCGAGCGAGCAGTGCCCAATAATTCATACGGCGATGATTAGGGCGCACATGTCGACGCACTCAGTACTGGAAAATGTTAACATCAGCAATGGAAAAGAAACACTGATTCGAAAAAGAAAGCTGATTGGTGAAGATGGATTCATGTCTTGCCCCTAGGTGTCATATATTGGTAGTTTTACGGGCGTAGTATTGACTAATAGATGAGATTTAGGCAGTTATAGCAAGGTCAAGTTGATACATGCTTAGATGGGGTGGGAGGAATAAGATGAAACCGTGGACTAGCATTAATGGATAACTCGTCTCGGTGATTGATGATAACCACTCTGTATCATGTTATCATAATAACGCCATCATTATGCCATCATAAATATTCTAGCCCATAGTAGACTCAAAGCTCGTAAACTATCTTGTACGCTGAGATCTTTCCATCTCTGTACTCCTGGAATCCGTCCGCCACCGCGTCTAATCCCTTGAGCAGCTTCGGCGTATTAGGCTTCAGTGTACCTTTCTCCAACCAGCCGGGCAACTTCTCAAACAACTCGCTAGCAAGCTCGTGGTCATCTTTAGATGCCTATATATTACCAAAGGATTTAGTCAGCTGTGTTTCATGCCGATATCCATGATGCGGGGCACATCATATGATAGGAGGGATGAGAATACGCACGGGCCACTTGAACTCTCCGTAGCTATGATCTTTAAGGAACGCCGTCCAAACCAACACATCCGTGACGCGCGTTCCTGTAACAACATTCTTCGTATTAGCCTTTCCCGGACGCACTGTGCAGAGATTCCCAAGTCCGGGATGAAGCGCGCGTGAAGCTGTAGCAGAGGACGTCGCGTTGCCGATGGTATCAAAGACATGGCGTAGACCCGGCGCCAGTCCCCGGATCTGCTCAGCAACATCTTTGTCTTTGTAGTCGAAGGCGTACTTGGCACCAGATGCGCAGACCAGGTTGAAGTGCTTGGGGCTGCATGTCGTCACTACTTCGAAGCCGCAGAGAGAGGCGAGTTGGATGGTGTATAGGCCCACGCTTGCTAAACTAAGTCAGTATTGTGTACTTGGTTCAGTGTCATGGGGACTTACAGCTACCACCCCATACCAGGATCCTGGTACCCTTGGCTGGGTTGCGATTGAGTGCAAGACAGCTTTTGGAGAATAGAGCTAGCCATGCTGTAGCTGCGGCGAGGGGGATGGTGCTGGCTTCTGCGCGCGAGATGTTGCTGTTGGTAGGTAACTTGAATGAGATTCGTTCGTCTGCTAGACAATATTGGCTGTATGCGCCTAGACCTTTGATCTCTCCTGCATCGAGGAACGAGTCAGCGTAATTACTCAAGTGAATGCGGTGACTACATACCTCCCCAGACTAAGCCAGCAATGATATCACCTTTGGCGAGTCGGGTAACCTCACTGCCTAGCTCAATAGCCTCGCCGACAAAGTCGCATCCGAGAACAGCGCCGTTGCCAAACGCGTTACTATCGAAGGATTGCACTATAATGTGTAAGTGGGGTTGGATGCAGGACAGGTAGGATGGGATTGGGTGGTGAACTAACCATCGGTCGGGTTTTGTGCAGCATGCGACAACTTGACCAGCACTTGATTTGAGGCTGGAGATGGCAGGGAGATCTCTTCTTTGGACAGCTTGGGCGATTGGCCATCTGTCACGCGGACAACGAGCGCTGTGTTTGATGGGGTGGCCATTATGGTGAGATGCTGGTCGGTATTCTGCGCTATTCCGAGTGCAGACCGAGTGGAAGGTTCTTGCCAGGTCAGTTCGAGGTTGTACTTGAAGTGTACTTTTGCACAATAGCTAGTTAGAGGTATTTATAAAGGAGCGCGAGAGACTTGGTGAATGGGCTAACAGGCAAGGTGATTGATAAGCGCGCTAAAAGCGAAGCAACATGCGGGGAACGGGAATCCCCCGCGTCAGGAGATCTCCGGCCATTTCCCGACATACACTTCCGAGTGTTGGCATAGTCTCTCATCGGTAACATCCCACCATTTGGATTGGTTATTCCATTTTTGCCATCCGGCCTCAGCCGCGCTTTTGTATCAGTGGCTGCAGATAGCTTAGTACACATTCCTGCACTCCCACCGAGCTATGTGCCACTCCATCCACCACGTCCAGCTGAGCCTCAATACCGTCTGCCTGCCAACTGCTCTGCAAATGCTGTAGCGACTGCGATCGTCCCTGGTCCATCATCACTACCTCCCGCTTTCCCATCTTCTCTTTGCCACCGTCCTTCTCGGATGCCTTTTCCGCAGCCATTCGTTGGGCCATTACTTTCTTCGCCCACTCCCAGAACTCCTTTCCCCCATGGACCTTCACGTCTTGACTTCCAATGACTAGCTGAACCTGCACGTTTCTCATAATATCCTTTTCTAAACCTTTACCGAACACCTCCTGAAAATTAGCAATCCCACTTGGCCATGCCAGTTGCTCGTCAAGCATAGTGACCTTGCCCGGGGCACCGACGCTCACAGCCGCTAGTCGCTCCGGGTGCACGTAGAAAAACCGATGCGCAAATTGCCCTCCACCAGAAAACCCCGCTAAGAAGACCTTTTCTGTGTCAATTCCAGGCCATACTGTAGCCACTTCATCTAGAATCGCCAGAAGCGCAAGATCGGAGCGCAATGTCGCTGAACGCAGCACCTTGTATGAGTCGAGATCATTCGGTCCATCGATGTTCGCGGGGAAAAGCGGGGCGAGGATGGCACAGGGTGTCGATTCCGCAAAGAAGGCCTGCTCAGGTCGGAT
Organism: Aspergillus luchuensis; assembly: GCF_016861625.1. Taxonomy (NCBI): domain Eukaryota; kingdom Fungi; phylum Ascomycota; class Eurotiomycetes; order Eurotiales; family Aspergillaceae; genus Aspergillus; species Aspergillus luchuensis. Next base: position 5,966,117 of record NC_054849.1, read on the forward strand.
AGAGGTTTTGCGGCTCGTACCGTGGATATTAACCAGCAAGGGAAGTTTGGCTTTGTCGTAAGGGCTGGATTTAGAGACGCGGTTGGGGTCTGGATTGTAATGTGTGGGAGGGATGTACAGAGTGTAGGACACGCGCGGTTCAGCTGCCAGAGTGCGCTGGGGGATGTGTCCGACGAGAAACGCCAACTTGAGGAATTGTGGCGGTACTTCGGGAGTGGTAAGAGGTATATTCATGATTGCGCGACTCTGTTGCAAATCTTCCCTCGGGTGTGATCGAAATGCTCCAAAATGAATGTCCTGGGACGCTGGTATATAATCTGACGGTCGGAAAGAACGGGATGCCGATATGCCGACAACTAGAACTGTTGGGCCGTAAGCGGTAAGGACAACGTTTATTCCCCAAGGATGAGAACAGCAGATTGAAGCGTTATAGGGGCAGGCTGGATACACAATCACTTGCAACCAGCAATAAACCTGTAGCGACGGCGTTCAACGTTGAGAGTTTATTCCGGGCCGTCAGCCGCATGCCCGATCTTAAGTGGTTGCGGGGACATGCGGAGGGTAAGTGGATCCAACAGAGTTTGGTTACCAACAAAAGCGTTGAGAACATTTTCTTGTGGCCGATCTGACATTTCATCCCAATTGGGTGAGCGATCAAGTCAGATGAAGTTGCTTATCAACTGAATGCTGACGATAGCTATTCCTCACACCCGTTGTCTTCACCAGCAAACAGCGTCTCTATCTCTATGAAGCTCGTGCATATACTCCCAGCATGTCGGTTCAGCTTAGAGGTTTCTGACAATATCATCGAGCTGTCAGTACATACCTAGGAAAATCATAGGGATGGACGTGCTGGCCATGGCACACGTTGAGCAAACTTTAGTACCTCCGTTGCACGGTGCTCACCATGGGTTAGGGATCCCTGGTCATGGCTTGTCCGAGCTGGTAATTTGTGGTACTTTAGCCCATGAAGGGTAGTGGAATGCATGGTCATAGGATCTTAAAGATAGAAGTACTATAGCTGGACATGATTGTTGGTAGAATTGGTCCGGGGAATCACCTGATCCGCAGGTGATCGAGTCACGAGGGCGACGATACTTTGATCTGTTCCTTCCTTCTTTCACTTCATCTCCATCTCCATCTACCCCGCCCTTGCCTTTCCATCGTTCGATAACAAAAATCGATTTTATGCCCCATGGCTATCCAACTACACATACTCCAAACCCAGTGTTTACCGGGTTCAATATTGGATTGCGGTGGCTCGGATATTTGGGTCCTTACGAGGGGTGTTTCTCGATCTACCAAGGTCGCTTCTCAAGGACGAGTTTCCAATTAAGAAGCCGTATGATTTACAAAAGGGTGGGTCTTCCGATACACAACCAAACGATAGCTGACCAAGGGCAAGTATTGAAGGAATAGTTGCAGCCTAAAAATGAGCCCATGCGGTGCCAGTTGGAGACGCGCAGGCGTTCCTCTGGTTCCCCGCAACTTACAGGGTGCATCGGAGGAAGATACTGGTTTCCGACTAGTGGTACGCCTCTTTCAAAGCTGGTTATATTTCATCTTCTATATTGCCCCTTAACTGGACAGCTTGAGTGGACGACGAGAACAGTTTTAGCGTCATTAAGGGCTAGCAGCATCTTACGATCTATTTGAGGGAGCGAAACACGTGCTACTCTGTCTTTCAGCACTGCCTATGACAGGCCGAACTAGCGTGGGTAGAACATGTCTTAGTTATTTTGGGTTCCACGGTCAATGAACGCTTGTGAGACATCAGGAGCTGACTGAGTTTATGGCTGAGACAAGCTTTAGCCAAGCTTTGGGACGGCTTTCGGCATCGCATCCGGAGTTCCTAGCTGGTCCGAATTGTGATTCATGGAAAGCTGACAAGGGGGTGCACGAGGAGTCAAGAACGTGGATGAATCAGGCATGGCTTTGCTCAGTTCACCCAATTGGTGTTAGGAGATCTTTGGCCCACTACGGTGAATGATCACTTAGTACATCCCCCGGCTGCATATTTTTCCAGAGTCATCTCGCTAACGGTGTGACCGGATTCGGGCGGGAACTTTAGAACACCAGAGAATCAGGGACATCTTCTGACCAGCTGATCCCGGGTGAGACATGGATAAATACTGAAGAATCATCGCCAATGAAGTCCGACGGCCAGACCCACCGTGGAAAAATGCAAGCCGTTCGGAATAGCGGCTGTTTTCGGCATAAAACATTTCCCCAGGAAGCGGACAACTCAATTTCGGCGCCCCGTTGATCTACGCAGGACCGAGACGAACACTCTGCGAAATAACATGGCGCAGGGGCTACATGCCATATCAGTCCATCTCCTACGCCGCTGTTTAGAATTAAATATTGATCACCGCTTTCTGATAACAAATGACGGAGACGCGCAATACCCCTGGGATGGCGCTGGTTAGTCTGTACTAGCGCTGCCACTAGCAAAGCTTGACCCAACAATGGCGCAGGAGAATCCTGCTGCCTAGCTCGGATTGGTCGCCCTCGGCAGGCGTGAAACAATTTCCCCAGCATGAAGACCTGCCATTCGTGCAGATTCGATCCAATTGCTCTGACGTACGATCACCGGGGAAGGTCACAATGAAGTACAAATGTCCCTGCGTAGCGGATATGGAGGGCTGCGAGCTCGCTTATGATTTACTGTGATGAGACTCCCCCCCGGTGACCTGACCCAGATATGACCCGTCTCTACCATGGTATCGCCGAGCGCCATCAACATGTTATCTTCAGCGGGCCTCTCCAAGACATTTAGTGTACCCATAAAAGTGATACCACTCGTCATTGCCACTGTTCACCAATACTTTTCGGGTTAGTTGGTCCGTCCTACTCAAAAAATTTGTATGCGATTATCCAATTCCAATATGCTTAAGCGATATCTGCGGGCTTTCGGTCTGCTATCGTTTGGCTGTCGCCTTGTCCCACACGTTCCCCCTTTTGACCGGTCGGTTCGGGGAATCAATGACATGCGGGATTTTCCCGCAATATAATGCTGAACCCGCCGGTCCTTTGCTACTGAAACTACGCTGTTGTTTCATCTTTTCACTGTGCCCAGTGTATTCTCCCCGGCAGTCCTTTTTGGCAGTCCTCTGCCACACCCCTTGACTGCGGCATAGCATTCTTGTTCGGACCCAATATGCGCCACATTCCTGCATGGTTCGTGGCCTGTCTGGCTGCGGCCACCGCCTCGGCCTCTGCCCCGACTTGCAGCACCGACAGCAAGTGTCCGGAAGAGTACCCGTGCTGCTACAGTGAGCACACCATGCCTCGTAATTCACACATATTCTGACATATTATCTTCAAGGTGGACAATGTGGTGTAGGAACCTACTGCCTGGGAGGTTGCAACCCTCTTGAATCGTACTCGCTCGACAGCTGCACGCCCGAGCCCATCTGCAAGAACCAGACCTACTCGTTCACAAGCATGGACAATGCAGTCCTGTACGACCACTACCTTGGTAACGCATCCGAATACGATTGGGTGTACAGCGGCTACCCCAAGATCAAGAATGATAGTCTGTGGTTGACGATGCCCAACGGCACGACGGGCAGTCTGTACTCCCTCAACCATTACATCTGGTATGGGAAGGTGTCGGCCAAGATCAAGAGCAGCCGGACGCAAGGTGTCGTGACGGGTTTCATTCTGATGTCGGATGATTTTGATGAGATCGACCTTGAATGGGTTGGATACAATCTGTCGAGCGCGCAGACCAACTTTTACTTCCAGGGTGTAGAAAACTGTATGTTCGCAGCTTGTCTTTCTCGTGTTTCAAACTGACCATTCCAGATACCAATGAAGTCAACACCGCCGTGTCTAACGGCAACACCTTTGACGAATGGCACACCTACACCATCGACTGGAAGCCCGACGTGTTGGAATGGCTCATCGATGGCACCGTGATGCGCACACTGACCAAGAACTCCACCTACAACGCTACCTCAGGTGTCTACCAGTACCCCCAGACGCCGTCTCGGCTGGAGATGTCCATCTGGCCCGGTGGTTCGGAAGCCGAGGGACTGGGTACCATTGAATGGGCTGGTGGTTTGATCGACTGGGATAGCACGGATATTAAGGAGTACGGCTACTTCTACGCGCAGTACAAGGACATCACGATCGAGTGCTACCCTGCCCCGGCTGGAACTATCGACAAGGGTGACACTTCCTACGTGTACACCAGCGACAGCGGTCTGTCAGACACCATTGAACTCTCCGGCAACAGCACCGTTCTCTACAACTTGCAGGATACTGGCCTGAACATGACTGCTGGTACCAAGATGTCGGATTCGGCTACCGCCTCGGGATCCAGCTCCGGAGCCAGTAGCACCGGCGGGAGTAGCAGTGGAGACAGCAGCACGAAGAAGAGTGCCGCTTCTGGGTATGGCGAGCGCGTGATGGAGGGATCGGTTCTCGCGGCAGTCGGTGCCGTGGTTGCGCTGAGTCTGTCCTAGATGGGTGGTACACGGTTTCAAGTAAGAACGTGGCACGCGAGATGCTTGATGTGGTATATACTTCTTCGGATCTATATTTGAAAGGTGTATGACTATAATGTACTTAATTGTAATATTGAGTGTAAATGTACATATAACGCTCACACTGAACATACAATTGTCCTACAGCGGATTGAATCAGCCTACGACAAACACTATAAAGATCCTGCTATATCAATCGATAAGGCTACCCTATAATACCACAGACAGACACAGTCACACTCTGCCTCTCCCCACCACCCAGGAAAAGAAGAGTCTACAACTCAGCAGGTACCCCGGTACAAGCAAGACACAAATTCCGCACCAGCCCAATCCCCAGAATAGCACACAGCAACACCCGCCAAGTCGACTCATCGCCGCTCTCCATCCACGCTTCCTCAAGCCCACAAAACCATTCACCCATCCTCATCCCCATCTCCACCCGCATCATCACCACCACCACCACCACCACCACCACAACAACAACAACAACACCAACCCACACCCCCCTTACCCCTCTCCCTATATCCCCCCTCTTCACCCTCCCAACCCACTCTTCAATAACACGAACAACAACCCCACTCCCCCCAAGCACAACCGGCACCCCACTCCCAGGATGCGTACTGGCACCAACGAAAAACAACCCCTGGATACTCTCATGCTGAATCCTGGGCCTAAAGCACAACACATTGAGAAATGAATGCGAAAGTCCGAGTATCGCCCCGCGATCCAGATTGTATTTGTCTGTCCAGGTTAGTGGGGTTTCGATCCTTTCGCATACGATGTGTGATTCGATGTCATTGCCTGTGAGGTCGTGGATAGTGGAGAGGATCAGGGCGCGGATGGTTTGGGTGGTGGTGTGCCAGTAGGCGGTTGTGTTGTGGGGGTTTAATGGGGATGTTGGTGATGAGGAGGAGGAAGATGTTGTTGGGGAGAGAAGGTGGGGCACGGGTACTAGGACGACGATAGCGTCTGTGTTTGGTGGTGAGGCTGAGGGGTCGATTCTGCTTGGGATGTGTAGGTAGAATGAGGGATGTTCGGGGATTTGGTGGTTTTTGAATATAGCGTCGAAGCTGGATTTATATTTTGATGAGGGAGGGAGGAATATATTGTGGGATTGGAGGTTCGGAAGAGTGGTGTCTAACCCCCAGTAGAATGAGATGCTGCTGCATGAGGTGGGCTTGTTTTGTAGGGATTCGCTGTATGTGGTTTTCGGGAGCAGGTTGTTGTATGCGTAGGTTAGGTCCGCGTTGATGATTACGATGTCTGCGGGGAGGAATTTGCCGCTGGAGAGATGCACCCCCATTACGTGCTTGTGGTCGTCGCTGAGGGCGATGGAGGTTACGGGCGTGTTGAGGATGTATGCGGTGTTGTGGCGGATGCTGATTTTGACGAGGGCGTCGAGGATCTATATTCATATTTCAGTCGGGACCTTGGATAGTAGAAGGCTGATGAAAGGGGGAGACACAGTTCTGAATCCACCAACAGGATACCATATGCCATCTGTCACCTCCGTATACTGTAGCAGAGAGTACGTCGCTGGAGCATCAAACGGGCTCATGCCCAGGTACATACTGGCGAAGGTGAAAGCCTGGCGGAGTTTATCGGAGTGAAAGTACCGGCTCGCACGAGTATATATACTCTCGAAGACGTGGAGTCTGGGTAAAGCGAGGAGGAGATCCCAGTGGACGAGACTCCAGATGGTTGCGAAGTTACGGTGCAGGATATGTTCACAGGACAAGGTATAGTGTCGACCGGATTCAACCAGGAAGCGTAGGAATCCTTCGAATCCGTGCGGTCCCTCGTAAGCTTCTATCTGCTCTTTCATCGATGGAATGTCAGTGGATAAGTCAATGTGGTCGTGATCTGGAAACCAGATGCGGTAGCTGGGGTCGCATTTGCGGAGACTGATACCCTCATCGGAGATGGAGGTGCCTAGGTCATGGAAGATCTGGTGGAAGAAGGACGGCATGAGGAGAAGGGAAGGGCCTTGGTCGAAGCGCTACAGCTGTTAGTATTGCCTTGGGATATATATAGGGACGCACGTAGTCATCCTCTTGCATTAGAGAACAGCGTCCCCCGATATCTGCATTCTTCTCGACCACCGTCACTTTGTAGCCCTTTTTGGCGAGGCGCGCTGCAACAGCGACACCGCCGGCACCACCACCTGGTTGCTGATAGTTAGAAAAGGGGTGCAGAAGATAAATGTGCTTCATACCAACTACTATGGCAGTGGGAGGCTCCATTGAGCCAAGAGAGAACAGGCGCTTTAGGATGTAAAGGTAGTTGTCTGATTCTCTAGCTCTTACAGCTGGGAGTTGATGTCATACAGTAAACCATGTGCGAGATGCCATAAGCTTTATACTCAAGGGATCTGGCATTCACCACGACAGAGCAAGTGGGTGACGAGGCAGACGAACTGGTATCCACGGCTCAGACCGAGCAGCAACAGGAAAACGTAAACCCAAAACAACATAAAGACGCCTAGACTGTATGACAACCGAACTTACTTTCGGGTAATCCGGGTGTAACATACAGGAACAAGCTAATTAAACTCCCAGCTCTTCCGCCTCCCAATCATACGCTACTTTCAGTCGCTCGCTCATCTCCAGTGGCTGGTCCAACCTCTCTGACAAAATCTCGATCACAGCAGGTACATCTACCTCCATGTTATGCTGATCATCCACCGGATCCATCATCAGTACCACATATGGTTGATCCCGCATGATTGCGGCCTCATAGAAAGCAAAGTCCGGTCTGGACGTGGGCATAAATTCGATCAACAGTGTATCATCGGCAGCCCAAAAATGATTATGCAGAGCACTTCCGTGGGGACCAATCACTGCTTTCACGTTCTGATGAACGTAACGCATCAGCGCGTCGGTGCTGGGAAAGTCCTTGTGGTTGAAGATCTTCAGTTCTTCCCTTTTCCCTCTCTTATTGAGAAGTGATTGGATATTTGCTAGGAGAATATCTTCGTTGAGGACTTCTCTGCCAGCATTCAGGATCAGCCCGTTCGATCGTGTCATGTATAAAATCAATTTCCGGTTTGTCTTTTCTACAGGCTGAAGACTATCAGGACTGAGGAGCGAAAGGGATCTCTGTGTTAGCCACGGATGGATAAGTGGTGCACGACAGCTCCATATAAGCTGCGATGCCACAAAGGTTGTATCGCTATGCAGCACCCGGTCTGCAGGATATCCGAGGTATGACCAAAACTCTTCGACAGATTTGTGTCCCTCGCGCCCAGTAGCTACATACTGTGTCTGATGGTCCCGAGATTGAGCCACTGCCCGCATGCCGCGGTCGAGAAAGTGCTGCATCGACCACGAGTCTGGGAAGTTTGCCAGCAGCACGCTGTCATGAGTGGGCTCGTCGCTACTAGGTACAACATGAGAGGTTGTAGCGAGGCCGGACATGCAGGCTTGCATGATCCACTTGTCGAAGGGTGTAGAGGCAGATATGGTAACATTTTCAAATACCTGCAATATAAGTATCTGTCTCTTATGTAGAGATGTGCACACTCACATATATCTGACCGTGCTTTTCAGGATAACGCACTCGACCTTTCATCTCATAAGCCCGTTCCCACATCATCCACGTCGTGTTCCACCACCGTTCCGCATCGTGAGGACGGGACGTAGCGAATATTGGAGGGCTTATGGTAAAGGCAGGGTAGATCAGTTCCTCAGCGGATACTACATTCGGTAGTGTCCGAGCCATACATGGTGCATAGTATCCGGGGGTTGAGTCGGTGCATTCTGTCAGTCTGAGGGGACGAAATCGGTCGCTTTTGGTGGGGGATACAGTTATATGCTTCCCCGGGTTCAATCCAGGCGTGGCAACTCGAATGGTGTAGTCTCCGATGTGCTTGGTTTTGTAGAAGATGAAGAGGAGCGAAAGAGATAGTAGAAGCGACAAAAGAATGCGCCGCATTGTAGTAGCAGCAGCTGTTGAGGATTCCAGTATACCCTCGAGATTTTCCAGGTATATTCATTTGAGTTCAGTAGGACGCAACTGGATATCCCGCTTGTTTCTGTTCATAACGGTGTACCTCAGTGAACCGAATCTGTTTGCTGAGCCCCAGCGATGACGCATAGCCGTACTTGGCCACTGCGGATCTAACTGAAGACTAGGCCATCGTATTGATCGCTTCACCTTCCATTAACTATTGCGTTCTCCTCATGCACTGCCCCTGTGCTCGATCCTCTGCCGAGCCCTTCCTGTCAGCTTACAGTTTGGCACGCCTGATGTGCGGCTCCCGCTCGGACACGGATTCGGTACCTTGAAGTTGGTTACGAGCCCGTGCTGACAACATCGGTGATAGTTTTGCATTTATATGCAATGTCAGGCACGAGAACCACTTTCAGAGTTATGCCGACCAGGCCGGGAGTATAGTGGGAGAATGGGAGGTGAGTTAAAAAGGGTAATCCAGTTGTGCTGACAAGGCTGTCCAATCACGATCGCCGTCTACAGCTGATGCATCAGAAAGGCTGGCTTGAATTAGTGCAGATCTGCTAAATTAGGTGATGATCTTCATGCTGCGGGCGAATGCCGACTAACGCTAATCCACGTAAGATCTTCTGCTCCCAAATCAAAGCCACCCCTCCTGTCGATATCCTTCAAAGTTGTCCTGAATGATTCAATTCAGGCAAAGAAAGAAAAAATAAACACGTTCTACTATTTCTGTAGACCCACTGTGCGGTCACTTGCCAGCACCGCTGACGAGGTTTTCGACTTTATACGACCATACAACCGACTTCCGATTTACAATCTTGGTCATGTAGACTGACGCTAGGATTAATGAGGGACCAATAGCAACTGCGGCTACAGTCCACGCCAGAAATATGACATACCAGGCGGACTCATCATGCTGCGTCTGCCAGAAATCCGCCCCCCACAGATAGTGGCAGACAGCCTCCAGGATGCGATTGCGCATGACCATAATGAACAAAGGATGAAACAGGTATAGTGAGAAAGAGATTGTGCCGAGGAATTGCACGGGGCGAGATTCTAGCGGAACTCGCAGGAATCGATGACGCCTGAGCGTCCCAACAACGAGGATCGCTCCGACAGCGTGCCAGCCCCGGATGCGGATCTCAGGATCCACATAGAACGGCAGCTTTAGGTAGGACTGAAACCAGAAGTCGGGTGGAAAAGTCGGATCTTGCGGAAGGCACAGGAGGTATATTCCGCTCACGAAGAGCAGACCGGTGAAAATGTTCGCACTATTTCTGACAACTGTGGTCGGTTCGATTTTCTGACCAAGACTCCAGGACGCCTCGCGCAGAGTATCGAGTTCCGCAAACAGGAGACCGGCAATGAATGCCGATAATATAGGTGAGCCAAACCACATGAAAGTGGCACTCAGGCAGGCAATTACCACCAGCCGCACTTTAGGCCTGATGGATGCGAGGCCGAGTATGATCAGATAAACAGCCAATGAGTATTGGTACTCATATGAGATTGTCCACAAGTGGAAATTATACCCCGTCACATAGAACGGTCCACTTAAATGAAGAGTAGTCAGAAAGGTCATGGTAAGACAACTCAGATGAGGTTGTAGCGCTGACCAAGGCTCCGCTCCTGAGCACCCTTCCAGCTCACCCGGAAACCAGTTGAATAGGCCAATGTAAAGAGACATATGGCAAATTACACAAAGGATCAGAACGGGAATGTAAAGGCGAAACCCGCGGCGAAAGACGGAAGAGGTAAGTTTTCGATAGAACTGAGCCGGTGCATCATCACGGAGTCGGATTATGGAGGTCGACACAGCATAGCCTGAGATCACATAGAAGAGAAGGACCATGGACTGTCCAGCAAACAGTAAGCGAAGCGGCGGTAACTGGAAGGGATTCCGATTTTCATCCGCGGGGACAGCCCAAAATGATCGGTAGGGTGTTTTCATCTCTCCCACCGTGAAGTGAAACCAGGCGACGATCGCCGCAGCTATGCCTCTCAGGCCGTCAAGCCAATTTTCCCGAGGCTTGACCGAAGCTGCTGATGCCATAGTGTGTATTGGATGAAAGAGGCAGATGTGCTTGGAGCAAAGGATTAGGTGTGCTGTGTCATTTCCGCCCAGTGAGGGGTTTAAGAAGGCTGGCCTTGGTGCAGCCCAAACAACTTGGACCCGCGTAATAACGAAGGATCGGCCGTGGCACGGCTTTCTTTGAATCGGCAAACAGATCCTGCCTATCAAACAATAAGCGAATATGGTACCTAGCATAGCCAAGAAATATGATCACAAGGTTGGTGACTTTCTTGGTTATAGGACGGGTATGTGAAGATCACGGAGAGGGTCATCCGTTGTCCGAAGGGGAGCCATCAAATACCGACTCCGAATATACTAAGCCCGGGCTACACAGTTCGGGTTGCCCAGCATAATCTGATAGTAATATAAGCCACTATCGTATCAGTAGGATCTGGATACGAGCGAATTGTGGAATCCCCCGCAGCTTATGTAGATCATAGATCTTTTAGTGTCCTCGGCACATCCTAATGGGCTCTGGTCTAGCTGACCAGAGTGCTCACAATGGCTCTTTCTACGTTTTCCATGGTCTCTTATGATATAGGTAACGCTTGAAAAGGGGATAGGCAAGACCTGAGAATATCCCAATCCCTACGCCGAATCATGCAATGAACCATATAAGCTGGACATTGAGAGGTGGAGTAAGATGCAAAGACACACCTTCCGCAATTCTATGCTGACTTCCGCGTCATTATTGAGGTAGGTGATGTCCGTACCCAATCACAGTGAATATTGGTTGTTGGTTCACAGGATATCACATTGACTCATGGTTGGCGACCATGAAGCTGGAGGTCAAAATCCGTGCATCCTTGAACAATTTGATACTAGATATCTTGGCACCCACTGTGTTGGATGGCATTGCGATCCCTTGCTCTTGATGAGACATTCCCTCGCGCTGATGTGACAGTCTATGTGCATGTACTGGTGCACCAAATGTGAGCCTGTCGTTTGGAGCCACCTGAGGACTGCGTAGCTTGTCCCGACGTGGGCTGATGGTTCGCACGGCATGTTTCATCACTTCCATATTCAGGCCTGCGCAACACCATGCTAGGAGCCTCCAAGATGACAGGATATCCGAACGTATTGGCATCAGCACTAGGTGGGCACGCCATGATCCGTCGAAAAATGAGGGTGGAGGCTTATGACTGTTCTAGACAATGTGGTTTGCATTGCCACCTGGACCATAATCAGGCACCGACTCAATTCACATATAATGCAACCAAGAGGGTAGGACAGGTTGTCAGATTACCCCTGAGAGAACATTTTTTCTTTGGCGCTTTCCAGTCTCACGGTCTGGCCCGTTTTGTGTTATTCACAGCCTTACAGTTCTTCAATCATGTATTACATACCCAGGCCGTTGAAGCCACACAGTGGCATGGGCTCTGGTCAGCGATTGGTGTCCCTGGCTGAAAGAACTCTCAATTTCCTTGGTTGTATTGTTGCAGCCGCGGTATACTTCTACGGCTTGATGTATCTTAAGCAACCCTTGACCTTTGACATGATAGTCAGTATAATTCTGGCCGAGTACTGTCGATGGAGAAACAACAAGAGACGCAGAGATGCAGCTCTGCAGGAAGAAAACGGTAACCTTGGCCTTGCTGAGAAGGGCAAGTCAAGCGAGCAAAAGTTGGACTGCGTTGCCGCTATTGTTGGGTATAGGGAAGAGCCTACCCTGTGGAAACAGGCATTGGAGAGCTATTTGCAGGCCCAGAATTGCAGATTCCTTCTTGTATGTATCGACGGGGATGCAGAAGAGGATCGGGAGATGGTTGAAGTCTTTCAAGATGTAAGTGATTATCCTCTCTTTGCGTAATGGTTTATTAACATTCCTTTACCAGGTTTACCCGGAAAAGTCTGCATTGATGCACCTAGATATCCCCTTAGCAGAGATTGCCATGCAGATGGATCGAGCAAGATCCTCCAAGACAACCGATGCTGAGATTATCGCTCAATGCTGTTCCGTCGCCAGAGGGGCTCTCGAGAAGAGTGGTATCACTCTGGTCGGCGAGAAGGGGATTTCTAAACTGTGTGTTAGTCAGCCGCACATGCACAAGAAGGGAATCATGTTCACCTCCTTCATAATCTCCTTGGTGCTCTCAGATATCCTCGACATCGAATTCTTGTGGACATCGGATTCAGACTCAATTGTGATGCCCGATACATTAACGCGTACGATGGCAACATGTGCTGCAGATCCGGGAATCGGGGGTGCTAGCACGGCACTCACTATCCACAACAAAGATGAAACAGTTATAACACAGCTTGGAAACGCGGTCTACCTGAATGAATTGTATCTGGCACGTTCATTTACTGGTGCTGTTGCTGCAAATGACTGCCAAAGTGGACCGTCTGCCGCTTTTCGGTTTTCTGCAGTCAGTGGGGAGTTGCTGGCTTGGTACAAGCAAAGTGTGTTCGGGCATTGGATGGTGAGGATATTCCACGCCATGATATGAGCATAGACTAACCGTGTAGGTTGTTAACGAGGATCGACACTTGACCACACGACTCCTTCTCAAAGGTTGGAGAGTGGTTTTCGCATCCGACGTTATGACTGCCACTGAGTCACCCACAACATTCAGGAGGTGGCTGTTACAGCAGGTATGTGTCCCAACAAATGTACCCCGCCCAATAAAAGGCATCATTCTAATATACTCAGGTTCGCTGGGGCCGAGCGGTGCACGTCGAAAGTTTCCACAGACCGAGCGTGTACTTGATGCACTCACCGATATTGTTCTTCGGCGCCCTACGGCGACAATTTGCTGCCTTCGTTGTGCCCCTAACTGTTGTCCTGTACCTCTGTTCTGGAATGCTCCTAATCCGAGCCTTCTCATTCCAGGATTACACCCATCGCCTGGGGCTGACAATCTCCTACCTTGTGCTTCGTAATCCATACCGACCAACTATGAAGGAGTGGATGTGGAGTCTTCCCGCACATCTGTTCTATCATGTGCCGTTGCCTGCCATTCAGGTATGGAGCTTTCTTACAGTCCTCCATGACTCTTGGGGAACGACTATGAGAGCCAACAAAGAGGTGAGGCATTCGATGCTGCGACTCAAGGTTTGGGAGGTCGGATTCTTTGTCTTTTGGATGGCCATCCTGGGCGGTGCCTCGGGGAGGTATGTTGCAACGTCGCTGATGCCAGGTTCGGCTGACGTGGTGGCATTTATCCTTGCGGGTATTGTGTCCGTGTTGATTGTGGGTGGGTGGTGGACTGTTGTCGCGAAGTGAGCCGAGCTGTTGGTTTTGCTGCATGAACGGGGTGGCCATGAAGGCTTCCCTGGGCCGACATACCAGGAGTATAAATATGCTTGAGTATGATGTCCTTGACAAGTAGAAGAGTCAGTAAATATTGCGAAAGACAACCTCAAAAGAATGATAGACATGCCATACCAATTCAAGGTTGAAGGTATGATGGCAACGGAGAAGGGAGTTGAAGAAACGCGACGTCAATACATGTCTCCCGGTCACCTGATCAGCCTACTATACAAACAATGGTACCATCGCTTCTCATCAGTATTGTGCCATTCGTTAGACTAGTTATACTAGTAAGTACTAGCTTCACCCACGGTCTGTAACTGAACATACATTCGTTCATGAATGATTCTGTAATGATTCTTTGGAGGTATATATTTCGTGATCGACCTAACAATGGCTCAACATAACATCTACTTCCTGTTCGCCAAAAGCTTCTTCTTCGTCCTGTCAGCACACGCCTTAGCATCGAAGATACCATTGACGCTAGGATGCTCCCGAGTAGCCTGCGCCCAACGGTTGAAGTTCTTCGCCTCCGCCAATCCCTCCCAGATTGCGGGATCAATCAGTCCAGCCTCCTTATCCGCGAACGCGTGCAGACGAATTAGGAACGAACCAAGCAGCACCTCCACCAAAGTCAATTTGTCACTACCACCGAAGAAAGGTCCGTGCTCCTTCCCCTCCAATCCCTGGTACAGGAGCGGCTCGATCTCCTTCTTGATAGCAGCTACGTATCCCTCAACGCCGGCCTTGCGGTCGGCTTCGGTAGCACCACGCAGGGCAGCGTTGTAGTGCGGGGCAGCTTTGCTGGAGTAGGTGTCGACGAAGAAGGCGATGCGGGCGCGCTGCAGAGCACCCTCGGGGGTGTTTGAAGGGGGCACGAGGTGGGAGGGGTATGCGTCGGCGAGGAATTGAGCGACGATGCCGGATTCGGTGATAACCTCACCATTGTAAGAGAGGGAGGGAACAAGACCGCGCTTTTATGGAGAACGTTGGTTAGCTAATATTGGTGGGAGGTGGATATGAAGGTCGGACATACCGGGTTGACTTCCAGATACCATGGCTCGCGTGGGGTGTCCAAGTCAATGGTGACCTCTTCGAAGGGAAGACCAAGCTCCTGGAGAACAATGTGGGCGCGATGAGCCCAGGGGCAGGTGCGATTGGTGTAGAGAATGATCTTGGGGGAAGACATGATGAATATGTGTCTCGTTTAAGGGAGTTAACAGCTGTCAAGTGGTGAAGACGAGAGGCGGGACCGGCGGGTATAAAAAGGCCGGCAGAAGCGGGGCATCGGCAGATGGAACCGGCGGGGAGGAAAACGCGGGAGGAAGAAAGCTTACACGTCCGACGGGATTATTAATGGCCTGCCCGCCGGGGTGATTTCCCGCCTGGATGGCATCACTTCGGGCCTATCAATTGTTCACCGAGACCCTACATCGCTACTCACGCAGAAAGACCAAGAAATTCGTCATCAAAGACGTTATATTGCACAATCGGGGTATAACCTATCTAGCCTATACTTTGAACATTTATATAGATGATAACAAGATGAGTTTGCATGCGGGGTATATAATGTGCTCGTAGCCACGTAAAATGTCATGGAAATTTATCGTAATGCAGTGTTGATACTACTAGACAGGGTACGGCTGCGACTCGCGACGAAGTCGACTGGCCCGACGACCAGCATGTCTCTCGCGATCGGCGGCTAGCGTCTGGGCAAACTTGCTGCGACGACGAATTTCGGGGCCCTTCCAGTAGAAGATGTAGATGGGAATGGCCACCAACGCGGCAATGCACCCCAGCAGGGTACTGCCCCAGGCCAGGTGAAACTTGCCGCCAATGTTCTCATACAGAGGAGTCGCATACATGGTCGCAATACCAGCGAGGAAGTCACGAGCAAATCCGTTGCCGCCGGTCGCAGAGGCAGAATAGGCACCGTAGGCAGCGACCATGTAATCAATCGTAGCCATGTAGATGGAGTAGTTGGCGATGGCGATCAGACAGGCGAAGATGAGGGGAGCAATCCAAGGAGCATAGGCAGGGCCGATAGACGTCCATGCAAAACCCAGCAGGCCAATGGGCTCGAGGGGAGCTAGGAACAGGAGTAGAAGAAGACGGCGCTCAGCAAGACGGGCAGCATTGCCTTCCTTCTTGCGGATCTGGCGTTGCCGCCAGACATCCGGCAGGAAAATAAGGTATGCGATGACATAGCCGATGAGAATGGCACAGAAAGCCAGGCCATTGGTGAGGGTGTTGAAGCCCCACTGATCGAAAACAAGCGTGAAGGATTCGGTGAAGGTGAAAATCAGAGCATCGGAGAAACCAGATAGGAGTGACAAACAAAGGACAATGGGCTCGCGAATGAACATCTCAAACGGACGTCTCCAGATCCTCAACACCTCTTTGACACTCAGGCGGCTTTCCTTCAATTCGTTAGGGCCGTAGATGTTGGGATCTTCGCCAGACTTGCGGCGGCGCTTAGCTTCGCGATCCAAGAGGATGGTCGCCCTAGTTTCAGGAACCAACACAAAGTGCAGAGCTTGAGTGAAGCCTCCGACGATCAATTGCACCCAGAATACCCATGGCCACGTGAGGTACTGCCCAATGAATCCACCAAAGACGGGTCCAATCGTAGACCCGCCCACTGAAGAAAGCACGACGTATGCAACCGCGAACCCCTGGTCATCAACTTCCCACATATCTGCAGTCATACCCAGGGTGACGGAACCGCCAGCAGAGCTCAGACCACCCAGGAAACGGCAAACCACAATGGTACCAAAATTAGGTGCCAAGGCGCAAGGGATCTGCCAAATATTGACTAAGAATAAACTGAGCTGCATGATCGGCCAGCGCCCGAATTCTTCACTCCAGGGCGCCCACAACTCACAACCGAAGGCGTATGCAACCAGAAAGATCATCTGCCCGACACGGGCCGCTTGAGCGCTAACATTGAACTCATTTTCAATGCCCGTGAGAGCATCCGAGTACACGCCCGTGTTGAAGTTCATGGACATTTGAACCATGAAGACCACAGTTAGGATGGTCCATTTCTTGTACCAAGGGAAGCAAAAGCCAAGTTTGTTGTAACAATCGTCCTCAGTTAGCTCCCGCTTGCCGTCAGATCGCTCTTTCTTGGACAGATCGGTATCACTTCCAGATGTTGGCTGCGAGGCATGCTCAGCCTGCTGGGCGAAGGGATCGTCCGATTCCGATCGGCGGGTCAGGTTTCTGAGAGCATCGCCTGTCTTGCCAGACTTCTTCTCGTCATACATACTCTGATCGGCAGGGGCACCGTTCTGCGGCGTGGGCTCAGTGGCCGTCATGATGATGGAGTAGAAGGCGCACCCTAGGACAGTATGAGAACCCTTGTCATGCAGGGTGGAGAAGGTAGAGATAAAGATAATAGAAAAGACCAATCAGTTTCTCGGGAAGGTGAGAGGGAGAGGAGGTTGATTGGACTGAGAATGATGCTGGAGTGACGATTGATTGCCAGATGGGATGTGAGGGATCTTTATAGATCGCTGATCTCTTGTGGAAGGTATTTCGCCTGCACCCCGGTACATTATTCTTCCTCCGGGGCACCTGGTACCCTGGAGTGCGGAGCGGATCTCTGCCATCAGTGGCATGACGTGAGGGCTTACCCATGGGAGTCTCATTAGCAAATGGCAAAGGATGGGTATCCCAAAAGGGTAATCCGAGAAGCCGTTCGCTAAAGAAGCCTGATAACGATGGCCGTCGGGGCTCGGCGGAAGAGATCTTCTCCCCTCGCTGGCGTCATAGTTCCGGCCCGTCAGACCAGGAGCTGGGGTTCCCAATCAGAGGCGGGGACTCCTAAATTGTTCAGCTCGGACCATCATGCTAAGTACAAGAGTGCTTTGTATTAACCACATAAATTTCCGTACAATTGGCCACGGCGGCGAGAGACTATGCATCTAAATCGGAGGTGTTGGGGTGGCTGTGATTGTGTGAAAGTACTGATTGCGTGGCGACCACTGGAGTCGGTTTCCTTCGAGGCGGGAAAAGGTCGGATAGACACATACCACACGGCCGAGGTGCAGCCCGATGTGCCAGGTTCAAGGTACAGGACAGGATTTCCCGAATGGCTCAGAAAGTGGCCATGCAGGCGGTTTCTCTGGACTTCGCGACAGGCTGTGGAGTAGACATGCTCCGTTGTAGTACAAGATGCAAAAGCAATGCACGGTCACCTGCTCAGGCTAACCCGATCGGCACGAGTTTTTGTCGGCCGGGGCCGGCGGTGAGCCATGACGTCAGGGCTTCACCTACGAGAAGACCAATGATTTCGCAGTAATTTTCTGACAATCGTCCCAAATAGGTCTAGTCAGGCGGCCAACTGGTTTCTGCCTGCATTCTGCCGCCCTTCTCCGACCAGAACCTACACAGTCCAAAGTAAGTAGTCTGCTACTAACAACAGTAGTCCACCTCCTTCTTCCTTCACCCTCCATATCCCCAGTCCCTTCTCCGCGCCCCTCCACGGCAATTTGAGAATGTCTTTCCCCTCCACCATGACGCAGGGCTCAGCTCGCGTGTCAACTGACAACGTCACTTTACGCTTTGATATTGTTCCCCAACGTCATGGTCCATGTGGTCGCTGCCAGATGCTTTCTCTCATGGTATAGGGGATGATATCGGGTCGGTCCTTGTAATCCGGTGTCTAGCCTCTTGGCTGTGAAGCTAATCCATACACGTACAACCTCTATCGGCTTGGAGAACCATGCAGCTATTCCGTCTCCCTTGTGCCGCCTGGCCTCGCATCCCGGCCTCCCGATGCAACCCGGCGCCACACCTAAAGTCGACCCAAGGAACGACATCGCGTCTAGGGGAAGAAGTATGATACGTCTCAACAAGGTTCACGCACATCATGGTCCGGATAATTTCTATAGCCGCCAATTCTCCCTCTGGTCAGATGGACAACATTCCTCTATCAACGCCTTCGAGACCATAGGTGAGTTCATCAATCATCCCACGTAGTCTCATTCGCAGATAAGTCGAGACTCGAGTGGGAGGAACAACATTTCCGTAACCATGTTTCCTTTTGGTGCTCCGCGTTTCTCGCCCCCGCTCCCTCCATCGCACTAAATCGGTGGACCGCAACGAAGTATTTCATCGGCGATTCTCATTGAGTGAGTTGCGACCCACTGTGCATCATCCCCTTCCCATCCACGCAGACAGCCATCCAAACCGGTTCCGCCTGCAGCGTTGATTATCATATGATATTCAGACCCATTGCGCTATTTGTCGCATTCGAGTCTAGTAACATATGCTGTCCATATGCATGCCGGGCCCTCGGCTTCAGGAAACTCAAAGCCCACGCCCTCGTCTCGGCTCTGCGGTAGGATTCACTATCCTACGACTGGGGTAGCGTCGGAACCCGAGCAGCCTACTGGTAGGAATTCCCGCAGCACAAGGCTCGGAGCGATCTGCACCGTCGCAGTCACACATCCTGCGCGCTTCGTAGTAGCCTCAGCTGGCTTTCAGGATCTTGACAACATATTCGTTCTGGCGCTCAGTACCCAGTATGCTTCACGGTGAAAACACTCGTTTAGTGATTCACTTGTGATGTAGATTCTTCTTTGCTACATGGATACAATACACGCAGATCTGGCATAATGGGGTATACATCCGAGCCTGCCTTGTACAATAAAGCCACTTCTTACTCCTAATTGTACAGAGTAACTTCCTCGGTTGGGCCACTAGCAGCATGGTTCGAACAGGAAGGTCGGGGCAGTAACACGGTTCAGCTAGCCAACTAAAGATCTGCTTTGGACGCCAATCCCCACTTGTGTAACTAGAAACTGTCTACCCTACACTACAAACCTCAGGATACGGGCACCTTGCTTTACTGACACAGATCATGGCAGTACCTGCCATGCGCCCGATTTCCATTAATCCCAAATTGTGCTAATGCAGCATCAAGCATCGCCCAAGGCAAGCCATAAGATTATAGCGTGTCGCCAAGCCCCATTGAACAGGGGCCCCTGGTCATGGCCGACGCGTCGGACGGAGGCCATCATTGCCGCTTCCGGGATAGTCGGGCGACTCCGACGGTGCTGCCGATGCAGCATCACAGTTCAAAGTCACACAAAGATTGTACTGAAGCCCAAGATGTAGAATCATCTTGGGCAGTCATGTAGACCGCCATAGAAAATACATACAACGCATTCCTGGTGTTGGTGAAGAACACTATGGCTGGTTTTGTAGTGAATGTAGAACAGCCACGATTGATCGAGCAGGTCGGGAGAATCCGCTGCTGTAAAATGAAAGGATTTTCACCCCAATCTCGCAAGCCCATAGAAACACATCGAAACTCATACTATCCGTGTGCCTATCGGAATCCCAGCTAGCGTGGACTTCGGTTACATTCCGGGGAATGTAGCGTAGTAGTACCCACATGTCCGGTCTGTCTTATTTTCCGATAACGTGGTGAAAATAATTCTCTGGTCCTATCATTTCCTAGTTTTCGTTCTCTATAGCCGTTCCTGGCTAATAACACACGGAAATTATCTCCAATATACTTCGCACGCCATCTTGACATCCAGCCATAACCGGTTTTGTAGCTTGAGTATTCGGGCTTCTAAGTGGTTCCTTGCTCTACAAAACCAACAGCCGGAAAATTGCTCGTAACACCATGAGCCCACTGGACTTTTATGTTGCCCCTTAGTGCCATGTTTGTAGCGTACCACGTGCCGTTCCGAGTTCGGACGGAGTAGTATTCTCATCCATGCTTTCGCACTATGTTTACTTCTCTCGGTCTAACTTGCGATCCGGTGGTCTCACTACATCGGCCATGAAAAAGAAGATCAGTAACCCCTTTGGCAGCTGATGACGCTCGGGTAGGTCTATTTCTTCTCTATTCCCATGATTGTACACGTTTGGTAGCATGCCGTTTCCTGGTTTCCAAATATTTCCAAGGATAACTGGCACTCATTGCGCTAAGACTTGAGATTTCTTAACGAGGTAATACTGACTGTTATTCTAACCCCGGTAGTCTAGAAGGGGCAGTACCTATAGGCGTTGTCGGGCAGTACACCTATTAGTCGTGTTCTATGGGATGACTAGCCATCACAGAAGGCAATGCTAGGTATCTTTTGGTATAGAGTTGAGTATAAAATCCCTTTCCGAAAGGAGGTTGGCAATAAATCGGTAGACAGCTTTTTTCTGCTGGTAATAAATACAATGGATAGGATTCTGGTTAAGCTCGCGCGAAGATTACCTCATCCCTTAAAACTGTTTGTGGTACTCTCTGTCAAGGAAGGAAACAACTGGATCTGAACTATCTAGATCTTAAGAGAATGGGTTGGATGGCTGGAAGGGATTGTGATCAGAGAGCCGAAGGACCAGCTGATCCTGGCTAAAGTGAATGTCTCAGCACTTTGGGTAGGGTTTTGATCGCCTTTCCTTCTTAGCAATGCCTCTAGTCGTGTTATATATCCTCCGCCGTGTGAATATATTCCCCAAATACCCCGCTATACCAACGTAATAGTAGTCGTTTCAATATCATCCCAGAGCTCTAAGCCTCCCGACGCGCAAGTTCTCCAGAGGAAAATTCCTGCTCTTCGATAGTTGCCAGATGTCTCTGTCGGTAGCACAAGTAAGCCCAACATGCGCCATGAACCAACAAGATGATAATATCTCGGTTCGTAGTGTGCGCAAAAATAGCTAGAGATTAGAACCAGGGACAACTGGGCAATTTCCTGTCCTGCTTCAAGGAGAATATCGTCATTAGTTGCATGATCTGTCCAGTCGAAGCGAAGATGGGCAAGGTACTCTCCATCGTCTGATGTAAGTTCATAAGGAAAGTCAACGCCAAGGCTCGCTTTTCGGCGGCGATGCATCTTTGTAGATGAAGGTAACCGAACAAGTTTGGTCCGCAGTGAGATGAAGCCACTGTGCACTTTCCCATATCGATCCCGGCCCGTCGTTGTCCCCATAGATGCGATTTGATATTCAGGTTTGAGGGTGCAAAGTTCAGGCCAACTGACCGGATTGGACTGGGATGCCCAGCTCCACGTGGGGGCCAAATACTCCTTTGGAGGTGTCAGGAAGGACGCTAATGTTGTCAATCCTTTCGGGACCCAGAGAAGGTCAGTCTCAAGCTCGTCACTCCAAATGCCGGCCAAATATTTGCCCTCCGTCTGTGATGAAAATTTCCTAGCCAATGCGGATATTGCTGGTATTGTATCACGCGAATAAGAGAATTGGCGAGTGGAATATTCTTCAATCATACAGCGCCATCCATCCGGAGATAAGGAACTTTCGCGGTGTTCTCTATCTATGTGGAAATTTTGGCCCCAGGGCTGACACATATCATCGAATGACATATCCTGTGAGCGCCGAAATTGCACGTCAAGCATATGCACCATTCGTGTGCCGAAAAGGAGTAGACGAGGGCTACACAACGCTTCTTGAAGCGTCCAGCCACGAGTGTTCCATTGACTTTCTTTCAGATCGCAGTCGAAGGCGGATTCTTTAAGATATCCAAGACCGAGAAATTTTGACGGAGGTGGGTATTGAGAAGGGCCTTCAGGCGGAGACTTGTCATACTCTTCATCGTAGTACCCAGTGACGTGGTGTATGTAGTAAAACCCGGATATCGATGGGTTTAAAGTTGACTGAAAAGGGACTTTGATAAGGTGTCGCCGTGGCTGAGTGAGAAATCCGCTTTGGCATGAATTGCCCTGCAAGGCACACAGGGTAAAATACGAGTTCTCGTATATTTCTGCCATCTTAGCTGATTCTATCTCCCAGTCATCCTGACTGTCCTGTACAATGCATAATGCATCCACCCAGAGATAGCGCACGCGTAATGCCCGGCAAACGAGGACCGCGTCAGAGACTGTTTTAGGCAACGATTCCATTTTAATTTCTTTCATATGTTCACGTAATGACGCTTTAGTTGTCTTGAGCCGCATTGCTGCATATTTCTCACTGCCCCAGCAATAGCTGAGAGCAAGGTATTTGCCTCGGTTTGCCCATTTGTGGGACCCTTGGTTGACCACTAGGCGCATCTTTGAACGAGTCAGCCAACAGCCAACATCTATCACGCGAGTAGGAAGATGTGGGTCTCTGGATAATCTGTATGACTTCTTTGCCAGCTTGCGTAACTGGGCCCGGCCTTTATCAGAGAGAGGATGAAATACAGGTGCTCTCTGAATGCGAAGCCAGCTTCTGCATGGGTCTATTACTGGGTCAGAAGTGTATCATAACAATCCGATACCTAATGAAGTGCCTACCACCTATGTCAGCCTGCAAATCAAAGCTGACTGTATATACGGATTTGTCGTCATCCCGATCCCCTTTGAATTTGAAATGAACGGCAAGATGTGACATTGTAGAAAAGCCCTCATGGGACGGTCTTTGGGGATAAGACTTGTAACAAATGGAAAACTTGTAGATCAACACGCTCTTGTGCTTGGGATCTGCTCTGCGTTCGAATTGGACTATCTTCTCACGCATGGCAAGGCACATGCCACATCCCGATGCAGTAGAGGCCGACATGACAGGAAGATTGGGCAAATTGTCAAAAAGATAATAATCCAGGAGAATGCATTCCTTTGAAGGATCCCGATCACATTTATCAAAGATAACCACGGGCTTGCCCCATGGGCCTTGTGCCACGCGGCCGTGTTCGTCGTCATTGAACTGGAGGACTGCGCACCTCTGGCAGAGTGAACTAGATATCTTCATTGCCGGAAGTAGCGAAGAAAAGGGTATATGTGTTCACGTTCAATAGCAGCGTTCTCGGGTATCTGTTTGAAACGGAGGGGCAAGGTGACAGCTCACATTCCGCAGCCTGACTAATTAGCTGCATTAACTTAGTAATCACGTTAATTTAAGTTAACTTGGACTGAATACTACTAGTGGCTAATAGAGACCAATGTCCCAAGGCGTGTTACAGGATGCCAATGAGAATAACATACTAGGGTTATATACCTGGATGCTTTCTGAATCGACATCCCGCTCAAAATCGATCCATCCCTCTCTAATATGTCCCATCTCTTTGTGAGGCTCGTCCCACTTCGCTGCCATGGTGTGAGTATATTCTGTCCTTGATTTTCGAAAGGCCGTCTCTATCGCCTTCCATTGTCTCCATGTGCTCCTTCGCCACCCATCCTGGCGTGTAACCACCACCGAAATCGATCACCCACGCATCCTCGTTCCTGTCTACCAACACATTGTCCGGCTTTACATCTCCCCAGATAATGTCAGCCTCATGCAGCAATTCCACCGTTGTAGTAACTTGCTCCTCCCATTTCCTCCGCTGCGAAATTGTGACTTCATCATGTAGTGCACATGAAAGAGTAAGATTGTCGCAGTCTACCAACGATATCAAAATGCCGATAACATGACGGCAGTCCTGAGCAGCATATACCACGCCGATAAATTGAGGTACACGCACTTGCGCATTATTGCTCAGTCCTTTCGTTTCCATTTTCTTGTAAGTATCCAACTCACGAAGAAGCCCTCGTTTCGTGTAGTTGTCTTTCAAGAAACACAGCTTTCCATCGACACAAACCTTCCTTGGGTAGTTGGAATAACTATATTCCCCCTCGTTGAGGCACTGCTGTACCATTTCTGGTGTGAAACAACCCCAGCTGGGATGAAGAGCGAAGTCACCTATGTCAACACCCGGTTCGCGCAGCGTCCTTCGAGCATTATAATCGCATCGGGGTTCCATTATCTCATCGATAAAGTGAAGCTGAAAGTAGTATGTTTCTGGATTGAGGTAATCACGAAGCGTGGAAGCTTGTCCATCCAATGGCGGTGCTTCAATTTCAGCAAGAATAGGAAGGAATGGTGGTACTATCCAGTCATAGAATTCATTGTATGTGGTTTCCCAGTCATGGCCAAACATATCGTTGATAAATCGCGCGTACTTGGTGAAAGATAACTCTGAGTTGACGAAGTTCTTAGGGCAAATTTCTACCTGAAATCGCTTGCCTTTGCACCCAATGTCGAGCCGTGCCCACAAGTCGTGTCTGCCGTAGAGGATGTCCTGGACTCTCCAGATGGGACTTGAGGCTGTCATTTTAGGTCCTATATGTTGACCGGAAACTTTCGGTGCAAAGAGTGATTGGTATGTGGGAGTGAAGGCTTGATTGCACGTATATTGTCGAATGGCGACCAAGCGGGTCAATGGGTTCACTTTCGGTGGGTTGTACAACCTAGCGACCACCACCACTTATTGAAACAAGATAGGGTTATTGTAGACTTATCTATAGTCCTCCTTCTACACATCCCTTACTCATTAAGGCCAGCGAAGTGCTCAGGGCCAGACCGTAGGCTAGCAGTGGTCAGAACACTTGGACATTATTGCTGTAACTATTACGGCAAACATCCTCTCATGATCGGCAGTCACCTTTTTCTGGGTCAAAGTCCTGTTTCGCAATATTCCGAAGACGATGCAAGAGGGACGATTAGTCTCCTCACTCAAGCGCTATATAAATGTTAATCTTGCCTGGTCAATTATAGTACCAACACCAACCCACCCATTATCGAAGATTACTAGCAAAGGTCCAATTTCGGCGTATCCCGTCCACAGCTAATACTATTCGCGAGGAACCAAGCGCAATGTGTTACTCATCCATCCGATTCCACCGTTGTGGCCACGTCTGGCAATCCATCACCATCTACTGCCCAAAAGCACGCCCAATTCAAGGCAGCAGACGATGTAAGCCGTGCTCTGAGCACAGCACGCGCCATTTTACCGCCATTGGAGCACTCTGTACTCGAGAAGATTGTTTGACGAAGGACATGTGTGATAGGGGATGGACCTGCTGTAAATGTGGACAGGACAACATCGTGCGTCACTATGTACGCAGTGGCCCACCCTCCGCAGTAGGTGAAAGTGTTGGCGGAAGGAATCGCTGCATTCATGTTGTTTGCTTGAGATGCCAATATACATCTACTCCTCCGGAGGATACATACTCGATTCCCACGGATCGTTGAACGCGATGCTGACATGTCGTTGGATCAATACACAGCCTTCTCGTTGAAGTTCGGTATGAGTGGTGGATGGTGTATTGCTCTGATTGAGCGGCGTTGCTAGTCACAAGTCGCTACTCTGCGTCATTCTTGCTAAGATCAGCTACTAGGGTTCAGATTGGATTTAGGGCTCTAGCCGTGAATGGCACTGTTAGAATCCGGCAATCGATGAATAGAAAGAGAAACACCCATCCCTCACACACTTTCATCACTCTCATACTGTAGTTCCCTTGGTGTAACGTTAAATATTTCTGCAGTAAGCTTGCTTTGTGTGGCTGGCGGCTTTCCGACTGAATATACCACATCTCTCCCTCACTTTTAATTACGAACAAGGAAAGACGTAGCAGCACAATGGTGGTTGCGAAAATGTCCCCTACAACGCACTAAATCAATAGTCTAAATGAATATTCTATCAAGAAAGACAATTAGTACAAACAGTATGTACAAATTATATGTACAAACACACCCTACCACACCTCATCCTCCCTACAGGACCACCGACCAAATCTGTTCCTTAAGAAATAACAGTAACATTATCACCCAAGTTCCTGCAGTTCTTGGGCAAAGTAATAACGGCAGCCTCACCCCTAGCTACATCCGAGTGATTATAAGTCGGGTTGAACGCCATGATCTGGCCCACAGTGGAGCCAAACTTGTCGGCTAGATCTTTGTAGGTGCCATAAATAAGTTGATACGGCTCAACCTCACACACACTAGGACTGCACTGAGGGACCTTCAGCTCATTGTTCACCTGCACCGGTGCATCAGGATCACTGACTCCACCCTGAGCAGTTGCGGAGAGGGCGTCGACAGTGATGTTCAGTCTCAGGGCGATAGTTCGGATAGTATCACCCTTCACGGTATAGTAGGTGTGAGGACCACCGGAAACGCACTCGGCGTAGTTGTCGTTCTTGCTAGGGAAGAGCAGACACGTGGAGTTGTCGGGAGTGCAGGTCTCCGGGGGGATGAGTAGCTGTTCCCCTGTCAAGAAGGGGATCATGGCATCGGCCATGCGGTTGAGTCGCGCGATATCGCAGATTCCGCGGTTTACGGTGTTGGAGACGCTGGCCATGGTGTCGCCTTCTTGGACAGTGTAGAGACCGACGGTGCTGTTTAGGTGGGAGCGGTTGCAGGTCGGCGCTGCCGTGGCTGCCGACGCCAGGAAAGGCAGCGCTGCGAGAGATAGGAAATGCATAGTAGAGGGATTAACGTCAAATGAATGGATTTTTCAAAGAGCGACAAGGAATGTAGTTAAGGGAGTGACTTTTTTGCTGTAGGCTGAGCGGAGTGTAGTTGATAGCATTTATGGGCGAGGGCGGTCTTACTTTATATTCATATAGGAGATTGCGTCCCTTCCATGGTCGGGTCGTTGGGGATGATGCGTCCAATGTCGCAACCAGGTATTCGATGCAGGGAGCGCCGGCGATCGTTCTCATACGCGTAAGCTTAAAAGTATATTGCAGACTCGGAGATAATGGCTTCCCGCGGGGACGGCCCCGCAACGCCGAAGATCTTATCCCATCCGCGTACCTTCTTAGTCGCCATCTGGGGCTGGGCCCCGATATTTGCAAATCCCGGTGTTCATACTGGATGAAGATGAAATGAATGACGCGGCTATGGTGTGAAATGAAGTGGATCTGAATAAGTGTTTGATGCATGTTGAAGAAGCTACGCTAGGGTAGTGGGAACCGATATCTATCAATCCCCGGCAGTCGCGGGCAAGCTACTGAATATTGTGCCTGAAAAGGCAAGAGAGTATAGGAAGCCATTTATATTGTGGGGCTGCTTTTTGCTCCTTCTGAAATGTTGTGGCCTTCGATTAGATTGACTTATCGGCCTTTCTGGTTGTTGTCCCTCTTATCAATCCGGAGACAGCCTACTTCGGAGATAAGGCAGGCGTGTAGTTTTCGGGGAGGGTGATTGCGAGCATAGAATTGACAAGACATGGTCGCCAACATTTTCGCGGAAGAACCGAGGATTATATACTCAACGAGTAATACAGAGTCAATTAGAGACATAACGATTAATGACACCCTATAATCATCTTGGCATAAGCCCCGGCATCCGCCCGGCAATGGCCGCCAGGGTCCGCCGGGATGCCGATCGTTTCTGGCCCCGGATATTCATACCGGCAGAATTCTGCATTCGGGGGTACCTTGCGAAGGGCGGGATCGTATCCCCGACCCGCCGGCCCGGGCGCGCACGGCAATTACAACTTCTTAATTAAGTATTGACTATTCAATAAGAATGTAGTGGGAAAAGAGCAAACTGAATATCCGTTCAATAGTACAATCAGAGTAACGTTGCTCAATTATTCACTCCGATGTTAATGCTGTCTCGTTGTTGCATTGAGTATCCGAAATATTTCAATATTTCAATCGAATACTGCCTAATTTGATTCTTCACTACTTCCTGTGTTTCTGTTATTGTCAATTGATGCTATGTTGCTGCTCACTGCGATCTCTATGCTGTGTCGACTAGATAACCCTATTATTTTCCGTATACAGAAGATCGGCCTCGCACATTGGGAACAACACAAGCATGTAGATGTTGGCCCGTCGGAGTTTATCTGGTTGTGAAGTACCTCCTATAAGCTAGGGATATCGGGCACGATACCGACTATAATCTACTGGAATATCTCGCCCATTCGCCCGACATTCCAGACTGCACTTACTTTGCGAAGGTCTCAGCTGCCCCCTCTCCCAGCAGTATTGGGTGTGGCTTTATACTCCAAGGTCTATGTAGTCAATAATTTGGCACAATTATATCCTGAAATCAAATTGGGTGAGGGAGGCAGTCCACTTTTGCGGTTTTGACTGTGAGTTGGGCGGCTCAAATGTCTCGGTTATTTAAGTTGTAACATGTAACGAGGCATTCATACCCACCACGCTGATTCATTGCTGCAAGTTTTCTAAGGTGTCCAGGACATGAAGAGATACTAACAATGCTATGATGGCTCTGTCGTGGCCCGGTGCTTACTGGTGAATTGACTAGAAGAGAATTGGTCAAAATTGGTTCCATTCTATCTGTTGCGACTCATAAACTAATGGTGCAGCACTCAATAGGATTAACTTTAATCGCCTCAGTAGCCTGGAACCAAATAAGTAAAGTGCGAAAGAGTGACATCAGAATCGAAACCTCGATTTCAGCAGCCGATCCCGTAAGCCCAAAATAGCCGGTCATTTGGAAATCCAGGTGTCAAGGATGCGATAAAGCTCAATGACCAAAGCTCGACATGGTTGAAATTCCTGCGATTTATAGAGCGGAGCTGTTGCGCTTGAATGCACTGCACTGCCAGTCATATCTCTATGCGTCCTTCTTAGCAGTCGTGTGCTCGGAAGAATGGACTTCGAATGCAGGAGGGTAGACCCGACGCTTCACGAATGCGGCTCAAGTGTAGGGTTATACTCCGGTGCTTCAGCCACGGCTTCCCCACGGTTTATGTTCATTTATTCACACTGATTATTGCGCAGTTCAATGAGATGTGGCTTCATGCATAATACTAACGTCATGGGTCAGAGGGATTGCCATTGCCGCTGTGGCCATGGTCAGGATCATAGGGGTGAGCCGCATGATGTGTTGAGTTATCGGCACTGTCGAGTGTTTCGATATCCAAGTGTTTGGGAATGGGAATGGCCTGGATTGATAGTCGTGATACATACAAAGAGAGTACCATGGCCTTTATATTTACCGCAGTGCTGTAGAACGACGCCAACATACGCTGGCCTTCCTGCGCCAATGTAGTTGCCTATACCATCATTCTACGAGGTGACCCACGACGTGTTCTCTGAATTGGTTCCGTCTCCGTTGATTGTATGTGAGAATTTACACAAGGGGCTTGATTGAGAGATTAAATGAAGGTTCCCGTGGAAGCAATGATCAGTGTATATGTCCTCTGTATAATGACAGTGCATCTGGATTATCACGACGAAACCCAGCAAAGGTTGAGTGATTGCCACTGACAACATCTTTGTGTTGCATTCTACACGAAACAAATGAGCGCGAAGAACCTTTGAGGACGCACATATGATGAGCCAATACGTTACATTACGTAGAGGCGAGGGTTCCCTGGTGTGGTTAGCCGTCCGGCGGAAAAAGACGCGGTGTGTGATTTAGAGATGGTTATTGGCACCGAGCGTCAATGCAATTGTATGCCACAAAGTTGATCAGCTCCGCGGAACATACTGACGTACTATCCCCGCACTCGTCGATGGGCTGCTATATTTCATGGTTGGGGTAGTCGAGTGCCTGTCTTCCGTTGATATGCAAGGCGAAATTTGCGGTGAGAACGGGTATAGTATGTATACCAACACCTTAAAACGATTCGAGTCGCTGAGTAGCAAGGGATGAATCCAGGAATGTCCGCCTTGCCTGATGTAAATATTCTCAAAGTGCTCTTCCATTATGTGACCGCGACTGTAGACCAGTCTAGGAAAGGGTATCACTGGCGAGATGTATGATAACATCTGCAAGGAGTGATGTTTGACTTAGATTTCTCTTCCCTATATGGAGATTTGTTTGGTCTGCCTGCAGCCTTCCCTTGCTTCCCACCAAGACAAGAACCCGGCTGACAGGGGGTAAGGGGCAAATGTCAGTGTACATGACGCGAATCAGGTGGAATAATCTTCCGGGTAATTGATATGCGCAGACCTAACCCCTTGAAATGCAGTACACCTCGTTACTCACACATATGCAGTGATCGACGCCATGGTGGTGAGTGGCTGCGACACTCAGTCTCGATCTATGTTTCTCTCGCTCTGAATTCGGGCTTGTTCAATCTTTTCAATACAATTCCTAGAATACTTGTTCAATGACCATCCGCAGTTGAAACGCGAGCAGAACAACAGCAGCAAGAGCCTGTTCCGAACAATCAGCAGCGGATTTTCCAAGAGACGATATGAAGCTTTACCTCACGAGGTCGATAAGACTATAGGCGACAATCATTTATCTACAACCTGCCAGTGCCAGAGCAGAAACAGAAGAAAGCCACCAGAGCTGAATATCTGCCTGATCAGCACTGTATTCTTTACCGCTGTCATCCTTTATTTACTTCTCGCCGTGTCATTTGACACGTACTTGAACTCGGAGAAGAACGCAGCTCTGCGTGGAAGTCTTCACTGGTGTATGCTTGAATGTATATTCAAACTGTCATCTTGCACTGACTTGTGATAGCACCAATTCTTGATGATGTGGAGCTACCCCAGCGCATAGCGACGATGAACAGCACTCTCTTACCGCCACCAGATCCGTCCATCGCCCGTCAAGAACCAGGACCAGAGAACGATGCTGAGTGGTACAAATACAATGACACACCACTGTTCTGGCTCACTCGGGAGGAGATTGAAACGCTCGGCCAGAACCCCGTACGGCTGCAAGATGAGACCGTGAGTATTGGGGACAAGAGGAAGACCTCTATGTGGGAAAGTAAGAACCAGTCTTTATAGTTGGGGTGTGAGTGCGTGTCTTCTGACATTGCAATTTACTCTACACTGTTTCATCACACAAGGCGATATCAGATCGTCCACAGCTGGCAGGCTCGATAATTGAAACGATGTAACTGAATCTGACCATTGCTCGTCACTCCTGCCAGATATGGTTCCAATGGAGTTTGCAACTTGGGGGTTGCAATTGTTTCTGTCTGATCCCAGCAACTTTGATTTGGTCAATAGGAAGCATTACATTACTAGGCGCAGATGTACTCCACCTTTTAGACATATATATATTGATATATAGATATATAGATTTTTCTCTTGGTTATGGTCTACCTGCTTTCGAAGAGAAAAGGTTGTTTTTTTGTTTTCCTTCTTGAATTTCTGTATGTTCATTCTATACCGACCACTACTTCAAAGGTCCCATTGCTGCGGAGTGACCTCCCCATACCTGCCTGCCATCCATGCTGTAAACGCCAAGTAGAATGTCGTTCTGGCTCTTTATTCCTAAACCGGGCGTCGAGGGATGCATGTTCGGCGGAAAAAATTTACTTCTCAGAAGAATTGTGCTGTCCCTCACCTCCTAGGTACTTCTCCTGAAGTGAATCGATAGCTAGCACCCCTAGCTGCTGTACGGAACCCAGCGAGGAGATTTGCAGCACGCTGATTTCAAGCCCAAGGTTCTGACGCCACCATCTGCGTATCTCGACACTGACCAGGGAATCAAGGCCTAGGGCAGTCAACGAGGAGGTTATATCCATACTTTCCTTGCGCAATGACATGATGGAGCACAGCATATTCACAATCTCGTTGGTAACAATCTCGAGGCTCGAGTCCTCGCGCAAGACCTCGGGGTTGGCAGCCACCGTGTTGAGGAATTGTTTCAAGGGACTGTCGCCCGAGACCAGACCGCTCCTACGAGATGTGTTCAGGTTGCGATGCACGCTCACTCGGACGTCATCCTTGGCAAGGCCGTTGAGTCCCCTTGTTTGGGATATATAGCCGACAAGGAGGTCGGCGATCCCACCTGAGCTCTCGGCCCCGGCGGCTTTTGCAGCACGGTGCTGACTAAGAACCACCCGGATCGATTGCAGGACTTCGCTCTCGGAGAGTAGAAGGTTGACGCCCTTCAGTTTCTGGAAGGTTGCGGCGTGCTCACTGACGTAGCCCACTTCACCCATGACGCCGACGTCAATGACATTGGCCGGCAGCCCGAGAGCTCGGCGATGATGGGTCAGGGCATTCTGGAAGGTGCCTCCAGCAGCGTAGTTGGTCTGCCCCCAGTTCCCTTGATGACCCACAATGGAACTGAAGATGAGGAAGAAGTCTAGGTCCATATTGTGGTCAAAGACCTGGTGCAGATTCCACGCTCCCTGCACTTTGGGTGCGGTTGCTCCCTCCCAGTCTTCTATTGTCATCTGCACTACAGATCGATCCTGCAAGGATTCATTGGTCAATAACTTCACGATAATATTTGTTTGCAGGATGCCTTACTCTTAATAGCATTGGCATGTGTAGCACACCTGCGATAGGTCGAGGGCTAAGTTCCACTGCCCGCCTGATGTCCTCGATGTTCGTGACAGTTCCTGTAACCAGCGTGGTGTTGCCACCCAAAGCTTGAAGTTCGCGAAATACCTCTTCCGTCCTGGGCTTGGTGTGCGCAGTGGGAGAGAGATAAACCAGATACCGCGCCCCATTCTCAATCATCCAGGCCGACACAGCTCGACCCAGTCCACCCAGGCCACCCAGGCCACCGACAAGGAGGTATGCCTTCTCGCTAAAAAAGAGTGGTGAGCTTTCAAGACCGACGTTTGTGGGTAACTCCTTCGGCTCCTCGGGCATCTTCACCACAATCTTCCCGATGTGCTGTCCACCTTGCATGTATCTGAATGCCTTTGTGACCTCGGCTGCGTGGAATACATGGGTAGGATAGACCGGCTTCACATGGCCTTGTATGATGAGGTCTGCGCATTGCTCTAAGTACCTGGTGTTATTAAATGATTAGTACATGGGCCTGCCACTTGCGCGAAATGCCCACTCACCGTTGGATCACCTGCGGCTTCCGATCAATCAACACGGATAGGTCAACACCGGAGAAATTCCGGTTGTCTGCGAACTCGTTCATACTGAGCATTCCGTAGTCAAGGAAATCGCGCTTGCCAAGTTCTATCATTGTTCCGAAGCTGGCAACGCACCGCCAGGATGCGTGAAGCAGCTCTCCAGACAGGGAGTTCAGCACCACGTCGACTCCTCTCCCCTCGGTGTCGTGAAGGACCTGATCGGCGAAGCTGGCATCTCGTGAATTGTAGATCCGGGATCGCGGGATCCCAAAGTTCTCCATGAGAAACCGAACTTTTTCTTCGCTCCCAACGGTGGTATAAATCTATATCCAATGAGCTTCAAAATATCCCTAAATCTGGAGCTATTACTTCGGTATCTCATATGACTAACCTCGGCCCCGATCATTTTACTAAGCTGAATAGCAGCCTGGCCAACGCCTCCGCAAGCCGAGTGAATAAGAATAGTCTGAGAAAGATCGTCAGCTTGAGAGAACTGAAAATAGACAACTACTAGTAGCAAAACTTACATCTCCTGATTGCAACTTGGCAAGCTCCATCAGAGAGTGGATCGCGGTTAAAAACACACTTGGGATAGTGGCAGCGTCCTCAAAGCTCAGGCTGTCCGGAATACGAACACAGAGATTCTCTGCCGTAATCACACTGGTTGAGAAGCATCCTCTTGAGGCCCCGGTCATTACTCGATCGCCTGGTTGAACTCGGGTAACCCCAAATCCGGTCCTGACAACTGTTCCTGACCCTTCGAGTCCCAGTGCGGTCTTCGATCCAGGGATTACGCCCATTGCAATGAGCACATCCTGAAGGCAGAAATGATAGTCAGCATTTCAAAATTGCTCGACAATGAACTCCCGTGTAGGCTCTGCCCACCTTGAAGTTGAGCCCAATAGCCTCCAAGCGAATCTCAACCTCGTTGTCGCCCAGTTCTCTTGTATGAGTCTGTATCCAAGCCAACGAGTCGAGCGACCCATTCTTCTCAATGAATAACTTTCTTCCAGTGCCCTCTTCCGGTTCCTCTGCGTGCTCACTTGGCGAGTATGGGAAATATCTGGGAACATGTACTGTACCGTTGGCGACCGCGTATTCAGGGTCAATCTCCGCTCCCTCTCGCTTCTTCTGCGCGAGAAAGTTTGCTACAGTCTTTAACAAACCATCCGTGGCTTCTTGGGAAGCAAGGTCGTCGACTTCCACTGTCACAAAATCAACCGATATTTCGAACCGGAGATTCCGCGCCACTCCCAACACTAGTGCATAGCGTGGATCGGTGCAGTGCATCTGGCAGTTCTTCGTTAGCCAGACCATTCCTTCAAACTCACTCGAGGTAGTATAGGCAACGAAGGCGTCCCAATCCTGGCCATTGATTTCGTGGAAGAAGGGGCTTTCTAGGTCCAATAAGGAAACCACAAGTTGCCCTGTCGGCATATCCTGGCCCAGCTTTTGCCAGGAAACATCGTAGCCCATCTTAATAAAGCTGCGCTCGATATTCCTTGCTGCGTCGCTAATCTTGGAGTGATACAGGAGGGTAATCGGTGAGCGGGCAGAGGCTCCTTCGTCCGCCGCTGGAGAGGAGATAATGTAAGCATTAACCTGGTAGGGCTCTTCATCATCGTAGACGGCGGAGTCAACTCCATTGAATCCGGCCTTCCGGAGCTCTTCGTCCCATCTCTGAACGGGGACATAGGGCTTGGTGCTGCGTCCGTCCTCGCTGCCCAACCACCACCCTGGAAGTGTACCCTGCCACATGCTATTAGTACAGAGAGAATGAGATTTTTTTTAAAACAGTTTCTTCTCAACTTACCATAATGAAGGACATGAAAAGCATCTCTGGCATTTTGTGAGCGGCACGTCAGAAAGAACCTTTCGATTATTGAAGCTCACCTGTGCAAAGCTCTTGAAGAAAGAGCTTACCGCCGGGTGCAAGCAGTTTTCGAACATTGCATAGAGTTGTGTGTAGCGAAGGCGTTGCATGTAAGACCTGCATTATCATAAACCAGTGCACACAAGAGTAGAAGGGTGACAGTGGAGAGGAGGAATCTTACATTGTCGGCGATGATCAGGTCAAATCTGTGAGATGAAAAACCTTGCTCTTCGGGGTCTTTGGTAATATCGAGAACACGGTAATTCACCTGTTCGTAGCTCTGAAATTGCTCCTTCGCTCTGGCGAAAAAACCCGGGGAGATGTCGGTAAAGGTGTACTCCGAGTACATGCGCATGCCGGCATTGGTAACAAGCGACTTAAGAGCTCTGGCTGTTGTACTGCCAGTCCCTGCGCCGATCTCGAGGATTTTTATGGTAGGCCTGGTGTGACCCATCGTGGCGAAGAAAGATTCTATCTGCTTCTTGGAGGCGTATAAGTTTGACAGAACATTATCTTTCGTCAGGAGCTCCAGTGGCTCAATCTCGCCCGTCGCCAGACTCGTAATGTTCTCGAATATGGATTCCACGGCCATCCTCAGAGGTGCTGATTGCTCATTTTCCACTGCATTCACTGATCTTGCTTTGATGAGGGAAAGGCGTTGTTGCGAGTCCAATGCTGCCCAATCACGAGCCTCGGGGATGATATGGTTGTACTCGCCATTGGTAATCCGCGTTGTCTCCGTTTCAAGCCAGCTTTTATATTTGGTAAAATGATCGATCAGGATATCGGTGGATCGAAGACGCTCGTGAGTTGCGAGGACACAGAGAACGGTGAGTTGTTCCAGCAAAATCGCATTGTTCTTGCTAGACTTCACCTGGAAAAGGTCCTGATATGGCACGAGGTCGATATGAGGAGCCCACTTCATCTCCACTGCCGCCAGATCGTCAACCCTCTCCGCCATATCCAGGCTACTGAATGTACAGCCCTGCATCTGGAGAACAGGCTCCCCATTCGAAAAGGCCACTATGCGCCCATCAAGTGCATCGCCCTCTGCTGCACCAACAGATACCTGGATACGGACAGCTTCGCTTGCGGGTGCGACTTGAAGCTCCGTGATTGTCTTTGGTACCACTGGACGCTCGATCTTGCGTGGCTTTCCGCCACATTTTGCCAGGATCATCAGCTGCAGACACTGGTCGATGATGGTGGGATGAATGTGATAATAAGACTCGCTATCCGCGAACTTGTCATTCACTGTAGCAATTGCATTGCCACCCGTCGGATCCACCGTAATATCCTCCAGACCCTGGAAGGTTGGCCCGTACGTCAAGCCAAGGGTGGAAAGAGCGCGGTACCAGACGAGCGAATTGATTCTGCGGGGCAAGGAATCTCCAAGACGACAATCATCTCTTGGTTTCCACTGTCCGCCCCTTACCAGGCCAGTAGCATGCTTCGTCCAGTGATCGTTGACGAAGGAAGAAATCGTGAACTCAAAAGCCGCCGAGTCCGATACGCTGGTGATCTTTGCCGGTCTGAGATTGGTTATCAGCTCCACCGGAGTCCCTGCTTGAAGAAGCAAAGCATTGTTCATATGCAGCCGATGGACAGTATACTGGGGTATGCTAGTTATCCTTCGCATGGCTTCTCCGACTATAGCGACATATCCAGCACCTGGAAAGACAATGTCACCGCCGACCCTATGATCTTCCAGCCACGGCACATCCTCCAGTCGCAGAATATTTCTCCACGCAGGCTCCAAATCGCTGGCCTCCAGCACTGGCGACCCCAAAAGCTCATGATTCGGAAATTTCCGGAGCCTCCACTGCTTCGTGACCCTGCTTTCTTCCCAGTATGAGGTGCGTTCCTGCCAAGGGTAAAGTGGCATGTCTGTGAGAACTGTCTCGTCCCGAGTTCCGTTGACACGACCGAGGTTGACGTCCAAACCAAGAGTATAGATATGGCCCGCCGTGGCCATCAAACTGCCCACCAAGTCCTTTCCTCTGACCAGTGAGGAAACGTGAACGGGATTCGCCGGCGATCGACTAGATGAAAAGATCTGCCGGAGGGGACCGGCCAGTGTTGAGTGCGGCCCGATCTCGAGGAACACCGCACTTTCTTCGTCCTTGAGTAAGGACTCAACCGCGGAACAGAAGCGCACGGGGGACTCCAGGTTCTTCTGCCAGTACGCAGCGTCTAGCTGAGGCGGACCCGATTCAGAATCTGTGGTCACTGTTGAATATGGAAGGGGGGGATGAGTTCCAACGTATCTTTCGAGGATGGCCCTGTATTTCTCCCCGATGGCTCTCATGTGATCTATTTGCCGCGAGCGTCAGTGGGCAAATACATGTATATATAACAGGCATGAAACTCACGGGAATGGTATGCAATATTAACTTGAAGGCGTCTGTAGAAGGTTTCCGGCCGTGCAAGTTTGATTCTCTCGGCGACAGCTTCGACCTTGTCCACATCGCCAGAGATAGTCACACTCTGAGGACTATTCTCGCAGGCAACTACTGCTCCCTCCACCAAAAACGTTTCAACTTCCTGGGCACTCAAACCAACGGCAGCCATGGCCCCTTCAACCGGGAGTGAGCTGGCCAACTTCCCGCGGTAGAAAGCAACCACAATCGCTTCTTCTGCTGTCAAGCTCCCCATCGCATACGCTGCAGCTATTTCTCCACTAGAATGGCCCACTACTGTGGCTGGCCGAATGTTCCACTCGGCGAATAGGTCCACGAGGCCAATTTGGAGGGCTGTGCACAGAGGCTGTACGAACTCTGCTTTGCCGGTCCAGGATCCGACGGCTGCATCAGCCAAAGTCTCTGATTGCTGTTAGTTAGCATAGGCCCTTGCACCAGGGTGGCTAGGTTCATTGGTTATACCTGAGATTGTCCATGATGGGGGATCCTCCAACCCCCGCAAGGCTATATCCATTCTTTCTATGCTGTTTCGGAAGGAAGGTAAAGCCTGCAGAAGCTCGGCTGCCATACCTGCCCATTGCGCGCCTTGCCCGTTAAAGACAAAGACCAGGCTTGGGGACTTCGCAGGGGATCTGCGCGCATCCGACAGCGCAGGCTGACCGTCGTCATCACTTGTCACGAAGCCTCGACATATCATGTGGTCTCGACGCTGACAAAGTGTGTATGCGATGTCGATTGCGGGGGCTTGGCTGGTAGCCAGATACTCCTTTGTGGCGTTAATTCGGGCACTGAGGGATTCCATGCTGTCAGCAGACACAACATGGACATATGGGCGCCCTTTGCTGTCTTTGTTCTTCTTTACGCCCCTGACATGGAATGGAGCGGATTCGACAATGGCCTACTGGGATTAGAGAATGCACAGAACTGTCTAAGCTGACCTTCGGGTGACTTACATGCGCGTTGACGCCGCCAATACCGAAGGAGTTGACACTGACCCTTTCCATGCGGTCTGCTGGCCAGGGGGTAATTTCAGTGGGCACTCTGAGTTGGGCTTCCTCGAAGGGAACTGGATCATCACAGTAATGATTGTCAGTATCGGGGATTGAAATGAAATAGAGGGATTGGAGGGTCTTCTCGTACTGCCTGGATTGGGTGTGCTGAAGTGAATGTTTGGCGGGATCTGTCTGCGCTCGAGAGCCAGCGCAGCTTTGATCAGGCCGGTAAGTCCGGAGGCACCCTCAGAATGGCCGAGATTGGGTTTCACCTACAAGCAAACGCGGTCAATGGCAAGTCTTAAGACTGTTGAGAAAAGGATGGATAGTACCGCGCCCATAATAATCCCGTTTTCACCAAAAACGTTGGCAATCGCCCCAGCCTCGATTCGATCTCCGAGAGCGGTTCCTGTTCCATGAGCCTCGATATAGCCCGTCTGAGCAAGGTCTGAAATTCCAGCCTGCTCATAGGTTTTCCGGATGAGCGCTGCTTGGGCCTCGGCGCTGGGAGTGGATAATCCTGGAGTTTTCCCATCACTGTTTGTCCCCGTTCCCCGAATAACACCGCGGATGGGGTCATTGTCACGAATTGCATCCTCAAGCTTCTTTACATAGATAGCGTTAATTGCCTCACCGCGAGCGTATCCATTTGCAGAGGCGTCAAACGTCTTACACATTCCGTCTGGAGAGAGTGCTCCTTCTTCAGTCATGGCAATTGTATAAGTTGGTGTGAGGAGGAGGCTGGTTCCTGCCACGATGGCGGATGAGCATTCCCCTGTTGCAATGGCACGTTGAGCCATATCAAGTCCGACCAGAGATGAGGAGCAGGCCGTTCGAACTGTGCAGCTGTTGCAATAATTCGTGTCAGCAACATGGCGTCATCAACGGGGCATGACACCATAGCCCTATCTAGAACGTACCTTGGCCCTGTGAGGTCGTAGTGGTAAGAGACGCGATTGGCAATGGCAAAGTCACCTGTGCCACCAACCCGACCCTGGCCCAAATTTTGATAGTCTTTGCGGGTCATATCCAGCCAGTCTTCTCCAAAGACTCCGACAAAGCACGCAATGTCCTTGCCCTGCCAGTCGACCTGACCTCCGCTCTCCATGCATTCCCAGACCACCTTCAGTAGTAGCCGTTGCTGTGGGTCCATTCTGGCCAGCTCGATGGGGGAGATGTTGAAGAATTCCGCGTCGAACTTGCCAATGTCTTCATCCAGGCAATAAGCATACTTGCACCGCACCGATCCGCTTTTTCCCGACTCGCTGTAGAACCCATCGATGCTGTACCGGTCTGCGGGTAGTTCCCTACGAGCGCACCGCTTGTTCACGAGAAGGTCCCAGAATTCAGAGTCGTTCGTTACTCCTCCGGGGAGCCTCAACCCAATCCCTACGATGGCTAGTGGGCAGGAAGTGGCCGTCTCAGAGGTTGCAATGCTGCCCATCTTGGTCGAAGGTGAATTGGAAGAGGCAACAAGTGTTTTCACAAAATGGATAGTTTAAGTTCTTGATTTCAATGATTCAATGGAATGGTATATGTTTGTCGGCTTTCATATGACAGGGCAGTCTTCTCTTTATATGTCCAGCCAAGGACTCCTACCAATGCCTAGTCTACCACACAACAATCCCTTTCTACGGGTCTTACTGTACCAGCGCAAGACCCTCTTATCCGAATCATCGCCCACAGGGGCCGCTCAATTTCGCAGCCTAATGCATACCCGTCAAATCCGCTCTTGCCCGAGAAGTTCAAAATTTGGGGACCCACACAGGTTCAGATGCATGCAGACATAGATACAACGTAGGAATGACATCAAAAAAAAAGTAAGCTTCGCAGTTCGTACTTTGGTATAACGACATGTTCAGCTAATCATCATTGCTTTCCTACATACTCAGCAAGCCACTACGTGACAAGTTTGGATGGCAGCACTTGTGTCCACGTCTCAATATCAGAGCAATCTCCTGCAGCAGATATCACTTCGGACTGATGCGTCACCGGGTCGTATGAATAGTCCGAAACAAACTGCATATTATTCCCCGTGACATATGTCACATGGAGCAGTGAAAGCGTCCTGGTATGTATGAGTCAATATCCTTGTTCACCGGCTCGATGTGTAACCTTCCCCACTGCACCTA
Organism: Aspergillus luchuensis; assembly: GCF_016861625.1. NCBI lineage: Eukaryota > Fungi > Ascomycota > Eurotiomycetes > Eurotiales > Aspergillaceae > Aspergillus > Aspergillus luchuensis. Next base: position 6,006,797 of record NC_054849.1, read on the forward strand.
TTGCCATTGGCTCTTCCTGTATGTAGAAGACATATTCTACATAGTACGAAATGCCTCGTAGTTTAGTGGGTCATTGACACTCGACAGCGCGGGCAGTATCAGGTGGGTGGGTATTAATTGAAACTTTACTCTGTCCTGCATGGGATGCGTTGTGCGGTGTGCATTTGATATGCACTTGTTCACCGGAGCATATGAAGGTCAATAGGACGAGTACCTCTTGTTCTCATCCGTAACCAGCATTTGGTGAAGGTGAAGAGTTCTGAATCTCCGTCCCTATGCACGTGTCACGTGGATGTATCTGACACCGCGCAGTCATCCACTTAGCAAACCGCAATGAGCTAGCGCGATTGAAGCATATTTGCCATGCCAGCGTTATTCTCATATGTTTGATGCTGCATCTATATTACTGCTCTTGGTCAACCTTGGACCAACCTCCGGGGCCCACTGGTGGAGGGAAAAGTCATTGGGATCTTCATCTATCACCCTTTTTATCCCCTGTGACGCTCTGTATCCTAATTAAAGTTCACTTGCCATTGTATATTTCAGAAGGCACCTGGGCGGCCTTAATGATCAATGTATGACTTCAATATAAAGTGGATACTCAAAACGGTGGCTGCAGATAGATCTCACAGATGGAGTACTGGGGTTACCCCAATAATAGAGGGGATCCATCATATATTCAAGTCCGGTGGTCGCAGCGCCCTTCGCAAGGATCGGACATTTCACAAGCCCCCGTACATACTAGCGGTGTACCTTTGGCAGGAAGTTGCAGATCTGGGTCGTGATGTTCGATAAACTTGCCTGATAAAGCCTCGTAATAGCATACATCGCGGATGGCTCGGTATCTGACATCGGGTCTCAGTGGAAGCCGCTCAAGATTGTATGACCACACACACCAATGCTTTACCTTGGTGGTGATGTCGTGAAGAACATATTTAGGTTCTGGGTAGTACAACAGGCATCTGATCTATGCACGGCTCCCAGCCGTGTGTACTGTACTTTGTATATCCTGTAAGTAGGATGGAGAGATGTATTTTGACTAGAGTGGTTAACGGCCAGGGTAGGGTAGGTTAATGGAAAAATTTATACCTGTCGTCAGGTTAATGGTTAGGTATAAGAGTTTCTTATACCTAACTGCGGAACAGCTAAAAATAAGATAGTTAACTATCTTAATTATTCTTAATATTAAGATCTATCTGTTATACTCTTTTAGACTGTAGCATAGGTAAAGTATACTTAAATTAATAATTATTTATTCTGACTGTTTATATTTTTTTAGATAATTAATATAAGACTAATCTTCTTGATTCTAAAAATAATTAAAAGAAAGAAAACAGTATACTTTATTTTATTTTAATTTATTTAATCTAATGTTATCTCAGGTGGTAATAAAAATTAAATTTATAAAAAAAAGCTACTCTTACAGTCTGAAATAATAATAAATATATATATTTATAACTCTGTTTTAATTATATATTATTTATAAATTATAAATATTTTTTAAACTACTTCTCCAGGCTGGTAAATCTCTCTGAAAATTATTTTATATATTAATAAATAGACTTATTATTTTTTTTATAAATTTAAAAAGATTTCTAAGTATTTATAATAGATTTAAATACTATAAATTATTTGTATTATTTAATTATAATATTTTATACTATTCTGTTTATTTAGTTTATCTGGAAATTTATATTTTCTATTAATTATAAATTTAAAAATTTAAGCAGTATTTTATTAAGGTTTATAAAAGACTTTTACAGATTTTATTAATAATAATATTATTATAATAATTATAAAATATTTTTATAAAACTTCTATTTATATTACTTAATAAAATCTAATTATCTATTATATTAGAGATATTTTATATAATAATTACTAGATACTGTAAAATCTTATTTATAAATAAGATTAAAAGATGCCTCTAATAAAAACTTATTATTATTAAATATTTCTAATATATATAAATATAATAAATTATATTTATATTAATATATATTTAAAAGCAAAATAATATTATACTAGTTAAGTTTTTTTTATTTTTTATTTTCTTTGATTACTTGTACAGATAGATAATCTATTATAAATTAATTATAATTATTAAATTTTTTCTTAGAAAATATTATTAAATTTTTTTTCTTTATTTTACAGATCTTTATAAATTATAATACCTGGATAGAAAGTAGTTTTTTAACTTATATTATCTTTTTTTTTAAAATTTTAATATTAAGTGTGTTACAAAGTATCAGAAAATTATTTTATATTTAATTTTTTTAAAAAAAATCTTTATCTTTTATAACTGATAGTAAATAACTGTTTTTAATTAGATTTATATATAAGATTAGAAACTATTCTTTTACTTTAATTAAGAAAAGATAATAATAGTATAAATTTATTTTTAAAAAAATATATTATTTTTTAATAGAATTTTTTATATTTTCTATATTATATACTTGTATATTTTATAGTATTTAATAATTAATAATTTTAGGACTACTTCTATGAGTTATTATTTTTATAAAAGCTGTAAAAAATAAATATTCTAATATATTTTTAAATAAATTATTAAATAAATATTAGATAAAGAATTATTACAGATATATAAATACTAATAGTATTTTTAAAAATATTAATCTAGAAATTTTATTTTTATATAAAATTTCTAAATTTTCTAGTAAATTAATATTATTAATACCTGCTATATTATTTTTAAGTTTCTATTATTTATAATAAAAAAAATTTTTTAATTAAATATTATATTTTTTTATTACCTGCTGCCTGCTGTTTTATATTATTAAATATATTTAATTTAAATAAATAATTAATCTTACTGTTCTAGTACTTTTCTGAATATTTATTTTTTTTATTAGATATAAATAAAAAAGTATTTCTTAGAGCTTTTAAAAAGATATATATTTAATTATTATTAAAGTTTCCAGACAGCGGGTGTATATTAATTATAATTAATTATTAAATTAATTTAGATTAAAAAATATTTCTTATTTTAACTAGATATTTTCTGATAAAAAATATAAATTATTATAAGATTTTATTAGATTTCTAACCAGTATCTAGATTTTATACTAGTAAGAATCTAGCTAAAACTATTTTAAAAATCTTATAAAAATATTATTTTATTTACCAGCTATTAGGGGTAACTACTAATAATATTAGTAATAATAATATTATATTTAATATTATTATATTAAAACTCCGGGCTCAGCTTAGCCAGGATATTTATTTTTATAATATTATAATAAATTCTGATCTTGTAAAGATTATTTAAAATTAATATTATATTTTTTATTTAATTTATATTATTCAGCTTTTTATTAATATTTTTCTTTAGAAACTCTGAATTAAGACTGTGAATAAAATAGTTAAATATATATAAAAAAATAATAATAAAAAATTAAAGATCTCTTCTAGTATCTTCCAGATAATTAAAAAAATATATAATAAAAATTATTTGTAGAAGACTTCTACAGGATTTTCTAGAAATTATTTATAAAAATCTTATATAGAATATTCTAGAAGTTATCTGTAGAAGATTTTTAAAAATAACTTTTATAATCTATCTATTTTCTTTTATTTATTTTTCTGATTTGTGATTATAGATTCAGAAAATTATATATTTTATAAATATAAATTTTTAATATTAGGAGAAGTTTCAGCTTACTTAATAATTAAAATTTATTTTAATATATTATTTTTTTTTAATTATAAAATCTGATAGAACTTGATTTATCTTATAATTTATTATATAATTAAATTATATTTAATTATTAAGAATTTTATCCAGCACTGGGATCATGATAATATTAATTATTTTTATTTTATTTTTATAAAATAGAAATAGTTAAAATACCTGCTTGAACTTTTATATTTTTTTTTTATTTTTTATTTATCAAAGAACAGTGAACTTATAATTTATAACATTTATAATATTTATAATAATCTTTTTAATTATTTTAATTAGTCTATTAACCGGCTGGCACGGAAGCGGGTACTTTAAAAAAAAATTTTTAGAATCTGGAGAATATATATCAGAATTCAGAAATTTTATAAATATTATTATTAGATTTACTAAATTAAAAATTATATCTATATAATTATAATAATTTTAGATTTTATATTAAAACTTAAAAAATTTAAGAAGGATACCTAGCTAGATAATAATATTAATTAATATTTTAAATATTAAATTATTTTTAAAAGAATTTTTTATTTTTATTATTAATAGAATCCTGTTATTAATATATTATTCTCAGTTTTTAGTATATTTTCAGATCTGGATAAGGTCTTTTATAATATTTTAAAATATTAGAAATTCTTGTTTTTTATAATAATATTTAAAAAATTTAAGATTTATCTTAATATTAAAAATATATAGACTATTAAAGACTGGAATATTAATTTAATTATTTTTAAAATTATACTTATATTAACAGTTATCTAGAAATTACTAGATATTCTGATATTCTTGTTTACTGGAAATTTAATTATAATTAATTTTTTATTTTTTATTATATAGCTAGAGACTTCTTAATTATTATAATTAATAATATCAGTATTAAATATTTTTTAATAATTTTTAAGATATCTGTTATTATTACTGGAGCTATTTATATTTTAAAATTATTAAAGTTCTTATACTCTAGATATATATTAATTATTTTATTATTATTAAAAAATATTAGAATATTCTTGATAATCTTTCTCTGGATTCTATTATATTTATAATTAAAAATTAAGAAGATAATAAGCTAATAATAATTTTTTATATTAATAAGAATAAGAATCTAGATAATTTTAATAATAATTTTAAAAATAAAATATTATTAAAAAAAAGAAGATTAAGTTTTTTTTTAGTCTAGTAATATTATATATATCTAAATATAAATAAATATTTAAATTATATAATTTTCTTATTATCATGACCACTGACCAGGATAATATAAAAAATAATTTTAATAATAATTTATATATTTCTTTCTAGTAATCTAATATAATTATATTTAGATTTCTAGTATTATTTGTAAAAGTCTAACACGGGAGCTATTAGGCTACTGGCTGCTAGCCAGAGAATCTAATTATTATTAATTAATAATTAATTTAATTAATACCTATTCTAATAATATAGTAATTAAAAATATATTATTATTAGTATATTATTTCTGTAAAGTTACTGTATAAATGATTAATTAATTTATAATTATTAATTTTCTGAGTATATCTGACCTTCTTAACCTGTAGACAAGATTAGTTAAAATAATCTTTTAACTATAATCTATTCTTAATTATACAGTTAAGAGGATTCTTATACCTTAACCTAACTGTCAGGTTACGGTTAAGGTTAGGTTAAGGTATAACGGTCAGGTATAACCACTCTAATTTTGACTGTTACTTGACAGGCTTTCATGTAACGGATTTTAGTGTTTGCAAGACATCCAATATGCTAGTCTCTATATACATTACTAACTTAATTCCCTTTGGTCAACTTCTTTACAATTCCTCGAGATCTATCTGTATCCATGTTGTTTTGACATATATTTATTTCAATTATATTACTAAAAAATAAACTTACTAATATCTACTAGAAATGAATAAATATAATTAGAAATTTTATATTATAATCTAATATATGTACAGAATTAAAAAATTCTGATATATATACAGTAATTTATAACCAAAACTCCCCAGGTTGGATGTTTTTAATTTTAATTATGGAATTACTTTATATTACTAAATCTTCTAATAAGAATTAACTAAAATTTCTAATAATATAAGACCTTGCCAGGTCTATTACCTGGTAAGACAATGTAATTTTACAGTTTAATTTTTCTGATAGTCAGTACTAGTAACAACCAGATCCTACACTAGTAAGAATGGAAATACGTATGACCTGGCGACCTGGGAACCCATACACTCAATAAATTGAGCTGTCACTTCCGTGTCAGCGGTCAGGGAAAAAAGCAATATAGAAGATCTTAACGACTATTTCTTCCCCACTAAACGCCAGGTGGCCTCAGATACTATTTATTAGAAATAGTGGCCAGAGGTAGTAATATTAAGCTGTATCTATGATTGGTTTCAGCTATTGAAAGCGTATTACTGGTATCTACTATTACCATGTGATGTGGTGTATCTGTAACATTGTTTCCGGAGTGCGATTTTAATACCACTGTAATAGCTTTCAGGAGTTCAAATTACAACATCCCTACTGTTGTGTTGTGGCTGGCTGGCGCCCAGTTGTATTGGCTTACACCTTCAGGCAAGCCACATTATCAGGTAGTGTGATCGTCCGACTGCCATTGCAGGTGTGCTGTAACAGATCAGATTATCTCCGCTGTCCCGAAACTGCGTTATACTTGTCACACCGCGGTATGTGCGCTTACGTTTGTGATGTGGTTCCAAATTCGAATTTCGGCAGCTGTACTGTGCCTGCTGGATGAAGATGAAATGGAGAGAAGGTAATTTCCGGGTTTTTTGAAAGTACTACATGTTTAACTGACCCATTATATTTGTCAGTCCAGATATAGACACTCTTAATCTGTTCACTTGCACCCACTGCAAACGAACTCCCACAGTATACACATCTATATCTGTACCCTGGCCCTCCCTGCGAAAGTCATGTTTCTCGCAATCATTGTATCGGCTTGCGCCGTTTTCATTACCCGCAGTGTTCATGTCTATCTGAGATTGTCCGCATTTCCTGGGCCATTCATCGCCGCTTTCACAGGGTGGTGGCGAGTATACCGATACTGGAAAGGAGACTTTCAAGAGGTTGTTACAGAGTGGCATAAAACACATGGCCCCGTCATCAGGATTGGCCCGAATAGCCTGAGCGTGGCGGATGCGACCAACGTGCCAAAGGTGTACGGAACTAATCCAGTTTTTCGCAAGGTATTTCCCAGTCGTCGAATGTACAAACCGGCAAAATAGAGCCGTGGTTAATACTTCCCCAGGGGTCCATATACAAGGTTTTCAGCAGCTGGTATCGTGGCAAGGATGTAACAGGAATAGAGTCAATCTTAAATGAAGACGAGCACACTGCTTTGAAGAGAGCAGTCGTAAACTCATTCAGTCTCAGCGCCGTCTCGAGATACGAGCCTGAACTTGACGAGTGTACCTTAGAGCTAATGCGGCAGCTTGAAGAGCTTGACCAATTTGACCTGACCAAGTGGATTGAGTACTTTTCCCATGACATCACTGCTCTAATGGCCTTTTCAACTCCGCCACACTACATGAAACATGCCGATGAAGTGGTAGACGGCGTACAGCCCGTTCTGCGATTCCTTACCAGGCTCGCCACCGGCTTTCTTCCTCTCACTACCGTGGTTCCATATACGGCACAGGCGCTTAGCTGGCTGGTTGGTCCAAGCTGGCGACTGGTGTCCATGGCCTTGGACTTACTGAGGGCACGAGAGAACGAACAACGCAGTCTACCTACGGTGAAAAAGCATGACATGTTGGACACATTCATCACAGCCCAAAAGGAGCGACCAGATCTAATGGCATGGGAGCGCCTCCTGAGCATGATAACGAGTATTGTGATAGCTGGCCCGGAAACGGTGAATTCGACTCTTATCACGACAATATACCACTTACTGAAGCACAGGAACTCCCTAAACCGTCTGCAACAAGAACTTCACCATGCACATCGCTCCGGGGAGTTGTCGTACATGCCCACCTTGAGGGAACTCTCAAAGTTGGCGTACCTTGATGCTGTCACAAAGGAGGGTCTGCGGTGTCTTCCTTCAATAGCATTGCACTTAGAACGAATCGTTCCAACTCAGGGTATGGAATTGTCGGGATATTTCATTCCCGGCGGAACAGAGGTTGGGTGCCTGCTCAGGGTAATCCACACTGATCAGAGTGTCTACGGCCATGATGCAGATACCTTCCGGCCGGAGCGCTGGATCGAAGCAACTCATAATCAGCAAATACAGATGGAACGCTGTGGCCTCTGGTTTGGCAATGGGAAGCGAAATTGCATCGGCCAGCATATCGGCATTGCAGAGATGAAGAAACTGTTGGCTGCATTATTGCTACGATTTGAGGTTTGTGTATAGTGCTCGTGCTTATGGAGATTCACATTGACTAACACTCGCTTCTTGTAGATATCCGATGTTGACCCCGATGCGCAGCTTTCTTGGAATAAGAACACCTTTATCAATTACACGAATCGGCCATATTACGTTGCTCTCAAGCGAATAGAGAAGGTTGGAGAGGATATCTCGACGGTCGGAAGCTCGTCAGCCCTGAGAGCCTAGCTGTGATTGCGTCACGTTGGCTTGTACTTCTTTGTCTTTGTTGCGCGATGTCTGTTCGAGGTTCCCAAGGAAATCCTAGTACATATCCTTGCCACTGTTAACTATCTAACTATACCTGAATCTCGCCTATCAATTTCCGAAAAATATGTCTACAATGTAATGCTTACTCATATAGCCAAGATACATATCAAGTTGCATAAGAAAATCGACAATGGAAAGTGATTCAAGAAAAAGCCCCTGCCAAAGAGTGCTGGAAGCCATGTACTTGGCGTGGAGCTTTTGTGACTTAGAAAGAAATGAGTACCCAAATCTAGGGCAGCCAGGGCCCTCTTGCTGTGGGCCTGCGATCAGGGCAAGCCATCAGACTGTGATATGCTTATAAAATGTGGCGTATTCAAATACCGCCAGTCTAACATGAAGCTATTCCCGGAATCTACTAATCAATCAGAACGCTCGTAGGCAACTCCCTCACGAATACGTGCTCTCTCCTGTTCCCTACCCGGTCGAAGGCTTCGGGCGCCGTACGTGGGTTTGCTTCTCTCCGTAGCTTCATGATGTGTAATCTCGTAGGTGCCGTTTTATCGCTCTCCTATCCTGAAATATCTCCCGCTTACACCACGCTGAAATGGGGTTTGATCGGGTTTCCGCTGTCGAGAACCGCATAGAGGTAATCCGTCATGGGTTCCAAGCACGTTCAACCGGCCCGTCCAAATAAGATGAGGTTTTGATCTGGTACACGTGATAAAGCCATTGCTATGTTGATTAGGACACGGTGTCTTTTGCTGGTTTGTATTCATTTTCTGAACCCTTCTGTATCAAAACAAATTGCAGGGTCATTATACGTACGGAGTATATCTCCCCAATATGTATAGTTCTTCCCGTCCTGAAACACTAAGTACTTTCTCGAGAAGCCCGAGGCCTTCTCAGGATATACCTGAATCCAGGTATATAGTATTTATTTCGACTCGTGAGTGTATAATTGGCACACATCTGACCTACTAAGGCTGGTATATGCCGAGGAATGTGTCTCGTTTAAGATTGAAAACTAATGGCAGATATATAGAGTTCCATCGACCTCACGAATGACGCTAGGAGTAAAGCTGACATTGACAAAATTGAGATAATCCTATCTCGTAGCTTCGTTCCCCCATGCGATATCATGCGGGACTATCGGTCCGCTCTTATTGCCCGGCTTCTCTGGGTCAAAGTCCAAGCGATCAGGTATTCTCAAACCAGCTGGTAAATGGTAACGAACAAACCAGACAGAGACACCATCCTTGTACAGCCATGGGTCCTCCGTTTGGCGTTGCCACGTTTCCAATCGCGACCTGAGGTCTTCAAGAACGGCTGTGTACGCTGGATCCTTCGCAAGATTATGAACCTCTTTTGGGTCCACCTCCAAGTCATAAAGCTCCTCTGGGGGGCGGAAGAAGTAGTCTCTTAACTTCCGTCCACCGACCATAATGTCCGTGTCGCTTGAATTGCGGATATCCTCCCAAGAGAGGGATCCATACAGGTCAGCTGCGAAAGGGAAATCCAACCGCCAAGCCAGATTGCGGTGGTATTTGTACCGACGATCGCGAATGAAACGTGTGGGCCAGTAATTTGTTACTTCATGGAATGTGTGCGAGCCAAACGTCTGGTTGAAATCTGGCAACCCGTTGGAAGTTCCAACAATAGGTAGAAGGGATCGGCCCAGTCGCTTTTTCTCCGGATCGGTGACCTCGGGGTGATCGACGAAGTCAAGAATAGTAGGGAGAATGTCAACGTAGGAGATCACGTTTGGGCTAACTGCAGGAGGTGTGTTTGGTTTTCTAATAATCAAAGGAAGTCGTACACCCGCATCATAGAGTGTTGTTTTGGAGTTGATGAAAGGCGGGCCGTTATCGCTAACGAAGATGACGAGGGTCGAGTCTTCTAGGCCAGTCTCCTTCAGAGCATCTAGCACAAACCCGACACCTTGATCAAGACGATGAATGGATTTGTAGTATTCGACCAGTTCGGAGCGAGTACCGGGGGTATCATTGACGAATGAGGGAATTGGAACATCTTCGGGTTCCAGATGAAGTTTGGTGATTCGAGGATCATAGTCATCCGTGTTCCCAAAACCACCACGAGTTCGGTCGCGATGAGGATCGTGGTACCCGATAGTCAACGCAAACGGTCTGTTACTGGATTTTGCTTCCTCGAAAAACGATCTGGCCTGGTCGGCAATAACAGCAACATCGCGGGTATCGCTCTCCTTGCGCAGCTGCCAGGGGTAAACAGCAGATGGTCCTACATGAACCTTTCCCAAAATACCAGTCCAGTGGCCGGCTTCATTCAAGAGATGCGGTAAACTCTTCACGTGGTCAAATGTCACGAAATGATGACGGTGGCTCGCAAGCCCATATTGTCCATTCTGGTGGGTGTGAAGACCGGTGTAGATGACAGAGCGACTACCGCTGCAGGATGCCGTACTTGCAAATGCATAGTCGAACCTGGTTCCCTGCTCTGCGAGCCGATCGAGGTTTGGCGTTTGGGATGTATTGTCCCCGTAGCAGCTGAGTTGTTTCCCCAGATCATCTGCGATCAACAACAGAACGTTCTTCTTACTCGCCATGGTTGTGAAAGAAGCAAAGTAGATCAAGACTGCGCCAAAGTCTCTGTAACTCGTGGATAAAGAAGGTAAGAAATGCAAAGTCCCAAAGGAAGAAAGAGTTCTGTGGGATGCTGTCCAAGACCCCTGTTGAACTCCGCTTAGGACCACTTACCCTCGCATGGGCGGATAAGGAAATACCTCACAAGCAGGAGCTAGCACTATGATAACTACTGCAAATTCCACCTATAGGGAAAGCTCTAATCCTTGGACTTCGGGTAATTGGAGGTTCGGTTTAACCCGCTGCATCAACGCAATTCCGTCAGCCGATGATGTGCTTCCCGGGCATACAAACACCACAACGCCCTTATCAAAACCACACTTCTTCTATCATGATCTCGTAAGTAGACATATCAATATAAATTAATCACGCCATATACTAGACAACGTCAATATATTGCTTTCATGTTGCAATGCGCCCTTAAATTAGGAATTTCTGAAGAAAAGCTGAAGTTGGAGGCATGTGCCTGACAGGGTCCACTTCTGGTATACTCTGTGCTATGGTAGCTTGTGTCGTAGCAGAAAGCAAGTATCACGTAGTACTTGGACGCATGCATGATGCGACGCATAGCAATAACCAAGAATATATAAATAATATAGTCGAATTTTCGCAGCCTCTTTTGATGAACGCTTCTCCCGTCTACAATATATTTCTTCCCACACAAGATAGAAAACCGCGTGAACATTCCATCTAGAAGTTCTCAATGCGTTTACCCTCCTTAATTCCCCTCTCCCTGCTAGCTGGCCTCACGGCTGGTCAGCTCATTGGCCCGGTCGGTCCAACAACCAATCTTGAAGACAAGACCATTGAGTGCAACATCCTAGATTATGGTGGTGTTGCCGATAATCAGACCGATGTTGCAGCATCCATTGAAGCCACTTTCGGCGAATGTGTGCTGAACAACCCCAAAAGTCGTCTTGTTATCCCCGAAGGCAACTATCTGATCAAGCGAAGTGTTGTTTTGAGTAATGGAACCAATTGGGCATTCCAGCTTGACGGTCTGATCACCACGGCATATGGTGGAAACTGGACAGTCGACCGTGAGTTGATACTCCAAGGGTTTGCTGGAGAGCAAATAATAAACTCTACTATCAACGGCGAGGGTGACGGAAAATTCTTACTAGATGTGCTCGTCATTGTGAACGGTATGATTTATCCTCCGTTTCTTGATAAGACATTACTCAGGCTTATTCGCTTTCAATTTGTGCAGCTGTCGATTTCGAATTCTATTCTTCCAACGGGCTTGGTGCATTTCAAGGACAAGGATATATCTATCGAAACTTGGAAAAGTGAGTTCTTTGAAAACTGTTTCTAAACACAGCTGATGGGCTTTCAAAGTACCGACCGCCCTCGACTTGTGAGGCTTATTTCGCCCACGAATGCCTCTGTGCATGATTTGATCCTTGTGGATAGTCCCAAGTTCCACATCGTCTTTGATTTCGCTGTGAACTTGGAGGCATACCACCTTACCATCCGCGGTGCTAATCTAGGAAGCTACGATGGGATTGATGCCATCGGCACCAACTATTACATCCACGATAGCGAGGCAAGTAGAAAGTCCATATCTCCATGATCTAACAGGGGCTAACAATTAGACGAATGACAGGTCACGAACCGTGACGAATGTGTCTCCGTGAAAAGTCCATCCCATCATGCTTTGGTCGAGAACCTGGTTTGCAACCAAGCAGGCTCCGGTGTTTCAATTGGCAGTCTCAACGTATCTGCGGAAATATCCAACATTGTGGGTCTCATCAGTTGTTCGTTTGTAAAACGTCTTGGTAGTTAATAATGCGAAACAGGAAGCTCGCAATATCAGCATTATCCAGGGCAACAACATCGCATTCATCAAGACGTATCCTGGAGGATCTGGTTACGTTAGAGATGTCACATTTGAAAACTTCCGGTCCCTGAACAGCCTGTACGGATTGGACATCAACCAATACTGGCAAAACACTTGGGAGCCTGACACCGGTTCCGTGACATTGAGCAACCTTGTTTTCAAGAACTTTTCAGGTATTTTGACCCGTTTTTTCAGTCAAGTCAGCCCCATACTCAGGCATAAACATAGGATCGGTTGCCGATGGAGCACTCCGCCCACCATTGTATCTGTTTGCCAGTGACTTGACCTTTGCAACAAACGTCACCGTGGAGGAATTCTCTGTATGGACTGAGACTGGTACAACAGTCGTGAATAAGATCAGCAATATCTTTGGCACTGGAGATGACAGCTATGGAGAAAATGACGGCATTCAAACTCTGCAATCTGGAGAGTCGCCGTATACATACACTAGCACCTATACTATTACGGCTTCTCCGACCAATTGGCAAGCTCCATCAACCCCAACATGGGCCTTACCGAGCACTGGATATGGAAGTAAGTCAGATTGTTATGTCCGTGCCGCTGAACAAAAGGCTAACTAGTCAACAGCGGCGTCACCCATCCCGGTCTATACTCCTGCACCCCTTTGGCGTCCTGGTGGAATAGACTACAATCTTCATTACTGGGGAAGCTTTTAGTTAGATCATCGGCACAACTGTTCGTATAATGAATGTCGGGTATAGCAGGAGACAATGTATAGGTAGACTTGGCTCGATACAAGCTCATTCTGGGCTTTATTTTAAAGCAAAAAGAGCGATTATTCTCTCCCGTTACTAATATAGAGCTCTCTGACATAGCCCGATAATGAAAGCCTTGTCTCCCGACCATAAGTCCACTTTTACGAACACTTATACCATCATTTCACATGTTCCTATCAGTGCAGCCCAGCATTGCGTAGGATAACACACCGCTGGCAAGTGGATGAAGGAGATACCAAACTACGCCAATTCCAAAGCTGGTTCAGTCGAAGTACTGTCTACAGCACTAGCAATTTCCCACCAATCCTGATAAAAAAATTTGAACAGGGCCTCGACTGTCGGTAAATTAAGCAGGAGGGGCACCGACAGCTTTCAGGGTCCTGGGTGGGCTGTGATTGGAGTAGCCTTAGCTTGTGTCATCCGCGCTTACATGGCGACGATGGTCAGCAGCAGCAACACATGGTCGGTTTGCGCCAGCTTAGACATCAGCAAGCTGGGAAGCAGCTAGTTGCTGTCATCGTTCGATTAATATAATATAATTTTACTACTATCTAATTAGTATACTTCTGCTTAGCACTGATAGTATATTATGTTTGGTCGTACTTTGATAACGCAAATGCCCATCACCTCATCGTTACCGTCGATCACGCACCTTCGTACTCTAGCCTCGAGGGGCTACTGCCCTATGTACCCATCACATGTATATAACTTCAAGATAACCAACGTGCATTCATCTCCAGCAAGCCATACTATCTCGGTCGGCCCTGGGTTAGCTGTTATACCGTCTTGTTCTTGTCTGGTATACGGATCGCTCTGACTATGGAGCGAAATTCCTCCAAAGCTGCGTCTTCTCTGGATCGCGATCATCAAGTTGACAGAAGCCAAGACTTGAAAGATGGAAGCTACGTGAACCTTGCCGAGCCGGATGATTCCCCTGGCTCCGATGCAGTCCTTACTTCTCTCTTCCGTCGGACCAAGAAACACGACCCCGATGCCATCGCGACCACTAGAAGTGTATTCGACGACCCTTCCCTCGCACCTTTCTACCAGCCCCATCCAAAATATGAGAATCTTCATCGCTTCGATCCCAGCGCACGGTGGACCTATCGTGAGGAGAACAAAGTCCGACGTAAAACAGACTGGTCAATTCTTCTCTGGATCCTGGTTATGTTCTTCGGGTTGAACCTCGATCGAGGCAACCTGAGCAACGCCAACTCCGACAACCTTCTCGGCGATCTAAACCTAACTACGAACGACTACAACAATGCGCAGAACATGTACCGCGTAGGATTTCTAATTGCAGAAATCCCTTCGCAGATGCTCGGAAAAGCAATCGGTCCTGATCGGTGGATTCCCGTTCAAATCATCCTGTGGAGCTTTGCATCCGGAGGACAATTCTTCATGCACAACCGAGCGGGATTCTTCGCGTGTCGATTCTTCATAGGGCTGTTCATGGGGGGCTTTATCCCCGATTCCATCTTGTACTTGTCCTATTTCTATACAAAGGCGGAGATGCCGTTCCGCCTGGCACTGTTCTGGTTCACTGATTCGATATCGGGTGTCATCGCATCTTTCATTGCGTACGGTGTCTTGCATATGCGCGGAGTTGACGGGCGAGAAGGATGGAGATGGCTTTTCCTAATCGAAGCGCTGATCAGTTTCGTGATCGGCTGTTTAAGCTTCTTGTTTCTGGTCCCTGGACCCACTCAGACCAGAACGTGGTGGAACCCGAAAGGAATCTTCTCAGAAAGAGAAGAGACCATCATCGTCAACAGAGTGCTGCGCGATGACCCATCCAAGGGCGACATGCACAATCGCCAAGCATTGTCCCTGGGGATGTTGTGGAAGAGTCTGAAAGACTACGATCTCTGGCCGATATATATCATCGGGATCATGTTCGAAATCCCGACTTCACCTCCGAAGTCTTATCTGACCTTATCGCTAAAGGCGATCGGCTTTTCCACATTCCAGACGACCCTTTTGTCCATTCCAGTGACTGTCTTTGCCGCTATCAACCTTGTACTTGTCGCGCTCTTATCAGAGTTCTGGGGCCAAATCTCAATTGTTTGCCTCCTGACACAACTGTGGTCCCTTCCACTCCTCATTGTCCTCTATACATCTGCTGGAAGCCTTTCCAATTGGGGGCTCTATGCCGTCTCGTTCATTCTACTGGGTTGGCCGAATCCACAAGCTGCCCAGGTGAGTTGGTGTTCACGGTTGAGTAACAGTGTCAGAACCAGAGCGGTCGGTGCAGCGGTCTTTAACATCATGATTCAACTGTCTGGAATTGCCTCTTCCAACATTTACCGATCGGATGATAAGCCTCTATATCGCCGTGGAAATAGACAGCTGATTGCGATCAATGTTGCCACTATTGTCATGTACGCGTTGGCCAAGTTTTATTATGTGTCTCGGAACCGTTGGAAGAAGGCTCAGTGGGACAAGATGACGGCCCAGGAGAAGGCGACTTACTTGGAGACAACCACGGACGAGGGGAATAAGCGACTTGACTTTTATTTCGATAGTTGAAAGAGTTATCATGCTGCTAGGGAAATGCGCGGGTTGGTAGGAGACGTTCATGTCAAAAGGGTTAGTGGTTAGTAGCGGACCGCGTTAGCGAAGGGAGACTGTTTGTCGACAGGACAAGCAATGGATATAAAGAATGATCAGGGAAATAGCCATCTGTACATTGTCGTGACCGTAGTGAGCACCTCAATTCCATTTGATCAAGGGTTTTATTTATCAGAGCGATTAGTAGAATGTGTCGTTCGTGCCTTCGGTTATCACACAGTGGAATACTTGTAGGGCAGCAATAAAATCGAAACAGCAGATGTCATACATAAAATCAAGGAGCATATATCATTCTGCAATAAAATGAATGAAATTTCAGATTATCTCCAAGAGAAAGATTTTCTTCCTGGTTTTATGCACTTTCTACCGATTCTGGTCAGCGTTGGATTTGTTAAAATTTTTAAGTTGGGCGGAAACGAAAACGAAAACGAACCAAAATAGAAACAGGGGTCCTCCGGCTTAAACGAATATACGAATGGAGCCCCACTATAGATCTGGAAAAGGTCACCAACTGCTCAGCATAAGATGTTTACATCCAATAGCAGCTACTTCGTAGACAGTAGCGTCTGTTTCAAGCCTCTTGATCCGACCGACTTCTAGACCCGAATAAGTCACCCCGTTCGCTGGGCGAACAATGCTAAAGCCATAGTACTGAAAAGTGTATCCGTAGCCCCATAGTATCATCCTATAGACAACAAGTTTTTCATTGCAGGACATTTCCTCAGCCTCACCTGTGCGGGTCCATTTTCTGTTAGTCTGTTGTTCGAAGCCCCATGGTAATATGGACTGATAGTATAAGTACCCGGCTTGATAACAGAGACTACCTCCGTTTGGTATTCGAAAGACTTCCCAGGCCCTTCTTCTCTAACTACTGCTTATTATTTCTTTCCCACACTCTTTTTCCAATCTTATTTGTCTGTACTTGGTTGCTGTTTCATTCCGTTCAATGCAAAAATGTTGGACCCCAGAGATTCAGAAAGTTATGAATTCGCATTCTACCGCTATGACCCCAGCATGGGTGGCGCCATTCTTTTCATCCTTCTCTTCATTGGCACAACAGGGTATCATGTCTTTCAAATGGTCAAGTCTCGCACATGGTTCTTCATTCCATTTGTCATAGGTGGTATATGTATGATACTCTTCACTGTTCATATCCTAGCAATACGCTGATTTTCCCAGTTGAGATCATCGGATATATCGGACGTGCCATGTCCAGCAAGCAAAGCCCCAACTGGACGCTCGGGCCATACATCGTGCAGACACTCTTTCTCTTACTCGCCCCTGCTCTCCTTGCAGCCTCTATATACATGCTACTCGGTCGAATTATCCTAGTGTTACAGGCTGAAACCCACGCACTGCTGAAAAAGAAGTGGTTGACGAAGATATTTGTCACAGGTGATGTGCTTTCGTTCTTATTGCAGGGAGCAGGTACGTGTCTGCTTATTAAATCCCTCATTATCTAACAGCTCTCTGACACTGTCCAGGCGGCGGAATCCAGTCCAGTGGCAGCCTATCTGCCATGAAGACTGGCGAGCACATCATCGTCGTCGGCCTCGTGATTCAAATATTCTTCTTCGCATTTTTCATGATCACTGCGACCCACTTCTACCTGAAGGTCAAGAAGTATCCGTTCCCTCGATCTTGTTCTCCGCATATTCCTTGGAAGAAACACATGAAGGTACTCTACGCGACGAGCTTCTTTATCATGGTCCGTTCGATGTTTCGACTCATTGAGTACATTCAAGGAAACAACGGGTTTCTTTTGCACCACGAGGCCTTCCTTTATATTTTTGATGCACTGTTGATGTTTATCACCATGACCATATTCAACGTTATTCATCCGCAAGAAATCGGCCAGCTACTCCGTCACCCCAATGATTATGACATGACATCTTTCTCAGAAGAGCAGACCCCAAAGCCCTACCAAGGGTACAATAATGTGTGAGAAAGCTGTGGCATTGATACTACATTTCGGTCACCAACCAATCTGTTCCTGTTAGTGCCGTATATTACGTTCGTTGTCTTCTTTCCAGTCCCGACTCTCTATTACTCCTTATCTACATCTTAATAACACGTTAAATTTCAGGAGGATGAACAAGCCTTGCCAAATTGTGGGGCTTATAGCTACTTCCAGTCACGTGACTTCCAGATCAAGAGGCTGGGTTACTGCAATCAGAAACAATAGAATCATGACAGTTTGTATAAATAAGCTCTGTACCGGCCAGGCTGTTGTTGTTTTCACTCTTATCGGATTGTGGGGTTCAATAAATTATCTCGATCCTGATCCGTAGAGGCGGATACTCCGACAAGACATCAGGGACTAGAGCACAATGGGACTGGCTTACAGCGGTACCTCCAAAACTGGCCGTTCTTATACAAGATTGTCCCAATATCAGACCGAATTGTCTTGAGTAGTGAGACATGTCCGACTGTTAGCTGGGAGTATTTTTAGCATGTCATGCCTTAGGTCGGATTCTGTACATAGAAGGTTAGTGGATGTCTTGAGGGCTTGAATAAATGAAGGCTAGGATGAAACCGGGTGTCTCACTGGGTATCTCATTCGTCCAACAGCATCGGTTGTTCCGGCCCGCTAGTTTCCACCACATGTCACTTGTCTCGGATTATTCTTGAAGGCTTGGCATTTCGATCTCCAGGGAGGCGTTGGTTGGTGTGCTTAAATAGAGTCATTCACGCCATTGTTTTCCTTCTTCAACTTGCGCGAATTGATTATTCAGTATGGCGTCTAAGAACCTGCTACTCCTTCCGGCATTGGCCACGGCCGCTCTGGGTAATGTATTGGACCTCGATATTAAGGTCCGAAATGGTTATGTATGTGAAGTCGAGCTCCCTCAAATTTGTTTTCTAACACGTGGAAATAGAGGACCATCGAGGTTGACCTCGGAACCCCAGGAGGCCCGTTTGATTTGATGTACGACACTGGATCATCAACGCTCTGGGTGCTCGATAGCAATTGCACAGATGATTGCGTGAACGTGAGCGGGTTAGTACATCACTCCCCCTTATTTCACGACTATATTACTGACGTCTACCAGCTACCCTCGACACAGCTATAATCTCACTTCTACCGGCGTCAACTTGGGTATCGAAGACAGCATTGATTACAGCGGGGGCACCGTCAGCGGCTTTACTGCCACGGATATTCTCACCGTGCCAGACACTGACGTCTCCTATCGCCAAACCTTTGCGGTCATCACCGACAGTACCTGGGCGGCATTGGCAGCTGATGGGTTCATTGGTTTGGCATCCTCCACCGTCGCTTTCAAAAATACCACGTCCGCCTTCGAACAAATGATGCAGGATGGACTTCTGGATGAACCTCGATTTGCCCTATACGCAGGTTCCGGTGTGTCGACCACGTCGAATCCTGATCCAGAGAACAACGGTGTGTTTACTTTCGGTGGTAGCCATGAGGATATCTATGCGGATGGTGATCTGCAGTGGATGACTATGCTCTCCCCGTTCGAAATCTACAAAACAAATCTCCTTGGCATTCAAGGGCACAACACCTCCAATGGCCAGAACATGTCAAGCGAGGTCCTAAACTGGTACGGCCAGGTTATCTTCGACACCGGTATGAACCCCCATACGACACTACTATCCCTTCTGAAATACTCGGACTAACCTATATAATGACGTAGGCGCTTCGTCGATAAGCATCCCCAACGACCAGATTGAGGCCATGTATGCCCTAACCCCGTTTTCTTACGCCGATATCTCATCTGGATACCGACCTCTGTGCTCCGATTTCAACGATACATGGTCTATCTCTTTTACCATGGGCTTCTATGGTGAGGGCGTTACCTTCAACTTGACCGGCGATCAGCTGGCTGTACCTGGTTATCAGGACGATGACCATTGCTTCCCTCCTTTCAATCCGTGGGACAGCTACAATACTATCATTGGACAGCATTGGTTGAGCAACTTCTATGCTGTTTTCGACTTTGGATCTTTTGATCCTGACACATACAATATCCGTGTTGGGTTGGCTCCTTTGAAGAAGGAATACCTGCCCAGAGCTTGAACCACGCTCTTTCATTCATCTAAGAATTTGCTACAAATTTACAGCGCGAAGGTGAATATCTAAACCTTACGGAGGGGTACTTAGTACGTTGAGTTTGTGTAGTAATCAGAATATCATTGAATATTCCGGGTCCTTTTCTTACAATAACCAGCTTACGGTGCATACCTCTTGGGTTGTAAGATTAGTGAACAAGGGGGGACCATTTCACACTGGACCAGTGAAGCAGCAGCAGACGGGTAATAATTCCAGCAGCACTGCTGGCCTTGACTCTGTTAGCGGTTTCGTCCCTGCGCACAGCTGTCTACTGGAAAGGCGTCAAAGGCCACGGATGTTAGGACAGCTATGGTGACGGCGACGTATATCAACGTGGTTATTAATCCGGGGTTATTTCGGGCAGAAAATGTATGCGGAATCGTAGGGTTCTATGTTAATGATGCAGACCACCGGGGTTCTTGCTGGTGCTTAAGTGATGAAGATGGGGGTCTGACGGTGTTGTGTATATGGTTCCCTAGAGAGTGTGGGCTGACGGGGATGTCGATAGATATACATAGGTCACAGGGATGTGCCATCGCAAGCCCAACATGACTAGTGCAACCATAAATCCTGATCTTGTGAATAGCACTCCGATAGGGCAGATCAGATAATAATGCTATCGTTAATCTAACCGAGCCTCTTACAGAAGTTTTGAAATATCCCGTTATTTCCAAAAAATATCGTACAGTGACCAATAAATTGTCAATATTCGAATACACCATATGTCTCTACTCATCAAGATTATACGGAACCCCTTTCTCGACCACGAATTCCCTGGCAGACTTGCCTGAAACGGAACGAATATCAGGATCGGCCCCGGCTTTCATTAGGACATCTAAAACAACCGCCCGGATATGCCGAGCGCTTTGGTTGTTTTCCGGCTCATAATAATGTGTCTCCAGGTAGTAATACAGCGGCGTGCGGCCCTTGTTGTCTTGTGCGTTGATATCCTTGTCAGCACCGTGGGCCAAAAGGAACCTCAGGCCCACCAGCTCCCAGTCTGGATTAAGTAGAGTAAGGTGGAGCTCTGTCTGGCCTTGAGCATCGGCCCGTAACTGTGCGCCCATCTCCATCAGAGTACGAAACAGTGGTATCATGTCCTCATGGTGTGGCAGTATGTGGTGAAGGAAACTTTTCCCCTGGCTATCTAGACTGCTCAGATCGGCCCCCTGTTCTTTGAAAAAGTATAAAAGGCGCATACTAAGTTTTTCGACTTCGGGATCATAGGGGCTGGAGGACCAGCAGTTGGTGAGGTGGAAGGCGGTTTGGCCATCCTTCGTACGATAATTGGCCAAATCTGGCACCGCAGGACAGGTTAGGGGCCAGAGAAGCTTTATTATGTCGAGATAACGACTCAAACATGCTCGATGAATGGGCAAGTAGCCGTCGGGGTTCATCTTGAGGGGGTCTGCTCCGTGATCTAGCAGGAACTGGACGTTCGCGAGACGGCCACTTGCCGCGGCGGTGTGAAGCAAGTAACCTTTATAACAGCGGTCCCTATGCGGGAGTTCCTCGTTCATATTTATCACAGCACCTTCACGCTGATAGAAAAAGCGGATAAGATCAGGGTGCCCGTTCCGAACTGCCCGGCCGAAAAGTGTGATATCCTTATCTTCTGCTCCCCCGCCGGAGCCCTCAGGGAGATCCACGCCGTGGTCAAGAAGCATATTGACCATATCCATGCCCATTGAGGTGTCAATCGTGGCGTGGATTATTGGTCGGTCCTTTGCCCAGGGTGTGTATGTGTAGATGGACATTGGGGGTCCTGCATTCGGGCGGGCTCCACGGGCAAGTAACAGCCGGAACGTCTCGATCCCCCTAGGCCAGGATTCCTCCGGTAGGGCCGGGAATATCCCATGGTAAGGATCATAGTCCCAGTTTTCAGCAGCGTCAATCAAAGCGCGGTCCAGAATATCTTGTGGTATCCCCGAGGAAGGGTATCTACGGAGCAGAAGGTCCAATGTCTTTGGATGACGATGAAGTGCTGCAGCAGCGACGGCAAGAGGCCATTCATCGCTGCCAATAGCGACTGGGGGTAAGCGATCAATTAGCCGGTCGATCACCGCGTGGGATCCCCAAAATGCTGCGGCCATAAAAGGTGTGTGTGGCTTCGCTTCCCTTCCACCAAGAATGCCGCAGAATCCATCTGCCGAAACGTCATCTATGGTCGCATCTGCTCCCGCATCTAGGAGAATATCCACCATCTCGGCATTGTTGTTCGCGGCTACAAAGTGCATAGGTGTCAGGCAAATTTCACCATATGGCTCGGGGCCCTTCTGGTTGACATCAAAACCCCTGGCGATTAAGTGACGGAGGAAATCTGACCGGCCGTACCTGATGGCCTCGTGGAGCGCCGTCTCGCCATGCCGGGGAAGATCCGCGGCCTCTGGGGAATCAAGGATCGCATCCACAGCGGTGAGATTGCCTACACGAGTCCATCCAATCAATTGTCCGTTAAGGCCGACTGAATTGGGGTATGGTATCCGTGGGTAACAGGCCATTATGGCTGATGGCTGCAAAGAAAAGCCAGTGGAAGGAAGATGTAAACAGAAGGAACAAATTTCTGGGATCTAGACTAGTTGATAAAGAAAGTGTAAGTGGAGTAGCTAAGAGTATAATACCTGGCAGACTAGCATTGATACATCTCGCGCAGTATGTTACGGAACTAGTATGTAATATACGGGTAGCCTGACAGCAGGATACGGAATCGCTGTGAATCAGGCCATTTTATACTACAATGTTCATCCACAAATCCCAAAGATAGTGACGGTAGTGGGGCAATTGTCAATTGCATCAACTTGATGGATATACTCGCATGTCAAAGGTAGGCTCAAGCCTAGCCGCTTATTTGAACCAATGCAGTCATACAGGATGGGCTGGATGAAAGACAGAGCTGAGGAGAATAGGGAATGGGATATGGAGATCGAATCAAACAGGTCTCCACGTTGAATTGTGCACCAGTTTCCGTTGAGCCAGGTGGTTGGCAGCAGACATATCAATGCGTCCAGAAGTCGGCTTCGTTTACACATCCGTGAGGTTGCACACTACGGAAAACCATATGTTGTGTCAGTTGGACAGACCGTAGAAACTGCAGTTTTCAGTACATGGTAGTTTAGACTTACTCCTAAGTGCACCCTTGAGAATACCTCCCCAGGCACTGTTGCAAGCGGAATAAGGGGACTGCGACATCATCCTTAATTTTGGAACCCAGCAATTAAAACAAAACTCTTGCCTCGCCACTTCAGCCAGTTTACCTTTGAGGGGAATCTATCAATGATTTCTGGTTCCCGTGAGCAATCTATCAGTCTACCCTATATTATCTAAATGAGTGGGAGCCAACAAACCACTACAGTAGGTCCCATTCGAACTCCTTAGGCACGTTTCATTCCAGCCTGCCCAAACGCTATCGATCACGGAAAGAGCCGGAGTTCCTCGTGCGATTGTAGCGTCTAGGCCACACTGTGCCACAACGTTGTCATGAAAGGTAGATAGAGACTGGCCACATTCAGTTGAACACACAGTGTCAGTCAGGCTGATACTCTTCTAGACTACCATGATAGACCCCTCTTCCAAGCTTCAAAACATGTTTGTCGCATTTCAATGTGGCGTATAGAGCATCTTTACAGCTTTGTGTGAGGTTGGAATCGCTGAAATCCTGGCTGGATACTAGTTGAACTGAACTAGTCTTGGAGTCATATGCTTCATGCGGAAGCAAGGGCGATTGGGAGTTGTGCCCGAGACCACCCTGTGCCAACAGGGATAGCCATAAGAGAACGGAAATGTGATGAAACGACCACATCATGCCTAGTTGCTGCAAGTTTGACCCCAGCAGCGATTGAATCGTGATTGAAAGCAACACAGAATTTTCACTTTCTCAGGTCATCTCAGCGATCGTTCTTATGTCTTACAACAACTGTCAAGACGGTACAAGACCTACAACAGGGGCTCAACGGTTGTAATTTTGGACCCTTAGCCTACCCGAATGATCCGGCCATTGAAGCTCAAAAAGGCGACATCGGAAATTGTGGTAGAGATTTGAAAGCAACTAGCGATCCGGACCTGATTCCGATGGTTCGGGGACCCGACCGGGTAAAGCGTGAAGTTTAGTGTGCAAATAGTCGACTCGTTCAGGGGCCTTGGCACGAGCTTAGCCCCATTATCCCTATCGAACCCTTAAGGTTCCACCCAAATGCAGGGTTTGTTGGTCCACTAATTGGGCATTTGTGCTGACAAGAAGAAATTTTCCCTTCTAGTTCGACGGTGGGAAGGTTTCATAATCTGGCGGGTGTTATCGCACCTGCTTTCAGGCCTAACAACCAAGATCGAACCGCCGGAGGTCGTTCTCGGATAGCATTCGCTAACAGCCAATACGTGGAAGATCATCTCTACAGAAGGTCCACTGCTTTCGCACGGATAGCCTTGCGGCTCTGGGGTGTCCTCGCCGCGCCAATCCAGATCATAGAGACCTTGATATATCCACAACCTCGGCCTAGTCTAACACGCAGTCGGAGCTCTTGAACCAGGAGGCTGTCTCGACATGCCTTATCGGGTTACTGGACTTCTCCATCGCCGCTGCTATCCACATGGGCCAAGACTTATCGGAGATTGACCGCTAAGGTACAGCCATATTGAGCCTATCGAGTTCGTCTCGGGATAACCGAGGTTTATTACGATTTTATGGTGAAGACTTCGTCCGGCCTACTCCCGATTTCCTTACCAAATCCTCTTTGACTTCGTTCCAACGCAGACTTGCGGAAGATATGAGAACAAACAAGGTATCACGCGCTGTACACATAACTAGATAGCCTCACACTCGCTTTCACTTTCTTTCAGAATCTGCAAATGTTACCCTCAGAGCCGAAACCTTTAACAACTGACCCATTACCCGAAGTTCGTCATTGCACCATTGGCTGCCTAGAGTATCCTCTCTGGCGACACGACATAATGACAGATGTCGGTGATTTCAATTCGTGTCGAAGGCTAGTCAGATACATGCCGTGGGCCTAGATATAGAATTTCATGATACAGAAAACAGGGCCTTCGCGAAAAGAGGGTAACGATCCTAGTCGCTGTGGCCGGGACATTCTGCAATTCTCCGAAGATATATAAACGCTGTTCCCCCTCGCTAACCTAGCTCATTTTCTCCAGTATTATTCCAGTAGTATTCCTATGTGCATATATACGCACTACTTTCGTGCTTGGTGTGTTCCTGGCCAGTCAGACGGCAAGTCCGACCACGACACGTTGATATATTTAGCCAATGCCAAACCAGATATGGATGAGTGTCAAGGCCGACAGATTCCAGGAATCACGATGGCATAGGTATCAATAATCAAAATGTGGGCTATTAAAGGCCTGTGATTCGTGACGAAGATTGCGTGTGCCTTTGTTGCCACGAAGGATATGATTGCGATCATTACATGCTTATGAACTAACATATGACCACAAACCGTTTCGCCATCCTTGGTAGGAAAATTGACCTGCAGACTCATCCATTATATAAGGCGACAGCGTTGCTAAAGTCTGTTATAGGTCGAAGTAGTACCCACAGCTAATTGTGGCTGGTGACGAATATTCTTCGATACCTATAATCATTCTAGCCACACTGGCCACATATATTCTGGGAATCACACGGTCGCTGTCTATATGTTTTCGACCATCTGCCTGTCTGGTGAGTTAGTTATTGGGCCTTTATGAAGAGCCCTTGGAGGAGTTGGAGCCATGAAGCAGCTGTTTCGTGATGACGCTCGCAAATATATTCCAAAAAAGCGGCTGCTAAGGTTCATGGGCTGGTAAACTGTAACTGCGGTCATATCGAGCGGAACTGGACACTCTATACCTACTTTATTGCACTCAATCTAAAGTATCTAACTTGTCCTATTATCTAGTCTAATTTTAGCGTAGTGTTATCTGATTTTGCACGTTTAAACGGTTCGTGAAACGGAGAAGTTTTCTCGATTCCATAATAGACTCTAGGTTTAAGGCCAAGGCTAAAACATTGTTCACTGCGGCTAGCAATTGATGTCCCTTGAAAACTCCTTTTCCTTCAGCAACTACTTCTGAGCATTACGAAAACGTGGTGGGTTTGCTTGGTGGAGCGCAGTGCATTCTGCCACCTTCGTATGTTCGTATACTCGGAAGGGAGGCTCGTAAATTCGTATATTTCGCATAGAGCAGCCCCACACCGGAGACACTCCGTTTCCAGTTTTAGACTTTTAAGCTTTATTTTCAGGCAGTCTATCTAGGGCAACGTATGTGATTGGTGACCTTAATGGAGTGCATGTACTTTATATCAATGGGATTGCTAGGTTGAGCACTTACGGTTTTCAAAGGAAGAGCGATTGCAGCCTTTTCTGCGGGGGACCTGGGATCGAGGCCTGGTCTGCGCCACGAACATCGTCTACTACTGAGTAAGGCAAAGTGTTCGACAACGTAGATATGTGAGAAAAGATTTCCCTTCAATGTCTGGATCGAATATGAGTGCCTGGATGGCTAGGCTTTCTTCAATATTCAAGGCCTCGGTCTGTCAGTATCACGATGTTTCGTTGGGTGAGGATTGTCAGATAAAGTCCATACTGAGAAAATATCTCCAATTTCTATATTAATCTAATCTACCAACGCAGGCCTCCATTCCATTATCCTCATGTATTTATCGAGCCATCGAGTCCTGAGGCTGAAAGTCCACGTGTTGGGATGTGGGCGTTACGGCTATCACCCCCAAACAGCAATCTTATCATCTCAGAACATATATAAATATCAATCCGCCGTATACATCAGGCATTTCATGAAAACTCTGTAGCCTATCCCCTCTGCGAGTAAAAACTTAGATGTTAGTCCCTTGGGTCACGGCGGTTAGGGCGTGGCGGACCGCTCGATCTCTCCGCGGACCCACACGTATTCGTATATGCTAAGGTTCGAAGGATCTCAGGGTCCAATGCAGCGATTTGGATATTCTTATATTAATCTCATCTCATCTAGTGCTACAGTCTCCATCCTCATCAAATCTTTCCTTCATTCCGTACCCCTACTATACCCAAAATGGCCTCCCAAAACGACACCAATGTCACCTTCGTCCTCTATCGATACACTCCGTCGATACCAGCTGCTGCCATTTTCACTGCTGTTTTCATCATTTTGGCCATAGTCCACACCTATATGGCTTTCAGGTACCGGTCTAAATATTTCATTCCCTTCATTATTGGGTTACTTTGTAAGTACATTCCCCAGCATATAACCCATCACCAAACTAACTGATACCGATATGAACAGTCGAAGCAGCCGGCTACATCGCCCGAATCTTTTCCCACAATGACCCCCTCGCTCTCGGTCCCTACATCGTCCAGACCATGCTCATCCTCGTCGCTCCTCCACTCTTCGCTGCCTCCATCTACATGACCCTAGGCAGATTGATTCTCTACCTCGACGCCGAATCTGCCTCTCTCCTTCGCGTGAAATATATCGCTAAGATATTCGTCGTCGGGGATATTATCTCCTTTCTCTTGCAATGCGGAGGTACCTATACCATACTACGCCATCATAATTCTCTCAAAAGCCCCTCTAACGAGCTATTTTTATTGCAGGTGGTGGCTACATGTCCGCCGGCAGCCTCTCCGCCATGGAAGACGGCGCGCACATCGTCATAGGCGGTCTAGCCGTGCAACTTCTCTTCTTCGGATTTTTCATCATCGCTAGCGCTATTTTCCATTATCGCGTTAAGAAGAATCCGCAATACTACACCACTAGACAAGTGGCATCCTCCTCCCGTCGCGACTCGTGGGAATGCATGCTGTGGTGTATTTACGGGGCGTGCGTACTCATTCTCATTCGGTCGATATATCGTGTCGTTGAGTTTGTGGAGGGGAATGATGGATTCGTTATGCATTTGGAATATCTGTTGTATATCTTTGATGCCGTGTTGATGGCGCTGCAGGCGATGTTGTTGTTGATTGGGTATCCGGGACGGGTGCTGGGAGGGGTGAAACGGAGGGATGTGGGTGTGCCTTTGGAGGATAGGGCGGATTCAGAGGAGAGGTTTTTGAGAGGTGGGAAGGTGGCTGTTTAGGTTTTGGAATTGCGATGGGTTTATATTCTGGATGAAATGGGTTGGGATCAGGAATTGGGTTTATGGAGTTTTTTGAGGCGTATAATTATGCTATATAGAAAGTTTATTACTATTGATTATGATCTTCATCAAAGCGGTACATTGGGATAGCGTTACACCTCCTGCATTGCCATCGGCCACTGCATCAGGGGCATCAGCGCCTCATCTCCCAGCTTCACAACCAGCATATGGGTGTTCCGGATCTCTCTTGGAAATGCGCCTCGTAGATACCACAAATCCTCAAATAGAAGCAAGATCACATAGAAATGTGCCAGGATCACATATGAAAAGCCTTCGAAGACACCAGCACCTTGTCCCTGCTGTATCGACAAAATAAACGACTGTGATATGAGATGCGGCCACGACAGGACAGCAGCTTCTTCGAGATCGGTCTGAATATCCATTGAGATTGAGCTATCGCGCTCACTAGCTGTGAACCGAAAGACGTAGAGAATGCGCATGTACATGTCCTCAAGACGATCGATCGTGCTGATCTGTTCGCGTAGGAGTTCTGGGATCGTTTGGATGTTGGGAGATCCATAGGAGTCTGGGCTTGGAGTGTCTTCCACGTTCATCCCATAGTCCTGGGTAAGAGTGTTTGTGAAGGCACGCAGTAAGGAAATCTGCTGGGCGGCGCCTTGGGAGAAGCGGATAAATCGAGGGGGGGCGCCTTGTAGACGTGGAAACACCGGTGTTGGTGATGTGGCCGGAAAGTCCTTCCAGTGCTCATTTGCGTGAGAATAATTCATTATTGTCCGTAATCTGCTGATCCGAAGGACAGCATAGTGCTCTCCTACGAAGGCTCCCAAGCCGCGGACTAGGTGCAGCCAGTCAATCCAGGGTTCTCCGGCTGAGTCACCATTGTGGAAGCCCATCCCCTTATCGCGTAAGGCGCGAATGCGCAAGGAAGCAAAGGCAAAGGCGACAATTAGGATGGAGCCACAGAAGATGTATTCGGCTGTACTAGCTGTCGCTTCTGATAATGCGTGTCGGAAGCCTTCAAGGCCTTTCTGGTGGTGATCGAGGATCCGGTGATAATCACGAAACGAATTTGCTTCGGGATTGTTTTGAAAATTTGGGTCAAGATTTGGGTCCAATGATTTGGCTTCGGGGGATTCTGCCTCGCATAGTGCATGCGTGCCGGCCAGCGCAAGGAGAAGATGCATCAGATACTCTTCTTCTGCAGCTAGGGTTGGGATGACTCGCTGCCAGATCAATTTTCGCTCCGGATGGAGAGCCATTCTGCCAGAGACATGGACCATGAAATGCGTCAAGAGACTCATGTCTGGCATGTCAAGACCCTCGTTTTGATGAGAGACCTTCGCTGATTCAGACAGCGGTGGTATGTGCAGATCTAACGGCCGTAATGGTTGCCCTACATTGTTGCTCGCAACGCGACGAGCATGCCCTGCACTTGTGGGACTGTTGACTTGTAAGTCAGATACTGGAGCTGAAAAGGGGTCAACGGCCACATAACGTCGTCCCCATTGACGTGAGGTTTGGGCACCTACATTACATGCTCTTCTGGTGGTGGAAATGAGCATGGTTCGTCACGAAAGGAACACGCACCACAAACCGGTCTTACTTCATCACACTGAAAGGGGTCAACATCGCAGCTGAACTTTCTGCGTGGCGCTTATACGAACCTTGACCCGGCGTAGCTTGCAGGTGTAACAACCTTTGCGGGATTTGTTGTGGCGCGCCCGTCGCCTTTTAGGATTTCGCGGAGGGGAAACATCGGGCAATGAAGCACCCGTTGAGGATCGGGTATCAGACATGATTTGCTCCCGAGCGAGGCCAATATCGCAATCTCATTGGTCTCGGGAAGGAGCCAGTTGCGAGTGGGAGAAACGGCCTGGAAGTTGGAAAGGTTGATGAGGTGGTGGTGATGCCCTCACCCAAACAGCTGGTACGGGAGGCTAAGTAGACCATCTCTGCACATTAGGCGGATTTAATTCCTGACAGTTCATACACAGCCACAGACAGAAATAGAATTATAGATTTATTCTTCTATCTTTTTACTGAGAATACTGGTATGCATTGTGATGTACTTAATAGCTGGGTGGTGAGCAAAGGGCGGGTGGTTTGGGGGTGTCCCAAACTCAAAGTATATCTTGAACGCTTATCACGTGGAAGAGGCAAGTTGTACTCTGGACGGGACTCATCCCGGAGGTGCACTATACTGGGATTCATTGATGTTTTAGATGGATCAATGAAATCTTTTTGATCAGTAGAAACTTCCATCGCATACAACTATCACCTCGGTTCTAATCTCGCACAGTACATGCTTGTCCACAGTCGCAAGGGTGGCCATTATTGGTGGACGACATGCTAGATCTCCTGGGAACTATAAGCCTCCACAACATCAATTCCAACAGTAAAATACACGCAGAAGAACAAAAGCCACATCTCTCCCTAGGGTTTGCTTAAGTACTATTTCCGGCAATGGCTGCATTAGACGCTACCCTAAAGCTTCTTCGACCCTCTACTAGGAGGAAGGCAACAGGTTAGGGCTAGTACTATGAGTGTATTTCTAAGCTACAATGTGGCGCCTGCTGCATAGGTCTATTTCTAGCCGTCCCTGCTATATTACATACAGTTCAGTTCAGTGCAAAACAGTTGTCAAAAGGCAGCATAAGAACGAAGGAACCACGGTTATACACGGCATATTCCTCACTTCCTCCAGAATGTTCGTCCAAATGCTTAGTAGCTCACTATGGGATAGCCTTGTTCGTTGATGTATTGAGTAAGGTATTACTAAAGTATCTGCGTTATTTTCTGAGATTAGCTGAAGGAAAATAGATGACATTGATGTGGAGTCAGTCAACGTATATACATGTGATACTGAAACATTTCTGCCACCTTTATAATGATCAGAAGCGAAGAAGAAGCGAGGTAGTGATCATGTCGCCGTATATTGTGTAACAACCTCCAAATACACGATCCGATGAAATTTCTTCGAATAGAGCCCTTCACTGCCAGTAAATCATGCCGGAATAAATCGAGATCATTTCCCTAACTTCAACTGAATATGGTAAAATATCATTGCATGGCCCTGTTGCACCACCACCATCCACCCGAGAAAATACCGATTGACCACAGCACTAGCGACAAGCCACAGCGCTTACAGCCGCATCCTCTAGCGCAACAAAGACACTCGGGGCCAATTCCCACACGTGGTGAAAATAAACTTCTGACCAGGGCGAATCCCTGAAGTGGCACAAAGCTCGCACAGACCCCCTTCCATTAGAAATCCTATCCGTTGGTCATACAAACTCATACTTTTCTCATCCCTTTACCCCTTGTTCGGCCTTCTTTCCGAGTCGTGGGGACATATTTCGGAGACATTGGGGCAATTTTCCTCCGGGTGCTGAATAATTCCCGGTGGATCCACGATGATGATTTGCCGAATGGGTGTCCATCAGTGGAGCATAACCAACTTGGCTTAAAGCCAGTTGGAGGCTGAGGATCCCCGCGAAGCTTCCATGCCATTGAAGCCACACTTGGAGACCCAGAAAAAAGTCAGACCATTAATCGGAGACTTCGCCCGATGCGGCAAAGATGCAGATTCTTGTCGATGCCACCTTAATCAGTATACCTCCACTTTTTGGATTTCAAATCAATTTCCACTCGCTTCTATTCCCCATGGGACCGTATAAAAGCGGTATTTCCTCTCAATTGAGTCTCCATCTACTATCCCATCCTTGTCTATACCCATACTACTACTACGTATTCCCTTTAATAATATCCTTCTTCACGACATCATGACCGTCACCACCGATCTCGTCAACCACCCTGCTCAGGGTATCTCCTACTTCACTCCCGCCCAGAACCCCCCCGCCGGTACCGCCGCCAACCCGCAAACCAGCGGCAAGCCGGTCCCGAAGCTCTTCCACCCGCTCACCATCCGCGGCGTCACTTTCCAGAACCGCCTTGGTGTATGTACCCAATTTCTCAGTATCTTCATATTTCATAAAATCGACTAACAACTGGTATTAGCTCGCTCCTCTCTGCCAATACTCCGCCCAAGATGGCCACATGACCCCCTACCACATCGCCCACCTGGGCGGTATCGCCCAGCGCGGTCCCGGTCTCATGATGATTGAAGCCACCGCCGTGCAGTTCGAAGGCCGCATCACACCCCAGGACGTCGGTCTGTGGAAGGACTCTCAGATCGGCCCCATGCGCCAAGTCGTCGAATTCGCCCACTCCCAGAGCCAGAAGATTGGTGTTCAGCTCGCCCACGCCGGTCGCAAGGCCAGCACCGTCGCCCCCTGGATCTCCGCTACCGCCATGGCTACTGAGGAGCTCGGCGGCTGGCCCGACCGTGTTATTGGCCCCAGCGATATCCCCTTCGCTGACTCTTTCCCCAAGCCCAAGGCTATGACCAAGGACGATATCGTGCAGTTCAAGAACGACTGGGCTGCTGCTGTGAAGCGTGCTGTTGAGGTCGGCGTTGACTTCATCGAAATTCACGGTGCTCACGGTTACCTCATCTCTTCTTTCCTGTCGCCTGCTGCCAACAACCGTACCGACGAGTACGGCGGTTCCTTCGAGAACCGTATCCGTCTGCCTCTTGAGATCGCCCAGATCACTCGCGACATCGTCGGCCCTAACATGCCTGTCTTCCTCCGTGTCTCCGCTTCCGACTGGCTCGAGGAGACTCTCCCCGAGCAGAGCTGGGGTACCGAGGACACTGTCAAGTTCGCCAAGGCGCTGGCTGACCAGGGCGCTATTGATCTGATTGATATCAGTACCGGTGGTGTTCACGCCGCTCAGAAGGTCAAGTCTGGCCCGCTGTTCCAGGCACCTTTCGCTGTGGCTGTTAAGCAGGCTGTCGGCGATAAGCTGTTGGTGTCGGCTGTCGGTGCTATCACCAACGGTCGCCAGGCTAATGACCTGCTTGAGAAGGAGGGTCTGGATGTCGCTCTGGTCGGTCGTGGGTTCCAGAAGGACCCCGGTTTGACCTGGACTTTCGCCCAGCACCTCGACACTGAGATCTCCATGGCGAGCCAGATCCGTTGGGGATTCACTCGTCGCGGTGGTCGCGAGTTTATTGATCCTAGCGTTTACAAGCCTTCGATTTTTGATGCTTAGATGATATATAGCGGTGATGCTTAATAGACTGTACATAGAATAGACATGACATGCCCGATTCAACCATCTCATTTGTCTTCATATGCCATTCAACCTTATACAATCTATAATAATGGCAAGATAACTCAACGCTACTTTAAATAGAATGTAAATAGAAGGGACATATCCTACACCTATATTGCCCTCATCTTATACAATCTACATCTTATCCACATTCCCTCATCGCTCCACAATAGTAATAATCTTACAGGCCCGGCGTCTCCGCAACCCTAAAAACATACTTCACAGCACTCGCCTTCCCATCCATCAAATCCTTCATCGCGCCCTTCACGCCCTCCAACCCACCCTCCCTAACCTGCCACGGATGACCCTTGAACCGCCCATCCTTCAACGCACGACTAAACCACCGACAAAACACGTAACACAGATCCCGACAATCATCCACCCCGTTGGCCTTCTCATGCGCCGCATTCACCCACGTATTCGTCGACAACAACCCGGGCAGATCATTGGGATCCCGGGGGAGGACATGGTCCACTTGTCCTCCGGGCGTGACTACCTGAGTGAGGACGTGTGCGCTGGTAGCGTCAACGATGGTGTCGAGGGCGTTCTTGATGTTCAGGTTCAGGGATTTGATGGAGGCGATGGTGGAGTCGGTGCCTGGGCGGTAGTCGATTACCGTGTCGCCTTTGCTGGGGTCGAGTAGGGATTGCACGTACGGGGACCCGCTGCCCGCGATGGCGATGATCGGGTGAATGTTGCTGGCGCGGAGGAGCTTGATGGCGAAGGAGCCCACGGCTGTGCTGCCGCCGTAGATGACGAAGGGGGTGGGGTTGGTCGTGGCGCTGGGTGGGGACCATGGGGTGGGCAGGGCGTGGTGGTGGTGGAGGGAGATTACGGCTGTTAGGGCTGCGAGGGGGATGGTTGCAGCTTCTGTGGGTGGCAGGGTGGTTAGTGCTGTTCTGTGGACGGGATGGGGATGGAGATGGGGATGGTACCCTCGAAGAAAACGCTCTCCGGCAGGTGAAAGGTGGTGTGTGCCCAGGCCACGGCGTACTCGGCGTATGAACCACCGGGCTTCAGCATCTCGTGGAATGCGGCGACACGGTCGCCCTCCTATATTCATTGAGCATGCGCATACGACATGGCACAAGTTGTGTAAGGTATACCTTGAATTCCACCACGTTCTTTCCCACCTTCTCAACCACACCGGCGATATCATCGCCCTGGTTCACGCCTTCACGTACATGCTCATACCGGGAGTAGAGGAAGCTGTTCGGGTCATTGGCCAATTCGGCGACCTTCCAGTCCTTGGGGTTGGAGCCGGATACGACGACCTTGATCAGGACTTGGTCATCGTTGATGCTGGGGATGGGCGAGTCGATGAGCTTGGTGCTCGGGCCGGGGAGGTTGATGATTTCCTTCATTTTGATGGTTGGATGTCGTGATAAGTGATACACTCAATTGGTATGGGAAATTGGTGGATAGGGTATACATATATAGAAGCTACTATGGACAGGGGTGCTGTCTGCAGCTAAGCTCCGGGGAAGTGAAGAACATTATTAAGCAGGGTGGGGATACCTGATGTCATGAGTTGTTGAATGTTGAGTTTCATGACTCGGGCTCGGCAGTCCAGAAAATTAGAGCTGAAGAATGCCGGGTAGATGGACTTCCGAACCCGTTGGCCCGTGCTGCTGGTGATTGCTAATGTTTATTAGAACCTTTCCATGTATGTCCATTGTAGTCTATAGATCTTCTAGTCTATATCTATTCTGTCCACCACATTATGCACATAATAATAATGTCTAATCCAAGAAAGAAACTCAAAGCTTGCTTGGCCGCTCGTTCTTCAGCACCGCCGCATTCCACGGGTACGGATCGAACACCAGATCATTGACCGGGTTCTCCTGGCTGGCCCGCCGGAACAAGTCTGGGTACACTTCACCATCGTACTTGCCCAGACTGCTGTCCAGCTGCCAGTCGGGGATCTTCCACGAGTCTACCAGGCGCACCGCATGCGGGCGGATCTCATCCAGCAGCTTCATCACCGCATTGGTCTGCGTCAGGCCGATCTGTCGCACTGTCACCGCGCTAGACGAGAAGAACTCGGATGCCTCACGCTCCAGTGTGTGCAGGGCATACAGACGGAACAGCTTGTGCAGGATGCCCGCGGTCTCGGGGTCCAATGCCCCGGTAACCTGGGGAGACGTCACCGCCTCGTAGAAGTTCTTCACCACCAGGTACTGCGAGTGAGCCGTGGACAGGCGCCAGAAGTCGACCAGCAGGCTGTTCCAGGACCGCTTCTCAGCATCGCGGTGCTTCAGCGCCTCGAATGTGAGGTGAGCCGTCCGCCAGGCAAAGGCAGCCACAATGTCACTGTCATTGCCGAGGATATCGAAAGAGGCACCCTTGTCGCGGCGCGAGAGGTATGCCTGCAGAATGCGGGATGTGTCATTGTTGGATGCCTTGCCGGCAAGGACAGCGCGGGCAGATTTCAGAAGCTATGCACGTTAGTTATAGAAAGTTATTTGAGGAAGCGAGTGACTTACGTATCTCGCCACCTGCTGTGTCAGCATGTAGTTGTCACCCTCCCAGGTGAGCGTGGGCAGGTAGTCCGAGTACCACGGTCCAATGCCGCTGTAGCTGCTGTAACCGTGTCCACCACAGGCACGACGGCACACTTCGAGACCTTCACCTGCCGTCGTACTGGCCAAGGCTTTGAGACCACACGAGGTAGCATGCAGATCAGCCAAGAGATCGGCACCAGCCCGCAGTTCCTCCGGACCAGCACCCCGCTTCTCCTGTGCGGCCTGGGCGGCTGCCTTCATACGGTTCTGGTTCTCTTGGTAGAGCCGCATCATTCCGCGTCCGGTGAAGTGCAGGGCATACATAGATGCCAGCAGGGGCAACAGCCGGACCTGCACCATCTTGTAGTTCAGCACCTGGTTCTCGCCCACATTGCCGGTGGCATCACGGTCCTGGAACTGCCTCCGCACGGCGCAGTAGCGGGTGGCAATGGTCACACCCCGTGCCAGGACACCACCGGCCTGCAGCACGATGTTGGAGCGCACCCAGGTCAGAGTACCATAGATAAGAGACGGCGACGCAGGACGCATGTACTCGTTGGTGTCCTTGTTAATGCGCGAGAAGCGGGCCAGCATGTTGATATGAGGGATCTTGACCTTGTTGAACAGGAGGAAACCATTGTCCATAGTGCTGAATTGGTCAGTCATAGCCACACCGCATCGGTCAGACTACTTACTTGTAACCGAACTTCGGACCGATGTCTCCCACGTAGACGTTCTCCAAGGGTTGATGCGTGTTCATGTCACGAATCTGGACCACAAATGGATGCGGGCCGTAGTTCTTGCCGCCGATGAAAAGCTGCGCCATGACCACAGCGTGGTTGGCAGTGCGACCCAGGGATCCGATCCACCACTTGGAAGCTGTCAAGGTGGGAGAATGGATAGTGAAGGTCTTGTCCTCGGGGTTCCAGGTGGCGGTGGTCTCCAGTCCACGCACATTCGAACCGTGGCCCAATTCCGTCTGTGCATAGCATCCCAGTATTTGATAGTTCTGTGCCGGCTCGAGGAAGAGTTTGTGTTGCTCGGGGGTACCTTGTTCCCGCAAGGTGACCTGTCCGCAGTCTTCATTAGCTTCTGAATAGGGTGGCGTGAGACAAAGAAACGAAAACGGAACATACCAAAAACATGGATGCATGCAATCCATAAGGAGTGGGCTCTCCAAGCAGTTCATTGGCAGCATGTAGCTCCTCCTGCGACCATTTGTGTTCCACCGACAACTGCTGCAGGCGCTTGGCTTTGGCTAGGGACCGCTGGATCCGCTCTGTCCGGCCCTGCGTGTGATTCTGTGACTTGTCGAAAACTTTTTCCGCCTGCAGGATAGACAGCAGGTGCTCTTGACGAACCAAAGCCTCCTTGGTGTGCAGCAATTCAGCCAATTTGTCAACAGCGACATTGGACTGATCGCGCTCGTGCTGCAGAAGTTGCGAGCCCTGCGGGTCGGCCGGCTTCAGAGCCTTGACCCAATCCGGTGGTGAAGATGGCATAATGATAGTAGTGATGATATAGTGGAGTCTGCGGGGGAGGAGAACGTGGGAGAAAAAAGAGAGAAAAGGTATGATGTTGGGGGGCGTGACAGATGTTATAAGCGGTCCTCCACGGGGAAGCCGAAATGATGATTTCGGTCGAGAACTCCCGTCGATGGGCGCTGGACCTGCTCCTTTGGGTAATAGCCGAGGCTCCCTAGGGGTAGTGGCCTCGATGCCTGAGTGGCCAATTCCCGGTGACCGACTGACCGCCTGCCGCCTGACTTGTTCTGCCGCTCGGCTGACACGTTTCGGGGTTCCCCGGTAATTTTGCCTGCCGGAATCATCTTATCTTTCTCTTGTCTCTGCCTGGATCCTCGGGCATCCCTGGCGATCTGATACCTAACTTATCCCGACCCGACTTCATGCACAGTCAGATAATAACCCGGGATGGGATAGAATCTTCTTCGATGGACAAAAACTGCCAGGTAACTGCCTCTACGAATTCTAAGTATTCTTGGCTTGGTGTCTCAGCCGCGTGCTTCAGTCGCGTACTACTCCCTACTACAGCCGGCATATCCGCCTGATGAGCTGAACTTTCGTCAGCAGCCTATTGATGCGATGAGACGGAATGCTTGATTGTACTGGATCACCAGAATGGCGCTGCATTATACTTCACATGTGCTGTCCATATGCCCCCTTCCATGAGAATTCATAAGATTGGCGACACTTCTATATTCTCTGCGGATCCACTCTCACATGTGAGAATCTGGGTGCTCCGTGTTCCCCTGGTTGAGAACCTGATCCAACTTTGGTGTCATCAACACGAATCCACATGCCAGCCACATGACTTGCTTGTCCACTACCTGAGACGCTCCAATCAGCTGCTCGCGCGGACTGCATCCTGCGACAGTTCACCTGCTCCCTTTTGCCCGCCTCCGTATGTGTCCGCATATCGCGCCAACATCCACTCCTCCACTGTTATCGGCGGGTACTTTGCCTCCTCCGTCTCCGCCTTGCAGCTGGGAATGCACTCCACCACGTAATCCAGATTCCCGGAGATAAAATATGGCACGCTGTATCGTTCTTGCCCGCTTCTATTGATAACCCGATGCAAGTTGGATATGTAGCGATCGTTGGTCCAGCGCATCAACATATTGCCTAGGTTCACCACAAATGCCCCTGGAACAGGCTCGGCATCCGCCCATTCGGATGCCTCGCGGTCCCACACTTGCAGACCCCCTTTGTCATCCTGCAGCAGGATGGTAAGGCCTCCAAAATCGGTGTGAGCCCCAATGCCTAGGACTTTCGTAAGCAGACATGTTTGCGCCCGTGGTTGAGATCATACCTCGTTCCTGACCATCCGTTTCCTGGGGAGGATACCGCACTAAGCGTATAATATTGGCCGAATCGTGGCAAAACCCATTGAACCAGTTCACATCCAAGTCGAGCGTTTGAGCCAACACCTGGAATATCTTGAGTCCCAGATCGGACATCACCGCGTGGTAGTCTTTCACCGTACGCCGGAATGATCCAGGATCTCGGATCTCATCGGGGTATTTATTTGACCCTTGAGAGAATCTTCCGGTGTAGGGATGCCCTGGCGACAGATCTTGCGATAGATAATAACTCTCTTTAAGATCACCAGGACCTTCTTTCTCGAATTTCTGCGAGCGAAGACCTTCGTATCCCAGATTAACGGGCTCAATCTCTGTTCAAGCATTAGTGGTCAAGATCGGCTCTGCTTTAAGCGTCAAACTCTGCATGAGATTACCTCGACTGTACTTCTGCTTCACTTCAACTGGTAAGCTGAATAGGTCCCGGGCCTGCTGAAGTATAGCCTCTTGGATATCGAGCGGGACTCGATGGTTGATGAGTTGAAAGAATCCATGTCTCTCACACGCGTGACGGACTTGCCGCACTAGCTCTGCCTTTTTCTCGGCATCACCGGTGTAGAATGCTATAATATGTCAGGCGAAGACAGATATATTGTTGCAATCATGGTGAAAAGATGTGACAGAACCTACGCTCAAAGTCGATAATGGGAGGTGCAGTAACCATTGTTCCGGGATTGTGGTGACAAGGACAACCTCGGAAGAAGATTGTCTTGGTGAGCAAGCGGGGTATGAGGCCACCTCGACAGCTGCACTACTCGTAGATTAGCTTGTGTCCTGCATACTAACCGATCCCTGTCAAGGCGAATCAGGAACAGCGATGATGGAGAGGTGCGACCGTTAGGATGCTGTCCGTGTCACTTCGGATACGTCGAGATGTTCTGCATGCCGATACGCCAATACGACTCTTCCTTTGCTTTTCCAACCTGGAAGTATTTCTCTGAAGTCATTCTGCGTAAGTAGGCAAATACCAGTTCAATATTCATTCAGCAAGTATCTGAAGTTCACACTCAAACAAGAAGCTATATAAACACATCAAAGGATAACTTGGTATCGTTAATCTAATGCTAATAAAGATTGCTAAGCATCATGCAACATCACAGTTTGGAGAGCACACCGTCCGGCTGGAGAACGCATAAATGCCTTCTCTGGATTTCAGAAATCGACCGACATCTGGAATAGTTAGCATAGTACCTGTTGGTAACCGTACACATCAACTTACCCAGCGAGAGCCATCGTGATCATCAGCTCCTGGCGCAATATCCGAATAGCAAGCTCCACTCCTTGCTGGCCATCATACTATAGCTGGTTACTAGAATGCCCACAGCAGCTACCAGCTTCACTTACAGCAAGTCCCCAAATGGGAATCCGTCCCATGAAACAGTAGTCTGCCCCCAGAGCCAGGGCCTTGAAGATATCTGACCCCCGGCGGATTCCACCATCGATTGCGATCGGGATACGGCCCTTTGCAACGGGCGCGCAGTCGCGCAGTGCATCCAACGTGGCCGGGGCACCGTCTAGTTGGCGACCACCATGGTTGGAAACAATAACCCCATCAACCTTGTGTTGTATTGCCAGTTCAACATCCTCGGGGGCATAGACTGCCCGTGTCAGCCAATCTAAGTTTGCTTCCATCTGGACTGCTTCACTTACTGCCTTTCAACCAGATCTGAAGCTTGGTATGTTTCCTCAGCCAGGGGATCGCGCTATCCCAGTCAAGACTAGCATCTAGTAATTATCAGCGGCTCGTCCGAGGGTATATACGAAAATTACCGACCATAATCTGTGCGATCGGAGGTATCGCTGCCATTACTGAGAATATTGGGATATTCCATATCTTGCGGTAGCTGGTAGTCGTTGCGATATTCATTCAGTCGCTTCCCAAGAACAGGAACGTCCACCGACAAGAACAACGCTTTGTAGCCCGCCTTTTCTGCTCGTTCCAGTAACTGCAATGTGAGTGACCGATCCTTGAGCACGCACATCTGCATCGCATATGGATTCCCGCAGCCTTGACTGGCGACATCTTCCATCGAGGTGGTCGAGTATGAGGACAGGCCCATACAAATACCGTATTTCGCGGCGGCACGAGAGGTTGCGAGCTCTCCTTCGGGATGGGCGAGTTTGTGCGCCGCTGCTGGGCTGAAGCCGAAGGGAAGGGATACCTGTATAGTTAAGGAAGGGCATCAGCAACGATTCTGTGGTCTATTAGACTAATATGAGTGCTACCTTAGTCCCGAGTATCTCTGTGCTGGTGTCGATGTTAGCCACGTTTACCAGGACCCGTGGGCGGATTCTGTATCTGTCAAATGCGGCTTCGTTGTCGCGTAGTCTGTGCCATCAGTGATTGTTCGGTAATGGTAGCTTCGAAGATCTGTGCATACGTTATTAGGTCCATGGCACCTTCATTGTAGTAATCTAATTATCTCCAATGTTAGGGATCAACATTGCATGTTTCTCAGTGGTCAATTGCCCTACCTCTGACCATCTTTGGGAGCTTCTTGCTTCCAATCGCCTTCAGGTCGGCGATACAGCTGACATCCTTGTGGAATGTCTCTCCGCGATGAGCCATGCTGGCAATGAGATCAGTACAAGGCACCGGTTGATGAAAATGCGTCAAGAGGAGCAAGTGTCAGGTTTCGATAATACTGTGTTATCCTGTAGTAGGGCATAATTGGACCTATATACCACATGTCGGTGTCGCCGACTTTCCTAAATCTTTGTTGTCCTGCGACTGCAGCTATTCCTTAACACCGAAAGAGGAAAGCAAAAGATAACAACTCTCAAAATACCTTCCCAGCGTGACGCTGTCGCAAAGCGCGGACACTCTGAGCTCAACTGCCCTATGGCATTGGGCAAGTCTGTGCAGCGGAAAGCCTTATCAGCTACTATCCCCGGGGTTCTATTATGGGGTGACGATCGTTCCTCGGAATCACCTACCAAATAGAAATATTCCCCTCAGAAAGAAGAAGTCTACCCCTCATCACATCATTTCAATTTGAATCTGATTATTTTACATGCCTCTTGTCAATTTCGTTTTCTTGTCCTGGACTATTAACTGTTGCATTCCTGCATAGTAGTCACAATGGCGAAAATCTTTCTGTACGTATACTCCCGTGATCTAACTTTGTCATTGCGATTAACGGTAGTTATAGCACAGGAGCCTCAGGCTATATCGGAGGGGATGTGCTCTATGCGCTGAAATCAGCCCTTCCAGCCTGCCAGTATACAGTCCTGCTGAGGGACGAGGCAAAGGCGCAGAAACTCTCTCAAGCATACCCTGATGTGCAAATAGTCCTGGGAGACTTGGATGCTTCTTCTACTTTGGAACAGCAGGCACGGGAAGCGGACATTGTCATCCGTGAGTATCCCACTTCGAGACATCCCCTGCCTCTTACTAACATTGGTCTGTTTTTACTAGACACCGCAAGCTCAAACCATGTCAAGAGCGCTGAGGCCATCGCTCGTGGATTGACCGCAGTGGAAAGACCTAGGCCAGGTAACTAACTTTTACCTCCTTGTCCATGCGCTGCTTATCGTTGCTCATAATACAAACAGGTCACTGGCTTCAGATATCAGGCGCAAGTGTCCTTTCTATTCCCGACATTGTAGCCAGCGCCTTTGGAGAACCTTCCGACAAGGTCTACAGCGACGTCGATGGAGCCGATGAACTGCGGGGGCTCATCCAACAATACTCTGCAAAGCGCGTGGTCGACAATTTGATCCTCAGCCTCACCCCTGCCGCCAATCGTCCGAAAACCGCATTGATCTTCCCTCCTATCATTTATGGTCGGGGTAGAGGGCCGGTTAACCAGCGGAGCATACAAATTCCGGAGCTAGCAAGAGTGACGATGCAACGACGGGGCGGGATTAAGGTGGGTAAAGGAGAAGCCACATGGAGTAATATACACATCTCGGATGTTAGCAGCATCTTTGTGAAGCTGGCTGAGAAGGCTTTACGGGGCGAGGAAGGGGACTTGTGGAATGAGAACGGGCTCTACTTCCCGGGTACTGGGGCTATCGTAAGTTCCTACATTCTAAACTTTGAGCCTGAGCCCAGAACGGGGTAATTTCTAACGAGACATAGACATTCGGTTCTATCTCAGCGCAAGTGGCGCAAGAAGTGAAGAAGCTCGGCCTTGCTGATTCCGAATCGGTGACTGAGATCAGTCATGAAGAGGCCGATTCGCTCACTCCTCATGGCGGAGTGTTATGGGGGACCAATGCCCAGCAGGTAGCCCAGCGAGCGGCCAAGCACCTGGGATGGGTCCCCGAGGGGAGGACATTGGAGGATGAGATTCCACACACCGTTCTTGCCGAGGCACAGAGACTTGGACTGAAATAGATCTATGTAAGAAATATTAGAAAATTAGGGATGAACCTATTCACAATTACGTTATTTGCCCATGAGAATTGACATGTCTGGTTATCACGCGTAGAACCTGCTGTTATCAAGATCCCATCAGACTGCAGGGCCTAAACCCAGGACAGCAGGTCCTTCCGACACTGCTTTGGTCCGAATTGGAAGGAGATTCCGGTTCGGCGGAACCACATTCCTTCCCGGTCGGGCCACACCCTTCTTTCTTGTGACCCGCTACTAATTGATTCACTTTCCAGCTCTAACACAACATCGGCTCATACCCCAGATTCTATTCGATTACTATACTTTCCGTTTTTGTTGATATGGCCTATTTCGACTGACATGGCTTCCTCCAAGCAATCAGGTCGCCGGACTCGTCGCAGTCATGCCCTGGGAGCCTGCAGAACATGTCGTCGGCGTCATGCCAAATGCGATCAAAAGAGGCCTACTTGCCAGATGTGTCGGGCAACTGGTGTGGTATGTGAGGGGTTCGTTGATGAGATCCGATGGATGGCCGATCGGAAGTCCCAACCTTCTTCGGGGACAGCAGCTGGCAAGGCAAATGATGCAGAGAAGCAGGGGCCTCGACGCCATCTCTACACAGGTTCTTAATCCTTCTCTATGATTGACCACCTGATTGCCAAATCCAGAATAGTGAAGCTAATATTTCGACCTCAGAGAAGTCGAGGGTCTCCATGAGTGATGCCCTGAGTGCAGACTTGGTGTCAGGCTCTATAGATGCCTCTTTGGCAGAGATCGAAAACAGATTCCGGGATGCCGAGAGACCATCACAGGGTGATATTGTAGTCGGGCCATTCTCTGTGCTGGACTTTAGTCTTACCGACCCCAAATTTGCAAGTAGTGCTCAGCCTGCTGACGAGACTACGGTCGCAA
This sequence comes from Aspergillus luchuensis, assembly GCF_016861625.1. Lineage (NCBI taxonomy): Eukaryota > Fungi > Ascomycota > Eurotiomycetes > Eurotiales > Aspergillaceae > Aspergillus > Aspergillus luchuensis. The sequence continues at coordinate 6,050,832 of NC_054849.1, forward strand.
ATGACGTGGTTCTATCGTCCGCGAATACCCTGCCTGAAGGGGCTTCCGGGGTCAGCCCAGCTCTGTCGCAAGACTCAATCGCCTACATGAATGACCTGCTGCAGTGGTCAGACATTCTTAGCTTGGATCCTCAATTGCATAGTGCTACACTATCTGGCACACTTGACCTGGGTGACTGGTTGCCCCTCGATTTAGGGACAGAGGCCCCTATACTAGAACATAATCTCCTTGGCGAAGCGCCTAGTCTGATGGACGATACAGCTGCTGTCTACAATTCTGGCCCAGAAAATTACAGTACTTCTAAGGTGATACCAGCGGTTGATTGCAATCCACCTGATGTACTAGCAGATGCTCATTTCCTATTACGGCACTTTCAGGATCATGTCATTTCGCGCATGATGGCCGTTCCTATAGACCAGAAGTCACCTTGGAAGATACTAAATGTGCCGTCTGCTGTGGTAACATACAGCGATATCACTTTTCTTGGGTCTCAAAATATCACTCATGCTCGGTTGGCTAATCTTTACTGCCTCTTGGCCTGTTCAGCCCTTCATCTCACAGTAAATCCTTCCATGAGGACCTCAGACTCGACAGAACGCTGGAAGCCGGTAGCAGAATACGCTTACCATCTAGCCAAAGACCATATGCAGATGTCATTGAAGCATGAAACGCAAGAGCCAAAGAAGGCCAAATACAAGGATCAGTTAATGGCAATTTGCGCCTTGACTGAGTTTGCTGTAAGACAGCTGTCAAGTTATGTCCCTGATAGATTACTGACCGAAGCAGATTCTAACTAGCCAGCAGCAGGACGCAAGGTGCTACATGATTGATGCCGAGCGGCTGCTACGCCTCCGAGGTTTGCCAAAACAACGCATCTCTCAGAAAGCACGCCTGCTACACCACACATATACTTGGCTACGGATAGTAGGCGAGAGTACCTACGCTTTGCATAACTACACGCCGTCGGATACCTTTATGGAGGCGCTCAAATACCGGTTTCGTTACCAAAGAGTTGAGAACACCCAGGCAGCTGGTTACCGAACTTCACGCTTGGACGACTTCTTGCGCCTCGATCGGCGGCCGTCCGATAGCGACCTGGACATTGACGAGCCAAAGGAAGCTGATGTTGGCTTATATGACATCCACCTCCAAGATTCGCGGAAATATCCAGCCACGCTGTACAGCCAGATCTACGGAGTATCTGAGACATGGCTTAGCTTGGTATCTCAGACGACACGCCTGGCCAATGTAATGGAGACTTTTCGAGTTGCGCGCGAGATGCGTCAAGGAATAAATGCAAGTCTCGAAGCATGGGAAGCTTTACATCGGCGCAGTGCTCGCCTGGAGAGCATGATTTGTACATTCGCCTCCAGAAGAACAGAGGACAACATATGCGGTTCGGCGAATATACTGGCCAGGTCACATGGATGCCTTCTGCAGGCTTTGAATTCTGCACTAGTTATCTTCTTTTACAGACGTATCCGTCAGGTCCACCCGGCTATTTTGGAGAGCCAGGTGGACAAAGTGATCTCAGCATTAAATGAGTTTGATGTAGCGTTGATGGAAGCCGACCAGACCGGCCCAGGCACTGTATGGCCTCTGTTTATTGCTGGGTGCGAGGCTACAACTCCCGATAGGCGGCAATCGATCACGGCGCTTCTGGACAAAGGAGAGGCACGATGTGGGTTTTCTGCCTATCAGACTGTTCGGGAGGTCATGAAACAAGTCTGGGACAGACAAGATGCACATTTCACACGAAGCAGAGGAGAGATTTTCCCGACTTGGCTGGATGTCGTCAAAAGCAAACAAATATGGCCCATTTTAGCATGATGACCACCGGGGGTCCATTACAAGGCGCTACACGAGATATGATGACATGTGCTCATAATTTCATTGTTCTATATCCAATTTTATTGACATCATGACGAACGCTTTACAACATTAACACTCGCATTCACCATCAACTGGGCCAGTTCGCTCTGCAGATCCTCCTTCAAGAGGGCGAATGGCTTCCGCAAGCCACCAGTCGCCTGGCCCCTCAGCTCAACGCCTGTCTTGACAGCCGCAGCGTAATTGTGCGACTCAAGGAACTTGCAAATGGGCCATGCTTTAGCCCATAGTTCACGGCCCTTCTTGAGATCACCTTCGACAGAAACCGCATTCCACAGCTCTACCGCCAACTCCGGGATGATGTTGGCAGCACCCCAAACCGCTCCAGGCGATCCAGCTGCCAACCCATAGAACGTAAGGGTATCCCACCCGTTGAAAGCGGTGATCTGATCCGACAATCCAAACACCAATTCCGTGTAGGCTGGCGCATTTCCGGAGGTGTCTTTGAGGTACTTGACGCCGACCTTGCTCAGGTCCGCTATTTGCTGGGGGGTAAGGGTCAACCCGCTCGCAGAGGGAATATTGTAGTAGACAATCGGCAGCTGACTGGCTTCATGAATTTCAGCCATGAGCTCGGTCAATTGCGCCACGTTCAAGGGATCGTAGAATGGTGGCACAACCATCACGGCGGCTGCACCAGCTTGTGCGGCATGACGTGCCAGGTCCACTGCCTCCTCGGTGGAGGTACTACCGGTGCCTGCTACGACAGGCACACGGCCAGCTGCGTACTCGACGCAGAGCTCGGTCAGCTTCTTGCGTTCTTCGCGTGTCATGGTGGTGAATTCGCCTGTGCTACCGCCAGGCACGAGGCCATGCACGCCGGCGCCGATCAGGTGGTCGATGTGAGACTTGAGTCTTGCTGCGTCAATCTGAGTCTTGTCGTCTGTAAAGGGAGTGATCAGGGCGACCATGATACCCTGAAGGGCGGGGAGTTGCTGTGTAACAGTCATGTTGGATGTAGTGGTGATTGCTTGGTATAGCTAGGAAGAAGAACGTGAGGATGGAACGAGGGAGTGTCTGCTGGACTCGTGAGTGAGCCTTGAAGGCATTTTTATTCCATGACGCGACGGGACTGCCTTCCCTCTCAACTACACTCCAAGTCTATACTACACTGCTAATGATGTTCTGGTCAATGGCGAAGCCCTAACTCTCTGGATAGGATGTCGGAGGGGTTCCAAAATATCCATGCCGGAACCACCTTCCTGTTTTGGCGATGCGGGTGACCCATCGGAAGGCAGTTCCGGCATACAGTGGGGAGGGCTTTAGCGCATTTACTGGCGCCAGACTATCAATGCGTCTCGACATCAATAAAGTGAGGGGTAATGGGGCGATCTTATCCTCGTTATCGCCTTATCGGAAGAGACAATTGCTGACTAGTGACACACTTCAATTGCAAAGTGGGCTGCTCGGAGGCACATCCCACATCCGGAACAGGAAGTTCTAGCCAAGCAGCTTATATCAGAACAACACATCTGTCTTTGCGCTGCTTATCCCTACTTTCTGCAAGAGTTGTTATCTTTCTACTTTAAGACCCAGAAGAGAATATGGCAGACTCCCTCTTCGTCGACATCACCACCCCCAATGGCCGGCAGTACCAGCAGCCGACCGGCCTGTTCATTAACAATGAGTTTCGTCCCTCGTCGAGTGGCCAGACTATCGTGTCTTTAGATCCTGCGTATGCACCTTACATCTAAACTACTCTCAACCTTCCATGCTGACTTCTACAGCACCGACAAGCCCATCGCCACCGTCCACGCCGCAACAGCAGAAGATGTCGATGCTGCCGTTCAAGCTGCCAAAGCGGCGCTATCACACTCCACATGGAAGCTTCTCCCCGCCACCGAGCGGGGACAGCTTATGGGTCGTCTGGCCGATCTGATGGAAGAGAACCGAGAACTATTTGCTGCTATTGACGCATGGGATAACGGTTCGTATCCCCCAGTTTCACCATTATGCGGAAACTGACTTGGCCAAAAGGCAAACCCTACCAAGTCGCCCTAACCGAAGACCTCACCGAAGCCATCACCACCATCCGCTACTACAGCGGCTGGGCTGACAAGACCTTCGGACAAACCATCAGCACCACTCCCCAAAAGTTCGCATACACTATCCGCCAACCCATCGGCGTGGTCGGACAGATCATCCCATGGAACTACCCGCTGTCGATGGCGACGTGGAAGCTGGGACCCGCGCTCGCCTGCGGGAACACCGTCGTCATCAAGGCCGCCGAACAAACACCCCTCAGCATCTTGGTCCTCGCAACACTTATCAAGAAAGCCGGCTTCCCGCCCGGAGTGGTGAACATCATTAACGGCTACGGAAAAGAAGCCGGCGCTGCGCTGGTCCAGCACCCGCTCGTCGATAAGATTGCCTTCACGGGCTCCACTGCTACCGCCAGAGAAATCATGAAGATGGCAGCCGGCACATTGAAGAACATCACCCTCGAGACGGGCGGAAAATCGCCCTTAATCGTCTACCCCGATGCGGATCTGGAACAGGCGGTCAAGTGGTCGCATTTCGGCATCATGTCCAACAAAGGCGAGATTTGCACTGCTACGTCAAGGATCTTCGTGCATAGGAGTATCCTCACTACCTTCTTGGAGAAATTCAAGGAGGCAATCGAGACGACTTCTAAGATCGGCGATCAGTGGGACGAGAATACCTACCAGGGACCACAGGTCACCCGGGCACAGTACGAGCGGGTTCTCGCCTACATCGAGACAGCCAAACAGGAGGGCGCTACACTAGTCACCGGCGGCAAGCCCTATACCCCCAAAGATGAAAAGAATGCAAAGGGCTACTTCATTGAGCCGACAGTGTTCACTGACGTGACTGATGACATGCGCATCTGTAAGGAAGAGGTGTTCGGGCCTGTGGTGGTGATTCTACCATTTGATTCGGAGGAGGAATCGGTGCGTCGCGCCAACGATACCACGTATGGTCTGGGCGCTGCGGTCTTCACGACTGATCTGGAGAGGGCGCATCGTGTGGCTGCGGATATCGAGGCAGGTATGGTCTGGATTAATAGTAGTCAGGACTGTGACCCGCGCATTCCGTTTGGAGGTGTCAAGCAGAGCGGTATTGGGCGTGAGTTGGGTGAGGCGGGACTGGAGGCGTATTCGCAGGTTAAGGCGGTGCATGTTAATATGGGGAGTAGATTGTAGATTAGACTAGAAGGCAATATGCTTCGATGAATAAACTCTGATGACTTTTTCATGTTCTAAATAAGGTTGATTGTTCTCTGTCATCGGCAACTGAAGGTTTCCCTGAATGAAGCGCATGAATTTAAACTGGTGATGTAAGAGCACCTGTAGTACTTAAGTCTCCATTGTGAAATTTGTGGCGTTGTTTATCAGTATAACTGTTATGTAGTATACTAGTAGTCTCAGCTTTACTTCTTTTGAGCAGCACCTTCGCGTAAGTAGACGGTGCACAAGCAAATATATATTTCTTGTACAACACGATCACACCGTCAACTTCCTTGTTGAACTGGACTCGACTAGAAATCCAAATAAACAGAATTATTCGTTCTTTATAATCAGAAGAAAAATTCTTTTTTCTTGAAAAGTTGACAATACTTGTAGTAGCTAGTACTCATATTATTATTCTCCATGAAGTGTGACACTGCTCATAGGTCTAAATCCACACTGGCGATTAAAAACGGTGTTCTTCCGCAGGGAGAACCAATAGCAGGCGCACAACCCCACTCTGGACACTATCGGGAAAAAGCAAAAAGAAATTGCTGTGCATCATCCGTGAATCGAACACGGGCCTCATCGATGGCAACGATGAATTCTACCACTAGACCAATGATGCTGGTGCTTGTAATGCTTGGCAATTGAGTGATCTAAGAGCCAATGAATTATATGAGTATTTACAACCCGAAGACAAAACATGGATTAGGATGATCAGGATATGGAATAGTTGGATTGTCAGTCACTAGAACTTTACAGTCTCTAATAAATTTCGCTATAGTAATACCGAACACCCTGGAATAACCGCAAAATAAGAAGAATGACAACTGCCTGCAAGTGCAACCCTTCCAGACATACATGACTGGGTGTAACCCTCACATCCCTCTGAGACTTTTACCAAACCTAACAAAAACACTAGGATTCTTGAACAAAGGAAGCATCCAAATCACCGCCGTCCACGCCGTCCACATCTTCCACGTGCGTTTATCAGCAACCCCTTCCCGAAGGAATAGGATCCTCCCAGCAATGGCCATTCCCAACGCAACCGGGAGAACATACCCGGGTACGTCCAGCTCCCAGAAAGCAGGACAAACAACGGACCAGATCGCAACAGGAATCGCAACGGACCACCGGGCCGGCCCGTCACCCAACACAATGGGCATTGTATGGCGGTTCTTCGCACGGTCTCCTTCCACGTCCTTGACGTCTTGAATATGCATCGTCGTGCCAATCACAGCACTGGTGAGCCAAATCCACCGCCATGCTCTAGGAAGTATGTCGAATCCCGTTCCGGTCGCGACACGCAGTGATCCCTTGTTGTATTGACTGAATGCGAGGGCTAGAAGGACATTTCGTAGAATGAACCCGTCGTCACCACCGCTTAGGTCATTGTATACCCAGTTCATCGTGTAGAGGAGAGCAGTCTCCTCCCACGCACCGAGGTAGACGCTGAGTCCGAGCACAACTGGGATCGCGAGCAAAAGTAGCTGGCGAGTATGCAGGATGCTGATCCGACCTGCGGGCAGTGGTCTCCAGGGTCGGTTGATCTTGTCTTCTGCCACGGAGTCCGGGTGCCTCTGATTCGCTAGATTGAACACGAATAGGTTTAGCCAGTTCCATAGCATGACCATGGGTATTCGATTGACTACTGAGAGTAAGTCCGGAGTGTTATCGTCTGTCAGAAGAGGCCCGGACAGAGCAGCACAAATGCCAAATGCAGTCTCGGGAATGACAAATGTTGTAAAGTCGTCCGCAGTGAAAAGCCAAATAGTCAGCGCTAGGTCCTTCCAATACCATCCTTTCTATACAGTTATGAGCTTTCTGAATTGATGGTTATATCGAAGACCACTCACTTCGTAAGCCCTTGTATCACTCTGTCTTGTCTTCACGACATCGGTATTAAGTGAAGCATTTGCAGCGCCAAGTAAAGAATTGAAAATCTCGTAGAAGCGAGAAAAATCAAGAAGATCCATGTTTTTCTGCATTTCAAACTTTGATCTGCTTCCACAGCAGAGAGATGTCTGCGTTGATCTCTGGAAAGTATCTTGAGAAGGACCAGTCTCGGGTGTGTCACACCCTTATATTCCTGGAATCAATTCATGTCAAGATTGGAGTTGGCACTATAATAGCCTCAGAGTCCACCATTCAGCTCCTGTCTGCAAAACTTTTGCAGTGGCTGGCTGTCTCAATACTCAGCTAAACCTACGGCCAAAGCCGACGAGCTGGTGTATGATACCAATTTAAGCAAAACGTTGAGGTTTTGGTTATCCTTGCCGATGGCGCTCTCTTGATACGGGTTGTAGCTGAACCGTTGCACAGCTGAATAACGCCACACATGGTCTTGTCAGACGGGGCGGAACATAGCGCTGAGGTGGCTTTTTCATGCTGTCAGATAATATTCACCAGTGAAGTCAGTTGAATCCTCGGACCCAGTTGCCTGCGCCGTCTGGTGCAAAAACCAAGGTCCTGGGGGCAGATGTGGTCATTCGAGCCGAAGGGCGGGAGACGGCAATAGGACAACAGTGTCAGCACTAGCGTTGCGTCCTAATGCCTGACAAGATTGATCACTTATTCGATCTGATTGAAGCAGTGCCTTGTGGGAAAAATGCGTAGCACACAATGTATCATAGAGCGTTTACAACATTGCCAGCCAACCAACTTTTAGCCGTCGCATCAAAGGTACCCTCATCTTCGACGCTCGCGCCAGGCTTGTGCCTTTCTGCTCCCTTAGCAGCCGTCCAATATCCATGTAGCTTTCCACGGTTGCCCGAAGTGGCCCTCTTACACCACGAGGTAGCTCCTCAATTGCCTCTCGGCTGACCTGATAATATCCATCTGCTTTCTGCAGCATTCTCTCCTGCAGGTTATACATGACTGGGATATTAGGACGCTCTAATACATCTCCTGGAGTCAGGCCTACTTCATCCAGCCACGTTGTAGGAATATATACTCGTCCAATTGCTGCGTCGCGATGGATATCACGTGCAATGTTGACACACTGCATGGCTTTGCCCATCTCCTTCGCCGCCCGTATCAACAGCGGCACATCTTCCGTATTGTCGTGGCCATGATAAAATAGGACAAGATCGAGAACTAATGCACCCACCGCGCCAGCTACAAAACCTGCGTACTGATCAAGGCAAGTGTCTGATTTGATCGGGAAACTCCCTTTCTTAGGATCGAATGCCAAGTCGGTCTCGAACCCTCTCAGCAAATCATAGAAGAAATTTTCAGTTAAGCGGGAGAGTGGAAGGTAGCTGATCGATCGGTACAGCCTCTGATATTTTCCCCCTTCCATAGAAGCATGACAAGCGTCATGAGGTAGTCGGCCGCGATGGCTTAAGTCTAGGAGGTATCTACACTCTGTGATCCAAGTCTTGGCTTCCTGATCATCTTCAGCTTCGTCAATGAGATCATCCATGACCCGGCAGAAGGAGTACCTATGCATATCAGAAGAATGAACAACACATGAGATTGAGGGGCATTACAAGAATATGAGATCAATGCGTAGCTGACCCTGAAATAATGCGCTGCCGAGAAACATGCTCTGACTCTTCTCTTGCAGACAAGATACGGCCTGGGACAATGCAGATAGGGATTCGTCTATAGACAGCGGACTGCACAATAACGTCAGAGCTGTCCTGAGCGTGGTGCCCTTGTCTGCTGCCGGCCGTGATAGGGACTTGTATTCTTGAAGTGCATATGCGTAATCAATCCCAACTAGTCCTAACACAATCATCATATTGGTGACCAGAAAAAAGAGTGCCTCTCTGTTACTGTTAGACATAATGTTGATGATCACAGGTGGGTTTGACTGACTCAACCTCTAGCCCACAGATCCGATAATCTAATTTTGTGCCACTCTCTATCCTCCAAGTCCCAGATTTCATAGCACGGGAATCCGCAACCCAGAGATATAGCATAGGGAGGCAGATCGCGGCGATTGTGGGTTTTGCGGGAAGTCCAATAAGAAACGGATGGGACAACATCCTGCGTTCTCGCATGAGCATTTCATTAGATTCAGAGTGGACTGATCTTACCACTGGAATAGCAAGATTGGACTGACCCCCACAAGGATCAGGCCCAGGTAAGTCATATGCCGTCCCAACAGCAGGCACGTTGTTCCACCACGCATCAACGTTAAAATGACAAATGCAACCACTTTTCTTGTTCTACATCTCTCCGGATGCGGCCGAAGGTACATGGGTCGCACAAGTGGCTTCGTGAAGATGCAATATGCCACACTCGTGATGTAGGTTTGTATGGCAAAAAAGAAAACCTCCTCAACAGGAATATCGAGTATCTTGGGACCGACTACTGCGTCGGGCGGATACGTCCAGATAGCAGACCGTATCAGGTAGGAATCCCAGGGAATTGTTGCAAGAATGGCAATCTGTCAGTCCCGGGTAGATTAGATCAGAAGTCCTTGGTTTCAAGGTACGGTTGAAGTACCGTAATCAGAATGCATATTTTGCAACAGTCTTGCGCGGCGAAGAATGGGTAGTAGATCACTGTCAGTGCCGATGCAGCAGGAATAGTGTAAGTGCAATGACTACTTGCGCACTTAGAATTAGCAGATGTAGAAAAGAGATTGGTAGTAGAGACGCCTCTTACAAGAGAATATAGTCGACCCCCATTTTGCTTCATGGTTATCTCGCACTCCCTTACGGCGAGCACCAAGAGTATGAAACATATATCTGGAAAAGGGCGTTCAGCCCCCTTTGCAAGGTTCAGCCGAATCCTGTTTCACTGCCCCAGCTTCCGGATAGGAACCGGTTGCGGTTGCGTCTGAGATTCATGAGGACTAGAAAGTTTGTTTGTGACGGACATTGCGCCACTGGAATACAGGGATAGATTTGAGAAAGTCTAATTTGGATTAGTGCCAAGGAGCTTAGAAGTCGTCCACCCGCTGTCAATTGCATATTGGAGATGCCCTCATTGAGTATCCGATCGGCAGACCAGAATGATGGCAATGCGTGAGGTGCTGACTTATTCTGACCTCATGACAAGAGTATAGCTGGTCGGAGTAGTGACCAACGCATGAAACAGTGACCAGCTGGTCTTTCTCGACAGTATTGAGCTGTGGCGACCAAAGACGGGATTGACGCGACGAAAAAGTAAGTTGTAAGATATCAGTAGAAAACGAGATGAAGCTGTAGTGGGGAAGACCAATTAGAGAAAGGGGGTGGGTCACGTTATCGGGGTACTACTGCTAGATGCCCTCAGGGACTCTCCCCCACTCTTGACAGCTTTCTTATCAACACAGTCTGACTGCATTGGCTGTTTCATGCAAATGTCTTTCGATACGCAATGCTCCGAATGCTTTATCGTTCATTACTCCATATTCAGTTAAACCACTACCAAGCTAATTCTGGTCTGGCCATGCAGCTCGCCGCTTCCAGCTGAGAACAGAACCTCTCCTCCTCTGCCAGCTTCCCCGTCCTCATCTCCCCAGTCATCTTGGGAACAGCGGGCCAAATCTCCTCCCCGCCTTGGGCCTCTTCTTTTCGCCGGTGTTCCATGACCATTGTCTTCACATCTCCTTGAAAATGGATGGGCCCCTGCCCACAGTCAGTTCTGCCCGATCTCACGTCTCTTCTATCAGTGTCTCATACATACCCTCTCCTTGTCCGGGTGAAGCTCGCCGTTCGTGAACACACCCGCGCTCAAATTTTCCTGTGCTCCAACACAGAGATCTTTGTCTTCATCCAGGACTTGTCGGTAAAACGCATTAATATTGGCAAACTCCTCATCCGTTGCATCTCTGTGTCGATATACTTCGTTTTCGATCTTGCTGGTCGTCGCGCTAACAGGGATCATGCGTTGAATGTAGAAGAATTTATCCCTGCTATCGTGTTAATAGATCATCGACCCCTTCCCTTTCGGGTACAAACTTACGTGACTGTGACCGATGTGGTTGGGTAAAAGTATGTGATTGACCTCCGGAACTGCGCATCAATATCGTCCTTGTTGAAGATATGATGCTCCATATACCTCGCCTTGGGCTCGACCCGGTACCGAGGAAGATCTGACACTCCATTAATCAGGGGATGTGAGGTCGCGCAGTGATAACATTCATTGTAGTTCTCGATCAGAAGCTTCCAGTTCGCCTCCACGTCCATTTCCCAGTAATGGTCAAAGGCATATTCCCCATCGAAGTCAAAATCCTGCATCCGCGGCTGCTCATCGATCTTTTGGAAGTCGTCGTCCCACTTGACCTCCGGGTCGCCAGCCTCTAGATTCACCCAGACGAAGCCCGCTTTGTCGATATGCACATGGATTGGGAGGAGTCCATGTTGACTTTTGTCAAAGCTTGATACGGTTTCGAAGCGAGGTGCCTTTGACAGGTTGCCCTTTAATCCGTAGGACCAGCCGTGATACTTGCAGCTGAGGATAGAGCTAGTTCCGGACCGAGCTTGGACAACTGGGTATGCGCGATGTCGACAAATGTTGTGGAATCCGTTGATGTTGCCCTCGCGGTCTCGAGTCAGGAAGAAGGAAAAGTTAGAGATGGTAAAGGAAAGAAAGTTGCCAGGCTTGGTAAGTCGACTGGAATGTGTGAGTAACATCCATCGCTTGGAGAAGATGGCTCGCCGCTCCAGCTGATACATGGCGTCAGAGCGATACCATGATGCCGGAAGGCTCCGAGGTGGAGAGCTTTTCTCTGGGGTGTTGGAAGACCAGCCAAGTAATCGCCACATCGTGATAGGGTTTGTGAAACAAGTTGTTGAGGTGGCTCAGAGGAGCTCTGATCATCACAGTGCCTTTATAACAGCGCAGCGCTGGTAAGTGGGGTCTTGGTTCGGCGTTGTCGCATCAAAGATGGGGGCGTTGGGAGCTCGCCCGAGGACACCACTGATAAGGAATTGGATAAGGATCACTAGCTTTTCTGTCACATCTACCTGCTGTCCAGCCGTTCTTATCCAACTCAGAAAAGAAGGAAGAAAAACATGGGTGCTAATCCTCCTTTGGTCACTGGTCGCTGCTACATATCATCCCTTGGGTACAATTGGGGGATTACGAACCCCTTGACACTCCCCGATTCACGTCTTTAAGTAAGTGCCAAGCTCCAGTTTATTATATGCCATCTATTATATGTATCAGTCGTTCAAGTCGTATCTAGGCTAGATCCATTATTCTATCCCAGTGTCGAGTCTTTTTTTCTTTTTCCCGGCTAGCCCGGCCGTCACTAACCCAACTCACATTTTGCTCGTATTCCGCAGTTTCCTGAGCAAGAACGTCGCTGCTCCAATTAAAACCGACCCTAATATCCCACAGCAAGCACCAAAAAGTTGCAAGCCCGAATAATCCGTGTAGTTCTGCTTTTCGAGAATGGCACCCATGATCGGCAATCCGGTAAGACAGCTGCCCAAGTTAGCAAGCAGGAAACTGAATTTGCTTGAGAAACCTGAAACTCACCTCACTGACATGATCAGCTGGAATGTTCCGAATCGCTGACCTAGGGTCTGCAGATCCCCCACTTTGGCAACACATGGCATCATGAGAGAGACAACAGCGCCACTGACAAATCCATAGACCGCCGAGAACACGATGATACCTGCATGAGAAGGGTGGTAATTGAAAGGAAGCCATAGACAGAGCATTGACACGCCGGTGCCGAAGCAGCAAAGTGTCAGGACGTTGAAGTGACCAAATACATCTGCCAACTGAGGAGGGATAAGACGCCCGAATATAGAGGCACCACTATATTTCCCGAAGTTAGCACTGAGGTATGGGAAAGAAAGCATCGCGCAGCCTCACTTGATAATGGAAATGAGATAGAGAGCAAGAGTCGATGAAAATCCCGCGTTCTCCGCCATGCTGGAAAGATAATCGAACGGAGCCCAGAGTCCCCACCTGTCACTGTCAGTCAATAAGCAGGGTCATCGATCGGAATATTGACGAACATAATGAAGAATGCACCAGCGGTGTACAACCCAAATGCGGTATCCTTCAGCAGAGTCAGGTCGATCCACGCTGCTTTACCGTTCCACTCCTTACGCGGAAGACGGCTGCGGATCAGTAGGCAGGCTACTGCCAACATGATTCCGACGAATAGCGCGGTATACCGAACGGCACCATAGAAGCCAATGTCGTTGATGACTCGGTCCAGAAAGATCGGAAAGATAACACCCCCAAGTGAACTTCCAGATACAGCAATGCCAGTTGCAAGACCTCTGCGACGAACAAACCATTGGCCGACGCAAATCATGGCCGAAGTGAAAACACCACCTGCGCCGATGCCGAAGCAGAGACCCTGGGCAAGGAAGATCTGATAATACTCGTGAGCCAAGCTGGTCATACAGAGACCCAGCACGCAGAGAATGCTGCATGGCCAGAGGACCGGGATCGGGCCGTAAGTGTCATTTATGCGACCCCATAGTGGTCCCGGTGCCCACATGAGGGCCAGCTGCACGGCGAAAATCCATGATATGTCGGACGCGTCGTAGTCTTTGAGTGACGTCTGCTGGTATGTTGTTTGAAAAACACCGATACTGTGATAAGATTCAGTACGGAGTATAGGGGACAGTTTTAGCCCGTCGATACATACGCATTTAGGAACCCAAAGGAGGAGAATAGGGCGCAAAAGCCTCCAGCCACGGTCAGCCAACCCTTGACCCCTTCTTCGGGCGGAATGGCTGGGTCTTCTACCGGCTGGTTCTTAGGCTCGGACATGTTTGTCTAGCCCAGAAATCCCAGGCCAGAATTGTTCTAATATATGTTCACAGCTCTGCTTGATGATTTAGGGATGCATGAGGCGAATTACAAATTCTGGGGGAAAAAGCCTCCACAGGGTCCCGGACAGTGATTCGGTCTACGACTGGCTAAGTCCGACCGAATAAATGCGGGCGCTAAGATAAGTATCTGGGTTTCGATGAGAAGCTTCGTCTCGGGCCTTCGGCTCTCGTTATGTCCGATGGGGCCCACGCGACAAGGATCTTGCTCATCAAACTCGCGCTAATTATGCGAACATTTGTCGAATTGGGCATGAAATTGGCCGTGTCATTGCAAAGGCAAGTGCGATCGGACCCATATAACTTTGCAAGTCTTTGTTCAGAAGAGTATATGATCTGTGTAAATTAATCGGACGTGGAGCCTATCTAGGGCTGGGTATTCAGCTGAAGAGCAGTGGTCTTACCTTCTCCGTTCGCGACCAGCTAAAGCCCACAAAGCGGCTGTGAGCAAGCCACACCAGGGAACCCTGGCCAGAAGACTCTCGAACCCATTATTGGGATGATGCGGCCCACATGGTACCCACAGTGCTGTAAACTCTGATGCCAACTGCCGGATCCAAGTAAAGAGCAATGAACTCCATGGACTACTGCAAGACGTGCCCAACATTGGGACGTGTGCATGCGACACTTGATCAAGAATGACAGCAGATTATAATGATAATATCATAACTAATATTCCCTCAGCGGTTAGTCTCCAGGCTGATCGAATGTCACCTTCTGTGCACACTGGATATTTGCGGATCGAGGATCGACTTGGGCGTCAACTTTTCTCAGGTCATCGCTTGGAGGTTTCTTGTCGGAGAATTTCGGATGTATCCGAAATGTCTGCTTGCAGCTGCCACACCGACATGAAAAGGCACGTCTCATTCATCGGGTTATCCCCCGTCGCAAAATTGATGACGTGAACAGCAACTTACCCCCGCCAATCAGATGGCAGAAGGGTCAGATGCTTTCCCGATGATCGTCAAGTGAGTTCCCTGGACGATGCCATCCTCCCCGACGGACAGCCATTATTCATCCGTCGGATGGGACAGCTAGTCCGTTGGACCGAGCTACTTCAGCAACAGATGTAAAGCTTGACAGCCCCGTCTACATATGATGCCAGGCTTTGGTCTCTTTGAGGATGTTTGAGTTCTTTTGGTAAAGGGGACAGTCAGCAGACATGCACATTACGAAGATCCCCCGGCATTTGCTCGCATTAAGGTGCAGTAGTAGGAAAACATATCCGGCTAAAAGACTTCTTAGTGCTTGCGTTGGTGTGAACATCGTCCGAGATCATCACAGGCGGTATCCAAGCAGGTGTTCAACCGAACAGCCCCGTGGCTAAATTTGGCAGGGAGCATCCTTGTTGACTTGCATGGTAGATGTAGCTGCCTAGGACTTGTGAGTTCCAGCTGCGCAGGTTGTATAGGTGATCATTGCTCAAGTCTTGTGACAGCCACGTGCTTGAGGACAAGCTGCGTTTCCAGCAACCTTCCTTTCCACTGCTCCTTAGTAGTGCGGTAAACGAATCTCCATCAATCTTTCCATATCCCCGCCAAGATCGGGCTTTCTGAATGTATGATCTTTGGAATGCGACCGGGCGAGAGGGATAACTAAACAAGTGGCAGATCAACCGTGGAATAGAGAATTCGGTGGTTATCCCGCCAGCGCTATACCTAGCTGAGCAGACTTATAAAAAGACGTAGCAAAGTCAGAACATGGTGAGATTAAACCGTGCTCCCTAATGGTGATGTGGACATGATAGCAAGTTTGCGACAGCGGTTGTCTGAGACACGATGGAAAGACTGTAACAAGTCTGAGGGAACATCTAGTTCTAGCAAATAACAAGGTTCCCCTATTGCACATAATACTATACCCTCTTCTTGAGCATCATCAGGATGACCGTATCCATTTTATAGTCGACAGTCACTCATTAATCCTAATGATGAACCGAGGCCAGGCCCGGGGCATATAGCCGACCCCAGAAAAGCCGCGCCCCCACGGTCGGCGATGTTCTCCGATCGGGGATGCCCTCAAAAAGTCGGGGTTATCCCCACCAAGAAAATCCCAATTGATCTCACAACCATCACCATGCCTACTACTCGTCCCATTGTCCGCGCGGCATGCCATAGCCTCTCAAGCATCCGGCATGCTTCCACAAACACCGCGAAAAAAGCAGGTCCTCTGGCCGGCATCACGGTGGTCAGTCTGGAACAAGCCATAGCCGCACCCTTCTGTACCCGCCAATTAGCCGACCTGGGAGCCCGAGTCATCAAAGTCGAACGTCCCGGTGTCGGGGACTTCGCGCGCAACTACGACACCCGCGTTAATGGCTTAGCCTCCCACTTCGTCTGGACCGACCGGTCCAAAGAGAGTCTCGCCTTGGACCTCAAGAAGCCGTCCGATCACAGCGTGCTAATGCGCCTGCTCAGCCGCGCTGATGTCCTCGTCCAGAACCTCGCCCCGGGCGCCAGTGCCCGGCTAGGATTATCCTACGCGGATCTCAAAGCCGCTCATCCTTCGTTGATCGTGTGCAATATCTCGGGGTATGGTCCTGACGGACCGTACCGCGATAAGAAGGCCTATGATCTGTTGATCCAGAGCGAAGCCGGAATGCTCTCCGTCACGGGGACAGGGAAAGAGCCGGCTAAGGTGGGCATTTCCATCGCTGATATTTCCGCCGCTAGCTATGCCTACTCGAATATCCTGGCGGCGTTGTATCAGCGGGAGAGGGATCCCGCGAAGCAAGGGTGCAATATTGATATCTCGATGTTGGAGAGTATGGTTGAGTGGATGGGGTTCCCCATGTACTATAGCTATGAGAATGCCCCGGGTCCGACACCTGCTGGTGCTTCGCATGCGGCTATATATCCGTATGGGCCGTTTGAGACGGGTGATGGGACGGTGATGTTAGGGATTCAGAATGAGCGCGAGTGGGCCAAGTTCTGTGACATCGTATTGGGACAAGCTGATTTGGCTACGGATGAGCGGTTTGTGAATAACTCGCTGCGGTCGCAGAACAGAGATGAGCTGAAGAAGATCATCTGCGACGTCTTCTCGTCGCTTTCTGCGGAGCAGGTCATTGCTCGACTGGATGAAGCGGCGATTGCGAATGCCAGCGTCAATGACATGCAAGGCGTCTGGAACCACCCGCAGCTGAAAGCCCGGCAGCGATGGACTGATGTTGAGACTCCAGCGGGGACTGTGCCGGCCCTGTTGCCTCCTGGAATGACCCTGGGTGATGCGGATACTTATGGGGCGCGCATGGATGCGGTCCCCGAAGTGGGTGAGCATAACAAGGCGATTCTGGCTGAGTTGGGGCTCGACGAGGGTACGGAGAAATAGTGATAGATACGTTAGACTATGTACATCCTCATGAGTGTTGGAACTCTTTACCCCTTGTTAATACGGTGGACTGGCTGGTGTTGTCACTCAAAGGCTAGAGGTACGTAGACTGCATACTGATCAGACGTAAAGCTAGTGGGTCGCATCCTGAAATTTGCACTCAATCTCTTTCCGAAACAAGCTACTGCTACGAATCCTTGAAATTTCTCACTGTGGCAGGTTCGACTTGTTTGTGAATATCGGCATCATATCCCCCTCGCCGAAGCAGGTGGATCGGGAAAGCAGGCAAAAAGGCCGACATCCTCGCCAAGACCGAGGTAGCATAAAGCCGCTTTTATCCTCGACGACGGCTACTTGCATTGTTCCCTGGTCACCTCTGAACTCCACTGCGGACGATCTCTCCTTCAATAGTAGTTGGAACTAACTAACTTCAGAATCATGTCCAGTCAGGAGGCCTCTGGTCACCGTCAGGTGAGAACCAGAGCCAAACAGGCTTGTCTCCACTGCAACCGGCGGCGAATCCGCTGCAATGTGCTACAGATGCGCCCATGTCAGAATTGTCTCTCGTTGAATGTGCCCTGTGAGATAGGCGTTTCGAAGCGAGGAAAGTATGCTTTCCTTATTCTCATTGTGGCCGTGGGACGTAGACTGATTCAGGGCATAGGTATCCCCGTAAGAAAACTGCCCGGCAACATGCTATGTCACAAACGGACGGCAACTCGGTCCAATTACCGACATCATCGGGGGAAGGAAGAAGTCATTCCTCAACGTCACCATCGGGTGGTAAAGACGAAGGAAGAGAGCCACATGTTCATCCGATGTCAGGGGATGCTGCCAGTGCCCACCAGACGGTGTTCTTTGGCGAATCCAGTCCACTCACTGTAGTCATTGACGAAGGGCGCCGATCGCCTGAGAAGGGGAGTGGTGAACGGCACATGACTCGCTTTCACTATCCCATTCCAGAGAAGCTCAACGCTTTCAATACCCGAGATGAGGCTTTTCGTGCACACAAAGTCAAGAAGGAAGACCAGCTTAGAGCTGACGGGGCCTTTTCGTACCCCCCCCCGGAGACATGTGCCATTCTTCTGCGGGCGTACTTTGACTGGTTTCATCCCTGTTTCCCGATCCTTGATCACGCTGCTGTGTATGAGGGCTATGCGCAAGGGATCTTGTCTCCCCTGCTCCTCCAGGCTATGCTGTTCATTGGCGTAAGCCTTTGCACGGACGAGGCGTTTGCCCAGACGGAGTTCCCCGTTCGCTACTGGGCGAAGTTCCTTTTCTACAGCCGAGCAAAGGCGATTTATGATGCGGAATGGGAGTCTAACAAGACGGTCAAGATCCAATCGTTGTTTCTGTTGAGCTTCTGGCGTGGAGGTCCTTCTGAAGAGCGGGACATTCGATTCTGGTTAGGCATTGCCATTGACTTGGCTCAAAAGCGCGGCATGCATTTGATGTATGTGTTTTTCTATTGCACCATGTCACCTGCTAATCAATCAGGTCTAAGTTTTCTTTTGGTTCCGGTCGAGAAGCAGGGCCATGGAAGCGAATCTGGTGGTCGCTCTACGTATGTCTTCCTCCATAAAATTGGTGTTAATACTAACCGTTGCCAGGCCCGAGACCAGCAAAGCGCCGCAGCACTTGGGCTGCCGCCGCGCATTCGGGACGAAGACTGCGATGTCGCCATGCTTGAGCCAGATGATATCCGGGAAGAGGAAGCGGGAGGACAAGGTCTTTTCGGTGTGCAGTGTATTGAAGATCTTCGTTATCCGGCCGAGTTGGCCAAGTTGGCCAGATTATGTATGTCCGAACCTCCCAACTTTGAATCTTTGCTTACCGTTCAGTGCGTTCTATTGTATCGACCCATTATTCGCCGGTGTCTTCCTCATCCAGCGGCACGTCACGAGCGGTGTTGCATAAGCAGCTGGTGGATTGGGAATCCGATATGCCTCCTGAGCTGAAGCTCGAAAACGCCACAACTCCGCGAGCCAGGTTCCTAGCGGGACTCTTACAAATGACATACCAGTAAGCCACATTCATTTGACTCGAATTGGCTCCCCTGACTGGCCAATATCTAGAAATCTCTATGTTCTGCTTTACCGACCGTCATTTCTTAATCCACCGGATGGTATCTTGGACAGCCAAGGCCAGATAGCCTTGGATGCCGCGACCAAAAGCACACGAGTGTTGGAGGATATGCTCTCGCATAATCTGGTCCAACATGGACCTCCACATCTGTAAGTCTCCGTCGATAATCTATACAGGTATCAAGCTGACCATGTAGAATCACCCACGCGTTCTCAGCCCTCTGCATTCACACAATCGAGTTCCGTCGCTCATCTGGGACAGGCCGTAAACTGGCGGAACACCGAGCCAGACTCTGTCTCCTGAGCCTACAGGAGCTGCAAAAATCCTGGGACTTGGAGAACTGGGTATTAAACCTGTTCTTCCGATGCTTGGATGATAGCACTGCCCGTACTCTGCGACCGGTGGATGCCACTGCTCCGCCCCCAAAGACCGAAGCCCGCGATTATGTCCCTGCCACCCCAGATGCTTTTCCTGCTCTCAATATGAACCCAGAGGGACACACGCTCGACGCACCTTGTCAATCGGCGCACTCGCCATATCCCACTGGTGATATTAGCGCCCCCAGTGATTGGTACGGGCTGTTCAATTTTGCCGAGGATTATACCGACATTTCGGGGGTCATTTCCAGCCACGACCCGTCTATAAACCTGCAGAATTTGGAAATTCTCTACCGATTCTTATGACGAAATCTGTCCCACTTAAAAAGTCTGCACTCACAATGGCTGCGACCGCACTTTTCCCAACCTAGTCAACAAGTTCAGCTCGGAGGAGGATCGTCTTGGCAGAGTTCGGTACTCGATCGCGCTAAGCGGGCAAGGCGTGGAGCATCGTCCGCGTGCGAGTCAGTCAGCTCACTCCCTGCCGAGGCCAGGCTGATCCCGTATTAATTCCTGGGTTCCCCTCTGTCAGATTGACCTCAACCTCATCTTTGATTTAAACTTATCTTACGGCACCATGTTCGGTGACTTTCCCGTCGACAACAAAATCGTCCTGGTGACGGGAGGAGGATCCGGTGAGGCCTCAATTTGACCCTCACTTCACCCCTTCTCCACATCACACTAACGCACCACTCAGGGATCGGATTGCAGCTCTGCCGCCAGGCCGCCGCCAAAGGCGCCCGAATCATCATTGCCGATCTGCGCCTCATTCCCGAAGCCCAACAGTTTGTCGACAGCTCCGACGCCGTTATTTTCCAGCGCTGTGACGTTCGTAACTGGGCCGAGTTGCAAGCCCTCATCCAGCTCTCGCAAGACAAATGGAACGATGTACCCGACGTCTATGTCGCATCAGCTGCCATCTTTGAACCCGTACGTGTTTCTTCCTAACCAAGTATCTCTCGGTTCATCAAATATTTCACGATCTCCTCGCTCACGGAATTCACAATCAGTCATGGTCCAGTTTCTGGGAAGATTCGGAAACGACCGACTACGCGTGTATCGACATCAATGTCAACCACCCTATTAAGCTTACTCGACTGGCCATCCGAGCTCTCCTGGGTAAGGACAAGAAGGGTGTCGTATGTCTGGTCTCCTCTATCGCGGGAATAAATGCTTCGATCCGGAGCCCCCTGTACTGCGCATCCAAGCATGCTATCTGGGGCTTCGTCAAGTCAATGACCATGCTTGACCTATTGGAGGGCGTGAAAGTCACCTCCATCTGTCCAGGGTATTTCATCCCCTTTTATCCTTCGAGTCTCCGATTTACCTAGAGCATGCGCTAACGTCAACCAGCGTTGTCCCCACGCCTCTGTGGGACTCCGTCCCCGGTGTCCGCAAGCATCTATCCTATGACCGAGTGAAACACGTCCCGGCAGAAGAAGTGGCAGAGTACATGCTCGAGCTTATCCAGCAGGGCAAATACTCTGGCGGTTCAGTGGTGGAGATTACCAGCTCTGGCCCGGACGGTCGTAGAGTCATCCCGCCGTGGAATGTGTCGCCACCGAATGTGTATGCCGGTGCGGATAAGAAGATGTTGGCTAACTTCATCGAACCGGTCCGCGAAGCGTTGAAGAAGGAGCGGAAAGCGAAGCTGTAATCATTATACCCTTGTTTGATATACCCAGTGAAGACACCTAGAGCATCAGGACGGAGTTACTCACCCCAGAATATCCCTTTCTGTCCTGACTCTTCCATGCAATACACCACATCAGTTATCTATAGCCGTGTCTCTGCAAATTTTCTGCGGTTGATATTTCTACGACCACTGCTATCTAATTCTACAGATAAACATGTAATGATACTTGAGTTAACTCTCTATTGGTTTGATACACTTTGCCTGACTACAATTTCTCCCCTCTCGTCATGTCCGTGTGCAAACTCAGTGGACTAGCCTCTAGCATCTAGAACCCACCATAACAGACATTCTATAGCACTGGATCCTGGCCAATTACCTGGCAAAGCCCTTTGAATTTTCGCATTGTATGGTCGTCCCATGATCAGAACTATCGGCATATATAGAGGTATGATAGTGAGGCCCCTTAGTATAAACCATTCTGATATAATTTATGCATTAGGCCAGAAAAATAAATGCGCTAGTTAAGCACGAGCGTTTCAACTGACTCGTTTCATCGATCATCGGTGGATTGATTAGTAATGATAGCCCGTGACATTTGTAGTGAGGGACATCCTCATATATAGATAATGATACTATAGACAGTAGTGACTAGTCACTGGAAACTGTTTAGTCATATTGAATTGAACTATACTGTCGGAAAATTTCATCTTAAGCACCTTTTAGGGTCTATTTGGATAAGGTTGTGTTGGAGTAGTAGTACCATTCATACTACTCAGTAGCAGGCGCAATGGACCCAGCCAAAATATATATGTCTGGGAACCACAAACGAGTGCCACTATGGACTAACACCCTCGTAGAATCTTGCGCAACGGTAGTATATTAGACGCAGATGCTTGTATCTTTGATATACTATTGTGTCTCGCGTTACGGTCTCCTTCATCAGCTCTCTTACGTGTATTGTCATGTCCTATCCTCTCACGCTGTCTCGTTTCACTTAGTAACCAACAAGACGTTCCCGAATTCATGCACATGATGGCATATCTTTCCTAGTCCTGAAGTACAATGTTCAATGCAGAATCTCAATTTTCATATGTTTTATATCAATAAGATGCCAATAGGCCAAATGTAACGCGAATACGGGCAGCATGGAACTGAGTTCTACGATGATAGCATAATCTAAGGGTTATATGGTCAGCAGAGAGAGCTTCCAGATGGCCATTTGTCAATGCAGCTGAGTAGAGAGACTGGAATTTTCTGTCGCCTTATCTGAGATAGCCCCAGAAACCATGTAGCGACTCTCCTAGGCCTTTTGAAGGGTGTCTGGAGAATGATTTTGCTGCACGCGGTCTAACATATTCCAGCAAAGATGGTTTATGTGAATTATTGCGGCAGGCGAGCGACAATCAGATGAAACACTATGCTCCTAAAGAAGCGTAGATCATGCAAGGATTGTGGCGCCTACTTAGTAATGACGGAAGATCTCGAGGTGTATTGGACTGGTGGTCTATGGGAGTGATGGCAAGATATACAGAGACTGGTGCGTGCGCTATGCTCTTTAGACCTTTGAGAAGAGATCACCTGATCCGAATGCTTACTCTTACTCCCCTCTCCATCCCGATTCCCCTCGCTTACTTCTCACTTCAGCTCCCTCACATGGGATCTAGGGCGTGGCCAAAGATTTACCTGGTACTGCATGGTGCAGGGTAGCAGTTGAACGCTTCCAATCAACATGTTATAGAGACCATGTATGATCGAGGAAGCCTTCGATAAGAAATCGGAATACAGGCTCACTGCCTCGTGGTTTCTGCTAAATGGGACCACGAGCCCCCACTGCATAAAGAGCTTGCCCAAGAGTATAGTCACTCTGAGCTCATTATGATCAGGCCATAGCATCATGCCACGATGCATCTGCCAAACATAAGACGAGGACCCTGCCTACTTGCTCAATTCTGTGCTGCGATAGATTCGAACAGCAGTGTCAGCCGGCCCCTCGCCGAGCTGGCCCTATTGACTTAATGACTTACCTTTCAGCTCAGAAAGGGCTCAGAAGCCATTGCGTTGTTGCGTCGGACACTCCCGGTTCCTGCAGGACCATATACTTCATTATTGCTTGGAGGAGATAACCCCCCACCAACCATCACATAGTGGCAGTACTGGCTTGGCAATCAATGAAAGCATACCTCACCAGTCCGACTCCGGGGTGACCAGAGGCTCGAGACGTGTTCTAGCTGAGACACTTCTTCCTTATCTGACGGCTGAATCAAAATGGGTGAATCCTCATCCGGGGGTTTCCACCAACTTGCCCCCCAAGGTTACCGGCTTATCAATCGTGACTCAACATGATACTTCATAATCCTGCAGCTGCTTAGTGCGGGATTGATAGGGTCACCACCCCACCGCGGTTCTTCATCATGCTTGAAGTCGAGAGGTTACATTGGAGTGCCAAGGGAAAGCTCCCATGAGGGGGTTATTGCCCAATGGCAGGCGTTCGGTTTCATCTATTCGACGTGAGGAGTATGCAGGCCGTCGACGGAGCCCGGCTTCACCTACCTAATCAGGCTTATCTCCGGTAACGGATCATTACTGACCGATGCGCTGCTGACGATCGCCGTCCTGCACCGCCATGATGGCATACCCGTCTTCTCGTTCCCGCCGGCAGTGGTTTATTCCCCGTATTCTTCCCCCCAAGCGATGACCCTGAGCCGTGTCCAGGTCCCGCTGGGCCCTGTGCCAGTTATGATCAAAATAGATCTGATTTCAAAGGGTCGCTTCGCTATCGAAGGGACGATGCTGACGACGCGTCGGGTCTGGAAGCGGAAGGTGAATTGTGGATCTGCGGCCTTCCCGAAGGGACGCCGTCTGGGGTTAAATTCTAATCCGACTTCAATCTATCCGGACGTTCGAGGTCCTCATCCTGCGCGGCTTGCAGCATCGCCAAGCAGACTTATGCAGCTCTAATAAGCTCTCTGCTGCAGTGGCCAGCTAGTCCATCCCGGTTGGGTCGACCTAATTGACGACTCCGTCGGATGCAGCCGTTTGTCTTTTCGGCGGGATATCCCCTCCTTCTGTCAAGAGATGTGTGTAGGCTTCACCTCGAGACCCGATGGCTATTCTGTAAGGTACCGACTGGGAAGTACATGGAGTGGGATGAATTAACTGCGACATATTGGGGTCAGTGATGGAATTAACCTGCCAATGAGACCATTCCGACAGGGCATGTGAAGGAGAGATCTGCTCACGGTGGGCCGAACCGAGTGGACTCATCCCATAGTAGAGCCGGCCGATCTCCCAGTGTCCTTTAACGGATTACAACTGCTGAGTACTATTCGGAAAGGTCGTTCGGCCCGCCGGTGTCTGCAGGACATCCTCCGCCAGCCAGTGAGAGATAATGCATTATTCTTCGTGTCGGATGGCCCCCGATCGTCGTGATCAGCATTTCCCAGCGAATTAGTTTCGCGTTGGTCTTCCTTCCGCGGTCTCTTTCGTCGAATCCGATTTCCTCACGCTGGCTTGGCATCTCCATCGCGGCTTGGCACAACCACCTGAAGTCTATGCGCCTTCCACATCCGGCACCCTGGTTACTATTCCCAGCATCCTTCCATCACTCCAAATTTCTGCAGAAACTTAGGTTATGATAACGTGGAACGATAATCGCCATCAACTCATCCACTCACCCACAATGCCCAGACTGTGGAGAATGTGGGTGGAAGAATCCTATTGTGGGAGGTTTACATCACAACCATTCACAGCCGCCGCTCTGGCACGATGGCCTTCTGCTACTGACGGTCTAGCCAGCTCCTTCAATATGTTTCTCTACATGGTTGGTATCTCATTTGCATGTGCAGCCTATCACAGTCCAGATAATCCAGTCTCCATCAGCTCCATCCTTCGGAGTATATTGGCCTCGACTTCATTCAAACCTAAGGGAGACACCTGAGGACCCATGGGCTAAGCTCGCCATCGGTTGCTTCACTGATGCCAAGTGATCGACCTTGTTTGCAGGACGATCATCCCTCGGTGCACCACAGGTACCTGTATCGGATCGGCCGCACGAGAATTTCAGTGGCATCGAGACAAGGATGCCGAATAAACTATTATCCACCACAGCGTGATATTGATTGTACCGAAGAGGAATCGGGACCGCGAGTTCAATCCAAGATAGCTATATAAACCCCTTGGACATACCCTCCCAAATACCTCCTCAGTCTCTCACTCGCATCGCAAGCATCCTCACATTGTCAAGCATCTCTGCAGCACTTCTCCTGGATTCAATATGCAAATCAAGAACGTCCTTAACTTGGCCGTCGTCGGCAATGCCCTCCTGGCCACCGCCCACCCGGGTCACCATGAGGAGCGTGAGGCCCTTCAGCAGCGCTCCTTCAAGCGCAGTGTGGCCCACGGTCTGCAGAAGTGTGAGGCCAGCCTGGAGGCCAGCGGCCTTCACGCCCGCGCCGAGGCCCGTCGCCGCGCCGTGGTCGATATGCACCGCCGTCAGCTGCAGGCCCGTGGCGACACCGCTGAGGTGCTGAACAAGTCGCACCTGTCCACCCGTCCCATCTCGTCCAGCACCCCCGAGACCGAGGTCTTCAACGACGACAAGAAGATCTGCCTCCTCGGACCCAGCGCTGAGGGTGAAACCGGACCCTACTGGATCCCCGGCGAGCACATCCGCGGCGACATCCGTGAGAACGAGCCGGGTATTCCTGTCACCGTCGAGCAGCAATTCATTGACGTCGAGACCTGCCAGCCCCTCACTGGCATCTACACTGAGATCTGGGGCTGCAACGCCACCGGTGTCTACTCCGGCCTGGTGGCTGATGGCAACGGTAACTCCAACGACCTGGCCAACTACAACCGCACCTTCCTCCGTGGTGTGCAGCAGACCGATGAGGACGGAGTGGTGACCTTCAACACCCTGTTCCCCGGCCACTACGCTGACCGCACCACCCACTACCACAACATTGTGCACTGGGGCGCCACTCTGCTGCCCAACAACACCCTGGCGGGTGGCTCCATCCCCCACATCGGCCAGATCTTCTGGGACCAGGACATGATCAGCAAGGTCGAGTCCACCTACCCTTACAACACCAACTCGATCCCCATCACTACCAACGCAGAGGACCGCGTGGTCACCGTGGAGACCGAGAACGCCGACACCGACCCCTTCCTGAACTACGTCTACCTGGGTGACTCCCTCGAGGACGGTCTGTTCGCCTACCTCACCGTTGCCGTCAACACCTCGGCCATCCACTACCCCTACTGGACCAACGTGTACACTGCCAGTGGCGGCGAGTCTGTCTGCGGTACCTGCGATGGTGACCCGGACGCTGTTGACGGTGGTCTCCCCACCCCCTCTGCATCCGCTTCCGCTTCTGCTTAAACGCAAGTCGGGTCTCGACGAGGAAAGGAATGAAATTTTCTGAATGATGAGTGGATAGTTTTGTATATTTAGACTAGATGATGTACCTGACGGTGCTACTTCATAGCTCACGAATATGAAAGACTTGATTGGATACAGCTACCCCTTCGGAAACTGGCCGATTCGTAAGCACTAATGACTAAGCGGAGCGCTCCGAGGGCCTAGTCGCATCGGGAATCCGGGATTGATAAATCCCACTATTTACCCGTTTATCGCGGGCTTTGCTCAGTCCGTTGAACAACGATCTTGTGGAAGGATGGAATCAGGGAATGTGTCTCGTCTTGGCATGCGGCATCCTTGCCTGTTCTATGACTTGTTAACCAATTCAATCGTTGGTGAAATCGTTCTACTATGGACTGAACAGAAGCATCTTCTCCGGTGAGTGAGTGCAGTCCGATCGGCTGCTTTGCTGCGTCGGGTTTGCTGTAAGAACACGATGGTATCATTAAATGCTGCATGGGAGGTAAAGGAACTCTTATGTACATTCTTGAGGGTTGTCTGCATCACATGGCTTCTGAAATGGTCGGTGTGGGGGTACAAATCAATGGCGGAAATAGACGATGCAGCCTGGAGTGATACCAAGTTACTCAAGAACTAGCGCTAGTATACAATATATTGATCTATAACTAGTATTCGGCTTTAGTCGGTCAATTACAATAGTACATGTTTTCAGATTCTATCTAGATACACGACAATAACTTTTCTGTTATGATACGGTGACTGCCTCCCTGATCGTTGTAGAGATACGCCTTGCAGGAGCGTTGTCGAAACCAATGCTTGTACATATTCCCGAGGAGATCTGATCGCCCGCGGCAGCTAAGCAGGGATTCGGTCGATCAATAAGCCCAGAACCCGGCGTTGCCGGCCACTTGATCTTGGGATTTGATAGAACTATACGAGGAATTGTACGGGATCTGGTGAGGGTTATGGTGACCATAACCCTATCAGAGAGCCTAGACAGGCATCACTATCATAGCCACCAACAATCTATCTGGCGTACATCTATCTGGTTATCTAGCTGTCACAGATAAGTTTAGAATCGGCCCACCTAGTGGATCCGTCCATCTTATTTTTCTTTGTCAAATTCCGGCTTCATCCTGACATGACTCACATTCCCGAACCATTCCCGAGCGGAAATGACATCCATTTCCCCTCACACATTTTCTCCTCATAAAGCTTCCTTCCCAAAACTCAATTCCCGACTTTTTCTTTTTCCTTCTTTTCTTCTTACATCTCCATATATCCAATAAAACCTTCAACAGGGTTGACACACAATGATCGTCAAACTCACCCAACCATACAGCTTCCTGGATGACTACAGCGAGGGTGCTCATCCACGCCTACTGCAGTCCCTCCTCCTCACCAACGCCACACAACAAACCGGTTACGGCACCGATGAATACACACACGAAGCTCGTCAATTAATTTACTCTCAAATACAAGCCACCGACGATGAAGTCGCCATCCACTTTGTCCCCAGCGGAACGGCCGCCAATCTCATCTCTATTGCCAGCTGTCTGCGGCCGTATGAAGCCGTCCTGGCTGTAGAAACCGGACATATCCTGGACAAAGAAGCCGGAGCCATCGAAGCCACCGGCCACAAAGTCATCCCCGTGCCCGGGGTCCGGGGCAAAATGACCCCCGAGAATCTCGAGCGGGTCTTGGATCGCAATACCTTCTTCCCGCACATGGCCAAGCCGCGGCTGGTGTACATCTCCAATGCGACGGAGGTGGGCACGATCTACACGCGGAGTGAGCTGCGGCGGCTGTCGGAGACGTGTCGACGGCGGGATTTACTGCTGCATGTGGACGGAGCGCGATTGGGGGTGGCGCTGATCGCCGAGATGAATGATCTCACCCTACGCGATATGGTCGATTACACCGATATCTTCTGGATCGGTGGCACGAAGATGGGCGCCTTGCTGGGCGAGGCGGTCGTGGTGCGCAGAAGTCTGGCCGAAGGGTTTGAATTTAATATCAAGCAGCGCGGAGCCTTGCTGGGAAAGTCTCGCGTCATGGGGGTGCAGTTTGCCGAGTTGTTTCGGGATGGATTGTATTTTGAGCTGGCTAGACATGCCAATGCCATGGCACGGCGCATTTCGGCGCAGTTTGAGCGCATGGGATGGGAGCTGGCGGCCGACACAGAAACCAACCAGGTGTTTGTCGTGGTACCGGATGCGATGCTGCATCGGCTGGCGGAGCGCATTCGGTTCTACGAGTGGGACAAGCGTGAAACTGGCACGGTGATTCGCATTGTGACAGCTTGGGCTACGGATGAGATGGCGGTGGATAAACTGTGTCAGTGGCTGGAGGCCATCTATCAGGCATAGTTGGGTTTGCTTCAATCTTAATGTCATGATAATAATACCCGAGCTATCTAATAGAGAGACAGAGAACCTGACAGACAGAGTTTAATATGATGAACTAATGAGATCTCCATGAGTCAATCGGAAGATTAAAATGGAACCCTAATTAAAAATAAACAGGAAGAGACAAAATGGCCGGGCCAGACTGTTGGGGAAATTACTTGATGGAATCCACTTGCTGCAATTTCCGTGACAAAGAATAGGGCATTTCCCCTCATTATTCCCGATATTCCTTCTGTTATTCCCGACCGCCGGGAATATAATCTTGATACCCCTCACGTGCCCCTCACACAATTCCCGCCCCTCAATTCTGGCCAATTCCATCTCAATTTATTTCCGCGTCGGCTTTGAGGTGGTTGCAACAATGCGCCTGTCCATTTCCTGCGACAGCTGTCGGTAAGCTAAGCTCCCTCACTTCACTTCCATTCCATTCCATTCCAACCCATCCTGTCCAATCACTTTTACCAATTGCTCACTTACTAGACAATCCAAGGTCAAGTGCATCCACGATGGCCATCCTCCCTGCCGTCGCTGCCACCGCCTCAATCGCGATACTTGCGTCCTGACCGATCCGCGCTCTTCCGGTGTGCGTACGCCCCGAACCCCTCGCAGAGCCAGCATCAGAAGAACCGGTTCAGGTTCAGGTTCAGCATCAGGGATAGGAACAGGGACAAGAACAGCAACAGACGCAACGAGGACCACCGCGACCACTCCCACAGCCAGCTCGCCTGCTCCTACGCCCACTCCTTCTCATTCCGCCAACCCCATCGCTGCCATCGCTCCGGCCACTCTCATCGCAGCATGCGACATCTATCGCAAGAAATTCCCCGTCGTCAACTTCCTCCACTATCCCTCGCTGATCGCCGATCTCTCCCACAATGCCTCCGCGGTGGAACCCGTTTTTCTCTCAGCTCTACTTTCTCTATGCGCCCGCTTCATGCCCGACGCCGCCCTGGCTGCTCCTGAAACCTATGCCGAGTATGCGCGCTCTCAACTGGCCCATCGCGCCTTCGAAGCTCCCTCCCTCTATCTTGCACAATCCCTTGTGATGATCTCGTTGTACGAATGGGGGTCTGGTCGGCCTTATCGCGCATGGATGTGCAGCGGTACTGTTCCACTCAACTTACCCCTTCAGCCCGACCATCACTAACACAATGTGTGCATCCAGGCATGGCCACCTACATGATCCAATCCCTCCTCAAGACCGCCGATGACACCATGGAACAACAACCCCTTCTCGACCTGCCCGCTCATCGCATCACCTACGAACAGCTGGTCCGCACCTACTGGTGCTGTTTCGCGCAGGACTGTGAGCTCAGCTCCGGCGCCCGCCAACACTTTGCCCTCTCCTTCCGCCAGATCTCCGTGCCCCTCCCCATCAGCGATTCCGATTTCACCTTTGGAAAAGCCACGCCGCGCTTAATGCCGGCGGACATGAACCGCTCATCCTCTCTGGCACTGAATCTATCCATCGATCGAGGATTGACTATCGTCACACGGGGGTTTGACATATTCGTTCGCATACTGAGATTCGCCAATGAGAGCCGTCGCGGTCGGGCGCAAGGATCGGCAGGGTTGTCCCTTCGCTCGTGGGAGATGCTCAAAGCCGAGCTGGACGAGTGGAGGGGGCTTCAGGATGCGACGGTACGGTATCCCGAGACCAATGCGCAGGCGCATGTGGCTTTGGGGTCGGGGGAGTTGTTCGCCTATATCAACCTGGTATATTTTATGAGGTGTGTTCATTTGACCGTCCCGATGTTTGATGTGATCATTACTGACAACGATAGTATTCTGTTCCTTTACCGCGACCGCTTCCTCTCCACCCCCAAATCATTCATCGACCATCACGATCCCGCCGACGACGAAGCCATTGACCACCTCTTCGCAACAGCCCAGCACATCGGCGCTATACTCGCTGCTCTCGAGGCCTGCGCCACTCCTGTCATTACCCCTTACGCAGGGTTCAGCGTCTTCGTCGCCGCGCATATCAACATGTACGGGACTGTCTGTCCGGGCCGGTACCCGGGGGGTCTAGCGCGCGCGCAGGAAGAGAAGAAGATGAATCTGGAGTATCTGGAGCGACTGTGTCGGTTCTGGGACGTGGGAACGAGCTGGGTACGACCACTCCCACACCTCCGATCCAATTTCTGTTTGTTGAAAGACTAACAGGTGATAGTGGCGCACTCTCCAAGAAGCCAACCGGTTCTATGAAACTGCCCGAACCACCGCCCAAGGCCCTACTGGCGTTTCCCGTCCGGAGCATCTCACCCTAGCTGGCACCCTCGATGAATACGGCGATATTCGTGTCTCGCGACCTGAAACAGCGTCTGCTTCACGACGGCGCCCGGGGGTATCTTCGGAGGGAGTTGGAGTGCGACGCATGTCGGTGGCCGAGCTAACAGCGCCAGGCGGCAGTGGAAGTAGCGGTGGTAGTGGTGAATGGGCAGATGTGGAGGCGGAGATGGGGCAGTGGCCGTTTCTCGATGAGAATTGGTCGCTGGGATTCGACACGGGGTTCGAGTCGGCGTGGCCGGGGTTGAGCTGATGGCAGCGGAGTTGGCCTGTATGAGTAATGAATGTATGAGTGATGATCACAAGTATAACTAATGAAATCAATCACAATCGAAAACTGTTCTAGTAGCATGGCCATCACAGCGCATTCATAGTCACTGATAGGTTTATGTTCAGTATTGGATTCGCGGAGGATTTTGTTTGATCAAGATTTCAGTGATAATCCAATAGGAGATAAACCATTAAAAGGATCAATTGACCTGCACTGATGCCTCTAAACAACCATCCACTGCGGCATCTTTGTTTCAAACTCTTCGGGATGCGGTACACTAGGCGCAAGCGTTGCGACCTAGGTCGGCGTACTAGTAGATAGAGCACAGGCCTCCAAGTCGATACTAGTATTATATTCAATAGTGGTTCGCTCGGTAGGACGGTGCTAGTTGCTGAGGTGAGTGCGCCACACGCAACTTCTCTTTTTTCGGAAGTATTAAGACGCATATGATGTCTCAGATGTTCGGAGACATCAACCACCGACAACATACTTAGTACATCACTGTAATCAAAGGAAGCACGGCAAAGGAGGTCCTGGCAGGTGGCCCCGAAATCTCCGAAACTACGAAATGCAGTTTCAGTCGAAAACTGCTAATAATATATATTCTCTCCCCTGCAGTTCAAGTCCAAGTAGGCGCATACGTGGCTCACGTAGAATTCTGGAATACAGCATGGCATCAAGCCTATCGGCGATAACTACTGGTTGCGTCTACCGTTATGAGCGGGGAATGAGTGAGCCGGCACTTTAACCAAGTATTTAGATTTTCCAAGTTTTGCTCCATCGGGGAATCAGGGCTGTGACGGTAAAGGAGAAAATTGCGTGGAATCTAGAAAACGCGGTAGAAAAACACTAGCATCATTTTAAGGTTAAGCCGGGAATTGATTTATTGCCAGAACGCGTCGATCTTTGGCGCACACAGAATATGGGCTAGTAAGTGGAGATGAGACGGACAAACCACGTAAGATGGTGCGTGAATGCATCATCACACACCTTTTTAGTCCATTTCGACAACGGCATTAAACCTGAAGGAGTTGAATCCGTGGAGTGACTACCGTAAGTAGCGTGGCGCAGATATCGACTCTGTTCAGAGTTGGGTTTCACTCTGCTATTCTTGGGCTTCGAGATGGCCTGTTCGGCGTGGCTGGGTTTCCGTGGGTGGACCATTCCCAAGGCGCTCACCAGTTCGACGATCGGCCGTTGCATTTGCCCAGCCCTCTGTTGGGGAGAGCGAAGCTTTTAGCGGGGAATACGCCTCGGTTGGAACCAGATTTGGTGTGCTTGGGCTAAATTCTTTTCCTCACGATGTGGTGCAGTGGAGTCAGGGTGGAAAAAGGGGTGTGGTGAGGGTTCATGTTGTGGATATTGGTGATTCTTTGCTCCCTGTGATCGCGGAGGGAGTAATCCCAGCTGGGGTTGAAAAGAATACCTCATCCTCTACTGGAAATGAACAAGATAAAGCCGGTGCCATCGCAATCCATCGCTAGAAAGTAATGACAAGAAACGAATAAGCAATGGGTGGGCCAAAGCCGCGTGGCCGCTGAGTGGCCGACGGCCCACTCCGGATCCCCGAAGCCAATCACCGAGTCAATCGCTATAAAAATAACCTGCGAAAGCCTCAGCCCTAGTTGAGGCACGGTATGGAGTACGACGACTGCCAGCAAGATTGGCCTGGCAGAGATTTCGGCTCTCTCGCCCATCATCTCGCTCGTCATTCATATTTGAGGGCCTGTCGGTAGTTCTGTTCCGATGGGCCCTACAATCCCTTCTCTACCCCGATTTCCTCTTCTTCCTCCTAGCCCTCCTCTTCTTTTATCATCCTAACTACTTCTACCCGACTTTGCTGCTGCCTATATCCGACCCCTCCTCTAGTCCATCATGCAACTCCGTTATCTGCTGGCGCTCAGCGCCCTATCATCCGCTGCTCTTGCGCACGCGGAGCCCGCGGCTGGAGTTTTTTCGCTGTCACCGCAAACCGAAGCGCCGGTCGCTCAACCAACATCCATCGTTGATCAATACCTCAAGCCCAAGCGGTATAACCGTTCTTTGAACTTCCAGAAGAGGGCGACTACTACCGATGATACCACCACCACAACGGATGCAGCCACCACCACTGCAGACTCCACTACATCCACTTCGTCCAGCACTACCGAAGCCACCACCACCTCCGACACCTCGACGACCAGTGCGACGACGACTGCAACCACTGCCACGAGCACCAGCTCCAGCAGCAGCACCACCACCACTTCATCCTCATCCTCTCAATCCACCACCAGTGCCACCTCGACCACTCAAAGCACGACGACTACCTCGACGACCACTAGCACCACCACCTCCGCTACGAGCACCGTCTCCGCCGCGCAGAAGGAGTACAACCACCGTGGCGAGATCGCTGCCATCGTGACCTTCAGTATCCTCATCTTCATCTTCCTCGCCCTCACCTTCTTCCTCTGCTTCCGCGAGAAGGCCAAGACCAACCGTCTGGCCAAGAAGGCCGACGCGGGAGCCGATTACTCCATGGTGCCGCTGGCCGATGGCCGGCCTCAGAGCGAGGCCAAATTTGACCGCGCCTCTATGATGTTCGCCTCCAACTCGCAACTCAATCTGGATCAGATGGCGAGGAGGCCTACCTCCATGGCGGCTAGTGAGACTCTGAGTGTGCCGATGAACCGGACGGCGCCGGGGACGCCTTCGGATGAGCATCGGGCGAATATGGTTTGAGTGCGAGTATAGTTGGGGGTGTGTATGAGTTTGGTCTGATACCCGGGATAATGTTCGACATGATTGCAGCATGACATTACCGATCGGAGTCGCCATCGATGAGGATGATGGTTTTTTTTTTCTTAGTATTCTTATTTGTTCTTCTTCTTTGTGTATATTGGATGTTTTGTTCTTCAGCGATTTGAGCCTTCTGTATGATCGTTTGTGGAGCTTTGAGATATCAGATGCATATGCATAGCGTTGTGGAGATCCGCCCATTGCAGACTGTTAGTAATTTGTAACACCCGCATACTTCTGAGCTTAGCATACAGCTGCTGTGCAAATTATACAAGCCGTCTTTTAGCATAAACTGAAACAAGATACAACAGGGTGTGAGGTATGCCGACCACACAACCATTGTCCGAACCATACCCATCTAAACAGACTTGTGCATTCATGAATCTCATTAACCCCGATGATACCATCCAAGCCTAGTGAAACCATCCTTCCCACCCATAACGCAATCGGCGATATCTCCAGATCCTAGCACCCTCCTAACGCCGAAAGCCGATCTATACACCACACCCGGCTGAACATAAATATCGATATCTGCCACTTACAAACATATACTACAAACCACTAATCATATTGCAAATAAACAAAAAGATACACATTCATACTACCATGCCCCAGCGAATCCACTCCACCGGCTCCCTCGACGCCTTCAACCCCATCCTAGTCACACCCGTCATCGGCACCGAATTCCCCAAAGACAGCTGCAACATTGTCGACGACATTCTCAATGCCCCCAATGCTGAGCAGCGTATTCGTGACCTTGCCGTCCTCGGTAAATTCCATTCCATTCCATCCCACCTACCTACCTACCTTCCAACCCCAGTACTCACAACTACCACAGTAGCAGAAAGAGGCGTCGTCTTCTTCCGCGCCCAGCACAACCTAACCAACGACCTCCAAAAACAGCTCATCCTCCAAATGGGCCACCTCACCACTCGACCCGCCACCCACGGCCTACACATCCACCCCGTAACCAACGACTCACGGGAATTCGGCGACCCCGACCCCGAAATCAGCACGATCAACTCCGAAGGACGGAAGAAACTCTACAAGGGATCGGATTATACCCGTATGGCGGCGGTCTGGCATAGTGATATTGCGTTTGAGAAGGCACCGGCGGATTTCTCCAGTCTTAGGTTGACGCAGTTGCCTGTTACCGGGGGTGATACGTTGTGGGCTTCCGGGTATGAGGTTTATGATCGGATAAGTAAGCCCTATAGGGGGTTCTTGGAGGGGTTGAGTGCTACCCATGTTGGGGAGGGGTTTAAGAGGATGGGGGTTAAGGTCTATGAGGGGGAGAGGGGCGCGCCGGTTAATGTGGGGGATGAGTTGGAGGCCGTGCATCCGGTATGACCTTTTTCGTTGATTGCTGGGGTATGAGAGGGTCGCTGATTGTTGGGATAGGTTGTTAGGACGAATCCGATTACGGGGTGGAAGTCGGTCTTCCCGATTGGTATGGTTATGTCGTTAGTGGGTGTGAGGGTGAAAATGATGTGTGCTAATATGAATAGGGGCCTTTCCGAGCAAGATTAATGAGTTGAATCGGAGGGAGAGTGCGAATATGCTGCAGTACTTTCATGATCTGATTACCTATGGTCATGATCTGCAGGTGCGGTTCAAGTGGAATGAGCCGAATGATATTGGTATGTTGTATACTCCTTGGACTCATGCAGATACTGACGATATAGCCATCTGGGATAATCGCAGCGTGTTCCATACGGCCACTGGTGATCACGAGGGTTTTGGGCCTAGAAGTGGCAATCGCGCAGTCGGTGTGGGTGAGGTGCCTTACTTTGATCCTGAGAGTAAGTCGAGGAGGGAGGATCTGGGGATTGAAGATACGCTGTCTCCGGCTCATTTGTAGTTATTTTCATTACTATGTCGGGATTGGGTATCTTTTAGTTACTATCTACTCCGGAGTAAACCAGTTTAGCCCATCAGACATGTCCATGCTTAACAGGTCGTTTGACCATATCTCCGGGAACATGTCGCTAAATGTATGCCAGATGTCGGGTGTGTCTCCTGCTGCAGATCCCTGCCCATATGGATCGTGTCCAGTTAACCCTCCCATAGGGGGCAACGGATACTGAAAGTCGAGCCATCCTGCTGAGAAATGAGAATTCCCAGTCGTCACGTCGGTCTGTGCGCTCACACTCTCAGAATGTGGTGTGGGAATAACGTCCTCGGTATGGGAATCACTTAGCATAGGATCGGCCTTGGCCGCATCATTGACAGATTCCATCACGCGGTTGATGATCATCTCCAGCCCGTCTCGGTACTTCTTCAGACTAGGATTTCTCTCCGCCATAACGAATAGCGCAGAAGAACAGGCTCTCAGATCATTTGACACGGCTACTGTCCACAGTTGAGGGGCTCGGAAGAGGCAAAGGCTATCTCGTTAGTTCTGGTTCTATTGTATTGGAAGAAAGGGAACTGCTCACCAGATAGTCAATCCAGCCATATACAGCGAGTTAACTAGGAGAAAGGAGTACCCAGATGAATCGCGCTGTCGCAGCCGCTTGAAACACTGACACATCTGCCCTGACGCGTACAAGCATTTTTCAATCAGGGGATCCCCCCGCGGTAAGACTCCCACGAACCGCTGAATGAGCATCCGAATGGCGTTGTTCCAGTGCATATGGACAAAATCGTCTTCTTCTGGTGCCATTGCCGGCAGCGATATTTCGAATTCCTCCAACGCAGCAAGCAGCGGAGTTGTCTCCGGGACTAGCGTTGCGATGTTCTTATCAGTCCGATAAACCCGGGTATGAATCTGTGACATGATGCGTTGCAACTGCGCTAAAGCAATAAATCTCCGAAGCTTCCTTCCACGCGCCGGCTCACGCGGAGCCACTGAGCCCTGCAAAGCCTGCTCAACCAGCTCGTCGCTGGTACACGAATCATCCAGATCCGCTGGAGCATGGACATCAATATCCTCCTCGGGAACACTGAACGGCCGTCCCAAAGACCAGGCCACATATCGCTCAACCAGGTAGACAGACCAGAACAATCGCCGGCGCATCTGCCCTTCATACGGTCGCATCTTCTGATACTGAGATTCGCGGTGCAAACCTAGATCAATACAGATGCGCATGGCTAGACCTATCAGATACCATACTCTCGTGGCAGACGATGTTCGCATGTGATAGAGGACGAGTAACATGAGTGCTTCAATGTTCATG
Source organism: Aspergillus luchuensis (assembly GCF_016861625.1). Lineage (NCBI taxonomy): Eukaryota > Fungi > Ascomycota > Eurotiomycetes > Eurotiales > Aspergillaceae > Aspergillus > Aspergillus luchuensis. The sequence goes on from NC_054849.1 coordinate 6,088,378, forward strand.
TAGGACTGCGATTCCCCGAGGACAGATTCCAGCTGTAGTGCCATGGCTACAAACGCGCTCGGGGCCGTGGAGTCGTAGGTCTCAGTCATCTGTAGAATAGCTGCGCCAATGGCGTATACCATGAATAGTTTGAACCGTGCAGCCTCGCTCATTTGATCTGACGGGGACTTTCGTACGGTCGCATGCAATTGCATCAGTTCCGCACGATCAAGAAACGGGAGACGGGTATGCATGTCTTTGAAATAGGCATTCAGGGGCGCAGACCAACAGCCTCGCTCGGTAATGCGGTGCTGGCTGCGGTTCTCTCGCAATCCGGCGGAGGTTGGTGGTGACTGCCATTGATGGGGATGGACCTCAGCCAGACGGCGTTTTGCACCAGACGGCCCAGATCTTCTGCGATGGACATTCCTGACGAGGGTCCTAGGTAAGCCAGGTTGTCGCTCCCCTCCTGGCTCATTGCCATCATTGAGACCACTCCAGCTCGGGAGTCATGGGGTTGTAGTTTTGCGCCCGTTGACAGCGGTTCTGCTGGCGCCTCTTCATCCGGGGGAATCTGTTCCAGTGCAGCGGATAATTGCGCTTCGAGCACTTCGATTCGGCGCACCAAAGCCCCCTTGGACATGGCATGGTGCCAGGAGGGAACGGACTCGGATCGCAGACAGGGTTGTTTGGCGGATTCACAGCCGGTACAGGTCGGATAACCGACGCATCGCTGCTTGCGTCGGTGGCAGCGTTTACATGACTTGGGGATACGTTTGCGAATTCTTCCTTCAGCGCTCATGACGGGAGGTGAAGGTTGCAGTTCAAAAATTGGACACGGGGAACAAGGGAGGATCAGCCATCCCTGGTGTTTCCCCGCATCTTGAAATGATAGATTCCTCTGCCGAGGCGCCAATTCAAGTAGTTACCGGGCTGGGCGTGGCGGTGATGAGGCGATGGTTCCGCCAACGCACGCCATCGCATTGGTGACGGTCTACTGGCCAACCATATTGAAGCATTTGACCCGGTCGGAGAGGTTACCGACAGGCAGTCAACGTGAGGTTAGAGACTTGAGACTGAATATATCCGCGGATAGCAGATTAGTGTAGTAGCAGACTCTTCATCACCCCTAACAATTTTGGGATTAATATATTCGCCAGAGAAAAGCCAAATAGATGATACTGGGTTAAGCTCTAGGTAAACACCTCTACTTGTTTTCCATTGAAGGAAATTAGGGCAGTCGCAGGCCACACGTGCATCAATGTGTCAGGTCGGGGTCAAATCTGTTGTCAACATGTACGCAAAGCTTCGGCCAGTATACCATCCAAGGCAAGATGGCCGAGTGGTCTAAGGCGCTGCACTCAAGTGAATTTCGCTTGTCCAACTCAGTTGGATGTATTGCAGTCTCGAAAGAGGCGTGGGTTCGAGTCCCACTCTTGTCATTTCTTTTTTTTCCCTTTTCTTTTTTTCGTTGTGATCGCTCGGGAAGATAATGCATTGTTTTGAAGGCGAATGAATAAAAAACAGTCACAACAACAATGCGTTTGAGACAAGTTCGCATCTCTCTCTCTTCCACAAGTATTACCCCGATTTGTCTGTCCCTCCCGTGGCAGCCCTTATCGCGATGACTGTGTGACGGTGTATCTGTCCAGTGTACTACACAGCCAACTCCCCACATCAAGAATTGATCACAATACCATCAAGATTTTAATAGTGACCATATTCACAACAAGAGTCCAGTACGCCTCAAGTCCATCTGTCAACTGTTTGACTGGATCTGGCCAGCTTCGAGATCCGGGGGAAAGTGGGCCGCCCGACCCAGACTTGCCGTCTCACTCAGCTCAACTACGGAGTACATCAGCTACCCCCCCCGCCTTCATCATCATCGGCTTATTTCCTCCTTCCATAAACCTCTCCGTTACTGTGGTTTATAATAATGTCGACCGCGAACTTCAGAGTCACCGAGCACATCATCCCCGCGTGTTATGTTCGGGAGTATGCGGGCAGTACCTTGGACCAAGAAGATGTCCTGCATCTCCACATCAAGCAATACACGCCTCGCCATCTACCCGATCCCGTCCCGGCTGATGCTGTCACCATCATAGCCGTTCATGCTGTGGGCTTCCCCAAGGTGAGCAGTGGCAGTGGAAGCCATCGGATAAGAGTAAGCTAATCAGGAATAGGAGCTTTACGAGCCACTCTGGGACGAGCTTCTCGCACGGTCCGCTCATTCCAACTTTCACATCCGCGGTATCTGGATAGCGGACGTTGCCAACATGGGCATGAGTGGAGTAATCAACGAAGATAAACTTAGCATGGACTGTGCGTGACTGGCCCTGCTTCGCCCAGATTCCATAACACCCCCGCTAAAATAGTCATCTTCTAGGCTCATGGATGGACCATCCCCGCGACCTTCTCCTGATGATCAACCACTTCCGCGACCAGATGCCCCGACCGCTAGTAGGGGTGGGCCACAGCTTCGGAGGTACCATCATGTGCGTCTCCACTCACTACCCTAGATGGATGGTTGCTGACCCCTGTGAAGTACGAATCTGGCACTGATGCACCCTCGTCTACTAACCTCAGTCATCCTCTTCGACCCGGTAATTCAACGATTGCCGCCCAAGATGGGCTTTGGCGCTGATCCGCCCGGTCCTGTCAACTTTGCCTTGTGGCGTGATGACGTCTGGCCAAATAGGGCCGCCGCTGCTGCAGGCTACAAGAAAGTGTTCAAGAAATGGGATCCCCGTTGTCTCGAACTAATGGTACAGTATGGGTTCCGGGACCTGCCCACGGCCCTGCATCCCGACCTGCCCGACAATGTAGACGCTGCCGACCCGCCTGTCACGCTGACCACATCCAAGTATCATGATGTGCTGGGCCAAATCCGGGAACGCTTCCACGCTGGAATGACAGATGGCCAGGTTCAGTTGGATCGCTCAACCCATGCGGATGTGGACCCCTCTGTGGCTGTTCTTCCGGTGTATCGGCCCGAACCACCCAGTACATTCCACAAGTTGCCATCATTACGACCGTCGGCCCTCTTCCTGCTTGGCGAAGTGAGTTATTTGAATCTCAAAGATCTTCGGGAAGGAATCAAGAGCTGTGGTCAAGGGGTTGGGGGCAGCGGGGGGAAAGACAAGGTCAAGCAAGTTACTCTACCCAAACAAGGCCACTTCTTCGCCTTTGAGGTGGTGGGAGAGACAGCCGGCCATTGTGCCAGCTGGTTAGATGAGGTTATGCGCGGATACCGCGACACTGAGCGGGAGTGGAAGGAAAAGAGACAGAAGATGGCTAAACGCGATCATTTGGTGCTGAATGAAGAATGGCGCAGGGTGATCAAGTCTCCCAGTTCATTCCGCGCGGCCAAGTCACGGGAAAGCAAACTATGAGATCTTATTAGTCGCCTCACTCTGACACCTGGCTTTCTACTAAAGTAATAATACCATAGTGCTTTTTTTCGGAATTATTCAAGGAGATTCCAAATTTCAGCAGATCCTGTGATTATATCCAGCTTTGGTTCTAAAGATCTCTTCAGTACATCGAGTACTATTGCACAAGAAAGAAGTGCAAAAGACGGAAGAAATTCTCCGTAGAGAAACCCAGACACATAGTAGACAGTAACAAAAAGCCCGGAGTATACAATCCTGAGATCATACCAAGAAATCATGATAACGCGACGGTCTTCTGTTGTGAACCTTAGTCAATCATCGGTTTAAAAACATGATAGTAGATGTGTCATGATATGAGCTGTCATACACCGGTTGTGGAAACTGTCTTGTGTGAATGGAACATCGGGGGAAGTTAATTGAGACGACGTGGCCTCAGCGTGGGACACTTATTCAAACCGTCATGAAAGTGATGTTGACGAAATGCTAGTGTAATGCCGGCTGCATTCAAAATGATATATGGGGTTTTTTAGAATGTTGTATGTCACTCAATACATGTAGTGACTGCAAGTGGGGTTGCCATTGATTGGTGTTATGGATGCATATATGGGATGGATATTGAACAGAATCTTCCACTGCTGAAAGATTTAATGTTATAGAACCGACCGTCAACGCTGTTCCCTCGGACGGGTCCTACCAATATGATCTAAATTCGTTGTACAACCATCTCATACATACATCCTTAAGCAGTAGTCTGAGTAGAAAAAGGCAGAATGTCGCTCCCGTCAATATCCAGCCATATTGTTCTGAGGTAGCAAGGTTACGTAGACCCTGCTTTCCCAAGACATTTACACCGGATCGCCGAGATCAGATCGAACACAGCTGTGATTCCATCCCCCCCAACGCGCTGTAACCACAACTACTACTTATGTACTCCCTAACGTACACCAATTACATACATACCCCAACAACTACAGCACCCTCCCAGAACTAATTACAGGACCTCCCTCGGCAAAAACAACGGCATCGAATCCTCCCACATCGAATTGGTCATCAACTTCTTATTCCCCCCATCCTTATCCATAATCATGATCTGCCCATACGGCTGAAACGTATCATCATACAAGGCACACTCAAACCGGAACCCATACATTCCCGTCGACCACATAATCCGCCCATCCTGCGACCACACCGCATGTGCATCGTTAGCACCACTACTCGTCAACACGCGTAGATCCGTCCCGTCCGGTCGAATGGTGCACACATCATAGTTGTACGTGCTGGTCTTGCGCGTGAACAGGATGAGCTCTCCATCCGGGGAGAACTGGGGTAGATTATCCCATTCAGTCGTCAGCACAGTTGTGTTGCGTGTCTCGAGGTCCAGCACCCGCAACCCGATCTCGCTGGCGTTACCGTATGTCGCGGTGTCGGCTCCCCATACCCGATACACTACTTTCTTGCCGTCCGGTGAGAAGCTCGGGAATCCATTGTTCAGGGCCCCGTCCTCGGTGATGGAGTAGCTGCTATTCACGAGTACCTCCGAGTAGCTCCCGTTGGCGTTAGCACGCACGATCCATCCGCCGGAGGCTTCTCGGGTCTCGAACCAGAATCACACGCCGAAGACGAGCCACTCGCCGCATGGGGACCAGCTGGGCTGGTAGGCGCTCAGACCTGTGGTTTCGTTGTCGCTGACGAAGTCTGCCGTGCTGGGGTCGTAGACAAGTTGCAGGTCAGCGCCGGTCGTGTTCAGCGTCACGATGGACGAGTTTCCTAGCTGCTTCTGGGTGATTGCGATGCGCTCCTGGTGCGAGATCTGAGGGAAGACGTCCGTGAACCGGTAGTCCCAGTCGCTGTCCCAGCTGTACAGCTTCTTGTATCCCGCGCGGATGCTCCAGGTGGTCTTTTCGTAGACTACTTGTTTGCCGTCGGGAGACCACGCCGGGGACCGGAGGGTCGCTGAGGTCGTGTTGACGTACAGTCCTGCGGTGGTGTAGAAGCCCTCGCTGGTGCCGCCCTTGAGGGTGTAGGCGATGGTGCCGTTCCTATCTAGGTACTGCGGGAATTGCTTGACGCCCGAGCCGGCGACTTCAACACGCACATCGGTGCCGGTGGCGAAATCGACCGACATGATGGTTGAGTTGGCCGTGGTGATGGTTTCCGGACGGTGGGCGTTGTAGGTATCTTCCCGGGTCATTTCGTAGTAGACGATGCGTTTACCGTCGGCGGACCACTTGGGAGATCCCAGCGAGTAGTATGGCTTGGAAATGATCTGGCGGAAGTCGGAGCCGTTGGGACGGATGGCGTAAAGGGAGAGCTCTTGTGTCGTCTCCCAGCCTGTGCGGCCGAGGAAGGTCGGCTCGCCGTGTCCGTCCCATTGGGTGTTGCGGTCCGAAGAGAAGGCGATCCATTCGCCATCGGGGGACCAGGCAGGGCGGAGATAGCTCTCCACGAGGGAGGAGTTGGCGGCAGTGCTGGGAGTGTTGGTGAGGTTCCACTGCGCGCCGGTCTGCAGGTCGAGGACCCAGATGTTTGCCTTCATGTTGTTGGCGGTGGAGACGTAGGCTGCCAGACGGCCGTTGGGAGAGATCACGACGGAGTCTTCCACTGCTGGGGTGGCGACCAGCTCCTGCAGATCAGAGCCATTGGTCCGCACCCGGTAGATGTCAGAGTTACCGTCGCCATTACGCTCGCTGGTGAAAGTAATCCATTCTCCGTCTGGAGAGAAGGAGGCGTGGTACTCGAAGACGGGGTCAGAGAGGAGTGGACGCTCATTGCTGCCGTCTGTGTTGGCAATGTATAGTTCAGAGGTCCCAGGCGCAATGCGGTTCATCATGAACACGCCCTTCTTGCCGACGGTAGGGGTAGTAGAGGAGGTAGGAACAGTTGAGGGGCTGCTCTTGGATGCCACCAACCCTCGGGACATGCGAGCGTGTGCCTTCACCATGTCATCAACGTCCATATTCGCAGTGTGTGCGAAGGGACAGCCTCCAAGGGCCGGGACGGAGGCAAGGCCAAGAAGGGGGAGGAGGGAGTAGCGCATGGTTGCGGAGGACTGCCCGATACTTTAAGACTTGAACTGATCCTCAACTGAGTGACGCCTGAACAGAGCATTGACGAGGGAGAAGACGGTGGTATTCATGCATTCCGACCTGCAGCCAAAAACGCGCTTGCCCCGCGTCTGATGGAGAATCTGCTGAACTTTGCTAAGCGTGGAGCCCTGTTCTGTGACACCCACTTGCGCGTCCCCTTCATTTAGGGACTGGGGATGATGCCGGCTAAATCATGTACCCGGTGGCTATTGAGATAGTCAGGGTGATGTGGAACATGTGCATTCCGTGCACAATCCTGCTTCATACCCTAGCGAGTCCTGCGCGGACTGGATACGGTGCAGCCAAACACGTTGTATCTGTTCGCCTCTGCCTGGCAACACACTGATAGGATTCGACCGGAGCGGATAGTATGCTGAAGCAACATGCTATTGCTTCGCTATACATCTGCTGGAACTCCGGATCAGCTTCTGGCTTACAGCTCCGTGGGGCATGATGTGGATATTATACACGGCCGGATGTTGGCGGACACCCGGATTACCAGATAAGCGCTGTACATCCATCTGCAAGAGTCCAATGATTCGGGGCATGAATAATGACGCGGACGGAGAGTTCTCTCCGATGTCCGTTGTCCGACGACAATCTGCACCAAATAAAATGAAATAGCATTGTGTTCGCATCTATTGGAGCAAAAATTCAGGGCTGAACCCACAGCCCAGAGGGGCAATTCTACTAGTGACCCTTGTTTTTGGCCATAGTTCAAGTAGAGGAACAGCATCAATATTTCGTTGATAGAGCCGAGCAGATATCGTGATTCCTGCGACGGTGGGTTCGAAACGTTATGAATAAGGTATGACCATATATTCATATCACCCTTTTCTGTTGTGCCCTCTTGGAGCAGAAACGTCGTACTCGATGGACAAGAATACGACAGACATAATGTGAAGGGTGCAGGAGTTCTTGGCGCCCAGAACTCAGGAGGGATAAGATCTGCAGTACCTGTCGGAGCAGATCAATTTGGATGTCCCCGATGTCCGACTTCTCCACTGTCAGAGTCATGTCCACGACCTTATTGCTCCGATGTCATTCGATGGCGACGAAAATCTATTCTGCTAGAGACCATATCATGACGACGACAACCAAGCGAGGAGTCCACTTTTGCTCTCGGAAGTTGTCAGTTGTGATTTTCGCCACATGTGCATGTTCGGTACCGAGGGTAATCTAATCTGATAACCAGAATCTGATAAAGGGGTTTGCGAAATTGGCACTAGTTTGTGAGATTGATCAAGGAGTCAGGTTTTCCTAGCTCCAGCGCACAATCATGGGAGAAGAGTATAAATCAGCACTCACATGTAGACAGATCTGGCACATACCTCCAATAGAGGTTGGATGGATGCAAATAAAAACAGACAACACTTTTCCGTCTTACGCTAAATAGTCAGCAGTCGGTAAGGGGGACTAAACGGCGGGCATGAGTATATAAGCGGGTAATTAGAGTGGCATTAGCCTCTCTAGCTCTGTTCAGTAGCAGAAACTATACGTGGGGAACTTTTGCATCCAACCATTCTCTATCTGTACAAATTTCTAAGCACTTCTCCTTCCCATGGCCTTCACCTCGCTATTTGTTAAAGAGTTAGTCACCACCTCTATCGATGTCCGCTTCACAATAGCCATGCTCAGCTGTGGCCACAGCTTGGACTCGCTGTCCCTCGAATTGATCGGGCGGTCTTCCAGATCGAGCCTAGTATCGAAAAGGGTATCTCCCCAGACCGGCCGTGCACTCTTCTTGGCGGTCAAGGTATGCAGCGGGAAAGAGCGGGATCTCGACCGAGAGTATTCCTTGTTCCAGAATCCGGGACGAAGGAGAGGCCGTACAGAGGGTGCGGCCGCAGCGATGACTCCAATAGAGGATTCTAGGCTGTATAGTGGTTAGCATTACGAAGTGTTTGTGGTAAGGAGCTCGCTTACAATGCACACATGTAGAGATTCACGTAGTCCCCTAGTCCTATGTTAGAATTATTATGACAAGAGTTGGATCGAAAGGTTATTCACGTACATGTAGGATCCGATGACTCGGTCAAGGTGGAAACGTACATTGTTCGCGCAAGTGCAAACCCCGCACTCCTATTATACGAAGTCAGCATACCGTCCGGCCCAAGCATAGAATAGACTCACGCAAACCCCAGTGCCATGAGCCCGCATATGGCTGCCTTCACTTTGATCGGGATTTTAACCTTCCATAGAAACACGATGGGTAGGATGGATAGCACAATGTCTGTTCCTGCGGCGATTGCTACATTTACGGAGTTATCCGGTAATCCAAAGGAATATAGAGGGTTTCTTACTTCCTTGCGCAATGGCCGCCCCATTGATTGCCGAACTAGGCCAACAGGTTCCATCCACTCGTTTGTCCCATGTCCGCGCGACCGGATCACATTGAGGGAGGACGATAGCGGCATCAAGAAGGCTCGTGATCGTATTGAAGGCAATGAAGCACCAGAAGAATATCTTCCACACCTTGGCTGTAAGACTAGGCGCATTCTCAGCTTATGTGCAGTTGAGTTACTCTGGGATAAGACGTACAACAGCCTCATCAAGAGAAGGCTAATGGAGATCTTCAAGAAGATGGTCGAGAACAGCAGCGGAAAGAGACACATCCGCATGAGCTTTATACAGTAGACGGCACGATCGACATCGAGGGTGTCATAATGGCGCCCCAGTCCGTACGGGACTGCAGCGAGGATCAAGGCCATAGCGATGAGGGTGGTCAACTAAGGCATAGGATATCAGTGAAAGCGTTGAACAGTCCTGCCAGTGCAGCCCTTACTGTCGCGAGGAGGTTGAACCAGTCATCCCAGGACAGTGTCCTCATGACAAACTTCCGAACGTACAGCCGCAGCAGGGTGAGTACCACAGCAATGACCGTGGTCACAATGGTCGGGACTACGACGACTGATGCCTGAGAGGCATTGTCGTCAACCGCCCGTATCCAGGGCAGCATGATGCATCTGACCGAGCCGCACCGCTGAGTAGAAGAAGAAACAATCCAACGCAATCATCCGTATTCTGTGAAGGGACCGACGAGTACCCGGGGTAGGCTCCAGCAAAAGACTTTGTACCCCGGGACAGACCAGGGATAAAAAATCTCTGATCCTGGCAGGCGTGCGTAAGGCCATCAGGGGATAGCCAGCTAAGTCAACCTAATCGGCCTGTCTATGCCCGGAAGGGAAAGGGATCGTGGATCTCAGTCTGTCCAGACCAAGGTCGAAGGAAGTTATGCGCATGAACCTGGTCCGTGGGTGCAGCCGGACACGCCCGAGATCTCTTGATGTCTTGTCTGGTGTGGATTGGAAGTGTGCCAATGAGGATGGAGGAGGGCGGGATGGCTTCCAGCTGGCACAGTCATTCATCTATTGATGCTCCACGGAGGACTCCACACACGCGACCTGTCGTGTGCTCCTGGTCCATGACTTGAAGTAGCTTTCGGGAAGTTGATATGGGGTGCTTTGAAGCTCCTCATTTGTGCGATAACCTTCGCTGGTAGGTTATATTGTAGCACATAGATGGCGATCCCAGTGACTAGAGTGTGCAATGTGTGAAATTGAAATAGAGGGTTAAGCATTAAGACCGGGAATGTGTGGGGGAGCTGAACGGACTGAACTGGAGTCAATTCAACTCGAACACGGGAAGAGATGCAGGCACGGGCCCGGAGATATCGCGGGGAAACCGGCCGACACAAAAGAATAGGGCATCTGCCAGGCACGAGAGGGCTCCATGCCTCGATACTACTACTAGTCTGGATCAACGGCCGTCAGACTTTATTTCCAATTGGTTAATGACAGCCCTCCAATCAATTGCTTTGTCGTCAAAAATCACGCATCATGAATCCGTCGGAAACAAAGCAAGGAGTCATCATTTGGGGCTGGCTGATCGGGGATGACCGCGACACGTCGATTTCCCCTCAATCTAAGCAGGCCACTAGTTGTCTTAGTCTATTCTTGGTGACATTGGCTGGATCCCTTGACATGGGATCACGCCACTCACAGTCCATCCAGATGGGACATCCCTGCCTACTTCGCTTCCTGAACGCTTTGTTCGTGGTGATCCAAATTATTAATGGCCATCCTTTCAGGGGCACCGCGGCTCACTTCCCTGTCGTCGCCGCATTGATAACCATCTATTTCTAATCCTCCCTTGGATGCCCCGTGGCTCTCCCACTACCCATGTCAGACCAGATTCGGACCTGAACGAGGAACTGGGAGTGGGAGGAACCATACCCCGAACGCGACAGACAGAAAAAGAAAGAGAGTGGGGAGTGCGAGCCGAGGTTTAGTCTAGTTGAGGGCACTATTTTCTTATCCCCGCCCGAACCAAAGTTGCTGCCCATCAACTCATTATATGGGCCCACTCCGACCGTTTACCGTCACCATCATCGGTGGAGGCATCGGTGGCCTCGTTCTCGCGGTTGGTCTGCTACGACGTCAGGTTCCGGTTCAAATTTATGAGGCAGCTGCTGCCTTTGCAGAGATCGGGCTAGGGCTATCCATTGGTCCGGCGGCTCACCGGGCTATGCCCCTCATCGACCCAGAGATTCGAGCCATCTACGACGCTCTTGTCACAACCCACGCGGATAGCCCCGGCTATGAACAATACAAACAAACGTGGTTTGAACTCGTTTGGGCCACGGGCGACCATGAAGGCGAAACTATAATGAACCTAAAGGCCTTGCCGTCGGGACAGACGACGCTGAGACGTGCGGACTTCCTCGCCGCCCTCGTGGCTCTGGTCCCTCCCGAAATTGTTCATTTTGGCAAACGGTTGAACCAACTGACGGAAACAACAGACGGGGTCCGGCTACAATTTGAAGATGGTACAATCGCCATGGCCGATGTGGTGGTAGGATGTGATGGGATAAAATCCAAGGTCAAGGAATCAATGCTACCCGAGGAGTCTGCTGCCAAACAGCCTCGGTATAGTGGCATGTATGCCTACCGGGCTGTCTTCGACATGGATGAGATGGTGACGGCCGTCGGTGATCAACGCGCCCGCGTATCCACCATGTATCTCGGCAAAGGCGCCTATGCCATCTCCTACCCCATCATGCGTGCCAAAAAGGTGAACTTTGGTCTCTACATCCTGAGTGAGACCTGGGATCATGAGGCATGGGTTCGGCCAGCAAGTAAAGAACATATGCGACGAGATGCCCAGGGTATGGGTAGATATGTACAGGCTCTCGTTGAGGTACGTTGATGATATTCTTCGAGGATATGGACGCTAACTGCCACCAGCGCATGCCTGACCCTTCGCAATGGGCCCTCTTTGAGCATCCCCATTTGTCAACGTACACTAAATCTCGCGTGGCCATCTTAGGTGATGCGGCTCATGCCTCTACGCCACATCAAGGTGCGGGTGCCGGTCAGGCTATCGAGGATGCCCACGTCCTGGCAGAGCTCTTGAGCGACCCGCGAGTAAACAGCGTAGACAACGTCGTGGAGGCGTTCAGAGCTTATGATCAAGTCCGTCGACCACGAAGTCAGCATGTGGTCACTACGAGTAAGGAGAACGCCTATCTACTGTGCTTGTGTTTGGATGGTGTGGGGGATAATGAGGTAAAACTACGAGAGACATTCCAGCAACGACTGCGATGGCTTTGGGACCTGGATATACAGGAGCAGGCTGAACAAGCAAGGAGGAAGATGTTTAGCGAGTGTAAACTTTAGTGATCTGGATCTTGATACCCAATGACCATTAGCCAGTACCGTATTTGTCAATTTTCATTTCCTTCCTATATTTCGGCTCATTAAAAATTGCAATTCAAAGTGTCCCTATCCTCAAATCAATATCGGAGGTCATTAGTTACACCGCAGCAAGCTGTGGTAGCATTGCAATTGTGTGAGGTCTGTGCTTGCACATTATCATCTGTTCCACCTGCCTTGGCCTGAGGATGATAAATCGAGGAAAGGGAATTATTGGGATGATACAAAACACGTATGAGCGGCTTTCGCATAGGGCAGAGTGCATTCATCGATGTATGGATAAACATCATCGCATTCATGAGGATACCAATGATGATACTGACAGAATGAGGTTCAACTATTGCCCAAGAACTTTCCACCTGATCCTACCTCCTTTTGAACAGTCGTCGAATAGCATCCACCAGCTCTGTTCGACCACGATACATGCGGTCCGGAGAGGGGGAGTTTCCAGACTCTTTCGCAATAATCCCCCCCGGCAGGAAACTCCGAGTCATCTCTACAAACGGACCGACCGAAGCTTCAGGTAAGAATTGGCCGAAAAATGCGGGCAAATCTCCCTTTTCGATAGGTTTGAGTTCGACTGCATGACCGGCCACGTCTTGGAATGCTTCCTGTACGTCTTTTGCCGTGTATTCTCGTGGACCATGAACCTCCACGATATATGGACTCTTGGGGTGATCCATGGCCATTATATATGTGGCACATGCCTTTCCGATATCAGCGACGGAAACCTTGTAGATAAAAGGGTTCAGCTGGTAATCCTATAGTTATTCAATGCACATAACCGTTAGGTTAGTCTCACCATGGGAATTTCATAATCCAGCGGAGTGATGACCGACGATAGATGTGGATGTTTTGACTGGACGGTTTCCATGGCTGGCGCCCAGTTTTCCATAAAGTAGGCACATCGCATGAAGACCACCTCGGGCACAACGTCCTTGAGAATCTCTTCCGCAATGTGATTCGTCATGATTTCTCCCTAAGTGAGTTTATTAAGCTCTGTTCGTATAAATTACGATGTGGAGGCAGGCGCACAGTTCCCTCTGGCTGTTCGGCCCCCATGCTAGAAAGGAGCACCAAGCGTTTCACCGTCCCGGCCTTCTGGATCGCTGCGCGAGTATTTTCCGAGGCCTGGCGGGCCCACTGCATCATGTCGGTGCCATCATAGCGCGGCGGTGTAATGGCAAAGACGGTATCAGCGTTTCCTAGGTCTAGGCTGGCTGCATTGCTGAGATCACCTGCGACCGCGTGGAAGCTACCATGTGCGACGAACTCAGCGGGGGCTTTGGCAGGATCGCGGTAGATGGCGCGCACGTGGACTGGAGCAGTTAACTGGTCTGCTTCCAGAAGAGCCCGGATGGTCTCTTGAGCTGATTTGGGTGAGGCGGGAAGAACAGCGACAAGCATTTTGTCGGAAGTAGCTACGTGCTCTGTAGCAGCTGAGCTGTATGGGGATAGTGGTGCGTTGTTCGGTGCTTCATGAGATCGACGGCGTCAGTCGAAGTGGAGATTGAGTCGGGAGCGGGGAAAAGGTGTTCCTTGGTTGCCCCCAAACTCTCTTCTTGAACTTTACTTTCAGGGCCATCGATCAGGCCTTGTAGATATTGGAGTTGGAGCTTTTAGGTACTGTTGAGGCTGGATATCGTGGAGTGCCAACGTTTGGACTCTCAAACGGCGAACATTAGGGGGTGCCACACCATGGCGCTATTCTAGTGCAAGGCAGGGGTGCTATACAAACAAAGAAACACACGGCCAGCTACTTTAGATTTAAATGATCGCCTCTATACTAGTGCCGCTCATTGGTGGGTTCGACTAGGGATTCCATCCATTTCGTTGAGCGACAACGAATGAGCGGGTCACTTGGTCCCCGTCTCATGCTGGAGATGCACGCCTAAGCGGACGGTAAGTACCAGTCAGTCTCAGCCTCGCATCTACACTTATTTCACTGACTGATATATTTAAGTACGTAGGTAATGTTTTTCATAGCAGTAATTTCTCCAGTCTGTCCTTCTCACCCCTGCCAGCGGTCGTGACTGTGTCGAGATTCACTGACACGAGAGATGCCTTCACTATTTGTCTTCCTATTAGTTGTAGAGCCCACCTACGCCTAGAAGAAGGGCTCTGATCTGGAGTCTTTCTTTTCCAAGATTCCCAAGCCATCAGAACAGTCGAAACGAACCAACATTATCACAACATGGAGACTCCATTGACCCAGCTGGGTGTCTTTGGCACCTTGGCCGGGGTGCTGCTGGCTTTTAAAACTCGCTCGGGCGAAATCGAGAAACACCTGTTGAGGTTGTTTGGCATCTTCACTCTTGCTCACATTGCCCTGGTTACCCTGGCTCCAGCCTTGTTACCCACCACCTCAAGCACATCTGATATCGTCCTTCGAATATTGTTCCTGGATGGCGCGCTGTTCACAGGCCTGTTCGGGAATATCCTCGTGTACCGCCTCTTCTTCCACCGACTGCGCAACGTGCCGGGCCCGATCGCAGCCCGTGTTTCACGTCACTACGCCGCCTACCATACTGTCAAAGATGCGCAGATGCACTATACTATTCAGCGTCTGCACCGGCAGTATGGTGATGTCGTTCGCATTGGTATCCTAGACCCCCCTCAACCCTATTTCAAGCCCTCCCAACTGACACTCTTAATAGGTCCCCGCGAGGTTTCCGTTTGTCGCGCCTCGGCCATTCAAGCCATCTATGGCCCTCCTAGCCGATGTATTAAGGGACCCTGGTACGATCAGGTCACTCATGAGAACGACAAGAAGGCATTGTTTGCCATCCGCGACCTCAAGGTGCACAGCAAGCGGCGTCGACAGTGGGATCAAGCAGCTAAAGGTGCGATTCTGACCAAACTTCTTCCTTCCGATCGCGGTACCACCAGACCACTGACAGAAGTGTGTGCCACCAGGTATCCAATACTATCATAATTCCGTGCAGGAACAAAGCAAAATCCTGATAGAGAAGATCCGGGAGCACCAAGGGCGGCCCATGGACGTTACTAACTGGATCAACTGTTACGCATTCGATGTCATGGGACACGTTGTCCTGGGAGCGGAGCTGGGGATGCTGAAGACCGGAAAGAGGATCCCCGAGCTGCAGATTATCGACGAGGGCCAGCGATACATTGCAGTGGCCGGCACTATGCCGTGGATCCCGCCACTTTTGATGGGGATTCCCGGTCTGTCCGCGACCCTCAATCCGTTCCGGCATCGCTGTCATGAGATGTTTGATGCGAGGCGTGCGGTATATCTTCCATCCTCTTCTGTAGAATATCACTGTCTGGCTGTGCTAATGCATCTCTAGTCTAGAGCCAAGTCGAGTGAGCCTAAAGACATCATTAGCTGGTTGATCCAAGGCCAGGAGAATGGTGATCCTGGCGCGCCACCCACGGATCAAGCAATCAAGGATGATGCCTGGTTCATCATGTCGGCTGGCAGGTAAGGTTGGCCCTGAGGAGCCCCAAGCTTGGTAGTTCCCAGACGAATAGAAATATGCTGACAAAAGATGATCGGATATTCTAGCGACACGACGGCATCTGCGTTGATCAATACGATATATTACCTCGCGACGCATCCGGGCGCGCAGGTCCAGCTCCAGCGCGAGATCGATGAGAGAGTGCCCGAGGGAATAGAGGACTTGTCATATGAAAAGGTGAAGGATCTCCCATACCTGACAGCGGTGATCAACGAGACACTGCGGTTGAAGCCATCGGTGCTGGATGGTCTGGTGCGCGTCACTCCGCCGCAGGGATTGCAGGTGGACAAGGATCTCCACCTACCCGGGGATGTGATAGTGTCAGTGCCGACCTTTACCATCCAACGGGATGAGCGCTATTGGGAGGATGCCGACCAGTTCCGACCTGAACGATGGGCGTCGATTAACAATGTGGCCGACGTGCCGTTCATTCCCTTTTCACGAGGTGAGTCTGTCAACTCAGATCTTCAGTGAATTCGTCGACTAAGATGTGTCTCTGCATAGGCTCGTATGACTGCGTAGGCAAGAGTATTGCCTGGATGGAGATGCGCATGGCTTTGGCGATGCTTGTGGGAGAATATCACATCCAGCTGGCCGATGAGGAGCAGCGGGCCTTTGATGGCAAGGAATTGGATAACTTCGCCATGTCTTTACCGGCCTTGTGGGCCACCTTCCGACCCCGTCGGTCCTCCTCTTAGTCCATCACGCGGTAGTTGTTTGAATTGAAATTGTGTAATAATTAGTTGATATTTCGTAAGCAAACATGAAGAGATTTTTGTTTATACAATATGCCGGAATGATTCCGCGGCAGTGGGGAACCCGAGATGACGTGCCAGACTTGCATCCCGATGCAACTATCCCCGACCTTCCCCTCCTTCCCCTCGGTCGCATTCACCACCATCACTTTATCTTCATTTCATTTGACTTGAATCTTACTAAGGACATCTCACTTTATCCATCCATTATGACTCTCAAGCTGTACGGCTTTGTCCACTCCACCTGCACCCGTCGCGTGCGCACTGCCCTGGCCGAGAAAGGGCTGGACGTTGAAATAGTCCCCGTTGATCTGGCCAAGGGAGAGCAGAAGACCTCTTCTTACCTGAATGATCTCCAGCCGTTTGGCAAGGTACCTGTGCTGCAGGATACAGAAACAGGCATCCAGATCTATGGTTGGTGTTGCAAAAAGTATTCTCCAGATATTCCCTAATAACACTACCTCCGTGAACAGAGAGTCGAGCCATCACTCAATACATCGCTACCAAGTACCGCGGCCAGGGTACCGACTTGGCCCCTCCTGAGTCGGACTTGAAAGCCTTCGCCTATTACCAGCAGGTATACATGGCTATTCCTTGATCCCCATCACAAGTTCCGTGAGGCTTATGAAGCTAATGGGATAGGCCCTCTCCATCGAACAATCCTACTTCGACCCCCTCGCTTCTCAGATCGCCTACGAGAAAGTCTTCAAGGCCCGCAAAGGTCACGGAGAGACCGACGAAGCCCGTGTCCAATCCCTCTTCTCCCAGCTCGAACTCACTCTCGAAGGTTACGAGCGGGTCCTGTCCAAGCAGCCTTATCTGGCCGGGCAGCAACTCACACTGGCGGACTTGGCTCACTTGCCTTACGGGGCCTTTATTGAGCCATTCGGCTTCACGGAGCTGGTGAGCAAGTTTCCTCATGTGCAGAAGTGGTGGGAGGGGTTGAAGGCTAGGGAGAGCTGGAAGAAGGTCACTGCCTAGTCTGGGTATATTTTTAAAAAGGGATTTCAGTAGTAGATAACAAGTAAATTGTTAATGAAACCTGCTGCAAAGTACCGGCTATTCCATACACTTGTAATTTCGGGAGTTCTAGTAACCCTGGAAATATTCCGGGATTTATGCATGTCGACGTGTCCATCAATACCACCAATCACCACCGCACCAAGTCGAATACTTCGAGTATGTTCTTATCAGTAAACTGGTATTATCACACGGTACAGATCGAGTGATTAGTGCCCAGAAAAATGCTAGAAAGGGGGAAAGGAGTAGTTCGTACAATAACATTCTTAGTATGAGCACGGTGTTGAATCAACTACACTGATTTAGCTCTCATTGGTAAGCATACATGCCGTGGAGCTTTAGGTTTCGCCTGCGGAATGAGCTTCAACCTCCTTCAGGAACCAGAACAGAAGCTTCCCTCGTGATACTGCCTACAATGGGAAAATTCCTCCGCTGGTGCTTGGAATGTATACTTCAGTTGCAGAGCAACGTCGACTGTCCCGAGTACTTGATCCTCAATAGGAGGTAAACAAACATCGCGGTTCATCCAAGATCGTTCGGTGCATTCCGCGCTATCATGGAGTAGTGCGCTAACTTGTACAGCACCTAATACAGTCATGAACATAACGCATGGCCTACAATCTGTGCCCATGGCACGTATAATGCTCTCTTCTAAATACACCGATCAAGTTATCACATAACATTCCAAAGCGTCGTAATTAAAGTACAAGATGGCAGAGAATAAAACACCCAGTGTCTCACAGCCTAGTAAATGGCCAAATCGTCCCCAAGACCAGCTTAAGAGAAGCTTTCCTAGACCTCGTACTCACGCTGCAGCCAAGCAGACTCAGGCCGACTCGAGCAAGCATCATCAGTGGCGCAGGTGGCAGTATCATAACCAGCATATTCGTAAAAGATGTTCGTCTTGTCTTCAATGTCCGAATCGTCCAAGTTGACATCCATGTTCTGGATTGGATACCCGTAGTATCCGGTCAGATCAGCATCGCTGTCGGCCTGCTGCAAGGCATTGTCGACGAAGTAACCGGTGGCGTAATGATCGCTGTGGTCGCCATCGCCAAAGTCGTTGACATAGTCACCCGTCTTTACCTCGTCGGGGTCAAAGTCGTCAATCAGAGCGGCAATGGTATCAAGCAGCTCGTCTCTCGTGTACTGAACACCCGAGCCGTCAATAGTCCGGATCACATCAATGTCGCCGTCCCACAGCTTCTGCAAGCTGTCGTTCTGGTCGGTGCCGCCGAAGCCAGTTCCGTCCATGTTGCCATCCGGCAAGTGCATGAATGCCAGGGAAATGTCATCGTCGTCTTGCAGCGTGTAGAGGCTGATGGTCTTGTCTCCGACGTAGATCACGTCTTCATCCCAGTTGTTGCTCGCCACTGCCATGCGCGCATAAGCTGCCCGCGAACCATCCTCACGGCTGTTCCAGTAGTCAGATCCCATTCCAGCGTCTCCTGCAGTCAGGAACACGGTACGGATGGGCTCGCCAGAAAGAATGTCTCGGATCAGGTCCGGGCTCAGGAAGAGGAGGTCGTCATCCTCGTGTGCGACGAAGTTGAGGGTCTTCGCGGATGAGAGTGTGAATGAGCCAAGGGTGGCTAGTGTGCTCCAGATACCGTAAGACTTCATTATGAGGTTCGTGACTAAAGTAAAGAATGACTTGCTTGTGTATACAGGAAGAGTGAGATTTGATATTTTCAATAAATTCGTGGGAGACAGCACAGGGAGCCTTGTTTATATCTCGACTTCTAATTACTTCAAACACATACAAACAGATCAAGGAACGGGGCACTCTATGGCTTACATTCCTCGCCAGTAATTAGTCCTATGTTCCCATCCCTTGCTTTGGCAATTTTGGTGACGCCAGAATATGGATCATGGTTTTTGCAAAGCCTGGTGACCTCCGAGGCTCTGCTGTGCTTCACGATATTGTCAGCCACTCGTGTCTAGATTTACTGTCCAGGGCTGTGATCAACACATCAAGCCATTGAGTTCGATAGTGCGGGATAAAAGATGGAAGATCCTGGTCGCTTTTAAGTATCTTCGCATTCCATACCAAGAGTCGGCTGTGCTCGATCGTAAACACGCTGCGGATCCGCGTGTGAAGATAATTGCCGTGAAAAACGCGAAGCTTAGCTTTTCTACTTCGTACCAAGGCCCGTCTTCTTGAAGAATTTACACTAACACCTATAGAGTTGGCTTTGATCCTGTGCGTCATATACGATATAGCCCGGCTGGTGTTCCTTAGCGGTAGGTAGTCGGGGATCGCCGGTGTTTCCAGCATCAAGCCCTTCCATAGTTCGGTTTCCCTGTGTTATGACTTACAAGCGATGCTGAGATGAGCAATGATCGACCTCTGCGACGACATTGTGTTTGAGGATCATGTGCCTGTCATCAGGCGCAATACCTCCCCGGCACTGAAGGAAGTATGCGTGCTGATCTATTAGTGGAATGAAGAATTGCCGATATCTCAAGTAGGGAGTGGCAGTTTTAATCACTTTTTGGGTGGTAAGAAGCCTACATGCTCTCTAAGAATCGTCTTCCAGAACGACAGGCTCCAGCATAAAGCAGGCAAGGTTCTGGAGTTGACTCCTGTGTTCTTCGTCTAGCCTTCGCCATGAGAGTTTATAAGACCAATCATTCCTTGATGATGAGATGTTTTATTGGAAGGGGTAGACCTGGGCATTCAGAGTAATGTCCCATACTTGATGGTAATTGTGGCGCTCCTCATCAGCGTAGACTCGAAGAAGCAAGATATAGCCCACTCAGAATAGGTATGACGACCGGATATTGGTGCCGTGAATCCGCGATTGAGTGACTGGACTCGTCTGTTGGGGTGCAGAAGTGTGGTCCCACCCAATGTATGTTGGTTCCAAATTCAAGGGAAGATGTGTTGGAGCCAGCACGTTCTGAAAGTATCCCATCAACTCGTCTCAAAAGGTAGTGACGAAGCGCAGGCTACTACAGGATGTTGTCGGTTCGTAATATATTTTTGTATTCTATTGTAAAAGTGATATGGCATATCCTTTAGTAAGATAAAGGGCTGTTTATACAAATTTTGTTATGTCCGATCAAATTAAGTCGTTAGGTACCTCAACAGGTAGTATATACAGATATATATCCCGAGACTACTAGTGCTCACAAAAGGTACTAGTGGCATAGTACTATTCAATCAACGGAAAACATCATTAGGTATAGTAATGCAACCGGTATACAGGTAATAGATACTGTATGCGATTATTTAGGTTCCCCAGAGTCATTATAGCCCATCTCCAGTCCAATGACTCTTCTACTTCATGGGAGAGATGTTGATGTGTTTCCTAATCGGGTGTTGATGACTAAGCAGAACAGGGTGCAATGATGTCATTGGCCCGAGAGGACTAGTCTGTAATGGTCACGTGATATTACCGTGTCCGAATGGTCGGGCTGGCAGTGAAATCCAGCACTAACTGGATAGCTGCAAGCAGGCTAATTAGACCCCAGTATCCTGAATAGGATAGGGTTAACGAGTATAGGCTTTGAATTGAAACGCTGATCGCATGTTATGGGAGTAAACACTGTATGTTCCAGACCGTGTCTACATTACGATGTAGATATTCGACATGCCACATAGTCTCGAAAGTCAAACAAAGTTGATAATAATAGCGTAAACATTATGTAGTCCTGACAATACGTTAAGTAGTGCAGACAAATTATCCACAGTACTCCGTCGAACCCAGTATATTACCCAGAAGCTCCAAGTGATCAACCTGTATCGAAATATTCCACGCAGCTGTCTAGGCCGTCAGGGACACCTTCTGCCCCCAATACAGACAGTCCGCAAGCGATGCCTGATGAATTACCCTCTCGAAGATCCAAAGACCCACGTCCCGACGACTAATAAAATAGCCCACCGCGGGGTTCTCGTCAGTGCCGGTCCTGATCTTCGACAGACCATCGCCATCGCCATTCACTAACAAGGAGGGCCGTACGAAGAGATACCCGTCGATGGCGCGTTCCTCCTCCGGCTTCTGCATCTCGGCCACAACAAGGTCCTCCATCACCTTCTTATCCGCGTGTGGAACCTTGAGCAGCCAATGGTACAGGGGCAGCATCATGAGTGGCACGTCGCGCGTGTTGCTGAGGCCGGTGGTGCTAATGATCACGATGCGGGGCTTCTGGGGACACGATCGAGCGGCAGAAATGATACTCTGGATGCCATCTTGGCAAATGGTTGGGTTGTCTAGGGTGGCTTTGATGCCATACTCGAAGCGTGGCTTGCCGCCGAGGCCGGAGATGATCAGATCAACGGGGCGGCCGTCGACATAGAGGGTCTTTTGAACAGCTTGGTGATCGTAGATATCACCTTCCGTGACCGTTAGGTAGTTTGCAATGGCGGACTCGGAGACATTGAGCTGCTGGAGCAAATTGTGGAGCTTGGAGGGCGTGCGAGCCACTGTGATTCAGTATTGATCAGGGTCAGTTTTGAGATGTTTGTATCGGAAACGGAAAAACAACACATACGGGCGGAACAATGAACGCCGGCTTGTAGGGCAAGAGCCAGACACGCATTGGCACATCCCCCCGTCGCTCCGAAGAAGGCTACTGTTGGCTGGTGTTGTTGCATGTTTGATTTATGGACATTAAAGACGATATTAGTACTGATTGCTTGACATTCTGATGCGCGATAATTGTCCAAAGCACCATCACCCCCCTTCGGTCTTTATGTACATTCTTTAAGCAGCGCCGCCCTCCGTAAGTCTCCGCGCGACCGCGGAGACTTTAGCTGAGCCGCCGTCTTACACCGTTCGCTCCCAACACGAGATGGTGGCCAATGAAGGAGCATCATTATGACTCGGGGGCGCTCCGCTGATGCTCGTGTGATCTTCACGGCATAGATTGTAACCACGGTTCGTCAAGCCTCTAGGCACCGCCGGTCATGACTCAGTAGCTATGCTTTCCCGACCCCTAGATCCCCGAGATATGCTTCCGGAGACGGAGATCGTCCCAGGAACTCCCTGAGCATCTCCAACTCGTCTCTACTACCGCCGTGGGCGAGAATCATCCGTCGATAGCGGAGTCCAGCTTCCGCACTCATGGGATCGTCACGAAAGTTGGAGGTCCAAATGTCCGCTGCCAAGGTCCGTGTGCTAGTCGAGGTAAGAACAAGAAACAGACACCCATTGACACTACACTTACTAGAGGTATGAAAAGTAGTTGGCCTCTTGGCCCCACATGTAATGCTGGCTCGTGGCATATCCATGGCCCCAGTTGACTTCCTCAGGGCCCCGGAGGAGGGTCATTCCTTGTAGTAACGAATTGTGTCGCTCGGCAATGCCATTGCCTTCCGAGATTTCATGGCCGTGCTCGCCATGGATCTCCATATCGAATGCACTAAAGGCAACCTGTCGCAGGGTCAGGATACCCTGATTGACTTGTTTGACAGCAGCAAGTCCCTTGACTAGGTCCTCGGGTATCTCTCTCGGTGGTCGGCTGGCATCTTGCACAGTCCCCTCAGCCAAAGTTCGCTCACAATACTCCGGCAGGTACGTGTAATGGCAACTGAGCTGTTGCAAACATTCTGGTACCCAGCACCAGTATTCCAGCAGCTGACTGGGTGCCTCGACGAAGTCTCGTACAGTTCGATGGCCGGAAAATAGAGCGTACTTGGCTCTTCCTAGGAGATCATGCATTCCTTAAGGCCGTATTAGCAAGGGGAGAACTGTAAAGGCAATCAATGCGACCGACCGTGTCCTAATTCATGGAACAGCGTGATGACTTCCCTGTGCTGCAGAAGCGCCGGTCGGTCGGCTGTAGCTGGCGATACATTGCACACAAGAGCCGTGGCGACGGGAGATTGACTCCCATCTTTCCTTCGAAATCCCTGCAACATTTTTTAGTAACGTCTTGGGTCTTTTGCAACATAGTAGACCTACAGGATGGATGTTAAAGTTGGCGGCATGGTTGTATTTCCCTGGCCGAGGGTAGATATCCGTATACAGATAGCCTAGGAAGGAGCCTGAAGACTCTTGTCTGTCGCGTACTGCGAATATCCTGACATCAGAGTGCCACACATTCCGGTCGGTCTTCTCTGTAACTTCCGTAATGGATAATCCGAATAGCCTTTCGAAGATGCCCAGCATCCGCTGAATCGTATGTTCAGCTGGGAAATACTCGGAGATCAAATCATGGCTGACAGAATACTGTTCCTGCAGCATGCGGCGGTGATAGTAGTCGAAATCCCACAGATAAAGCGGTGATTCTAGACCAGCGAATGTCTGTAAGGCTTGTAACTCGCGGATCGCAAGTGGCTGCAATCTACGCTCGAGGTCCTCCAGGAGGTCTGTGACAGCGCCGGGGGATTTGACCAGCTGATGCCGTAGTTGTTGTGCTGCGAACGACGGGAACCCCAGTAGTCGGGCAGCTTCATGTCGCAGAGTGATAGTATCCTGGAATATTACGACATTTTGAGAGTAGATTGACTGACTACTGAGGAAAACATCTCGCCGGACTTGAGCCACGCTGCATTTCCCCAGAATCGTGCTGACTGTCGGCCGATCCAAACGAATGCGACTAGTCCCCGAAGGACCCCGTTCGAGGTTCTTCAGCATGCCCTCATCGAGGCCCTTCAATTCATCTGTTGCTATCCACAGACTCCCCGGGTCGGTGGCAATGTTGTCCATGAACTGGACACGCAATTCAAGCAACCGCTTCACGATGTGCTGAAACCGATCGCGATCTGCCCCAGCCAGACGGAGGCCATTATCGACAAACATGCGATGGAATCTCGACAGGAGACGTATGGACTCGCCATCTTCATAGTCATCGTTGATCTTGCTATACACGGTGTCGACCAGATAGAATAGGCGCTCATCTTGGAACAGCGCTAGGTAAGCTTGATTAACCAGGTTTACTGCCTCTGATGATGCTTTGCGCAGATCCGGGGACGGCGCGACTGATTGGAATAGGGCAATGTACTGAATGTGATACTTGAACTCATTGTCTATGTTGCCTAGTGGACGCACTAGAGTATCAACCGTGGCATCCCCAATTACCACTGTGTCGATTAAATGATTGACGTCCAGCTGGACCCGGCGGATAACCTGATTGGCATGGTCTAGAATCGCCGCGGGTGTAATGTCAAAGGTGGGTAGCGGGGCACATTCCTCGATGGTCATGATGCAGAACACTGCGGCGTAGTTTCATGAACTCCTTACTCCTTGAACTGACGTGGCGATACACGGCAGATATAGCAAGGCATGCGGTCCAAACGGCGCGAGCAGCAAAGTGTCGAAGAGCTCCTCAAGGCAGCACATGACTGAATCCTTTACTCTACCCTTGACGGTCATATGAGCAGCAAATGGCGAGTCACAAGCCATTGTTATGGCGGACAAGGATAGCTGCATGAGCACCGATACTGTATCCAGAATTAGTGTGAAGCTAGTTGGAACCGTCTCAGGGGAAGCTCCACATATTCTTATCGGGCAAATGGAGATGGTCGACAGGCAAGCTAGGTAATTATCCGTTGTGCGCCACAACAGTGAAGCCTTGGCGTTAAGTAAGAGGCAGAGGAAAAGAAAATATCGATCTCAGGCACGGATGCTATCGGCGTGACACAGCTCCTTGCATAGTAGGAGATCTCACACCGAACATCATGCTGTGCTACATGCCTGCCTGGCTGCTGGTTACGCGGGTACTGGCAGCCTATCTAACCACCTCGGTGAGGAGGGGCGCTGTAAGGGCCATTTATCTTCTCATGTCATCTGCGGCGGACGGAGGCATTCTGATGCCATTAAGTGATGCTACCAGCAGGATCCAACATACAGGCCCTGGCCTGTTTCTTCTATTCTGTGAATCGACCACAGCCTACAAGAGGGATATAGATGGCCAGCATCGGCTTTCACTCTTCTGAAATACTTCCTGGCTGGCACCCATGGCGATTAAAAGCAGACGGTCACCCACGGGGCCACAGAAAGCAAACTGCTGGGACTTCTAGAACCTTTGTCGATGTAAGCTAGACGCGGAATTACACCCGCCCAAAGGCCTATATTAATGCCATAATAGCTGTTTTCTCTCACCGAGATTAGGCCATTCACCTCACTTCTTGCACTGTGGCGGCCATATTCTCGCCAAGCAATGCGATAGTCAGGGCCGAAGTTAAAGACAGGCTGAGAAATCACTCACCCACCCCACTTGGTGCGCTGCTTGGGATCTGATTACGCCGAAATGAATCCGATCGACAGGGAATGTGGATCCGATAACCAGATGACAAACATTTAGTCAGGCACTATGGATTCCTCACGAAACCTTCACTATCAATGATGTGACGGAAGGGAAATCGCCGTTGCGCAAATTTTGACGGCCGGGAAATGAAGCGGGAAGACCCGTTCAGTCCGAGCCCAACAATGAAATCTGACCCGTTCAGGGTCCTCACTGGCATTCCGGGAACCGATGCGAATATTGCAACGGCGTCGCATGAATATCATTAACCTAAGTGTCAATCCCGCGAACACGGATCAGCAACGCTTCGAGTGTCATGCGTCTCCCTGCGTGGCGGCCTTGCAGATATCAGTCAGGGAGTTTCTGGCCAGCCAGGATTTGCGGCTAGGAGGCGCCTAGTGTCTGGCGATGTCTCAGGCCGATGCCTGACCCGGCATGCCGATATCTGGCGGTGGATCCTGTCCGATCACGGCACGGTAAGTTTATATGGGCCCAGGATCACGAGCAATATACAGACGATCCAACGAGGTCACCGGTCCCCTCGGGAAGTGGATATCATCCTGCTGACGGAGGATTATGAAGCAACTGGATACGGGCCATTGCAGAACGGATGCAGCTTCATGAGAGGTATAAAAGCCCAGTGAGCAAGGTCTTGAAGCTATCATCACCGTTCAAACATTCCGGAGTGATCATGGCCACCAAGATGCTTCGAAGCTTGACCCTTTTGGGTGCGCTGTCAACGGCCCTTGCAGCGCCTTCTACCCGTCACTCTGGTTCCCAGTATGATTACATTGTCGTTGGTGGAGGTACCAGCGGTCTCGTGGTTGCCAACCGCCTGTCGGAGAACCCCAATGTGTCGGTCCTCATCATCGAAGCCGGTGGTTCAGTTCTCAACAACTCCAACGTCACGGATGTCGACGGCTACGGACTGGCCTTCGGTACAGACATCGACTGGCAGTACGAGACAACCAACCAGTCCTATGCGGGCAACGCCCCCCAGGTGCTGCGTGCTGGAAAGGCGCTTTCGGGCACGAGTGCCATCAACGGTATGTCATACGTGTGATTGAATGGAACCAAGCACTAACGTATTCACAGGAATGGCGTACACTCGGGCCGAAGACGTCCAGGTTGACGCATGGCAGACCATCGGTAACGAGGGATGGACCTGGGACAGCCTGTTCCCCTACTATCGGAAGAGTGAGAACTTGACTGTTCCCACCGCCAGCCAGCGTGCCAGAGGAGCCACCTACGATCCCAATGCCAACGGCGAGGAGGGTCCGCTGTCCGTAGCCTGGCCCGACATTCCCGCCAATAACCTCACCAACACCCTGAATGCCACCTTCCAGGGACTCGGTGTTCCATGGACTGAGGATGTCAACGGCGGCAAGATGCGTGGCTTCAACGTCTACCCTTCCACCATTGATTACACCGCATATGTGCGTGAAGACGCCGCCCGTGCATACTATTGGCCCATTGCGTCCCGTCCTAACTTGCACCTGATGCTTGATACTTTCGTCAACCGTCTGGTCTGGAAGAATGGAGGATCCCAGGGTAATGCCACTGCTGCTGGTGTCGAGATTACCTCTTCCAATGGCACCATCAGTGTCATCGGAGCAAGCCAGGAGGTCATCATTTCTGCCGGTTCATTGAAGTCGCCCGGTATCCTGGAACTCTCCGGTATCGGTAACCGCGATATCCTGGAGAGGTACAACATCTCTGTCCGTGTCGATCTTCCCACCGTCGGTGAGAACCTTCAGGACCAGACCAACGCGGGGCTAGGTGCTTCCACCACCCCTGGTCTGACGGGCACCAAGACCGTGGTTTATCCCAACATCTATGATGTTCTTGGCAACGACACCTTGGCGGTCGCACAATCCGTCCGCCGCCAGCTCAAGCAGTGGGCCAACGAAACCGCCAAGGTGAGCAGTGGCACCATGAAGGCTGAGGATCTGGAAGCTCTCTTCCAGCTGCAGTATGACCTGATCTTCAAGGATAAGATCACGATCGCGGAGATCTTGTACTACCCCGGTAGCACCAGCAGTATTAGCGCCCAGTATTGGGCCCTGATGCCCTTTGCTCGTGGATATGTCCACATTGGATCCGCCGATCCTACTGCCAAGCCGATCATCAACCCCAACTACTACAAGTTCGATTGGGATCTTACCAGTCAGATTGCGGTGGCCAAGTACGTCCGCAAGACCTTCCAGGCTGCTCCCTTGGCCAACCTTGTTACCGAGGAGACCAACCCTGGCTTTGAGGCCGTGGCTGCCAACGGCTCCGAGGAGGACTGGAAGGCGTGGTTGCTCACACAATGTAAGTTTATTCCAGTCTTCCAGAGTATACTGATGTATGCATGCTAATTGCCATTCACAGACCGCTCGAACTTCCACCCGGTCGGCACTGCTGCCATGATGCCCAAGGACAAGGGCGGCGTGGTCAGCGACCGCTTGACGGTGTACGGCACCAGCAATGTTCGCGTGGTGGATGCATCCGTCCTTCCCTTCCAGGTGTGCGGCCACCTGGTCAGTACCTTGTACGCGGTGGCTGAGCGGGCCTCCGATCTGATCAAGGCCGACTCTGGTCTCTTCTAAGCAGATGTGTCAGTAGTTAGTCCTTGAATGGTGTAATTTATAGCATAGCAGGAACATAGATCATAGACAAATACTTCTTCATCATTACCACATCCACACTATGTACATAACATAATCATTCGTACCATGTTCATGAAGCCACATTCATTAGCCCATTACTGTACAATAGAGCCGGCTGTCCATACACAACCATTAACAACATTATTCACATCACATCAGTCCCCCTCTAGTAAACAGAGGAAGTCGTGTTCAAAGTGACATTGCGGATCGTGCACCCCTCGGTCTTGTACTGCTGCGCATACGTTCCCTCGAAAATGCTCGTCAACCAGTTCCACGCCCGGGCGTTGCCATTCACCTGCTCTGCGGAGTGTCCACCGATGGTGTTCCGCTCATACAAGATGTTCAATCCCAGTCCACAGTACCGCTTGATCACGCGATCCGTGTCCTGGATGGGACTGATCTCGTCGTGAATGGCCTTGTACGCGAGCACCGGCATCTGCGGGAACCCATGGTAGCCCATGTATCCGTCCTGGTTGAGTGCCTTCTGCACCACTTGCGCCTGGAACGTAGCTGATCCGTTGACGAAATAATCAAAGATGTTCTGGAAGGCATAGAAGACCTCCGCTTCGGACAGAGTCAGGTCCTTGGCGGCCAGGAATCCCGTGCGGTTGTAGGGTCCCGTCGTCTTCAGCTGGCTGAGGATGAACTCGTACGTTTCAGGGTGCTGGCTCGACAGACCCAGCGCGGCGGCGGGAATGAGTCCTGCGCTGATGGTCGAGGTCACCGTGTTCATGACACTGGTAACGTTGGGAGTGAGTCCACCCACAGCCAGACCAGCAATGTTCAACTCCGGAGCGTATTGCATCTGCAGCTCAGCAGCCCATTCGCTGGCCAAGGCACCGCCAGAGTATCCCCAAAGAGCGTACTTGGCATCCTGGTTCAAGCCGAATCCAGAGGCGAGCACGCTGCGGACCGAGTCAAGGGTGGCATGGCCGGACTGCACACCGGCAGTGAAGGAGGCGTTGGGGCCCTCGTAATCGGGGACGTTTACGAACCAGCCCTGCTGCAGGGCGAGGATAATATCGGAGGGCGGGCTAGTGTACATGGCGTAGCTGGGACTGGCGTTGACGTCGAACGAATCGTACGCGATCTGGTAGGAGAGCAAGACGCTCTGGTTGATGGCGGCGGAGGCGGCCTCGGTGGGCACTAGCAGGGTAGTCACAGCCCACGAAGGCTTGTATTGACTGTCTGTAGTGCGGTAGAGGATGTTGTAAGCCGCCGAGGCATTGCCCACTACCACGGTCAAGTTGCCGGGCGCGGGCCGCACGCGCAGGATGGCACCGGGATCTGCCTCCTCGAAGCCCTCGGGCGCGCTGTACCAGGGATCCTGGCTGGGCGGGATGGGCGAGGAGCCGGGCGTGGGCAGCGCCGTTGCGCCATGGAACAGGCTCGCGGCCAGAAGCAGCACCGAGGGGATGTACATGGCGGGAGGGAAGATCAACGGGGGTGCGAGGTGAGAGGGATAGAGAGGGAAGGTTTGGAAAATCGGGCAGATCAGCTTTGTATTAATAATTTCTCCTATAACCAAGCTCTGCTTCCTCTGTGTTTTGCCAGGATCCGGATCGAAGGATCCGTGGCTTCGATGGAGAGGGCGAACCCGCCAGTAGGAAACGAGCGGATGAAAGTCAAACCCCGAGCTTGATTCATGCAACAACATCCCGCCTGCACCTCTCCTCCAGTGACCGTTGGGCATCACGCCCGAGCGGGGATGGACTATACCGGCTTCAGCAAAGCATCCGGGGCGGGTCTCGCGTGCGATGACGGCACTGGTGGAGCCGGCAGAACAAGAGCTGACCCAGAAGTTGCGGATCTCTCGGATGTGCTGGTTGCTGGTTGCTGGTGCCTGGAATGAGTTCCCACCGAATGAACAAGTTTGATGGTCGTCGATTGGGATAGAACTGCCGCAGGAGACCAAAGGAGAGAAGTTTATTCCGGGGAAGCTTTTTGCCTAGGGCTTGGCTGAGAAGGGGAATGACGAAGCTGCTGCAGGAACTAGTTCACCCAAGCTAGCAAGGGTGGCATGAGGAGAAACTGCAGTGTTCACATGCTATCGGGAATGTAGAAGTCCGATAGAATACTTAACAGCAGGCGGGCTTGGACATATTAGACTTAGAGGAGGAGATGAGCCACATCCATACAGTACCTCGTAGGACTAGAGCTGGGTTGTGGCGGAAGCTTTACCAACACAAACCTCGAGCAGCTTGTTATTGCATGACACAAATCTCCGATGCCACTTCACACGCATGCTTTGCTCAATGCCCCACAGAGGGCTGATCGGGGATCGCCGCGATGAGCTCAGCTTGCCTCGCGACCGATTGAGTCTTCAACTCATTTCCGATAGCCAGTCAGACCGACCAGAGACAGTCAGAATGATATCTATGAAGCACGCCTAAACTTTGAGGTCATGATAGACAAGCATGACCACCTCCGACGCAAGAATCGGGTGAACTGTATGCATGGCTGGAGATTCATTGAATGTTATTGTGCTGACAGATACGTGCTGATGGATCAGCCTCGCGGATTTCCTATTTGGGAACTCAACGTGGCGCTCTCCCCCCACGACCCTAATCTACTTTGACTCTCTCTGCTTTTTTCCCCGCTCGATATGTTGCATCGCTAATATGTTCGTCTCTTCTCATCACATGTACTTTACTGACAGGACCTCGGCATCGTACCGTGTAAGTCTCCTTCACCTGACCAACATTTTAAGGAAGTGATGGGCACAGAATCTCACCCAGTGGTGACACAAATAGGTACAGCCTGTATCCTACTAGTTGTTGAAAGCCCGCATAGCCACCAAACAACACCAGTCGGGCTAGGCCGGACTTCAATAGAGGTAAACAATCAATCAATTTCACCGACACCCTACTTGATTGCCCCGCTATCATCATTGCCTTTTCTCTAGAAATACAGCCCAGCCCATAAGATGAAAATCTCCACGGGATAGGAAGATCCAGTCCCCAGCTAAGGTGACCCAATGCTCAATTTGCAGATCGGAACAGAGTTGCGTATCTAAATCGAAGTATTACGTATCGCGTCATGATATCTTCCACAGAGTTCAATTCTTAGTTCCTGTTACTGCATGTTCTAGCCACTTGTGGACAGGTAAGTATAAACGAGGAATGAGACATATCTCCCACCGTCGATCAGCCATCTCGACAGTCTACCATGGCAGCTCCTTTCCATCATACTGGTTCAAACCAGGGTTGTTCTCCCACCCAGCAACATGAATATTCAAAAATTTTCCATTGACTTCCACACCCCGATCACGGATCATCTGCAAAACGCGCTCGACTCCAGTTCCGACCGGAAGATCAGCGTGTGAATTTGCTTCGTTTGTTTTCAACCACTAACGTTGGTATCAGATGTATGGTCGTGACTTGAGGTCTGGATTAGCACTCACCCCAGGACTCACACAGAATACGGTAAACTTTTCCTTCTCAAGCTCTTGAGAATAAAGCACCGTCATCATGTTCAAGGCGGCCTTGGTGATCTTGTAGGAGGGGGCGGGCAGGTCCCGATAGACGGACTGCTTTGCAATGGAGCCGACGCTGCTGGAACTGGAGGATGCGAGTCAGGATTAGTCACATTCGGTTACTGGGTCAAGAGGGTCTTACATGTTGATGATCTTCTTCATGGAGCCCTTCCGCAATAGCGGCAAGAAGGTCTGGGTTATGATATGAGGGCCCGTCACATTGACATGGAACGTGTCTTCCAGGTCCGTCCTGCAGGACGTTAGTTTCCATCAAAGATTGATGCGGTCCATGGGTTAAAACCAACATGTCCTTAAGCCGGCCCCAGCCCACGATGCCAGCATTGTTAATGAGTACATCCAGTCCCTTATCTCCTAAGATGTCCTCGATGGTATGAGCGGCCCTTTGTATGGTCTCAGGGATTGCGACGTCTAAGTGGACTAGCACGACTCGGTTGGGATGCCGGTCCGCTAGATCCTGCAGGGCGGCATTGACCGATCGTGAGGTCGCAATGATGGTGCTGACTTCTGAGAGAGGCTTTTCTGATAATTGGCGCACCAATTCGAAGCCGATCCCTCGAGTACTACCAGTAACTAGGTAGGATGCCATTGTGCGTATTGTATATACAGCCGAATTCGCTCAGTGCGAAATAAAGTCGCATTGACGAAAGCCCAGCATTTTATATACGTCCTAGTATCCCTCCTATGGCCCCTCCGAATCCCCTATTCCAACGACTTTCGCCTCTCTCCATGCTTGTCTCCGTGTACAATACCTCCCGTGCCTGTAGCCACTGGTCGGAGTTAGTGAGCTGGAGATAATTAACTCCGGAACATAAGGTTTGCTATGTTGCACAGGTCCGCAAACCCCGAACAGGAACCGATCTTTACCAGCATAGCAGCGATTATCCGTGGATGAATATATCACACCCATGGGTGTCATAAATGAAAGCTGGTCTTCTTATAGTTACCTCTCGCTTTAGCCGTGCATATCTTGTACCCGGTTCTGCCCGTCGATTACCGCGCGGGATCAGGCGCCTTGTCGGTTTCCCCTTTTGGGGGAAGCCGCTCGCGGAATAATCCCGGGGCGTTAACGCTAGGTATTATTTGGTTAGCGTGTGTGATCGATACCGATACCGGTTATTTTCAAAGCCAGCAACAAGAATAAGAGCATGAGACACCTGGTCGACAATCAGCGACTTTCATAGATACTCGGACATACAGCTCAAGGCCCTAATACTGAATGATGTGTTTGACAATTAACAGCCCCCAGTCTGGAGTCCCCACTGATTGGGCGATGGATCAAAGTGCCTTCTTGGAGTGGAGTCCAATAACTCATGCTACACACGCCATATAAGAAGAGTAGACCCTGACAACATATTTTGAGGTTCGCTAACCCTCCACTTCAGTTCCAGACCTTCAGAGCCTAGTATATACAAGCAGAAGTTATGAGTGACAAATATGCAGCAGTGCACCAGTCGCCCAAGGGCGCTGGCGACGCGCGTCCAACTGCCCTGCAAGTTATCCAGGATGAAAATCTTGAGGGCCAATGGTCTGACAAGGTCATCCTCATCACCGGCTGCTCGTCAGGCCTGGGTGTGCATACTGCGCGAGCACTATATGCTACCGGTGCTACACTTTACCTGACGGCCCGGGACCTCGACAGGGCGAAAACAGCGCTTGGTGATATGCTTGACAGCCCACGCGTGCACCTCTTGTCTCTGGATCTCAATTCTCTGGCTTCAGTGCGTGCCTGCACGGAGGAATTCACATCAAGATCTCCCCGGCTTAACGTACTCATCGCGAACGCTGGAGTCATGGGCTGCCCGGAAGGAAGGACGGAAGATGGTTTCGAGACGCAATTTGGGACCAACCACCTGGCGCATTTCCTCCTCTTCCATCTCCTACGTCCTGTGATGCTGGCATCTTCCTCACCGGGATTTCACTCCCGGGTGGTGCTACTATCCTCCGGCTCGCATCGCTTTGGCCAAGTCAACTTTGACAATCTGACCTGGGAGGGCGAGTTCGACACCTGGATGGCCTATGCACAAAGCAAAACAGCCAACATCTGGACCGCTAATGAGATTGAGCGGCGGTATGGAGCTCTTGGTCTGCATGCGGTCAGTTTGCATCCTGGGACCATTGCCACAGACCTGCTGCGTCATGTGCCGGCTGACCAAATGGCGATTTGGGCTGCGGATAAGGAGTTGGAGAAATATTGGAAGACCCCTGAGCAAGGAGCTGCCACTACAGTCTGGGCGGCAGTGAGCCCAGAGATGGAAGGGAAGGGTGGAGTGTACTTGGAGAATTGTGCTGTGGCCAATGCGTGGGTGCCTGCGGCTGGTCCTTGGGGACCGGGATATGCCCAATGGGCGTTTAGTCCGGAGAGCGAAGCAAGGCTTTGGGATGTATCATTAAACTTATTGAAGTTGCAGGAGTAGCAATTGTTTGCGCTACTGATACTCGTATTCCACGTTTACTAATTTACCGAGATCCTATTTCAAAGCAGAGGCAGCTTAATCGATACAAGTAGGAGACATTCACCTTAGCATTGCCTGAACTTAAGAGGTTTAGCGTGGGCCCTATAATCAACTTGTGTTTTACACGGCCCTCTGTTATATCTTCAGCCATGTCCACCTCATAACTGCTGGTTAAACTCCGCAATGACACTGCGCGGTGCCTGATACGGACCGAGACTCGTCCATTCCATATTCAATCCAAAGCCCCGGGGTCCTCCGACACGCAGTCCTCGCTCATCTCCGGTCCACAGAGGGTGCGCCGCCATGCCGATGACATTCACGCGCAGGCCATACCGCAGCTCCTGCGACCCGATTGCCTCGCCATCTTGGCCTAGAACCGAGATGAGGTCGGGTACTGTGCAGATAACCTGCTGCGCTGTGGGGTATGCAGGGTCGATGTACGCAGCATAGAGAAACTCGTTTTGAAATGGAATCACCAAGTGACGTGTTTCTGCCGAGACCTGGTTGTCCATATTCTCTCTCTCCTCGCCGGATAACGGTGCAATTGTGCACTGGCCGACCGTGTACCCGCGACTGACATCTCGCTTCACGTCGATGATCTTGCCACTGTAGAGCAGTTTGCCGAGTGTGGTTTCAAACTATGGACCTATTAGTTTGATATTTAAGAGAATAAAAGCAGTACTTACAATGGCTTTGATGATGTCCGTCTTGGACCGGCGGGCGCGATGAATAGCGCGACCCAGATACCAGGCTTGGGACACTGTGTTCGGGATACAGTATTTCTTGACAATGTCAAAGGTCAAGGGTACAGCAGCCACAGCAGTCGAGATACCAAGATTCACACACTGGCATCGAAGCAGTTCCTCCACTCGACGGTTGGACTCAGCTTTCTACAGATAATCAGCGGAAAAATGTGAGCTCTTTACAGGGGAGTCATACCAACACCACCCCAACATTACCTTTCGCGTCCGCAACCACACACGGAGTTATGGGGTGTCCATAGACATAAGGCGTCCCTAAGCACGAACTCGGCATTAGTCCAGCAGGTCATAGGGGTAATGGCTTCTTACCGTGCTCCATGGTGGGATAGGCGCGGCCCATGAGATCACCATCGAGAACCGGAATATCGTAGTAGGCGCTAGTGGGAAAGGTAGACATGCCATTTCCTCCGCCAATCTCGTCGGCAATGATTCCTTCAAAGTGTGTATGTCCAGAGAGACGGACGACATGGTCGATGGCAGTTGTGAGTTCTATCTTGGCCGGGATTCGCTCCCCCGACACACTGGGGGCGCCGTACCACGATCCAAACACGCAGACACCCGAATCGTTCATGCTATCTGGAGATACCACCCTCATACGTCCCTTTGCGTCAGGGCTTTGTAGCCAGTCAAGACATTGCAAATACTGAAGATAAGACGGGCCCCCACCACCAGTGCCCAACACACCGGTTCCGGTCGCGATGAACTCCAAGTCGACGGCGGAAAGGTACCAGACTTGGTCCGTCACCTCAGGAACATATGTGTCAAGATCGAGGGAGGCACTGTGTTTGGTGCTAATGAGAGCGGGAACCACCGTCTCCACTTCTGATGCTTCCTTGAAGGACGAGTCATCGACATCAGTTGACATCCAAGATACCAAATGCTCCTCTGCAGAATCTCCCGGAGCGGGAGTTGCAAGCTTTCCAACAGCCTTGACAACAAGCCGGACTGCTTTGTTCGTAACATATTGCAGTGGTATTTTATCGACCTCCACAACGCTCACATCGTCCTTGTCAGCCCCGCGTTCGATGGCGGCCTGTATCGCCTGCTGCTTTGCTGCTTCCACTACGGCTCCCTCATCGCGACCCTCCAGGATCTCAACAACATCCACCTCACCAGAGACTTTGGCGATGGCAGCCCCAACCGCGTTGGCAGAGTCATGGTGCGGAGGAACAATGCACTCGGCGACGCCCTCAAGTGCGTCCATGTACACGATAGAGCCACCTCCGACTAGTAAGAGAGTCACGGGCTGGTCAGACACTTTCATCGCGTCGATAGTGCGCTCGAGTATTTTCTTTATGCCTGCGCGAGCTTCGGTAAGAACAGTGATCGGGAGGTGCTTCACCCGAGAGCGCTCCCCAAGCTCAGCCTTGCCAGACGCGACAACAATATCCGTCGAGGTCATGGTATTGCCGCCAAAGACTAGGGCGTCCTGTGTCAAATGGTATCCAACCGAGTCGGGTCCAACACTCACGGTGCCTTCGGCGCCATCAATGTGGATGCGACTCCCTCCACCCAGTCCCACTGAGAGCACCTCTGGGATAGGAAAAGCCGTACGTACTCCGCCGACTTCAACAAAGTTGGGCGCCTTGCGGGGAAATCCAGATGGCAAGAGAGCACAGACATCGGTGGTCGTTCCTCCCACATCCATAACCAGGACTTGAGTGGCAGTCCTGCTTGTGATGCTGCGTTGGTCCAGACCGGCCAGATAGGCTGCCCCCGTCAGACTGTTTGTCGGTCCACTGGCAAAAGTCTGAATAGGTCGCTCTGCAGCCATTGCAGCGCTCGTCAAAGTACCATCGTTTTGAGTAAGATACAACGGGCATTTGAGCTGTAGGTTTTTCATGGCGAGACAGAAAGCTCGGATGGTCCTCTTCGCCAGAGCCAGGATGGAGGCGTTGAGTATCGTTGCATTCTCACGTTCCAGCAGCCCAACACTGCCAATATCGGCAGAACACACCACGGATAAGTCAGGGCTTTGCTGTAACATCAGTTTCTTGCAAGCTGCCTCGTTCGCGCCCCCGTGGTCAAGGGGCGAGAACACCCCAACGAGAGCAACGGTGGTGGACACGGCATCCTCAATCTGTTGAGGGCAGATGGGCGCGATTTCCCGACCATCGATTTCGAGACCTTAGACGTATTCATTAGCATCATCTATGACCCCGGGAATTGTCTGAGGTACCTCCGTCGAGATAGAAAACCGGTCCTCCGATAATTTCACGAAGTCGTGGTGGAAAGTCGGAGAATGGTGGTACCTAAGCTACCATCAGTGACATGATATCAATGAAGATACCTAGGATTGCCAAGGGGAGGGTTACCGCCCGAGTGTATGGACCACACAGACGAACGACAGCGACCTTATTGAGCCGACCGGGGTCCGCCTCCACAACAGCGTTGACGAAGTGAGTAGTGCCGATGGCTACACTGCGCACCTCGTGGGCGGGAATCTGCGCCTTGGCGAGGACATCGACAATGGCCGTGCAAATACCAGAAGTCACATCGGCAGTGGTAGGAGTTTTGCTGGAAGCGCACACGCCCCTCTGTCGATCTCGATGCAAGTCCTGTTCATGGAGGGTTGCGGCTGCCGTGTTGAGGATAGCAGCATCGGTATTGGTGCCACCCACATCCACACCGATCCGATAGAATGCCATCTTGACGGGCCACTGATAGATAGTTGATAGGAGAATCAGATAGGGTTCCAGGACGGGACTTGAACGGTCATTTGTACCTGTGGCACATGTGCCCTCAATTTGTGCAAGTCGCAATCAGGCTAGAGTACAACCCCGCTTCCTCTGATGTCGCTCATCCTTGGCTGGCGCCGGCCGAGATAAACCCTTATCACCCAAACCGGCGGGTATATCTGTCCGACTCCAGGATGTAGTAAGGGTTTATGTGTTCATCGCGTGTTGTTTAACCCAGCCTGCTCGCCATGACGCTCCTCCAGTGGCTCGAGGTCCCTCAAGAAGGAGAGACCATTCCCGACCGATGGATCAATAGTGATATCGAACCCATTCAGGCGGATCGCCGCCGCTGGGGGTTCTGGACCTTCAACAATTATTGTCAGGGGACACTCCTCCATGCTGTCTTGCGCAGGACTAGCTAACAGGGATATTCTGCGCAGGGGTCCTCATCAGCTCCAACATCTCTGGCTATATGACCGGCAGCTCGTTGATCGCCCTCGGACTGTCGTGGTGGCAGGCTATCGTCGCCATTGTGGTCGGAAACATCCTGGCAACCATTTTCATCGTCCTCAACTCGCTCCCCGGGGCCTATTATCATCGTAAGCGGTTGGCGGAATTGACCCCCTATGTATGTGTCGTCGTGTGTTAACCGACATCATGGTCAGTTGGATTTCCTGTGGTGAATCGATATGTCTGGGGCATGTATGGCAGCCAGTTTGTCATCTGGAACCGTATTTTTCTCTCCCTCAGTAAGTCCCACCGGTGAAAGTCTGCAACGCTCCCACTGATAAGTCCAGTTTGGTGTAAGTTAATTAGTTCACCCGTCACAGCAGATATTAACCGCCAACCTCACGACAGATGCCTTTCAGGCCTGGATCGGAGGCGAGTGTGTGTATGTTTGCCTGCAAGCCATTTGGCCCTCGCTGGAGAAGCGCATTCCCAACCACATGCCCACCGACACCGGCATGACGACCGCCGAGTTCGTGGGATACATCATCTTTATGGTACTTTCCCTGCCGGTAATCTATGTGCGACCGCATAAATTGCAGAAAATGTTCTACATCTCGGCTGTCATTGTCATTGTTTTCGAATTCGTACTGCTAATCTGGTCACTGGCTACCATGGGTCCCAACGGCTTCGGTGACACATTGGCTTCAGGATCGAAAGTCTCTGGGTGGATGATCGCGTATGGAATTATCAGCACAATCGGCAGCATCTGCGCCGGAATCCTCAACCAGAACGATTACGCGCGGTTCGCACGACGACCTCGAGATGCCATCTATGGCCAGCTCTTCAGCGCGGCACTGTACGCCATCATAATCGGCGTGATTGGCATTCTCGTCACGGCGGCCACGCAGGAACGCTATGGAGAAGCCTACTGGAATCTTCCCAAGCTCCTGGGCGCTGTCATTGAGACTGGGGGGTCCCGATCGCGCGCAGCAGGCTTCTTTGGAGGCGTCGCGTTGATTGTCTCGCAAATGGGGGTCAATGTTCCAGGCAACGCTCTCTCGGGAGGTAGGGTAGACTTTCTGCACGCAGTCCTGGTTGGATTCAGTAGTTGACGAAGCTAGGGTTCGATCTGGCGGCGACCTTCCCCAGGTACATTAACATCCGTCGGGGTGCGTACCTGACGGCATTGGTCTCCATTGCAGCCAATCCATGGAGATTGGTCAATACAGCCACGGTGTTTATCACGGTCCTTAGCAGCTACTCGGTGTTCATGGCACCGATGATCGGGCTGATGATCGCGTCGTACCTGTGCGTCCACCAGCGTAAAATCAAAGTCCCGGACCTGTTTGTGGGAGATGCACGGAGCATCTACTGGTATACATACGGGGTAAATTGGCGCGCCATCATCGCGGTAAGTCCCTCTTCCGCCTCCAAAGGCTCGCTTTGCCGTTTGGTGGGCTGACACAGGGGCCAGTGGATCTGTGGGACAGTCCCCTCGCTTCCCGGTTTCATAGCCTACGTCAATACAACCATCCATGTTCCGGCCGGGCTGATGCATCTGTATTACATCTGCTTCCTCAGCGGTGCGTTGATCGCTGGCGCCGTGTTTGCGGCGCTGCATTATGTCTTTCCCGACCGACGGGTGCGATCGTTTCTCGCATCGGCCCCTACTGCTCGAATTCTGATCGAGGAATACCGGGACCAGCAGATTACGGTCGAAGCAGTGATTCATGTGAGGTCTCCGAAGCTCTCGGATAATGAGGGAGAAACTGCCATCAATGAGCGTGTTTGAATTTTTGGCGACGTGGACGGGCAGCGAGCTGTTATTGGTGCGTTCCAGTCAATGCAATGGATAAGTACACATTGTCAGATGGCTGAATGGATGGCAGTTTGGTAGACTAAAACTCGAGAATAGATGCATCCATATGAACACTTTTGGGAGAGCCCATCAGAGATGCTTTCACCTTTCTTGCCCTAGTGACATGGGTATATATATATCAGGTGGGTACTAGGTGGTACTTCGGGGTGACTTGTAGCCATGCCAGCATCATTGTAAGATCGGGCTAGTAAGGTAGTACTGGAGTATCGAACTGGCTGCTACGAACATATTCTCTCTCATGAGCACTCTAGTTACTCAAGGTGCCACAGCATTGATTCCCTTGATGTGGTGGAAGCGACTTGCCGGTGATAAAGCGAGTCCGATCGCCGCCTGTCTCCACTGCGGCTGGAAATATCTTCATCCCGATGCGGCAATGGTCCAACACCCCCCCCCTGAGATAATACAGGGTCTGGTCCAGACCTGAGATGTGGGTTGCAGATAATAATATTCCGTATCAACAACAGCTGCTAAATAGTCTAGCTATCTCGATAAAATTACATTGTGCGCCAGTCGACCAATCCGAAACCGCAGCTTGACCGGAAATCCTTACCGGGCTCGGTTTAACGCCGAGGATGACGCGTTCGGAAATCGATCGACAGGCGAAAATTGAAGCCGTCGAAAAACCTCTTCAGGACCGTGGGGGAACGCCCTGAACCTCTTTGAACCTGTTCTCGAGATCTCTTTTCTGGATACCATAGATCCAAGATCA
Source organism: Aspergillus luchuensis (assembly GCF_016861625.1). Taxonomy (NCBI): domain Eukaryota; kingdom Fungi; phylum Ascomycota; class Eurotiomycetes; order Eurotiales; family Aspergillaceae; genus Aspergillus; species Aspergillus luchuensis. The sequence continues at coordinate 6,129,076 of NC_054849.1, forward strand.
GTCAAAATGAAGGAGGATGGTATTCGAGCTAGCAGTGAGGGTAAAGAGCCCGAGCATTCCCCGCCGGGGGTCGTGCTGGTGCCTCGACCCAGTTCCCATCCCCAGGACCCGCTCGTAAGCATCTGGCCCCAAGAACACCTCTGGCCCCGGAATGTCTGCTGATAGCTTGAAGAATTGGCCATATCGTCGGAAACAACTTATTCTGGCTACTCTGTGCCTGGCCTCTTTTTCGGGGGCTATCGCTCCCCTATCTGGCCAGCTGAACCTGGCCCAACAGGCCAAGATCTATGGCAAAACAAGGGTCCAAGAGTCCTATGCTGTATGCCGACCAACTTTTGTCCTCAATCTGCTCCAATGCATGTCCTGACAAGCTGTATAGAACTCCGCCGCATTGGCGGGCATGGCCTTCGGGCCCTTCTTCTTTGCCCCTGTCGCCCATCGACTGGGTCGCAGCTCCGTTATCTTCTGGTGCATTCTGTGTGCCCTCGTCTGTCAGATCTGGGCGGCCGTCATGACCCGTTCGGATGATTATATCCCCTACATCATCTCGCGACTTTTTGCTGGCTTTTTCGGCGCCGTTCCCACCGTTCTTGGCCCGCGTGTCATCACCGACCTGCTGTTTCTGCATCAGCGCGGTCGCGCCTTCATGGCCCTGCATATGGCCTTCCTGTTTGGCACCATCGCCGGCCCGACCTTCTCGGCCTTCATCTCGGCTAATGCTTTCTTCCCTGTCGAGTTCTGGTGGACTGTTGGCTTATTGGGTGCCACAGCCATCCTCATATTCCTCTTCCTCGAGGAGACAGGATATGACCGTGAGAACCCTGATCGGAACCCTGCCATCCCGACCAACTGGTTGGCCAACCGCTGGGCGACCTTCTTTTTCGGCCAGCGTTTGGTGCAGCCCACCACCTGGTCCGTTACCGTGAGTGACCACCCTCTGAAGAACTAGCTATCGGCCCTGTGATACTGACCATTGTTTTAGATGAAAATTGCCGTGGCGCCCATTCTGATCGGTATTTGTCCGGTCACAGTCATCATGGGTACCTTCACTCTCATTTCCTTCGGCTTCTACGTCGGCATGAATGCACTGGTGCCTGTGTGGCTGCAGCGTACGCCAGAGGAAGGTGGTTACGGCTTCTCCTTGAAGCAGAACGCCGCTTTCACCTTCTGCCACTGGATCGGCATCCTCGTCGTCCAGATTGTGGGCCACTACTACAATGACCGACTACCCCTGGCGTTGGCCCGACGCTTCAACCACGGCGCCTGGAAGCCTGAGTACCGCCTGCAGGTGCTCTGGATTCCCAGTCTCATCCTTAACCCCATAGGTCTCGGCCTGTTCGGCGCCACTCTGCAGTATCACCTGCATTACATGGTACTGGCACTGGCGGTGTTCATCGTGACGATCGGCTCGCTGGCCAGTGTGCCAGTGACAGTCAACTACGTCGTCGAATGTTTCACGCGCTACCCGGCTGAAGCGGGTATTGTGATTGGCGCCTACCGCATTGTCTACGGTCTGACCATCAGCTTCTACATTGACCCGTGGGTGGCTGCCGTTGATGTCGGTTGGGTGTATGGCATGATGGCTTTCTTTGCCATCTTCTCATTCTTGTTCGTTATGCTGCTGATGTGGAAGGGACATGCCATCCGCGAATGGCAGCTGGCTAGCGTGGCCAGCAGTGAGGAAGGCGTGCAGGTCGAGGATGGGATCAGTGAGAAAGGGACGGTGGAACACGATGGAGAGAAGATGAAGGTTTGATACCCCTAGAAGTTGTCTGTATGTGATTTACCGGCACATCGCGTGCTGAAGTGTAATGTGTGTACCTAATTTACCGATCTATAATTCCGGCCATATACGAAATCATCTATATCTTTGTCTAATCGTCTAATCATCTCGAACTCCCCACTGGGATACTTTTAGCATACATTGAATAGAGAGCAACACGCTCACGCATGCAGCACCGTTCCATTCTCCTTCCTCACAAAGTCCAAGAACACGTCCAATTCCGGACTCGAGGCTCCATCCACCACAAACACCGCGGGCTTTCCGAAGGGAGCCGGCACCTGTGCCGTCTGTCCTCCACGGTAGGTCTGGCCACTCCACACATGGGTGTACGTGCGGTTGGCACCGTGACCGGGGAAGTACACCTCCACAAACTTATGGCCCTCATCGAGCACCGGTGCCACGTATAGATCCCGTCCGAGGAAGAAGCTCTCGTAGCTGATTTGCCGGGCGCGGAGATCCTCGGGGTGGTACAACACCGGCAAACGCAGCAACGGCCATCCGCGACGCTGGCTCTCCGTGTTGAGAATGCGGCGACGGTACGGACCCAAACTGCGGAACATCCGGGCGTTGTAGGCGAAGTACGAATACGTGGTGGCGTTGCTGTAGAACTGAGCATTTACGCTAGGCACGTTGCCCTCGTGCGACCGGAACACGGCGCTCGACACGGCGCCCAGTTCACCCCAGCGGCCCAGAAGCTCAGCCGACCGTGGGATGGCTCCGGAGGAGTTGCTGGTGGTGGGAGGCTCGAAGACGGTCGTGTAGCCGCCAATATCACTGTGACTGTGGGCATATCCGGAGATGCCCATCTGGCCCTGAATCGTCACCACCGACTTGATGCCGTCGTTGGGGGTCCAAAGTGTGGCTTGGTCACCCACCCAGAACAGGTTCATGTGCCGGTTGGCGCCCATAGAGGCAGAGCGGTGGAAGGTGACCATCTCATGGAACAGAGGCATCTCAGCGGCCACAGAGCGCTGGTAGGCCGCCCAGTCGCGCGGATACTGGTTGTGGTAGAAGAAGGCGCTGGTGGAAATGTTGGCCAGCGAGGTATCCGCAGTGATGGGGGTGTACTCGCCAAAGTCCCACATGCAGCCGGAAATGTTGGCACTCCAGACCTGTGTGCGGAGGACATCGGCGAACCACGCGCGAGTTTCCTCGTTGGTGAGGTCCAGGATACCGGCGTCGATGCCCTTGCCGCTGGAGATGATCGCCGTGGAGTTGGTGGTGGTGTTCTGCACCATGTAGCGGTGCTTGCTAGCCTCCTGGAAGAGATTGCGGCGATAGCCATCTGACTTGCTGCTGACGTTGGCCAGGAAAGGGTTCACGTAGGCAAGGGTGCGTACACCGTGCTGTTCGCGTAGAGTCTGGACGAACTCGGCCCATGTGGGATACAGCGAAGTGTCGGACTCCCAATTCCACCACAAACGCGAGATGTTCATGTTTCCATAGGGGGCTGACTGCAGATGCGTGCCTGACCTACCGTCCGTTAGTAATGATGAGCGCAGAAAAGCCAGTGGGTCACTCACCAATCTTGCAACCACACACCAGCGATCGGGCAGTCGTGTTCAAAGCCCTGCTTCACAATGCGATTGACTTTCTCCTGTCCACCTTGAATGCCCAAAAGTGCGCCGTGATCCACCCATTCCGGAAGAGCCGGCATGCGACCGGTGTACTCGGTGAGCATGGTGATGGCGTCCAGCATGTTATCAGCCTGCATCAGATGACCATGCATCGAGAGACTATCGTAACGCACCGTGACGGCATCCGGCTGCTGGAAGTCGAAGACAGCATAGGCCGTATCATTTTCGTCGAGGTAGAAGACGCGACCGTCAGAGCTGACATACTGAGGGATGGCAGTGTAGGTGGTGTACTGGTCGCCGCCGCTGAAGAAACCTTGCGAGTCCTCAATGGCCGTGTACGGCTGGTCACCACGTCCGACACCCTGCTCGCGGGAGAAGATGGGGATCGACTGATTCTTCATGGAAGCGAAGGACGCCTGCGCACCGAGACCGTAAAAGTCCTCCCGCGCGTGCGATGCGAACGTGAGATAGAGACGTTCGACGGGGACACTGGCATTCGCATCCAAGTCAACGGTGGCTTCAAAGGCAACGCGATCTGAAAGGGTCGTAGGAACCCAAAAGTTCATGGCATAGGCAATGTCCTCCCCACCACAGTCCAGGAGATAACCGCGTACAGCGACCTGGTTCTTCACACTGTCGCGACGAGGGATACCCGCCAGCTGGGTGATATTCTGGCCTTGGCATCGGGCCTGGGCCACGTTGGTGATGTTGAAGTTGCCGCTATCCTCGACAATCTGGTCCTTCCCGGCGCTGGCACTGAGGAACGGCTGACCGGGGAGGGTTGAGAAGATGGTCTGGTTATCTTGATGGATGGAGATCTGATGTTGGCTTGCCTGGTAGGACAGCTCCAGTCCACTGCCCAGGGGCCAGGTTGACCGGGCCTGCCCCAATGGGGGCATGGCAGCCAGCATTGCCAGGGCTCCCAGATAGGTCAACGGCATCTTGGGCGAGAGACTTGATCCTGTCGTGATGCTAATATCCCGGGCTCCAGTCCGGCTTTATAGCTAGGCTTCCCCACCGCGTCTGGATCAGTAGATGTCCTCATTGCCATTGGGAGCCTCCACCTGGCTGGAGTGACGGGGACTATACATGAGTCGCTTGCTCGTGAAAGACTCCCATCTAGGACAGACAAAGGTTGATGGTGGTGCAGGACTCGGCTCAGTTGCCCTGTGAGAAAGAAATGAAGGACCATGTAGAAGCAAAAGAAAACCCTACGAGCGGACATTTCCCGACTCTGGGGCAGGCAGTGGACCCTTCGGCAAAGCTGGCCGAAATGCGTGAAGGGCATTCGATTGTGTTTAGTCACGGATGGAGGCATCGGAAGCCACGAGAACCAGCATGCCGATTCTTACCCGAAAGAGTCGAGTGTCCACTATCTGGGGAATCCGGAGAGTCTCCAGACGCCAATGATGCTCGTTCAACGACCGCTCTCTTCCCCACAAAGCCGGTTGGGGGAGTTGATCAACTCGGCTAATGAAGTCATGTTTCCTGAATTTCAAGCAGAGTCCTATTGATGTCTCTTCTGCCGACCGTGTTAGTTCTATGAACTAATCGGTACCGGCCAATCATTTTATCCCCCTAAAGTGACCTGGTCAGGCCATGGGCTCGAGCTTCTGCTGCTGCAGGATGAGCCTAACGAGTCACATACTTGTCGGACGACGATGTAACTATGGTCAAACAACCACACGATGTTTTAATAGTCGATGGCCTGTCTCCACAACTGAAAAATTTTCATTTGAATCTTTCTGGATCGTCGCACAATTCTCACGGCCCTTTTCCAACAACGGCAATCTACAGGAGCTGCCTATAGCCTGTCGAAAACCCCAAGAGTACCCGTTTTTAGCTGCAGAGCTAATGGGAAGGTGATCCTCTGGGCTCCTATGTCGGTTCCGACCGTCCAGTCTCATCCGGGTCATATGGCTTGAAACCAATCTATACCTGGGCCATCGCCCTATTTGTCGAAGTATTGTCTTGCATTCACCCTGTGCCAATCGTCGGTCAGCCGATTGACCTCGTATCCTGTCCGCCCATGGTCATTCGTCCTGGTTTATATGCCGTAGCTGCGGTTATCTCCCCATCTGTACCAACGGTGATGGCTCAGGTAGGCTGTCTACTGCGGTGGAAGAAGTGGGTTTGTTGGCCAAGAGGCACGTCCCTTCTAACATCCTATTCAAAAGGGATTTAGGACTTGGATTATCTTTCCTATTCTCGCGTCACACTGCCAGTATGATCGTGATGGAGTTCAGCTTCACCTGGCCATATTACCAGTAGTCAGTATACGTTTCCTTGGTCTTGTCTGAGAAGATCCACGGTAAGGCAGCCTGCTGCATAGCCCAAGTTAGTGCTAAAAATAAATTGTGCTTATACCTTGACAATGAACTGATTGTATTTTTAGAAGTCAGTGGTCGGAGGCTCGAGGGGATTAAGATTTACTTCGCCCACCCCCGACCGCGGGGAAATGGCGGAGGGTGATGATGCAGGGTTTCATGTTTCCCGACCCTCAACATAATCACAAGATCAGGCACCCCATCATCATGCGATAGTGTGTGTTTCTAGCCTGCAGTTGGCAGTGCAGCGGAAGTACGGCTGGGCATGAATTCTACTCTGTACGAGAGCCTCCTCGTATAGACATCTTTGGCCTTGGGGTCGATGATGTCAGTATCATCAGTATCCAGGTACTCCAGAGTATGAACTACAGGATAAAACCCTTTCTCCGAAGGAGGCATAAGCCCCGTCCTTTCTTAGTTTGGGTGGCGAGCAATCCAAACGGGAAGATACGAGGGCAAGTTGGGAGATTGATTGGCGGAACCATTCAATGCCTCTTGCGGAGGGTTCAGCCGCTTCCAGCAGTATCTCAAAGTAGCACTCATTGACGTTACCAGAGCCTGGATAATCCGTAGTTGATCATTTTCCCATCGATATCCAGCTCCTGCATGCCTAACGTTGACACTGTCTACGTTTCAGACACCAAAACTCCCCACTGCCTGAGAAAAATGTCCTCTCTATCTTATACCCGCGATAATGAGCACCGTGGACGACCTACGATTGACTTACAGATTCTTCGTGTTGTCGTGATAGCGAGGATGGGATATGCGCAACATTATGTGGACAACGCCTAATTGTACGACTACCACTACCCATGGATCCCCTCGGGGCGATGCGAGAGTCCCCGGATTCAGCCGGTGGTCATGCCGGTCACGATCTCGTGAGTTAGACATCTTCATTGCTGTGCCTCGACGGAATTATGGTACGTCTCCAGCCAGCTCCAAGTCACCACACTGACCAACTCCCATAGTACTAACTTTGACTGCCCTCTCCGGATCATCAAAATGACTGGAACAGGCTAGATTCCATGAATAGCAGCGTCATGATCCTGTCAACATTCAGCCCGAATAGGTCAGTGTAGGTAGATAAGGTGTCGCCTGATGAACAGCTTCCACGGTTTCAGTCCGATGAGGTAATTGCATTCCTCGTATAGAGCAAAAGTGGTACACGGGGATGCCGTAGATCATGAGAATCTGTTCAGTGCCTATACAGTTAAGGTGCTGGACTTGTTCGATTTTCTGTCTATAAAACGCCCGACGAGTCTCATCTATCGATGACTCTCGAGCAGCTCAAAGCAAGTGATTTATATTGCAGACGTACTACTACCACTCCACTGGACCCTCACTAGACTACCTCCTTTCAATATGAAGTTCACTCTGCTTCCTGCCCTTCTTTCGACCTCTGTCCTTGGGCTCAACATCGGTCGAGCGCAAGCTACTGCCCAAGTCACCTTTGTCGGCGCAGCTGGTGCCCAATTCACCCAAGACTTCCCCACTGATGGGTCCAATGTCAAGATAAGTATGTTCCACGCACACGACTCGTTATGTATCCCGGCTAATCTCACTAGCCAACCCCCTCAGTATCTCACACATATCTTGCAGCACCCAGGGTGCTGTATGTACCTTTGATGGCATTGATCACAGCGTGACTACTGTGACCGGCGTAGGTCAGGTTGACGTCGGTCCTCCGCAGACCCAGGTTCAGGGGTCTTGCCGGTTCGGATCTGGATCGATCCCCAGCAATCCCGGTCAAACACAGCCCACTGGAGGTCAGGTGCTCATCACCTTCGTCGGTGCTGCAAACGCCCAGTTCCAGCAGCAGTTCCCAACCAACGGTGTCAGCACCAAAATCAGTACGTATCAGACAAAGTAGATTGTTCGGGAATGCTAACCGAGGAACTCAGGCAATCCCCTAAGCATCTCCCACATCTCGTCCACCACGGGTGGCGTCAAGTGCACCTTTAACGGCATTGACAACAGCGTTACTACCATCAATGGTGCCCAGACGGTCGATGTTGGTCCTCCGCAGACCCAAATCTCCGGCACATGTCATGCTGCTTGAGGTCATTGCAAGTCATTGTCTCCGTGCCTCTTCGGAGACTGATGTGAATGTAGGAGCGGTGTGTGTTTGCCAGGGCATGCTTACATTACTTCTGACTAAATAGTATTCTGTAATCGGATTTCAGTTACTTGCTCTTACAGGAATTCCGGTCGTTGTTAGCAGTAATTGGATTGTTTAAGCAAGTAATTCCTGCATGTATTGTATTGTTTCTGGGCTTGAGGACGTCCAAGACTTAACTGGGATGATAGTACACCTGTACAATGCCTTTCCAATTTAAGTGCTCAGCATCACAACTGGAATATACATCATAAATCAAAATAAAAGTCATACTCCGCGTTAGCGGCCTAGATTTTCAAATAAAAGGTCCGCTATTGCCTTACTGAATCTAAGAAATGCAGCACCTGCGCCTCGTCTGCTTTTTCGAGCATCCTCTACGCTGTAACTTATGTTTATCTACGGCTTATGGAAGATTAATCAAAAGAATGACTCATATTCAACTGGGGCCCCGCAAAGTAATACTAGAAATCAAAGCTATCTACATAACCATCCTCCGCTACCTCATATATCGCACTCAAACGCTGTGCCGATCACATCATCACTTGAGATAATCACCGTATTCTGCCACGGTTCCAGTAAGATGACAGGCCTCGTGTGCGCGTTTACTCGTAGGTGATGGTAACCTCGGAGGCGCTGTCGATGGTAACATCAGTGACCACCTTGCCATTCTCCTCGATCTCGATGATGGTAGCATCCGTCAGGCCAACGCTCTGGCCTCCCGCAGCCTTGGCAACAGCACCAGTGAAGGTGACGGTGCCAAAGTCCACCAAGTCGACGAGCGAACCATTTTCCTCGAAGTCTAAGATCACATTAGCGTTTTATAAAGTCGGAAGAGGAATGCACGGCTCATATTACCTTCCACAATCCACTCTGCGTTTTGTCCTCCAAGGCTGGAGCTGGATGACAGCTCCTTGGTGACCTTCTGGCCGGTGCTCTTGTTCTCAATGATAGCAATACCAGTGGTCGAGGTGTAGGACTCGACAATGGCAACAATCTCATCACCGGCAGAGATGTCGATGCCGCTGAAGTCGTAGGCGTAGTCCGGGTACCACTCATACCAGGCATCGAATGAGGCCTCTCCATCGGTCACGGTGAAGTCAACACCAGTCTGGAGGATGGCGTTTCCATAGGTATCTCCGTCGATACCAACCCAAGCAGATGCAGCCTGACTGCCTCCAGAGTTGCCAGTAGGCTCAGGAACAGTGAAGGTGCCGGTCACCGCAGTGTAGGTCGCCGCGGCAGAAGGAGGCTCCACCAGCACTGCACCGGACCAGTTGGAGCTGTACTCGACGTTGGTCTGGTTCTTGGTCGAGGCAGGTCTGGCGACTGCCTGGAGGGGTCGGGAACCCTTGCCGGTACCGCGAGCCTTGAGGCGAGCCCCGAGGCCACGCTCGGGAGCCGCGACAGCAACGCTGGCGAGGATGGCAGTAGCAATTGCAGCGGTGAACTTCATCTTGATGAGTCGGTATGTAGTGAAACTGGGAGAAGAGGTGTTTTTGCGTTGGAAGAATGAGCTTTGATGTCTTGAAGAACGTTGTGGTGCGATGAAGATGAGTTGAGAAGAACAGCAGATTTATCCTGATATTTATACGATGGATCTTGGCTCAGTATCGTTCAGGTCAACACTTTTCACTAATGGCATCATTCTTCCTCATACCATCCTAGAGGCAACGCCACGAACACTTTGCGACGATACCACAGCGAACTGCCTGCAGAAAGTGGCGACATCCCGACTGTCCATATTGAGATGCATCGGAGTCCGGTGGTGGGATCAAGTCACCCTAGTAAATTCAGGAGTTTAAATAGCGCCCGCTGTTGGTTATGTGTCTAGGAAGATTCCAGCAGTAGCACGTCTTACGCGACGCAAATTGCAAGTCAAATCACGTTAATCACAATCACCTTACACTAGAAAATCTTCAACCCGTCCATCAGTGTTTGATATCTAGCTACATAGTGTAATAGAATTTGTATAAGCGATCTAAACTTAGTGGTTGGCATTGGTAATGGACACACTGATCCCTAGAGAGAGATTCGGCCTACCGATGAACAAGCTATACACAGGGCATCGTTCGCATCCAGGCACCACCGCTAAGGATGCCAAGAAATTTTTTAGGACAGCCATGTAAGCCCGGTTAATTTATTTTGCTCGGCATTGAAGCAGACGATATCGGCATGACGGCCCGTCACCTCCGCGCAGGGCATTTGAGATTCAGGTCAGGCTAAGTTTGCGTCATTTTGGTTCGGATTACCTGACTTCTCTGCAGAACCCTTGGGCTAACTGCCCCCGGAGAAGGTACTGCTCCTGTTAAGTCCAAGTCTTTCAGTAGTTGATGTGTGGTAATCCCTTTCCTTGATAAGACTACAGAATGATGGTTTGCGTTATCTACTACAGTCAAGAGTCCCTTAGGGTTTGCTGCTTTTTGAGTGTGGTGAATTACACGACGGCACGGCCGGGTTGCATCATATATCCTAATATCCGAACCATGTGTGCCTTCAGGACTGTCCCATTTTACCTGCTTGCTTATGTCTCTTTCTTTTCAGTTGTTGTGGAAAGGAGTAGAGGAAATCATACTGGACTCCCTGGTCCAGCGACCGGCTTGGCCCGCCCTAGGCACCACTAAGGGTGGATTCAGGACGATTAGGCGCACAGCCAGTACTACAATTCATTCTGGACTGGGACTGGAGTATTAAACTACTGCTATATATCAAGGTTCCGTAACTATCAGGATTATCGGTACTTGCGGTGGCTTCAGCTATCGATGTAAGAAGGTGTACTAGGACACGGAATTACTCTAGTACGAGTACAACAAAGATATATTTCGATGATACGCGCATTAGATTGGAGAATCCAGGCGAAAAACTTCATAAGTCAACCACCATGGTAGACGGAACACAAAAAAAAAGAGTTCCTAGTACTCCTGCACCCGTAGTATTCACAACCTAAACAGCCGGAGGATGGTGGGCGAAGTATATACACCTAGGGAGATTCTGCATTGGACGACTCGACGATAGCCCCTGTTTTGGTAGTAGTATCCGGAACAGACCGACAGGACCCACGCCCCGAGACATTCCTACCACTCATAGATCATGTCACGTAAGGAGGGGTTCCGGCTGGGTGGGGAAGATGGCTTGCTCGCCTCGTCGACAACGCATTGTGATTGATTGATTTGATTGATTCGCTTTTCGAACCCCGCCGTTAAAGTGTGCCGCCATTTCCGCTTCGGACTCGGCGGTCAGAAAGTTGAACTACAGTGTCGTCGAAGTCAATAATCTTCACAGCCCACTGCTGCCAGAATGCCCACCCAGGATGACGAAAACAGCAATGCCCCTCTCCTGGGAGGAAATGGTGCGTATGGGAGTACTGCAGGCCCTGCATCTAGCCTAGCGGCCCATGCCTCATTTCGGCGGAACTTGGGTACGTCCGAGGCGTTCAGCATCATCATCAATATCGTAATCGGAAGCGGGATATTTACCTCTCTTGGCGCCATTGACACCAATGTCCCCTCCCCAGGTGCAGCCCTAGTCGTTTGGTTCGTGGGGGGCATCTTGGCTTGAACAGGTGCTGCAACTATGGCTGAGCTCGGGGCGGCGATTCCGGGTGAAGGTCAGTACAGACCCGCTGTCTGAGAACCCCTTCACCGGCTGACTCCTTTCACCCCAGGTGGTGTTCAACCGTACCTTCAGTACATCTACGGCGAGGCCTTTGGATTCCTTGCCGCGTGGATATGGGTCATTGCGGTAGTGCCGGCCTCATTGGCAATTTTAAATATTGTGTTCGTGGAAAGTATCTACTCTGCGACCGGGGTAACCGATCAACCCGACAGGTTGGCACATGCGCTTCTAGCCTCTCAGGTGTTGCTCGTCATTAGCATGGCAATCTCGGTCAGTACCCAGTTTAGTACGCGGGTGAATACATTCTTTCTCACCACAAAGTTCGCTGCGATCGCAGTCACTGTGGTTGCGGGACTGGGGGTCGTCTACTATCACCTTGCTGGCTGGGATAGAGACAATGCACGCGAGCCACAGGACTGGTTGACGAGAGCCTGGTTTGTTGCACGCAACACCGTTGGCTTAGATGGGAGGGAGATAGAGTGGCAGAAGTTACATGGGTGGGAACCTCTCGGTCATTATTCCGCCGCACTAAATGGTGTACTGTCGGCATACTCTGGATGGGATAAGGTATGAGGTAGTGAAAGAGCTGCTAGACCAATCCCCGAAGTATGTTTTGATGATGGCTAATCCATCTCCAGGCAATCTATGTCCGTGCCGAACTTTCTGCTCCGGCCCGTCAGTTGCCTTTAGCCATCAATACCGCCGTTCCCATCATCGTCCTCAGTTTCATCGCACTGAATATTGCCTATTACATCCTGCTACCTTGGAGAGTAGTGTCCAAAACTGATAGTGTAGCAGTGGTATGAGATTTCCTCATGAGTATCACTGACCATGGAAGTGACTATCGCAGGCTAACATTACGCCGCAGACTTCGTTCAGCCACCTACTCGGACCTACATTTGGTGCCATCGCGGCGGGCCTCATCTCCCTGGTGGAGGCAGGATCCTTGCTGGGAAGTTCGTTCGTCGCCGGTCGCATCGTGGTTGTTGCAGCCAATTCCAACAGGTTGCCCGCCTTCCTGGCCCGCGTGGGCTCCGTTTCAGGACAATCGACATCGACAGCAGATGCCCCGATCAATGCGATTCTCTTCTCTACCGCTTGTTCCATTGTGTATATTTCCTTCGGGAACTCTCGGGTCTTGGCGACCTTCAGTAGTCTGTCAGCGTATATCCTTTTTCTTCCTGACAATGGTCGGCGCTATCATCTTCGGGTTCGTGAACCAGAGTTGCTCCGCCCGTACAAGCCGATGGTCTGTGTTCCTGTTGTGTTTGCTCTGATCAGTAGATGTGTGGTTGCTTGTGGCGCTGTTTTTGCTCCTGTGCATGCCGTGATGCTCATTGGACTGTGGCTGGTGGGCCTAGGGTTGTATAAGTGCGAGGAGGCAATGGATAGGGAAGGGAGAGGCGGAGAGTAGCGAGCAATAGCTTCGGTACACGATGCGAAAGCGTGATGGAGGCGCGCTGGATGCTAGCGCAAACCATATGTATTCAAGTCGGATCAATCTTGTGATGAGAGGTAGTCCTCTCACCCTTTATAAGCCAATCTGCTTGTACAAAGTGGCCGGGGATGTGTTCCCCTAATTGATGCGAGAATTGGTCATAATGAAGTAGTGGTGAGTTGAGTTCTGTCAAGCAATTCACTTGGCTTGACTGAAGATGCACCGGAGTTCGGCAGTGTTTATCCGATGCACTGGCAGGGACGCCGGTTTCTGTTGCACAAAGGTTGCGACTTCTCTGATCAACACTGAAAAAGGAACCGGACAATTATATTGACCGAGCCATTGATTTGCCCAGCGTTTTCACGGCGGTGGGTCTTGGGAAGGAAGAGCATCACAGTCTTCGCTTCGTTCCGTGAATAGAAAAGCAAAGCATCGTCCCGTATAATCAAGATAGAACCCGCGTTGTTCATAACGTCACCCTCTATTTACCGCCCGTTCACTGTCCATTCATATACATCGGGGGCAGAGACAGATGAACCACAAGGAAAACGGGATTGCTGGTCATCCAACTCACCCTGCAATGGAATGGAATGGACCAAACGACCCTGCTAATCCTCGGAACTTTCCGCCGGCCAGACGTTTCATGGGAATTGCCAGTGTGACCCTGCTGGCCTTTGTCAGTGCCTTTGCGGGTGCCATCTATGCGCCTGCACAGACTGCAGTGCTGAAAGACATGAACTGCAGCTCTGAGGTCGCCATGCTCCCGCTCGCCCTATATAATCTGGGGCTAGCATTTGGGCCCATTGTTGGGGCACCCCTGTCTGAAACCTATGGTCGCAAAGCCGTCTATCTTGCGACTACTCCAGTTTTCATGTTGTTCATGATTGGTGGCGCCGTGTCGAACACTATATCGGGCCTGACACTGTGTCGTTTCTTTGCCGCTGTCTTTGGGTCATCAAACATCAGCAACGCCTCGGCAACCATTCTGGACTATACGCATGACAGCGAACGAGGCACCGTCCTCGCCATCTACTACGCAGTCCCGACTGTTGCTGCGACCCTGGCACCTCTCGTTGGGGGACTTATCATGATTCACACTGGGGAGTGGAGCTGGACACAATGGGCACCGGTAATTCTCGCGGCAGCTTTCTATCCCCCGTTGATATTCACCAGGGAGACCTATAAAGCGGTTATCCTACGACGTCGGGCGACGCAACTGGGCATAGCGGACGTGAACCGTGAGACAACTATTGACGCTAGTTTCCGGCACCTCTTTATCATTTTATTCCAGCGGCCTATTCATATGCTCCTGACCGAGCCCATAGTGACATTCATCAGTCTCTATAATGGATTTCTTTTTGGTCTGTTGTATGCATTCGTGATTTCCGTTCCTTGGGTATTTGAGAAGTATTATGGGTTCGATACGACCGCCCAGGCACTTTCGTATCTTGGTGTGACCGTGGGCAATATGGTTGCTTGTATACCCCACACTGTGATAGACCGGTACTTCTTCTTGCCGCGGCTGCACTCGTGGAAACAAGCCCACGAGCCGAGTCTCAAAATGCCTCCGGAGTCTCGTCTTGTATCAGCGTTGGGGGGCAGCTTGCTACTTCCACCATCGTTACTCATTCTTAGTTGGACTGCTAACTTCCATGTCCATTGGATGGTACCCATAGTATTCCAAGGCCTTTCGATGTTTTCCTGCTTGCTGGTGTATTCCGGGACGAACCTCTACATGATGGACACTTACGGTCCACTTTATGGTGCATCTGCCTCAGGCGCAATGATGTTCAGTAGATACATACTCAGCTGCGCGTTCCCTATGTTCACTCTCCAGATGTTTGAAGGGCTTGGTGTAGGCTGGGCAACCAGTCTTTTGGCTGCTTTTACTGTTCTTATGGCTCCGATGCCGTGGATCTTTTGGATTTATGGATCGCAGATTAGGAGGGCGAGCAAGTATGAGACTACTCTATGAACAATATTATCGGATTCCAAGCATTGACTAGCTAGTCGGCTTGTCTCTGTAGCAAGTTTCTGCATCATATCCCCAATCAGAGCCTATCTCAAGATTACTGAATGCTAAGAGGATGAGGAGTTTCATTTGGTCGATAACCGAGACAAGTGTGAATATAAAACAGACATTAAACCCAAAGCACTCACGGGCCAATGACCTGTTCCCTTACACATGTTGTTCGCCTGAATACATATGAAACTAATCTAATTGCCTATTGGAAAAGAGAGAGAGTTTCATGAACTAGATCAGGAGCTATTGCGATCATTGATGCATGATACGCTGAGCGGTACGTCTAATGGTTACTGAAATGCTATCTCATCTATCGCAAGCACCATGCAGATATACGACTCGAGTAAATAAGGAGGAGAATGAAACAATGGTGATTAGTGAAACTAGTGAGGTCTCCAGATGAAGCTACTGCAATTGCCAAGCTCGGCATTAGATTGATGTACCGCTTGACAGCACCAAAGATATTCCCAAGTTATGTGAAAGTCACAACTTATGCTTCTTCTGGCCCTTCACCATTGCCTGAATCTGCTGCCCTGGCACGCCAGTTGCGATCATTTCCAGCCCCTCAAGAACCTCGAGGTAGTTATGTTGTTCATCTATCATCTTCTCTGTTCCACGTATCAACCCTTTAATGCGCCCTAGGCAGGAGTGTGCGGTGTGTGAGTCAAATCGTCGGTGCACTTCAGCAAGGACCTGCTCCAGAAACCCGACCGAGTCTTCTGGCTTCCCCGAAGGGGAAGAGACCACTCCGTTGACGAATCCGCAGGCAGCAAGTTCGTCGCAGGGAATTCTTTTGCTCATAATCAAAGCCTCGCTTGCTTTGGATATGCCGAGGCGCCGCACAAAGGACCGAGACGCTGCACCTTCCGCTGCAAGGCCGAGCGAAGAAAATGGCGTGAGGAGGAAGGTGTGCGGTGCGGCATAGATGAAGTCTGCTTGTGCGACGAGCGCCGCCGGAAGCCCCACAACAGGGCCATTCAGTGCCACAATCAGTATCTTTGAAAAACTGGTGAAGGTATGAGTGAGGTCCAGGTTGTTGAATAAAGTGCCACTCATGTTGCGCCGGATGTCCGTTCCATGGAGCTTGTTTCCGAAGGCAGATCTGACATCGGTACCCCTATTTGAAGGATCACCGAACCTATTAGCTCCGTGAACATAACTGACGGATATGTTAATCTTACGCTGAAAAGTATCGCCCTGTACCAGTGAGAATTGTTATATTAATGTCGGGGTTTTTCTCCAACTGGCGGAGAGTTTCACCGAGTTGATAATAATGATCCTGGCCCAGTGCATTAAGCTGATCAGGCCGATTGAGTGTTATGACGGCTATGTGGCCTTGGAGACGGACTATGATCGGACGGTGGTCAGCCATGCTGCACTTTAAATACTTCGGTTCTTTCATATTTTTAAACTACTAAAGCGCTTTCAGATGTGATATTTATTTGGAGAAAGCTGCAGTCTCGCCACGCGACCCCCTTGTAGCCTGCTGTACCCGTTCAGGCCGCATGCAGATGCAGAGACGTCATTTGGCTGAGGGTTGTTCCTCCTAGATAGATGACGTGCCCTTGGTAACCCGAGGCTATAGTGTCCTGTGCCTATCCGTTCACGGAAGGCTTACCAAGGAGAATACTGCCAGACGACCAGTTCATCCATTTACACGAATCAGGCTAGGCACTGCAAGCTACACCTTACATGTTCGGCTTCACTCGATTACCCCTTGGAACATAGACTTTCCAGTCTTTGTCGATAGTCCTTGAATCAGAGCTGGCAGCGTTACCCCGCCTATTGTGAAAAGCCTGTTCCTCTCTACACCAGCGCCTTGATTCGCAGGCTAGCCAACTAGATATCTCCTCTGCGCATTCATTGACCGCTTCCAACGGCACCTGGTGTGAAAACCCTTGCATGACGACCTCGCGCACGCGACCAGCTGCAGCCCCGCCACTGCCTCCGGTAGCAATTCCTGTAGTCCGCAGTTTGTCGCTCCTCAACTCCGGAAGGCTCATATGGGACTCACTACCGTAGATGTAAAGGACACTCGGTCGTAGGTAGGGCAGCCGAGGGAAAAGTTCAGTTACCTCTGGACGATAAAACGGCAACGATGTCATGACCTGAGGGTCGAGATCCGGGTGCGTGAGGCGGTTTCTAGAATCGCCTATCGCTGCATCTGGGGCAGGGAGATTGTGATATGGCCGCGCAAAGGAGGCAAGCTCACACAGAACAGGGGTAGTGAGTCTTACCGGTGTTGTCATTTGAGGCTGACTATCCTTACCACTGATTCCAGTGTCCACCGAGACATCGCGCAAGCCGTATTTTACGAATTCCGCAAAGACGCGGCGATCCCAGGTTTGATAGAAGGGTTTTCTGCGAAAGGATTCAGCCGCTGCAGATCGGGATGGCCACGCTTCCCGCCTGTACACCGAGAACTTTAAGTGTGGCCGCAGGATCATGTCGGCTCTGAACACGGAGCTGTCACTGAGATGAGTGACTGGCCGTACTATTGGGGGTTCGACGAGGACAATGGCGTGAAATAGCCGTGGATGCATGAGACTAAGGCTAACCCTGTGAAGAAATGAATCAGCCGGTTAATTTGGGCCGGGATAGGATAGAAAACGAACAAAGAAAGACACCCAGCGCTATGTCCTATTCCAACGATTGGGTGTTGTATGTCATCTCGTTTGACATTTATCAAATGGAGAAGATCCCGACTGTGATCGAAATGGCTTGCTAGACAATCAACAGCTATTAGACCTTCCCGTATCCTGAAAATACAGTAGTTCACTTGAGAGGCTCACGGTCAATTCCACCACGGCCTTCGTTGAGCATGCCACTCTCACCCTGATGTGCAGGGTCTGCAGCCCAAATACTACGGATATTGAGCCCTTTCTTTCCATAGCGCACAAGTAGCTCTTGGCAGACTGGCTCATAGAGCTCCTACGTCGCTTTTAGCGATTAGAACGCAATATTAGGGGAATCATAGCAATACCTTTCCAAAGCCGCCCCCAGGAGCAATGACAATCGTTATATCTCCAGCACATGGTTTTGGGCTGTTGGTGGGAACGTACTGTTTCACAGCTAAATGGAGAACATCGTTTTGTGTCCCGGTTGTTGCAGCGGGATATTCGCGAATATGTTGACACGGAATTATATGTTCAATCTTCCGCCAAGGACTGGGTGAAGACATTGCAGCTGGTGCAAATATATAAACGTTGACGAGATTTAAATTTCTCGGGGAGGGTTCACGGGTGTAACAGCAGTCATACCAGGTTTAATCTCATGGGTCCCATCTACTATAAGCCACCTAAGTAGCATGGCAGAGCGCCTTTTGAACTAATCAGGACAACAAGAACTCAAGATTCTCAGAGACGCTTCTAGACATCACAGAACCCAAAACGATGTGTTTGTGTCACGATGGGGTTGTTTGATCTGTAAATCCAACTACGACCTTGCAGATGCCGAGCTTGCTTGTTACACCATGACATCATTTTCTGTGCCCTTGCACGCGATATAATCACGTTCACAATCTTCCAAATTTAGATCCGGCTTTGGCTCTTCTCACCAATTCCCAGGCACTTTCTGCCGATGGCTTGAATTTTAGGGCATATTTGGCTGAGTCCGGACTGGTCGTCTGCCGCTGGACATGCCTAGCGGCAACGCTCTGCAGGATAACAGTGGTTCGAAATGCAAAAAATGCGTCTCCCCACGAAAGGTCTGGTTCTGGATCCCAACCTGCAGCCTCAGAATACCACTCTAAGCACTGTGCGCGACTGGGCAATCCTGCAACCTTCCCAGAATGGAACATTCCCACATCCTGGTACAGACCGTCCCAGAAATGAGGATGCGTAAGGTTGCAAAAGTCCGAAAGAGGATGGCCAAGAGTAGCCATTTCCCAATCTAGAACCCCGATTACTCGCGATTCAGTGGGATGGAAGATCAAGTTATCGATCTTGTAGTCACCATGCACTATACTAAGCCGGTCTCTGGGCTGAAGCTCATGACGACAGAAAAAGTCGACCATCTCGTCAAAATGCGGTAAATCTCCCACCGGAACATTGATCAAAGGATCTTCCACCTTTGCATGTGCACGGGATAAGGAGGTAAACGTCGATAGCTGACGGTCGTAGTACCCACCTTGCTTACCAAACGTCTGCAGCCCGATGGAATGAGCATTAGTGGTATGAATCTTGCCTAGCACTCGCACAGCATCCCTCCACCTGACGATTCTGAGTCAGCTTAAATGGGACCCAATTATGGGACAGTTCAGCGTATCTTACAAGGCCATTCTCTCCGTCGGACTCACCCCAGGCATAGTGGAGTCGGTAAAGATCCGCCCATCCAAGAACTCCATAACATAGAACGGAGTTCCAAGGATATCATTGCCTTCGTACAAGCAGTAAGTCCTTGGAACTGGGACTTCTGTTCTCTGGAGAGCGGAGAGCACTTTATATTCCCGTTCAATTAGATGAACGGCTTGTGGGAGCTTTCCAGGAGGCTTCTTTCGCAACACATATGATACGCCGCCAGAATCAGTGATCTTATACGTTGGATTAGATTGTCCGAATTGAAACTGCCACGTGTTTGTAGTCAGCCTCCGTGACCTCGGCTAACGGGGTTAAAAGAGCTCAACTTGTTCCACATCAAGGGGAGCTTGGATCGTGGGTAGCACCCGAGTAAGGTACTCCTCAAGCGCCCGGATATTGATTGGCTGTCGTGCTAAGTGAGACATTATGTTATGGTCTGTCTCCGGTCGGTGATGCGTAGACTGGGTGTCCTGACATGTAGTTCGTTAAGTGGCAGCGTCTAATACAGCATTATATGTCATGACTGCGCTAGGGACACAATTATAGCAACAATAGCAGGGATAATATACAATGACGAAGCTTGACTACTGATGACCCACATATAGTGTTGTCTACAGAAGAAACGGACTTTCATTGGACATCTAGAGATACCCGATGGGGATCGAACAACATGAACTGACCATAGCCTGGTAATAAATTTAAAAACAACCTGCTCCCTTGAACCTTTTGGTCACACAGCTTTTTTGCCATACTTCACTTCGGTGAACCTCAGACGGAAATCAAAAGGTGGGTTGGACGCAAATAATCCCGAAGGATGCGGAAACCTATCATCCTCGGTCTCAACGTGGAAACGCTCAACAATCAGCGCTATTTGTCGTTTTATTTGCGCCATGGCCAAGTGTCTTCCAACACAACTGCGGGTTCCGTATCCAAAGGAAAGCATGCATGCTGGACTAGGAGCTCCTCCTGTAGGCTTTTGCGTGGGGTTATTTGGATCGGAACGGTCAATCCACCGTTCCAAGTTAAAATCCTCCGCGTCATCCCCCCAAAGATGACGACTACAATTGATCGCTTTTGGACAGATACCGATGTGCGTTCCTCGGGGAATAAACCGGCCCTTGATAGTAGTGTCGCGAATCGCCCTCCGGAGCAGTAGCCCGAAAGAGGGGAAGAGACGCAGGGACTCCATGACCATTGCATTGAGGACTGGAAGACGGTCATACTCGTCCTCCTCAAGCTCAACCTTGCCATGTTTGGCGTTGTATAGCTCTTCACGTACGGAATTCTGGGCACCTTGGTTGGCCGCGAGGCAGTAAATGACGAAGGAGAGTGATCCTCCGGAGCTTTCAAAACTATGTAATTTTCTGGTCAGCAGCATCCCATCTTAGACGCCTTTCATAACCTACCCCGCAGCAATGATAGTTCTTAGTTGACCAATGTATTCATCATGATTGAAACGGCCCGACCGTATCAAATTCGATAGATAAGTAAGATGGCCATCTGTTACTTCATTCTCCGCCATCTTCCCTTGCATCATATCAACCACGCTATCAACAATGAGGGACTTTGCTCTATCCATGCTCTTTTCTTCCTCGGAAGGAATCAACCGATCGATCCAGCTAGGCAATAGATTGTGTAACACAAATCGTATCTTCTTCTGACGGTTGCTGGCGAATAACGTTTTGAAGGCACGCAACATGTGTGTGTTCCGCCCCTTGATCGTCTCCAAGTCGATTCCGAGTGCGAGAATACTTCCAGTGTCCATTGTAGCCCTGAATACAATGTCCGTAATGGGAACAATAGCTGTCCTGCCCCCTCGACTTCCTTTCTGGCTTTCACCAACATCCGTCAGTACCGAAGAGATGTAATCATTGAACTGCCTTGATTTTGCAGTCAGCAAGGGGCGGACGATGTTGATATTGGTTTGATTGAATACGGGCATAAAGGTCTTCCGGTTTCGATTGTGCACCTCTTGTTCCTGCGTAACAAGGCTATCTCCGAAAAATCGAACGGAGTATCGCCGGAAGGCACGGGACTTCTCATAGTCGTAAGACCGAGTTGACAGTACCTCGACTAACCCCTCGTGGTCCGTAGGGACTATATATTCGGAGCCGAATAAGCCAAAGAAATGCATAAGCCCGTCTGGGTAAGTTCTCTCATTGATCCAATCGGTCACATTCTTTGCTAGGGGTTCATCGAAAATATCGAACACGCGGTCGTAGAGCCAGTTTAATGACTGTAGCGGTTAGCATCAACTGCAGGAGAAATGAGAAAGAAAAACACTATTGGCTCGGACCTGTGGACCAGGAAGATCATTGAATGTGCTGCGATGTCTTTTTCGGAGAGTCTTCGCACACACTGTCAAGGGTAAGGAGATCGACCATGAGAGAATGATACCACCGATAAGTAATGATAAATCGCGAGGAACAATGCCGAGGTACCGCGTGAGGACATATAAACAAGCACAACCAACGTAGTAAGTTGCCTTGATTTGAGTGTCCTGTTTCGCCATCATGTCACTTAGTGAATTAGTATTCGAAGTCCTGGGGCATCGGAATACTGCGCTCTATTTCAAACAACGCTTGAGGAGAGCAGTTATTTATATCTACTAGGTATTGTCTGATGCGAGAGCGAATTCAAGGAACCTCGCGCGGGTTTCAAGATCCTGGTTCAAGGTTTAGTCTTTTTTGTCGAATTACCAGATGTGGATCGGGTCACAGAACAGCAGTCACTTCAATATGACTCCTTCTTCCCGGTCTCACGAATCTGGGATTACTCGCAGCCTGGCATTGCCTCCATCAGCATGTCAAAGGCAATACGTTGACGTAGAGCGGAAGGCCATCACGGAGCTTTACATTTTCCTTGCTCACCTCATCCGCTCTGGTATATTTAGCACACGCATTTCCCTGTGTTATTAACTTCCTCTCTTTACTCAAATCCCTTACTTCACCCTTCTTCCCTCTTCCACTTAGATGCATCGATCACCAACATCTTCATGATTTGAAGGCTTATACCAGCAAGAATACGGGAGTCACTGGTAGAATATGATGTAATACTTGTCTATACTTGGCCCGGCGCTTCTATCGCCGCGGTGATCAATGGGCAGTTGGATAGAACATCGAATAAGAATCAATGTACACATTCGGTTCTTACGAATAATGTTCGGTACGATTCCAGCATTTCCTGGTTTATGATGCATTCTGAATTTATTACTCTGTCTTGTTTCGACTTGAATCAGATGATATTTTCCCAGTCTGTTAGCCCATACGTAGTGGTGTAATACGTAGGCGGTAGCATGCACATAGCCTGTGTCCCAATTCTTTGCACTGGCCCAAATGATGATCGTCTATGCTCTAATTATAGCGCATACAAAAGCCCTTGTAGCCTACTACTGTCTATGAGTTAATACAGTCACGAGTTAACGTTGTATAGTACCTTGATAGGAAAACGAAGTGCATGTTTGGCTCTTCGAGCAAATCTGTACACTTGGGTGGTGGCATGAGTGAGATCAAGCTTGGCACAAAATCAGGGAAAATAGGTGACCTAGAGTCTGCGTTTGGGTCTGGGCAGACCGGCTGGGGAAAGACAGCGTGGATGGTAGCAAGGATAGGAGTTTGGCAGACTAATGAATATAGAGGCGAGGCTGACAACGACAGCATCGGTCTGGATAATAAGATTAAACTCGCGGAGGTGAAGGTGCTGGATCACGAACCAGTGAGCGTAGTAGCATTCCAACACTAAGCTGCCTAGTTCGTATCATCTGCATTCTGTTCATTCCCGGCTAAGTAAGCTGTGTGAGGAGGAGCCGGATTTGCTGGGCAGTCGTGTGACGGAGCAAGCTAGATCCGGCTGCATTCACAGGACTAGTATGTATGTTAGGTCCATATTGGAGCTGGGCAAGTACTTGTTTGCCATTACAACAAGCCTCCTAGGCCGCAGAGGGTCATGTTAACGTACTGACCTATATCATAGGTTCAAAAATGATGGATACTTGGATTACTCGCTGTCTGCGCCTTTGGGTGTTGTGAATCGGCAGGCAAGAGTCGGGATGTCCGACGGGAGCGGGAAAACCGATCTATTAAGCAGATATTGGGAAAAAATCAGTTAATTATTTGTATTTGATACGGCCTCGAGGCCTAAAGTAGTAGATGCGTGTGGTTAGTGGTTAGTTTGGAGGCAAGCTAGTTCCACGTGGGGGAGGATGTCAAATCGAGGGATCTGATTGCTTTAGGTGGAGCGTGCGTCGGTTTCGGAAACGATATACGGCAGTTGCAGGGAGAGTCAGCGCAGCATAACTCCAATATTCCCCACTTACACTAATTGACGCTACGCAGTGCCAAGAACAGGGCGGTAATATAGGAAATTAATGGCTAGATCGTGAGATGCTAAGGTACGAATCCCATGGCCTCGGGTGGTATTGACGCGAGACACCCAGCGTGTCTCGGATGTTGACAGATGAACCCCATCTCTTTCCCTCAAAAATCGGGGTATCCCAACGAGAAGGGGAAAACAGCACCGTCTAACATACATATTCATGAGCAGTATATAGGTCCAAAATGCAGGTTACGCGATGTGGGATTCATGGTTTTCATGAAGTACTAGGAATTGATGTGGACGAGATCCGCTTCTACTGGACGATTGAAACCGACGACAAACATGCCTCCCAGCTCGCGTACCAGGTGGTGCTGAGCACCGACGAGACGGCTGTGCAAGGAGATGCGACCGATCAAGCTAAGCTGGCCTGGGATTCAGGCCGGGTGATGAGCAATGAGCAACGCAACATTATCTGCAGACCCGATAATGGCTTCCAGTCGACTTGCAGCTATTACTGGAAAGTGACCGTTTGGGATCAGTCGCAGCGACCCCATCACAGCGCTGCCAATCACTTCTTCACAGCCTACCCTCGATCCTATCTGTTACCGCCCTATAGCATGAACCAGACCTATATGCCTCATACCAGTCTCATTTTCCGCTCGTGGTTCGAGGATGAGCCGAATCGATGGAAAGCAGTGTGGATTGGTGACGGTGGGGACAAACCGATCTACCTACGCAAGGCCTTCGATTTGGCGCAGCCCCCAGCCCGTGCCATTCTGTTTGCATCCGGCCTTGGACACTTCAACATGACTGTCAATGGAGCCCCAGCATCAGACCATCGTCTGGACCCCGGCTGGACCAACTACCATCGTCGCGTGCAATTCACGGCCTACGATGTGACGGCCCAGTTGCAGACAGGCGCCAATGTGCTGGGCGCGCACCTGGGCAATGGTTTCTATGCGGGCGAGAAAGGGGATGATCGGTTTTTCTGGCCCATGTACGAAGACAACACCTATGTCCGCTATGGCAACGAGCTCTGTTTTTTTGGTGAGCTGCATCTTTTCTACGACGACGGTACACACACGACTATTATTTCGGATCCATCCTGGCGCGTCCGTAAAAGCGCCACCAGCCTCGCTAATATCTATGCATCCGAAAACCACGATCGGCGACAGTATCCAACGGGCTGGGACTCGCCCGACTTCGATGATGCGGACTGGGCCCTCGCGAAGCCGCTGACTGGCCCTCGTGGTCATATCTACTACCAAACTCAACCACCTGTGGTGTTGCATGAGACCTTTCAGCCAGTGAAGGTCACAGAGCCGCGTCCGGGTATGGTCTGCTACGATCTGGGGCAGAACGCCTCAACGATGGTGCACATGGAGGTTGAAGGACCAAGAGGATCGGAGATTATTGTTCGTTATAGCGAGACGGTCAAAGAAGACGGCACAGTGTTGATGCCGGATCCCTTGTTTAAGGAGTTTGAGACTGGCGTCTTCTCTCGTATTCTTCTGGCCGGCACGGGCGCCCCTGAAGCCTGGGAACCCGACTTTAGTTTCACCAGCGCACGCTATATCCAAGTAGAAGGAGTATCTTTGGATGGCAGTGACGGCCGCCCGGTCATCCGGTCAGTTGTGGGACGCCATGTCTCGTCGGCCGCCCGCCGCCTGGGTATGATGCAGACCGACAAGGAAGACGTGAATCAACTGCTAAACGCCCTATCCTGGACCTTCAGCAGCAATTTGTTCAGTTACCACACCGACTGTCCCCAAATTGAAAAGTTCGGCTGGCTGGAGGTCACGCATCTGCTGGCGCCGGCCACACAGTACATTCGCGACATGGAAGCTCTGTACACCAAGATACTTGACGATATTCTGGATGCCCAAGAGCCCAGTGGGCTGGTCCCCACCATGGCACCTGAGATCCGATACATGTGCGGCCCGCTTCATGATACCATCACCTGGGGTTGTGCCGTGTGTCTGCTGCCCGACATCCTCAGGGAGTACTACGGTTCCACGCATGTCGTCGCCAAGATATTTCCCGCAGCGGTGCGATACATGGAATATATGCGCACCAAAGAGCGCCGCGGCGGTTTGATTGAACACGGACTTGGGGACTGGGGCCGTGGTATTGCCTTTGGGAATAACCAGGCTAATATCGAGACCGCTATATACTACCGGTGCCTACAGTGCGTGGCCATGATGGCTCGCGAGCTCGGCGAAACGCAGAAGGCAGAAGAATTCGAGCGGTGGGCTGCTCGCATCTACGCTGTGTACAACCGTCACTTGCTGGTCACGGACGATGCGTCTCGTCCCTACGCCTACTACACCTCACTAGACAACTACCCAGAACGCGACCGAGACGCAATTGCCCAGGCCATGGCCTTGCAATTCGGCTTGGTCCCTGAGCAATATCGCAAGGACGTGATGGCTGCCTTCTTGGATGATGTGGCCGATGGCCGTATGCGTGCCGGGGAGATCGGGCTGCGTTTCCTTTTCAACACCTTGGCTGATGCGAAGCGACCGGATCTGGTATTGCAGATGGCCCGCCAGGAAGAGCACCCATCCTACATGCGGTTTCTGCGACGTGGAGAAACCACCCTGTTGGAATTTTGGCAAGACGAGTGCCGCAGCAAATGCCACGACATGCTGGGAACAATCTATGAATGGTTCTATGCGGCCGTCCTGGGATTGAAGCCTACAGGACCGGCATATCGTACCTTTGTGGTAGACCCGCCTTATGACGCTGAATTTGACCACGTCAAGGGTAGCGTGGATTGCCCCTATGGGAAGATTGGGATTGAATTCACGCGCAACCAGCAGGGTCAGACCACTGTGAATGTGAGCGTGCCCTTTGGCACCACCGCCACGGTTAAGCTTCCCCGCAGTGGCAAGTCTTCGGCATATTGTCGGGAGGGAGAGGAGAGGAGAGATGTGGTTGGGGAGGAGGTCAGCCTGAGCCACGGCGTCTATTCGATCTTTGTACGCTAGCAGCCATTAGACTCTCGTAACCGTTTCACGCAGCTTGACCATCTTGCTGAATGGCCTGATCGTGTCTAAATCCCATCAACGTATGTGGGTGTCTCGGTAGGATGCCGACCGAGTCATCTAAAGTAAATAAAACCGAATCGTAACGGCTCTGGAAATGCCGGCGAATCCGCGTGATTATCCTGGACGTATGTATCAAATGGTGCTCGGGATATCCGAGTCCAAGGGGTTTGTGTGTGGCCTTGGCTGGTGGCTTAACCCGGTTCGAACTGGCGTGCCGCGCTTAGGGCTCACGACCCCAGATGGGCCAAAGAGATGGATACCAGTCTAGTAGCTACTCTAGCCCAACTTCAGAAATAATGGGGTCTCTAACAACCTTTTGGGATGCTCTCGGGTCAGAGTCTCCCGAAGCCATCTCCGCGTTTACCCCAGAATGAGTGGTTCCGGATTGCCGCGGCGGCAAGTGAGCCATATTGCCTATACCCCAACCCCGGCTTCGTTCTTGGGTTAATCGGACATACTAATCAGGTCAAACGCCACTATGTGAGAGGGAATAGTCTGGCTGTTGGTATATAGTTGGACGGCGCTACCGGCCCTACCCATAGGGTTTTTGGCAACTTGAAAAGCAGTTCTCCGACCAAACGACCATCATGGCCAAGCTATCAACATTGCTCTCCGCCGTCTTCTTGGCCATTGGAGGTAGACATCCTTTTCTCCTATTTTCTCCTTGACACGAGAGTGAATGTATATGTATCGATAACTCTAACCCGTACGAATAAATAGGCTTCCTTTTCGGATATGACAGTGGTATCATTACCTCGACAATCGGCCAAACCGAGTTCATCAGATACTTTAACAACCCAAATGATACGGTGACAGGGGGTGTGGTATCTGCGTTTCAAGGCGGTGCCATTCTCGGAACCATCATCAACATCTTCACTGGTGATCGACTGGGACGCAAAAAGTCCGTCTTTGCCGGTGCCTGCGTCTCCATTGTGGGCTGCGCGCTGCAGGGCGGAGCGGTCAACATGACCATGCTCATCATCGGTCGGTTTATTGCAGGTGTGGCGGTGGGCATGCTGACCGCTACCGTGCCCATGTACGCCGGTGAGATGGCTGAGGCCGCATCCCGCGGCATGATGTCTGGTCTGCTGCAGTGGATGTTAAGTTGGGGATCTTTGGTTGCCCAGTGGTTGGGGTACGGATGTTCCTTCAACACTACCGACTTCCAATGTACGCTCATACCCGATCCTGGCTTTTCCCTGACGCATGTGTACCAGGTGTCTGACTTACATTCACAGGGCGCTTTCCACTTGCGTTCCAATGTGTTCCTGGCCTCATTCTCATGGTCGGTGTTTGGTTTCTCCAGGAATCGCCTCGCTGGCTGATGGAACAAGACCGCCACGAAGAGGCGCTGGCCACACTGCACCGCCTGCACGGTGATGGAACCCCAGAGAAGTCACAGTACATCGAACTGGAGTATCAGGAGATCCGGGATACCATTGAAGCGGAGCGCGCAAACAACACCATTACTTGGTCCTCCATCCTTACCAAACCTTCGTGGCGTCGTCGTCTCATTCTCGGCTGTGGTGTGCAGGCTTTTGGCCCGTTGTCGGGCATCAACGTCATCAACTATTATGGAACGCGCATCTACAGCTCATTGGGTATCGAGACACGCACCACGCTGATGATCATCGGTATCTCCGGTGGCCTGTCGATCGTCTATTGCACCATCGGACTCTGGGCCCTGGAGCGCTTGGGTCGGATCCGACCGCTGATCGTCTCGGCAGCTGGCATGGCGGCGGCGCTGGTGTGCAATGCGGCCATGTCGCAGCACTATAACGAGAGCAACACCAATCAACTACGGGCAATGGTCGCAATGAACTTCGTCTTCAGCTTGTTCTATACATCGCCTGGGATCATCTCCTGGGTCTACCCGGCGGAGATCTTCCCCGTGGATATTCGGAACCAAGGCAATTCCATCACCACTTTCACCAATTGGACCGTCAATCTGGTGTTCGCGCAATTCTCGCCTACAGCGCTATCCAACATTGGCTTCCGTTACTTTTACGTGTTCTTCGTATTTAACCTCATCGCCATGATCTGCTATATCCTCTTCTTCCCTGAGACCAAGGGTAAGACCCTCGAGCAGATGGACGAGCTGTTCGGGGATATGATGGTGTTGCCTGGAGACATGAAGGGGAAGGAGGAAGCCCAAGTAACCATGATTGAGGATGCTCACATCGTCGCGCCCTAATGCATACGTTGTTGCCTGTTGGCTGTTAGGACACTTGGGTATCAATGTTATCACTATTCAGTATACAGCCACTGGGGGAGATGCCTAGCAACCAATGATTAAGAAGAGTTCAGCTGTTGAATGCACCTTTCACCCTGTCCCCACGGAGACAGTTTCCAGATCCTCTGAATCTGCGAGTTCTTCTATTGGCCTTGTCTCAAGCACGGGTTCGAAGGCAGCGGAGTCAACCTGTTGTATAGTCCACATCCTCACAGGGAGCCCATAAAAGCAACACGATGGGCACGAATGCATAGTTCTCTATCTAATGGTTCCTTATATACGGATACCAGCGTCCAAGTGGCGCTACTGTGGCTTTAGACGCCAAGGGAGAAGCTACATAGGGCTCGATTCATATATGAATCATCAAAGCGATTCGGACCTGAGCTCCGTACGTTCCCTAACACGTCCCGGGCTTCCATGTTTGACATTCTCAGTGACCCTGGTTTCTGACAAGCAATATCTGGCTCGGTGGTACAGTAGAATCTCTCCCCAATACTTTCTTTCTGCGGTGCTTTGTTCAATCGTTCTATCTTGTCTCAGAGTCCTGATATGTTATAGTAATATCTCCTAGTGCAATATGAGACTCAAATATATATCTTTGCCTACGGTGACATCCACGTGACTTTTAGTATCGCGGCCGTTGAAACATCTAATTGTATTGGCGTTATTTGGCTCAATAGTGATAAAATAACTGAGTTACTCCGTCTGCTGATCAGCCAGCGACATATCGTTTGCCAGACCGAACTAACATGGGGAGAGAAGTCAGATAAGCGATCGGCGAGAATAAACCAGACAATCAACATCACGTGAGCCGAGTCGAAGCTCGCTATCAGATGCAGCAACAACACCGCTATTTCCAACTCCAGTATTGATCTTTCAGACCTAGCAGGGCTGTATTACATAGGGCCAAATGCATGCCATTTAGACGAGTCAGACCTGGTCTAAAACTCGTTTCTGATTGAGTCTGACGCACCGTGACTCTGGTTCTAGCCCTGATGCTCGCAATTGAATAAGGAAGGCGCTACCACCGCACTAGCCAAGTGTTTCTAACTGTGGGCATACTGACGATCTCATATGCACCTAACAAGGTCATAAGTGATGCGTGGTTTGATTCATCAAACTCAGAATCCTAGTGTTCCACCGGATAGGCGAGCAGTATCGCTTCCGGAGGATTTATACCTAAAGCTCTTTTAGAAGTAGATTCCAAAACTACTCATCTAATCCTATTAATTAGAAGGACAATGGTCTTCAACTTGGCTAAAAGGTCAGTAGGCGGTTATGCGAATAGTTAGGAGCTTTAGGACCTCCAGCGTGGTCCGCAGGGCGCCAAAACAGAGTAAAGAATGGAACAAACAACGAAACAAACAAGACTTGTACAAGGGAGGTTCTCAACATGTGCACGGTAGATTTATATTGTTGACCTGTATATATTCACCCGGCTTAGCAACTAATCACTTTGCTTCGTGTCTAACATGTCCCACACATCCTCGAGATAGGCCGTTGTGAATCCTTCATCCAATACTTCTCTTTTCCAGGTCTCCTTTGAGATGGCATCACCGAGAAACAAAGCAATGTCGACATCGCCAATGCCACAATTCATTCCGTCATAAGGACCTTCGTCACGCGCCCCAGGTTGGACCGGGTCATGGAGCCGGATGATCGGAGACCGATGTGGGAGGTAAAGCTCACTCGCCACGAAATAATCGCCCCACCAGTCGCTATTGGGGTGAGCTACGTCTAGCTTCTCAGCAGCGTCAGGTACGGCTGCTAAAATGTCGGTTTGAAAGTGCTTGTTCGGGGAGGCGGTGGCTTCCATCCACAGCCCGTGGCGAGCATGTTTGGTCAGCCACCACAGCTTGGGGTCTTCTAGTTTGGGACCGCGCTTGCTGGAGTCGTGGGCGAACTGTTCCTTGAAGAGTTCGGGTGCAGCGCGCAGCAGAGCATCCCACGTATAGGTATACCGGGCCACTATGCAGGCCCGTAGACATTCTTCAAACATATCTGGTCTCCTGTGAGCGAGCTTCTCATAAGTCGTCGCGTCGGCGACTTTTGGAAACCAGATGAGGTCTGGCAATAGCTTTCCAGGAGTATTGGGAGTGAGCCAAGACAGATCATTGGACATGATCCGGCGGGCGTTGATCGCGCGCCGAATATTAATCTCATGCTTATCTTGCGGGTGCTCAGGGATCTGCGTACTCCACCACTTGGCAAAGATCGGATTGTGGTAGATACCATGTACAACCATGGCCCATTCATGTTTAAGCATGTGCGGTCGTCGCAGCCGTGCGTAACGATCGATTTCTCCATTGTATGCGGCAACATGAATGAGTTTGTCCTTGTTGATGAAGGGGAGGTCTGTAGGAAGAGGGTTATACACTAAAGGGAGATAATCCTCTGGTGCCTCCGGGGCTTTGTCGTCATGGTCATCTATGCCCCAGTCTTCCGTAATATTGAAGTAAGGGGGATCGCGACAGAATTCATTCCATGGCGGGGGATCACTTTTGAAATCGCGCGGCCCATAGACCTTGGTTCTGGCAGTAAGACTCGCGTATACAGCAGTATCCCCATTTAGAGATGCAATTTGACGCGCATTGATATTGACTGTCCGTGTATAGTCGTTCATGATCTCAAACTTCACACGTTGAGACATAATATGCTGATAGATCTGTTGACTGCCGCTGCTGCCCCTCTGCATGCTGGCGTAGCCGGCCTCTTCGGCAATATGAACCTCTGGAACCGGATCAAGCTCCATGTACAAAGTAGCGTAACCTGCAACCGCACAAGCCCGGGCGACATGATACAGCATGTCCGGGTATCGCTGCACCAAAGCCCGCAGAGTCCCCTCCGCCGGGACATCTGGATACCAGATACAGTAAGGCACCTCCTCAGGCGACGCCATGGTCGGGATTACACCACTCATAATATCCCGGGCGTTCAAGGCACGCGTAAATTCCGGCATGGTCCCCCGAAGCTCCTGGGCGAAGCCATAGTGATGGCGTATGCCGCGAATGGTGCATAGTCGATGGACCTCCTCGTCGAAAGTCTTTGGAATTCCGATCCCCTGGATGGCAGCTTTGCAATCTTCTTCGTCGTATTTCCCGACTCTCAGTTTATCTTCTTCTTCCTGCTCGTCTGGGGACAAATCAAATAGCAGATCCATGGTGTTGGAAAATAAGTAGAGGCGGGGAATAAGGAGTTGTTGGGAGAGAAGCGCAAGAAGCCTGTTGGACTGGCAAATGGCGGGCATCTCCCATCCTGTAAATAAAACCACCCATTACCGCGAACGGTACGGGCTGATCGTATCAGTGCAAGTGGGGCCGGGGCTAACCCCGTAAACCCGGCAGGACCAACAAGATGTGCTGATCGAACAAGATACAAAGAACTACGGAGTAACTACGGAGAATGTTAGTTAAGGGGTCTTTCTCCACTGCGAGGTTTTCCTTTTCAGGGACTGGGCTGGACTAGGAAACACAAAGGGCACACCACTACTCCACAAGTGCAACGCACTCAGCTATGAAACTCGCTACCAAGACGAAGGATGAACGGCGTCTTAGGCCCATGAAAATCTTAATCAAACCCCTACATGCGACCGATCTGAGTTTGAGGCGACCCCAAGCACCTCACCCCGTCAGTCAACCGCCGCTACTGGAACTGCCAGGAAGCCGGCAGAGACTGGAAGTATTGTTCTCCTCTGAGTGCCAAATGGGGTATTTCGAGCTGGGTAATTGAAGCTGACATCGTCCCTCGATTCTAAGTCACGATGGGAAAGGCTGCAAAAACGAGGAAAAACCCGGCAGATGCGGTACAAGAAGAACTGCCACTGCCATCAGGTGCCGAATGTCACATGGGGTTTTTGTTCCACCATAATCCAAAGTAAGCCACGGAGGCTAGACCGACAGACAAATGGTGTGGCACATGGTCCATGTTCTCAAGTCGGGTTGAAGGCAATCACAACACCAGTGTGACTCGAGGATCAGGCTACTCGAATGCAGAGGGAATGGGGTTGCGGCATTTAGTACTACGTATAGACAATGGGGCCTTCGAAAGACTTGTAGATAAGCCCAGCGCAACCTCGAAGATGATCAATGATCGTCCTGTGGGGTCTAATGTGAGAAGGTTTCACCGCGACGCCCTCGAAAAGGCTGTTCAAATTGCTTCCACCCCATGGAATTAGCTTCAGCGGATCTTTGGGCGACCCGATGTCAGAGTCGGGTCCTAGTCCGCTTCAGGCAGTGAAGCCTCCGGATTCCTACCGATCGGCTATTCGGCAAAAACCAGAATCCTGAGTCAACTGACTCAGAACGCGCACCACCGATAATCTTGGGAGGTGAATGTGAGATTGCCAATGGTCAAATCCTCACACACGAGCAGGCCTCATGAGATTGGAGGCGAATCGTTTCCGCCAGGCAACTAATACGAGCACCCAATCGCTACCTCTGCCTATTAGAACATGTGTGGACATCTGCCTGATACTTTCAAAACCTTGGCCGGACAATTGCCCGGTCCTCAGCATCTTCAGTCCATAAAGCATTCCATCACTACGGTCTTCTACGTAGGCCATGATGGAATGCAGTTTGACCTTGCGACTCGCTAGAACGGGTTTCACCCGTTAACACCATCTGATACCGAACTCATGGTCTTCTGGCCGAGCACTTAGATTCCCGTACCCAGGCGATTTACCAGGCTTTCCGCCAACAAGCAAACATACCGATGATACTCCCCTAGGCCGTATTGACAATAGATTGTTGGCTAGAGCTATCGAAAGCTTTGATGGCTCTTCTTGAATACCAAGGAAATATTGTACGGGTAGCGGACTGTAGCGGTTCATATCTGGATCTAATCTATTTGGTTCCGTGGGAAACTACGTACATGACCTGGCAGTCCAAAACTAGATGTTCTGGGCTCGGTGGTATGCTTCAGGATGCGGTTTAATCTACACAATAATTGCCAAACTGGGCAAAAAGATTTGATCCCTTCCGGTGGAAAAAGAAGCATAGATCTGATAAGGCCCGGTCATTTGGAATGTAATGCGTGTTATGCTGCAAGTAAGAATGGCAGAGCATGACAGGGGAAATGGCCGCCTCAGAACCCCTACAGTACAGGACTCTCCTTCTCTTCATGCCGAACAACTGTTGATTTTGAGCTTTGCGTCTTTCGCTGCGTCAATGTTCAACACGTGCGCTGTCTCCCTATCTCTCCAAGGGCCGATGAAATCCTTATTCAACTTCATTGGTCCCCTGCCCGCGGCGGCCTCTGCGGCATTGACCGAGTTTTTGGCAACTTCCAGGTCGCAAGTAGGCCATCCCTCAACCCCTCCCTCAGGAATCGCCAATTTCTCCTTGACCAGCCCCTCATCGACCAACGGGGCTTCCTTGTCGATCTCGCCGTTCTTATTCTTTGGCTGCTTGTCCCAAACCTCTCGATCGTAGCGTTTCCGAATCTCGTCTCCTACATCCCGGGCGCCGCTGGCCTTTCGCCCGAATTCAACTCTGCTGCGGGCCTTTTCGGCCTGATCAAATAATGTTTGGCTCGGCTTGCCGTTTTCCTCTTCTAACCAGCCTTTCTGCTCAATGAACCTGTTACTTGCGTTCAGCACTCCAAAGTTGAATGTTGCAGTGGAAAGGGCATGTGACAGACGAGAAACTTACGCGGCAATGTTCCCAATAAGTTCATGAATGCCTGAATTCGCCTCCAGACCCTGATAGATCCGCCCCGGGTTGTAAGTCCTCCCAACCTTAGCCTTGTACATCGCTGAAGCCACCTCATCCAGAGCGGATTTTTCTTTCTCCAGGTCCGCGTCCTTGAGTTTGTTCTTGTCTGCGATGATTCCCTTCTCCACCTCGTTTTCCGTGATGTAATAAAGGAATTGACGGAGGTTGCAGCGCCCTCCAGTGACGGGCCCGACGACCTGAGCGGTCTTTGCATCTCGGGAGCAGGCCGGCGCGATCCGTTTCTTCTTGGATCCGCTGTCCATCTGGTAAGCCTGCCAGTACAGGAGTCGCTCGTAGCAGCCATAGAGACCGAAAGCGACTGCTTTCGACACACAGACAGTGAGAATCAAAAAAAGAGGCAACTTCATGGTGATGGTAAGAAAGTGCGGAGGGCCCTGCGAAGGAAAGAAAAAACGATTGTCAAGAATAGAACCGTGTTCCCTCTCTTAAAACGAAGAGACAATACCCTTTGCAGGGGAGAAAGAGTACGGAAGGCCTTGTCCGAGCTGATACTCCCCTAATCATCCCCAGACTATCCCATCTTAGCAAGTGCCTGCGGCATCAACTAGCGAGGAAGGGGTGCGATAACTAGCCCTCCCATGAGAAAGCTCATGGGAGGGAATACCAGATACTACGAACTAGATGCTACTAACTAGTGCTAGTGAGGGACAGAGACGGAAGGAATGTCTCACAGTCACTCCGTCTGCTTTATCCGGATTTGGAATGTGCATAGAGTAGTTCCACGGCCCCAGGGGTACCGTGTACAGTACGTACGCATCTCACATGTTCCGTTGGCGAAGGCTCGGTTGGAATGAGGTTCATGAGTCCTCTTCCTGTTCCTGTCTCAGGTACCCACCGTGATCCGTTGCCCATTAAGGTAAGCATTTCTACGCAGGGGCCGCTAGAAAATCAGCCCGTGCCCTGGTAAGCCATCGCCAAGGGACCATCACCCGTACTTTGTGAGTTAGCGGTGGTGGAGCAGGCAGCCGAACTGCGGAACGATTGGCGACCCCCGCCGGACACTGCCAAGAACTTCATTTCCGACGAGCTTAGGCAGGGGTCTAGTAGGGTCCAATTTTCAGAACAGGGCCAGACGTCGGCTTACTAGTGGGCAAGCAGTATCATACAAGGTCACTTGAGACGAGAGTCAACCAGTATCTCAACTACCACGACGTAGTAAGACATGTCCCGTGTCCGAATCTATGGTGCATCGTTTAGCTTCGCGGAGGTCCGTCCTAGTATCTAGCATCTAGTTCGTGACTAGTAATTATCTGGTAAACGCTCTCATGACAATAGTCATGGCGTGCCTCTAGAACCTGGCTTCCTCTCCACACGTTGTAAATATCGCAAGGCTCTTTCCTCTCGGAAAGGATTACTTATAGGCCCTCTGCAATCACTCAGCCTTCCAATCCTCAGCTCCTCTCCGAGGATATCCTCTTTCTTGTATTCCCACTCCTGTTCCCTCAATCCGAGACCTTCCAGCCGCACGGCATGTACTGAAGTCTCATGGGAAGCAACATGGCCCTGTTATCATTTCTCTGCATCTTGATTCAAGTTGCTGCACTGGCCGCAGCAGCTTCTTTCAATTCCAGTGTTCGCGTGACAGACCCCTACATTGCCACCCAATGGAACGCCTGTCCGTCAATATGTGACAGTGCCAACCCCAATGACTGGGACTTCTACCCCAACCTTCGAATCCTTAAGTCGTGCAAAGAACCAATGCTCCTTAACCTGATGGTTGGCTTTCCAAATAGCACTACGAATCTCAATCCCCGTCAGCCGCTGTATGCCTGTTCGACAACAAACAACGGGTACAACAGTGCTACCTCGAAGGCCAAAGTTGCGAGCACACCAAATGCAAGTTCTTCACGCTACTTGAACAAAGATGTTCAGGTAGAGACCGCGTGGCGAGGGGAGGAAACAAGCCGGTATACATCCCACACGGGGGTCGCAGCTCAACTTGTGCAGTCGCAATTGAATGCCCCGTCCAGCAAAAATGCCACTATTGCCATTGGGTACTCGAACGGGGTTGTCCTTGGAGCATTCGTTGGTTCCAAAATACAGAAAGGTAGCGACAATGACGGCATTCTAGGACTCTTCCAGAACAAGATCCAACAGGGAGAACTAAACAAGTCCGGCGTCATGATGCAGGTCTGCGAGAGTGACCGTGCGGCAGCTTACACGCTTGGTGTTATCGCTGAAGCAAGCCCAGATTCTTCGCGAGCCCTGAGCGCCGTGCGAGAGGCCCTTGCGACGTGGGATACAGGGAAATGTGTTTCTGGATACAGCGGGAGTTCAACATCCACGATCTCAGTGGGTGAGGTCGTCGATGAGGGCCAGAACGACGGTCCTATCTCCGGTGGCAACGGCACTAGCGTACACCGACGTGCCCATAAGCATTCACACGGAAAGGGACTGCTTCATGAAAAGCACCGCCGAGCAACATGTACCGCCATCCAAGTCAACGACGGCGACAGTTGCAGCAAGCTTGCAAGCCGATGCGGGATATCTCCTGCCGACTTCACCAAATACAACCCAAGCAGCACGTTGTGCTCTTCCTTGCTGGCTGGGCAGCATGTTTGCTGCTCTGCCGGTACGCTTCCGGACTATTCTCCCCAGCCGAATGCCGATGGGACATGCGCAACATATAACATCCAGAACAACGATGGTTGTAGTAAGATTGCCGCTGCTAAGAGTATCACGGTCAATGATATCAAGGAGTGGAATAAGAAGTCGTGGGGGTGGACGGGATGTGATAACATTCAAGCTGGAGGTAAGCATAACAAGCCCAGCCTGCGTTTGTGGAACCGATCAGTGGACTCAAATATCCTTCTGAAACAGCAAATATTTGTGTCAGCAAGGGAGACCCACCAATGCCATCCACTCTGAAGAACGCCGTATGCGGTCCACAGAAACCTGGGACTAAGAGACCGGATAATTGGGATGATATCGAAAGCCTGAATCCTTGCCCTCTCAATGCGTGCTGTGATATTTGGGGGTAAGTACTTGTGCCTTCCTTTTCATCATTTCATCTGACACCGGTGTTTCTTGATAGACAATGCGGTACTACTGCGGAGTTTTGCACAAAAACAAGCGTACGTGTCTCACTTTGCTTCATGTTTACTGTCTTCGTTGAGCCATAATGACAAGTCGAGCAGTCTACTACTGACGCACCTGGAACGGCAAAGGACGGCACCAATGGGTGTATTTCAAACTGCGGTACTGACATCGTTTTTGACGGGAATGGCTTCGATGACCATCCTGTGCTAGTTGGTTACTATGAAGCGTTTCAGAACAGCCGACCATGCTTGAACCTGGATGTGACAGCTATCAATAACACAGTTCAATGGGGGGGTCAACAAGGAAGCCATTCATCAACATTTTCGCAAGCTTGGGATCATATCCATTTTGCGTTCGCCAACATCACTGAATCATTCGAGGTGGACGTTTCCAGCGTTCAAGATGAGTTCGAACAGTTCAGAAAGTTTAAATCCGCAGGCAAAAAGCCAAAGGTGTTGTCGTTTGGTGGATGGTCATTTTCCACGGATTTGGACTCCTACGCCATTTTCCGTAAGGGTGTCACCGATGAACAGCGTTCATTGTTTGCATCAAATGTCGCAAAGTTCGCTGATGATAATGACCTCGACGGACTGGACTTTGATTGGGAGTATCCAGGGGCCCCTGATATCCCTGGCATTCCCGCAGGCGATCCCGGTGATGGTGATCGATACCTTCAATTTTTGAAAGAGGTTCGGGATAAACTCTCCTCTGAGAAGACACTCTCCATCGCAGCTCCTGCCTCTTACTGGTACCTCAAAGGTTTCCCGATTGCGAATATCTCGTCCGTAGTTGACTACATCGTGTACATGACCTACGACCTGCACGGCCAGTGGGACTGGGACAATGCTTGGTCGGTTGATGGTTGTGATGGCGGTGGCTGTCTCCGGTCACACGTCAACTACACGGAGATTGTCAACTCTTTATCGATGATCACCAAGGCCGGGGTGCCCAACAGCAAGATCGTCGCAGGTCTGGCGAGCTACGGCCGGTCCTTTGGAATGGTTGACCCATCCTGCTATGGACCGGAGTGCAAGTTCAAGGGGCCAGAGTCAGCGGCTATGCCTGGAGAATGTACGCAGACCCCGGGTTACATTGCAAACGCAGAGATCAACGACTGGCTGCATGGTGATCAGAATATCACCACGTACTTCGACCACGTTAGCCGATCCACGATCTCCTACTCGGCAAACGGCACATGGGTGGCCTACACGGACGACAACGAGAGAAACAACAGGATTACCGAATGGTGGTACAACAGAACCGTCCTTGGAACAAGTCTCTGGGCGATTGACCTGACTGAATTCGTCGCTGAGCTCCCAGACGGCACAGTGCTGCCTCCACTGACCCTGCCCAACTGCGATCAAGCCTTCACCAGTCTGGACGATGTCGAAGCCTCTGCCGATTCAATCGATCCGGAATGCATGAATTTGTATCTGATCCAAGCGTTGAAGAGCAATCTCTCCTCGTCAGTCTCGGCGTACCACGACGTCATGAAAACGGACTACGACAAGAAATTCGGCTGGTATCAGGATGCGGTCAGGGAGCAGTTCCCGCGGTCTCTTCAGGCGTTCTTGAAGGCCAATGCCTCGAATTACTTCGAATGTACCTCTCAGGGTATGGTCCCGCGGAGCGAAGAGCCGGAAGGCAAGAATGTGAGCTCTTCGTGCCCATCCAATCCAAAGGATACAGGTTACGCTATCTTCTATTGGACAGCGACAGACAAGGATGGGTTTCTGGAGGACCTTGAAGACACCACAGGAATTTCACCAGACCAGCTCGTGTGGGAGATTGATGCATCGCAATGCGTCAGTAGTCCAGACCCTTCACAGCCGATGATATGCAGCGGCAGCAGGAACATTGGCATGCCGACCCTCCCGCCAGATTTCACCGTCAGTAATCCCAAGGACATCATCTCGGCTCGGCTCCCCAATATCACGACGTTCGAGGAACAATCTACCACCATTGCCACACTGGCAGACAGCGACCTGTACCTCGGCGACACCATTGATGTCGTGGACGGCGCATCCCTCCTCGTCCTCATGGTCTCGAACTCTATCGCAAGCATGAAGAGCGTCGAAAGCATCGGCGAGGAATATCACAAGGAACAGGTCGAAGAAGCTATTCTTCTCTTCGTTACTGCTTTCCTCCTCCTCATTCCTGGCATCGGAGAGCTCGCCGACTCTGTTGAATTGACCTCGGTCGCAGTTACGCTACGAGCCATCGGTGCAGCCGGTGACGCCGGATTCGGTATTTATAGCGTCGTGAGTGCGAAGGATGCGGGAGCTGGGGAAATATTCCTCGCTCTTTTAGGTGGCCTGGGCATACTAGATATGCTCGAGGCACCGGCACTTTTTGCGAAGGCTGCCAAAGCGAGAAGGGCTATGGATGCCGGGGATATTGCAAAGCTGGGAGACGAGGTCAAGGGTGGGATGGCTCAGATTGACAAGTTGAAGCAGCTTTGCCGTTAGAAAGGTCGGGGAGAGGTCATCAGTCAACAACGGTAACATGTGAGCCTTGTGCTTTCGTCCACGCATATTTTTGTTATTGATTGACGTTAATAATTTCCGACGACAGTACGCAAGTGAGCCTCACAATGCTGGTTCTGATCTGCCATGCTATAGCCGGTTGACTGAAGCCAACATTCAGGGCACTAGAGATGACGAACTAGAAACATGACGTGATCGTTTATCCAATGTCAAATGTGTTCGCAGTAGATGCCGTCAGTTTCCTTTTGGTCATAGTATCTCTCTCAGGGGAATAACAGTGAAAGGTTTACTTTCTCTTAAAGATAGTCCATATTATTATGCTAATCAGTACAGTTGGGGTTATCTAGATTAGGGTGACAATGGACTGCTATGCAAGACTTATCCTACTAAGATTGTCAACGTGCTGACACCTTTGAACGGGGGTTTTTCTTTGATAGCTTGGTCCGGCGGGGTTGCCTACCCATGGGGCCTGGTGTTATCTAATGAAGTTAAATACTGATGAATCAGTGCTTGTTATTGCAGATCTACGAGGTCTGCAGAAGCGTTGTACGTATGCCGGAGGATTTTCCGGAGGTATATCTTCTCGCGAGACCGGAGTCTAGTACAGAGGTTCCTTGAAGTCCTAGGTAGTTTCTATGACTGGTGCGGACTCCATAGTCTGTGTGAACTGGGCATGCCTTACAAACTTCTCTATCCAGAGTTCATTACCATGAAGCCCTGGGTAATGTGGTCTCTTGAGGGCACCATTTTGGGAAAACCAGTTAGTAGCGCCAGCAGGGCGAACTTAAAGAGTGATCATTTACCAGGGCTAACCCCTGCCTCACACCCAATGCCTGCCTGACGGAGAAAGGCCATCAACGCCCAGGGGCCAGCTATATAGCTGATCAGGATGAAGGATGAATCGCTGTAGTGTCCAAAGACGATGAACTTTTCACTTTGGATATTATTAAGCTCAGTGGTTGTTACCATATTAAAAGCGTCACAATCTCTATGCGCACCCATAAAGCACGTCAGCCCTGCTATTTTCGAATATCC
This sequence comes from Aspergillus luchuensis, assembly GCF_016861625.1. Lineage (NCBI taxonomy): Eukaryota > Fungi > Ascomycota > Eurotiomycetes > Eurotiales > Aspergillaceae > Aspergillus > Aspergillus luchuensis. Next base: position 6,170,139 of record NC_054849.1, read on the forward strand.
AAGAATTGTGGTCCACAGCACGTCCCACTTTGAACTTTGATGCTCTCTGTTCCTTAGATTCGTGTAGATGTCGTGTTCCTTCATCGTATATTCCAACATGAATGCACCATGTACATATATACATATATATATATAGGCAACTCCGGCGAATGAAACACCAACAAAGGCAAAAGTCCATCATCACCCGCAGCTATCTACAGAATACCCAGGAAATATCCAGAAGGAGGTAGCTTGATTACGTTTGTAGATACATGCGCCGCAAAGTCCTTCCTGAAATAGTCCTTGCTGCAAACACTACAGACACCACTATGCAGCCGGTCTGCAGTAATTCACCTTGTTGGATAACCGGCCTCGTCCAAATCAGGAGGAATGGAATGACTGAGAAATGAAGGGCTTACTTATAGATAGCTGATGTTCTTGTATCTCATCTACGCTGCGTTTTCCTACCCAGCGGTGGTAACCCGGACGAGTCCGGCTCCTGCAACTGACACTACTTGCATTTTTTCTTCAACGGTCTATTATGTAATATCCAAGTCCTTAGCCGATCGGGCTACCCGATAGATCCCGTGACCTGCGACCCCTGCGATGCCATATCCTAGGCTACTAAGATAGTTTTGAGGGCGAAGCAGGGAACTAAACAAGGTCATGGTATTTTGGCACTTCTCTTCCCTGAATAGTAGCTATGCTGTACACATCTGCTTATGGGAAGCGGCGTTGCGTGCGAATAGAGATGAAATGCATTACTGCTTCCGCTTGATCACGATCCGGTCGAGTAATTGGCCTTTCGCCCATGTTCCATGGCTGGACCCAACGTTCTAGAGGTGGATGTGGGCGGATAGAGCCTTGTGTTTTGACACACCTCTAGCAGTCTGGGTAATCTCATGAGCCAACTCGAGTGCATGATTGCCAGAATATGGAACTTGAAAATACCACTGGCCGCTCGTTTTATGCTTAAACAATGATTTCCGTGTTCTGCCGGGCTTACGTGAGGATTCAAATACATAACATACAGATTGCTTACGGGCTTCACCCGAGATATTTTTGCTCCTTTTAGTCCCACATTTTAGGTCAGGGATTTTTCAGTTCACTTTAGTGGTATTATTGATTGTACTCAACATCCCAAGCCCTCTTCACCGTGATACCCTCCTCATGAGGCTGTCCCTTATTGAGAGTTGGCAATGGAATTGCGACCGTCGTTTTAGCTTGCGATTGATCCAATGCCGAGTAACGGTGTGGTCCTTCCTCCGTATGACTATCCAGAGCTGAAAAGGGCTGTGTGTCTTCATTGTCGTAGGAGCTCGATTTCAGTATCTTTGTGGCCCACGAAGAAGCTTGAACACGTTTTTGTGGCGTAGCCCAAGAGGACGGGTCAGTCGATTGGTTGGTAGCTTGGGTACCAAAGAGGCTTCGTCGAACTGCGACCCATACAGGACGCAAAGTTGGGAGGCAAGCTTTGATGCAGTCAATATCTGGAGTCATCAAGCTCAATAAAGGGATCATATTACTTACCCGAGACAATTGCCAGGTCAGCTTCGATATTGGCCCATATGGCTTGATTGACCCAGTTCCAACTGACGTCCGCATCAGTACCTTGGGTCATCACTGAAACAAGTCGCATTATCGAGGCGATGCACACACTGTCCGGTCAGCTGATTATTGGCAACATTCAGAATGTGAGGTCCACATACAAACTGCCCAAAAGAAACATTGACATGATAGCCTTCTCATGGCTTCTCGAGGTGTTGAGCTTCATGATGTAAGGCACAGGAAGTACGAGAAGCGTAACATCGATTATAATGTTTGGAATTGAGATCGCAAACAGGAACTTTTGGCTGTCAACATTACAGGAGGCATCAATTGATTGGTCCCATAATCCTCGAGTAGGTATACATTGCAGCAAGGTGAGCAAAAACTGTAATTGTGAGTCATAATGGGATCCTCAGGGGCAGAGTTACAATACTTACCACAGCAATACCCCACATGCAGACCAGTGTGGCGAGTAGGCTAATGGGAAGTTTTATATTGGCCCTGTTGAATAGACGCCAGTACAAGGCCAGGATAGAAAACTTGACAAGAACAATGACGCCCGTGTAAGTGAGTTCGCAGGAGAATAGTCCAATATATGCGTCCTCCGTAGCGTTTGGTCCGAAGGTTTGAATATGCCTTCCCAGAGCACGAGGTATCCCTACATCTGTTAACACCCAACACCTCCATGAAACCAATCGGACTATGTCTTACACCACAGTAATGAAGCTGTGAGGCCGGTGCCGCAAGCCTAATCAACTATATTAGAGACACCCTATCGGCAGCAAGGGTGTACAGTACGTACCAACGAGGCTAGTATCAGCCAGTCGTCAAGCCATAAGCCCGCAGTATTCTTCCAGCGACACCAGAATCGAAGGCTGACACAGACAACGGCGATGAAAAAAGGTATTGTCGAAGAGGCATACAAATTAGGTTGCCGGGATTCGGAAAGGTCTGCAGGGGGCAGAGATTGAGACATGATAAATACAAGGGGTGTGAGTTTGTTATGTGCACACAGGTATTCCTGCAAGAACTCAAACCCTCCCCGTGGAGACGAAAGTGTAGACAGTGCATACAGTGAGAAGAATCCTTTACTACGTGTACTGAGTACCCGGACAATATAATATAAAGTTCAGTGAAGAGACAGGTGGGCCACTGCTTGCCGTTTCCGCCCCTTCACATGTTGCAACTAGGGCTGGGGCCAAAGTATTGGAAAGGTACTTTTTAAAACCAACAGCCGATGATAGCGAGTCGAAATATAGTAGTAAGGATCCGTGGTGGTTTGCCTCATCGAACCTCGGCTGGCACCGGTCTGTGGTTAACCCTTCACAGATTCACTACTTAGACAGGCCCAGCCACTGCTCATTGGTAAGCTTTTCCCCGGGAGACCGACTCCCCGGACATTACCACTATGTACCATTGCGCCTGCCTGGAATCTAACCATTAAGCAATGCACGTCCTGCAGAAAGACATTGCAGAGTGGGGAAGGGTGGATGCGTGGACGATCCGTGGGCTGTGTGCAGCTGCTGCTTTCTGCCTCCCTGCCTGATCCTACGTACCGTTGGGCCTTTTCTCCTTGTTCGTCTGGTTCATCCCCTAGCCAATTCTCCATCCAGGAGAAATAAGGAATATTATTGACTGGCTCTGCGTGCACGGGATAATTGCTGGCTTTGGATCGCCGATGTACGTGCGTCTACTTTGGTCCTCTCTGCAGTGGGTCTACGGGCCTTTTAGTATACGGAGTATATCCGCAATCTTGACGGCCTCATAGTACTAGTAAATATGTCAAAGAGACAGACAGGGTGGTGCGTGTAAGCGCCGCAACCTGGGGCCAAAAGTTCGGTACATTGTCTTCAATCCAAGGCGCTTTACAAGGTTTCGGCCCGCTTCAACGGCAAAGATCCCCACCATCTGGCCAGGATTCAGTATAGCATGATCAGCGAAAAGCCTTCCCGATCTGCGAGCAGAGTTCCAATGTTTTACAAGGTATTTCCGCCCCCAAAACAGCCAAGAATCATCTGCTACTAGCGTGCAGCAAACTGCAGCTCCACTCTTTTCTCCCACAACCAGTGTCTTCTATTTCGAGACGTGTCATTCTCTCCTTCCGCTGCCTGTAGATCGAACCACTATATTCCACAGTTCCGAGGTCTAAGTACTTTTCTAGTGATTGATCCCCCCAAATAGAAATAAACCAACCGAGACCCCATTTCTTATCTTGCATTTTATGACATTTTATTTATTTTTTATTTTTCTTGCGTTGGATCAATTTCCCGGCGTCAATCAGCAGACTAAATCCATTCGCCCCCACGTTCTGCCGTGGACACCGGAGTTAACCTTGTTGGCTCCACCCCTGTCAGTGTGAGGCGAGGCGAGGGGCTCTTCTGACCTACTGAGATCAGCATAGTGTATGCAACTACCACTTAGGCCCCACCAGCAGGTACAAGTGCTAACTGCTAGACTAATACACGGATTATTTCTTACATGTATTGACTATTTCGTACCTACTTTGGTACTACGTAGATATGCGCCTGTCTCAATTTGCGGGTGGGGTACAGCACCTCCTCCGTTGGACGAGCGTGCTCAGCCTAGTCTAACTACGCTTACTCTCGTAGTTGGCGGTTGCAACCTGACGTGCGGCTGATTCCAGAGGGCAGGGAGGGATTTCATACATTTGGCGAAGTTAATTACTCAACCCATGACAAATACATACCTCCGAATCTGCTACTCCACCTTCTTTACCTTACTACACCTGGCAGCAGTCCGGGCTTCCCTTTTTAATTTCTTCTCTTCCCTTCCATAATACTCAACATAACGAAGTCGCAACCTCTTCCCAACCCGGAAACCCACCCAAAATGTCGTCGGCAAACCTCCCGATCATTGTCATTGTCCCAGGTGCATTTGGCACACCTGAAGGTTTCGATAAACTGCTACCGTATCTGACCGAAGCTGGATACACCACACATCCAGGGTCATACCCCAGTTGCAACCCCTCCGATCCAACCCAAGTGTCCTCTTCCCAGGATATCGCGCACCTGCGTAACAATGTACTTCTCCCCCTTTTGAATGAGAATGGAAAAGATGTTGTCATCATCGCACACTCATACGGGGGTGTTGTTGCCGGTGGCGCAGCAAAAGAACTTGCAAAGGAAACCAGAGCAGCCCAAGGTCAATCGACTGGCGTTGTTGGCCTTATTTACGTGGTGGGCAATATCACGCTTGAGGGGGAATCCCTCTTCCAGGCGGTAGGCGGCGCTTACCCTCCTTTCATCAAAGTCGATAAGGTATGGTATAACCTGCATAAATGCTGTCATAACGATCGAGTATTGATGATTTTGTTCCTAGCCATCCCAGGGCCTTGCTGTCATCGAACCGGCAATGGATGTGCTGTACAATGACTGCGACTGTGTCCTGCAGCCGGAATTAGATACGCTAATGCAGCCACATGCACTCCGCGCTTTTGAAACTCCCCCCACCGCCCCAGCCTGGGCGGAGAGTGCGTTTGATGGTAGAAGGGCGTATGTACGTACCCTGGATGACTGTTGCAACCCTGCATTTTTGCAGGACATATGGCTGGAGAAGTCCAAGGTTGAATGGGAAGTTGTGGATTTCAAGGCCGGCCACATGCCATTTGTGAGCCAACCTCAGGCGCTGGCAGAGCAAATTACCAAGTTTATCGATGGATTTATTGCAAAATAGATAGATCAATACAGAGTACAATGTATGGTGTAGAACTCCCAATACACACCATTCGATTTGGCTTAATTTATCTATGATTAGCCACTGACATTATCGCAATGTAAGACAGACTGGTCAACCCCAAAAAGTCTATAGGCAAGAATAGCGATGGTGGTGACAGTAGTGACATTGCGGTATAAGGTCAAATGTCTCGGGACACTCAGTTACCGGAAATTCTAACAGTGCTAGCTCGCTGAAGATTTAAGCTATTGATACATGATGTCTGAATATTTATAGACCAATGATATATTTTTTGCCCATCTCTATTCAAACAGTAGTTGCCCTGTTTCCAAGGCTAAAATCTCAGACTCCAAATGTTACGAATTACATTTCTTGAATTATAATGTTATACATCACTCAATCCCGAATACCCGTCATATATATTGTTTCATATGGAAAGTAGACGTACTTGATGAGTCAGTCTCAAACATTAGATACTAGGATTTTTGGACGACGGTCCAGTTACATTATGTATTCTGAATGCAACTGTTCTAAAGGAAACTTATCTCATGATGGTACCTAGATAACCACATGCAAAGAGAATGAAAACTGGTGTGAATAAGGCGATGGTCCTGAGACATTCGGAACCCCGCTTCGTAGTATATAGGCATGAACCCCTTTAGAGCAAGCCTCCAGCCTTGAATACATGCTATTAGGCGATTAAAAAAAAGACAAGTAAGTGTGCCATAGCAGGCGAGAGAATTGGTAATGTAATATTCTAGCATCCTAGCGTACACAATTCCTATAACGGGTATAGACATTCCGCTCATCAAAACCACCTAGTGCTCTACGGTATCAACCTTCTTCGTCACCCAGACCAGCTTTGGGACCATGATGGAAGCGCCATTCAAGGTCTCCATCATAGCGTTGTGCTCCAGACTTTTCGATGCCTCCGGGGTCTTAAGTGCGTTTTCTGCAAACTCTTTCCATGTGCTCACATATCTGTATGAATGTTAGGTATTCCCATAGAAGACCTAGTTCTGTTCTCGGTCATAGCTTACACATCATTCCAGAACCGAGCATTTCCAAGTCCGTACTCATAAGTATACAGCATTGAGCCAGTATATCCGTTTTCATCCATAATTCGCATCAGGTCATATTTCCAGCTGCTCAAGAGATTAGTTCGCATCAGATCTTCCAACTATCTTTTTTTGGGTACACTTACGTGTCATGTCCTTTAAGCTGAGAGAAGAGTGCATCAAGATTAGATGCTGAAGTCCCAGGCACGGTTTTGATAGAGCACCCAATGGTGTCAACTTCATCCCACTGAAGGTAGCCGCCGGGTTCTGAACCCATGGATTGTCAGCCTTGCCATGAAAATGGAATTGAAGCGCATACTCAGCAGTTTCTTCAAGTTTGCTAGAATCGGCCTGAGGTCGTTATTCTTGACAACGACAGTAATCAGACGAACATGCACAACATCAAAGTAGCCTATGAACTCAGCCGGCACTTCTTCAAAAATGTTCCAGACATGCATGTGTATATTTGCGGGTAGCCATGGCTTCGGGCCAACTTGGTCCAGGCTAATATCGAAGCCATGGAGATCAACGGACGGTGGTTTTCCACGAGCAAAATCCTGAAGCCAAATACTGGAACAATTAGTTATGAGAACTTCGAAGCTTGGTAGATCAATTTACCCGTTGCCAGTAGCAATATCAGCGACTTTCAAGTCCGCAGCCCGAGTATCAATATCGGGATGAACCAGGAACCCAAGTAACTCTTTCCAAAGGTAATGCTGTGCGGTAAGTCTAGTTTACTATTAGGAAAACACCTACTGACAATGTCTTCTCTAGACTAACCGAGTGTTTGCGTTACAATCACGCATCAATGCATAAGGATCCTTAGCCTTCACAGTTGTCCCGTTCCAGCTTTCAACTGTTGGTAGCTGGGGTGCATTGTTATTCTTTGGGATTCTCATTATGGTAATCTGATCGGTGTATAAAAAAACAATTGTAAAGATCTGGTTGTAGTCCGAGTGATGGATTTCAGAGGAAACCAGCTGGTCCAGAAGCCAGTCTTTATAATAAGATGAGAATGCTGTGATGTATAGAAAGTACTGTTCGGTAACTTCTGGCATAATACAGATGCCTACTAGCGCGCAAACTGCACACTAACTGTATCATAAAATGACTATCATGGTTACATACAAGAAACGCCAAGTGAAGCCTGACATCCACGAAGGCAAGGCAGATTCGATATACTGTGGAGCTGTGAACGTCCAAAAATGTGCTAAAATGACTGTTCCAGGCATCAATAAATTTTAAGCATATACAAGAATGCGGACGGTACAGTGTTCCGTGCATGCTGTGGCCATTTGTAGATCTTTCCCCCCAGCACAGCGGGGCAATTATGGAGCAAACTTCTTAGCGAAGGAACGATATGATTCGGCCCCAATCCTTGTTATGGACCGTTACAAAATGGACCCCACCCCGAGGTTGGCTGCTTGACCCCCTGCTTATTATGGAGCGTTATAAATGGGCCCCATGGTCAGTTAGTTTGCCTGTTTGGCCCCCTCTTTGTCATAGGACGGCATAAATGGCCCCAACGGTTAAGTCGGCACCTCGGGCCTACCGGAAAAAACTATCCCAGGCTTCATTTTTTAGTGAGGTAATTTCTTCATTATATCCAAACAGAACCAGAGGCTTCAGGGGAAGTTGTAATAGCTGTATATGTATTGACTGAAAGTTTTCTAGCGATGATGGCTGGCTTTCCTGGTGGATCTAGCCAAGAGACTTGCACCCTCACACCCGGAATTCCCGGCAATGGCTCAAAGGAACACCGAAACCACGAGCCACTGAGCAAAGACGGTCTCTTACCATGATTGGTTGGTAAAGATTGTCATAATCATTAGTGGGCCTTAAAGAGGTCTTTTCGTCTATTCTGACTTTCGGAAAAACATTGTATGATGACGGTGAACAGAATCGCTGATACACATGTAATACATTCACCACAGGTGGGCCGATACATCCCTCTAAAGATCCTTTCGCTTGAGTATCACACAGGTATTGGCCTGGTGACACCGGCTCCTCCCGGCTGGGAGGCGAGACACATTTCATTCAATGACTTGAAGGATTGGTGAGTCGAACAGGATCTGGGTGCACCGCAGACAGTAGGATCTTAAAGCAACCAAAGTTCATCCAATATATAATTTACCTTATTCACAAGAGCACCTGTGGACGACGTGACGCGAGGGGATACACTATGTTTAAATCGGGAAACGGTAAATGTACGCTCATAAGATCAAAGGGGTAGTTGGTATTAAATAAGATGTCTGATAATAGATATGGACACCTTGAGAGTTTTATTTCAGAGAGAATATGGGTTATTTCCTACCCCTCTTCCGCTGCCGAGCTCTATTACAACATAGAACTTGCTTCGCTACTCTAGGTGAAGATTGGCCATCACTGATCGTGGTCTCCAAATGCCTGACTTTGGCCACAGTAGTGTCATGGCGTAGGTGAGCTTATTGAGTAGTGACTCCATGATTGCACACGACCATGTCAGAGCAAAGATGAGGACAGCTGATAATTATTCAGGGAAGCTATATAACCTCACAAAATGGATAGGAACAGCCAGGAAGGCTTTTTATAACTTATATGTGGCGTTTACACCATCTGCAAGTAGCCGTTGGTGGTAAACTCTCTCTCCAATTTCAAGTATATTGGGTAAGTCTATTCCTACTAGATCTCACAAAATTCTCATTACTCTTAATGACATAGCAAACGGGAGGTTAGTTTCGTTTTAATTGGAAATCTTTCCGGTACATATTTGAGAATAGCAGTACGTGATTCTTTCCCCCGGTCTGATAACTTAGGTATGAATATTAAGTAAAAGCCCCGAGGCTGCTCTGTTCAGCTGGTATAGTAATATCATAACTGAATACTTACCCGGGGTCATGATATCATCGGACTAGAGTACTAAGAACACCTCTCAGCCAGCAAGGGAGCATTTCAAATGCGAAACCCGCAAAGAAAGCATTTCGAACGCGAAACCTCCGGCTAACCGGTAGCTGCGGGTAAATTGTCATAGAACTATCTAGGGGAGTTGTACACGCAAGGCCAAAAAGACCATCATTACCCGCAGCTACCTGCGGACCCCTAGAATCCTGATTATATAGACATGTATACACGGCAGTAGGTAGTCGCTACCACTAATTCATTATAAAGACTTAAAAAAAAATATAAGAATAATTATAAAGGCCTTAATGAACGGTTATAGAAATCTAAAACAAATATCATAATAGAATATACATACATGAAGCCATTCTGCTTTGAATGAAACAAATTCAATTTAATTATTAATTCAGAACCTATAATTCAAAAAATCAAGAAAACTACCTCTGAAGTTCACAGAGTTCTTTCAGATTTTTTAATGCATTGGATCCTAAATGTATTATTTATATCTTTATACATACAATACTTTCAGGTGGTATGGTACAGGAGCTACAGGCTATGTTTTGAAGATAACTGAAAGACCTGTGAGTGGGATTTGACGGGAAATATAACAATTCCTTACTATACTATTGTGGACGGGCTTATGGTGGAACAAGCTCATCTACCTGGAGATCATATGTTGGGTCATTATATCTCCAAGAATCAATATTGCGTCATACCTGTAGAAATAAGAAAGGCTGTCTCCTCTTACGTTCAGCAGGGTGTAGTCACATACATTCTGCTAGCGCAGGCCTTTCCTTCAGGTTCTCATGCTGCGTTTTCGGAGCTTGTTTCTTTTATTCTTTCTAAATGCAATATGACGATTAGGTATGAAATATAGTACAGCAAATGATGGTAGTCACAACCCCAACAATAAAATGGTAATTCGTGATTCAAGTGTTAAACAATCACTACATATGTACTCCGTACCATACAAGACACCTTGTCAGCGTAAAGCGTCATGATTATTGTAACAGCTACTCGTTTCGGGTGTATAGGTCCCCAGGTCGCCAGGTCATATGTATTTTTGGTTCTTACCAGTATGGGACCTGGTTATTACTAGTACTAACTATCGGAAAAACTAAGCTGTTAAAATACACTGTTTCGCCAGGTGGTAAACCTGGCGAGGTCTTGTATTATACAAAATTTTAATTAATTCTTATTAGAAGATCTAATAATTACTAATTAAGATTAAAAAATCCTAACCTGGGGAGTTTTAGTTATAAATTACTGTATAAGTATCAGAATTAATTAAATTCCGTAAATATATTAATTATATCTAATTATTTCTAGTAAATATTAGTAAATCTATATATTATTAATATAACTTAATTAAATATATATATATAAAATTATTAACTTAATTTTGAATATATTAGATTATAATATAAAATTTCTAATTATATCTAATTATTTCTAGTAGATATTAGTAAATTCATATGTTATCAATATACTTTAAATAAATAAATATATATATATATATTTATATTTATTAACTTTATTTTAAATATATTAGACTAAAATATAAAATTTCTAATTATATCTAATTATTTCTAGTAAATATTAGTAAATTTATATTTTATTTATATATATATAAATTTATTAACTTTATTTTAAATATATCAGACTAAAATATAAAATTTCTAATTATATCTAATTATTTCTAGTAGATATTAGTAAACTTATATTTTATTTATATATATATAAATTTATTAACTTTATTTTAGATATATTAGACTAAAATATAGAATTTCTAATTCTATCTAATTATTTCTAGTAAATATTAGTAAACTTATATTCTACTAATATAATCTAAATAAATAAATATATATATATATATATATATATTTATTAACGATATTCTGAATATATTAGAATCAGATAATTAATTATAATATAAAAATTTTAATTATATCTAATTATTTCTAGTAAATATTAGTAAATTTATATTTTACTAATATAATTTTATATTATAATATAATATATTTATGGAATTAATAAATTCTGATACTTATACAGTAATTTATAACCAGAATTCCCCAGGTCGTAATTTCAATCAGTTTCTTAATTCTAATTAGAATTTCTAGTAAAAATTAGTAAAAATACTGTAAATACAAAAGCTCGCCAGGTTTACCACCTGGTGAGACAGTGTATTTTTACAGCTTAATTTTTCCGATAGTCAGTATTAGTAATAACTAGGTCCCATACTGGTAAAAACCAAAAATACGTACGATCTGGCGACCTGGGGACCTGACAACCCACTCGTTTCTCAACTGATATAAAGGTGGATTAGATACTAATGTATTTCCCAAAATCTTCGTAAAGCTTTCTGATGATTATCTTTATATCTGAAAAAAGATCCTTCCGTATGGTATGACACGGGTGGCTGAGTCGGATAGGAATTACGTTATCCATCGACGCCCATGGAATGCGGAGAGTAGCCTTGACATGTCAAATGAATTTTCCGGTTATTGAAGCAGGTGAACGATGAAGTGAGGGCTTGGGCGGCAACAGGCCCTCCAGTAAAGAGCATATGAATTAACAGAAACAAAGATGAAACGATTGCAGGTAACTGAAAGCCTGCCAACAGGGAGACGTAGTCACATGGTCTCGATTGCGGTTTGGGTATTAGGCATTCATTCTCTTGCTTCAGCCTAATCAATCTTCTGGCTTTTCAAATTACTATTATGGGCACTGTGCTCCATTATTCTTTTCTGAGACACGTAAGCTATCTAGATGATCGTCTGGTGGGATAGTGGAATGGGCCACTACTATTTGTGCCTCATTTTTGGGTCGCAGGTGGGTGGGATCTATGTGGGGATTGGGGATTATGGGTAGATTATATATATGCACGATGCAGGTAGTAGATAGAGGTGGATATAGTCATGAATAAATACTCCGTAGAAATACTCCATAGTACTGTAGTTCAGCCGCGGTGGGTCCATCGGAGGCGAGCCAGTTCTCCATCGGCCCTCTCAAGAAGCATAATCATATCCACGTTACCTATGGGCGCAGCTGAGCTGAGACCCCATGACCCTGCATCGCCTTAATGATCGCTCCACATTTGCAGGTTGCCCGGCAATATCTTGTCCGGGTTGCGCCAGAAAAACTTCGCGCGTATATGCGAGTAGTGCATAGTTCTTCTAGCCTACGAAACTCAGTAATAGCTGTCGTGGGTACTGGCAGCTAAGATGCTCGCGCTGTTGTGACCCTAGACGAGTGCTGCAATTGGTAGTTTGTTATATGTAGACGAGAAAAGCAATGTTTTCGCCTTGTTATGAAACTCAATAACAGGGGTGCTATTCATGCTCCTACTGTCAGAAAATGATGTGGAATGTATTCTGTACAAGGAGCAACAAAGCAATTGACATTTATTTCTACCATTTTGTGAAACATATGCTTCAATGCCACTGAATTCACACTTCGTTCTCTTCTGGATAGGGCAATGCAAGAGAATTGTCATGAAACCTGAATTAAGACCTGGGTTTACTTCTTGACATATCATTTTCTTCTTCCACCTGACAAATCTGATGCCTTGCATGAATATGTTAGCTCGGCAGCCCTGATTGGCCCGTGGCCGTGCGGTACTTTTCTGCAGCACGCAGCTTGCTGGGTTTCGTCTATCTCCGCGATCCCCACATGGAGATGACAACGCAAAAGAAAAGAATATCTCGGATTGCAGATACTCAACTTATTCCAGCCAGCCATGGAATTCGGAAAATGAAGTTCGCTTGCCCTTGTTAACAAACTCATGGATCTCAAGTGGAGCCTGATAGAGGTGGCGGCGCCGAGCCTGGCTGTTCAGAAACCGGCTTCATGCGATTGGACAAGGAATATGTTCAGATGGAATAGACTGGGGCGTCCGATGATGAAGTTTCTTGTTTCGACGGATATAAAAGGGGGGCAGAACACACCCGTCTCTTCTCAACATTCTATCATTATCAGAACAAACAACCACACTCATTTATCTATTTGGCGAACTAACGCCCAAGCCTATCTTTCAAGATGAAGTCCTATTCACTCTCCCTCGTGACTACCATCTTTCTATCTACTGCCTCCCTGGCCACCGCAAAGACATACACGACCAATGTCCCAGTCAAGGAAATCCAAGGAACTTCGTCCATCCAGGGCAACTCGATCACCTGGGTTGAGGATGGCTTTAAGACCTCTATTGACTGCGACAACCAAGGCGAAAACAAGAAGCTCAGCCTCAGCGACAGCAAGAAGTATGCTGGCTGCTGTCTCCCTGGGCAGAGACTCGTCGGGTCTCCTGAGACGGCTTTCGATTGCTGTGCTGAGGGTCATGATCTCGCCGGCTCCAAAGACACAGGATATATATGCTGCCCGGAGGGTCAGACCTACGACGGTGCTACCTGCCAAGCTGCGGAGCCGGTGTGTGAGAACGGAAAGATGCTGAAGAACGGAGAATGTGTTTGTCCCAAGGGGACTAAAGAGGACGATGATGGAACCTGTGTTCCTGTTAAGTGCTCTTCCGGTTTGGAGACCGGTAGGTGTTGTCCCTCACCCACTGCCCAATGGAGGATAATTCCTCATCAGGACTCAATGGGGAGAAAATGTGTTAACAAACCCAGGGAAATGCTACACCTTCAGAGGCGATAACGGCAACCTCCTCGGCTTCGGTGGTGGCTATTACAGCGCTGCGCCCGAAAGCATTGCTCTGAAATCCGGACGCTTCAAGCTCTGCAAAGAAGAGGAGTGCAAGACTGGAGAGGCCATCAACCCGGCTGATCAGGTGTACATCATGGACATTCACGGTAACCCGCCCAACGGGGCGCACGCGAATAGCTGGCTCAATTCCGCCAAGAATGGCGCACACGTTGGCAAGACGGCTAATTTTGCGCTGGCCGGCAAGTTCTCTGTTACGAAGTGGCCTTGTGGAAAGTACTGCTTGGGTGGGTTTGACTATGGTTTGGGTCCGGCTTGCCCGTCCAAGACGCCTGCCATGACCTTCTACCAGAATGATAAGCAGGCGTGTATTCCATTCGAGTTCACCGAGGTGCCGTGTGATGTGAAAGCGCAGGAGAACAACTGTATCTGGAAGAATAATGAGGACCAATGCTGTGGTGGCGCGGTTGATTGCAGGAGCCCCTGAGATTGACGCCTCGGCTCACTCTTTTGGTAAGAGTTCATGCAAGGTGATTGGTCAATCGAACTTGTGGCTGGTGGCAAGATAGGTATTATGTGTATTTAGTTTTAGTGAAGTACTGTTTTTTCGTTCATATGCAACTGAAATATAAGTATGTTACATGCGATGGGAACACCAAGGGTCTGAATACCCTAATTCTCATTTTAGTCGCTTGTACTCATGGCTTATTGACAGTTTTATCATTTTCAGCAGCGTAAAACAGAACTGAAAAAGACGATCAGTTACTGGGAGACAGCTTTTTTGGTTATATTGTTGCTCGTAATAACATACAGATTGTAATATATTTCAACCTTTCAACTTACCAAGGCTTGACCAGTTGGGAGAATAGTGAATTCATAAAGCTATTGTAATTAGTATTTCCGTGTGTAAAGGGCGATTGTGTCAACACGGCTATTGGCTTATGACGTAAATACATATGGCTTAGTATTATTACTATTCTATTACTATTCAGAAGGTCTACTACTCAGGGATGACGCTTTCTCCATGACTCACATATCCCTGCGTAATGCAGTGCTTGTCTAATACTCGCTCTGCTTAGCCAGGCTAAAATAGCATAAATATTCATTTACAACAGAAGTTAAGTATGTAAACAGCCTCCTACAGTCGCGTACAATAGTGCACGCGCCATTTACACTTCATAATTCTACAGACTATTCCTGATAATTTCTTTGCCAACACCACTCCGTCGCACACAAACGTCAGATAAACGCCCTTATCAGATACTTTACTTACTGACAAATATATTATATATCACTCGGAAGAGACAGACCCAGCGATCACACTACCGGCGGAAGACAACAAGGGGAGCATCACCTCAAGCCTGAGCAATTCGCTAGCCATGACAACAAAACTGGCATGACTTGAGATAAGCAGAAGTAATGGGACTAGGAGATGCACCCGTGTCTATCTAACGGGGTCACAACTGTGTTGGAATCAGACAGTATCCCTCAAGTTCAAAACAACCAGCATGCAGCCGGCATTATCACAACCAAAGAAAAACAGAGTAGAAGATTATATTTAGCTTTT
This sequence comes from Aspergillus luchuensis, assembly GCF_016861625.1. Classification (NCBI taxonomy): domain Eukaryota; kingdom Fungi; phylum Ascomycota; class Eurotiomycetes; order Eurotiales; family Aspergillaceae; genus Aspergillus; species Aspergillus luchuensis. The sequence continues at coordinate 6,185,523 of NC_054849.1, forward strand.
TGTAGCCATACTCCATTCTAATAGGGAAATCTTCACAACAGGACAACAGTCAAACAATATCTGATAAAGCTCGGGCCGATTAAAGGCACACTCTTCGGCTTCTGGTCACCCCAATACATGGCCGGCTTTGGGGTGCCGGGGTTTCACCTTCTTTGTTGGCAGAGGATGAACAACGTGGGGGGCATGTGCTAGATTTTGAAACATATCCCGCCACAGAACCAGGCCAAGGGGAGTTGGAGGTTGCAGTGTTGGTGAGGATGGAGATACAGGTACCGGATACAGAAGGGTTTGGAAGTTTTGGTGGTAATATTCAGGTGCCAGGTGGGGAGGAGGTGCACAGGGCTGAAGGTCTGGTGGACTGAGTTGAAAATAGGGTGTATGGTTAGTCTGGTGAACAGAAACCGTGGGATTGTCGTGTGATGAATAGAGTTATGCGTCTATCAGGGCTTTGACCATTGAGAAGGGAAAGCCAGTTGTCATTGACAGTTTCCTGTCCGTATACTTATGGCAAACAGTATTATTTAGAATGTGGCCACTCAGGATCTCCGGTATATATGTCAGCGAGGATGGTTGCTGACTTCTGTTTGCGGAGGGTACTGATGATGTCTTCAATGCAAAATATATAAAGGTCTTCACTTGAGCGACACTATCGCCAGATAAGAATATTCGTTTACTTAACGCATAGCCCGACAGTTTATAAACATATTGCCATTGGAGTTAACCCTACATTGCGATTATCACCGTAAGGTAAGATACTATGAACATGGAATCCAATAAAAGATCCAGAAGACAAAAGTACTAAGTGGGTTCTTGAGATTGAGACATACTCAAATCACAACCAACCCCTTCGTGCCAGATGTCAGATATACATATTGGCACCCGCGGACATTACCACCCACCACAGTATCCGCGAGTTCGTTGTTGTTCAACTTATCCACCGCATTGGTACTGGCGTTGGCCACATATACGCGAGTCCCCATGTCGATCACACTGCACGCCACGAGGGCGTAGAAGTTATCCTCATCCACCCCCACGTACATACCTGAGGATTTGCCAAGTTCTTCAGTAGGGACTTCGGCCAAAGCACTACGTTTGTTAGCACCAAAATATGTACATTTTGGATTGGATCACTCACATGAATTTGGAACCGACCGGTATATTGGTCAATCTGGAGGAGCGGAGGTTGCTAACTCCGGCTTGCTTCATCTCGGTGGGGTTGTAGTTGAAGTATCCACCAAAAACGTCGCCGATGAGCACCAATTCGGAGGCCTCAGCCTCCACGGCAAAGGGAGCGCCGCTACTGGCATCTGGGTCACCATACGGGGCGAGGTAGATGCGATCTTCCTTGCCCGAGATCATGATGGCTGTCTCGTTAATATCCGAGACCAGCTTGTAGGAGAAACCAGTGACAGGCTCGACAGCGGTCTCGTTCACGGCGACAGGAACCAATGTCGGAGGCTGTGATGAGCTGCCGCCGTTGCCGAAGGTTTCGTTGACAGCTTGTCCAGGATCCTCGAGGGTGGTGTTGGACTGGCGGGCTTCGATGGTGATCTTCTCGCTGTCCAAAGATCTTTGTGCCACCTTGCTGGAGGATTGGGAAGTCCTGAAGATATGGAGTTAGCCTATAATCTGCTATCCCAAATACTATGCATAGTCAGCTTACCCGACACATCCCAAAGGCTTGCTCCACAGTTCGCGCAGGTCGATGGAATAGTCATAGAGACCGCCCACACTAAGGTAAAAGTAGTTCTGCACTACCAGGTTGACATCAATGCCACTGCAATCCGACGATGGGGCTTTGCCAACGACCTGGAATGAAGGCTGGTCGAAGATGCCGGCGGTACGTTTCCATTTGCCATTGAGCAAATCTATGCCGAACTCCAGGCCAAGCGGCAGGCCAAAGTCGAGAGTTACCGTCGCCTCGGCCCCGTCGAACTTGGAAATGGGCGTAAACTTGGTGTTGAACCCGCTGAGCTTATTGTTCGCCGTGCTGACTAGGTCCAAGTATGCCTCACCCGAGGAGACCTCAAAGCGGGCTCCGATGAGGACGTTTGCCTGGGCTTGGAAGTAGATATCGATGACGGCACTGAGCGATACTTCAGGCCCGATACTGATGACGCCGGGGATCTCAAGGTTGACCAGATTCTTGGACAGCAGCTGCTTCTTGTATCCCTCAATCTTCTTCTGGCCCTGCAGCTTCATAGCCAGCGCCAATTGGGAGTCCCATGACCCGCCGGCTTTGAGATAGCCTGTCTTGAGGCCATCACTGATGCTCCATCCAATGTGACCAGAGACGGACACATCACCCTTGGCGTAGCAGTTCTCGCAGCTCAGCTCACCTGGGAAGACCCCACTAGCCGCAATTACTAGGCCCTCGCCTTCGCCAAACAGACCAGACGTGGTGGGAACCTTCTGAGTACCCTTCCCATTTATATTCCAGTTCTGACTGACCGATGCTGCAAGACTCCATTCGTAACCCAGAGCATCCTGGATCAAGTTCCCAATCTTCTCGCCAAAATCGACAACCTTTTTGACGACCGGCTCAACATATTTATGATATCCTTCCACAACGGCTTCTTTCACTTGCTGGTATTCATTAGCCTCTATTCCTAGGTTCTCTGACGATAAGTGATTGAGAGGAGACGCATACCGTAACTTTCTCCTTAAACCAACCTATGACCGATCTTCGATGAAGTACTTGCCTCCTTGCAATCGTTGCAGAGCCGTTGTATTGGAGAGGCTCGGCTTCCGGCACTTCGGTGTAGTCCTCTGTGATCTCTATGCCAAAGAAGTCAGAAAGCGCTTCCGGGTCATCGGAAATGTCTTCAGTGCTGCTTGAGGCGATCATCGTATCTCCTGTGCTGCGACGAGTTACTGCTCCATTATTTGCGGTTTGGTAATGGCCGAATGCCAGGTCGAAGTCCTTAGCCGCCTCCTCCAGCGGCACCTCAGTCACACTGGCACGCGCGCATCGCTGCCCCGATTGGAAGGTAATCGAGGACACGTTCCAATAGCTTCGTGCACCACTCGAGTAGTCACCGCAGCCAGAGTGGTAGGTCGCCAGGATAAGGGGCGACTGGCTTAGCTTCCACTCTTCACTGGCCTGACGCTCGGCATCCTCAGACTCGAAGCAGATGTTCATTTCACCTGGGGAACAGGTGACACTAGAAATGTGCAAGGAATGGTCTAGAACGACTGTGGGGTGATTAAAGTTCGAGACCATATGGCCAAAGGAGGATGTGTCGTTTTCTGAATGACGATTCAGTCAGTAAAAGTATTCACCCTATCAATAAGAGATAAAAGTCCTACCAGTTTTCCCATTCTCGCGGAAGTGGAGATTTTGCGTGACTGCTGGAGACAAATGAGTTGGGTCACTAGCATTGTGGCCAGGAGGATGCGCGGGGGTGAGAGTCCGCGATGTTGTTGAAGCATCAACTGCCAATGGGACAAGGCCCAGAAGACCTAGAGCAGTGGCAAAAAACTTCATAGTGAACAAAGATATCCGAGGTCGAGCGTTACTTTGGAGGATGGAAGAGGGGGACTTCGTCCTGTTTATATATCTTTGATTACCATGCTCGTCTTCCCTAAATTGATTTCTGTAATAAGTCTATCGGCGTCGACATGGTATTCTTAGTCCAAACAAGTAAGGTCCAAAAATGGGTGTGGACGGTGACGAGCTATCGATCGGGCTGTGTTGCGCTCTGGGTCTGTCTATGTGATGTGATTGTGATACTCCCCAGAGCTATCTTGATGCACCTGCAGATGTAGAAGAAGCACTTTGGAATAGATCCTGATTCGCCAACTACTACGTGCCCCGATCTTGGTCAGATATCAAATTCAGTTGCAGATCAGTGGAGTATATATATGGCTTTAGTAGTGAATGACGCTTTCCAATAGGTTACGGTCTAATGCTTGATTCGGGACCCATGATGAGATGAGCACTTTCTTCATGGGGCATGGCAGATAGGTCGAGGACCTATACCTTCCCTATCCCACTGGGGTTGGTGCATCGCATATGTGATTCCTTTAGGGTTTCCGTAATTTATATAGAGCTGATTTCTTAGTATGGAATATAATAATATTAATTTTAAGAGTACAATACTCTCCTGTAATTTATTATTTAGATATCTTAAAATTAGATAGTATATAGATATACTAATTAATCTTTAATATTCTAAGTTATTAAAGAATTAAATAATCTTATATAGTATAATAAATATATAAAATTAATAAGTTTTATTAGGATTTTACTTAAGATTTACAGGTAATCTAGTTCTATTAGTATTATAATTATATATACTATTATATTTACAGATATTATATAAAAATAAATACATTACTCAACAATATATATATAATATTAAATAAATAATAATATTTTAACTATATATAAATATCTTATTATAAAGAGTATACTACTATCTAATTTTAATATAATCTAAGAAAAATTATAATATTAAATAACTGTTATTTATTTTTTATTCTTATCTTTAAATAAAATATCTGCTTGTACCTGGATAGATAAAAAAGATTTTATAATAAAAATATTAATATTTAATTTTTTATTAAATAAGTATTATATATAAAGTATTTATAATAAATAATATAATATAAATATAAAAATAACAGGACCTGCTGTTTATTTCTATAATTTCTTTTATTTAATTTAAATATTTTTATTATTAGAAACATTACTATTCTAATCCAGAGAGTAATAAATATTAATATTTGTATAATTTTAAAATAAAACTTATACTAGTCTAAGATTATTAATAAATTATATTTATTTTTATTATTTTTTTATTATAAAAAATTATTTCCTTAAGAGAATTTCTTTTATAATTAATTATTAGCCAGTAAAAATATAATAGATATTATAATTTATTATTATCTATAAAATAATTATCTTAGATTTTTTTTAAAATAATATATTAAAGCTCTTGCTAGATATAAATAAAAATAAATATTTATATTTTTTAAATTATAATATAAAAGTATCTCTGTCCTCAGACTAGGAAGAAATCTAGTTAAAAAAATATTAATTAAATTTAAAAAAAATATTAGTCTTTTATATAAATAAATATTATAATAATACTTACTAGTACAGTATCAACTATTTAGTCTAAAAACTTATTATTAAAGTATTTTAATAAATTATTTAATAATTTAATTAATAGCTCTTATATTAGATATTAGTCTCCAGTAATATTTTTTATATAAATTTTATTTAAAAATAAATTATAGAGTTATTTATACTAGGATTATCTATATTTATTAATTATCTATCAGTAAATATTTTCTAGTCTTTATTAATAATAAGATTATTAGTATCTGTTTTTTTACTATTATTATTTTTAATATTAAAATTTAAATTATCTGAGCCACCCGGGATATCTGTTATAATAAAATTATTAGAATTATTTTTATTTAAATTATTCAGGATATCTGTTATAATAAAATTATTAGAATTATTTTTATCCAGGCTATCTAGGATATCTATTATAATAGAATTATAAAAATTATTTTTATTCAGGTTATCCAGGATATCTGTTATAGTAGAATTATAAAAGTTATTTTTATCCAGGTTATCTTGGGTGTCTGTTATAGTAAAATTATAAGAATTATTTTTATCCAGACCACCCGGGGCGCCTGTTATAATAGAATTATAAGAATTATTTTTATCCAGGCTATCTGGGGTACCTGTTATAGTAAAATTATAAGAATCTTTTTTATCTAGACTACCTGGAATATTTATTATAATAGAATTATAAAAGTTTTCTTTATCCAGGCTATTTTAAATACTTGTTATAATAAAATTATAAGAATCTTTTTTATCCAGGCTATCCTGGGTGTCTGTTATAGTAAAATTATAAGAATTATTTTTATCCAGACCACCCGGGGCGCCTGTTATAATAGAATTATAAGAATTATTTTTATCCAGGCTATCTGGGGTACCTGTTATAGTAAAATTATAAGAATCTTTTTTATCTAGACTACCTGGAATATTTATTATAATAGAATTATAAAAGTTTTCTTTATCCAGGCTATTTTAAATACTTGTTATAATAAAATTATAAGAATCTTTTTTATCCAGGCTATCCTGGGTGTCTGTTATAGTAAAATTATAAGAATTATTTTTATCCAGACCACCCGGGGCGCCTGTTATAATAGAATTATAAGAATTATTTTTATCCAGGCTATCTGGGGTACCTGTTATAGTAAAATTATAAGAATCTTTTTTATCTAGACTACCTGGAATATTTATTATAATAGAATTATAAAAGTTTTCTTTATCCAGGCTATTTTAAATACTTGTTATAATAAAATTATAAGAATCTTTTTTATCCAGGCTATCCTGGGTATCTGTTATAATAAAATTATAAAAATCTTTTTTATCCAGGTTACCCTGGATATTTGTTATAGTAGAATTATAAGAATTATTTATTAGACTAACTAGTTTAATATTATTATTATTATTAGAAAATATATTTTATCTATTCTTTAAGATAGCTAGTTTTATTATTTTAATCTTTTCCTTTATAATTTTTTTTTTATATTTTAAATAAAACTTTTTCTTTTTTTTCAGAGCAGTCTCTTTCTTCTAAAAATCTATAAGCTAGAATAATAAAATATATTAATATTATAATCTTCTAGTATATTAAATCTTATCTTTAAATAAGATTTCTAGAAGATTTATTAATAAATAACCTGTCTTATTATATAAATAGAAATTAAATTAAGAATTTTAATTAAAATTTAGTTTTTAAATATTATTTTCTTATTTATAACTGAGATTTTTTAAATTATAAAAATATAACTGCAAGTATACCTGTCTAAAAAATTCTATAATAATTTTTTTTATAATTATACTTATCTATAAATTTTTATAATTTATTTTATTCTTAGAATTAATTATATTACTGTTATTATTATTATTAATATTCTTAAGCTTAGTATTATAATATAATCTGATCTTTAAAATATTTATATTAGATTCTTTAATACAGGTAATATTAGTGGTATATTCAGGCAGGATTTTAATTATATTTTTATATTTAATTTTATAGTACAGAATATGATTTTAAAAAAGAATATAAATTTTTTATTTTTTTATTTAATTAATACAGTACATGTATCTAATTATCTAGATTATTTAAAAAATATTTAAAATAGATTCCATTATTATCATTTTTAAATATTAATAATATAGGTTTAGATTTAAGAATTTACAGATAATACTTATTATAAGAACAGTATAATTAAATTTAATTAAAATAAATAATTAAATAATATTAATTTACTGGTCTATACTCATGCCTGTTTAAATAATAATATATAAAATACTAAAACAGGCTATAAACATTTTTATTATCTAGAATAAAATAGACTAATTTAAAAAGATAAGAAATTATTATAATTATTTTAATAAGTTTTATTAGGGTTTTATTATTATTAGGGTTTTATTAGGGTTTAGGGTTTTAGGGTTTTAGGGTTTTAGGGTTTTAGGGTTTTATTAGGGTTTTAGGGTTTTATTAGGGTTTAGGGTTTTAGGGTTTTAGGGTTTTAG